>NC_141687.1:520393753-521629586 GCF_964263255.1 Lissotriton vulgaris
CTGGGGGCGTGAGCTATATCTAACAGAAGCAGATAAACAACTGAGTGATACATCCTGTTACCGCAAGACCAACATCACCGTGATTAGAGCAGCCTGGAATGAACTAAATGGCAAACTCATTGGCTGGCGGAGCAGTGGGTTGATCACATTAGACGAACTTAAATTTCTAAAAAAGGAATTTCCTGTGATACCCACGTTTTACCTTCTGCCGAAGGTCCACAAGGATCCTCGGGTCCCACCAGGTAGGCCGATAATATCGGCGATTGGAAGCGCAACAGAAAACCTCTCAAGGTATATTGACTATTTTTTACAGGAGTGGGTGAAGGGACTTAATTCTTACATAAGAGATACTACTGACTTTTTGTGCAAACTGTCTAAACTGGAGTGGAAAGAAAATTATATATTGATGACACTGGACATATGCTCTCTCTATACCTCTATAAGACATATGGATGGCATGAAGGCAGTTCAATTTTTTCTTGATAAACGCCCTATGCATGACATTGAGCATAACAGAATGCTCATGGGGATGTTACAAATTTGTTTGCAGCAAAATTTCTTCTCCTTTGGTGGCCAAGCCTATCAACAGCTTAGGGGGGTTGCCATGGGGTCTTGCTTTTCCCCCAGCTTCGCGTGTCTCCACATGGGGCTGTGGGAGGAGCAGACCCTCATGGGACAGCACAGGACTATCGTTGAACAAAATATTCAATTATACCTCAGATATATAGATGATTTGTTTGTTGTCTGGAGTGGTTCAATGGACAGTGCTGTTGAATTTGTTGCTAAACTCAATACTAATGATGTGAATTTACAATTTACATCGTCAATTAGTGATATTTCAGTGCAGTTCCTGGATGTAGAAGTCTACATTGATAGACTGAACAATAAATTGGAGACGAGACTGCATAGAAGAATTACTGCCGGTAACACATTGTTACATGCTTCAAGCAGCCATCCCCAACATTTAATTCGCAGCATCCCTTATGGGGAGATGCTGCGCATTAAACGTATCTGCAGTACTGAGTCTGAATGCAGATTAGCCCAGGAACAGTGTAGATCACGCTTTTTGGAGAGGGGGTACAGTAAAAAGCTGGTGGAAGTCGCTATAACTAAAACTAACAAATCTACCCGAGAGCAATTACTAGGGATTTGTCCAGTGGGTAGCAGTGACCCAGCTGAGATTCAGCCTTTAGTCGAGGAGAGAGTACAGTGTCGAGCCATTGTTACGTACAGTCAACAACACAATGAAATACGTAAGATCTTTTCACGGAACTGGAATTTGGTTCGGGGTGATCCGATAATAGGAGATCTGGTTAAGAACAAACCTGATATCACCTTTAGGAAATCTCCTTCGTTAGGCAATGCCATTGTCAGTAGCACCATGGACGTTCCCAAAAAATGGTGGGAACGTATCACTGGGTTTAAGAAATGCCAGAGCTGCAAGGCATGCAAACATGGCATAAACAAGACCCATTTTTCCAGTCCTTTCCATGACACTCCTGTGGCCATTAGACAGAAGTTGGGGTGCAAGACCGAATATGTTGTCTACGTATTAGTGTGTCCTTGTGGCCTACAGTATGTGGGGAGTACTCGTCTCCCGGCCCACAAGCGCATCCTCCAACATTTACGAGCAATCATTGGGAAAGATCAGGCATACCCCGTGGCTAGACACTTTGAGAAACATCATCAAAGTAATGCAGATCTTTTAAAGTACTATTTGGTTGATACTGTATTACCATTAAAGAGGGGAGGAGATAGAGATGGGAAACTTCGTCTCTTAGAAACACGCTACATCCTCGAACTAAATAGTAAACAGCCTGGGGGATTAAACCATAGTGAGGACCTTTACACATGTCTGGGATGATCTATGGTTTCTTTTAAGAATTATCTTGCAGGACACCGGCTGTCGTTTGAGCTAAATGAAATCATATGTAAATATGTATATAAGGCAGCCTATGAATATTTGTATTCCTATTTGAATAATAGATACAATTTTAATGCACTGTCACTTTATCAGAAATTGAATGACCCCCGAGGAAGCACATAGCAGAAAATGGATATGAACATGAATTTTAGGTGATACAATGGAGAATTGAGATTTGGTTCTGGTCCAATTGTGATATTGTTCTGACAATTAAATCAGTTTATAGTGCAACAGGATTAGATAGTAAAACATATGAATTGAAGGTTGCAATTTTATACTTAATGACCTGATCATGCTAAGGGTATTTATACCCACATAAAGGTCAACAAAGGGCTTGATTCAGTCTGTCTTTTGTGGCAAACTAGAATCGATGTAATACTTGTAAATAGGGTGTAAATATATGAAATTAGGATATGGATTTATACATATTTTTAAAGAAATAGAATTTTCTTTTCTTTGTTTTTTGTATTGAATATTCTTGTTGGGATATTTCCCTTTTATATATATGCATGCCTTCTTACCCTGTACAATATCCATGGAAAGCGATCAACAAAATGGACATATGTGATGAAATGCCGTTTTTGCTTTGATGATGCAGTCTTGAACCAACAAATGATGCAGAGCACTATGCTCTAAATTTTGTTTTCTCCATTAATTGTGAATTGGTGTATATCCCTTTAAATTTTAAAAGTGGAAGTACTGCCCATTTGATTATCACACTATATATGTCACTTCCTCCTTCTTGACATGACATGTGATCAAGCCTCGGCTGAGGCGAAACGCGTCATGGCGACTGGTGGGCGTTTAAATGCACAATAAACTCACTGGAACGAGAATTACCGAGTTTGTGGCTTTTTTCGAATTCTCGTCGATCAGCGAAAGCGGATGCCAAGCTGGGCTTCGAGACTTGTGGAAATATATATATATATATATATTACCTACTGGCGGTCGCCAGTAAGTAGTTATAGTTAGGATTTTTTTCAATGCAAAATCTCAAAATTCTATTGTGAATAACTTTGGCACCGGTTGACGAATCTGCCTGAAAATTTCCTCAAATTTGCCTCGCGGAGCTCCGCTCCTTCCCTGAAAGTTTGGGGGGGATCGTGAAGCGAGGGCCGAGATAAAAGGGGGGTCCCAAAATGTGTTTCCCCATGTTAATTTCCATAGGGCGGTCGACCTCACTTTTAGCCCGAACGGCTGAATGGATTTCCACCAAACTTGACAAAATTGTAGGGACTGGTAGCCTTTGCTATGTCTCAAGATATGTGCTCCAGTGGTTTTTGAGTAATTTAGGTTCAAAAAAATATATATATCTATGGCCGCGGCCCGGTACGCGCACCGGGGAGCGCACCGGGCGCTACGCGACTTGCGTGCGGAAAGCTGATTGGCTCTCGGGTGTCTGTAAACATTCCAAACAGTTCGGAGCGGCCGCCATCTTGTGTCTTGGTAGGATCGAGACACAAGAAGTGGCAAAAACTAAGGGGGAATTGACCATAAGGGGGCAGAGTAGACTCCCCCCTGACCCCTTAGGTTTGATGTGGGGGCCATAAAAGGGCCCCGCGGGGCAAAAAAAAAAAAGTTTTTTTATTTTCGCGGGGGGAGCGCCCGGTACGCGCACCGGGGATCGCACCGGGGAGCGTAGCATGGGGAAAACCCAGTTTATTCACTGCGTCACCTCTACGACCCTTTCTTGCGTCAATACACCCCTTTTGCATACATTACACCTGACGTAGGTATAATGTGGCGCAGGGGTTTACAAAGTGACGCATCTACATAGTTGCGTCACTTTGTAAATATAACTCAATAAGGTGCATGTTTTACGCTGCTGATGCGTCACAAAAAGTGACGTACCGGTGGCGTAAAAGGGACGCATGGCCTTATAGATGAGGCCTTCACTCTTCTACTCATGCGTGACATTAAATATATGACGTATTATGTCGCAAGTACTTACAGATACGTCAGTATTTCAGACGTATGTGTAAGCGCAAAAGTGATGCATTGCTGGAGTGTGTCACAAAAATGATGCAACTCCAGCAATGCATCCTTTCACATGGGGCCAGGCCCATGTGAAAGGGCCTGCATCAGTCTTAAGCCTGCTGTGAAACAGGCGCAAGATTTGCAAGCAACAGCGTCATAAAAGTGACTCAGTGATATCTCATAGATTTCACTGCGTCACCTCTACGACCCTTTCTTGCGTCAATACGTCCCTTTTGCATACATTACACCTGACATAGGTATAATGAGGCACATGGGTTTACAAAGTGGCGCATCTACCTAGATGCGTCACTTTGTAAATATGACTCAATAAGGTGCATTTTTAACAGCGCTGGTGCGTCACAAAAAGTGACATACCGGTGGCATAAAAGTGACGCATGGCCTCATAAATGAGGCCTTCAGTCTTCTACTCATGCGTCATATTAAATATGTGACGTATTATGTCGCAAGTACTTAGAGATACGTCAGTATTTCAGATGAATCTGTAAGCGCAAAAGTGGTGCATTGCTGGAGTGCGTCACAAAAATGATGCAACTCCAGCAATGCATCTTTTCTTACCCTTCCACACCCCTGTTCCTTTTCTACATTTTCTTTGAATATCTACATTCCCCATATTCACTCTCCTCATCTGTAAGCGCAAAAGTGATGCATTGCTGGAGTGCGTTACAAAAATGATGCAATTCCAGCAAAGCATCCTTTCACATGGGGCCAGGACCATGTGAAAAGGCCTGCATCACTCTTACGCCTGATGTGAAACAGGCGCAAGATTTGGACATAACAGCGTCATAAAAAGTGACGCAGATATATCTCATAGATTTCACTGCGTCACCTCTACGACCCTTTCTTGCGTCAATACATCCCTTTTGCATACATTACACCTGACGTAGGTATAATGTGGCGTTTCTATTTTTGAATATGTGTTTCAAGGGTTACATTACACTGAAAGGAGGACTGTCACTCTGTCACAAGGATGGTGTCATCAGTGATGTCATGAGTGATGTCACTGACCATGTCATGAGTGATGTAATATGTGACGTCATCAGCAGTGCATTGCAGGCGCGCAAGTTATAGTGAGTCCAACTAACTATAACGTGGGAATTTCAATGGTTTTATGTCAGTAAAATTTCCAGCTAACTATAACTGGTGTGAAACCTATTGTTTTTTCAGTGAATATATACACATATATATATATATATATATATATATATATATATATATATATATATACATATATATATACACACACACACATACACACACACACATATATATTTATTTGATATCTATACATATATATTGATAGATATCTATATATATTTAGAGAGATATCTCTCTAAATATAAATCTATATCTATATATGTCTGTATATATAGATATAGATCTCCTCTCGTTGACTCGTATCACTGGAAACACTGGCGCTGTAAGGCAGTGCGTCCCTAGAAATGGCAGAGCCCAGCCGTTAACACATTCAACTTGCTTCCACAGAGGAAAGGCTACAGTCACACTCACAGGTCATTTTCATTGTTGCATCTTTATTATTCCTGGCAACAACATCTTAGGGCGAGTCAGCAAAGCCTTACGCGTTTCAGTCTTTCAAAGATCTTGTTCACGGGAATAAAAAAATGCAGCATTTTGCACACCAATGAATGCAGTGTAAGTGTTCATACATCACTTCCTTTTAAAAACCGCTTGCAATACAGATGATGTGGTGCATAAATGAAGTCCACTTAAATAAGGAAATTAAAACTTTGTGTGGCTTGATATTGATTCAAACTTATGTGTTACAGAATTCAAAACACACAATATGATATGGAACTGTTCCAATAATGACGCTTATCCTAAGATTGTCCAAATTAAATGGTGAATCCTCTCCTTGCGAATGGCACAGCAGGAAAATAATCTGATCCAGAGGCTCAATGGATGGCTGCAGAAAATATCCTTAAGAAAATCGGCGCAATCGGGCACACTGGAGGGTTCAAAATGTGTGAATTATTAAACTACAAAAACCAGCATGCAATCGAAAATGCAATTAAGATTAAAGGCACACCGGAGGCCAATAAAAACTATTGAAAGCACACATGAAACTTTGTCAGTGCAGGTACCTTACTGAATGCACGTGATGGCCTCTGAAGGAGAATGAGACTCTGAAACGCGTCAGGCCAGGGATTTCACAACAGGATTGGAAGCTGCCTGTTTGCTTATTTAAATAAAGGATGTTCCTTAAATGCGGTGGTGTGCTGCCTCATTTTCTGGGCAAAGCTGGGTACACATATATTACCTACTTACGGTTGCCAGTAGGTAGTTATAGTTGGGACCTAGTTTCCATAGGAAGAACATTTTTTGTTTTGCTTATTACTTTGGCGTCGTTTGATGAATCTTCATGAAATTTTCAAAACTAATTCTTTGTTCATATCAGCTCCTATGTTGAAATGTGGGGGCTATTTGTCAAGGGGGGCGAGAAAAAGGGGGGTCCCAAAACGTGTTTTCTCCATGTTAATTTCCATAGGAAACTTTAGACAAGGCTACAGGTCGAACGGGTGAACTGAATTACCCCACATTTGGCAAGGGGAAGGGTCTTAATCTAGAAAGCACGCTTTTGTTCATTTAGTGTAAATCCGTTCAGTAGTTTTTGAGAAATATCAAAATTTACAGATGTCGATATTTGGGAATTCTTCCATCTGATTGGCTGAGGCATTCCGAGCACAAGCTTGCTGCTAATTGGCTGCAAGCAGTTGCAACTAGGAAGTATTGGCCGCCATTTTGTGATTCAATTGAAGCGAGTAAAGGGGAAAAAGGGCAAAAAGAGTAGGAAAGAGGAGGGTAGGAGTGCTGTGAGCTCTGTAGGGTGGTTAGGGTGCGCTATAGATTGAGTGTGAAGCTAAATATTTATCCTTACTGGTGTGAAAGTGCTGTTTTACCCACTGTGAGATGGTGGTGAGGTGAGGTGCCGGTAAACTCTGGGATGAAAGCGTGTGTTTAAAATGCGAGCTGAGTGCTGTAAACTGATGTGCTGTGGGCGCTGTAGCATACTGGCTGAAGCAAAGTATTTACCTCGACTAGTGTGAAAGTGCTGTTTTGCCCACTGTGAGATGGTGCTGAGGTGAGGTGCCGGTACACTCGGGGATGAAAGCGTGTGCCTAAACTGTGAGCTGAGTGTTCTGTAGCATACTGGCAGCGGCGAAGAATTTACCCTTACCGGTGTGAAAGTGCTGTTTTGCCTAGAGTAAGATGGTGCAGAGGTGAGGTATCAGTAAACTCGGGGATGAAATTGTGCGCCTAAACTGTGAGCTGATTGCTGTAAACTGATGTGCTCTGGGCGCTGTAGCATACTGGCCGCTGTAGCATATCTGCGCAGGTGGTGTTAGTATGTGTTTAGAGTGTAGCGGAAGTGGGAAGCAAACTACTCACTGGTACTGGTCTGAAGTCTCGGGGATAAAACTGTGAGTCTAAGTCGTGAGCTGATTGCTGCAAAGTGATGTGCTGGGGGTGCTGTAGGATACTGGCCGCTGTAGCATACCTGTGTAAGAAGTGTGCGTTTATACTATACAGGGAGTGGGAAGCAAACTACTCAACCTTACCAATCTAAAGACTTGAATGCAGTGTTTTAGCAAGCAGCAATAAAGAAATAATCGTGAAGAATATAATGCAGAATGTTGCAATGACACAGAAGACGAATGGTGAAATGAGGTGTGTCTAAGAAAGTGGCTGTGTGAAATAAAGGGATTGAGTTTGAAAATTATATTGAAAGTGTTTTTATTTAAGTGCCATAATTGGACCCACTGGTGCAAGAGCTTGGGCATCCAGCTGATGCAAACTTGAACCGCTTCTGCTGTATTCAAACGTAAGCTCCTGCATCAGTGAATTCCATATTACATGTTACAGTTCCATGTGACATAAACAATAGCTATTAGACTTCAATGACTCTAAATTCTATAAGGAAAATAAAGGTAGGATACGATTACCACATGTATCCTTAAAGAAAAGAAAGAAAAAAAAAAGAAATTGCAAAATGTAATCATCAAACTTTTTAGGTACCCTGGAAATGCTTTTTTGTAATACAAAATTATCAACAGTAGAACAGTCAGCAATCTGTTGTACAGTAGATTTAATGTGGTGCATGTCAGATTTGGTACTAGTTCTACCCACATTGGAACTTTGAGGATGAATGCAAACATTACGCTTCTAAGAAGCACATTCGGTACCTTTCTAGTCAAACCATACATTATCTTGTGTAGAGAGCTAAGGCATCGAGCTGAGACAAACTACAACCGCTTCTGCTGTGGTCAAATCGAAGCTCCTGCATCCGTGAATTCCACATTATATATTACAGTTCTATGTGACATAAACAATAGCTATTAGACATGAATGACTAATTTGTATAATGAAAATAAAGGTAGGATACGATTACCACACTGTGCCAACCAGTTCCTAAATACAGTGGTCTTTTTTAATTTTTATCGTCAGTTTGTGAGCAGAGGTTGAGTATGAGTAAATTTGTGTGAAAGGGCTTTGTGAACAACAGGCAGGGAGAGAGGCGTGTGCACAAAGAATAGACGTGGTTTCTAAATGAGTGTCAGGTTTAGGCTAATTTAGCAAGTAAATAGCGTATTTGCATAGGCCGTACATCACTGATACCTGGTGAGAGTGGGGACGTTAGGGGCAATAATGAAGACAGAGTTCAAATGTCTGAGTATACTTCGAAAGTTATTATATCAAAGTAGTAGGATTGAAGTGTATTATAAAAAATATAAAGGAAACAGTAAAAAAAGATGGAAAAAAATCAATCCAAGAATAACATGAGTTTCTTACAAGTCTTGGAGATTGCAGTCCAGGAGTTCTTCAGCGGCTTGAGATGCATAATGTTCCAAGAGGCCATTGTTGCCATTGTGTGAGAAAAGCAAAGCGATCCAATTCATATCCTCGAAGGGACAGTAATGTTCCTCGAATGTTGGTGCGGCAATATGAATAGGCAGGCAATCTGCGATGTTGTGAAAGATCGCAGGTTGCAGGAGATCTTTCACGGCTGCGCAGAAATCCCAATCCGCCACAATACCTTTTTTCATTACATTCGCCATTTCTCCACTGCCACAACAATCACGTTCATGGTTTTCAAGATACTGCATTACCTGCTGGATATCGGGAGCAATTGTTGGGCTGTTGGCAAGGCATAGATCCATTTACCTGTCGAATGGGCAAGTTTTGCAATCAAACGATGGTTAAAAGCATATTGCATATCTGTAAATCTATGTTATGTTGTAGCTGGCTTCGATAATAGATAGAGGCAGGTAGCCGAAAAGATATAAACAATTTTTTTACCATATTGATGTAGCTCGGCGTAGAGGCGTATTTTGTCGGACACAGTTGTTACCACAGAGAGCGTAGTCATTTTTTACAAGCAGAATTAGTAGTAGGATGGCTGCAAAGAGAGCAAGAACTATGGGCACTGTTCCCTTTATTCCAGAGACAGTCGAATAAATGAAGTCTGGTTTTAAAGCATTTTAGAAGGCCCTAGGAGACCTTGTTAAAAAAGTGTGCTAGACCTTGAGTGTGAGATGTGTTGAAAATTGAGTAACAATTCATAAAGTGTAATTGGAGGTCTGTATTTAAAAGGGAGAGTGTTTTGCATGAAGTTCGTGGTATCTGCAGTCGCTAAATTTCATTTGCAGAAGTGAGGGAGACTTCCGTTCTGAACAAAAGCGCTTTCAGTTTGGTTTGTTTAATGAAATCTGTTTTCAAACTAGGGATTGAAGGCCAAGTTGAAGTTTGGGAGTTAGTTTGTGTGGGTGAGATTAGACATTTCCACAGGAAGTTATTCGGTTTTTAACAGTAAGGACATGCGGTATGCCAGCTCACATTACGTAGGAGTGCATGTTATTGAGAAGCAGATAACTGCTGTTAGAAAGCTGTGTGAATGTTGTTCTGGTTGTGGGAGTTGGCGTCCTTTTAAGAAAGGACACAAGATTGGGGGCTGTAAGCTTAGAAGAGCCTTGTAGTTGGACATTCTTGGATATTAATGAATGACTGCCATTGTGGTCGCACTTTTCACCTGTGAGAAATACTTCTGTATGCTCTTTAAGACAGTGATATGTAAATGGGAGAAACCACTACTCGTGAATAAACGCCCTACCTTATATAATCACATTTAACATGACAAACAACATGTACACCTAGCAGACACAACAACACTGCATACTGTGGAAACCTTGGCTAGCCATGTCCACAAACCAAACATGGCATGGCACCTCTGCCACACAATGCAGAATGCGGGGAAAGATGGGAGCAAAGTATGTGCGAAGGTGCCAAGTAATTCTAAATTATAAAAGTATACAATGTAAAGTCTTGAGGGGATGTGCCGGACAGACTTGAGTATGCAGAGCACAGACATGTACATGTCAACATACAATGATGGTCTATTGAGTGATTTGGACAGTGGATGCAACCATGATAGTACAGTCAGTAGGGAAGATTACGGAATGGTAGCACCCCCAAAATGTTTAGGGTAGTGGGCTGGCTCGGCGTATGCAAGGGTAGCATAGGGGTATGAAGAAGAGGCACATTTCTCTGGGTGTGGTTCTCTTCCGGATTGGCAAATGTGTCAGCCAGGTCTGTGCAGCTTACACTGCCACGAGGCTGACACCGTGAGCGAAGGTGGCTGCGTGAATGATGCTTTCAGCGTGCTGGTATCCAGAAACCGTCATGGTAGCTACAACGCATATATGCCCCACGGTTCACCTTTCCACACCGCCGTACGTGAAAGAGGGCCCACCACGTGCCGGCGGAAGCTCCTGGGCCAAGGTCTGCGAGCTCAGAAGGCTCCTGAGATTAACACTGGCTACCTCGACACAGGTACACAGCGCCCAGCTTGAGGCCCAGGAGCGTGGAGTGCTCTGTATAATACTAACACACTAGTCGGACAGGTACCAACAGTGGAACGGTGTTTTGATACCATAGTGTGCAATGTTAAAACTGTATCTGAGAGTGGAGATGAAGGTACTCCCTTCGACCAGGGGCAACTAACTCTAGGTCCTAACAGTGGAACGGTGTCTTGATCACACAATGGACGATGTCCGATATTACCTGCTGCTTGCTTTTCACAGACCTCCCTCCCTTGAGGTGCATCAGACTCTGATTCCATAGTTAACTGTTGCACATGATTATAGGGCTTGGTTGACTGCAGTCGCTGGACTACACCGCGGTACAGCAGGTCCGAACAGTGAAACGGGGTCTTGATTATATGAATGAGGATATCAGAAGTTAAAGTCTGTGATGATTTGTGTGTACCCCCTCCGATCAGGTGCAATCAACTGTAGATCCCAACAGTGGAACGGTGTCTTGATCCCACAGTGGACGATGAAAGAACTGCATCTGACAGTGGAGATGAAGGTACTCCCTTCAACCAGCTGCAACCAACTCTGGGTCACAACAGTGGAACGGTGTCTTGATCCCACAATGGATGATGTTAGAAGTGCACCAAAAAGTGGAGATGAAGGTACTCCCTTCGACCAGGTGCAACCAACTCTAGGTTCCAACAGTGGAACAGTGTCTTGATCCCACAATGGATGATGTCCGATATTACCTTCTGCTTGATTTTCACAGAACTCCCTCCATTGAGGTGCATTAGACACTGTGCTTCCTTAGTTAACTGCTGCACATGATTATTAGGCTTGGTTGACTAGTCGCTGGACTTACGCACGGTACAGCAGGTCTGAACAGTGAAACAGGGTCTTTATTCTATTATTGAGTGTTAGAACTGGCTATTTCTGGTTGGCTAAGGCTGACGCCAAAGCTAGGCAGAAACCACCATTCTAGTCAGGGTAAGGGAGTCACACGCCAAGATAACCCCTGCTCACCCCCTTGGTAGCTTGGCACGAGCAGACAGGCTTATCCCGGAAGCAATGTGTAAAGCATTTGCGCCAGCACACAACTGCAACAACATCCTAGGCACACCACAAAAAGAACTCCACACAAGGTTATATAAAAATAACTTCTGTATTGTAAAAACACATCAGATAGCAGTCACACATGTACATTGTGCCAACTGGCATGGGCAATATTCACAAGGGATTATTTACACCAGGACAGGGCCACATGGGCCACTGTCAGAATCAGCACTTAGTAGAAATAGCACTTCTAGAACTTAGAATAAGTATAGCACAAAATAACAGTTATAGATCACATCCAGTAACTACTGGGAACAGGGAAGTACCACCTACGCAACCCTAAACACCTTAGGAGAATGTCACGGAGGGAACCAGGACCTCACTAGGACCACCTGTACTAAAAAGAACAACCACCTAAGTATCACAATACAGTTAGGGGTATAAGCAAGAACACATTACACATGATGCATCACAACATTCAGAGGTGTAAGGAAGGAAAACACATGATGCATAAAACATACATTCAGCGGTGTAATAACATGGCACATGATGCATCAATCACACATTCAGAGGTACCGGAGAAAACACATGATGCCTAAAACATTCAGAGGTGTAAGGAAGGAAAAACAAATGATGCATAAACCAACACATTCAGAGGTGTAAAATCAAGGAAGACACATGATGCATAAAAACATTCAGAGGTGCCAGAACATAACTCAATAGCGCAAAAACACATGATGCATTAAAACATTCAGAGGTGTAAGATCAAGGTGCGTAATCATATTAAATGCATTACATTTCCTAGCACCACATCACATTGCGCAAAACTCACATTAGGCAATTACCATCACATAGATAAACACATTGCACCTAAATAAAATCACATAACAGCCCCCATCTAATAAAGGGACTAAAGAGCCCTGTGGCCAGAATGTCAGGGCGTGCTGCCATGCAGCGCCAGTCAGGGGTGCGCCACTGGCGCAAAAACTAAACGTTGCAGGTGCCCACTGCTTGCTGGGCACCTGGGAACATCCCAAGACCTAAATGGTGCAGCTGCCCACTAATTGCTGGGCAGCTGGGAAACAAACTGCGACAGGGTCCTCACTGACCCTTAGGCGCAAACTGCGCCCACTACTGGAGCCACACAGGCTCTGACACCAAACACTGCGGCCAAATGCTGGAGCCACACAGGCTCTGGGCATATCACATGCCCCAAACGTTGGAGCCACACAGGCTCTGAAACTATATATGGCCAAACGTTGGAGTCCCGCTCGGGGGAATCAAGAGATAATGGCCCCAGAGCCTTCTCAGGGCTCTACAACAAATGTTGGTGCCTTCGGTGGAGCTCACCCTTCTGGGGGGACTCGAATGAACAAATGCCCCCGGAGCCCTCGCAGGGCTCTAAAACAATATTGCAGGCATGGAGCCTCTCAGGGCTCTTCAGGAACAACTATGCCCTCAGAGCCTCTCACGGGCTCTTAGTGAAAAAGAATATGCCTCCTTGGGAGCCTCTCGGGCTCAAACAACAATTTGGGGCCTCGCGGGGGCCTCTCAGCGCCCCCCGCAAGGACTCAGCACCACTGGAGGGGGGAGCGGGCACCGGCAATGTGCCCCGACGCCCTCCTCCCTTCACGTGCACACCAGGGCCTCACTCACCGGCTCGCAGACTTCTTCATCGTCCCAGCCATGCTCCGGGAGGCGGGTGGACTCCCGACCTCTCGCTCGTCCATCTCGGGGCTCCCTTCTTTCACGGGGGCCCGCGCCGATGCCCAACAGCTTCCGGTCCTGCCGCGGCCCAATCCCAGCGCGGCTCACTAGGACGAGCCCCCCCCCCCCCGGGTGACGAAGCACTGCTTCTGGCGCTGTCCAATCGCAGCGCGGCCTCACGGGACGAGCCTCCCGCAGCCAACCAATGGCTGCGCGGCTCTCCAGAAAAAACTTCTCTATGGCGGCCAATCAGAGCGTGACCCCTTTGCTCACATCCCCATGTCGGGGACGGTGTTTCTCGGCCGATTTCAAGCCCGGGCAGCGGACAAACAAAGAGAAATGTTGAGGAAGCGCCGGCAAGGCCATAATTTAGGCGGCCATGCGGCGGGCAGGTAAGAGGGGCGCTCGAGACAACAAGGAAAGCCCTCTGAAATAAAAAGCAAAGCGCTACCTCAGCTTCATGAGGCAAAGACAAGAGGTCCAAGTAAAAATAAAGCGCACCCAGGAGCTAAGGCAAAAAGAAGGTCTCTGTCATAGATAAAGCGCTCCCAAGCGCTGGGGGAGAAATGAAGCGCTCCAAAGCGCTAGATGCCAAAATAAAGCAACTAAGTCCTTCAGGAGTCCAGGACCTCAGCAGTCCAGAACAAAAGGTGGAGCACAGCAGCTCCCAGAAAGGGAAAGTCCATCAGATATCAAGGGGCTGGGCAGGGCCCAGGGATTCCCCTGGGCCCAAGCAGCAGCACGCCCCTGGTAGGATTCAAGTCAGAAACAAGAACATTTTTAGAGTGTCACAGCACCCTTTTTATACCCAAAATCCTTTGTCTAAAGGGTGCAGGCAGTGTGAGAACCAGCTAGAACTGGTTATAGGGAATTCCTTTCAATGGCCAGGCTAGGGACATCAGACGCACCCCAGGGGGTGGAGCCAGCATTGTGTGGGGAAAACCCAGCCTCATTCAGGACCCTCAAACCAGACGGTCAATCCACAAGCAGGCCCAGGCTCACTCCTCCCCTCACATCAGCATGCTAAACACTCCATTCACCACCGGGGCAGACCCTCCCAGACTCTTGGAGCCAGGCTCACCAGCCAGCCTCAGCCAATCACACGCCAGACACAAATTACACAAATATGCCAACTTCTAAAAGTGGCACTTCTACACTAGATACAATCAAGTCGCATATACCATTGCGCAGCATGCAATCTCACGAGTTTGCACATACCAAACTCGACCCTGCACTCCCCACACATCAGGAACTACCATGGGCATACATATTCCCCATTCATTCCTATGGGAGGGCAGGTCACTCACCACACATACACAGAGAGCTCACGCACTTTACACTGTACCACAGTGAAAAAGTGCGCAGAGGCCAAAAATCACCACCACCAGGTTCCAGAAACAGGCTAGGGGTGAACCTGCCAAAAGGGCCGGGTCCAACATTGAGGATGTCAGAAGTTAAAGTCTGTGATGATTTCTGTGTACCACCTGCGATCAGGTGCAACCAACTCTAGGGCCCAACAGTGGAACAGTGTTTTGATCCCGCAATGGACGATGTCCGATATTACCTGCTTCTTGCTTTTCACAGAGCGCCCTCTGTTGAGGTGCATTAGACTTTGTGCTTCCGTAGTTAACTGTTGCCCATGATTAATGTGCATGGTTTACTGCAGTCGCTGGACTACACAGCGGTACAGCAGGTCCAGACAGTGAAACGAGGTCTTAATTCGCTGATTGAGGATGTCAGAAGTTAAAGTTTGTGATGATTTCTGTGTACCCCCTCCGATGAGGTGCAAGCAACTCTAGGTCCCAACAGTGGAACAGTGTCTTGATCCCACAATGGACGATGTTAGAACTGTATCTGAGAGTGGAGATGGAGGTACTCCCTTCGACCAGGTGAAACCAACTCTAGGTCCCAACAGTGGAACGGTGTCTTGATCCCACAACGGATGATGCTAGAACTGCATCTGAGAGTGGAGATGAAAGTACTCCCTTCGACCAGGTGCAACCAACTCTAGGTCCCAACAGTGGAATGGTGTCTTGATCCCACAATGGACGATCTCTGATATTACCTGCTGTTTGCTTTTCTCAGAAGTTTGTCTGTTGAGGTGCATCGCACTCTGTGCTTCCATAGCTAACTGCTGCACATGATTATTTGGCTTGGTTGACACTAGTCGGTGGAGTACACTGCGGTACAGCAGGTCCAAACAGTGAAACAGCATCTTGATTCTATGATTGAGGATGTCATAAGTTAAAGTCTGTGATGATTTCTGTGTACCCCCTCTGATCATGTGCAAACAACTCTGTGCTTTCGAATCCAAAGGTACATGGCTGTGAGGTGTTAATGACCACTGCCTCTGGCCTACACTGCGGTAAGCAGGGTTCACAATTCAGATCGAGTGGTGATTGTTTAATTTCAGAATCCAGTAGTCAAGTAACTACAACATCTGTTGAAATATACACAATATTGTTTTATTAGAACATTGAAATGTTGGGAGCTCCATTGAAAACAATGGAGTAGCTCCAGGGCTTATAATGGCTGGTATAAGCCTGGAGAACCAACATTACAATGTTTCTTTGTTCACAGCTCTGGCTGTGAACAAAGGCTTCAGGGAGCCTGATGGGATTCCAATCCCCTTGTGCTCCCTTAAGGCTTTGTTTTATTTGTTAGAACATTCTACCCTCTAGCAGCAGAATGTTCTAATAGCCTTATAGCCCTTCGTAACTGGGCTATACCGGCTATTAAAGTCCCTTTCCCTTGTTAAAGGACCGAGCCGAAGGCTACCCCCCTGGAGAGGGCCTTTAACAGCCTGTATGGCCCGGTACGGCGAGCTATAAGGCTATAGTATACTTGCTTGAAGAACTTTTTTCAGATGAGTTATAGGTTTAGTAAAATGACCAAACTCATCTTGCAAGTCCAAAGGAACAGTGAATAGTGTAGACTGTGGACCAATGGAATCCCAATTCGAATGGTTTTGATTTATTTATTGTAGAGTTTTCTGTAATTTATGTTGTTGTATTTTGTGAAGAGGCAGTGAGAAAAAGTATTCATGGTTGTGTGTGAGTACTGCTTTCAATTAACAAGTACAGTAGTGTTCACAATTCAAATTGAGTCGCTATTGTAGATGACACAGTCCTGTAAGAAAAGATATTGCTGTAGTGCGTTCTGTCTGCACCACTCATACGCATCATTGCAGGCGCAGTACACGGTCTTTATGGCTTCACGCACTGAAAACTGTGGAGCTCAAGTCAATGCTACGTGGCTGTGAGCCCTTGTAAATGCTCTCTCTGTCCTATACTGCAGACAGCAGTGTTCACATTTGAGATTGAGTCGGTATTGTAGATGACGTAGTCCTGTAGGAAAAGACATTGCTCCAGTGCTCTCTGTCCGCACCACGCATACGCATCATTGCAGGATCCGCACACGCTTTTTTTTTGCTTTGCATATGACAAACTGGGCAGCTCAAGTCAATGCCACGATCCTGGGGGCCCTTGCTGAACGCTCTTTCTGGCCTATACTACAGACTTCAGTGTTCACATTTGACATTGAGTCGGTATTGTACATGACGCAGGGTTGTAGAAAAGACATTGATCCAGTGTGCTCTGTCTGCACCACTCATACGCATCATTGAAGGCTCTGCACACTTTTGTTTGCTTCGCGTATTGCAAACTGTAGAGCTCAAGTCAATGCCACGTGGCTGTGGGCTCTTGCTGACCACTCGCTCTGGCCTACACTGCAGACAGCAGTGTTCACAATTGAGATCGAGTCGCTATTGTAGGTGAGGTAGTCCTGTAGGAAAAGACATTGCTCCAGTGGAGAAGTGTGGCTCAATGGTTAGAGCGGCAGACCCTGATGCAGAGGTCTGGCCCAGGACCAGGGTTCAATTCCCACCTCTGCGGGTCTTGGGCTCAATTTCCTCTGACCTGATAATTCTCGCCTCGGTGCCTATTCTAATCATGGGTCCCACTCTGCAACTCTGGGCAATAGCTTGCTTAATCTCCACAACGGCCCCAACAGCGCTGGGATGCCTGGCTTCACCTTGGGGGTGCCCAGGAGTGGACATTTCACAGGGAAAAGCCAGGAAGGGTTCCATAGCGGTATTCGTTACAGCGCCAGGACACCCCAGTTGGGGTATTAGTGCGCTTTACAACTACAAATTCTTCTTCTTCTTCAGTGCGTACTGTCTGCACCATGCATACGTATCATTGCAGGCTTTGCACACGCTTTTTTGTTGCTTCGCTAACGACAAACTGGGCAGCTCAAGTCACCTTATGTAGCTTTGGGTCCTTGCTGACCGCTCTCTGTGGCCTACACTGCATACAGCAGTGTTCACAATTCAGATTGAGTCGCTATTGCAGATGGTGCAGTGTTGATGGCAACAGATATTGCTCCTAGTACGGCCCACCTGCAGCACGCATCATCGCTGGCTGTGCACATGCTGACTGATTTTGATGTGGCTATGTGAGTGCACTAGAACTGATGGAGAGTTCATGATATAATCTTTTTGTGTATTATTTCAGATCTATTGATTGTGTCACAGTATACCACAAGTGTGGTTCTTTTATGATAGAATTATTTCTGTATTATTTCACATCTACTGTCCCTACCTTACTGCAGCATAAATTATTGATTCTGTTAATATTGAATGTATGTGTGTGATCCAATGATTACTGTTGTAGTTGATGCTAGCAGCAACCATTCCCTGAGGGCTGGTTTACACTCACCCCACATGCATCCAGCACAGACGTCACTGAATATGTGGTCGAGCGCACGGGCCCGTACCCACTTCCACTATGTATCCGTGTCAGTGTGTTCATTATCTATGCATGATACTGTCTCTGGGCCGTACTATATTACGTGGTGCTGTGGACAGCGTATGCAACCATGTTACCTCTGGTATTGGAGAAAATTTTGGTTATGTAACTTTTAGGTGTATGGCTGTCACAGCTGGAAGTCTACTTTACAGACCATGAATATTGATGAAGATGAGGTTTGCATGTTGTGTGTAGTGTAAGATATGTGTATATTGTAAACATTTTTAGAAAAAAGCTCTCTAAGCAGAAGAGGTGTGTCTCACCAAATGCAGTACAGAGATTAACTAAAATAGGTGGCGTTTACGAACCGTTACAATGGGAAATGTTATGAACTAATGAAATGCTTTTTTTATGGTCACATGGCAATCGCGCACCCAGTGCGCAAAGAGACCGCACCCAATGTGATTTCGAGAAAATATATTTACTATGATATAAGTTTATTACAGTTAGAAATATATAAATGTTTAAAGTATTTTTGATTATCGCTTGCTCTCATATACACTTTAACCTCTTAAGCGCTGCCGACGGCCAACGGTCGTCACGAGCGCTACCTCCCCAGTGCTGCGCACGACCATTGGACGTCCATTCAGCACTAGTTCCAATGGACAGCGCAGCACTGGGGAGGGATATTTGCGCCGCAGATAAGGTGTTAAAGTTATTTAGATATAGTTTTGAGACAAAAAAATGAGAGAATGGCGTATGCGGCGCAACACCGTATGTCTATGATGTAACACAGGGCGTGGCAGCGGCATTTGTCGCATTCGCAACGCGCAACAGGCACCACCCCATACGTACATGACATAACGCGCTGCTTGGTAGTGCGTAACGGTCGCATACCACAGTAGCAGCTGGCGCAAACTCATACGTATATGTTGTTACGCGGTGCCACAAACCCGTCGATACGAAATGCGCATCATTTAAATGTGGTGTATAGGATTTGCGTGCTGATCGAGCTTGGTAGACTACCGGTACGGGATTGTAGTTTTCTCAACAAAAAAAAAATGATACATATTTTTGGGGGAAAATATAAAAGATTACATAATTTCTAAAGTTTAATAAAAGGATAGCAGAGTTGCAAAATATTAAAAAACAATTAGAAAAAATATAGGCTTTATAAATAGTAAAATATGAAATTAATATTTTAAAACCTTTGAAATTCACTGAAAAAAACCATAGGTTTTACAGACGTTATAGTTAGGAATTAGCATTTAAAAAAACCTTAGAAATTCACTGAAAAAAGCATAGGTTTAAGGGACGTTATAGTTAGTTGGACATTTGACTCATATAAAACCAGAGACATTTGCCAGCTTTAGTTAGTTGAGCTAACTATAGCTCACACACCCGCAATGCACTGCTGATGACGTCACATATTACATCACTTATGACATGGTCAGTGACATCAGTGATGACATCTCAAATCACACAAGCACTGACATACATTGTTCACCGCCGCAAGACCAGCGAAGCTACACCGATGACCGGTAGCAGATTGGACAGGTAAGAGCGGTGGGGCGTGGGCAGGGCTAGGTGGGGTTGGCGGAAGTCAACAGACTACCGGAAAAGTAATATTAAATAAATAAATAAAAACACTTACTTTGCGCTTGCTGCAGCAAGCGCAAAGTAAGGGTTTTATCTAATATTACTTATCCTGTAGTCTGTTGACTTACACCCCACCCACCCAGCCCTGCCCCACCACCCCACCGCTCTTACCTGTGCAAGCCACCACTGCCGCCGGCTCCTCGGTAAACTTGTAAAATGGCAGACAGACTGCCAAAGGCATAGAGGTCGCAGACGTGGTCTTTTGGCGGTCGCACCGCCGAACTCGTAATAAGACCTTAAGTTGCTTACACATCCAGTGACACACCTATAGAGGGACTGATTATTTAGATATGTACTCAAGTATTGATACTTCTAGTCGCCCATCTAGACAAGTAGCCAGTTAAACATGTGTTGATCCTGCTAATGTAGAGGCTATGTGCACAGTATTTATGCCAGATTGACTTGGCTTGATAACTAAGCCTTAAACTTTTTCTACTAGATGTTAGTCACCCCTGAGGTGTGGCCCAGGTAGGCCATAGGGCAGGGTGCTATGTCTTTAGAAGGTAAGACATGCACTTTCAAGTTTCAGTGAGTCATATGCGCACTTTCAGAGTCATATGCTCAACCAAACAGTCTACCACCCATACTGCAACTTACATACATATTTACAAAAGTATACAGATACTCACCCACCCAATCAGAGAGAGACAGAAGAACTACACATTCAGTCACATGTCCATCCAGCAGTAACAGGCATTTGCACACTGTCATAAACCCCAAAAGTTAGTAATAGAGTCACTAAGTAATATATACAGACTGTTACATATAAAGAGCTATACAAATAGTAAGATAGCCAGGCATACATTGAGGTAGTTACTTGCAAATATATTGACACATGTAGAGAGGGACGGATACTACTTGACTATGTGCCTAAATAAGTGTGACACTGTAAGCCACCTATCCAGATAAGGAGCCCTTTAACATGTCGGGCCTGCTTCCGCACAGCCCTTGTTTGCCTTTTTATTGGCAGCTTTAGTAGGCATTTAAAACCCCTGTGCAAGACTTAAACTTCCTGTTTTCTATATACAAGTAAACTCTAATGTAGGCCGTAGGTAAACGTACAATGATGCATACACTGAGATACCCAGACACACTGTAATGCACGTAGCAGCACACCCAGGTACACACTGATGCATACCCTCAGACACGGAAGCAGACACTCATGTGTATACTAAAACAACCAGGCACACATGATACATTCAGGCACACACTGATGCATACAGTAACACATCTAAGAATACATTTACGGGGTGGAGGAACATGGCGGCCGCTGACTGAACGGCCGCGGGCGCTCCTCTCCGGGCTTCTAATGGCGGCGAGACTCGGAGGCTTAAATGACTATGAAAAATCCCTTCTAATCATGGTGTGGACTGTTTCAAGCAGAGGATTTTGCTTTTGTTCCCCTGTACCTTTTCTTTTTCTCCCCGTCTCTTTCTTCAGCTACAGACCCGTCACGGAGAGTCTTTCTCCGAGCCTCCAGTTCTGGTATGCGAGGCGAGGTCCCGCGGCAGGGAAGGCAGGCACCGGTCGGTGTTCTAGTGGTCAGCGAGGGCAGAACAGCTGTGCAGAAGCTGAGTTGGAGGTGGAGAAACGCCGCAAGTGTGTGGAAGCGGAGCGAGCGGTACCCCCTGCTGCTGTGCTGTTCAGACAGTTTTTTTGGTGTAGAATCTCCTCATTCTCCCTCGGAGTAGGTAGAGGGTACCGGGATCTGGCAGGGCTCCCCTGTAGGGGTTAGTATCATGAATGATTTTTGGCAACAAAACCTGCCGGAGGGAGTTTTGCCCCAGGGGGTTGAAGCAGTTATACTAAAATACACAGGGAGTAAGATACCATCCCCCAGTAACAAAAAAGGTGCATTGGAAACAGCAGAGGGGGCCATTCTTGGAGAAATATTTTCTGAATGTATGGAGAGCGGGGTTGCAGCGCAAGAGAGAATCTCTCCTCCTAAACCCACAAGATACTCATTACGGGCTAGGGCGGCTCACCTGGTATCTAATAAGCTGATTACACACTCAATTCTGCCACAGCGAGTCGCCCCACCAGTGGCGGAATTTAAAATCTTGGCTAAACAGAGTAAACAGGGGGGGAGTATCGGAGCATCAGTAACCCTGGTGAACTTAAAATTCCAAAAGGGGGTAAGGCGAAACTGCGGGATTAGAAATTAGCTGGGTCCAAAGTAAAAATTACCTCGTCATTGAAAACGTACTACCAGGTTATGTCTCTTTCTTCTACCAAATCGATGACCCAGCCCCAGCTACACGCCTGTCCTGGAGTCAAAACTATATCTGAGCCAAATTCTGAGTCTGCCATGCCCTCCACGCTTGTCTCGGTACTACCACCACCTTCGTCCCCCTCCAAAGTTCTAAAAGTGACGGCATTGGAGGTTAAGAATAGCAAACGTAACGGTTCTCAGGGGGGAAATATCCTTGGAGGACCGAAAGGAATCAACTAATACTTCAGAACGTATTAAAAAAAAATTAACTTGGATCTAGAAGTGCATCCGGCAATCACTCTTATCAATAGATACTCCATACTAGGTGAGCAGAAAGAGGTAGACCAAGGGTTGGATCAGTCGCAGGGAATGGAACAGGTTCAACCCCAGGAGGAGGTTATGGTAAGGATAAGCAAAAATCATCAGAGGAAGTTACATCGGATCAAAATAAGGAGATGGCTAAAGTGCAGATGGAAGACCCAAGTAGTTCTGTCAGCCAGTGTAGTAAAGGCTTGATCCTCCCCTCCCCGGAAATTAAGAGCACTTCAGCTCCAATTTCTCATTCCTTGGCAGATATCCTCATGGCCATGAAGGATGAGATGGCAAACAGATTCACTGTGTCTGAAGCAAACCAAGCTGAATTGGTGAATAGGTTCTTTGTATCCAAGGCAAATCAGGCAGCCATTCGATCCTCTTGTGAGATTCTGGCTCAGAGCTAGAAGTAGTCACTGCAAGGACTGATGCAATTGAAGAGGAAATTCCCAAGATAAAGAGCGTGATGGAGGCTACTTCATTTCAGCTGGAAAAGTTATCCATCCAGAATAAAGAGCTCAAAGACGATCTTGAGAGATTGGAGAATCATTCAAGGAGAAATAACCCGAAATTTCTAAACATCCAGGAAGCACTGGAGGGAGAGGACATAAGGGGTTTTTGATCTCTTTATTGAAGCGCACAGTCCTTAAGGACCATCCCAGTATTGATCTAAGTTAAGAAATCCAGAGAGTCCACAGCGACCCCTTCAAAAGGAATCTGGGACGGCTGAATCCCCGGAAAATCTTGGTGAATTTTTTATCTTACTCAGTTAAAGAACAGATCCTCTCAGCGGCCCTAAATGAAGGGGCTATTTCTTCTCCATTCTCAGAGCAATCTCCCTTTTCCTTCTTTATTAGATTGATATCTCCCATATAACAGCGGAAAGACAGTGGGAACTGGGGAAAAGATTAGCAGAGCTGAATGGTCTGGGGGAAAAGGCCCAACTAAGGTTTCCTGCCACATTGTGAGTTATGTGGAATAACCATATGTACATGATCCGCTCTTCGCAAGAGGTAGACACCTTAATTGCAAAAATACAGCAAGTAAAGCAGGGAGGGGTGTAAAGCAGGAATGCAGAAATATATGATCAGAGCCCCGAGTCTTGCTGCTAGTTTATAGTTATTTTGTATGTAAATATTTATAGCCTGGAGGGAGGAAGAGCCCGAATAGGCAAATGCCTTTTGGATGTTAGGGTTCCTCAGGTTGTCCGGGGGTTTACGGGGCACGAGGGGTTGGGGAAGGAAGGGGGATGGGGGTATAGTGGGGCACAGGGTGGGGTAAAAAATGTTAAAAAATATCTCTCATGTCACTGGCTATGAAGACCAAACTTCAAGTTTTAATGCTAATCAGGGAAATGCATGGTGGAAAGGTAAAATGAAAGGGGGCCATAATATTCAAATTTATCTCTTGGAATATGAATGACCTGAGATGTCCAAGGAGACAAAGATTGATCATTAAATACCTAGAGATGTTACCAGTTCAGGTCTGCTTATTGCAGGAGACCCATTTAAATCAAAAAGAGTCCAAGAGTATTTTCACCAAACTCCCCTGGATACAGTGTTTTTGCCACTCCCAAAAATTTATAAACTGTTGTGGGGTCGCAATCTTGGTCAAGAAAGGAATTACTTGTAGAATTAAATCGGTTCAGGCAGACCAATCAGGTAGATGGATCATCGCTCAGTTGGATTTTGAGGGGGAAAAGATGACCTTTTCCTCCTTTTATGGCCCCAATACGGATGACCCCTCTTTTCTAGCCAAACTCCAAGATAATCTCATCACAGCATATCCCCCCTTAATAGTTGGAGTCGATTTTAATGTTCTGCTAGATCCGGTAAAGGATAGGTTCAACTTGAGTCATGCTATTGGGTCGCCGCAGTCCCGAAGGGTCATGAAAAAATTGCTATTAAATATCAACTTGGTGGATATATGGAGAGCTAAGATGGGAAGTTTACAGGGCTTCACTTTTCATTGTAAAGAGTATCATCAGTCTGCAAGAATAGATTATGTCCTGATTAACAGAGAGAACTTAGAGAACATCCTAAGTATTTCTATATTACCAAGCCATCTTTCTGACCATGCCCCCCGCTCCTTCTATATTCTACGAATAATATCTGTTCGCAATCAAGGTGGACACTGAATAGAGCATTTCTATTGGACTCAGGGATTATTCAGGCAACTTTTTACTATCAATTTAGGCTTCACTTCAATAGACCATGTTTGGGACGCCTACAAAGCTAACTTGAGAGGGGCGCTGGGTAGCCTAATAAGTTCCAAAAACAAAACTAAGACTCTGGAATTACAGACCCTGGAGTCAAAAATATCCGCTCTTGAAAAAGAAAGGAGCTTCATTAATCAGGAGAATAAAGGAAAAGTGGAAGAGTTAGAGAAGAGACTTGAGAAGAGACTTGAGAAAGGCAGGCAGGATCTTAGGATCTTCCTAGATTCGAAATGTAAGGCCCAGTGGCAAGCGCAGAATATGGAGAATTTTGAATATGGGGAAAGAGAAGGGGCTTTACTGGCCTGGAAAGCGAGGATGGACCGGGCAAAAAATGACATCAATCAGCTTATCATTCATAGTGCTGGTACCAAATCAATTAAACATTCAGATATGTCTTCGGTCCCTCTTCTCGAACCTGTATAGGGAGAATAGAACACCCTCCCCGGAATCTATTGGCTCATGGTTAAGGGATAAGTCCTTACCTGTGCTTACAGAATCCGCTAGAGACATGTTAGAAGCACCCATATCCATTGAGGAGATTGGGGATCAAATAAAGAGGGCAAAAAACAAAAAAGCAGCCAGCCTTGATTCTCTCCCCAATGAAATATATAAATTGCTAATGGAAGAGCTCCTACCCATACTTCATACATTATTTAATTCAGTCTATAGTTCTACTGGGGTGGTCCCAAGATCCTGGAAGGAGGCCACAATAGTTTTAATATTGAAGCCAGGGAAAGATCCCCTGATGGCTGACTCCTACCGTCCGATCTCCCTGCTGAATGCCGACTATAAGATCTTTATGGGCATTATGGCACGGAGGGTGGCAAAATTGGCACCAAGCTTAATCAACCCTCACCAGAAAGGCTTTATGGTAGGGAGATTCTTCCAGGAGCAAACTCAAATACTGATAGGGAACATCGACCTGGCAGAGATTAGGGGGGAACCGTTAGCTGTAGTGGCCATAGACGCTGTTAAGGCTTTCGTTCATGTATGCTGGAGATACCTTTGGGGGTGTTAGAGACTATTGGTTAGGGCCCAATTTTTATGCAGACCTTTAAGAACTGTTACTCCGGGGCTTCTGCAAAAATCTTGCTGAATAGTTCCCTGACCCCAAGCTTTGAAATTCAGAGAGGAACAAGGCAGGGATGCCCCCTATCTCCTCTTTTATTTAATATCTACATTGAGCCCCTGGGGAACATGATTAGGTTGGACAGTATCATTAGACCATTTGAATAGCAAGACTATAAATGCAAAATTGCACTTTATGCTGATGATGTAATCATCTACACCAGAGACCTGATATTGCCATTCTACGGCTTGAAATCATATTAAAGGAGTTTGGTTTGATGTCAGGATATCTTGCTAACTCGGCCAAAACCAAAATCATGTGTTGGAATACAGTCTACAGTGGAGGCCCTTCAAGTTAGGAATTTAGGTACCTAGGTGTAAAAATCATTAAGGACCTGAATAAAATTCCCCTTTTAAATCTGGGCAAAATTGAAAAGGATATAGACTACCTCTTTGCTAGGTGGAAAAACCTTTCTTTGACGATTTATGGAAGGGTAAACCAAAATTGACATAGCTCTTCAACGCTGTGCCTCTCACCTTTCCCCAGAAAAATATCAGTAAAATCCAAGGTAAGATTGGTAGCTTCATATGGGGGTCAGAAAAGCGCAAGGCTATCTTGGAAGAAACTAAGAAGGAAACTTTTAAAAGGTGGCCTGGCCCTCCCAGATATTAACTGGTACCTATTGGCTTTTCAATTTAAGGGCATCAGGATGTTGTTATCTACACCAGTGGAATCTAAGTGGGGTAGGCTTCTGGGTGAAATGGCTTTGGCAGAGAAAGGCAGCGGGCAAGGCGGGTTCCTTTACAAATTTGGGTCTCCCAGATTTTTTAAACGTGTGCGTCTCAAGGTTTTGAAAGCTGCCTTGTTGACTTGGTACAAATTGAGACGCATTTGGGGTATATGCTACTTTTCTGATTTTGCCCCTATTTGGGATTCCCCAGGGGCCCCTGCATGCCTGAATGATAGCCTTATGATACCGATAAGAAAAGCTGGTTTGGGGAGATGGTCGGATCTGGTGGATTTAGATGGGGTGCTTCCCTGGGAGTTGCTGTTAGTTAAGATTGGTCCCTCCTTTTCAAGGTTCAAGTACCTTCAGTTAAGATCATGGTACAACGCTGAAGCCGGAGAAACTAAAGGGAATTGGGATCTTGAGCAGCTACTACAAGATCCGCAACAAAAGAAAAAAGAAATATCTCTTTGGTATGCAAGAATGCTCGAAGTGGAGGATAGCAAGGTTCCCCCCCAATCATCGGTATGGAATTCCCTCCCACACTCCCAGTCCACAGACGATCGATTTGAAGTCTCCCTAAAGCTACTCTACAGATACATAAAGCCTGCTAGGCTACAAAATATTCACTTCCTTGTGCTAAACAGGCTTTATTACACCTCGGCTAAAATTGCCAAGTTCGCACTGGTCCCTGTTCCACAGTGTCCTAGGTGTAAATTTGACAAAGCTGACGACACCCACATGTTTTTTGAATGCATAGAATTAAGTCTATTTTGGAAGAATGTGGGGGTCACATTGACAGCTATCTTTGGAACGGATATTGGGATTGATCTCCACCTCGTGATATTTGGTACAAATGACCTTATAAGGGGGGGTGCTGTCTCTGATACATATTGGCTTGCTGCTATATCTTATCATTCTAGCCAGGAGGGACATCTGCATAAGGTGGAAAGACCCGACCTCTCCCAATAGAGAAAGCTGGTTAAAAGCTGCGTTGAATATGGCATGTCTAGATCAGGGAGGCGGAATAGGATTACATGAGAACATCTGGTCTCCCCTGTTAATCTGGAGACGGTGCCTGCGCTTGAAAACCTGCTAGTCCCTTTGTGTTCGAAGTCGGTCCAATGATTACACCAGGCCTCAAACACGTGAGGCAGGCCATGGGGGCCTAGACCAATGCAGTGAGCCGAAGGGTGCCCAGGTCCACATTATTCGGTTTGCCAAATCTGTTTTGGTCTTAGGTGAGATGAGGACAAAACAAAATAAAAAATTTAAAAAGGATAAAATTACGCATACACTAACACACCCAGGCGGACAGTGATGCATATGCTGACACACCCATATACATTCTGATGTATAGAGTAACACGCCCAAGCAGACACTAATATATACACATACAATCATATTTGAATGGATACACCGAGATAGCCAGATACACACTCGTCCATACACAACAAATAACACACTTATGCATACACTGACACACTCAGTCACACACAGATCCATACTCTAAAACACTCTAGCAGACACTTGTATATACAGTGATACACTCGGGCACACACTGATGCATATCCTGAACACACCCAGGAACACACTGACACATATGCTGAGACAAATAGGGACACATTGATGCATTCAGTGATACACCTTGTCACACAAATATGCATACACTGCAGACACATGTAGATAAGAACAGTTCCCAACAGGTATTATGTAGAGACAGTTTGAAAGATGTATGCAATAAGCATTACAAAGAAAAGAAGAGCCACGGAGTCAAAAGAGTTTTTCATAGACAGTGGTATTATTTCCAAAGTGGTTGAGGGTCAATACAGTTAAAGCAGCACTGTACAGAGTGGATCGTGTGACAACCCGGTGACACTTGGTGCAGGTGCTATATACAATCAGTGACATGTGAGTGTGCAAGTGTTTTAAAATGACAGCAGTTGCGACGCATTAAAACAGAATTCACAACATCAAATGATGGCCCCAGTAGAGACAAGTAATCGTTACTCGAGACAAAGTTATTAGGATGGGAGCACAAGATGTGGAATGCGTCGTTAAATTCGAGCTGTCTAGTCGACGGCGTTTCGATCCCTGTTGTTCGGGATCCTCATCAGGACGGGGTTGTCGATGAGAACAGTGATAGTCGCTTTCCTAGGATGGCAAGGTCCAAATCCTGGGTTAAAACTCAGTTTTCAAGGTTGCTGGATGATTTTTCCGTCTGGGCAGCGAGCGGCGTTGGCGAGTCCTGAATGAATCAAGGAGTAGGGCCTTAACCGGGGTCTGCTGTCACAACGGGTCGCAGGCAATGAATGCGTCGCAACTGCTGTCATTTTAAAACACTTGCACACTCACATGTCACTGATTGTATATAGCACCTGCACCAAGTGTCACCGGGTTGTCACACGATCCACTCTGTACAGTGCTGCTTTAACTGTATTGACCCTCAACCACTTTGGAAATAATACCACTGTCTATGAAAAACTCTTTTGACTCCTTGGCTCTTCTTTTCTTTGTAATGCTTATTGCATACATCTTTCAAACTGTCTCTACATAATACCTGTTGGGAACTGTTCTTATCTACATATTGCACCCATCCCAACGTGGTTTATGGGTTTTCTCCTGTTGTTTTCATATACACTGCAGACACAGGCACACACTGGCACATACGCCGACATACTTGGGCACAATCTGAGCCATAGAGTGATATACCCACTCACAAACTGATACATACGCTGGCACGCAGGCAGACAACCATTTAAATAAGAAAAGTAATAGTCTTAGAATAGCTATAACATAGTGATATAAGTGGTTACGTTGGTACTTACATGCTTAAAATATATAATTTGTTAGTATATAATGAACAGCTACATTTATTTCTTTGTTTTTTTCTTTCCAGACATATACTTGTGCTAAAAAACAGAGACTTGCAATGCCAAACAAAACTAAAACATGAAAGAAACAAAAGAAAGGATACTATCTTCTTGCAACATAGAGAATAAAAGGAACATAATGCAAAGAATATGGTTAAAGAGAAAAGAGCTGCTAGTAAGATAACTAATTGCTTTAAAAAGTATGTGGAAAACTGCAAAGTGAGCAAAAGCTAGTAAATAAAAAGCAAGGTTTCAACTCAACGAAGGACAAAATGTAAGTGACAATAATAGCGGTAAATCATGTAATAAAACAGATACTTTAACAAGACGACAACGGCAGTATAAAGAAATAAGAGTCAGAATGTTTCGTAGTAGGATAATTCAGAATCTACTACCATCTATGGAGTTGTATAAAAGGAGAAGAGAAACAGTCAAACAAAAGAAACCTGAAGGCTGTAGCTGATAAGGCATTTGCCCTGAAGCTATATATTTTGAGTCTGGGCAGAATGAGAACACTGGATAAAACAGTGCTGTGTATGAAGAGAAGAAGCCAAAAGAAAAGACTAATAAATAGAAGTAATTTTTGCAAGTTTCAGTGGCGAAGCATACTTTCAGTACTGAGCCTTCCTTTAATGAAAAAAGCTACTTTCAAGTGAAAACATTAGTGCATGCAGTTAAAACAGCTAGTCAATGTTATGAGGTAAAGGATGGTGCTCCCATTCTAAAAGAAGAGATGGTTCTAGGAATGTTGAAGAAGGTGATAGCTAAAGAGGTACAGGGAAGGCGTAAACAGGCCCCTGTATACAAATGGGACTGTATAAGTATTTGCAGTGCTCAGCAGGAATCATTTGATATATTGAGAAATTTCTATGTATTTTTCCATGCAAAAGTCTGAAACAGAAAATAGGAATTTTGCAAGGATTAGATTCATGCAAATTAAGGACGTATACTAATTTACAGGGACATTCAGTAGCATGTCTATCAAAGAGAGTGTGCCAAAGCCGCTTTCATCACTTCAGAACGTTAGCTGTTCACCACTCTAAAAATTTGAAAATTCTTTAGGAGGCTTTACTATGTCAAAACTCTTGCCATGTGTTTAGGAGAAATTAATAGACCTCTTTTGTATGGTACAGTAGCAGAGGTAGAAACAGTTTGTGAGGATGTTTAGTTTTGGTTATTTGGTCCTGAACAGGAGTCTAGGGAAAATGGGGAGTTGGTATGTGGAGGTGTAGAGGAACACGCCACAAGTATTAGTGTTGATAACTTTAGAGAAGAGATTAGGAAGTTTAACACAGTTTCTTCTGAGAAACCAAACTGTGTTTGCATTTGTTGTTGTCGTACTCGCTACAAAAGCCAAACTCGCAATGTAGTTGTATTCTTAAGAGCTGAACACAAGAACAGAGATAACTAGCAAGAATATGCTGTTTAATAATTTGAAGAGGAGTGATTTGAGTTATATACACCGCAGATTATATATAAATTCTACTATGATTAGAGGTCGTTACAATGTCAGCTAGAGTAGTACATAAGTTAGAATTAGTATGTATTCCACATGAACTGCTAGATTTAAATATTTATAAATCAATTTTCAAACAATGTGTATACCCTTTCAGGGTATAGTTCGAATGGTACCAAAGCCCGGAAAGCTGCTATCCATGACCTTCAAAAAGGCCTTTAAAGAACTGCTATCTACTTACTTTTAGATTATTAACAGAATATTGGACCTGTTGGTGTACACAGAGATGATCATAAACCACTGATCAGTCTAGTAAATGGTGTGCCTACAAAGAATAGAAAATATGGCAAGGGTTAGTGGATGTTAGTAAAGTAAAAAAAAAGAGATATTATACCAGGTACAAATAAGATTTATTATAACCATGTTAATATTGTTCGAGAATGAAACAAGTGGACAGATTGAGAAAGTGGATTCATTTAGATCAGAAGAGATTTATGAACACTACAGCATACATACACTGCATTCTAAAGAAGTCACTGGTGAAGTTATTGATTTCTTTCAAATGAAGAAAGTAAAAGAGCTCCCATGAGCGTGTGGGAGAAAAGTTTAGAAGCTTGTTGTTTTCTACAATTGTTTCCCACCGGAGAAGGTGGCCGCTTTGATGACCACTCTGTACAGATACCAACAGCTGAATACCAGTCAACCTGTTTATACTCAGAGGATCCAAGATGTCGGTAGTGTATTCCATACATATTTCATCTTCTGTTTGAGGGTGACTTGTCTGGACAAGAGTTAATCTTCAAAATCTTCATGAAAAGCTTAGAATACAACTAGATGAATTTGATGGCGTGCCACAGTGGCACAAATGAGTATTGGTATCTCTGTTATGGAGAAATGAAATGTATGTTGAGAAATCTAGGTGCACCACCTTGGTTTCTGACACTCAGTTGTGCTGAGTATGCCTGGGATGACCTGCTTGAATTTTTGAAAGATGAGAACTCTAACATTAAAGATGTCAAAGTGAAGACAGCTGGAGAACTTTGCTCCTTGGATCACGCTAATGTTTGCAGATATTTTAACCGCATGTTTCCAGCTATGATGTCTTTCATCTGCAACAAAAGAAACCCTCCTCTTGGCAAAGTAACTGATTTCTTTTGGCCAAGCAAGAGGTGCTTCTCATATTCACATGCTGTTATGGATAAAAGGGGCTCCAAAATTTGGAACAGACAGTGATGAGAATGTCTTGACTTTCATACAAGCTCTGCGCTTTCAAACTCATAGATGTGGCAAGTACGGTCATCAAAAATACAGATGCAATGGTACATTTTTTACAAGATGACGTTCTGGATTCCCACTACCGCACATTTCATAAGTAAGAGTAAACAGCTATTTGTCCACAGTCAGGCATACAAGGACACAAACATCACCGAAAAACGCATACAACCGGAGAAGAAAAGAGGCATTGAAATTTATTAATGACTCTAATCCAGTCATTCTGAAAATGTGGAATGCAAACATGCATATAAGGTTTGTTGCAGACAACTCCATTGCTGATGCTCGTTACGTCAGTTCATATATTTCAAAGACAGAGATAAAGGAGATGTGAGAGGAGATTTCTGCAGAAATTGGTCTCACAAAGAACTTGTAGAGCTTCAGCTTCAAAACAATTTCTCCTGGAAAGATAGGGTCTTTTGAGTGCTTAGATCAGTTGAGCTCAGCTAGTTTGTTCTCAAAGTCAAGGGAATTGTTTTGGTAAGTCTAGGCCTTGTAAGCACATGAAATAGAGTGTTGAAGTCTTTTCTGGAAATTCAGTATCTAGCTGAGTTTGATTCAGAAAACAAAGATATTGTGAAATCAAATATGTTGGACACGTACTATCCAAGAAGGAGCCACACTTAGAAAACATGTGCCTTTATGAAGTACTTCAAAACAGATGCAATGTAACGGAAAACATAGAAGAAGGGAAACATGTAGTAGCTGGATGTGACGGTTGGTTGAGGAAGCATAGCAATAGAAATGTAATTAACCACTGAAAACTGAGTTCTCAAACTCCAGATAGAAGAGAGTTTTTCATTTGGTACTTCTACAAGTGTTAAAGCCTTGTCATGCTGAGTCACTACTTCTTGGAGACTATGACTGCTATGAAGATTCCTTCAACTCTGTAAATAACATAATTCAGTGTCCAGTCTTTTCAAATTACTAGCAATTTTTAAAAGATGAGATTGAACAGGAACAAACCATAGCTGCTGAGTTACCAAAGGAGAGTTCACAAAGCAGCCAAAGTTTTGGACCACTGAGTCAAGATCCCCTTGGACAACCAGTTATTCAAAATGAAGCAGCCATAGCCATGAATGAGGTGGAGACTGCAATGCAACAAGCAAGAGAAGAAAGTACTGATTTAGAACACTTGGTAACACCACTGAACCTCAAACAGAAAGAAATGTATCTGGAAGTAATAGTTAAAAAATATGAAAGAACGTGAATGCTCTTCGCGGATATTATAAATCATTGTTCAAGATGGCACCAGCAAAAACTTTCGAATTTATGTTCTTATCGCTTATCTTTAGAGAACTACAGAATCAAATATATCATGTGTAGTAGCTGCACCAACTGGATTAGCTGAACACAACCTTAAAAAATTACTCTACTTCGACTACTAATGTTACCTGTTGAACAGGAAAATAAACTAGAATGCCAAATGTATCTGGTTAGGCTTGTCATAAGGTGTCAAGAGTATTGAAGAAATAGAAGATTTTAATCCTTGATGAGGTGAGCATGGTCTCAAACTTAATGCTTGCCTTCATATACTTGAAATTTAAACAGATTTTGAAACAGAATATGATCGGCTCTTTGGAGGAAAACATTTAATTTTCTACAATGATCTGCTGCAATGTACCCCCGTCAAAGGACAGTTTGTTTTCAAGACTCTTCTGCATAATGAAAAAAGAAATTCTTTGAGAAGTATTGGCAATGTAAAAATTTGGTTAAAATTCGAATACAAGGAACTTGTGAAGAATATGCGTCAGGCATCTAATGTGGAATATGGAGATATTTAAAGGACATTTGAGTAGGGGTCTGACAAAAGAGGGGAAACCTGCTTTGGAAAGTCTACTTATCAATAAACTATTTTCATCTAACAACACAGCAGCACAACTAATTTCATTAAAGACGACAGATCCAATGTCTGTTTAAACCCTAAACCTCAAGAGTGCTCGAACTTTAACAAAGAATTATTGAAATTTGAGAAAGAAGATATTTTGAAAATGACAGCTGATGGTAAAATAGAACACCAAGGAGTAACAATACAACTAACTGAAAAACGACAAGCAAAATTGGATTCTTTGGAGATGTCTGTAGCGAGGACTGCAGGATTAGAAAAGTGTTTACATCTGTACAAAAACTGTTGAGTAATTTTGGGTGTCATTTAATTGCAGAGGGAGGAATAATAAATGGTGCAATGGGTAAAGTTGATTTAATTAATTTTCCAAAAAGGGATGAGATTGAATATTAAGCTATAACATTTGATCAGATTGATGGAGTGAAGCAGATTGGCTGATGCATTGTACATTTTTTGATTGCAAAGGACAAATGTGTGGCAGCAACAGTTTTCAGTGTCTCTAGTGTATGCTGTAACTATCCATAAATCTCAAAGGTTTAAGTATAAATGCAGCTTCTATTAATATAGGAAGCACAGCATTTAAAGAAGGTATGTTGAATGTAGCAGTATCCCGAGTTAGAACATTGTTTTGCTTTTGGTTGAATTTAATGAAAGTAAAGTTAGTGCTGATGCAAGCTGTGTAAGAGAGTTCAAATGGTTCAGAAGTCTATATGCTCCTCATTTAGGTCAGTATTATGAGAAACAGATAATCTGTCCAAAGCGCAGATTGCAAAAGAGTCAATGGATGTTCAAGAAAAGAAAGGAAACAAGGACAAGCTAGAAGGCGTTAAGAAGGAAAAAGTGGAAAATGAGGGAGATACTGTAGGTTACCAGTTGGAAAATAGTTCAGGTGCAAACTGCTATGCAAATGTTGTACACAATGTACTGTTTAATTTACCACATTTTGAAAATCAAATTCAACAGAAACTAGATAACAGATTGTATTCTGCACTGTATCAATTGCTCCAACGTTTACTCATTGATGGAACTATAGTACACTTTACTCCAGGTATTCAAGACCTTTTAGATATATGTAGTGGATCAGTAATATTTACTCTCAACAGTCAACAGGATGCACAAGAATTTATAATGGTGAACATTGTAGTTTTAGAATATGAGGAAGTAAATATTGATGAGTTATTTGGACCGAGTTACAAATGGAACCATGACTGTGAAGATTGCTGTTTTACATCCCCAACTGAAATGAATTCTGAGCGATTTGTGTACTTCATAGCACCAGATTGCAAATCACTGGCTTTTGACAGAAACCAAAATATGAACTGCCCAAATTGTATATCAGATGTTATGTCTACGCTGCATCTATTAAGGACTGGATGGACAAAATGCTATTACAGCAATCTTATATTTACACCAAAACAGCCTTTTAAACTAGGACATTCTTACCTTTAGTTTCTCCAACCAAAGGTCTAAGGAATATTTCTGGAAAAAACAAGTAATCAACAGTGTTTCTTTAAGACATCTAAGCAGTTAGGGTACAGCACTGTGGGCGCACTAGTTGATTATACTGATGTGTGGAAAGATTATTATAATGAACACTGGTGCTCACTCTGTGTGGTTCACTGCTTCAGTACCACAAATAACTAAGACAATAAATGCAAATCAGAGGAGCGCCAAACAATTTCAAAATATTTTCAAGCGTCCAAAATTTTTTGGGAGTCTTCCAATAATAAGTCCTTAGGCAGTATGTTGAATTCAAGAAGATTCTTTCTTTTTTCTTTTTTTTCCTTTTTTTCAATGATCACAGTTCAAACTCCACATAACAAAAGCAGTCACAATCTTCTTCTCTATTATTATAATTCGTATTCCAAGCAAATTCCAAACATTACCGCCGCTTGGGGTCACGTAACTAGTTAGCATGGAGGAGTCTCGTTCGTTATCGTAACTCCTCCATGCTAACTAGTTATGCGACCCTCAGCGGCTGATGTATTGTTTGGAATTTGCTTGGAATACGGATTATCATAATAGAGAAGAAGATTGTGACTGCTTTTGTTATATGGATTTTGAACTGTGATCATTGAAAAAAGGAAAAACATAAAAAAGAAAGAATCTTCTTGAATTCAACATGCTGCCTAAGGACTTATTGGAATACTCCCAAAAATTTTGGACGGTTGAAAATCTTTTTGAAATTGTTTGGCCCTCCTCTGATTCGCATTTATAATCTACGGTGTTTACTTTACATGGATTGTCAGTGTTTTAGACATCATTCGCCGATCAGGGTAGATGTCTTTAAAAGGTTCTTCAACATTCAAGAGTCCTTTTTTCATCCAGGAAGGAGATAATATAACATCTGGATACTACACTGTCTAACTAAAGAGGGAAACTGGATGGAGACAATGCAATTACACTAACTTTAAATCAACACAAAAACTGCTTTTCAAACTTGAAAGTGTTACCCTTTCTTCCTTCAACCAAAATAGTACATACTGTTACTGAAAAAAAAGTAATTCATGGGATTTTGTTTGCATGGCTCATCTACATTTTAGACATTATTTGACCTACCAGGGGTGAGGTCTTCAACAGGAGCTCCAAATTTCAAGTGTGGTTTATATTTATCGGTAATATAGTACCAGGTATAATCATCAAACAAATATTTTAACATAATCTTCTTTAAATTAGTGAAGTAATTATAGATAACACAACTAATTAACAAATTGTAGCTAGTGCAATGCATAGTGTCACTTATTTATAGTGATATACTATGTAGTTTTATTTTCTACAATTTATGTGATTGTTTTTACCCACTGTACAAGGATGAAATTCCATACAGTACATCGTTTATGATGGAAAAATATGAAAGTCTGATAGCCGACAACAGTAAAAAAGGGAAAATTTAATATTTTTACTATATTGTGACATACTGCTACAGCATAACCTATGTCTATTATTATGTTTATGGAATTTTGTAAATGAAATACTAACATATTTGTATTCTTTTTTAACAGTGGTTGGAGTTATATGTCTTCATATCTGTCAATATACTTGTAGTGCAGCATGAGTATTTATGTGAGACTTTCTTGGAGGGAGTCTTGTCGGACAAAGCGTACTGGGTATGACAAGTGATTCTCACTGACACCAGATGCCATTTGATTGGTAACTGACGGGAAAAGCACCAATATTTGATACAGAGAAAGAAAAGAGCTGGTGATGAATTGAGACAAGTTTTTTTGTTTTATTATTATTATATTCTTATATAGCAATCTTCACGATTCCCCCCCACTGTTCAAGGATAGAAATGTATACATTACATTCATTATGGTGTAAAAGTCAAAAAGCTGAGTACAGTAAAATACAGAAAAATAAATGCTTTATTAGAATGACAGATATCATTAATGCATAATAATATGTTCTACTTGGTTTATAGTATGAGAATATGCATTGGAGAAGCTAAAAGATTTTCAAGGGATTTGGCAAAGGTAATACTAACTTATACTTGTATTCTGTTTTGTGCAGAACAGATGATTCACACCATCTATTGAAATAACGTGATTTACTAATTATTTGTGTTTTACTACTTATACAAGGTAACAATGTTATGGCAAGCAGTTAAGTAGACTTTCATGGAGCCACTGAGACATTGATACACACACTGATAGAGGCACTCATACTTCCATTCATTCACTTATTCAACCACTCAGACACCCACTCAGTCTCAGTCAGTGATATACTCAGTAACATATTCAGTCACTTATGAATACATCTACTACTACATGTACTTACTTAGCCATAGATATATTCACCCACTTACTCACTAATAGACGTCCTAACAAATGCACTTACCCACACAGTAACCCGCACAACCACTCAGCCATGCATACAATGACTAACCCATCCACTGACTCTACAATGTAAGTACTGTGACAGCCAATCGCTTACCTATACAGCGAGAAAGACATCCACTCCCTCCTCTAAACAGTAACGCAGACACGTACTTACCTATAGAGCTACTAACACACAGAGTCAGTTATTTATACAACTCCTGTGATACATATTCATTATTACATAAAGGCACAGACTCGGTCACTTACTCATCCGTACAAGCACTCACACATCCAGTTACTCACAGTTACAGACACTCGTGCACCCAATTACTTACCCTTACAGATACTCACACACCTATTCACACATTGATACTGAGCCACTCAGACACACACTGATGTATACATGGACATAGCCACTCACTCACCCATACAGTCACTCACATGCGCAGTCACTCTTCCACTCACACTCCCATTCACTCACCAATGCAGCCACACACAGTCACCCATACAGCCACTCACCCAGGCATCCACTTATGCACCCACTCATTCACCCATACAGCTACTCACATCCATAGTTACTCACCCATAGAGCCACTCACACAATAAAAATCACTCGCTCATAGTCATTAACACAGCCTCTCAATCACTTGTAGAACCACACACACACTCACTTTCTCACTCAGACAGCTACTAATACTACCAGTCACTCATTAATGTAGCTACTTACGCACCCAGTCAGTCACCCATAGAGCCACTCAGATTTGCACTCACCCAAACAGCCACTCATACACACTCACTTACCCATACAGAAACTAGCACACCCAGTATCACACTCATACAGCCACTCATAACCCCAATCACTTGCCCATAGAGTTACTCACACAGCCTCTCAATCACTTATAGAACCACAAACACACCCACTTATTCACCCATACAGGCACAGACTTAGTCACGTACTCACCCGTACAAGCACTCACACATCCAGTTACTCATGGTTACAGACACACATACACCCAATTACTTACCCTTACTGATACTCACAAACTCATTCACACATTGATAGTGAGACATATTGATGCATACACTGACACACCTACACACTCACACGTGCAGTCACTCAGCCATTCAGCCACTCACATTCACCTATACAGACACTCACAGTCACCCATACAGCAACTCCCACTCACTTACCCAGGCATCCACATATGCACCCACTCATTCACCCATACAGCTACTCACATCCGCAGTTACTCACCCATAGAGCCACTCACACAGAAAATCACTCCCTCATAGTCATTAACACATCCTCTCAATCACTTGTAGAACCACACACACTCACGTTCTCACTCATACAGCTACTAATACTGCCAGTCACTCATTAATATAGCTACTTATACACCCAGTCAGTCACCCATAGAGTCACTCAGATTCGCACTCACCCAAACAGCCACTCATACACACTCACTCACCCATACAGCCACTCACAGTCACCCATACAGCCACTCACTCACCAATGCAGCCACTTATGCACCCACTCATTCACCCAAACAGCCACTCACACACCCAGTCAGTCACCCATACAGGCACTCACAAATGCACTCCCTCACCCATACAGGCACTCAAACACCCAGTATTACATTCAGACAGCCACTCACATCCCAGTCACTCACCCATAGAACCACTCACACAGCCAATCACCCACTCATATAGCCACTGACACAGCCTCTCAATCACTTGAAAAGCCACACATACTCACTTACTTACTCAGCAATACAGCAACTCATACTGCCAGTCACTCAGTAATGTAGCTACTTACAAACCCAGTTACCCATGGAGCCACTCATGCTCCCACTCACTCACTCACTCACTCACCCATACAGCCACTCATTCTCCCACTCACTTGCTCAACCATAGAGCCACTTACACACCCATTCATTCATCCAAAAAGCCACTCTCACACCCAGTCACTTATGCATATAGTCACTCATACACAAATGTACTTACCCATAAAGCCACTCCTACACCCAGTATCACACCCCCAATCACTCACCCGTGGAGCCACTTACACAGCCAATCACTCACTTATACAGTTAATAACAGTCACTCAATCACTTGTAGAAACACACAAACTTACCCATACATCTACTCATACTGCCTGTCACTCATTCATGTAGCCACTTACACACCCAGTAACCTATACAGCCATCACTCAGTCACTCACTTATACAGACACTCAGTCACTCACTTATACAGACACTCACCCACCCACACACTCACTCACTCACTGATACAGCCACTAAAAGACCCAGTAGGTCATCCACACATACACTCACACACTCTTTCTTAAACATATACAGACATACAATTTATCTTTTTTAGACCATGAAAGGTGGTTTTAATGAAAACTATTTTGTGTTCTTTTCTGGAACTTTTTTTTAAAAACCTTTTTTTAATTCTGTATTTTTTTTTCAAATTTAATTGGCAACTGGAAAAAAATAACTAGAGAAACTCAAAAATATGGAAAGAAGTGTCAAATTTGCAATAATGTAAATGGACCAAAATTAAAAAGGTGTGATTCTTTGCTGCTTGCAGAACTGCAGCAATGACTGCTCATCCATGGTCCGGACTTTTTTGCTCTAAAAATAAAAAGCTGTTTTTTTTAGGTCCTGGAGAATTCTCTGGCAGATGTTGGTCCACTTCGGTGGGAGTTGGCTTTCCTGGTGTAATTGGAGTTACAGTAGAAGTTGACAGCTATCATGCACTACACTCTCTTGCCAAGTGGTAAGTTTTGTAAGAGAGTTCAATCGGTTAAGAAGTCTATACGCTCCTCATTTAGGTCCCACAAAAGTATTTCTTATTTGCCCCCCTTTCAAAGAGTTTTTTAAAACAACAAGCACTTCACATGCTTAGCAACTGTTTTTTTCTCACCGAGGCAATGGATTACCGCATGGCTGGGGTTCGTCATTGCACACATTTTCTTCTTCAGGGTCTGGCTCCTGCTACTTTCTTTCACCAGATACCATTTTATTTTTTGAAAGAAATAAAAAAAAAATGCACATCCAGAATTGGAAAATACAAGAGAGTTCCCTAAAAACGTATAATCTCTCCACTGGAAGTATTAAAAAAAAAACTGGTTGGGGACTTCCTCTGTAGAATTAGGAAAAGTGCTTTATCCAATTAAATGCCACCCTTACAAAAGGCATGTGATATTCATGAATGCCAATGTCAATGCGAACGCTGATGTTGCAAATACAGGAAATAGAATGGAAAGGTGATCAACAATAAAATTGCTTACTAAAATATTACTTTAAAGATTATATCAGTACTGACCTCAAACATTAAGTCAAATAAGTGTATACATGTGTTCTACACTTTAAAAAAAATCACACTGAGTTTGCCACTGATGGCGAAATTGACGTCAAGTGACATATCACAAAGAATCCACAAATAATAAAAAAATTACAAAGCAAAAAGAAAAAAATAAGGAAAATATTAAATAAATTCATCTAGCACATGCCAACATAAAGATCACTCACCGGGATAATAGTGGTTACAGTCAGTGACAATATAGGGAACAACATGCATATATATTTGGAAGGGGTTTATTAATTTCTTTTGTAGATTTACAAAAAAACACCTCTTTTACAATGTAAATAATGCAATGTACTATAAGGAATTAGATACTATCAGAAATTTCTCTTTCGTAATGAAAAATGTTACTACTAACCACACAAAAGAACATATCTCAAAATGTTGCATTTATTATTTAGTACTATGATTGTCTGATGACAGAGACAAACATTTGCAGTGTATTAAATAAACATAGTTCCAATAAACTTATAAAAAAAATATGTATTCACTTAAAAAGCAAATGTTACAGGGATGTTATAGTTAGGAAATACAATAGAAAAAGGTGCAGTAATTCACTTAAGAAACTAAATGTTAAAGGTATGTTATAGTTTAGGTTTAAAAAAAAAAGATTGGCATTTATTGAAAACAATAAAGGTTACAGGGATGTTATAGTTGGGTAATAACATGTATAAACTATAGAAATTCACAAAAAAAATACAAAGGTTGCAGGGACGTTATAGTTAGGAAATAGAATAAAAAACCTTCGAAAGTCAGTGAAAAAAAACCAAAAGTTACAGGGATGTACTTCAGATTTTATTTGTACAAAACCATAGAAATTCAGCAGAAATAGTTACCTAAGTTGTCTATAACTTATACCCTTGCAATGCACTGCTTATGACCTCCCATAATACATCACTGATAACATGTCGAAATACATCCCTAATGACATCCCTGAATCTGAGCAGGATGACATCCCTGAATCTGAGCCTATCTATAATTACGTTTTTTTAATTCTATTTCCTAACTATAACGTCCCTGTAACATTGTTTTTTAAAGTGAATATATATATATATATATATATATATATATATATATATATATATATAGTGACATGCTTGTCTCGAGTCATCTAGACAAACTGACACCTAAAACTAATTCCTTGAAGCGAATGGCGGGCTTCTTCCCTTGCGGCCACTGCAAGGCTTGTAGTGGTAGCAGACGGGTGTTAACATATGATATACCTGACACCGGTAATAAAGTGCCGATTAAGCACTTTATCACGTGCAGCTCCCAGTTTGTAGTTTATTGTCTAGTCTGCCGGTGTGGCTTACGCTACATAGGCAGTACTATCAAGGAACTCAAACTGAGGATCCTGGAGCACCAACGGGCAATCGAGAAGGTAGACATCACATATCCGGTTGCCCGGCATTTTGCAGAGAAGCACAGTAAAGACCGCAAACTACTCCGATTTTTTGGATTGGACATTGTTCCTCCCAATATAAGAGGAGGTGACAGGTTAAGAAGACTCCGCAGACTTGAATCCAGATATATTGTAGATCTCTCCACTAAACACCCTGGAGGACTAAATAGCGGTGAGGAATTAGCATGTCATCTGGGAAAATAAGACTATAGGAATATGAAATTCTCTTAGGAGATCTAGTACATTAACTGTCAGTCCAGCAACTATGTGTACATTCTGTCTATAGTACTCTAATCAGTCCACTGTAAATACAGTATTTCCTTAGTCTTGATCTTGACTTTGATTTTGATTTTGAATTCGATTATGATTTTGATTGTGATACCCCTTTGCTGATCATGACAGGCTACCAGAGGTTTGTAAATATGTAGATATGTATATGATAATATGTGTACATATACGAATAGAATTAGCCAGTGTGGAAACATGACTTGATGTGAGAAGTCTCCAGTGATCATAACTAATCATCAGAGGTCATTTGATACCATAAGGGAATGCACTTCATATCAGTCGTATTATGATTTCCGATGTGTACACTAGTATCCAGAATCGACTGAAATCTAAGTTGGTGGAGATTCCCTCTGGCTAACCTAGTTCTATTGGTGATACATACATACCCCGGATGTTGCCTTTCTTCTCTTCGTTTTTCCTTTGTCAGCCTATTGTTTTGAATGAGTGTTCATCTGTTCTATACTCTATGGAATGAATTCTTCTTCTTCTTTTATGTCTTGATGAACTTCCATGATAAACTTTGGATTAATTCCATATGAAGTATGCCACTACTCTTTCTATGTGCCTGTTGATTTGCCTTATAAATTGCACTGTTTGTTTATTTGTAAATATGACATTGTACATTATAACATAAGACACTTGCCGATCCACGGCTTTATTTCAACGTGAGAACATACACGAATGAATTGGATAAGACCCCCATAAGGATAGAACACCTTTCCAATATGGCGCCCACAGAGGCAAAAGGGGTATAGTCCTATGTTTATGTCAATGTTCATGAACTTGTTTATTTAATGGGATGTCTGAAATTGGCGAGTGACACACTGACGAAGGCTCACGTCGAAACGCGTCTGTGCTTATCTGTTTCCTTTAATTAAAACTCTGGTTGACTCTTGGATTACGAGTGCTGCCTCTTTCTTGTGAGACTAAGAAGAGTTTTGAGCGACAATATATATATATATATATATATATATATATATATATATATATATATATATAGTTTTCATATATGACAAGTACAAATTAAATCTACACAATTAATCAGTAATTACATATTTAATAATTTAAAATGAATTAGCATTACAATAACATTATTTATATTTTAATGCTCCACCATAGTCCTCTACAAAACATTCAACCTACTTGTCAGGATTCAAGAGATTTGGGGTCAGTTGACGTGCTATCGTTAATGGAAGTGGTCGCAGGCAAAGGAAAAGAAGCCATGAGAACCTATGGAGCAAAGCGTGGTGCAACAGGAACACCAAGATGGCCAACCAAGCATTCAGTTTGTAGTTGTTTTTTCCCTTCCCCAGAATCCAAGATTCTATATGAAGTGTGCGCCTTGTAGAGTCTGTGTACTTTACTGAAGTGAATTCAGAGTACGCACCTGAGTTCACGGAGTTCCGTCGGGACTAGTTTAGTCAGGGTAGTTTTCGTCACTTGATAAGAGTTGGTAGTTTTCATCCGCTGGGGCAAGTATTCATTAGCACGTTGTGCTTTCTTTGTTTTTTTTTTATTTATTTTTTATTTCTGTAAATTTTTATTGAAAAAAATTATATTTACATGGAACATATAAATGGGAAACAGTAAGGTAAAAGACATAGAGGAAGAAGAAAACGCCCGGGGGTGCACTTAATATTTTCAGACTTGGCGTTTAGTCCTGTGATTCGTATACTCTTGTGGGTTGCTTCTTGGTTGGTTGCCCCTCCGTCCCTCCAACCCTCCATGCGGTTGCGGTCGGGTTTATCCTCTTTCTTATGTTTTGTCCTGTGGCCTGTGCGATTGTCCTTCACTCGGCCTTTGTTATTCGCCCCCTCCGTGGCTGGAAAGGAGAAAGAGAAAGAGGAAGAAGGAGCTCAGTATCGGAGGTGTGGGCAGAACGCAGTTTGGTTGTGGTGTTGGTGGGTGATCTAGTCGGGGTTTTCCGCAGCGGCGTTGCTTGCTGCGGTGGCTACGGCGGCTTGTGCGAGGACAGATAGTTGTCCAGGGAGAGACACATTTCGCACTGTTTGTGTGTCTTCGGTGTGTGTTTGGCCGTGATGGTGTCTGCTCTCCTTAGGAAGGTTACCCAGTTGAACCATGTTTTAAAAGAGGCCTTCCCTGTATCCTTCCAGTTGTTCAGCACTGTCTTGACCGCTGCTGATAGTAAAAGGTCAAACAGGTCTCTGTCTTCTCTGGATTTGATTGTGGGGTCCATGAACCCTGTGGCAAGGCTGTGGAATTCAAACTGGTGTGCGGTGCCTGTTATGTCATTTATCAGTGCGCCTATCTTGTGCCAGAAATTCTTAACCTTGGGGCAGTGGAAGATCAAGTGTGCTAGATCACCTCTCTGTTTGTTGCAGTTCCAGCAAGTGTCATTTTCGCGGAGTCCTATGGATGCTAGGCGGGCTGGGGTCCAATATGTTTTGTGTATCAGCCAGAATTTTGTTTGGTCTAGGGTGGTTGTCATTTTCTTCCTTGACGTGGATGTCCAGAGGTCGGACTTTTCTTCCTCCCTAAGCTCCCTGCCTATTAAAGATTCCCAGTAGGCTGTGACTTTGTTATTAATTTTGGTGGACTTGGGACTTAGGGCTCTGTAGAGGTGTGCTACCTGGTGCCTCGTTCTGTTTAGGTTGGTTGCGTATTGCACGATTGAGGGTGTTTGTTTGTTCAGGCCTGCTTTGCTAATCGCGACCCTGATTTTCAGAAAGTTGTATAGTTCGATGCGATCTAGTTTGGGTTCGCCCTTGAGTGAGTCGAAAGTGGTGTATGTGCTTTGGGGTTGTAGTTGGATTACTGTAGAAATGCCGTGCTTGTACCAGGAGTGCATGTCTAGTGTTCTGTCTCTGTACTTGATCCAGGGGTTGTGCCATATGGACTCCCACTGAGTGTTCCTCACGCTTGTGTCCAATAGTCTATCTATCTTGAGAAGTGCTGTTCTTGTGTTCCTCAGTATGGGGTTATGTTTAATTGCGGGGTGTTTGGATGCAGTGAGGAGGGCGATGGGCTCCATGCCCTCTAGTAGACTTCTCTCTAGTGAGAGCCATGCCGAGGTGTAGTCTTGCTTAGGGGTGAGCCAGTAGAGCCCTTGTTTCGCTATGCATGCAGTTTGGAACGTTTTGAAATTTGTTATGTTAAGGCCCCCCAGGCCCTTGGCTAATCTGAATTTTTGTTGGCTGAGTCTGTTTTTTTTTCCTTTCCACAGGAAGGTATTGATCAGTTTATCCAATTTTTCATGGAAGTCCACTATATTAATCAGCGGGAGCATGTTGAGCATATAGTTCACTATTGGTGTGAGCATCATCTTAACCGTCTCCACCCTCCCCCACCATGTGGTGAATTTGGGAGACCATCCTTCTACTCTTTCCTTGATTTTGCGTAGCGTAGCTTGTTCGTTCTGGTCTAGCGTGGATCTGAGATCTCTCTCAAAGAGGAGGCCCAGGTATTTTATGTTTTTTTTTGCCATGTTAGTCCTGATTCGCCTAGTACAGTCTTCGTGGTGTGTACATTCAGGGGCTTGCATTCAGACTTCTCTCTATTTAGTTTGTATCCTGATACGTGTGCATACTGTTCTATGGTGTCCATGAGGGCTTTTATTGGCTTCTCTGGGTTCTCGGTTATGATAAGGACGTCATCAGCATAGGCTGCTAGCTTGAAAGTTTCCCTTCCAATTGGAAATCCCTTTATGTCTTTGTTTGTTCATATCATATGGAGCAGTGGCTCTATCGCTAGGAGGAAGAGGGCTGGAGACAGCGGGCATCCCTGTCTTGTACCCCGTTCTAGGCAGAGTAGTTCTGATGTTCCACCGTTGACTACAATGCGTGCCTTAGGTTCATTGTATAGTGCCAGGACCATCCTCCTGTAGTTAGGACCCAGTCCAAATTTCTGCATACACTGGTCTAGGAATGGCCAGGACACTCTGTCAAAAGCCATCTCTGCGTCTAGGGCTATCGTGACTGCGGCGTTGTCGCTTTTAGAGGCGTGGTTGATTATGTGGCAGAGCAATCTAGTGTTGTCATGGGACATTCTGTTTTTGAGGTAGCCTACCTGCGAGCAGTGTATGAGTTTGGGCAGGTGTGCATTGAGTCTGGTCACTAAGATTTTCGCATAGATCTTGCCGTCTACATTTATGAGTGAGATCGGTCTATAGTTCTTGGGGTGATGTGTGTCCTTGCCTTCTTTGGGTATAACTATAATGTTGGCTTCTGCCATTGTTGGTGTCATGCGGCTGCTGTGGACGCAGTGTGTGAACACTTCTGTCAGCGTGGGTTTAAGTATTGTTAGGAATTGTTTGTAGAATCTAGCTGTGAAACCGTCTGGGCCTGGGGCTTTGTTGTCTTTGAAACTAGCTGCTGCCCTTTCTATCTCATCTCTTGTGATGTCTGATTCCAGTGTGTCCCGCTGGGTGTCGGTGAGTACTGGCGTTTTGATTCGTTCTAGTAGTGCTTTGCCACCATCATAGCCTAGGGTGGTGTCTTTTGTGTAGAGTTGCTCGTAGAAGTCTCTGAATGCATTGAGTGTTTCCTTGTTTGCTGTCTGGGATTTGTTTTAGCCGTCTCTGACTGCTGCTATCGAGTGCTGTTTCTGCTTGCCCTTGAGGTAGGATGCTAGTGCCTTCCCTGCTCTGTTGGCGGTACATAGATTTATGGCTTTGTACTTGTTTATCCATGTTCCCGTCCTCTCACTAAGGATTCTGTTTAGCTCGTACTTCCTTTTTGTTAATGTTGTGAGGGTGTTCCTATCTTTTAGGTTGGCTATGTGCCCTGTTTCCAGGTTTTTGATCTCTTGTTCCAGATCCCTGATCTTTTTATTCCTATCTCTGTTTAGTCTGCTTTTAATGCTGAGAATTTTCCCTCTGACTGTGGCCTTTAGGGCATCCCATAGGATGTTCCTGTCCGTGTCGGGGGTGTCATTGATCTCAAGGTATTCCTTTATTGCCATCTCTATTTCTGCCTTGGCTGTTGTGTTCTTGAGTAGGTCATTGTCAAACCTCCACCTTCGTGTTGGCTTATCGTTGCCTGTCATCATCAGGCTGATGTGTGAATGATCGGAGATGGTTCGTGGGCCTATCTCTGTTTGGTCTATGAGGCGAGTGTGTGTATCTGATATTAGGATATAGTCTACTCTGCTGTAGGAGTTGTGTGGGTTTGAGTAGAACGTGTATTCCCTGCCATCTGGGTCCTGAAGTCGCCATGGATCTTTGAGTCTGAGTTTCGTGCATAGATTCTTTAGAATGTTCCCTCTTTGTGATACTTGGCTCGGTCTATGTGGATGTCTGTCGATAGCTGGGTCTAGGACTTGGTTCATGTCGCCTGCCACTATTAGAAGTTCCTCTAGTGGGAGGGTGTCTAGTTGTTCTCCAACCCTATCCCAAAAGGGTCTGTCTTCCGTGTTAGGGCCGTAGATATTGGCTACGTGTATCCTTTCTTCCCCCCTTGACAAACTAGTCACTAGCGTTCTGCCCTCATCATCCGCCTGTGAGTTCTCCAGTACTAGTTTTGATTTCTTGCTGACTATTGTGACAACCCCGTTCTTTTTGTTTTGTGCGGGTGATCCTATGACCTCGCTTATCCAGCCCGCCTTGAGTCGGCCTATATCTTCCGCTTCTAGTTTCGTTTCCTGTAGGACATATATATCGCTTTTGAGTTTTTCCAGATATTCGAGGACTTTCCTTCTCTTCACTGGATGATTGAGACCCAGTGGACGGTCGTCTGAGTCCGTCAGCTTCGCAGCCCTGAGGCCAACTACGGCGAATTCATACCAGCCAAACCTGACCGATCTAGCATCGGAAGCAAAATTCCGGCGTCGGAACATTCAGGCAACGGGAAGAGCTGAGAAGAACACGAGGCAAGAAGCAATTTCCAGAGTTACAGACATTTTCTGCTCTTCGACCACGAAAGGAGAAACAAGAGGCAAGATTGCACCCCACTGCCAGTAGCGGGGAGACTCAGCCCAAAGCCGAAATCGACAGAAAAGGGAAGGAGGTGAGCTGACTCCAAACCCCCGCGCTACGATCCCCCAAAGACCCCCCTGCTAGCCCGCTGCATGCTCGCTTGCACCGCAACAGCGGAACAACGCCCTGAGTAGCAAGAAGGCAAACAATACCGAAACGATACCGAAACTGAGCAGGGGAAGGCTACGCTCGGTACGGCACAAGACGAGGGGAGATAAAAAGGAGCAGAAGAGCGCACGCGACATCAAGGGGAACCCCGGCAAATTACCAAGGTGCCTCCACCAAAAAGCAACCACCAAGAGGGCACACAAGCAGCAAAAAGCATCAAAAAGCGATCCCTCTTGCGGCAGCAACGAAAGCGAAACTATTTCGTACGCAAGGGCGCCGCCATAAACGGAAAGAGCCATCGGGGGAAAACAAAGAAGCAGGAAACGGAAAGAAAGGGCAAGTCCGAAGAGCTGGTGCAGGGAGGAGAGAGCTGTGCAAAGCCCACTAGGGTCTCAGCAATCGCACAGGAGCAAGGGAAAGGCGCGTGAGAAGCAAGGCGCCCACAGCGGAGAACTAAACAACAAGGGGTGGTGATGGACAGAGTTTCTGAATTAAGCAGAATACTCTCACCCAGTCAAGAGATCAGGGATAGATCCAACACCGTTTTTTAGCTCACTGCACCATCCCAGCTCAGAACCTGGCTATATGCAAATTAGTCTGTTCCTGTCCCAGTGCATGATGGGAACAGGGCAAACCAAACTACAAAGCCAATTCTTTCACTGGGAAGGAAACAAGCTTCCGGGGACCGGTTTCTGGCATTACAGCCGTCTTCGGCCCGGCTTGCTTGAATCCTGATGGTGCAATGAGCAAGGGACTCACATCTGAGTATACCCTTCCACGCTTATGGTGGACAAAATAATTAAACAACAAGGGGTGGAGATGGACAGAGTTTCTGAATTAAGCAGAATACTCTCACCCAGTCAAGAGATCAGGGCTAGATCCAACACCGTTTTTTAGCTCACTGCACCATCCCAGCTCCGAACCTGGCTATATGCAAATTAGTCTGTTCCTGTCCCAGTGCATGATGGGAACAGGGCAAACCAAACTACAAAGCCAATTCTTTCACTGGGAAGGAAACAAGCTTCCGGGGACCTGTTTCTGGCATTACAGCCGTCTTCGGCCTGGCTTGCTTGAATCCTGATGGTGCAATGAGCAAGGGACTCACATCTGAGTATACCCTTCCACGCTTATGGTGGACAAAATAATTAAACAACAAGGGGTTGTCTCCTTTCTGGTGAAGAATTGGCTTGGTAGTTTAGTCTGCCCTGTTCCCATGATGCACTGGGCCAGGGACAGACTGATTTGCATATAGCCAGGTTCTGAGCTGCTGGGATGGTGCAGTGAGATAAATAACGGTGATGGATCAAGCCCTGATCTTTGGACTGGGTAAGAGTGGTCTGCTTAATTCAGACACTCTGTTCATCACCACCCCCTTTTCTGAATCACAGCGGAGAACAGCAGGAGGCAACTCCCCTCAAACGCATCGCCATCCCAGGTACGAAAGAGGAACAAAACTGAAGTAGGGAGTAGCAGCGGGATCGGCCGGAGAAAATCAGACGAACGCTCCAGACTAAGCGCTACCACACACAGGAGAGCGCACGGGAGAGCGCACGAGAGAGCGCACAGACGAGAGCCAAATACCGGGTATTACAGCCCAGCACAGTGCAAGATACGGTGACCGCAACGAATAAGCCACATGGGCACAGCGCCACAGTCAAAACACAGTGGGGTGGTCCTACTCCAGAAAAGGCCCAAACGGAAAGAAGGCAAAAAGGGGCATTAGGGAGCGCGGGCGAAACAGAGCACCGCCACAACAGCCCAGGCGGGCGCCAAGGCCCAAACACCTATCTAAGGCACAAATAAGCAAGCGCTGTAACACAGATAAGCAGCACAACACAGACACCGGCGAGGTGGCAGAAAAGGAGATCCTGCAAGAACAGAACGCAAAAAGCTCCAGAACGCGGCAGTGAACGAGACAAAGCACGTGCTGGCAGGGGCAAAATCAAAAACCAGAACCAGAAGCATTAGAGAACCCAGCAGGTACCGAACGCACAATGCAATCCCGGCACCAAGGATAGACCCAGCCAAGGCCCTAACATCAACCCAGAAAGAAGGGAGATTGGGCAGCTTCCAGACAAGGAGGGGCATTGACACGATGGCAGGACAAGTTGGGAAAACTGCCAATGACCAGAAAAAGCGCAGAAAAGACAACGCTGAGTCGCCAATGAAGCCGAAAAACGAGGCGATCACCCTAGAGACAATCCTTAAAAGGGTCACCGAAGGCAACGCAGTGGCAAAAGAAACAAAGATCACAATAGATAATATGCAGCTGGAACTAGCAGCGATAAGAGCAGACCTGCACAGTACCAACACAAGAATAGAAGCCGCAGAAGGGCGCATAAGGGACATTGAGGATGTAACCATTACAAACACCAAAGCCCTAGTGGAATGTTTAAAAACTACAAAGGCCATACAAAGGCAAATAGCTGAACAAGCCGACAGAGCAAGAAAGGGCAACATACGAATTCTAGGCATCCCAGAAGGTACAAAGGACCCAGCAGGCACCTGTGCGGCCATGCTAGAAGATATGCTACCCAAGCTGACCGGCCTGAAATTTGATAGGCAATTTGAAGTGGATAGAGCATATCGAGTGCCAGCAGGGAAGCCAGCCCATGGGAAAGGCCCCAAACCAATAATCTGCTGCCCACTAAGATCAAACCACACTGACGCCATTTTCGACTTTGCCCGGAAAAACCAAAACCTTACATGGGCGAGCAGCAAAATAGTGCTAACACAGGACTACTCTAAACCAACAGTGGAAACCAGGAAAGGGTTTCTGGCACTAAGAGACGCCCTGCGCAGAAGGAAGCTCAACTTCAGCTTCGCAGGCCCTGCACGTTTCAAGGTCACAGACAACTGGAGGACCATGATATTCGACGACCCGGATGATCTACGAAGATACATACAAGGGCCACCAGCAGAAGACATGGAGACCAAAAGCCCCGGAGCGGCAAAAAGGTGCGCATCACCAGACGATGCAGAAAAATCGGAATAAAAGCCAAGCACGAACATATGCAACGCAACTACCTCACTACTATCTACCTCAACCGATGATCAACGCAAGTAGGAGACTCGGATGCTCCACGACAATCTACCTCAGAGACAGCAACTACCTCTCAACAAGAGACTAAGCTGGAAGGCAAGAGGATGCCAATTCTTGAACAATAAGCTATGCAAGACAGAATCCCTCAAGACTTCTGAAACCGAGGAAGCGACGAACTGCTCAAGCTGGATGAACATTGAATGACAGAGCACACAGCCTCAGGGACAAATGCGGAGCAAGGGAACTTTGTCGTCGCACACCCACTCAGCAAGTAAGGCGGGGGGAGGGCGGGATGGGAGGGGGGCAGGGAAGGGGGGGGGTGGGGCGCACATACATGGGTTGTTCTTGTTTCTCTTTCTCTCTTTCTATCCTCTACCTCTACCTCTCCACTGGAGCTCTAGGCACAGGAGGGTGAACACGCAGTCACCAGCAGGCAGGCTACACAGCGGCAGAAAGCGCACTACACAAGACAATGACACATACGGGACGAAACCAGATGAACCGCCAGATACACACCACATAGGATGACACACAACCAACACAACCACCTCACTGCTGATATTAAGATAGTGTCCCTAAGCACGTTGTGCTTTCTAAGAACTGAGTCACCAGAAGGGAAGGCGTTTCATTTTTGAAGGCTTTGCTATGAGAGGTCCTCTCTCTGCGCATGTACCAAAAAAATCCTGACACAAAACTTTCCTCCGCTCGGAGTCTGAGATGTTGAAGAGGAGCAACTCTGAATGAAAGTTCTGAGTCCCTGGATAAAATGTCTCAGGGATCTTCAGAGATATTCAGTAGTGTCTCAGTGCATTCTCTCTTAGAGTTTGCGCACTGAGAGATTACCGGCATGCATTCAGAAAAGAAGCTACCAGAGTGCTCCGCTCATACAGAGTTGGTGCAGCTAAGTATATTTACGAATAAAAAATATCGGAAGCTAATTGTTGCTAATTGATATTTTTCACAAAAGTATACTGTATAATACTTCTACTAAGGAAAGATCTAACAAACCATACGCTGCAATGAAGTTTCACTAAGAGAGAAAGATTAATACTTGCCAGAATTCTCTGTATTAGTAATTCCCCATCCTAAACAAACAAAAAAGAAAAAGATTGATTGAGTGAATAGAAAAGAATGATTAAAGAGTGAAGCAAGGTTGCCTGTTAATTTATATTTACTACACATACACAAGAATGTGGGAATCACAAGGTAACCGTGAACTCTACTCAATTAGAAGAGAAGCAGAGGTCTAAGTTATCTGGGAATGTTTATAAGTATAATTGAATATATACTTCCCAATAAGGATGTAGTGTTATTTCATAAAAAGATTCATAGAAGTCTAATTAAATGTATTTATTTTGTTTGGTAGGCAACTCAGCTGAAGACATCACCACTCCTATCTAGAATAAGCAGACAAGGTTAGGGCTGAGAGGAAGTGGACAACATAGAAGTGGAAGTCGTCTCTTCTTACTTTTTTATTTTATCCTGATTCCCCTTTCTTCCAGGGCCTTCCTGGTTTCCAGTAAATATTCTGGTTATAGGAGGGGTTCTGGTGGAGGCATTGGGACAAGTCTTCGTTCTGTTCCTGCGCAAGCCCAAAGGTATGACTCATGACACTGCTACTAAAATGTAAATTACCAAAAACTAAAAATATTTAAATACTGTATCATTTAAAAACAAAATTATTAAAAAATAAAACATTTAAATAAATACTCATCAATTACATAATTAATGTTAAATGAAAAATTAATTAGCATTACAATAAAACTATTTGTAGTTTAATTAACTTCTTACCATATTACCCTACAAAATAAACAACCTTCTATTAAAATAGAATTTTACCACCAAAAGTAAAAGCTTTTAAAGGTACTGCATTTCCAAAGTTCCAACGAATGCTGCTGCTCACAAACATGGTGGGTGCCACAGCTCCTGAGAGCTGACTCATGAACAATTATTTCCCCAAACAAGCAGTCCATTGCGCACTCCAGGTAATATTTTGTTTTAATATTTTATTATGCCACAAACAACAAAGCAATGACAGACGTGTTTCAGCATCAAGCCTCGGTCAATGTATATGTTAAATATACTGTAGCATTTTAAATCTAAATAGAGCAAAAAAAAACAATTCATTATCAGTTATATAATTAATTTAGAACTAAAAATGAATTAACTAAAATCAGTCAGCACTGAAATTATTAGTTATTCAAAAGACGCCCCAGCCTATTCTTCAAGAAAAGCCAACATTCCACTACTAAAATAAATATATGTAATCAACATTTCAATATACATTAAACATAACAAATTAAACTTAAACGTATAAAATGACTATTAAACAATTAGAATAATTAACCAAATAAAGATGTAATATACAGTAAACATTTTTATTAACAATAAAATTATATTAATTATAATTTAGATTACTTCCCACTCTATTCCCCAACAAGCCCAACAACCTGCTACTACATTTTAAATTATCAACTTATTAAAAAAATTACATTTCAAATTACAAACCATAGTGTAAACAAAAAAAATGAATGACAAATGTAGTAAGAATAATAACGTGTAAAGTTAATATTCTATCTAATATATATTGAATTAAACAAAAAACACAGTTTTACAACAATGTTTAAGTAAATGATTTTAAATAAAATCATATTATTTAATAGATTATATAAAAACAATATTTTTAGCAATAATATTCTATGGTGCGATATTTATGTATTAACAATATTTTTACCAAATTTTTAACCTAATATTTATATTCACGATATTATAAATGTGATATTTTATTCAACACCCATAGTACTTTAGTAATAATGCTGTGGTACTAGTACATTTATTCAGAATGCAGTTTGTGATTAAGGTCTTTAATTAGGTATTCAAGAATGTGGAGTTTGAGAAAAAACATGCTTTACTTCTTTAATAATACATTTTGTCTGTCAAAGGGAGAAATTGTTGAAGCTGTTCTTTGCCAATCAACAGGCAACATTGGTGCAGACTTTAATTATAATATTTAGATTTTCTACACCTTTCATGAATAGAACATTTATTTTATAATGCACCATGATAAAGCTCTAAAGAGGGTAATGGGGCTTTTGAGAAGTTATGAGATGCTAAGTGTGCAATATAGAAAATTCCTACTGCATACAGTAGTTTTGCTTAAAGCTTAGTCTAGTCTAAACCATGCAGTATATTCCACAGCCGCATGGTAATCCAGTATTATAAATGCTTTGGCAATTATAAACCATCCTTTATGGGAAGAAAGATAGCATGTTGCCAGCCGTTCTAATGGTAACATCCCAGAATATTATTTATATTAACTTCTTTGATAAAATTGTTTGATATTATTTGGAGTGCATTTCTAAACTGTTACTAACCGTCATGAGCATATTAATTTTAATTACATCATTGTTAGCCAAAAATTAGATTTAGATCGTGGGACAACTTTATATTAAGGACTGTATATGGTTCAGACATCCTAAAATGCAAATCAAAAATTTCTAATAGGTTCCCTCTAACATCTTTTTCAATTTGGTTTCTAAAATGATTTTATACAGAACATGAACACCAAAATAAAAGAGAATGTCAGTGCCCAAGATAATTCAACTACCTCACCAAACATATTTTATTAAATGTTCAAGGTACATAAAGGGCCATTGCTCGCTGTATACACACAGAACAACAGATATATCAACGGTACCAATGGATATATGAAACTGTAACCCCTGCAAAACATGCAGGAAAAGCAATACAAACATGTCACAGAGCATCTTAAACACCACAAAACTGGTTGAGTTGGGATGTATACAACTAAAGATGACAATATGACATTGCCTGGGCTGTTCAGGAACCAAACATGTATGGGGGGACAATCCTATAAGGGGTCCATGGGCTATAACGGTGGTAACTTTATTCCTCCGTAAATCGCCCATAGGGACCATATTTTTTTGTGTTTCTGGGGTCATCCCCGGGCCTAGATAACCGCTATCTATACTACCATGCCTCTATCTAGGGCCTTCTTCCATCCACCAATTGTTGGGGGGGAGTGGGGGGGCGGAACGTTCCCTTCCACTGCTGAGCAATATCACGGATTAGCTAGGGTGAGGACCAAGAAGAGCAGGTGTTGTTTGATCTGTTCCTGCCAATCCCATCGGTGTTGTGTAATAAAAATAACCTTGTATCCAAAAAACAAAAAAGGTCCTACGAAAGGACCCGATTCAAGCAGCACGCCACCTTGCGCCAAAAGGGCTGCAGTGCGCTACTGTGGCATACTGTGTATATTAAGGTCCACTCCTTCCTCTCGCATTGAAGGCACACTGGGGACTGGATGGCCCCCATCCGCCATAACCGGGATCGGGTGTAGTATATGCGGTGTACATGTTTAAATTGGATGAGGCGAAAGCGTGAGGACAACGCCGTGCCCCAGGGGCTGTCCTGGGCCTCCGTCCAGTCATCGTCAGTCATGTCGGGTAGAGACCCTAACCATTCCGCCCGCGTCTTATGTAGAGTGGTGCAGGCGTGGGTGGCCAGTGTCTGATATAACGCGTATCTTATGTGCCCCTAGGTCCCCATTTCTCACAAACAATTTTGAACATATTTTTGGTAGTGTTCTATCCCAGGTATTGAGTCTACAGCCAAATATCTTGGGATTATGGACACTGTGCATTTGCAGGACCCCTCACCTTTCTGCGTGGAAAAAACAATGCCTGTGCTGTGACTCAAGTCCCAAAATTTTAATTGGGAAATCAAGAATAAAAAATTTACAGAAGAGAGGGATAACTGTAGTGTATGGATGGTCAATCGGTAGTGACGTAGGAACAATCACTTAAGGAGAGAATGGGGAATGAAGGTGAGAGAGAGCCTCCAGGTCAACACCTCCCTGGGATTAGGTAGCACAGATTGCACTAGCTGGGGGTTGGAGCATGGTAGGCGCAGAAGAAAATCTTGGATTACATCAGAGTTCATTCTCTAGTCTCGAAATACCCAGTGTTCATGTCAGTAGCTCTCCTTGTTTTTTAAACAGGCAGGTCACTCCTCAAAATATATTCTTGTGGGGGTAGATATATGAGTCTGCAAAAAAGTGAGTGTGCTACTTGAACATGGTGGTGGATAAATCAGGTGCTTTTATTGATTTCCTCCATAGTTGGGCCACCAACAATCTGCCACGTCTAATAGTGTGCATTCAAAATCTATGGTAATTCAAAGATAAGGCTCCTTGATCTATTGCTCCCTGAACTAGGTCATTCTGCATTTGAAAAATACCCTCTTTGTACTTGCAGACATCAACCACTCTATTTTGGATAGATGTACTTGACAGGTGGGCAGCCCCTCCGCACCGCCCTTATCACAGTGGGTGTCTCAGATCTAATAATTATCCTTCCCTTAGTGCTCAAAGGTTCCTTGACCTCCCGCTGTGCCACCAGGTCCTCCAGCAGTAGCCTCTAAACAATCAAATTTAGCAGCAAGCAGGCAGGTGCCCACCTCAACTTTGCATAGTGGTTCCCAGAGGGTGTATTACTGGAGTAAGAATAGGTTCTACTTGCTCTCCAACAAGGCCTCTCTTATGTACATATTCCCCACCATTCTTGTACAGAGTGGCAATGGTTACTGGTTTTCATTGCAACTTTCATGAGGTAGACTCGGTGTGCTCCACTCGCCATTCAGTGTGGCATCTTCTCGTCTTTGTCATCATCCCAGGGGGCCTTGTGGCTGTTTCATTCACTGTTGGGATTTCAATCCATGTCGGGTCTCTGCCTCTCGCAGGCATCACTGTTTTAAATGACCAGATCAGTCCTGGTTACTACTGTTAACTGACCTACCTATGCCTGTCAGGATCTGTCGTACTGCGCCTACGTCACAAAGAACTACATTTCCCATGGTTCCCCCTGTTCCTTCAGCAAGTACATCAATGGTAATGCACGCATCCTGTTGCGTGTTATTCTGGATCCGTTACTGGCGTGAGAGCGGTCCTGCTCTGCACGCCTTTTTTTTCCTGTATCCTGTTCGTTGGAGGATTATCGACGACCCCGGGTGTTCGAGGAAAGAATGCCGCGGTGGGTTGTGCTGGTGATTCTTAGCTACGGTAAGCGCCTTCGGCATTCTCAGACAATTGCATAGTGCTTCTCTATTCGGAACACGAACATAGGCTGCCCAGCGTTTCTTCATTTGATATTACCGAAGAGAAACATTCAGACTTTGATTCATTTACGCTCCCGGAGCGAGAGGAGGTTGAGAGACATACGGAGCTCTGTGGTGATCGGAACCACGTGTTGCCGTGCTAAAGTATTTAAAGTCTGGTTTGTCCATAAACACGGAGCGCTGTGGTGGTCGAAACCACGCGCTGCCGTGTTGAAGTTTCTAGATTGATTTGATCATAACGCGGAGCGCTGTGGTGGTCGCAGCCACGCGTTACCGTGTGTTGTTTAGGTGGAAAGACTGAAGGGACCAGAACGCTTTAGTGGACGCAACTACGCGTTACTGGTTGTTTTCTTTGATTATATTTTCATGGATTTCTCATCATGTGTAGAACAGTCCAGGAGTGTTGTGGTTTTTGCCTCCCACACACCACGGTGTCTGGTGCTCAATATGGCTGGGTAGCGGTTAACATATTGCTTTCACATATAGTAGAGTGTTATCTCTGACTCCAAATACTTCTCCTCCTCATTGCTGCTCTATGGTACGTTCTATGAGGTGTATTAGGACTATAGCATCCGTGCATTTTCTATCCTGTGTACAAACAGTTTACCTATTGCTTATGTTTTTGTAGGAACTCCAAAGACAGTATTGATGATGAAGAAAGTCTCTATTACAGAGGGTCTGTTTATTATTCTTTAAGCAGGTATACAGGGTGCAGTCTAGCGAGAATTCATGAGAGTAGCATTGTGTATTAACCTAGTGCTTATGAAGGTGTCTTTTGTCGTTTCAGGTGTTCCTTCCTTTCTTTTCTTCTCTTATTTTCCCTCGCCTAATGACTCGAACACCTTGTACAAAACATCAGGGTGTTGGTGACATTGGGAGGTGGAGCGATTTATTCAACAACTGGATACAGTGGAGATAAAACCTGACAATGCCTCCTTGAAGCCTCTGGGGGCTTGTCTGGTCGATGGATGCAATCTTTCACAACAGGCTGCCAGATGCTCCCAATCTGCAACCATCTCACAAGCCATGAATGACTATCTTAGCTTCCCTCCAACAGTTGTTGAGGTGTAGAGGTGGGGGGTGAGGGGAATCCGTTGTCTCAGTCAAGGAATCACCATCTCACATGCGATTATGCTGCCAACCAGAAGGAGATTACTGAGGTCCAGAGTTCACCAAGTCTGTTAGGGTAAACATGGAAGCTGGATGGACCCACACATCGGAATGTAGTTTTCAGTGGATGAAGCTCCTGATAACCACAGCTGCCATGTTAGTTGCTTGGCCACTCCCTAATTACCACTCAGCTGCACCACCAGCATATTGCAGCCTCACACCGCTGCAACACCGCCAAGAGTTCACAGATCCCCGGCCGTTGCAGTGGTCAAACTTGTAATAGGGAGGTCAGACCAGCGGTCCTCACACTGCCACCATGGCTACCATGGCCCAAGGACCGCCATAGTCGTAATTGGGCTGTATGTCCCAAGTATACCTTTAAAGAGTCTATGAGTGTTTTTCAGTGCCTGGAATTTGAAGTTTATGGTTTTCAAATATATAAAGACAATCATCCAAATATATAGGGGAATGATGTTTATTTTATTAAGAGGAATTACTTTACAGCTCCTTGAATGCTTGACCTACACCGCCAAAGCCTCAAAGGCCGAAACAAAATTTGGTGACGACAATGAACAGTCTTGTAAAGTTTCCTGATGGAATGTAAACCGCAAGAAAGGTTTTACAATAATTTAACCCCTGTTAAATTATTGTAAAGGAGATGGAACAGTGAACTCCTAGCAGTTAGATTACTGTAAAGTAGATATATCTAGTAGTTAGATTACTGTAAAGTAGATATATCTTCTTGATCTTAAGCAGCCTAATTAAACAATTAGCATCAAGCGACCCAAAAAGAAGCTATTTTGATCAGAATGACCCAGAATTTTTATAAGTGGTAGTAAATTACTAGCCAAGATAGTGATCCTATTTCCATGTTATTTACACTATTAGATCCATAAGATGAACACCTTAATAAATTGTTGATTAGACAGTTGATAGCCAAGTTTGGTCAATTTGTAAAACTTGGTAGTCAAATTTTTCCAGCTCAGAAACGTTATTAATCTTTAAAGTGCCTATTCTTAGACTATCCTGAATTTCTGCTTAAACCTTATTGTTAAAGACATTATTACATTAAAGTTAGCTTCCAGATTTTTATGAGGAAATGAATTTCACAGTTGACCTTGATCACATAATGTACAATATAGTTATCAAAGGGTGGTTTTAATTCCCCAAAGATCATAAGTGAGTTTTCCTTCTTTGCTCAGAATTGTTGTTATTATGCTCTTATAGAATGTCTGTACTGCAAACTTCTCACCAATATCCCAGTTTTAAAACGTATATTGTATCTTATAATAGTCATTCTCACATCATAGAGTGAATAACTGATCACTTAACAACATCTAAGTAGCCTTAGCCTGAGTAGGGAGTGTACACAGCGATGCCTGTGACACTTGCCCAACTCATTCTCTCTAAAATGTGTGTTTACTTTTAATCTGTTTTTTATCTGTTTTAACTTGTTTATGAGGTGTGGGTGATTTTGCTGCCATTTTTGCTTTTCTACGGCTGCATTTTAAAACTGCTCACCGGCTTCAGTGGTCGACCGCTGTCCCGCTCATAGGTCCACAACACCAATTAGATTGGTGATTGAGTGGAGGGAGTCACTTCTTCCAGGCAGTGGGTGTTTCCACCCACTTTCGGTGGGGCACTTCAGGCGGCCATCTTCTTGGAGGGTAGACGTTCTAGTCTTTTTGCAATTAACACCAAGGCCCGCTCATAGGTCTACAACACCAATTAGATTGGTGATTGAGTGTAGGGAGTCACTTCTTCCAGGCAGTGGGTGTTTCCACCCACTTTCGGTGGGGCACTTCAGGCGGCTATCTTCTTGGCGGGGAGACGTTCTACAATTAACACCAAGGCCCGAGTATATCTGAGGCCATGACGCCGGCGCGCAGTGGACGCACTCAGTGGGTGCGCCGGCGGTGCGCCAAAGGCTTGCCAAAGGTAAGCCCGTCTGCGCCGGTCAGCGGCCCGTAAGCGGCCAGCACCAGCCGAGCTGCCTGTTTGCCGTTGAACCACTCTATCCGTTAGACATATGTGGTAAATAAAATTTACCTATGCGGAATTTCTATGCGGTAAAGTTCAATAAGAATAACTCAATCAGAAATGAGAGGCAGAGTCCGTGGCATCTGAGTTTATAAGGGTTTTATTCCGTCAAACGGAATTGGTTCGAACCAGGCATCATGTTCCATCACCACGAAGGTTCAGGAAGAGATAGACAATACTTTATTAACAGAATACAATATATATAGTAAATGCATATAATGGTGATGGATACAGAAGGCGTAACAGCTGAGAGAAAAGAGATAAGAACACATGTACGTAACAGAAGGCGTGCATGAGGGCGTACACGGAGGTGTGTGCTAGAAACGTCACATGAAAGTGTCACAGGTAGGTGGATCCATAGAGGAATCCTGCAGTGTCAGCAGAAATATATGGCAGAGATGCGCGCGCAGCAGCATGACGTGTGATTGACGTGGAACTGGAGGGTGAAGGGGACTTGACATTTAGCACTATAAGTGGAGACAGAAGTCTGGCGTGTCAGAACAACCTAAACCCAAATCATATCTGATATCTTGTGTTTGAGGAACTGTATTATCTAGAAGGAAAGGTCTCTCGGGCAGAGGCTATTCTATACTGACTGCTAGTGCGTGCATATGTGTCTACGTGTCTACGTGAGATGCGAGGGGCCATGGGCCTACCATGGTAACAGGAGCAATGAATTACTTGCACGGAGACAGAAAGGCCGGGCCCTTTGCTCTGCAGCTGGGGAGATGTTTTCCTATATCACTAGACAGGAATGTATTTTCGAGGAGCGGAGCAGATAACTTGAAGGCTGAATTGTCTTGGCAGGCAAGCATGTCGAGCCGGGCACCGCTCGCCGCACAGGGAGTAAGGCAAGGGTCATGGATGCAGATCCAGGCTGCAGCTTTCAGAGACAGAAGACAGGAAGGCAGAAAGGGCTCGATGGCAGGAAACAGGGCCTAGCTCGCCAGAGCCAGGAAAACGTGAAAGTGTACCATGTAAAGACGGTGGCACGGCATACTTAGGAACTGAATTTTCGACCCATTCATGGTGGATCTGAAAGAGGACATGTTAACGTTGGACGCAAATGTATTTGCGTCTTCATAGCTGGTTGTGGAGGGAACATACATGTACTTGAAGCACGTACATGGAGCCGTTGGGGTCTACGTTAGGGGACACAATTGACCATAAAAATTCATATTACCTCATTCCCTCCTTGTCCCCTACGGACCCTTCATGATATATCGATCTTCATTAGTCCATCTATTTGTTCATATAACATCATTTGCTCTTCCTTTTTCTGGCGGGATTTTGAACGTGTGCTTGAATGGGGAACACACGATGTGGCACACAAGCCACAGATCGCTGGCCCACATTGTAAACATAGGCAACAACTGAATACTATGAGAAGGGCTATTCCGAGGAAGGATAGGACTTTCCATCCCCAGGCTGATAATACACTCCAGAGCCAACCGGACCAGGTCCAGGTGCCTGGATTCTGGTGTATCTGACTTGCAATCTTGTGGAGAAGGGTTATGGCTCTATACACTGATGGTGCATTTTCTGGAATGAAAACACAGCAGCTCGATCCGATGACTCTACAAGCTCCGCCCCTATCGGCCAGGATGACGTCAAGAACGAGACGATTTTGAAGGACAACAAGTCTCATAGCAGACTGTTCCTCTGTTAAGTTACCTAGGGCGGAAGTAGTTTCATTCACTACTGCTTCAAGGGTTCTGGTTAATTTACGTATCAGTTTACTATTCGAGACAGTACCTAAATAAGGAAAGAAACCTTTATTGAAATCTGTATACTGCTCCCATGCCGTTTCAGTGTAGTCGACAATCGGGAGATCTCTCTTGGATCTATTGTGTACTAGATGGGAGTCCCTATGATAATCAGGAGGGGCTAGGAAAACAGGTGGCAGAAGGAATGCAATGTAACAAGTACCATCCCAATCTAGAGGTAAACGTATGTATGCTGTATGACCACAAATGAAATAGGAATGACGGGAAGCTTTGAATGTAGACTTGCCTTTATCATGGAACTCGATCACAGTGGTACATTGACTATGACCTAGGTGTACTGAACCATTCTTTCTGACACATAATTCACCTTTGACTGGTAATACTGACATAGCGGGCAAGACTGGTTTGGCTTCAGACTGGACATTCAGAATCATGAGGTTGAGTGTAAAATTACCTAATCCATATACTTCGTTTTCTAGATCGGTCCCTGTCCTTTGGGGAAGACCCTCCTTGTCAGGGAAACAAACTTTATGCAAAACTGTGTTCAGGTTTCCCCATACCCAATTGCCTTGGTAAACTATGGAATCAGAATCTAAAGAATTTATTAAACTAAACCATGCACCACAGGAACCATTATGTGTGAACGGGTACGGAAAGAGGGGCAGAACTCCCTTGTATTTCTGATAGGGAGGGAGTCGGCCACATATCCAACAATTGGTAGCATTGCTGGTCTGATGGGAATGATGTAACATATTGATGAATGTATTGTTGCGCAGCGCAAGTCGGTAAGATAACTCGTGCGGGGGCAATTCACTGAAAGTATGCTCGACAGTGTCATTTGAAGAAGAATGTGCACGTGTGACAATAGGAAAGTACATGTGTAGTAATATGCTTGCAGCAATAATCATAAGACTCAGAAAAAACATAATCAATAACGTCACAATGCAGTGACTGCGGAGAGATTTACAATATTCATGTTTCTTGATCTGTTTCTGTCTATCTCTCTCTCTATTGGGGTCTAGCGGGTACATGTCAGGAACTTGTCTAAACGATTCACCTAGGGGAGGACTTAAACAATTAAACTGTCTGACTTGCTAGACCTCAACTTCAATTTATACTCCTGAGAAGGAGTTTTCTCTACTAGGGGGAGTTTAGTGTCTGTCTCTGAAAGGGGGCCGGGCTGGGAGTCTAATCCTGGCGGCAGTCCATGGCATTTCTTAACATGACTCGAGTGAAGCCAGCCCTTACGGCCCTCCACTTTTATCGCTGTCCTTGTTGTTAATAACACGAGCTTCGGCGCCTGCCAACGGGGCTCCAGCGGACTCCTTCTGTCAAAGTTCCTCACGAGCACCAGGTCCCCCGGAACAATCTCATGTGGCTTCACCTCGGTGTTGTCGGGAAAGGCTGCAGCTACCTGTGAACGACATGATTGTAGTGCAGACATCAAGGAAGCAAGGTAATCTGTCAGCATATTACAGTCAACATCTGTTATTTTACGAGGCAGAGGCGTCCCCCACATATTCGGTGGCCTACCAAAGACCACCTCGTACGGGGATAGCCCTGTCCTAGAATGTGCTATCATTCTCATGTAAAAGAGTGCAACTGGTAAAGCTACTATCCAGTCTACACCTTCCTCTCTACATATTTTGGCAAGACGTATCTTCAGGGTCTGATTATGTCGTTCCACGAGACCTGCTGCCTCGGGATGTCGGACACAGTGGAACTTCCACTGATAACCTAGCAGGAGTGATACCTGCTTCATAAGCTCGGACGAGAATGGCTGACCATTATCTGAATACACGATACGGGGCAAACCATACCTAGGGAAAAATTCACGTACCAGCTGCTTGGCAGTGGTCGGAGCAGTGTAATCTGGGACTGGATATGCTTCTGTCCAACGGGAAAGTGCACATACAACTACGAGGACATATTTGAATCCTCGACAACGTTCCATCTGGATATAATCCATCTGGAGGACTTCAAAAGGGTGATCGGGAGGATGAAATCCACCTTGCTCTACGGGAATGCTTTTTCCTGGATTGAACTGACAACAGATCATGCAGGTACGTACTTTCTGTTTTGCTGCTGCTCGTAAATGTTTATTGAACCAAAGGTTTTGAATACTGTCTAACATGGCTTTTTCTCCTAAATGTGCAGGACTGTGTACTGTGTTAATGATGACTTGAACCATCGAATCGGGGAGAAACCATGTGGCTTTCCCCTTCGTCATCCATCCCTGTTCTGTCTGGATCCCTCCTAGTTCAATCCATTTCTTTATTTCATCTGGTGTAGCATGTGTCTGTATGTCAATTACATCTAGGGCGGGATCCCTAACTGTCATGCAATGTGTCGGTGTCGGGACTATTGTCTTTGTCAGGTCAGTTGCGTGAGTCTGAGTCTGAACTGTATGTTTGGCTGTTCGATCTGCCAGGTCATTTCCCTGGGAAATGGTATCTGTAACTTTCGTATGTGCTCTGCACTTCATGATGGATATCGCTGTAGGCAGATGTATTGCGTCTAACAGAGCTTGAATGAGGGGACCGTGCTGGATCTTGGCTCCGTGAGAGGTCAAGAAACCTCTCTCTCGCCAGAGTACACCGAAGTCGTGTACGACTCCGAATGCATAACGTGAATCTGTGTATATGTTAACTCTCTTGTTCTTTGCTTGTATGCAGGCTTGAGTCAGAGCGATGAGCTCTGCTGCTTGGGCTGACAGGGTGTCAATACGATTCGTTTCTATGACTTCAGTTTCTGTCGTTACTGCATATGCGGCCACTAACTCTCCTGTACTTGTTCTCATACATGAACCATCCACATAAAGTGTCAGGTCTGGATCTGGTAATGCAATGTCTGTCAAGTCTTGTCTGGGTTTCGTCGTAATGGTAATGACTTCAACACAATCATGTGCCAAAGGGTCTGTCTCACTTAGTGGCAAAAGTGTAGCTGGATTCAATGTATTGCAACGTCTGATTTCTATGTGTGGCTGAAACAATGTCAATTCATAACCTGTCAGTCGTGCTATAGTCAAGTGTTGAGTCTGGGTTCGGTTTAAGAGAACTTCCACGGAATGTGGAACTTGTACTGTCAATTGGTGTCCTAACACTATGGAATCACTTTGTCTGATTGCTAGAGCTGTTGCAGCTACAGATTTCAAGCACGCAGGCAGAGCCTGGGCTACTGGATCTAATGTACTAGAGAAATAAGCACACGGTTTGTGTGAACCTGCTTGATCCTGAGTAAGTACTGATAATGCAGTACCTTCGCGTTCTGTGACAAAAAGTGTAAAGGGCTTACTGTAACATGGTGTTGCTAAAACTGGTGCTTGACATAGGGCTTTCTTCAGATCGTCAAAAGCTTGTGTATGTTCCTGAGTCCAAGGGAGGACAGTCGATGTCGCTGCTTCCTGGGTTGTCAACTGTATGAGTGGCTTGGCTAGAAATGCATACTGGGGAATCCATTGTCTACAGTAAGAAGTGAGGCCTATAAAGGCCCGTACCTCCTTTTGTGTCTTGGGCTGTGACATGTTTACAATCAACTGAATACGGTCAGGTGTTAGCTGTCTCCCCCCTTTGGACAGCAAGTGCCCAAGGTATACCACTTGCTGAACACAGAATTGCAGCTTCGAAGGAGACACCTTGTGTCCCTTGTCAGCCAGGAAATACAAGACTGTCAGTGATGCTTGTTCACATTCTGGTTCACTACGGGCGGTGATCAGTAGATCATCGACATACTGGAGTAGGGCAGTGTTGTCAGGCATGTGAATACTGTCAAGTTGTCTTTTTAATGCTTGGCTATAGATGCTGGGGCTTTCTGTGAATCCTTGAGGTGTGCGTGCAAATTTGAAGCTTCGGCCATTTAAACAGAATCCGAAAAGATATTGGCTTTCCGGATCAATAGGTACACTAAAGAAGGCGTTCTTCAGATCAATTACAGTAAAGAAAGTTGCCTCTGAATCAATAGCTGTCAATAATGAAGAGATGTCTGGAACCACAGGATACTGCGGTACAATGCATTTATTCAATTCTCGTAAATCGATCACTAATCGATAAACTGGAGGTGCATTTGGATCAGTGCGTTTAAGAATCGGAATGATAGGGGAATTACATAGATTCGAGTCGGTTTCTACAACCACTCCTTGTGCAATGAGCTCGTCAATGATTTTCAGTAAGGCCACTACAGCATCTGGCGGTAGCTTGTATTGTCGGATTCGTGGTAAAACAACACCTTGTTTCAGTGTAATTCGGTATGGTGTAATGTGCATACAACCTACATCAGTGGGGCCTTGTGCCCATAAATGTGCAGGAACATTCTGTAATCTGGAATCAATATCTCTCAACACATAGTGACCTTTAAAGTCACGCAAAAACAATCTTACTCCTTCAGGAGAACAACAAATTACAGCTCCTAGAGCTTTCAGTGTCTTGATACCTAACAAGTTTTCTGGACATGATTTCGTGAGCAATAAATCTGTAGTTCGTGACAACGGACCAACTGCAAGGGGGACTGGTTTCGATACTTCATTTACAATAGGCTTTCCTGAAAATCCAAGGGAAACATTCTGTGAGCCTGAGAGGGGTGCCCCTGGAACCTCGTCGTGACTGATTGTTGTCCTGCTTGCCCCTGTGTCAATCAAAAACTTTCTATCCTTTCCTAATACCTGACTATGTACATAAGGACCCTCTTGATCTACAGGAACCTCAATAAGAGGCAAGCCAACCTCCCTCTCTAGGCTGTTTCATGTGTATCGCTGATAATCGGGATAATCAGTTTGTGCATACTGGTACATCTGTTGTGTTGCATGTTGTGTTGCGGCAATCGGTTGTGGCTGTGGTACCGCTACGGTCTGTACTGTCTGTTGTGGAGCATGCATAGGCTGTACATTCTGTGGAACGTGTTGTTGGGCCTGGTCCTGTCTAGGAGGACGCGGTCTCTCTTTAGTTTTACCTGTAGATATATTATGTTTCAAAACTGCACAATCGTTTACATAGTGACCAGGCTGTTTACAATAGTTGCATGTCCCTTTAACAGGAGCTGCCGAATTATTGGACTGTGTCATGCCCTTTTTCTGACCGTCAGCTGGAACTGACTGAGCAACGAGCATTTTCATTTTCGTGTCTTTCATACGTCTTTGTTCGTGATCATGTTCTTCCCTTATTCTGTTCTGGTAGTACTGTAACATCTGTAACATTTGGGAAGGCGTATTTGCTTGCCATGTGCTCTCAACTTTCAATACACGATTCTTAACTTGGGGCAATGAATTCTCGACTAATTTGGATACAAAAAGGTGTGGATATGACTCGCTACTTGCTTTCAGGCCACTATTAATAATAAAACATTTCTCAAATCGGGAATAAAAATCACTAGTGTCTTCATCGGGTTTCTGTTTGCAGGCTGAGATTGCATCCCAGTCCTCCTTTTTAGTTGCTAATAAACGTGGTAAGACCTGTACTAACAATCCTGGCAATGCTTTAGTTTTGTCCCCAAGACCCAACCCTGGGGTTCGGGTCGCTTCTTCATTTTCTAATGCAGCCCAATCAATCTTTTTATCTCCCACCTCCCACTCTTTCTCTTTGAGTTTTTCGTAAATACCGGCAGGCAATAATACTTTCAATATTTTCATAATGTCGGGGTAGGTATAATCTCCCATGAGTAACATGTCTTTTATTTCACGGTGAAAACCTGCAGGGTCTTTATCATGACTGGGCACTATTTTCTTCATTTCTAACAATTCCATTTTAGTTATAGGCGTGTATACATACACACGTGTAAGGGTATCATCAGCATTCCTGACTGGATGTACTTCTCGTAAAGGATTCTGTCTGTCCATGTAGAACATTTTTCTTTCTGGGGGTGGAGCTGAAACAAACTGTGGGTTCAGGAAGGCACTATATCTGTGTCGATGTTCTAAAATTATTTTAATTAAATCGGTACCCAGGCCTCTCCATTTATTCATGAGTAACTCTATTAATACATCAGGTAGGGGACCTGGATCAGAATGTTGGCTCTTATACAACGTAAGGAGATGCTGTATCATGTACATACCAGCTAGTCGCTGTTCGTCTGGGGAAAGATTCAAAAATGTTTGTGCTAATGCGTCATCATTATATTTATCTGAATTGTCAGCCCATTGTACTGCTGACCTGGCTAATTCTTGTTCATCCATGGAATTGAGTACATGATACCCCATTCGTTCTTGAAGTATCCTATCGGTAGCCTGAAATAGATGTTCAGGAGTCTTCGGATTTGACATAGCAGAGTGAAAAAGTCTCTTGCTTTCCGGACGTAACGTTTTATTAAAGGGTTTACCCTTTCCTACATAAGCTATCGTGCCTGTATGTTCTGGCTCCTCCTCCTCTGAGGATTCATTCTTGTCATTATCTGCTTCATTTTCAGCTTTCTGTCTTTCATGAAATACTGTTATTTCTTTACGTATTTTTCTGTACATGGCCTCTATACTTTTCTGTCTATCATGTTTTCCGTCTGCAATATTCTGACCCCATGTAGTTAATACCTCCATCTCGTCTTTATTTATACCAGGCCGGTCTCGTTCTCTTATGAAACAGTTTATGAGGAATCTTAAAATCATACTTTGAATGTCTACTTTCTGATGTGCCATGGCCTCGTGAATACATTCCTGACCCTCCCCAGTCTGAACAAAATAATATATCCTGTCTAAATAATTTTTCATTCCCGGAAATAGAACAAAAAAATTTGCAGCACGTCTTATACGTATTGAGGCTAATATCATGCAACCGTCTTTGCCTGGTACTGGATCATATCGACAGTCTGTAAGATACTCTTTAAGCTTTTCAATAGGGACTGCTCTCGGGGTACGTTGCATCGCTAGTTCTCTAATAGTTAATCGCTGTACTGGTGGCGGGGTATGGTAACCTCCTGATGCACCTCCTGAAGCAGAGGCCTGAGCATCACTTGTCGGTAGGGCCGTGTCAGGCCCAAAAGGATTAAGTGGATTAATAGGGGGTGCAGGTAAGGGTGGAGGAAGCAGAGCGGGAGGGGTAAGCTGTTGCGGACCTGGGGGCTGATGATCAGGGGGCGGGTTGCCGTCAGCAGGTGGCACACGGACTGGCATACTAACATATGCGGGAGCTACATCGTCCAAGTAGGATGAAATAAAGATGTCTGCTGCGGTCTTGTGATGTAATTTAGTCGGAACCAATGGAGGGGGCAGATTTTTCGGTATTTCCGGGGTCGCTTTGGGCAAGCCCTCGGCCAGGACTGGATACAATCCTGTCATAATGGCATTACTCCGTCTATCGTGTTGTTCCATTCTAACTCGTTCCCCTTCTTCTAGTAGTTCTTTTTCTTTGGCCTTATCAGAATCCTCCCTACTTTTCTCTGCTTTTCTGAGTGCTTTCTCTGTCCGTCTGTGTGATTCTTTACGCCATAGTTCAATGGCATCTTTCTGTGACTGTCTGGCTTTCTTTTTCCATAACGCTTCTTCTACTCTCATGATGCACTCGGCATCCCATGTCCCTGTAGCGGGCCATCTCTGATTCTCTGCTAAATCCTTTGTGTAATCCACCCACAAGTCGAGATATAATACGGCATCTAAGCCGTGCTTGTGGTACATAAAATAGCCGGGAGTGTCCCTGGGTGGGATGGGAACAGCTTCCTCGAGTATCCCTTTTCTAGTTCCTATCTGTCTCAGTTTCGAAAACAGCGGCATTCTGAACCTTGATACTTGACACTTGATACTTACTTGAACTTGAACACAACTAATACAATAAACACAGTAATGAAGATCAAACAATCACTCATACCACGACATTAAAACACATTAAAACATTTCGGAACGAACAATGACTTGATAACTTGATACTTGATATACTGCTAAACAGTACAGATACACTGCTAAAACAGTGCAGACCGGGTCTGTGTACCCAAACCCGTCTTGACCGGATACAAATTAATGCACCCGTCTAGATGCGTCCCCAGCAACGGTACTCACCGGAAAGCACGGAACGGAAGGCCTCGGAAACTCGACACTGGACTGGACCGGACTGGACTCGACTGGACTCGTGACGTAGGTACTTCGGAACTTCGGAACTGGTGGGCCTCTGAACACCTCGGACCTTGCTCTCTCGGCTGGGCTCTGGTCGGGATCCTCCGCACTCCTCACCGCCTCGTCTGGGTGTCGATCGCAGCCTCAGTCACCTCCGTTGGCCTGAGGGAGGTACAGGAAATCCTGCGGGTACGCGTAGTGGTCCTTCACGGCTGTGGCAGGGGGCTAAGCCTGCAACGGACCGCCGGCGCGTAAGGTGGGGGAGGGGTCCCTGTTCGGGCGCCAAATTATGTGGTAAATAAAATTTACCTATGCGGAATTTCTATGCGGTAAAGTTCAATAAGAATAACTCAATCAGAAATGAGAGGCAGAGTCCGTGGCATCTGAGTTTATAAGGGTTTTATTCCGTCAAACGGAATTGGTTCGAACCAGGCCTCATGTTCCATCACCACGAAGGTTCAGGAAGAGATAGACAATACTTTATTAACAGAATACAATATATATAGTAAATGCATATAATGGTGATGGATACAGAAGGCGTAACAGCTGAGAGAAAAGAGATAAGAACACATGTACGTAACAGAAGGCGTGCATGAGGGCGTACACGGAGGTGTGTGCTAGAAACGTCACATGAAAGTGTCACAGGTAGGTGGATCCATAGAGGAATCCTGCAGTGTCAGCAGAAATATATGGCAGAGATGCGCGCGCAGCAGCATGACGTGTGATTGACGTGGAACTGGAGGGTGAAGGGGACTTGACATTTAGCACTATAAGTGGAGACAGAAGTCTGGCGTGTCAGAACAACCTAAACCCAAATCATATCTGATATCTTGTGTTTGAGGAACTGTATTATCTAGAAGGAAAGGTCTCTCGGGCAGAGGCTATTCTATACTGACTGCTAGTGCGTGCATATGTGTCTACGTGTCTACGTGAGATGCGAGGGGCCATGGGCCTACCATGGTAACAGGAGCAATGAATTACTTGCACGGAGACAGAAAGGCCGGGCCCTTTGCTCTGCAGCTGGGGAGATGTTTTCCTATATCACTAGACAGGAATGTATTTTCGAGGAGCGGAGCAGATAACTTGAAGGCTGAATTGTCTTGGCAGGCAAGCAGGCCGAGCCGGGCACCGCTCGCCGCACAGGGAGTAAGGCAAAGGTCATGGATGCAGATCCAGGCTGCAGCTTTCAGAGACAGAAGACAGGAAGGCAGAAAGGGCTCGATGGCAGGAAACAGGGCCTAGCTCGCCAGAGCCAGGAAAACGTGAAAGTGTACCATGTAAAGACGGTGGCACGGCATACTTAGGAACTGAATTTTCGACCCATTCATGGTGGATCTGAAAGAGGACACGTTAACGTTGGACGCAAATGTATTTGCGTCTTCATAGCTGGTTGTGGAGGGAACATACATGTACTTGAAGCACGTACATGGAGCCGTTGGGGTCTACGTTAGGGGACACAATTGACCATAAAAATTCATATTACCTCACATAAAGCCGCAATTACCTGATCTTGCTTCGACTTCAGCCTTGTATCCAGTCTACCAGGTGGGAGGTGCTAGCCTTCGCCCCCTTTTGTGTCCAATAAGTGTAGATTCACACTGCGCCCTACGGATGCACTTTAGGGTCGTCCTTTTCTAAAGGTAGTGGGAGGGGGCTCATGTTTAGAGCAGCCACCACCAGGATATCTTTGATTTCCTCTATGATAAAAAGGTTGACCTGTTATTTATTATCAAGACCTGGCTCAATGACTTTTCTAATCCCATCATTGAGTTGGCAATACCTGGCGGTTGCAAGATTTCCTGGGTTGACCGCAAAATTGAAAGGGGCGGTGGTGTGTGGTCATCTTCAGGGATAAATGGACCTTTTGTTGTGAACGGTCCTCTGAGCTAGTAGAGGGTGATGCCCTCAATTTTAGTGTCACTATTTCCCCTCACGTCTCGCTGGGTGGCACATTGGTTTACAGGCTCCCGTGCCTGCTGGGCCTTTTCTTAAAAACCCAGGGGATGTTATAATTCCCCGCGCGTTGTGGTTTTCGAATTATCTCTTTCTGGGAGATCTTAACATCCATTTGGACAAAGTTGAGGAGGGAGACACGAGCAAATTCATTGACTCTCTTAACCTAGCCGAGCTCACTCAATGGGTCAGGGCACCAACACACTCAGGTGGACATATCCTCGATCCTATCTGCTCCAACTTCCCTATCAAGGTGGAGGATCCCCTGCAGGTGTCCTGGTCCGATCACTTCCTAACATACTTTTCCTGGGTTCTGGAGGGTAGTATTCCCCCGAGCAATGCCGGTCATTGCTCGGCTTTGGCTAGAAATTGACCTGATGACTTTCAGCTGCGCTCTAGCTGATTCCAGACCAGCCCCCTCTGTCAATCTGGAGGACGCTCTTGAAAACTTCTCCAGTTGGATTAGGAGGGCGGTGGTCCGTTCTTCTCCCAAGGCCCCCCGCAAACTATCCATGGACTCACCATCCCTGCCTTGGTTTTCACAGGAGATCAGACTGCAGAAACAACACTGCAAAAAGATAGAACGGGCATGGCGGTTGGATTATTGCCCTATGGCGAAATTGAACCTTAGGAAAGCCCAGAAGCCGTACTGTTCCTCTATAGTTCGGACCAAAAGCCTCTGCTATGCGGATCGCATCGACCTAGCGAGGAATAATTCTAAAGAAATCTTCTCCATCGTCCAGAACTTTATGGCCGCTAGGGCGGAATCTGTCACACGCCTCTCGTCCAAAGCTAGGTGCGAGCAACTTTCAAATTTCTTTATTGATAAGATTCGCTCCATCTAGGCTTCCTTTATTTTAGGTGATCATTCCATGACCAGGCCCTCAGAGGTGTCACATACTGGTTCTTCCTCCCAGATGGTTTCTTCACCTATTGACCTTCCTGAGTCACTGAAGATATCAGGCTCCCCTAATGATCCCTGTGCAGCCATACTCCTTGTCTTGGTCGTAGAGACGGTGAACCCTGGAGTCAATAGACTTATCAATCTGTCCCTTCAGTCCCTTTGTTCCTTTGGTATGGAAGCAGGCTAAAATTCTGCCCCTCTTAAAGAAACCAACGTTGGATCCGCTGCTCCCAGCTAACTACCGCCCCATCTCCCTACTTCCTATTATGGCAAAAGCCTGTGAAAAGGTGGTTAACAACCAACTCACAAACTTTGTCAAGGGTGCCGGCCTACTTCATCCAGATCAATCCAGTTTTAGAGCCTCCTACAGCACTGAGTTAGCCTTGGTGGATGTCTCGGAGGCCATTCTGGAATGTTTGGATGCGGGAGGGAGGGCAGTTCTTATTTTGTTGGATCTCTCAGCAGCATTCAATACTGTCCCCCACTCTTGCTTACCCCCCTTTGGGACATGGGGATTTTGGGTGCTGCCTTGAACTGACTGAAATCCTTCCTGGAAGGGCGCACCCAACAAGTTTGGCTCCCTCCGTTCTCCTCCTCACCTCAGGAGGTGACCACAGGGGTCCTCCCTGAGTCTCCTTCTCTTTAATTTATACGTCACCCCTCTGATCTATTTAGCTGAAGAGCTGGGAGCCAAAATTATAGCTTATGCTGATGACATTCAGCTACTGTTTACCTGGGGAAAATCTAATTACTCCCAGTTACTTGCCAAAAATTGCCTTGCAGCAGTCTTTCAATGGCTTTCCTCAGCACAGCTCAAATGTAATTAGGATAAGTCTGAAATTCTTCTCTATGGGACCTTCCCTCCACAGTTCAGAGAAACTCTGTGGCCAGCGGATTTTCCCTTGCCAGCTGCATTCTTCTCTATGGGATCATCCCTCCCCAGTTCAGAGAATCTCTATGGCCAGTGGATTTTCCCTTGCCAGCTGCAACGGGGCAACCCGCGAAAAATCTGGGAGTCTGGTTTGAGGACAATCTTTCCTTTTCCACTCAGATTAAGAAGCTAGCAGGGAACTGCTTTGGGCTACTTAAATCCCTTGGGAAATTCCTCCCCCTCCTCCCGAGAGCAGCTAAGGAAACAATGACCAGGGCCCTGATTCTTTCACGGCTCGACAATGCCAATGTTTGTATGCCGGCCTGCCAGGCTATCTTCTTAACAAATTACAGGTTGTTCAAAATGCCGCTGCTAGACTTCTCTTTAACATCCAGATGAGAAGCAGTGTCAGCATTTGCCACCACTTCACTGGCTGCCTGTGGCTAATCGAGTCAAGTTTAAAGCCCTGGCCCTGGTCGATCGTGCATTGCATGACTGCGGCCCCCGCTATTTACAGAAGAGGTTCCAATTCTATGCCCCGCCAGATATCTTAGGTCATCTTCTCAGTTCCTGGCCCACACGCCTCGCTTCCGTCTTACCAGAGTGGGAGGCAGCTCACTTGCTGTCAGAGCCTCCTCAGCCTGGAATGCACTCTCTTTGGCTCTCTGCAGCATTCAAGACTTCTGTCAATTTAAAAAGAATTTAAGACTTATCTTTTACTTAAACAAATCTTCGGGTGTCTGTGCTCACTTTCCCTTTCTCCATGCTCGCGCCGGGACACTCCTCTGAGTATCTGTGCGCACTACAAGTGCAAATAACATAACATAAGTATTAATCTCTTTAAAATGTATCTCAACACAAGTACTTATTTTTGTAATACTAAGATATGTGTTAATAGAACATTTGTTGCCTCCATATTTTACATTTTCTGAGATACATTTATATATTTTTCTTTTATAATATATATATATGTATCATAGAAAATTAAAAACTGGAGACAAAACAAATTTTTTTTTATTAACACATATCTTTTCATTAGATAAGAATTAATTATGTAAAATGTAATATATATTACACAGTGGCAGTTGCCACCTAGTAGTTATAGTTAGGTCAGTGTTTCCATAGGAAGAGTGGCTTTTGTTTTGTTAGTAACTTTGGTGCCGTTTGACAAATCTACACAAAATTGTCTGAGAAAATGGTCATCCACCTCAGCTACTTCCTAGAAATGTTTGGGGTGATCTGTCAAGCGGGGACCAAGAAAGACAGCGTTGGGGTGTCTTAAACATCGATTTCTCATATTAATTACCATAGGAAACATCTGTTGCTGACACAGAAAAATGGCTAAACAGAATGACGACAAATTTGGCAAAAAGTTAGAGCTCAGAAAGTGTGTTTTTATGATTTGGTGTAAATCTGTTCAGTTGAGAAATCTGTGTTTGAAGAGCTGCTATGGCTGGCTATGAAGGGATTTTAAAGAAAAGTGGTACATTAGGACCTGCGATGTCCGGATATCCTTTGATTACACACTTTAAATGCGACTAGTCCCCCACTGGCTGGCTACAACATGAATAATGCTTTATGACAGTCATTACAGAACTCAGGAACATGGTCCAAAAGTCTTGAAAATTAATTAAAAAGCAGGTAGGGGGCAGAGTGAGCACACCCTGACACACAGATGCATGTCGGCCCCTTTCCTTTAATTGCAAGCCACAATATGGACATGTTGTTGCAGCCACTGCAGGACTCGAGATTGTGGTCCCCACAAAATGCATTGTAGTGCATTGTGTATATTAGTGAATGCCATATTTTGACGGTAACAAAAAGGAGCATATAAAAGGCAGATAATAGATTTTCATCAGAATATAAACCACTTATTGGTATAGGTATACTAATTTTAGGAGTTCTAGTGAGTTTTCAGGTGATTCTACCATTTAAAAATGCTTACCTAGGCTAGGATTTGATTAAACATGTTTGAGAGAAAACTGTTTTCATAGAGGTTCTGGAAGGTGCACTAGTAGCTAAAATGAGAACACAATTTCTTTAAGTTCACAGCATCTTCCTCAGACAAATGAGAATAACGTTTGATATGCTGAGTAAAAAATTTAGTTCCAACAGCAGCAGCCTATCAATAGTAGGGTCATCAATGTATAGTTGTTGTTGTATAGCTTTATTTCGAAATGTTTCATTTCATAAAAGCATTACAGTAAAAATCAATGTGAGCATAAAAACAGTTGTACATCAAAACTGACAAAATCTCAAAAAGGACGCTACAAATATACAACATAGTAGATAACATCTATTCTAAAAGCATTTGTGCAAGTACATAATTATCATCTTCGAGAAGGAATAATGGGGAAGGGACACATACAAAAAAAAAAAACGACCGGGCCACTGGAATGAAGGTTGGCATCCTTACTGGAGGATCTTTCTCCTCGCAGTTCTTATCCTCCAAGCCCACCCCAGGAATTTTGCCAGGCCACAAGCAAACAGTGGGTGAGGGTCTGATCTTAACAGCTGTAGGGCCTCCAAGTGAGACCGAGTGCCCAGCCTCGCGCAGAGCGGTTTCAACCATCTGCGACGGGGAGCAGCGTAGGCTGGGCATTCGAACAACAAATGGGAAATGGATTCATCCCTGGACGTGCAAAAAGGGCAAGTTTCTATGGTTTGCCATGGTGGTTTCCATTTAGCTGTCCTTGTGCCTAAGGGCAAAACCCCAGCCCTAAATTTGAAATACAACGCCCTATCTGCTGGATTCGAAATCGCATCAAGGTAGGGTTCTCTGAAGGGACGGCATTTGATAGCCAAAAACTCCTCAGCTGATCTGCACAGATTCGGATGGGACACTCTCTCGTTATCCACCCACGACCAGAATATTTTCTTTAACAACTGTTTAGGTGGTGAAGATCTATTGGCCCAAGCGTCATCCAGACCTAAATCACAAAGGAGGCGCTTTACTCCAAGGAGCCAAGCGATCTTATACCAACCCGGGGTTGAAAGAAGGTCGCTTAGTGCATCCGCATAACTTGAAAGTTCAGGGACATTCCAAATACGGGCCCACAGAAGGAGGGGACGTAACTTGGCCTGGTCGGCTATGGATCGTGTTCCTGTATCAAGAAGAAGGGGAAGAGTGGGAGAGCTGTGGGGGAGCCGCATTAGGTCTTTGTGAAACTTGTTCTCCAGATGGGATAGGGTATCAAATTTCTGGGTACCCCACAACTCAGCCCCATACAATGCCGCACTCACAGCTTTTGCCTTGTAGATATCGAGTATCACCCCAATGGGTTTAAGGGGTGAGGCGCGATGTTCTTTTAGGAGGGCGCCCGTAACCCTCCTATGTGTCAAAATGGTTTTTTGGTGATGCGGTAACAAAAAGGAGCATATAAAAGGCAGATAATAGATTTTCATCAGAATATAAACCACTTATTGGTATAGGTATACTAATTTTAGGAGTTCTAGTGAGTTTTCAGGTGATTCTACCATTTAAAATGCTTACCTAGGCTAGGATTTGATTAAACATGTTTGAGAGAAAACTGTTTTCATAGAGGTTCTGGAAGGTGCACTAGTAGCTAAAATGAGAACACAATTTCTTTAAGTTCACAGCATCTTCCTCAGACAAATGAGAATAACGTTTGATATGCTGAGTAAAAAATTTAGTTCCAACAGCAGCAGCCTATCAATAGTAGGGTCATCAATGTATAGTGCCATTTCCCCGTGCCTACTTTTGAGTCAGTCTTCAAATACCAACCTTCTGTAGCAATCTTGTAATAAACAGAAATGTGCATCTTTTATGCCACACTGTTGACACACAAGTAGAGTAAGAGGATAAGATTGTGGTAAATCAACACTTACAGTGCGAATGCTTAAACCATTCAGACTCTATCTCCAACACGTGGAGCTGATTATGACATTGTTGTTCTGCCCGCAGGATCGCGGATGCCACAGGTGGGAGAACGCCGCATAGCCTGCGGCTTCTCCACTGTTGTATTAGGACAACGCTGCCATGCATGGGGTGTTGTTTCTGCAGTCCCAACGCAGCTGCATGCTTCGGCTGAGGAGAAGAGCCAGAAGGCATGCAGATGCCGTTGGACCACTGCCACAACAGGTGCACTGTGTGGCATGCAGCATGAGGTGCATACCACACAGTGCACAAATGATGGTACACTTCTAGGGGGGCACAACATGTGCACCCCCATGGGCAGATTTGCCTGAGGTTCCTGTTTGGGCCACCTTATGAACATACTTTTTCATGGAGGGGTCCCCGCCATGAAATGGGTGGTGGAAAGACAGGTTGTAATCTGCTTGGCTGTGCTGGCATTGCCACAATTTTCTGCCCATCCCCACACCGTGGTCCCTGCGGGATCCATGATCCCTGCGAAGGCCGCCGGGCTGCCAGCAGGCTTGTAGTGGTCCAACCGCAAGGGTTGGCATTGGGCGGTCCAACTGCCGAGGCCACGCCTGTAAGACTGCAACCAGGGGTTTGGCGGTCCCAGGACCGCCAACCTCAGAATAAGGCCCTAAATATTCTTATTATGAACCACTAGGAACATTTCCATATTTTGAAACCTCCAGAAGGTGCTGCTTCTTCCTATTACCATGTAGACGTGAATATTGAATTCAAGAATACATTTCCATTGGCCATGAAGCAATCTCTAGCCCTATGCCTTAAAAAAAAATAACAATATTTTGCTCTTTAGTATAATTTTGGTGTTAATTATAATATTTAGATTAATTTGAAACAAAATGCACAATGTATTCTTATTATAAGTCTTTCACTAGTTCTAAATATATATATATATATATTTTTAATTATTTAAATATTTAAAATAAATGAATTCAAAAGTATTTTTAGACAATATGATACCCTTACCTTAAATCTACTCCTATCCCTAACTCGGACAATTGGTTAGTATCCAACATTGTTAATTATATGTACATATGTTAAATTAATGTAAGATGGTTTCCAACTAGAAAGAACCATTAACTACACTGCTGTCCTAAACCCATACTCCATGCCTCCAAGCAAACCTGCCGAAAGCTAAAGAAGAAATGGTACAGTGAACAGACACCGGACAGCTACGCAGCCCACAAAAACGCCTCCCGCAGACACCATCACCACATCAGATCCGCCAAAAGGGCCTCCTTCAAAGACTGCCTAGACAACTACGCACACAACGATTCAGAAAAGGGGGTGGTGATGAACAGAGTGTCTGAATTAAGCAGACCACTCTTACCCAGTCCAAAGATCAGGGCTTGATCCATCACCGTTATTTATCTCACTGCCCCATCGCAGCTCAGAACCTGGCTATATGCAAATCAGTCTTTCCCTGGCCCAGTGCATCATGGGAACAGGGCAGACTAAACTACCAAGCCAATTCTTCACCAGAAAGGAGACAAGCTACCGGGGACCGGTTTCTGGCATTTCAGCCGTCTTCGGCCCGGCTTGCTTGAATCCTGATGGAGCAGTGAGAAAGGGACTCATGTCTGAGTATACCCTGCCACACCTATAGTGGCCAAAAACGATTCAGAAAAGGGGGTGGTGATGAACAGAGTGTCTGAATTAAGCAGACCACTCTTACCCAGTCCAAAGATCAGGGCTTGATCCATCACCGTTATTTATCTCACTGCCCCATCCCAGCTCAGAACCTGGCTATATGCAAATCAGTCTGTCCCTGGCCCAGTGCATCATGGGAACAGGGCAGACTAAACTACCAAGCCAATTCTTCACCAGAAAGGAGACAAGCTACCGGGGACCGGTTTCTGGCATTTCAGCCGTCTTCGGCCCGGCTTGCTTGAATCCTGATGGAGCAGTGAGAAAGGGACTCATGTCTGAGTCTACCCTGCCACACCTATAGTGGCCAAAAACGATTCAGAAAAGGGGGTGGTGATGAACAGAGTGTCTGAATTAAGCAGACCACTCTTACCCAGTCCAAAGATCAGGGCTTGATCCATCACCGTTATTTATCTCACTGCCCCATCCCAGCTCAGAACCTGGCTATATGCAAATCAGTCTGTCCCTGGCCCAGTGCATCATGGGAACAGGGCAGACTAAACTACCAAGCCAATTCTTCACCAGAAAGGAGACAAGCTACCGGGGACCGGTTTCTGGCATTTCAGCCGTCTTCGGCCCGGCTTGCTTGAATCCTGATGGAGCAGTGAGAAAGGGACTCATGTCTGAGTATACCCTGCCACACCTATAGTGGCCAAAAACGATTCAGAAAAGGGGGTGGTGATGAACAGAGTGTCTGAATTAAGCAGACCACTCTTACCCAGTCCAAAGATCAGGGCTTGATCCATCACCGTTATTTATCTCACTGCCCCATCCCAGCTCAGAACCTGGCTATATGCAAATCAGTCTGTCCCTGGCCCAGTGCATCATGGGAACAGGGCAGACTAAACTACCAAGCCAATTCTTCACCAGAAAGGAGACAAGCTACCGGGGACCGGTTTCTGGCATTTCAGCCGTCTTCGGCCCGGCTTGCTTGAATCCTGATGGAGCAGTGAGAAAGGGACTCATGTCTGAGTATACCCTGCCACACCTATAGTGGCCAAAAACGATTCAGAAAAGGGGGTGGTGATGAACAGAGTGTCTGAATTAAGCAGACCACTCTTACCCAGTCCAAAGATCAGGGCTTGATCCATCACCGTTATTTATCTCACTGCCCCATCCCAGCTCAGAACCTGGCTATATGCAAATCAGTCTGTCCCTGGTCCAGTGCATCATGGGAACAGGGCAGACTAAACTACCAAGCCAATTCTTCACCAGAAAGGAGACAAGCTACCGGGGACCGGTTTCTGGCATTTCAGCCGTCTTCGGCCCGGCTTGCTTGAATCCTGATGGAGCAGTGAGAAAGGGACTCATGTCTGAGTATACCCTGCCACACCTATAGTGGCCAAAAACGATTCAGAAAAGGGGGTGGTGATGAACAGAGTGTCTGAATTAAGCAGACCACTCTTACCCAGTCCAAAGATCAGGGCTTGATCCATCACCGTTATTTATCTCACTGCCCCATCCCAGCTCAGAACCTGGCTATATGCAAATCAGTCTGTCCCTGGCCCAGTGCATCATGGGAACAGGGCAGACTAAACTACCAAGCCAATTCTTCACCAGAAAGGAGACAAGCTACCGGGGACCGGTTTCTGGCATTTCAGCCGTCTTCGGCCCGGCTTGCTTGAATCCTGATGGAGCAGTGAGAAAGGGACTCATGTCTGAGTATACCCTGCCACACCTATAGTGGCCAAAAACGATTCAGAAAAGGGGGTGGTGATGAACAGAGTGTCTGAATTAAGCAGACCACTCTTACCCAGTCCAAAGATCAGGGCTTGATCCATCACCGTTATTTATCTCACTGCCCCATCCCAGCTCAGAACCTGGCTATATGCAAATCAGTCTGTCCCTGGCCCAGTGCATCATGGGAACAGGGCAGACTAAACTACCAAGCCAATTCTTCACCAGAAAGGAGACAAGCTACCGGGGACGGTTTCTGGCATTTCAGCCGTCTTCGGCCCGGCTTGCTTGAATCCTGATGGAGCAGTGAGAAAGGGACTCATGTCTGAGTATACCCTGCCACACCTATAGTGGCCAAAAACGATTCAGAAAAGGGGGTGGTGATGAACAGAGTGTCTGAATTAAGCAGACCACTCTTACCCAGTCCAAAGATCAGGGCTTGATCCATCACCGTTATTTATCTCACTGCCCCATCCCAGCTCAGAACCTGGCTATATGCAAATCAGTCTGTCCCTGGCCCAGTGCATCATGGGAACAGGGCAGACTAAACTACCAAGCCAATTCTTCACCAGAAAGGAGACAAGCTACCGGGGACCGGTTTCTGCCATTTCAAACGTCTTCGGCCCGGCTTGCTTGAATCCTGATGGAGCAGTGAGAAAGGGACTCAGGATTCAAGCAAACCGGGCCGAAGACGGCTGTAATGCCAGAAACCGGTCCCCGGGAGCTTGTTTCCTTCCCAGTGTAAGAATTGGCTTTTGTAGTTTGGTTTGCCCTGTTCCCATCATGCACTGGGACAGGAACAGACTAATTTGCATACAGCCAGGTTCTGAAACTGGGATGGTGCAGTGAGCTAAAAAACGGTGTTGGATCTAGCCCTGATCTCTTGACTGGGTGAGAGCTTTCTGCTTAATTCAGAGACTCTGTCCCTCACCACCCCTTGTTGTAAATATTTTTGTCCACCCTAAGCGTGGAAGGGTATTCTCAGATGTGAGACCCTTGCTCATTGAACCATCAGGATTCAAGCAAACCGGGCCGAAGACGGCTGTAATGCCAGAAACCGGTCCCCGGGAGCTTGTTTCCTTCCCAGTGTAAGAATTGGCTTTTGTAGTTTGGTTTGCCCTGTTCCCATCATGCACTGGGACAGGAACAGACTAATTTGCATACAGCCAAGTTCTGAAACTGGGATGGTGCAGTGAGCTAAAAAATGGTGTTGGATCTAGCCCTGATCTCTTGACTGGGTGAGAGCTTTCTGCTTAATTCAGAGACTCTGTCCCTCACCACCCCTTGTTGTAAATATTTTTGTCCACCCTAAGCGTGGAAGGGTATTCTCAGATGTGAGACCCTTGCTCATTGCACCATCAGGATTCAAGCAAACCGGGCCGAAGACGGCTGTAATGCCAGAAACCGGTCCCCGGGAGCTTGTTTCCTTCCCAGTGTAAGAATTGGCTTTTGTAGTTTGGTTTGCCCTGTTCCCATCATGCACTGGGACAGGAACAGACTAATTTGCATACAGCCAAGTTCTGAAACTGGGATGGTGCAGTGAGCTAAAAAATGGTGTTGGATCTAGCCCTGATCTCTTGACTGGGTGAGAGCTTTCTGCTTAATTCAGAGACTCTGTCCCTCACCACCCCTTGTTGTAAATATTTGTGTCCACCCTAAGCGTGGAAGGGTATTCTCAGATGTGAGACCCTTGCTCATTGCACCATCAGGATTCAAGCAAACCGGGCCGAAGACGGCTGTAATGCCAGAAACCGGTCCCCGGGAGCTTGTTTCCTTCCCAGTGTAAGAATTGGCTTTTGTAGTTTGGTTTGCCCTGTTCCCATCATGCACTGGGACAGGAACAGACTAATTTGCATACAGCCAGGTTCTGAAACTGGGATGGTGCAGTGAGCTAAAAAACGGTGTTGGATCTAGCCCTGATCTCTTGACTGGGTGAGAGCTTTCTGCTTAATTCAGAGACTCTGTCCCTCACCACCCCTTGTTGTAAATATTTTTGTCCACCCTAAGCGTGGAAGGGTATTCTCAGATGTGAGACCCTTGCTCATTGCACCATCAGGATTCAAGCAAACCGGGCCGAAGACGGCTGTAATGCCAGAAACTGGTCCCCGGGAGCTTGTTTCCTTCCCAGTGTAAGAATTGGCTTTTGTAGTTTGGTTTGCCCTGTTCCCATCATGCACTGGGACAGGAACAGACTAATTTGCATACAGCCAGGTTCTGAAACTGGGATGGTGCAGTGAGCTAAAAAACGGTGTTGGATCTAGCCCTGATCTCTTGACTGGGTGAGAGCTTTCTGCTTAATTCAGAGACTCTGTCCCTCACCACCCCTTGTTGTAAATAGACAACTACGCACACAACAGCAAAGAGCTCTTCAACATCGTGAAGGAATTCTCCAACCCCAACCCCAGCTGCAACACCAACGACATCCCACCTTCGCAAGACCTGTGCGACTCCCTTGCCACCTTCTTCCATCGCAAGATTGCAGACTTCCACAACCACTGAGACCTCCGTCCCCATGGCCACCATCCGCACCGACCCCCTGCTCTCCTGGACCAACATAAACGATGATGACACCATCAAAATCATGAACACCATCCACTCCGGATCTCCATCAGACCCATGCCCACACCACATCTTCAACAAAGCCAGCTCCACCATCGCACTCCATCTCCAGAAAGCAAACCACATCTCTTTTGAGACAGCACCCTTCCCGGAGAGCTGGAAGCACGCCGAGATCAACGCTTTACTCCAACAAAAAAAACAAGACCAACCCAAAGGACCTCAAGAACTTCCAGCCCATCTCCCTGCTCCCATTCCCATCATTGAGAGGACCGACAACAGACAACTCACCAGCTACCTCGAGGAGAACAGCATCCTGGATCCGCCCCAGTCCGGGTTCCACAGCAACCACAGCACGAAACTGCCCTCATCGCCGCCTCCGATGACATCAGGGCCCTGCTGGACAATGGAGAAATCGTGGCCCACCTCCTCCTGGACCTGTCAGGCGCCTTCCACATGGTCTGCCACTGCACCCTTACCAAATACATCCACGACGCTGGAATCCAAGACAAGGCCCTGAACTGGACTACCTCCTTCCTCTCCGGCAGAACTCAGAGCGTCCGCCTCCTCCCTTTCCGCTTCCAAGCCACCAAGATCATCTACGGCATACCCCAGGGCTCATCCCTCAGCCCAACTTTGTTCAACATCTACATGGCACCGCTCGCCCACGTCGCCCGACTGCACAACCTCAACATCATCTCCTACGCTGACGACACCCAGCTGATCCTCTCCCTCACCAGGGACCCCCTAACTGCCAAAACCATTCTCCACGAAGGAATGAAAGCCGTCGCCGAATGGAGAAAGAGCATCCGACTGAAGCTAAGCGCTGACAAGACGGAAGTCCTCATCCTCGGCTCCACCCGCTCAGCCTGGGACGACTCCTGGTGGCCGACCGGACTGGGAACAGCTCCAACATTCACCGACCGCGCACGCAACCTAAGGTTCATCCTCAATTCTACTCTCTCCATGATGAAGCAGGTCAACGCCGTCTCGTCCTTCTGCTTCAACACCCTCTGCATGCTCCGCAAGATCTACAGGTGGATCCCCACCGAAACAAGAAGAACGGTCACGAAGGCCCTCGTCAGCAGCATTCTGGACTACAGTAACGCCCTCTACGCAGGAGCCTCGGCCAAACTCCTGAAACGACTTCAACGCATCCAAAACTCCTCGGCACGCCTGATCCTCGACATCACACCCCACCTGAGAGACCTGCACTGGCTTCCCATCAACAAGAGGATCACCATCAAGCTCCTCATCTACGCACACAAGGCACTCCACAACACCGGACCAGCATACCTCAACAGACGACTCAGCTTTTACACCCTCCACCGCCAGCACTGCTCCGCCAACCTCGCCCTTGCCACAGTCCCCCGTATCCGAAGAGCGACCACCGGCGGCAGATCATTCTCCCACCTCGCCGCCAAGGCCTCGAACACCCTCCCCATCCTCCTACGGCAGACCCAGGACCTGCTTACCTTCAGAAGATGCCTCAAGACCTGGCTATTCGAGCAGTAGCAGCCTCCCTCCGGCCCCCCAGCACCTTGAGACCCTCACGGGTGAGTTGTGCGCTTTACAAATGTTCTGATCGATTGATTAAACCAATTCCTAGGACCACCAACATTGAATTCCTCTTTTCTTTTTTAATAAATGTATTTATTGGTTTTCCCAAAGCGATAACAAAAGGAAAAATATGACATTGCAGTAATAAAGACATCAGCATTGCATATTATAGTTATAGCATGTCATTATCGCGTCTTTCCATTGTTAATATTGACATCAACATCAATCAAACATGAAAAAACAAAACTACTTAATAGAACAATAACGGAGCATGTGTAATCAAAAAATATGATTGTGTATAGTTTCCCACATATGTGATCAGTTTCCAATTTACAACTTCTAGTGCATAAGTTCCACAACAAAATCGGTTTGTGCCTACATACTAGGTATGGACGCCTAGCAGAGCGGGGACATTGCATATACATGTTTTATCTCACATCTCGCCTAAACCATCTAAGGGGTGTATCTGTAGGTAATCTTTAAGTGGTTGCCAAATATCCCGTTGACTGGAAGTAAGAGGTAGAAATGTAGCATAGATATCACTTGTTGCATTACAATAAATGAGGTCCCAGACCCAGTCTTTGATTGTTGGAGTTCGAGCTCTACCACACTGTAAGATACCTGGTGTTTGGCTAAGAGGAGCGCAAACGCAGCGAATCTTCGCACACTTCTTTTAAGGGGTTTGACATATCCTTACAATGGCATCAATGGGGAGGGTGATAGTGTAACTTCAATCATGAGTGATATGTTACGAAAAATAGATTCCCGGTAATCTCGGATAGGTGTGCAATTCCAGGCAAGGTTCTAAAAAATCAGTGTCTGGCATTGCACATCTGGCACATTTTTTTTAAAATGGTGGGATTGATCCTGGCCAGTAATTTTCGAGTGATATATTCTCTATACAATGTATCAGTTTATGCCTGTAGTTATTTGATACGTATCAGGTTTGGATGCAGCAACAGGACCATGTTTTGTCGGGTAATGGCTCACCCAAGTCTAGTATCCAGGCCATCCTAGCCTTGAGGCCCACTATTGGCCGAATAGATTGCGAAAAGTTGTGGAGGCAGAAGATAAGGTGTGAACTATCGGTAGAGGAAATGACCAGGGTGAGAGGGGGAAGTCCATGGGTTCTGTAGCAGCATCCGGCAGGACACTCCTCAGGGCTCCCTGCACTCAATGTATCAAAAATCGGTCCATGTAGGACGTGGCGCCAGTTGCTGTCAACTCCGACACTGAGCACAAATGGGAGTTCTTAAACAGAGCACCAATGTAAGCAGACTTAGCCCCTACAGCGTGTGTTTTGTAAGCTTTTCTGTGATAGGGGGTAGCCATAGATTATCGGGCAGAAGTATGAGGGGGATATATAAGATGTTGTGTTGCAAATATCGACGAAATTTGGTCCAGGCCCAACATGTTGTGGATACGGTCTGTATTTCCGTCAGGCAGCTGGTCAAAGATACTGAATGCAAGCATCGGATGGTACCAAAAGTACGTGAAGTGGATTTGAGCTATCAAATAATAAAGATAGAGATTTGGGACTCTGAACCCTCCCATTTCATATGGCATTGTAAGAGTGTCCCAGCCTATTCTTGGTTGCTTACCCGCCCACATCAGTCGGATTAACACAGAGCATAGAGTTGCAAAGAAAGCAGTTGTCAAATCAATTGGGATATTTGTGAAGAGGTATAATAAGTGCAGGAGTACAATCATTTTAATATTAGCTATCCGGCCGGCTGGAAAGGGATAGCCTAATCCAGCGCTCGACCTGCGACGTGAATTGGTCAATGGCCAGTCCGTAGTTGATTAGGATTACTACGTCCGCACTGCAATGTAAATAAATACCAAGTTACTTGGAAGGTGTATTACACCAGTGCAAGGGGAATTCCATGTCCACCTGGGTGCTTGCCGGTATCAGAAGGAAAATTTCCGACTTTGACCAATTTATGGCCAGGTCTGAATGAATGCCAAATCTGACTATCTCTCTTAATAATGGTGGGAGGTTCTCTGCAGGATGGCGGACAAATAGTAATACATAATCCACGTAGAAGGAGGCTATAAGCGGGCCAGTATGGAGCTGTAAGCCCCTGTGACGGTGGTGCTCCTGCATGTGACGGGCTAAGGGATCCATTGCTATAATAAATAATAATGGTGATAATAGACGTCCCTGACGGGTGCCTCCAGACAAGGAAAAAGGAGCTGTGAGATTTCCATTCACTCTGAGTCGAGCGACCGGATTGGAGTACAAAAGCTGAACCAGGTCCATGAAACCTATAGGGATACCTAATTTGTCCATTGCTGCATATAGGAAAGACCACTCCAGGAAATCGAATGCCTTCTGGGCATCCAGCATCACGACCGCCGCTGGGAGCGTGGGTTCCATCTTGTTTATTACTGAGAAGACTGTGCGTAGATTAATGGTTGTGGCGCGCCCAGGAATAAACCCCGCCTGGAAAGGACATAAGATGGTATCCACATGTAGTGAGACGAGTTGCCAGAATTTTAGCGAATATTTTATAGTCCTGATTCAACAGTGATAATGGTCTGTACAACTGCCATTGGGTAGGAGATTTGCCCGGTTTAAGTAGTAGTTTGACTATGGCCTCCCGCATAGTTGGAGCAAGGAAACATTGCTCCAGGGCCTCTGCATATACCTTGACAAGTCGAGGAGCAAGTGCCTCCTGGTATGCTTTATAAAAATCCGCGGTGAGGCCGTCTGATCCCGGGGGCCGGCTACTGGTTAAATCTTTTATTGTCTGTTGCACCTTGTCAATACCAATGAGGAAGTCCAAAAATTCACACTGTTCGTCTTCAATCCAAACCATGGCAACCTCCTGCAAATAGTCTCTCAGGGCCTGGTCGCCTGGAGGGGACCGTGTTTCATACAGACGTGTATAATATGTTAATAGGGTCTGTGTCAGTGCTCAAGATTAGGAGGGTCGCCGCTTCTGAATCAAGTTGTGTAACGTATGTTGATTGATATTGTGGGCACAGCATTCTTGCGAGTGTTCTGCCCGGTCTATCGCCCTCACTGTATACCCTGGCCCTTTCATACTTCCCAAGGTATTTAACTTCTCGGGCAGCCACGTCATCGAATTCGACAATTGGTGCCGAACGGGTACGAAAAGTGGCTGCAGAGGGATCCGTGAGGGAGCCCTCGTCCACTTCTTTTAGTTTCCGTACAAATATGTTCAATTCAGAGCGATTGAGCAAAGTACCCCTGCCTGCTTCGAGATACTAACCATGCGAATTACAGCTTTAAAAGCATCCCATAGTATAAGTTGGGAGTCAACCGTGCCTTCGTTAAGCTAAAAAAATTCCTTGATGGCATCTCCTATTTCCGTGTGAAATACAGAATCAAGGAGGGGGACGAAGGAAACCACCACAATGGACGCTGTTTGCGAAGCAATGGAAAGTCTAGTACCAGAAGGACCGGAGAATGATTTGAGACCGTGTAGGGCAGATATTCATTGTCATGAAAGTTGGGGTGTGAGATACCAAAGGTCTATCTGAGACAGGACATGTGTGGGGCGGAATAAAATGAATATGTATTGGTCTTGGGGTGATATGCCCTCCAGGGATCTACAAGCAATGAGGTATTGAAGAGGTTCAATAGGCCTGAGACGGAGTGTGGCTTCGTAATTCTGTTCAGGCCCGTAGTGTCAGCGACAGGGTCAAGTGTAAGATTAAAATCCCCACCCATCGAAATAGTGTCAGTACTTAATTTATCAAGTCCCAATGGTACAGTAGGGAAGAAGTCTGCAGAGTCTGTGTTCGGAGCATAAACATTCACCAGTACTATATATTTCCCACCCAGGTCACCCCTTACGAGCACATATCTGCCCTCAGGCTCAGTTATTACCTCTACCGAGCGAAAAGGGAGAGAGCGGTGCACCAAAATGCACACTCCCTTTGAGTAGGAGCTATAACATGCAAAGAGACGGTTCCCTCACCAAGTGGATGCAAAACAGTGAGTGGGTAGCGGGGCATAATGGGTCTCTTGCAGGAATGCGATTTGGATGGTACGCTGTGCTAGGTAAGCAAATATTTGTCTACTCTTTTTGGTATTAGATAGGCCCCTAACATTACAGGGGATGCATCTGAGTTGGAGTCCGGAACTGGTACCGCTAAGGGTGGTCATGTCCTCAGTTGTACAAGCATTGGCACGCATCAAGGGGTAATAGTGTGCACAAACAGCAATATGAATAAGGGAAGTGTTCCAAACTAACTTCTTACTTGTGAAACATAATCAAACATCAAAACCATTTGCTCAATCCCATCCTACCCCCCACCCCCATCGGACACACAACAACTAGGCACCCGGTGAATCCCAAAATAACACACCAAAGAGAGAATAAATAACAAAATAGAAAAAGAACGAGAAAGAACAGAACAAACAGTCATCATACAGGGATGGCAACGCTCCATGGAGCTCAAAAAGTATTGTAAAGGTGTCTCTCGGTCCAAATCAAAGCAGTCCAAATATTGGTTCGACTCGGAGTACTGTGTTATACTTGTAACCAGTAGTGTGGAGACACTACTGATTACAAGCTACTACTTCTTTCCTACTACTACAAGCTACTACTGCTTTCCAGCTACCTGTGGCGGAGGCCACAGGTAGCTGGAAAGCACCTCATAGCATGTGTCCCGGAGTCGAAGATCATGGGTCAGGTGTCATGCTGCCCTCTTGTCCTTGCGGTGATATAGATATTTTATGCTTCTTCCAAAACGTTTCTGCGTCGCCCAGTGAATCGAAAATGTGGGTCTTACCACCCAGCTGAACACAAAGCCTAGCAGGATAAAGCATTGTATATTTTATGTTCGCTTTTTGGATAGAGACCTTAACATTAGTGTACTTGCGTCTGGCCTCCTGCACCATTGGTGTGACATCTGGGAAGATGGAAATATTGGAACTCTGGTACTGGAGTAGTCGGCGTTCCCTAGCTAGCCTAAGGGCTGCATCTCGATTGCTGTAGTTGAGGAGTTTCACAAGAATCATCCTTGGGGTGCACCGGGGGCGGGTGCAGGTCTCAAAGTCTGATGGGCTCATTCGACTATAAACACAGTAGAGAAGGCGTCTCTCCCAAAAAGATCCACCAGGACTGTTTCGATGAACCTCGCCATGGGTTCGGTGTTTGTAGATTCAGCAATTCCCAAGACTCGGATATTGCTGCGGTGGGACCGTTCTTCTAAATCTTCGGTTTTCGCAGCAAGCAGTGTAAGAAGAGACTCTGACCATTTGAGACGTTGTTGCAAGGAGGGCTGTGCATCCTCCAAATCGGAGATGCATTGTTCCACCCTCACTATTTGGCTGTCCTGGGACTCCATGCGGCTGAGAATGTCATCCAGCCTACTCGTTAAAGTGTCAAAGCTCGTGTCAATGGCCCAGAAGCCCGCTCTGAGCACAGCCATAATGGCAGCAGCTCCCTCTAGTTGGCACCCATCTTCTCCAGCTGCACTCCCGGCTTTGTCCCTTCGAGGGGTCTCCCCCCCCTCGAAGTTCAATGGGCGCTGTTTAGGATCTGTGCGCCCCATTTGTTAATTGCAAGCGTTAGAGTGGGCAAGAGTAGTTGGCACAGAGGCACAAGAGGGGGATCGATCACCAATGTAAGGCTGGCAATAAATGTTACTTTGATGGTGACTTCAAGTAGGGAATAGTGTGTTCACCACTACAGGCAGGGAGGGTAAGCAGAGTATTAATCCCCCGTCGATTTAATTAAGGTCAAACGCTAAGCGTTACTGTGGTGTACAAACGCTGTGAGGATCAGAAGGTGCACAGCCTGCTGTGTGTGTCAGGCACCAAGATGGCGGCCAGCGGGACGGAGAGAAGGCCTTGGTCTGCAGTGAGTGTCTGCTCGATAACCACTAGATGCGCAGGGCAGCAGGGAGTGCCTCATAGCCGTCTCTCCACCCCGCTCCCGCCTCCCAGCTGCTCCTCCCTCCCACAGATAGTTGTAGACCGGCCCGTCTATCCCCGCGCTGTGACCCTCCTGACTCGCTCAGAAGAGGTCGCTCCCCACGCTCCCAAGGCTTTTTGGTATCGTAGCGCTTTGAAGCTGATTTTGACCACCGCGTCTGTGCTTCGCTCGCTCTGCTGCCATTCTCATTAGCACTATTTCAGTGCCATTGTTTGTGATTTCCTAGCACTATAATACCTCTGCATTGCTGCCATTGCCTGTATTGTCATATTGTCATTTGTACTGCCTGGTAGCGTGAACCAACATTATACTGCTCGCATTGATTTTAATGTTATTTATGCCCGATTGTGCCTCTGCCCATACCTAGGAGTCACCACAGATTGTGCCCCAGTCTCGCCCTGTTTCCCTTTCTTTTTTGCTGCCATTTTGTTGTTGTTGTGCCTCATAGCCCGTCTCTCCACCCCGCTCCCGCCTCCCAGCTGCTCCTCCCTCGCCCCGCCCTCCTCCACTATCCACTTATGACAGATGCCTCTGCGCGCAGCATTCACGCGCTGCGGGCGCGCCCCATGCGTGCCGAAGGTGCGCCAAAGGTAAGCCCGTCTACGCCCGTCCGCGCCCAGCGCCAGACCCCCTGGCCCTCGCAAAATCCACTCCACCCGCGTATCGTACGACGCCGCTACCCTCTCAGCACTCAACCCCGGCCGATTTCCAAACTGCTACCAAGCCGCCCCAGGACACACCCATGGATCCTTCACCTGCCACTCCTGCAAGTTCGGCTGCATCAGGACCCACACCAAATCCACGGACTCCAAACAGAGCTCCGACACTAACCACCTGAAGTGCATCCTACTCAACACCCGCTCGGTCCACAGACACGCCACTGAACTTTGGAACCTTCTCGACACCACATCGCCGGACATCGCCTTTCTTACAGAAACATGGATGAACGCCTCATCAGCGCCCGCCATAGCCATCCCGAACGGCTACAAGATCATCCGAAAGGACCGCATCAACCAAACAGGAGGAGGAATTGCCATCATGCATAAGAACACCATCCGCATCACGACCAGCTCCGATGACAACCTCACAACCGCCGAACACCTTTACTTCCAGATTCACACCGACCCTAAGACCACACTCAGAGGCACCCTCATCTACAGACCACCCGGACCCCGCACACAATTCAGCGAAGACATCACTGACTTCATCAGCCCTCACGCCCTCCCCTCCGAGGAATACATTCTACTGGGAGACCTCAACTTCCACCTGGAAAATAACAACGACAGCAACACCACCACCCTTCTGGACAACCTCGCCAATCTCAGACTCAAACAACTGGTTGACACCCCCACCCACTTTGCCGGGCACACGCTCGACCCAATCTTCACCTCCAGCAAGCACATCTCCTTTAATCACACCACAACTCTCCATTGGACGGACCACAGCTACGTTCAGTTCAACTACAAAAAGACTACGACCCACAACCACCCACAACCAATCCCCCGGAGAAACTGGAACAAAATTACCACCGACCAGCTCTTCACATCGCTTCACCAAAACCCTCCTGCAAAATCATCGGACCCAAACCAAGCAGCCACCAACCTCACACAATGGATCACCCACAGCGCTGACGAATTAGCACCCTTGAAAAACCATCAAATCAAGCAAGGCAGCAAAAAAGCCCCCTGGTTTAATGACGACCTTATGAAATCCAAGAAGATCTGTCGCACCCTCGAGAAAGCCTGGCAAAAAAACCCAACCACTGACAACCTGGCCACCTTCAAGAACGCCACCCGCAAACACCACCAACTAATCTGATCCACCAAGAAACCAGCATTCAAGGATCGACTCGACCACAACGCCCACAACAGCAAAGAACTATTCAACATCGTCAAAGAGTTTACCAACCCCACCGCCGGCACCAACGACATCACTCCCTCCCAAGACCTCTGCGACTCTCTAGCCTCGTTCTTCCACAACAAAATCGCTGACATACATAACAGCTTTGGAGACCAACCCACCCCACCTACCTCCGAACTAAAACCCCCTCCAACAACCTATGCGCCTGGGACACAATCACCACTGAAGACACCATCCGCCTGATGAACACCATTCACTCAGGATCGCCTACCGACCCATGTCCCCACCACATTTTTAACAAAGCAGAATCCATTATCGCACCCCATCTCCGAGACGTAATCAATTGCTCCCTCAACTCCGCCACCTTCCCGGAAAGCTGGAAACATGCCGAACTCAGCGCCCTCTTGAAGAAACCTACAGCAGACCCCACTGAACTTAAGAATTACCGCCCCATCTCTCTCCTCCCATTCCCTGCCAAAGTCATTGAGAAAGCCGTCAACAGTCAACTCGCCGCCTTCCTCGAATCCAACAAATCCCTCGACCCTTCACAGTCCGGATTCCGAGCCAAACACAGCACCGAGACTGCCCTCATCGCAGCAACAGACGACATTCGAACTCTACTGGACAACGGAGAAACTGCTGCCCTCATCCTACTTGACCTCTCAGCAGCCTTCGACACAGTCTGTCATAGCACCCTTATACAATGCCTCAACAACGTCGGACTACAAGGAAAAGCCTTGGACTGGATAATCTTGTTCCTCGTCGGAAGAACCCAGAGAGTCCGCCTCCCCCCTTTTAAATCAGAGGCCACCGAAGTCATCTGCGGCGTACCCCAAGGTTCTTCACTCAGTCCCACCCTCTTCAACGTATACATGAGTCCCCTCGCATCCATTGCGCGCCAACACAACCTCAACATTATCTCATACGCAGACGACACCCAGTTGATCCTATCCCTCACCAAAGACCCAAACACCGCCAAAACCAACCTACACGAAGGGATGAAAGAAGTAGCCGAGTGGATGAAGAACAGCCGTTTAAAACTGAACTCGGACAAAACGGAAGTCCTCATCTTAGGAAGGATCATCCCCCTCCACCTGGGACGACTCATGGTGGCCACCGGCCCTAGGAACCACACCCATACCAACGGAACACGCATGTAACCTGGGCTTCATCCTGGACTCCTCCCTCCCGATGACCAGACAAGTCAACGCCGTCTCATCATCATGCTTCAACATCCTACGTATGCTCAAAAAAATCTTCTGTTGGATCCCCACCGAAACAAGAAAAACGGTCACCCATGCACTGGTCACAAGCCGATTGGACTACGGAAACACCCTTTATGCCGGAACCACAGCCAAACTACAGAAGAAACTCCAACGCATCCAAAATGCCTCAGCCAGACTCATCCTAGACATCCCCCGCCAAGCTCATATTTCCGGTCACCTGAAAGACTGCCACTGGCTCCCCGTCAACAAGAGAATAACATTCTGCCTCCTCACCCACGCACACAAAGCCCTCTACGACCTAGGACCCGAATACCTCAACACGCGCCTGTCCTTTTACACCCCCACCCGCCAACTTCGATCGTCCAATCAAGCCCTCGCCGCAATTCCACGCATCCAAAGATCCACCATGGGAGGAAGATCCTTCTCCTACTTAGCGGCCAAGACCTGGAATTCTCTCCCCACCCACCTCCGCCTCACACAGAACCACCTCTCCTTCAGAAAACAACTAAAAACTTGGATATTTGATAAATAAAGCTCCCCCCCTCCCTCAAGCGCCTTGAGACCCTCTGGGTGAGTAGTGCGCTATACAAATTTATACTTGACTTGACAGTTCTGAAGCTGCAGGAGGCATCGTAGGTAGAGGGCAGACAAGTTCAATATTGGCATAATCAGTCCACATGGCGAGATCAGGCCGGGAGCATACGCTCACCCCTCACGGCCCATTGTCCAACAGCAAATTGTCCGTGGTGGGGTCCGAGAGTGGTGCACCCAGTTTGGCTGAAGTGAGAGGTGGAATGGGGAGCCCTTTCTCCTCGTCTCTGTCGAGAACATCAGCAGCCAGCAGGCGTAGTGATTCCGGCACCTGAGCCCGAGACCCCGCCTCCAGGCTCACCTGAGTCCCCTACCAACTGTGCAACTGGAGGCAGCGTCAAGTCCGGGCCCGGACAGATAACTTCTCAAGCTGTCGGAACGGCTTTGGTCACCACTCGTCGCTAATGGCTCCTCCGTGGCTTCAGGTGCAGGATTCCAGGCACTGTGACTGGCGGGATCACACTTGGACGTGGTTAGGTGGGTAAATACCCTGGATGGCTCCGGAGCTCCACAGTCAGGCAGCCAATACGGTTGCTGGCTCGGCCACGCCCCGTTAAATTTCTTTTTAAAGTAATTATTTATAATGTAAAGTTTGTTTAAGAATCATTTTAAATAGGTTACGATTACCTTAACATTTGCCTCCACAGCCACTAAACCAAGTACTCAATAAGAAATCTCCTTGTTTAAACCAAAATGCTCTCAAGGGGTACATATGACAAATAAAACTATTGATCTAGATCTAGGATTTCCTGTTTTCAATTTTATTTGTTGTGAATTTTGGTGGGATTTGTTCAATGTGTTTCAATGGCAAATTGACAAATCTTCAGTTTATTGTTATTAACTCTGTTGTGCTTGTGCTACGTACAAAATCATGGGGATGGTGTTTTGCATTGCTTATAAAGAAATATGTCTTCATTACCTTCCTTTCCTTTCTTCCCTCTTTTAGGTAACTTGTCTTTATTTCATCTCACTACCTGTCTGATTTCTCACTACGCAAACATTTCTTTTCAGCAATCCCGCCCCACCCCATGTCAAGCATGTGTATGTATGGATATAGGTTTACACCTCAGTAAAATTTGATAGTAGTAGATAAATGGTTAATGGTAGGCATTAAAACACTTTCCTAAAACTCAGCTGTTCAGACAAATGGCAAAAATCATTTGAAGGACATTTTTCTACTTAGAGCTAGTGATATAAATTGTGGGATACGCTGTGATCTGTTCTATTCCTCAAGATACCAGGAAAGAAGTGGGCCAATAAATATATTATTACTGTCTAATCTAGACGTATGTCTTTTCTCCCCGGTCTTGGGTGAGAAGCCTACTGAAAGATTAGTAAGCATGCTGTTACTCAGAAGGACTTTGGTGACAGCAGATTGTGCTACGGTATGAGGAAGCAGCTGAGGTAAGAAACTTTCTAACTTGCCGGATGATTGCATCGTTCGCCTGTGCAGTTTTACGTTATTAAGTCATGTCTAGGGGATCTTGTGTTTATCTGAAGTGTATTTAAAAGCCAATCAAGGAAATCTTAACATTGATTTTTGCCAATCATGTGGGACTTTGTTTATTTAAAATCAGTGTTGGACTGTGTTCCTGCTGGGCATGTGTGAAAATTGCACATAGCACTTTACCTTTGTATTCTGGGCATCGTTCTATTTCATTTTCCAACTTGGGGCGCGGGGTGGGGGGAACACGCACAGATCATTATGTTTCCATTTAGCGAAGTCACAGGGGTTGGTACAAGTGATGTTGCTCTGCACTATAAGTTCCATGTTTCATTTTGACAGGAAGAAAGTAGGAACAAAAGTTGAATTTGGTAATCCTGGGGCTAAATCGTGAATGTGTCCTACTTTAGTGCACAGGCTTAGACTCTAGGCAGCTGTTTTTTCTGAAATGTGCTTTCTGCTGAAAATACTAGGACACATAAAGCAATGACTGTCTCCCCATGTTTCTCGGCTTTACTCTCTACAGTTCACACGTTAACCTGTTGGTTTTCTGAGTTAATCTAAGCGCTAAAATTAGCACAGTTTCCGAAAAACCAGTGCACGATCATCTGAGCCTATGTATGGACACTGAAGGCGTTAATGATATGGTAAATATAAAGTCAGTTGGCCCGTGCACAAGCTTTTAATGTTAATTTCAAACAAAAATGTAAACTTTGTAGGTGCTCTTTAGGTGTCGCCCAACACCCTAGGGCGAGTAGTTAACAATCCATATCAGTGTGATCAATGGAGCATTGATTATATCCCCTAGGAACTCAATCTGGTGTATTACTCCTGAATTATTCTCAGAGAAATGAGTACGTTTCAACAATTTTTATTTTCACTTCAGTAAATGGTATTCATTTCATATCCATTTGCAAAGTTTTTCCAAAAACAATCCAACTTCAAAGATATATGTTATTGCATCCAGCTCCAATGCATTTCGGGCAACCGCCCTTCATCGGGGAGCATCTAAAGTAAAGACGATATAGGATAGTAACCATCATGGAAGAAATATAGGCAATGTATAAAGTGAAAAAAGAGAAGGTGAAAAAACAGGTGAAAAAAGTTCCTTGACCCGGTCGGAGCACCAAGGTGTTTAATAGCGTGGTGTGGTAGACTCAATATAACCTAGCAGATACACGGTGAATAGACTATGGTGTATAGCGATTCCAAGTATAGCAAGGTGAAAAAAAGTAGCGTGTGGGTAGAATGAGAGGTGAAAGAATAACGAGGCTAAAACAGGTTTGAAGCAAGGTTTAAAGCACTGTAAAGTCGTACCCGGTTACCGAGTGTGCTAGACGAGCGGTGACAGCGCGCAGAATGCGGTGCTCTAGGATAGCAATTACTTACGGTGTTAGGACGTTTCGTGAGGTTCCGCGGTCGGCAAAGGTTTAACCGAAAGCGTGAATCTGTGCTTCATAAACAGAAGCCGGGGAGTGTATGGGTCATGTGATCGGGGGTATAGAGCAAGAAAGAGGACTAGTGTGAGCGTGAAATAAAGGAAGGTAAATCGGAAAGAACTACAAGCAAAACTAATAAGAAGTAATAAGAATCAGTCAATATTTAAAAGGAACCAATGTAAAAGAACAAATCATAAGATAAGGAGACAAATTACATTAATATTCACAGTATACTATTGAAGATGATTAACCACAAGAAGGAGTCAAATCAGAACCATGTTGCACAAAAATGTGCTGTCATACAAAATTACAGTAAGATTATAAATAACATGAAAACTCAATAAGTTCATTTAAACCATGGGGCTTAATTGAATTGAGTTTGTAAATCCAGTGATTCTCTCGTTGTAATAACATCCTGTTATTATCTCTGCCCTCTGTCTTTTTAATGATTTCCAATGCCATGAACTTGAGTTGGGCTATGTTGTGATTCACTGGTTAGAGGCGGCAGACCCGAGGGCAGAGGACGGCCCGGGACCAGGGTTCGATTCCCGGCGCGGCAGGTTTCTGGACCAGGGTCAGCGGACTCGATAATTCTCTCGCCTCGGTGCCCACTCTGATCAGCGATCACACTCGGCAACTCTGGGCATTAGCTTGCCTCATCTTCACTAACGGCCCCACCAGACCGCCGGGGATGCCTGGTCTCACCCTGGAGATACCCATTAAGGGACCATCTCTCAGGGAAGCCAGGAAGGGTTTCGCAGCGATCGAAGCGCCTTGGGACCCTACGGGTAAGTAGTGCGCTATATAAATGCCTATACATTTACATACATACATACATACATAAAATGTGACGCTACTGATGATTTTAGGTTTTTGGTTCGGATGTTAGATTTGTGTTCATTAAGACGGGTCTTTAACTTGCGTTCCGTCTTTCCGATATAAACCTTGCCACACGGGCATTTGAGAAGGTAAATGAGATTGTTGGAATCACACGTAGCTGTGACGTTCAGGTTGATGTTGTAGCCTTTCATGGGATGAGTGAGTTTATTGCCAGTAATTATATTGTGACAGTTATTGCAGTTGTTGCAGGGTCTAGTTCCTTTTGAGATGGAAGGTTGTTCCGTGGGTTGTTTTAGAATTTCGCCCAAGTTTTTCCCCCTGGTATGGGCAAATATAGGTCTAGCTTTAAACATGTCTTTAAAGTCTGTCTCCAACTCTAACATTGGCCAATGTTTTAGTATGATGTTTTTGAACATCGAGCTAACGTTGGAATATTTAGATACTATGACCATCCGGTCACTCTCCTTTTTCTTTTTTGGTTGTTGTAACAAAGTGTGTCGATCTAATTCGTCCACCTCATTTATTGCTTGTTTAAGTAAATCTTCTGGGTAGTCTCTCTCTTTGAAACGATCTATCATTTCATCCATTCTTATTTTTGCCAAATTAGGATCAGAGGTAATGCGTTTGACTCTAAGTAATTGGGATTTGGGTAGGTGTTTTTTCAGGGATGTCTGGTGGAAGTTGGTATAGTGTAACATATTGTTACGGTCAGTTGATTTTCGAAAAATGTCAGTTAAAATTTGGTCATTTTTTTAGAGTTATGCGGACATCTAAGAATTTTATGGTTTTGGAGTCTATGGTCCAGGTAAACTGGATTCGTTGATTGGCTGAATTTAGGGTCGTCAGAGCAAGTTCAAGATTCTCCCGTGTGTCTTTCCAAAGTATGAATAGATCGTCTATGTAACGAACATACATTTTGAGGTGATTTTTCCACATGGGATTAGACCAGATGTTGGCCTGTTCAAATTCTCCCATAAAGATATTAGCGTATACTGGAGTCGCGCTGTTTCCCATGCTAGTGCCCACTAGTTGCAGAAACCAATTGTCTTTGTATGTAAAATAGCTATGATATAGGGTGAACATAACTAATTCCATCAAAAATACTTTCATGGGTTCATCCACATCTAGTTTCAGGATAGCTTGTTCCATATATTCTATACCTTCCTGGTGCGGAATAGAGGTATATAATGAGCTAACATCAGCAGTGCATAACCATAGTTCTTCATTTGGGTCTATTTGAATGTCTTCAAGCTTTATCAAGAAATCTGTAGTTGTCACGAATGTAGCTGGTCAAAGATTGAACAATGGGTTGGAGATGACGGTCCAGGAACTGGCCTATGGGTTGATGTATACTGCCACAGGTGGATACAATGTGTCGAATAGGTGGGTTCATGAGATCTTTATGGATCTTAGGTTCTGCGTATATGTTTGGGCTTCTGGGGTTGGATTTCATCAGAAAGTTCTTGGTTTTTTGATTGATCACACCAAGTGTTAATGCCTTATCAACAATTTCTTGTAGTATCCTCATGTATTCTGTGGTAGGATTGCCTGGTAATTGTATATACGTGGTTTCATCTGATAGGTGGTCGCTAAGTTTTTGATGATACATTGTTGAGTTCATAACGACTAGTGCGCCGCCCTTGTCTGCTTTTGTGCAAATTATATCCTGATTGTTAGCAATTTTTTTGAGTGTATCACGGTCTTTTTGTGTGATATTTTTGTACGAGCTTCTCTTAAAATTGATTGATAACAAATCTTGTTTGACCAATTGTTCAAATAAATCGATGGTTTTGTGACTTTGAGGAGCTAAACGTTTTGAGACCCATTAAGGGATCTGGTACTTTTTCCCCCGAAGGTGGCATTATGTTCGTGAAGAAATGGCGTAGTTTCAACTTTCTAATCAATTTAAATGTGCTAACTTCAAGCTCTAGTAGATCAGTTCTGGTCGTTGGTACTAAAACAACCCACAGCACACCCTTCCATCTCAAAAGGAACTAGACCCTGCAACAACTGCAATAACTGTCACAATATAATTCCTGGCAATAAACTCACTCATCCCATGAAAGGCTACAACATCAACCTGAACGTCACGGCTACGTGCGATTCCAACAATCTCATTTACCTTCTCAAATGCCCGTGTGGCAAGGTTTATATCGGAAAGACGGAACGCAAGTTAAAGACCCGTCTTAATGAACACAAATCTAACATCCGAACAAAAAACCTAAAATCATCAGTAGCGTCACATTTTATGGAAATGAATCACAACATAGCCCAACTCAAGTTCATGGCATTGGAAATCATTAAAAAGACAGAGGGCAGAGATAATAACAGGATGTTATTACAACGAGAGAATCACTGGATTTACAAACTCAATTCAATTAAGCCCCATGGTTTAAATGAACGTATTGAGTTTTCATGTTATTTATAATCTTACATGTAATTTTGTATGACAGCACATTTTTGTGCAACATAGTTCTGATTTGACTCCTTCTTGTGGTTAATCATCTTCAATAGTATACTGTGAATATTAATGTAATTTGTCTCCTTATCTTATGATTTGTTCTTTTACATTGGTTCCTTTTAAATATTGACTGATTCTTAATACTTCTTATTAGTTTTGCATGTAGTTCTTTCCGATTTACCTTCCTTTATTTCACGCTCACACTAGTCCTCTTTCTTGCTCTATACCCCCCGATCACATGACCCATACACTCCCCGGCTTCTGTTTATGAAGCACAGATTCATGCTTCCGGTTAAACCTTTGCCAACCGCGGAACCTCACGAAACTTCCTAACACCGTAAGTAATTGCTATCCTAGAGCACCGCATTCTGCGCGCTGTCACCGCTCGTCTAGCACACTCGGTAACCGGGTACGACTTTACACTGCTTTAAACCTTGCTTCAAACCTGTTTTAGCCTCGTTATTCTTTCACCTCTCATTCTACCCACACGCGCCTTTTTTTCACCTTGCTATACTTGGAATCGCTATACACCATAGTCTATTCACCGTGTATCTGCTAGGTTATATTGAGTCTACCACACCACGCTATTAAACACCTTGGTGCTCCGACCGGGTCAAGGAACTTTTTTCACCTTTTTTTCACCTTCTCTTCACTTTTTTCACTTTATACATTGCCTATATTTCTTCCATGATGGTTACTATCCTATATCGTCTTTACTTTAGATGCTCCCCGATGAAGGGCGGTTGCCCGAAATGCATTGGAGCTGGATGCAATAACATATATCTTAGAAGTTGGATTGTTTTTGGAAAAACTTTGCAAATGGATACGAAATGAATACCATTTACTGAAGTGAAAATAAAAATTGTTGAAACTTACTCATTTCTCTGAGAATATTTCAGGAGGAATACACCAGATTGAGTGCCTAAGGGATGTAATCAATGCTCCATTGATCACACTGTTATGGATTGTTAACTACTCGCCCTAGGGTGTTGGGGGACACCTAAAGAGCACCTACAAAGTTTACATTTTTTTTTAAATTAACATTAAAAGCTTGTGCACGGGCCAACTGACTTAATATTTACAATTTCTGGATTTCACCCTACGACCCGATTGCACGCAACCCTAAAATCTAAATAGCTTTCAATTCAAATCAACATGGAATATGAGGATATTGCACGCTCTACTGAAGCTAGAGCAGATACCTTTGCATTTGCAAATGAGGAAGCTACAAGGATATACGCTCTAATACAAGACAATATATTACAATCTTCCACAAACAGGAGCAAAGAACAGAACATAAAACAACTTTTATATTTGTCAAAACGCAAAATAAATCAAAAACTACATGCCAATACCTTGGTGAAATACCACAAATCACAGCGCTTACCCAGTGGTCTGCGAATTGCACTAAAACCTTCACTGTGCAAAAATTCTAAATCATTCCAGGACCGTTGGTACGCTATACTAAACAAGTGCAGTCTCAATTTGATTTTTCTCATTATAGAAGAATTATCGAACATACTTATCGACCTAGAAAAGGAGATATCTGAAACCACAGAAGAACTCAGTAAAAATATGACAGCGGATGAATTGGATACCTTTATGAATGATATAAAACAACAACTTGAAAAACACACATTGATATCAATGACCGGAAATTGAGAAAATTTTGTCGTGATACTTTGGACTACAAATTGGGTGAGGTTTACACCTGGGCGGAAGTGTATGCCCAAAAGATGAGAAATCGCCCTTATACCCAGAACACTGAAACTTCATCCTCAGATAGCGACACCACAAACCGCCAAAGAAAACCAGGACCTCCGACACGACCAGTTGTTACAAATGAACAAACACCAAGTGCATCTACTAGCTCACTCAATACCGATTTTTTAGAACAGGTAGTAGAATCAGACGATCCAGGAGGAGCAAAACAAAAGACTGGACCACCTCAAACAAGGAGTGTAACTCAACCAAAAAAAGACAACAAGAAGAAACCGAACGCCAGCTAGTCATAAACATATCTAAATATACCTTTACTGAACAGGAGATCAAATTACTTCAGAAAGGCACTTCCTTCGTACCAACGACCAGAACTGATCTACTAGAGCTTGAAGTTAGCACATTTAAATTGATTAGAAAGTTGAAACTACGCCATTTCTTCACGAACATAATGCCACCTTCGGGGGAAAAAGTACCAGATCCCTTAATGGGTCTCAAAACGTTTAGCTCTTTCCAAGCTCCTCAGAGTCACAAAACCATCGATTTATTTGAACAATTGGTCAAACAAGATTTGTTATCAATCAATTTTAAGAGAAGCTCGTACAAAAATATCACACAAAAAGACCGTGATACACTCAAAAAAAATGCTAACAATCAGAATATAATTTGCACTAAAGCGGACAAGGGCGGCGCACTAGTCGTTATGAACTCAACAATGTATCATCAAAAACTTAGCGACCACCTATCAGATGAAACCACGTATATACAATTACCAGGCAATCCTACCACAGAATACATGAGGATACTACAAGAAATTGTTGATAAGGCATTAACACTTGGTGTGATCAATCAAAAAACCAAGAACTTTCTGATGAAATCCAACCCCAAAAGCCCAAACATATACTCAGTACCTAAGATCCATAAAGATCTCATGGACCCACCTATTCGACCCATTGTGTCCACCTGTGGCAGTATACATCAACCCATAGGCCAGTTCCTGGACCGTTATCTCCAACCCATTGTTCAATCTTTGACCAGCTACATTCGGGACACTACAGATTTCTTGATAAAGCTTGAAGACATTCAAATAGACCCAAACGAAGAACTATGGTTATACACTGCTGATGTTAGCTCATTATATACCTCTATTCCGCACCAGGAAGGTATAGAAAGTATGGAACAAGCTATCCTGAAACTAGATGTGGATGAACCAATGAAAATATTTTTGATGGAATTAGTTATGTTCACCCTACATCATAGCTATTTTACATACAAAGACAATTGGTTTCTGCAACTAGTGGGCACTAGCATGGGAAACAGCGCGGCTCCAGTATACGCTAATATCTTTATGGGAGAATTTGAACAGGCCAACATCTGGTCTAATCCCATGTGGAAAAATCACCTCAAAATGTATGTTCGTTACATAGACGATCTATTCATACTTTGGAAAGACACACGGGAGAATCTTGAACTTGCTCTGACGACCCTAAATTCAGCCAATCAACGAATCCAGTTTACCTGGACCATAGACTCCAAAACCATAACATTCTTAGATGTCCGCATAACTCTAAAAAATGACCAAATTTTAACTGACACATTTCGAAAATCAACTGACCGTAACAATATGTTACACTATACCAGCTTCCACCAGACATCCCTGAAAAAACACCTACCCAAATCCCAATTACTTAGAGTCAAACGCATTACCTGTGATCCTAATTTGGCAAAAATAAGAATGGATGAAATGATAGATCGTTTCAAAGAGAGAGACTACCCAGAAGATTTACTTAAACAAGCAATAAATGAGGTGGACGAATTAGATCGACACACTTTGTTACAACAACCAAAAAAGAAAAAGGAGAGTGACCGGATGGTCATAGTATCTAAATATTCCAACGTTAGCTCGATGTTCAAAAACATCATGCTAAAACATTGGCCAATGTTAGAGTTGGAGACAGACTTTAAAGACATGTTTAAAGCTAGACCTATATTTGCCCATACCAAGGGGAAAAACTTGGGCGAAATTCTAAAACAACCCACGGAACACTCTTCCATCTCAAAAGGAACTAGACCCTGCAACAACTGCAATAACTGTCACAATATAATTCCTGGCAATAAACTCACTCATCCCATGAAAGGCTACAACATCAACCTGAACGTCACGGCTACGTGTGATTCCAACAATCTCATTTACCTTCTCCAATGCCCGTGTGGCAAGGTTTATATCGGAAAGACGGAACGCAAGTTAAAGACCCGTCTTAATGAACACAAATCTAACATCCGAACCAAGAACCTAAAATCATCAGTAGCGTCACATTTTATGGAAATGAATCACAACATAGCCCAACTCTAGTTCATGGCATTGGAAATCATTAAAAAGACAGAGGGCAGAGATAATAACAGGATGTTATTACAACGAGAGAATCACTGGATTTACAAACTCAATTCAATTAAGCCCCATGGTTTAAATGAACGTATTGAGTTTTCATGTTATTTATAATCTTACTGTAATTTTGTATGACAGCACATTTTTGTGCAACATGGTTCTGATTTGACTCCTTCTTGAGGTTAATCATCTTCAATAGTATACTGTGAATATTAATGTAATTTGTCTCCTTATCTTATGATTTGTTCTTTTACATTGGTTCCTTTTAAATATTGACCGATTCTTATTACTTCTTATTAGTTTTGCATGTAGTTCTTTCCGATTTACCTTCCTTTATTTCACGCTCACACTAGTCCTCTTTCTTGCTCTATACCCCCCGATCACATGACCCATACACTCCCCGGCTTCTGTTTATGAAGCACAGATTCACGCTTCCGGTTAAACCTTTGCCGACCGCGAAACCTCACGAAACTTCCTAACACCGTAAGTAATTGCTATCCTAGAGCACCGCATTCTGCGCGCTGTCACCGCTCGTCTAGCACACTCGGTAACCGGGTACACTTTACACTGCTTTAAACCTCGCTTCAAACCTGTTTTAGCCTAGTTATTCTTTCACCTCTCATTCTACCCAAACGCTACTTTTTTCACCTTGCTATACTTGGAATCGCCCTACACCATAGTCTATTCACCGTGTATTTGCTAGGTTATATTGAGTCTACCACACCACGCTATTAAACACCTTGGTGCTCCGACCGGGTCAAGGAACTTTTTTCACCTTTTTAGGGCTCCGCCTAAGCCACCACGAAGTGAGGCGGAGCTTCCGAGCTCTCATGTGTTAAAAATGCAGAAAGGGCTCCGGCTGGCACATTCCTTAGTTTTTTATGGCATCTGCCTAGTGATTCGTCTTCGCTGTGGTGTGTATTTAGTAGCGTTGATGTGAGGCTGTAAGTAATTTACGCGTGCCCGATGTGGCATATTCTGTGCGAGAACGAGCACGGCAGAGTGATTAATCTTAATTAGGAGCTGTCAGAGTGCCCGTGTAATGCAATCCAGATGGTTAAGAGAGGTGTCCTGCTTGAACTTTTCACACATCACGAGCGCTGACTCCTTCTCAGTTCTTATCTCTCGCTGTGTGATTCACTGCCGTGTGAAGTGGAGGGGGCAGCCGGGCAGAGCGTGTGCCTAAGGCTCGGAGATTTCTGGACTCGATGTCTGGCGCGGGGATGCTTATCTATGCCCCTGCGGAATAAGCTCGACCAGCCAACCACGGAGGGCCGGCGCGGCGGAGGCCTGGCCTAGGGCAATGTGTTAGTTCTGCAGATGCTGTACCTGTGATTGCCCGAGTAGGACCGGAGCCTCGTCAGCCGCATGTCATTCGGCCTACTACAGGGAATTTATAAGTGTGGGGAACAGTCGACCGCATATTAGGCGATTTCGAGAGCACAATATGCGTCAGAGCACTTGAAATGGTATTAGGGCTGGGTCAGAGTCAGTCTTAAGGGAGATAATAGTTTCAGAATCAGCACTGTCAAGGGCTAGTCTGCAAAACCCCTCCCTGTTTTTCCGAAAATGTGCCCCGATTCTGAATGGCTTAGTCGGTCTCTGTCCAGAGGAACGTGTTCCTGCTAACCAGGAAAAACGTCCATCCTGTCCCACTCTGCTACCGGCCCATTAGGCGCAGTGCTCAGAAAGAGCCGTTCCCAGCAATCTCAGGGGTCGGCATTACTTGGCTGAGCACGCTTGTTTGGAGGGCAGAGGAGAAGCGGAAGCAATTACAACATTCTGCAAAGAAAAAACACACACAAATTCATAGCAGGAAACAATCACCATCAACGCATCAGCCTCCCACCTCGATAACATACACAAAATATTCTAGAAATTGTATAGCCAGTAACTAACTTTTTAGGACTGCCATTACCCAAGACCTACTGATTTGAACAAACATTTTATGTTTAATACACTTACTAACAGGAGTTTTTAAAGAGCCCTCTTCATGCATTACCCCGTTATTGTGTCATTCACGTTTCTACCCGCCCACTACATATGACTTTGCAGAAATTGACCCACTAAAGCCGATGATAATGCATATCTACAGGCTAGCGATGACAGCGCATATCTACAGGATAGCGATGACAGTGCATATCTACAGGCTAGCGATGACAGTGCATATCTACAGGCTAGTGAAGCCAATGCATATCTACAGGCTAGTGAAGCCATAGCAATGACAGTGCATATCTACAGGCTAGCGATGACAGTGCATATCTACAGGCTAGCGATGACGGTGCATATCTACAGGCTAGTGAAGCCAATGCATATCTACAGGCTAGTGAAGCCAATGCATATCTACAGGCTAGCGATGACAGTGCATATCTACAGGTTAGTGATGACAGTGCATATCTACAGGCTAGCGATGATAATGCATATCTACAGGCTAGCGACGACAGCGCATATCTACAGGATAGCAATGACAGTGCATATCTACAGGCTAGCGATGACAGAGCATATCTACAGGCTAGCGATGACAGTGCATATCTACAGGCTAGTGAAGCCAATGCATATCTACAGGCTAGCGATGACAGTGCATATCTACAGGCTAGCGATGACAGTGCATATCTACAGGCTAGCGATGATAGTGCATATCTACAGGCTAGCGATGACAGTGCATATCTACAGGCTTGCGATGACAATGCATATCTACAGGCTAGCGATGACAGTGCATATCTACAGGCTAGTGAAGCCAATGCATATCTACAGGCTAGCGATGACAGTGCATATCTACAGGCTAGCGATGACAGTGCATATCTACAGGCTAGCGATGACAGTGCATACTTACAGGCTAGCGATGATAATGCATATCTACAGGCTAGCGACGACAGCGCATATCTACAGGATAGCAATGACAGCGCATATCTACAGGATAGCAATGACAGCGCATATCTACAGGCTAGCGATGACAGAGCATATCTACAGGCTAGCGATGACAGTGCATATCTACAGGCTAGTGAAGCCAATGCATATCTACAGGCTAGCGATGACAGTGCATATCTACAGGCTAGCGATGACAGAGCATATCTACAGGCTAGCGATGACAGAGCATAACTACAGGCTAGCGATGACAGAGCATATCTACAGGCTAGCGGTGACAGTGCATATCTACAGGCTTGTGAAGCCAATGCATATCTACAGGCTAGCGATGACAGCGATGACAGTGCATATCTACAGGCTAGTGAAGCCAATGCATATCTACAGCCTAGCGATGAAAGTGCATATCTACAGGCTAGCGATGACAGAGCATATCTACAGGCTAGCGATGACAGTGCATATCTACAGGCTAGCGATGACAGTGCATATCTACAGGCTAGCGATGATAATACATATCTACAGGCTAGCGATGACAGTGCATATCTACAGGATAGCAATGACAGCGCATACCTACAGGCTAGTGAAGCCAATGCATATCTACAGGCTAGCGATGGCAGTGCATATCTACAGGCTAGTGAAGCCAATGCATATCTACAGGCTTGCGATGACAGTGCATATCTACAGGCTTGTGAAGCCAATGCATATCTACAGGCTAGCGATGACAGAGCATATCTACAGGCTAGCGATGACAGCGCATATCTACAGGCTAGCGATGACAGTGCATATCTACAGGCTAGCGATGACAGTGCATATCTACAGGCTATCGATGATAATGCATATCTACAGGCTAGCGATGACAGCGCATATCTACAGGATAGCAATGACAGCGCATATCTACAGGCTAGTGAAGCCAATGCATATCTACAGGCTAGCGATGACAGTGCATATCTACAGGCTTGCGATGACAGTGCATATCTACAGGCTAGCGATGACAGTGCATATCTACAGGCTAGCGATGACAGTGCATATCTACAGGCTAGCGATGACAGTGCATATCTACAGGCTAGCGATGATAATGCATATCTACAGGCTAGCGACGACAGCGCATATCTACAGGATAGCAATGAGAGCGCATACCTACAGGCTAGCGATGACAGAGCATATCTACAGGCTAGCGATGACAGTGCATATCTACAGGCTAGTGAAGCCAATGCATATCTACAGGCTAGCGATGACAGTGCATATCTACAGGCTAGCGATGACAGAGCATATCTACAGGCTAGCGATGACAGTGCATATCTACAGGATAGCAATGACAGCGCATATCTACAGGCTAGTGAAGCCAATGCATATCTACAGGCTAGCGATGACAGTGCATATCTACAGGCTAGTCAAGCCAATGCATATCTACAGGCTAGCGATGACAGTGCATATCTACAGGCTAGCGATGACAGAGCATTTCTACAGGCTAGCAATGACGTGCATATCTACAGGCTAGTGAAGCCAATGCATATCTACAGGCTAGTGAAGCCATAGCAATGACAGTGCATATCTACAGGCTAGCGATGACAGTGCATATCTACAGGCTAGCGATGACGGTGCATATCTACAGGCTAGTGAAGCCAATGCATATCTACAGGCTAGTGAAGCCAATGCATATCTACAGGCTAGCGATGACAGTGCATATCTACAGGCTAGCGATGACAGTGCATATCTACAGGCTAGCGATGATAATGCATATCTACAGGCTAGCGACGACAGCGCATATCTACAGGATAGCAATGACAGCGCATATCTACAGGCTAGCGATGACAGAGCATATCTACAGGCTAGCGATGACAGTGCATATCTACAGGCTAGTGAAGCCAATGCATATCTACAGGCTAGCGATGACAGTGCATATCTACAGGCTAGTGATGACAGAGCATATCTACAGGCTAGCGATGACAGTGCATATCTACAGGCTAGCGATGACAGTGCATACCTACAGGCTTGCGATGACAATGCATATCTACAGGCTAGCGATGACAGTGCATATCTAGAGGCTAGTGAAGCCAATGCATATCTACAGGCTAGCGATGACAGTGCATATCTACAGGCTAGCGATGACAGAGCATATCTACAGGTTAGCGATGACAGTGCATATCTACAGGCTGGCGATGACAGTGCATATCTACAGGCTAGCGATGATAATGCATATCTACAGGCTAGCGACAACAGCGCATATCTACAGGATAGCAATGACAGCGCATATCTACAGGCTAGCGATGACAGAGCATATCTACAGGCTAGCGATGACAGTGCATATCTACAGGCTAGTGAAGCCAATGCATATCTACAGGCTAGCGATGACAGTGCATATCTACAGGCTAGCGATGACAGAGCATATCTACAGGCTAGCGATGACAGTGCATATCTACAGGATAGCAATGACAGCGCATATCTACAGGCTAGTGAAGCCAATGCATATCTACAGGCTAGCGATGACAGTGCATATCTACAGGCTAGTGAAGCCAATGCATATCTACAGGCTAGCGATGACAGTGCATATCTACAGGCTAGCGATGACAGTGCATATCTACAGGCTAGCGATGACAGAGCATATCTACAGGCTAGCGATGACAGAGCATATCTACAGGCTAGCGATGACAGTGCATATCTACAGGCTAGCGATGATAATGCATATCTACAGGCTAGCGACGACAGCGCATATCTACAGGATAGCAATGACAGCGCATATCTACAGGCTAGCGATGACAGAACATATCTACAGGCTAGCGATGACAGTGCATATCTACAGGCTAGTGAAGCCAATGCATATCTACAGGCTAGCGATGACAGTGCATTTCTACAGGCTAGCGATGACAGAGCATATCTACAGGCTAGCGATGACAGAGCATATCTACAGGCTAGCTGTGACAGTGCATATCTACAGGCTTGTGAAGCCAATGCATATCTACAGGCTAGCGATGACAGCGATGACAGTGCATATCTACAGGCTAGTGAAGCCAATGCATATCTACAGGCTAGAGATGACAGTGCATATCTACAGGCTAGCGATGACAGAGCATATCTACAGGCTAGCGATGACAGTGCATATCTACAGGCTAGCGATGACAGTGCATATCTACAGGCTAGCGATGATAATGCATATCTACAGGCTAGCGACGACAGCGCATATCTACAGGATAGCAATGACAGCGCATATCTACAGGCTAGCGATGACAGAGCATATCTACAGGCTAGCGATGACAGTGCATATCTACAGGCTAGTGAAGCCAATGCATATCTACAGGCTAGCGATGACAGTGCATATCTACAGGCTAGCGATGACAGAGCATATCTACAGGCTAGCGATGACAGTGCATATCTACAGGATAGCAATGACAGCGTATCTACAGGCTAGTGAAGCCAATGCATATCTACAGGCTAGCGATGACAGTGCATATCTACAGGCTAGTGAAGCCAATGCATATCTACAGGCTAGCGATGACAGTGCATATCTACAGGCTAGCGATGACAGTGCATATCCACAGGCTAGCAATGACAGAGCATATCTACAGGCTAGCGATGACAGTGCATATCTACAGGCTAGCGATTATAATGCATATCTACAGGCTAGCGACGACAGCGCATATCTACAGGATAGCAATGACAGCGCATATCTACAGGCTAGCGATGACAGAGCATATCTACAGGCTAGCGATGACAGTGCATATCTACAGGCTAGTGAAGCCAATGCATATCTACAGGCTAGCGATGACAGTGCATATCTACAGGCTAGTGAAGCCAATGCATATCTACAGGCTAGCGATGACAGTGCATATCTACAGGCTAGCGATGACAGAGCATATCTACAGGCTAGCGATGACAGTGCATATCTACAGGCTAGCGATGACAGTGCATATCTACAGGCTAGCGATGATAATGCATATCTACAGGCTAGCGACGACAGCGCATATCTACAGGATAGCAATGACAGCGCATATTTACAGGCTAGCGATGACAGAGCATATCTACAGGCTAGCGATGACAGTGCATATCTACAGGCTAGTGAAGCCAATGCATATCTACAGGCTAGCGATGACAGTGCATATCTACAGGCTAGCGATGACAGTGCATACACTCACAAGGAGACCACAGCCAGCTGAGGTGCAATCTTCTCCCACTCACAAGAACGATATCACAGGCAGCAGCAGTGCAAGCTTCTTACACTCACAAGGAGACCACAGGCAGCAGAGGTGCAAGCTTCTCACACTCACAAGAAGGACATCACAGGCAAGTGGTGCAATATTCGCACACTCACAAAGAGATCACTGGCAGTACACACCACATGAACACACTCCATAACACATAGCAACAATACATTGGCATTTACAATGCCATTAGCTCAAACTCAAATAAATCCGAGCCCGATTGCATTTCTAATGCTTGTTTTCACCTTCTCTTCACTTTTTTCACTTTATACATTGCCTATATTTCTTCCATGATGGTTACTATCCTGTATCGTCTTTACTTTAGATGCTCCCCGATGAAGGGCGGTTGCCCGAAATGCATTGGAGCTGGATGCAATAACATATATCTTTGAAGTTGGATTGTTTTTGGAAAAACTTTGCAAATGGATATGAAATTAATACCATTTACTGAAGTGAAAATAAAAATTGTTGAAACGTACTCATTTCTCTGAGAATAATTCAGGAGGAATACACCAGATTGAGTTAATGATATGGTACCTGATTAGGGGGACCAGGCGACCCGGATAAGCCGGGACGGTCCCAGTTTCTTGCTAGCTGTCCTGGCAGATTTCAGGAAATTAAGCTCATGTCCCGGTTTTTAGAGAGGGTCAACTGAAAACGGCGAGAGGCAATTGTTATGTTTTGCAAAGCAGGAATAGGTAGCAGCTGTTATAAGAAAGATATTTAATTAACAGGCATGCAACTGGCTTTGAAAATGGCATTTTATGTATGTTCTTTTTTGATAAACAATTTTATTGATTTTAGATGTGGTAACATAAAACAAGCAATATAGCACGGTACAGTAGGATCAATAATTCCCACCAGACTGAATGATTAATCTCGTTCCGCATGACCCCATAGAATCTTGCATGATACAGACATTTAGTAGGACACATAAATTTAAGCCACAGTACCCAACCACTTGCCCCACACCCTGCAAAGCTTCTTCGGACATCCCTGTGCTTCGTACATAGGTTTTTCCTGTGTAGCACACCAGTCCACCCCCTCCCGCCATTTCTTGAGGCTAGGTGAAGTAGGACGTTTTCAGTTGGCGGCTATGTCCGTTTTGCCTACAACCATGACCGTATTGAAAAACAGCTTCTCATTTCTGGATCTGTCTAGCCCCCTGTGATCCCCAGGAGTATGTGCCGTGGATCATGGGGAACCTCCCACCCCAAGACCTCTGTGAGTTCCTCCTCAATGCCCCTCCAGAATCTTGCCATTTGGGGAACGTCCCAGACCATGTGTAAGAAATGCGCCATTTCTTGGCCGCAGCTTGTACAGGAGGCGGACGTATATAGACCTCCGCCTCCTGTGCAAGGGTTAAGTAGGCGGCATGCAGGTAGTACAGTTGAATCAGGCGGAGTTTAGCAGAGGCCGTAACCAACTAAGGCCCCATTAGTGCATCCCTTCAATCCTCCTCTTCCAGTGGACCCACCCATTCTTCCCACTGGTGTCTGAGCCGGTCTAGTGTGGTTGGGGTATTGTTGGTTAGTGTAAGGTAAATACGGGAGATGCCCCCTTCCCCAGGTCCCCAGCATAATCTGTGCCTCAGGTGGGTTGTATATGTGTGAGTGGAGAGTGTGACGGAGCTGTAGGTACTTGTAGAATTGCGATGATTGTAGGGAATACCTGGCTTGTAACTCCTGGAAGGAGTGTACGCGGCTGCTGGCCCACACATCTCCGAGCTGAGAGATCCCAATGAGGTCCTAAGACCGAAATCCCGTTAGCCCACTGACCTCCTTGAGCCATGTACCGTGCCAGAGGTGTGTCCTGGGTTAACTTCTGTGTCCACTGGGTGTGGCGCAATGATGCCCGCAAGGCCAGGAGCACAATGCGTGTCACCTCTGGTAGTGCAGAAGGTATGGGTCTTCCATACATGATAGTCTGAATACAGGGTAGTCCCAGCTCACTTAGCTCGAGACTGTAGACCGGGTCGGACCATCCCCGGTTGAATCATGTAATGTGTGGAGGAGGGTCGGCAAGTAATATAAATATAAGTTAGTCATCCACATGCCCCCATCAAAGGGTGGGATCCAGCAATGGGCCAGAACCAGGTGGGATCTCTGAACCCCCCAGAGGAATTTGGTGGCTTGGCGGTCCAGCTCCCGAAACCAAGTTTGCGGGAAGTAGAAGGGGGTGTTCTGAAGCACGTAGATGAATCTGGGGAGAATCATCATTTTAAACAGTTAGACCATACCCAGAGGATTCAGGAGGAACGGCTACCATTTGCAGATGTCCTCCTTCGCTTTTTTCACTAGTGGAGTTATGTTGAGTGACCAGGCGAGTTTGGTTCCCAAATATTTGAATGATTGCCGCCTAAGGGGTATTGTGGATTGCCAATCGTAGCAATCCCTCGTTAAATGTAGAGGGACCAGGACTATTGTACTGGGATTAAGTCGAAGGCCGGAGGTCTGCCCAAAGGAATTCAATATCCGCAGGCAATGAGGGCTGGAGACAGCCGGGTCCACAAGGAAAATGAAGATGCTGTCTGCGTACAGGGCAATTTTATCTGCTTCCGAGTTGGGCCATTTCCATCCTTGAATGCAGTCCTTTGACCAAATCAGACTCGCCAGGGGCTCCATCACCAAGACAAAGAAGTGGGGCGAGAGGAGACAACCTTGCCTCGTCCCTCTACAAATGGGGGAATGCCTCTGACAGCATCCCGTTAACTAGCACCCATGCTCGGGGTTGGGCGTAGAGAACCTTCACCAAATTGCACAAGAGGGGTCCAAAACCCATCTCCCTCAGCACATCTTCCAGGTATTGCCAGTTGACAGAGTCAAAGGGCTTCTCAGAATCGACGGGAAGAAGTGCCAAATAGGGAGTGAGCAAATGGCAGTGTGCCAAGGCCAAGTGGAGACAACGGAGACAGTGTCTAGTCTCCTGCATGAGCATGAACCCACACTGGTCAGTTTATGTATGTTCCTATTGCCTCTTCTGTGATTCTCTGCTAAGAAGCACTGTCATTATGTGCGCTGGGTTGAAGTAAAATTGTAGTCCTTCCTCTATTTTTGGGAAATGTCCCACTTTTTGGCTTTAAAATTCTGGTTACCCGATCCTTCTGTCGGAGGGGATGTGACTCTGTTGGGTGCCGGTCATTAATACTGGCGGCGTCCTTATGCAGTGATGTTTGTTGCTACTGTCTTGGTGCCAGAGTTTTGAAAAAGTAAAACTTTGTAATGTTCTCCGTGAAAAAGGATGACATCATGGAGGTGATACTACAGTCCTCAGAGTTCAGATACGAACCAGATGGTCACTCAGAGCAACATTCAGTGAACAGTGACCTGAAGCCATATGAGGTGAGCCAAGCTCCCAAAGGTGGAGTGAAGTTTGTCCTAGAGCTACAAGGACCTTCAGGATGATCCCTTGCGTGCTGCTGTCGGCAGTTGGCCGACGGGAGCACTACCTCGCTAGTGCTGCCGTCGGCCAACGGCCGACGCGGTCCCGCCCATTTTGTGGAAGTGCTGCACTGCAGCGAAATCGCGGCCGCGGCAAAGGGGTTACGTAGCTTACCATGTCCAAGTGGCAAGAGAGGGAGCATCTATCACAAAAAGGAGCTTTAGGTGTGCAGCTGCTGCATTTCTACTGTTTGACAACAGAGGATGCAAAAGCAGTAAAATTGCAGGAAAATCTTGTGTTTTCCAGTTTTTACTGAGATGCAAATATTCCCTTAAGTGGCGTTTTTTTCAGTTATACTTGGTTGCAAATAAAAAACGGAAACCCTATTTACATCATATAATGGTTTTCAATGAATTAGACAAAATTACATTTCATCCTAAGAAACAATACCACAATTACAAAAATCTCTACTAAACGTAATACAGAAGTTGGATAAAAATCCACATATTATAATAACAAAAGATGATAAAGGAGGAGTGATTGTGCTAATGTATAGGCAATGGTATCAGATGAAAATGCAACAACTCATCCAAGAACAAATCTATGTAAACGTGCCAATGATCTGGGTGCCGGAAATAGAAATAGCTAAACAAATTGCTGTTCTTTTACAAGAGGCTAATGAGAATACAGGGATACTATATATCAAAAAATAATATGTCTAGGACAAATGGAAGGCATGCCTATACTGCATTCTATCCTTGAAATACATAAAGATCTTCAAAATCCACTACTAACACCAACTGTGGCTGGACATGAATTTTTTGTTTTACTTTTAGCAACATATCTAGACGAACACTTGACAATATTGATTACATTTTTCTCTACTCTGGTCAAGGAAGCAACAGCCATTTTTCCACAAATTGCTAGATATACTGTCAAAGATGGACATATGCTCTTTACTTGTGATGTAATACATCGATGCAGGAACATTACACAGGAGGACGGTAAAGAAACTATTGAAACTATGATCTTTCAACATCAAATATTAGAAGATATTCAATATTTTTAATGAATATTCTACATGTGATTTTGTACTGCTCATACTTTAAATGTGCTCATTACTTATACCTGCAAACAGTGGGAGTAACAATGGACAGCAATAGGGTGCCCTCATACTTGAATAGCTTTATGCATAATACTGAACAAAATTTGATACTGCAACATGAGAAATACAACAAACATTTTATATATTGGTAGCAATACATTACCGATGTATTAGCAATATTGGGAAGGTGCAATCCATGAACTCAATGAATGCTTCACACTGCATAGTAAAATGTACTTTGAATAAAGGATATTAGAAGTAAATCTTTTAGATGTGAGAATATATGTATGAAATCAACAAATCAAAAAATACAAAAGGTAGAAACACTGCAAATTTAACACAATGTAACCATGAAATCAATTGAGAAAAATAACACCGTTTCCACAAGAAACGATCAATATATAATCTACCCTATAGTCAATGATTAAGAATGGGAAGAATAAGTTCTGAAGAACTTATTTATAATAGGAGGCAAGAGGAAATGTGTCTGAAATTTCGTAGAAGATTCTTCTAAAGACAAATGTACATTAAGAAATAAAACTAAGATTAACGAAATACAAGCCAAATTAGAAAAGTTTAAGCAAAATCACTAGAAAATGAGTATGCCTTATTCTTGACAGCCCATAATACCACAATATGTGATTATGAAGATATTGCAAACCAATGATTCTCTAAGAGCATTTTGTGATATAGAACTATCATTTGTGCTTACAGAGAAGAAACATCTGGCTCATATGTTTTTAAAAGCCGATACTTCTAGATATCCCCCAACATATGGCTTGCAAAACCCAAAAACATAGCTGGCTGATGACTCAACCACATAGGTTATTTTTTTGTCAGGGTTACACTGTGCAGTCCTCGGTTTCTTTTGAAGTGGAGGATTATGATGTTTTCCTTATTGGGTTTTCCCCATGGTTCGACTCTCATGAAGGACAAGGGCATTGTAAGGCAGAAGCACACGTTTTCATGTAGCCTAAAATCTGAGGTATTGTGCCTGCATCTCCTTACTGGTGGGAGAAAGACAGAGGTATTCCTTCTGCTCCAGCCTTCTTGTTCTAGTATTTGCAACACTGTCACTGTTCAGCCAGTACTAATGCCTTCTTATTCAAGACAGACCAGGAAGTGGAATGACACTCTGACACCATTACAGCCTATGTATCCTTTGTGAAATTGGCAATGATGTAGCAGAGAACTATGGAAATATCAAATTGATGCCTATGGAATTTAGGAAAATAGCAAAGTGTGGTATCGTAGCTTTAAATAAACTGCAAAATGTGCTATCTGGAGAATTATGAACATTTAAAATCCCACTTGTTTGTGGGCTAGTAATAAGAGTGTGGAATTAGATATTTATCTTCGCAATACAGACTAAATGCCATGCAATGTGGAAAATTCGAATGACTTACAACAGCTGTGATACAGATCCCGTGTCTCCTATGGATAACATTTATGGGGAGATCTATCAAGTACCTTGTACAGAGCTCTTTAACTAAAGCCAAATTGGAGCACATTTGATGACTCCACGTCCTTTAAAATTCCCCAAGATTCAAACACACCCTTGTGAGGTACCCGTGTATGAATATTATGATCATTACAATACTAAATCAGATCTCAATGATTTAACATATACATCCATGCCATTGTTTTCAGTTGAAATTGGGTGGCCCTCATCATTCCGACGGACCAACAAATGTTGCGAATTGCTGGCAAAAGGGTAGCTGAATACAGCCATGTAACCAATCAAATAAAATACCAAATAAGTGAAGTCGTGTTAAGATCTAAAAGATGTGGTGAACTAAGAAATAAAATGCAACCAAGAGAGTCATGGTGGAATTCGTTTTTACACCCTGGAGTCCCGAAAACCTCCGTGTGCTTTTTTGAACATGGGACAATAGTCTGTCATGGGTCACACTCTGCTATTAGAAGCTGTAAATGATGTCACGAAATAAATGAAGTACTATTCATTGAGGACTACATCTTACACATTGGTGCGACTGCCAGAGCAATATTTGCTGTTCTCTTTAAGAAAGGTGAGTATTTGTTCATACATTTGTTCTACATAGTACTACAGGTGGTGGCTATGAGGATTTTTATTTCTATACTCACATACATGTTGCTGTTCCACCCATGGACAGCAGCTTGAGGTAAATCAAAACTATATCCCACACATACTCATGTTAGGGGGTATTTGATGAGTTAATATTTAAAATGTGAATGTCCTCACAAAAATACAAAGGTAGAAATAAGCAACACTGCAAATTTAACATAATGTACCCAACAGCAGACAGTAAGCAGTCAAGTTGATTTGTTAACTTTCACCTCTTATAAAGACATGGTATGCCGTGATGATTTAAACTGAAGGCCCTTATTTCTTTACAAAAGCAGCAGCCTTTAAGCTGAACACTGAGCCAAGCTTAATTTACGTGTTTAGAGGAAACTCCAATTGAGTTATGCTACAGAAACAAAATCACGCACTTATATGTGCAGTAACTAGCACTGAAAAATAAAGGCGTGATGCTTTCACCTAAACGAACAGCAATCCCCCATTCTGTGTTCTTAAGTTTTAAAACAGTGCAGCAAACAACACTGCAAACATTTACTCAATATTCAAAAGTGATCCGTGTTATAGTAAAATTATAAAATGATCAATATACTGGCTTGGTGGCTACTCTTGTCAAGGAGCGGTATAAAAACTCAAAAAAGGCAAGCTTTCCACTGCAGGCGAAGGGGCTTTGGATGTAAACAGAAGCGGGGCTTTATTATTGCCATTCCAGTAGACTTGACTTCTCATATGACTAACTATCAAACTGTGTGCGAGTCCGAGAAGTTAAGCGCACCTTCTTTTTAGTTGTGCTGCACGAAGAGATGTTGCTAGAGGGTTCCTGCCGGCTTCGTCATATATGGGGTCACCGAGAGGAAGAACTCGGGCCCTAGGCTATGACTCATCACTCCCAAGCAATCGAGGAATTCCATCTCACCTGCCACGGGACCAGCTGCCTCTAGGTGTTCGTTTACTTCCTGATTCACATCATCACAGGAGAGTCAGCAAATGCCATCGCAGGTAACACCAAAGCCCGTCGGGCTACAGAAAGCAGGGCTCCGATTGGCAGCGCTTGAAGGGTCAATTATTTGCACATGGAAAGTGCAAAAATGCACGTCTGCAAACTTGTCTTTAACAACAGATTTAAAGGCTGTTGAGACTATACACAGACTGAAAAATTGAATGGCATTTGACTTGCCAGAGATAGGTCACCAAACAGCTCTGTTCAGAGACTTCAAAATTTGCAAACATTCGTGACAAGAATTTTCAATTCTATTAAGGACTAGGAGGCGAGGATTATGCTTAGTCTCATTTCTTTACTGACACATAGCAGCCAATCACAATACAGTAAAGAAAAAACAGAAACAGGGCAACCATAGAGTACACCCATAGTATATAAACAGTCTCAGAGGTAACCACTTCCTCTTTCTTTGTCCAAAATCCAGTAAGAAGAATCAAGTAAACATCAGAACCAAGGAAGACATCAATCGAAAGGACCAAAATCTGAACGTGGAGGCGGAGGAACTTCCAAGAGCCACAGGAACAGAAGCAGGCCAACGAGGAGCAGAAACTCGCAGCAGAACGACCATAAGGGCTGAGCCGGAGGAACCTCACTTGGGATCAGAACCTGAAACAAGACACAAAGCCGTAATACACATCCTGTGTAATCATGAGCAAATAAGGGTGGGTAAAGAAAGTATCAAAGCATTTATTACATTTCATTAGGAGAAAATCCATGAAGCAATGCATAGTAACAACATAATAGATACATGCATATATAACGGGTGGGATAATCCTCGCCTCCTAGTCCTTAATAGAATTGAAAATTCTTGTCACGAATGTTTGCAAATTTTGAATTCTATGTCAGGACAGGAGGCTCCGATTATGCTTTTTTAAAGCTGATCTACCACCACAGAAGCCACACTATCGATAGGCTTAAAGTAAAAAGTTTTAAACACAGAAGCAGATGACCAATCTGCAGCTTTCATGATATCAAACAGAGTTACACCCATGGAATAAGCTTTGGACGCCATCGCTCCACGTGCAGAGTGCGCGCCAAACACAGAAACATCAATTCCAGCTTCAGACATAAGCCCTCGCACCCAGCGCGCCAAGGTAGCTGGAGAAACAGGTCGAAAAGGCTTTTGTAATGCAATCAGCAGTGGACCCTGCATGTCTGAGCGCAAAGAAGCAGTACTCACCTCGTAATCCTTCAGGCATTGAACCACACAAAGGTTGGGGTGAGAAGGAAAAGAAGGATAAGAAATAGAAGGTGTATTAGATTTGGTACGTCTGGAGAGACGAAAGGAAACACCTTCAGGAGTGAAGCAGCGACCCGCCAGATCCAAAGCGTGCACATCCGACACGCGCTTACAAGAAACCAGACATAGCAACATAGTTAGTTTCGCGGAAAGTTGCTTGCGAGATAAGGAAGCATTGGAAGGCCAGGCCTCCAAAAATCTGAGGACAACAGAAACATCCCACAAAGTAACATATTTAGGGGTGGGAGGTTTCGCAAATCGAACTCCTTTAAGCAACCTGGAAACAAAAGGATGTTCACCCGCGGGCTTCCCATCTATGTGGGCATGACCCGCCGAGATAGCAGACCGGAAACCGTTAACAGTCGAATAAGCCAGACCAGAGGTGGCCAAGGAAGCCAGAAAATTAACAATCATGCTGATATCTGCTGAAACGGGATCAACTTGTTGTTGTGAACACCAATCACACCAACGCTTCCAAGACCCCTTATACCGTTTGTGAGTATTGGGAGCCCAGGCTTCACTAAGGAGCTTGGAAGCGTCGCCTGAAAGGCCTGGGAGCGACCAGCGTTCCCCGAGATCCTCCACGCGAGAAGAGGAAGGGAGCCTGAGAGGATCAGGGGATGAGGACCTCCGAGAGGGTCCAACAGGAGATTCCACAATGGGGGAAGGAGAAACGGTGGGGCCGAACACATTTCTAGAAGGACCGGAAACCACGCTTGAGCCCTCCAGAGAGGGGCAATCAGAATCAGATCCGTCTGAAATCGTTTGGAGTAGGCCAATACCCTGGGAATCATTAGAAATGGAGGAAAGGCATAACATAGGGTCGTTGGCCACCGCTGGAGAAAGGCATCCGTGGCCAGAGCCTGAGGGTCCGGTCTCCAACTGTAAAAATGCGGTAGTTGCGCATTGAGGCGTGAGGCAAAGAGATCTAGATGACAAGGACCCCAACGCCGATGGAGAGCACGGAAGACCCGGGGATGCAGCCTCCAATCGCTGAAATCCCGAAGGTGCCTGGAGTGCCAGTCCGCTATCTGATTGTGGCATCCCGGGAGGTACTCCGCAATAACAGTGATCTTGTTCTGCAGACAGAAGTGCCAAAAATCTTTGGCGATCTCCGCTAGGATTCTGGACCTGGTCCCGCCCAGTTTGTTCACATAGCGGACTGCCGAGACATTGTCCATCCGGAGAAGGACACAACAACTGATCTGTAGAGGAGAAAAACATTTGATCGCAAATGAGCCCGCCAGGAGCTCCAGACAGTTGATATGAAGCTTCAATTCCTGAGGGGACCAACGACCCCCGGTCGAGACCGAGCCGCAACGGGCTCCCCAGCCCCAACGACTGGCATCGGATTCTATCACCAGATCCGGAGACACACCGAAGAGGGCCCTGCCGTTCCAGGCCTCCATGTGGTCCAACCACCACTGCATCTCCCACCGGACCTCCTCCGTAAGAGGAATCTGATCGGAATATCTGAGCCCTTTCCGGAGATGAAGAATTTTCAGGCGCTGCATCGCCCTGTAATGAAGGGGACCCGGAAAAATCGCCTGAATGGAGGACGCCAGGAGACCGACTACACGCGCCAACGACCTCAATGACACAGTCGGTCTGGAAATAACAGATGTCAACTCTCTCTTGATATAACGCATCTTTTGGTTGGGCAAGAGAAGCTGACAAGTAACCGAGTCGATCTGAAAACCCAGGAAATCGATACGCTGGGCTGGTACCAAAACCGATTTCTGGACATTGATTAGAAACCCCAGAGATTGTAAAAGTGTGATGGATAATTCCAGATGATGAAGAAGTTTGAGAGGACAATCCGCCATAAGGAGAATATCGTCCAGATAAATAATCAGCCTGACACCCAGTGACCGAAGATGTTCCACCACAGGTCTCAACAGCTTCGTGAAGCACCATGGTGCTGACGACAGACCGAACGGGAGAACCTGATACTCGTACCAGACTCCCTGCCAGAGGAACTGGAGAAAACGGCGATGAGGTTTGTAAATCGGGACCGAAAGATAAGCATCCTTGAGGTCCAGCCTGACCATCCAATCCCCTTCTCGAAGGAGATCCCTCAACAGATGGATGCCTTCCATCTTGAAATGGCGATAGACTACTTCGCCGTTGAAGTCTTTCAGGTTGAGAACAAGACGAGCACCGCCCCCTTTCTTCTCGACCAGAAAGACAGAACTGGCAAACCCCTTCGGATGACGGGTGGTTGGAATCACCGCCCCTTTTTGTAGAAGAGAATCTATCTCCTCTGAGAGACAAACCTGATCCTGAAGAGAAAAACTTAGACAAGGAGGGGGACAAGACTGATGCACCGGGTGATAGAATTCTATTCTGAACCCCTGAACAGTTTGTAGCACCCAAGCATCGCTGGAGAGCATGCGCCAATTCTGCAGGAAAGATTGAATGCGACCCCCCAACATCACATCGCATGCGCGAATCAGGCTCACCTGTAGAGTGGGAATCTTGGTATTGTCCCTGATGACCACCGGAACGTCCTTTGCCATACTGGCCCTTTCCCTTTCTGGAAGGATAAAAGTTGGCGCGGGTGGAGTAGCCAGAGTCGTATTGGCCACCACGATGCTGCGATCCACCCTTCTGGGACTGCTGTTGAGAACCGCGGCCGAACGACCGTCCCCTTTGTCGTCCGGCCTTGCTGAAAACCGGACGCATGGCCCGGCGCAAGGAGGCTTGTGCCTTATCAATGCCGCTAAAGGCAGAAACAAACTTAGTCAATTCCTTTAGGAAAGGTTGGCCAAAAAGGAGACCCTGCGCCTCTAGACCTGCCTCAGAGGTGGCCAGCTCTGCCAACTTTGGATCCAGCTTCAAGAGAATGGAACGTCGACGTTCTGCTGATATGGCACAATTGACGTTCCCAAACATACATACAGCTCTTTGTGCCCATTCGATTAGCTCGTCAGGGTTAACTGTCGCCGAGGCCTCCTTGGCCTTGAAACCAAGGTCCAGGATCTTGGATAAGGGGCCCAACATGTCCATTAGTTTGTCTTGACAAGACCGCCAGGAGCGGTCCAAGCCTTTCTTGGGGTCTTTAGAATATTTTTTAAGATAGGTGACCATCATAGGGTCCACCTCCGGCGTTTCAGCAATATGGTCTGCCAGGTCAGGCCTCGGGCACTCTGAGCGCAGCCGAGCGCGAACCGACGCGTCAAAAGGTTGGCGAACATGCGCCTCCAGGTAAGCTGCTACCGCTGGAGCGGGGAGCCATGACGTGGAATTTGGGTGGACAATGTCCTCAGGTTCAAAATTGAGAAGGGGGGACGCTCAAGGGCGTCAACAAAATGCTCCTTGCGGAGACGTTTCCTAGGAGGAGAGTCATGACCTGAAGAGGCTTGACCATGGTCTGACTCCTCCGCACAAAGAGATATAGAAGACCTGGATTTGTCAGAAGATAAAACCTTCGCCAGCCTCTGAAAATCCAATTTGTGGGGGTTACCAGGAGACTTTGCGGATTTTTGCGAAGGAGGCAACCAGCCTTGTTGAATGGCATATTCATTAAGATGGCATTTAAGTGGATTAATGGCTCTCACCAGAGCCTTGTTGACGGAATGCTGAACACCTTTATCCAACTCCTCCACTAAGTCATATTCAAGAGAAGTATCTTCCTCCTCCTCATAATAACAGTCTCCATCCTCTTCATAAAATTCAGCCATTGCAACAACGTGCAAAAGTCAATGCCCACAAGACTGTAGAAATATATGGGGTACCAGAGATACCAGTAATGGGGGAGTGTGACCCCAAAGCAGGCTTAACTGAGGTAAAACTCGAGTAAAGAACACAATTCAAATGTGGAGGGAGAAAGCCTGCCGTCAAAACACTCTAGGCAGAGCCTATGCACAAAATATACAACCGAAGCTCTTCCCTGAGCTCCGGCGTCAAGCGGGGTCAAAAGTTCAGGGCTGTGGGCTGAGCGCAGATGAAAACAGCGGTCCTTCACTCAACCGGCAGGCGGGCGTGTGAAGAAACGCCTCGAGCCGGAAATAAAGCAGCGCGCATGCGCGACGCTGCAATGCCACTGAAAACAACACCGGCTCGAGAGCGCTCGCGCTCCCAATACGAGCCGCGGACCCCTACTCCCGCTCCACCAAAAGCGACCGGCACAAACGGCCAGGCACTGGGAGGCGAGCAACGCGCTCCCAACAAACGCGCCGAGAAACGGACGTCAGTGTTAACAAATACCGGCACACCGAAAGGCGGACCAGACAATTAAAGCATGCACAAGCCGCGCGCAGGTTGGAAGAAGCGCAAGATAAGGCAAGTGCACAATTAAATATAACAATAGTCACAACAGCACTATAAGCATGAAAAGATAAATAGACTTAACTGGCTGCGGAGCAGCAAAGAAAGAGGAAGTGGTTACCTCTGAGACTGTTTATATACTATGGGTGTACTCTATGGTTGCCCTGTTTCTGTTTTTTCTTTACTGTATTGTGATTGGCTGCTATGTGTCAGTAAAGAAATGAGACTAAGCATAATCGGAGCCTCCTGTCCTGACATAGAATTGCTTTTCTGCCAACTGTAGAGAAAAGTGGAATAACGCTAGTTGATTGCTTAAATCTATTGAGTGAGGAAATATTGCCCCATGATCTATCACAAGGAAGTTAAACAAATAAACTGTGAGAGGCACCATCGATCAAATGAGTATTCATTTTTCCAGAGATTGGCCATTACTTTTTTTTCAATTTCATTTACACCCCAAATAAAAAGACTATAAGAGCCATGTTATCACAACTGCTGGTCGGTCGAAACGTGTTACGAATGATTTATGATAGAATATGACGGAAGCAATTTTTTTATGCATCTACCTCGTCTGCCTGAGTGCACTTTATTGGTGTTTTGGAGATTTTATATATACAAATAGGTGGCGATGGTGAATCTGATATTATTTCCTTCACATCTAATAGTGACAGTGTTGAATAAAGCGGAAATTCAGCTATTATCTCTTGAGCTGACTTTTTGTCCACCTAATCAATTCTCGTATAACCAAACTAGAATTGACGTTTTCAAATCTATTCGCAAAATTAAGCTAATCAAATATTTTTGCTTGAATCAACTCAGTGGGAAGCTGGCTATTTCACCTTGTCCAACTATTACTATTGATGCTCTTCAGGTAAAGGACATGCAGGGTTTAAGGACATTACATTCTTTGTCTACAGACACTGCTATCCTATCTACACAGGAAGCTATGACCGCAATGGAGATTGTAACTAACAAAGCTCTATTGGATGCTGCGGGAAAGATTTTCGCCCGTAGCATCCTTGATCATCTTACTGAATGGGTGGAAGAGAAGAAGGTTCTTCCTTTAGGTCAAGCTGGTTTCAGGAAAAATCATTCCACCTTAGATAACATCTTTATGCTAAAATTAATAGAGGAGAAATATACAATTATCCGCAATTCAAATGTATATATGGCATCTATAGATTTCTCAACGGCATTTGATAAGATAGTTCGCCCTTCATTATGGAGAAAATTGCAAAAAATGGGAGTGCCCCATCCACTGTTCTCTCTAATTATTGCACTACATTCACAAACTTGGTGCAATATACTAATGGGTGGAAATCAAGGCTTATCTGAAGCTATTCCTACTGAAAATGGCCTGAAACAAGGTTGCTTGTTAGCGCTAAATATATAGCTGATCTACCTGATTGTTTTAATTATGCCGAGGGAGACGCCCCAAAGATATGTAACCGGTCAATTGTATGCCTACTTTATGCAGATGATATTGTATTAATGGATTTAACCCCTATTGGGTTGAACAGAAAGTTGATTTATTTGCAGAACTATACAGTCGATCACTTCTTGAAAATAAATGTTTAAAAAAGTAAAATTTTAGTATTGAAAAGTAAGAAAAAAAGAAAACTATGTAATTTCAATTGGCACTTAGGTTATGAAAAATTGGAGGTTGTAGATTCATATCCTTATTTAGGGAAACTGATAGCAGGTAGCACAAAGAACAAACTCCATATTGAACACAGCGCAGCTAAAGCAGTATCACACGCCAATGGTTTGCGTATTTTTTATAATGCTATGGGTAGAAGGCATTTCTTACATGTATTAATCAGACCCTCCAGCTTTTCGCAATTTCGCGATTTGCAAAATAATCGCGAAATCGGCTGATGAGCGCGATGACCGCGATATTGGCCTTTTTGGCCGCGAAAAAGGTCTCTTGCATGCATCAAAAAAAGATGGTGACATCTTACTGGCTGTACGCGTCTACGTCACTACGTGGTGCTGTTCAGCTGTAATAGCCGCCTGCTTATACCTGCAGCATTATATCCTATACCCTCTCTAGCACAATACCAGCGTTGTACACTCCGCCACCCACAAATGAACTCCCAACAACACAGGTCATTGCTAACACCATCAACCTTCCTATACCTCTCGCTAGTACAATTACAGAGACATGCAGACCTTCACCCACAAACACACTCCTAGCAACTCAGAACTTATCCAGCACTGACGACACATCCAATAGTTACGGAACCGACAATCATAATGAGGAAAGAAAGAAAATGGCAGCGGAAGTGAGAACTGATCCGAAAAGGAGAAGAGTAGTGCGGATATACAGATCTGCCATCCCTAAGAGATCACATCAGAACAAGAAGGTCATTAATAAGCTTCAGAAACTAGTGAGCAAGCTAGCACAAGCCACTATTAATACCTTACAGGCGATAGAGAAAATTGAAGAGATGACGGGGAACATTCACTCTAAAGTCACGAATATCCAAAACCTAGTACATTCTTCTCAAAGAAAGAGTAACGAGATGGACTGGCCTTTAAAACATAGAGACAACCGACCAGATAGGACAAAATCACTATCAAAAGAGGAAACTCTGGCCTTAATCCGAACATATGATCTATCGGACCGCAAGGGAGAGGAAAGAATCAAAACTATACCACTAGACTCTAACAGAACATCAAGAAAAAACGATAGAACATCCAACCCCCACAACTTACAACACATACAACTAACACCAAACGAAACCGAAAATGCGAACCCTAGTAACAAAGAAAAACCTCTGACCTGTCTACTAATCAACTGTCGATCGGCAACCAAACATGCATCGGACATAGCAGACCTCATCATCAACAAGGACATTGACCTGGCAATCCTCACAGAAACATGGCTTACGGAATCCTCATCCCCAACCATGGATCTTTTAGTACCACCACAATTCAACATTTTGAGACTTGATAGACACAAAAAGCTAGGGGGAGGGATAGCCTGTATTCATCGATCTGACATTAAGGTCAAACAAGTTCAAGACGACCCGCTAGAATCCTGTCTTAACATAAGATCAACCAACAACCAACGATGCAACTTGCATACATTTTACCACCCACCAGGAGACAACGCAAAGTTTACAGAAGAATAATGGAGATCATAACAGCCAACTCTAACAATGATGCCAACAACATATTTCTAGGCGATTTCAACCTTCACTGGGAAGACGGCAATGACAAACTGGTCAACACGCTTAAAGGTTTCCTCATTGAACTAAACCTCACACAAGCATGCACACTACCCACACACACAAAAGGAGCAACGTTAGACTGGATTATCTCAAGAAACAAAGATGCATCAATCCGCGCCATAACGCCATGTGACTGGTCTGATCATCACGCCATAACATTCGGGATACCCACAGTGGGAAAAGGCAGGACCAGACAACCTTTTAAGGCCAAAAAATGGACTCGAGACACAAAAGAAGCAAATATGGAGCTACTGGTCGAAAGCTGCGAAAGAGACTTAAAGCCACCCAACAACCTGGAGAATGTCAACGAGTTGACGGATCACTACACAGCAACTGTCGAAAATATCGTCAATAAGACCATGCCATTAAAATTGAAAAGAATCTTAGAGAAGACTAAAAATCCGTGGTTTAACGAAGCACTAAACGAAGAAAGACGCAAATTGAGAATGGCCGAAAGAAAATGGAGGCAACACCCGTCATCCATTGAACTGGAAGCACTCAGAAAAATTAGGAACCAATATAATAAAAAGATCATCAGCTCAAAAAAGGAATTTATAAGATCAGAATTGGATAATGCCAAAAACAGGCCACGAAAACTCTTTGAAATCCTAAAGGAGCAATCAAACAAACTAGCCAAATCGGTGCAAGAAAACTCAAAAACATCTCTAAGCTGTGATGAATTTTCCGCATTTTTCACGGAAAAGGCCAAATCACTCGAAGTAGAGCTTAGAAACGCTGCGATGAACCTTCCCACCGAACAGCGGTTGACCAACGATTCCGACTCTACAACGGATCGCACTAAGGCAAAAAATAAGGCAAGTTGGGAATCATTTGAACTGTATGACCAACACACGATTGCCAAGATGCTCACAGAAATCAAACCAAACAACCACTACCAAGACCCCCTGCCTGCAAAATGCGTAAAAGAAATCAACCACATCCTGATTCCAATATGGACCGAAATAATAAATGCTTCACTTTCACAAGGGATCCTCCCCGACTGCCTAAAAACAGGTCAAGTTGTTCCCATAATCAAAAAACCCACAGCGGATGCATCAGATCCAAACAATTTTTGCCCAGTGACCAACATCCCTTTACTGGCCAAGCTGACTGAGAAATGTGTGCAGAACCAACTGAGCCAACATATCACCAAGTTCTCCTTGCTAGATGAATGCCAATCAGGATTCAGAGCAGGGCACAGCACGGAAACAGCGATCCTCCATATTATTGATGATGCGCTACAGGCTCTTGACCAAAATCAAGCATGCTTATTGGTTCTCCTTGACCTGTCATCGGCATTTGACACGGTAAATCATGAAGCATTACTGACCAGGCTACGGGACAGGATGGGATTGTCGAGAATTGTGCTGAAATGGTTCGAATCCTTTCTACAGAACAGAACGCAGCGCTTCCTGGTTAACCAATCAATCTCACTTCCATGCCCTATCTCAATAGGAGTCCCTCAAGGATCGACTCTATCCCCAGATCTTTTTAACCTATACGTCGAACCACTCACAGAAATTCTCCAAAAGTCTCAATTATCCTATCACATGTATGCTGACGACACGCAAATATACTTAAAGATCGCATCCCTAAAAGACTTGGAACTAATGAATGAGACACTAAAAATGGCACTTCAATGGTTAACTACAAACCATCTGAAGCTGAACGCACATAAAACAGAGTTCCTACTAATCTCACCACCAAGGAACAATACAGAAATAAAGGAATGGACGAAAGTCGTGACTGCGCTAAACTGCACCCCAACCCTGGTCAACTCAGCTAAATCACTAGGAATCACCTTAGACGAGAATCTTGACATGAAAGCCCACATTACCTCAATGGCGAAAAGTGCCCGCTTTCACTTGAACTACTTAAGAAAATTGAAACCATTCATCTCAGAGGCGGACCTCAAACTGGCAATCCAATCCTTAGTTATCTCGAGGATTGAATATGGCTGCACCACCTTAGCTGGCTTACCAAAAATGTCTACGGCACCACTAAAAGCCTGCCTTAACGCGGCGGCAAGACTTATCACCGGAACCAGGAAATATGATCATATATCCCCGCACCTGAAAGCATTAAATTGGCTACCTTATGAAGCCAGAATCCAAATGAAGATAGCATGTATCACACATAGAGCGCTACATGTCAACACCCCAAGGTATCTAGCCAAGAAAGTTCAACTGTCCGGTGGCAACCGACCAGCTAGGAGTGCTAAGGAGTTGCTGCTACGGCCAGCCATCTTCCGAAAGAAAAAAACCTATGACAGAGCGTTCTCAGGAGCTGCCCCCAGAATATGGAACTCTCTCCCTCCAAATATCAGGAAGATCCAGAATCAGGTAACATTCAAGCGGGAAGTGAAGAGCCTGCTGATGAACAGATACATCACCTAGTGAAGATCACTGTTCACGGTTCTGAAATACTAATGCCCGAGTACAGAGCTTGTATGGCACGAGTAAGGAAGGCATAGTCAATACTAAAAGGAACACGTATTCTATGATATGAGAACAACATAAAGGACACCACTAATGGATATTTTGACTGATCACGAGAACAGCACCCCACACGAACATATACCGAGCTACCTCATATTGGTTATTTGTTATATATACCTGTTTTTGTTACAAGTTTAGCCATAGCATATTTTAACGCGAACGTCTTATGTGTTACGAATATATAGTTGTTGTACTTTAACTACCGAGCTACCTCATATTGGTTATTTGTTATATATACCTGTTTTTGTTACAAGTTTAGCCATAGCATATTAACGCGAACGTCTCATGTGGTACGAATATATAGTTGTTGTACTTTAACTGTTTTTATATATGTTAACCCTCTACCTCTCCTATGTTAAGCGCTCTGATACCCACGGGTCTTATTCGCGCTATACAAAACTCTATAATAAATAAATAAATAAATAAATAAATGAACAGGTGGGCTCCATTTCCCCCGGCTCAACCCTTTGTAATCCTTAAAACACTCCTCGGTATCACTCAGGGCGGGCTGGACAGATGTAAAACAGATGAATTTTATTTTCCGGCATGAAGTATGGGCTGTATTGTGTTCACAAAAGACAGAATGCAGCTGGGAGACACGTGAGAAGCTGAAACCAGGCGGGGTCGTCATCACTTTCATTACAACTACAAAGTACTGGGGTGCTACACAACAACGGTGCAAACAGATTGAAAGCCACCTGTGGGTTGGACCCAGGGCCTGTCCGATGTCACGGGTTCTTACGTCATAAGTACACACATGCAGTTCAGCAGGGTGCCCATAGGAACTGGTGCACGGGTGTCAGTCCTGTACACACCTGTTATGTGTGTATATATCCGAACAGGATACAAAGATTCTAGGAGATGAACCATGTTGTGTGTGACATCACAGCAAACACACTGGCTTCTGGGTACTTTAATAATTTGTCAGTGATGTCCTAGCATAAAATAAGACTTCAAAAACACTTGATATTACACTATAAGTCAGGCTTCTTGGAGCTTTGGCACTGTATACATGATTTTACAATAGTATACAGGGCTTCTTAGCGCTTTAATGGTACATGTAATATGAAACCGTTTTTCAGGTTTCAAGGAGCTTTAACACTAAGCGTGCAATGACACAACAAGGCTCTTGGCTTCTGGGAGCTTTGCGATTTGTGCATAGTGACATCACTGTACACGGCTTCTAGAAGTTTGGTCACTGTCGTCATAGCTGGCACGGCAACAAGATACAGGGCTTCTGGGAGCTTAACACCTATCTCATTCTTGCCTCATATTTTGCAGACAGGCTTTGCAGTTTGTGAATTTGTTAAATTGGTGAAAGACTCGAAAGAAACAAGTGCTGAAACTCTTGAAACAAGCATTGGCATAGCCAATATGTTTCGCCTTTGGGACCTTATAAGTGTTTAGCCATGCAACAGTCGATGTTGTTGCACCAAGGATATTGTGCTGCATAACTAAATACTTATCAAAAGCGAGACCTATTGGCTATGCCAATGCTTGTTATTTTATCTACTGGAATAGGAAACTCTGATTCAAACAGCAGAATTATTTTGGCTACAGTAGATTTGTGCATACAGATATGGTTTCTGTTAATAATCTTTTCCGGGCCAATACAACGCGTACACACGTAAACCAAGCTTACATGCATAAGCAGCTTTGAGATAACTTTTTGACTCAGGTTTCAAAAATGAATAAGTCATAGAAATAGTACTCACCATATGTTCACAAATATAGCAAACAAGGAGACAGATGCACATTCATGAGCTGTCCAAAAATGACACAACGTGACCAAGTGGAGAACGCAACAGTGAACAGAAAATACACTAAAGCAAATGGAGGATTGCATTTCCAATGGATAACAGCCTTCACTTGTGAGCTGCTTCCTCTTTCCATATCCCAGGTTGCCTATTTCAAAGTGGAATACTCTGCTAAAACAGTTTCAATTGATTAAGGCTGAAAATGAATGATTATCAGTAAAATAAAGTGCTGCACAAATGCCGCTAAATTGCCATATTTGTGCCGCTAAATTTCCATATTTGTGCCGCTAAATTTGCAAATCCATGCCGCTATATCCTGGGGGGTCTGATTAATGGTTTTTAAAGTAAACATTCCATCAACACTGCTTTATGCCATTGAATCCATCCCCGTCAAAGATTGGAATTTTTTGGACAGAAATTGTGTAGTTTTAATACTTTAGTTCCATCGGATGCTATTAGGCTTGAATTTGGCTTAATAAGCTCCTACCTTCAAGGTTTATATAGGGTTTTCCGTTGGGGATACCAGTTGAAAAATTCCAAACGAGACCCATTAAGAGGGATCATGTGTCAAGAAGTTTTTGGTGTTCGGGCAACTAATTATTCCTTTTATCATGATTTTTTATTTGCACAAAAAACCTTCTCTATACAAGAAGATTTAGTGAGTACGCTTCTTCCTTCAGAATTTAAATCTTTCTTAAAAACCTTTAGTGGTAAGATTAGTTTTAATAGGGACAATGAATTCTGTAATTCCAAAAAGAGACTTGAGTTAATTGCAAGGACAAATACACCAAAAACGTCCCAAAAATATGTATATTGGAATTTACAGCATGGATCCCGAAGACTTCTCACACTATGTCGCATGAATCTTCTACCTTTAAACGATCTAACTGCACACTGGTCCCCAAATCTGAGTAATGGAAAAATCTGTAACCGTTGCAATCTAAGTGTTCAGACCTTGGATCATGTCTTGTTTGCATGTCCCGCATTGACCTTTAGCCGCCGCCGTTGGCTATGACCAATGTTCTCACAAAATGGCGTCAAAAATGTAACTTCAGCACGCGATTTTCTATTTTGTCCAAAAAATTAAGCAGTGTGTCTAAAACTTTTTTATTATTTTAAGGAGTTCATGTGTATATTTTAACCCTGTTTTCTGCGGCTGTTTGCACAAGAGGGAGACGCTATGGTTTTTTTCCACCTTCCGTTCCGCTGCTAGGTTAAAGTCTCAGATAAAGTGAGATACTAGACTGCGTTTACACAAGTATTGCTGCTACTGTATTGCTTTCTGGTTAGGATAGGATACGCTTTATAAATTCCGTTCGCTGCTAAAACCAAACACGCTGCTGAGGATGAATTCTACAATTTTATCTTGTATTTTAAATTGTTGATATTTATTGCCCCCGTACACTTTTGTTCTCTTCAGGATACATTTTGCCATTTTATTCTGTTTGCTGTTTGTGGAAAGAGTGCTGCTATATTTACATTTTCTTGTATTCATTTGTATGTATTTTATGTGGACCTCATCTGAGTTCCAAATCTTAATAAATATTTGAATTGAATTAACTAACAAAGCAGCCATAAGCCCATTCAAACCGACTTCTACATTTCTCCCCCTCATGCCCAAGGATGCCGTGGACATTTTTAGTGATAGGTTGGTTGAGGACTCTCAATAGGTCTGTGATGTCAGACAAACATTCCAGATAATATCGCAATGTCCAATATCAGTCCTTCATCAAGAAATAAATAATAATCAGGATATTGTGATCAATTAATCAGATAAGGGGGCAATATAGTTCTTTGGCCTCGCTGTCAATATCTGGCTGAAGCTGATCGACATCTCTCCAGTGTTTGCTGCTATAGAAAATCCTCCAAACAGGACATGCAACAGGTGAAGGATAAAGTATTCAAATGTTTGTCAAAATGGAAAAGGATGGGGCTCCTTACCAGGGATGAATATGGATTTTTAAAAGTTGAGCACCCAGTCACTCCTGTTTTATACTTTTTACCCAAAGTGCATAAAAAAACTGTTTCAATTCCCGAACGTCCTATTATTTCAGCTCAGAAAAGTCTGCTGGAGAATGTGTCAAAGTACGTGGACTAGTTTCTTCAACCCCATGTGACATCTTTACCATCCTATATTAGGGACACTACGGACTTTCTGAGCAAGATCGATAAAGTTATTTGGCATCCTAGTTATTTTCTTGTTGTCATGGATATTGAATCCTTGTATACAAGTATTAATCATAGTGATGGTCTATCAGCAACCAAATACTTTTTAGACAGAAGGGACATCAGTATAAAGGAACACAACAATGTGCTTATTGAGATGACAGTAATGTGTTTGTCTAATAACTACTTCTCTTTTGATCAGGCAATATACTAGCAACTTAGAGGGGTGGCCATAGGGACATGTTTTTCCCCCAGCTACTCATGTCTCCATGTGGGCTGGTGGGAGGAGCGTTTCTTCATGGCCAAACACGCGGACCTGTATAAACATGTTGTTCATTACTGGCGTTATATTGACGATGTATGTTTATTTCAGATAGTCACAAGAAATGGCCCTTGAATTTGTTAATATCATCAACCAAAATGATTTGAATTTGAAATTCACTGCAGAAATCAGTGACAAACGTGTGTAATTTCTTGACACTTTAGTGTATATTGATAACAATAGAGTTCGTACCAAACTACATCGTAAGCAAACTGCCGGTAATTCTATTTTACATGCAGAGAGCGCCCACCCCTGTCATCTGATCAAGAGCATTCCATAAGGCGAATTCTTGCGTATTTGCCGTATCTGTAGTTTAGATATTGATACACACTTTTGTCAGCAGGAGGGTCTCTCTAGGTTTTTGAATAGAGGCTACAAAGTGTCTCAACTTAAAATAGCCTTGGAAAAAGCAATCTACAGACTAGAGAAGAATTACTAAAATGTAAGGAACCAACTGCCTCTGTGGAGGGAGTTTCCTCCAATTGCATTACTGAGGACAAACGACAGATAAGATGAATAACTACTTTTAGGGGCACATTAGGATGGCAGGCGGACTTAGTCCGCCCACCATACCAGTGGGGAATGAGACCACCCGCAATGCTAGCGGCGGTCCCGCACACCACATTATGATGCGCCCGCCACACTGGCAGGCGCATTCTGTATTTTTAATACAGGACCGCCCGCCGCAATGCTAAAAATGCATGTTATGCTTTTCGAAGCAGAACGTGACAGGCACCGCACGGTGCCTGCCACGTTGTTCTTTGGAAGGGAAGCCATGTGCACACCCCACCCCCCCGGAATGCATGGGGGCTCGCAACGGACCCCCAAGCAGACTCCGCATGCCTTTCCGTGGCGCCAATGCAGCCACGGAAAGGCATTCAAAAATGCACATTCTAATATGGCTGGCGGTGTCTTTCAGACACCGCCACCATATTGAACACTTTTTCGCCATGGTCGACATGTCGACCGGGCGAAAAAACGGCAGACGGTCTTTCTTTCTGCCGCTGACCCCCCAGCCATTGTAATATGGCGGGGGTCTTTTCTACAGGAATGGCAGGCGGATTGCCCCCGCCGGGCCAGCGGTGACTACCGCAGGCCCGGCAGGGGCAATCCGCCGCCATCCTAATGGGGCCCCTAGTGTACAGGAACATAAGATTAGCAAAATAATTTACTCCCTGTGGTAGATTGTTCTTACCGACATGACTTTGAGGTTGATTCTTCCCGCATTACCGGATATTACTTTCAGGAGGGCGCCCTCTGCGCCCTCTATGAGGCCCGCCCTTGTTAAATCTAGTCCGGAAATTTTGCCCAAACGTTCATGGTTGATCAGTAGGGATTTCCATAAATGTACTTCTTGCCGTGCATGCACGTTCGCATGCAATATCACCTATTATGTGACGACTTTCAGCGACAAAAGAATTGAAATTATGGAGCACCTGACCTGTCGCACTGAATTTGCGGTATATATTTTGAAATGTACCTGCGGTCTTGCATACATAAGGATTACTAAATTGCCTGTACACAAGCGTATTCTCCCACATGTCAGGGCTATTGTAAATTCAGGTTCTAGTTATCCGGTTGCCCGACATTTTAAGTTAGTCCATCAGAACAAATTAAAGGATGAACATAATCTGAGTTGGGTGCAGTTTTCAACCCCGGCCGGGGAGGAAATTGAGGAAAGAGACTTAGGCAACTGGAAACACATTTTATTCTAGCCCTAGACACAAGAATGCCAAATGGGATGAATAACAGTGAGGAAATGCATAATTTTTTATAACATCTGTCGGACATTCTGTTTTAATGGTAAATTTTATGTCCCTTATTACTATGCTTCTGTATGAACAGTTTCTTCAGATTCTCAATTTTTTATCGGTTCGTCTATATCCATTTAGGTCTTTAAGCTCATGTGTTTTTTATAGAGTAGTAAAATCTTTGATCAATTGTCATATATGATGTTTAATATAGTCTGAGGGCAACAGCATGCTGTTTTAGAAATGTAACTTTGTACATACTCTTTTGTACATTTTGCAGGTTTGCACACTTTTTGCACTTTATTGAGATAGGACTGGCATTTCTATTCCTTTTAGTAGATAGATGTGTTATTTGGCTATGTTCTATATGAAATTGCACCCATTTTTAATATGCTTTGATTGCTGCAATTTGATATCTAATGAATTGCACTTACCTTTAAGTGGTCTCAGCTCTTGTATCTGGCTGTTAGCTGCTTTAAATCACTTAATTTGAAATCAGATTATATACTGAATATTTGTCAATTGACATTGCTCCTCAGGATTTTTTAATAATCATGCACTTGTAGTTTATTGGTTCCTAATGATGCAGTAGTTTACATATTATGTATTATATTTTATATACTGTGTACTGATCAATTGACACATTTTATCTATAGCTTTTAATAACTTTGCACTTGCAGGTTATTATTTAACTCTGATCTATGTATGTACGTATTTGTATATTTATATATGTGTAATCTCGAAGGGGTTTTTCTTGCACTTTCACTTTAAATCTGTGTATATTTGACTGTTTGCATTGGCACTTTACCATTATAAGTGATGGAGCTGCATTCATGCTCTATATCAGGGTTTACATTGGTTGAAATCTGGAATATGTGAATGTATTTTTTATCTCCCATTATTATTATGTACAGCCATTATCTGTACTGCATTCATGCAATACCATATCATCTCAGAGTTCAATGCCGATATTATTCTGTCTTTTATTTTCTTTCACGCTGTTTACCTTGTGTTGAAAGGCAGTTGAGCACTTTCTGCCAATTTTTGTTATTTAATCTGTCTTCCGATCACAAGGCGCGTCATGTGAACAAGAACGCGTGATGCGAGCTAAACGCGTCATTTAGGGCACTATGCCTGGCTATCTGGTGGCGATTTTCTTTCAATAAACCTTCACTGCTTCACCAGTACATTTGGTCCTGATCGTCTGTTGGTTTGAACTGAGCGCGCTGAGGTCCGTGCCTGGGGGTGTTTTGGCGCGACTGCCAAACCAGGTTCTGAAGTTGTGTTTTATATATATATATATATATATGTATATATATATATATATATATATATTTATTTTTTTAAATTTTTTTAATTTTTTTAATTTGTATTTTCACTGAAAAAATAGAGGTTTCGGGGATGGTATAGTTAGTTGGACATTTCACTCGTACAAAACCAGTGAAATTGGGCCATTATAGTCACTGATGGCATCTCAAATGAATGTCTCAGTGGTATATGTGTGAGTAACTACATATGTGGAAGGCAGTATATGAGAGTGTTGAAGTATATAAATGACTATATGTGAGAATGAGTGACAGTGAGAGTGGCTGTATGGATGAGTGTGTGCTTGTGTCAGTGATTGTATAAGAGAGTAAGTATGTTTTAGTATCTGTATGAATAGGTGAGGTGGTGTGTGTGTATAACTGTATAGGTGAGTAAATGGGAGTGCGATGATTCTTTACATGACTGACTATGTGTGTAAGTAACTGTATGGGTGAGTGGGGGTGTGTGATTGTCTGTATAGGTGTATGAGTGCATATGATAGTGCTGTATTAATGAGTTTTTTTTATATAAATAGGGGGTTGGACCTATATTCATGTCCAAGCTAAGCCACCGATACGGCTAGTAACAAGAAAAGGTTTGGACGTGTTATTGAGTTGAGTTTCTTAAGATAAACCCTTTTTGACACATAAACAGGGTTTGGTGTTTTTATTTCACCTTTTACTTTCACTATTAATTTGTATAGCGTACAGTAAAGACATTAAATTAATGCCATAGAAAAAGGACATACATATTATCATTCAACAATACATCAAATAATGGATACAATATAATTGACATTTGACAAATACATGACAAAAACATTAATAACAAAAAATGACCAGTCCTCAAGTTGGAAAAGAAACAGTAATGGTGCAGACTTATTTGTGATTTACATTACGGTAACCTGCTACAAACAGCTAGTAGATGAAAGAAATACAACAGGCCTAATGCCTTGTTTGCACACTGTATCAATCAGTGAAATCGTAATTGTTAAGGCTAGCTGGGTTTGGTCGATGCATTTCCGAACTCTATTAGACTTTGAGGGTTCTCCTCAGAACCAGGACTGGTCGAACTCTAGAATGTAATAGAATATTACAAAGATATAAGTATGAATTTAGACTTATATTTTCTTACTTCTGCTGAATCTATTCTTACCTTTCGTATGAAAGAAGTAAGTGATGTTTGGTGTTCAACATCGGATTGTGTTGCACTATTCAATGTGCTTATCTGAAACGAGCAATATAGAATGGCTATGTTTTAAGGTGCACTCACATGAACATTGCCACAAAATAACTTGGGTTAAACAGATTTGGTCACAGAGTTTGTGAACAAACGCGCCCGCAAAAGTGTGCCTTATTTTTGGTGGCGTAGAGACTTGCCTTGAGTCTTTCACAAGAACAGCCGTTTCGACGATGACCTAATTCCTGCAATGTACGCTTTGTTCATGGCTCGAACGAAAGGCCAGGTACAATCGGTTCACATGCTGTGACGTTGCCTGTCAAAGCATGGGAGGATAATAAATACGGTTTTAACCCGTTTGTAACGGCTTCGGAGCCGCTTGCCTTCCCTTCATTTTAAGGAATGGGTTAAAAAGAAAAGAAACTCACTCTGGCGTGTCTGAGATGTCAATTACTAGCGGTGGAGGGGTGAAGATGTTTCTCTGCTTTAGGACTCTGCTCCTATCGGTTTGAAAATAGGGACAATTGTTTAAACAACCTTCAGTGCTAATGTCAATACCGCGCGCACTCGCGCAAAACTTAAACTTGCCTGAATAGCTGATTTTCGATCTCCGCCCTCACCAAACTCATTCTTGTGGCATCTGGTCAATGCGGAAGCGGTGTCCAGCTGGTTCACAACCTAACTCGTGCATTTCCATAGTCAATTAAGTCATGTGGTCTAAGCTAGGCATTCTGGTCAGTGTAGTTGTGTGTATGTTAGGTCAAAAAATTGAAAAAATAAATATGAACTGGAGTCCAACTAGGCAACGCTTTTTAGTGATTTTGATTGTATCAATTCACAGTCTATTGACTTCAGACATCACATTCAGTCCACTGATAGCCGTATTAAAACACATAATCAAGTAAGTCTCTCTTTGGAGTAGTGTCCTCTCCAGGTCCTCCCCTCTAAGGTTCGGTTTGATGACGCTTTGGACTGTCCATCTGAAGTCCTTTTCTGAATGTTTGAGCGCCTCAAAATGAGTGACCAGAGGTGCGTTGGTCACCTTGTTTTTGATTCTTGATTGATGTTGGGTTATTCGGTGACTAATCTCTTGTTTTGTTTTGCCTATGTAGGTCAAAGAACACAGGCAAATGATGGCGTAAACCACATTCCTGGTCTTACAATTCGAGAAATTGTTATGTATCCACTTGTCATTAGCGTTGATAAATTCTGTGCCTTCTACGGTAGAGCTAAAGGCTTGACAATTTCCACATCTGTGGTGAGCCACTATTGCCGGTAGGTTAAGAAAGGAACACAGTGTTTCTGATTTTTTAGGGGGATCATGCCCTAATAAATCGCTGCCCTATGCTTACATTCTTTTTTAGTGCAAATAATGGGATCTGAAGGTCCTTATCAATGCCCTTAATTAGATGCCAATTCTGGCGTACAATTTTCTTAAATGAGTTTGTGTGCGGGTCATACATGGAAACACATAGCAGATGATTCGTAGGTTTTTTCAGTTGTTTCTCGAGTAAAACTTCATGTGGTATGAACCACGCACGTTTGCATGAATGTTTAAGTAATTTCGACGGATAACCCGTCGCTTGTAGTTTCATGGTCAAATTTCTAGAATGTATTTCGTACTCTTCTTTTCGTGTACAGTTCCTTCGACACGCTAATATCGGCCATATGGCAAATTTTCTTTAATGCTTTTCGGGTGGTGACTTTTGAAATTTTGGGCCGTATTCTTAACTGAAGGATTAGTGGATAATGTTGTGATCAATCCAGATTCCGTAGGCCGTACTTCCACATCTAAAAATGTGAGACTAGTGGTGCTGTGGTTCAGGATGAATTGTATGACAGGGTTGCATTCATTCAACCACACATGAAACCTTGTAAGTTCATCCTCTGTGCCGGTGCACTGCACCAGACATCATCTATGTATTGGTACCATTGTGCCACACAATGGCCAAAAGTAATCAGTGAGTGAGTATGTAGTAACTGGTGTTGGTGTGTCAATGGTTTCGAAAATGGTAATCTGTGTTTTAGAGTGGGTGTATCAAAGGTTATATTAGGGTGTGAGGAGGTGCATCAGATTATCACGCGGATGATGTCATCAGTGATTCTAAGGTTTTTTAAATGCTAATTTCTAACTATAACGTGCCTGCAACCTATGTTTTTTTCAGTGAATTTCAAAGGTTTTTTTAAATGCTAATTTCAAACTATAACGTCCCTGAAACCTATGTTTTTTTCAGTGAATTTCAAAGGTTTTTTAAATGCTAATTGCTAACTATGCCTACAGAGGTAGGACATGTGAATAAAGAGGAACAAAGGCACAGAAAGAAGCAAGAACAATGCAGAAAGAGGCAACAGAAGTCCAAAAAGATGAAGAAAAATGCAGGAAGATGCAAGAGATCTGCAGAAAGAACCAACAGAGGAATAGAAAGTCCTCCTGTGCCCCCAACTTTTTTGCTGATGGGTACTGGGGGGAACTGTTTCTGACTAACCAGGCCTAGAGCATTAGAATACAGTGAAAACACCTACATACACCTACATACACTAGGTAACAATATGTGTTGGGGTACCTCTGTGATTAGCATGACCTCCTCGACCCTAGTACATAATAGGGCAGAGGGATTACAACTACCTCTAAGTCAGAGGTGCAAAAAGATCCTTCTTTCAGTAGTAGTCACGTTTGCAGAGTCGTGGAGAAAGGGTGCTAGGCCTCCAACCAGCACTCAGGAATTCCGTTGCATAGGACTTACAGGAGGTACCAGGGGGGCTTTTGGCCCCCAAAACCCCTCAGTACTAAATTGAACTTCATTCCCCATCCTGTAGTCTGCCATGAGACTCGTTTGCAGAGTGGTGGAGAAAGGGGGGTATGGCCTCCGAAGATGTCTTAGCAATCCCACTGTGTGTCACCTCCTGGAGGTAACAAGAGGGGTAGTTCCCCTCCTATTACCTCCAGTAAGTCCCACACAGCAGCATTGGTAAGTTCTCGTACCAGGCCACGCCCCCTTTTCCCACCACTCTACAAACACGCTCCCTGGCGCGTTCTTGGATGGGATTAAGTCCCCTTTGCTGCGGGGGTACTTTAGGGGCCAACTAGCCTACCTCTTACCTCCAATAAGCCCCATGCAGTGGGATTGCTGAGAGGTAGACAAAGGCCATGCCCCCTTTCTCCACCACTCTGCAATACTGAGGGTCCCTGGGGGCTAACAAACCCACAAGGTACCTCCAATATGTGCCACAGAACTGGATTGCAAAGAGGTGGTCCGAGGCCACGTGCCCTTTTTACACCACTCTGCAAACGCGCCTTTTGGCGGACTGCTGCTCGGGGCATGAAGTCCACTTGTGTCCTGAGGTCCTCAGGACACAAGAGAACCTCATCGCCCCACCAACAGTGCACCAAGATGCACGTTTGCAGAGAGGTGGAGAAAGGGAACATGGCCCCTCCTCCTCAGGCCAATTATGGCCCTGGGACCCCATCCCCCGGGGCCAGCCTTTTTGTTTTTGTTTTTACATTTATTTTTTATTAGAGGGGAGCGTGGCCGCGTGGCCCTCCTCCCGGGCCACTTTTGGTCCTGGGGACCCCATCCCCTAGGGCCTGGCCACTGTGATTGGGACCATGGGGGTAGTGGCTTTGGAGTGTTGGCAGCCAATCAGAGTGAAGCTTGTGCCCGGGAAGGTTTGCGAACCCTCTTTGGTGCTCCAATATCGATATTTATCTTTTTTATATTTCTCAGGAACTACTGAATGGATGTAATCATTTAAAAAAAAGAACACACTCTAAACCAAGACCTAATTTTTTGCCAAATTTGGTGTAATTCCATTCAGCAGGTCGGGCTGAAGCCTGTAATAAAGTTTCCTATGGAAAATACCATAAAGAAAACATGCTTTGGGACCCCCTTTTTTCTCGGCCCTCGCTTGACGAATCACGGCGAAACTTTCAACACACAAACTGAGCGGTCTAACCCCATTTTTGGGGAAATTTCACAAAGATTTGTCAAACAGCACTAAAGATTTTGGCAAATCAAAAAACGCTTTTCTAACTATAACTACCTACTGGCGACCGCCAGTAGGTAATATATATATAAAAGAAGGACAACAAGTAAGGGTGGACAACAAAATATCAATTGTCAATCTCATACAAATTGTCCTCACAAGTCAAGAAAAGGAGATTTTGTAGTTAGGATTATCTTTTTGCCCAGAAGCTGATTTGGACTATGTCCAAACAAGAATTGATTTATTCAAGTTTGTTCAGATGCTGAAACTGAAGAAACATTTCCTTTTGAATCCATTTCCACTACAACAGGCTACACTATAACCACTTGTGACCAATCCAGGGACATTAACAGTTGATGAAATGAACCTACTGGTAGAATTAAGAGAACTTGACAATGAGAATGATCCTGAAGAGAATAGTGGGGATGTATTAGCACTGGCACAAGAACAAGGCCTTTATTTAACGGAAGAAGCACCAACAAGATTTTGACCTAATTCAAGATTCAGTCCAAATACTGCAGAAGATGCAATCGATGTCTATAATGACTGTGTAACAAATTAATTGATTCACACGTATTCACACGAATAAAATAAAAAATAATAATAAAAAGTCACTTAGCCTGCAGCAACAAAAATCGAATCATGCTTTAATAAAAAAGTTGAATGACAACAGTGACTGCATAGTGAGAAAGGCAGATAAAGTGGGCAATGTAGTCCTTAAGAACAAACAAAAGTACCTAAAAGAAGCTTACAAGCAATTGGATAACAAATAGTGTTATGTTAAAATCACAGATAAGCAAATTCTGTTAAGCCATCAGGAATATAATCTATAATTACAGCAGTGGTACGAACAAGGCCTCCTTAATCATGATGAATACCTGTTCTTGACAATTGAGAAACCTGTTACACCGGTATTCTATTTAATCCCCAAGATACACAAAAACACAGTGGACCCACCAGGGCGGCTAGTTATTGCAGCTATTGGTAGCACCCTGGAACCAACCTCAAAGTGTGTAGATTCATTTCTAGGAAGTTTTGTTAGATCGCTCCCTCATACATACAAGACACAGGTGATTTTCTGAAGAGAATTTACGATCTACCCTGGGAGGATGATTATTTATTATTCACTATAGAGGTATCCATTGTAGCGTTCTAATCTAGGACCCTGATCAATACTGTGACCTTATGCCCCTATACGGCTATAAATCTATTTATTCCGTATATTGGCATAACCGATCAAATACAATATTCAGAAACTCGTCTCTGGCCTCACACGAACAGAGCCACATTTCAGAATCGCTTCCTCGGCCACTTCCTTTGCAGCTAATTAGTGCAATGACATAGCAGAAGTTACTATCTAAGATTCCTAGATTAACACTCCGAGTTCTTCAACAAGATAAAACTCAGCAACCTGGGAAAACCCCGCTTGCTATGTTTTGATTAGTAATAGAACTCTAATGAGCACTGATAGACAATCACTTCCTAGTGACATCTTTATTGACGTCTTATGTCCAAAAACTTACGTCAAACAAGGCACCTTTCAGGTATAAATATTACCAACTTTGCCTTAAGCAAACGCTGAAGCTGCTGTCTCGCTGCTGCTGTTATGCTGATGATACCATAGCTGCTATCGCTGCTAATGAGCGAACGATGGTGTGGTGAACTTAGGAGCTGAACAGCCGTCCCCTGCAAGAGCCAAGCAGATGCAAGCTGCCCGCGGACGCTGCCCCTCCTCTTCCTCGACGCGCTGAGAGAGAAGCTGTCTTTTCTCCTGCAGAGAAATCCAGCCCCGGCGTTTCCAGCCTACCCTTGCGGGTGACTAAGATATCGAGTCCCTGAAGGAGATACCAGACCTCCATCATTCTATTCCAGAGGTATGGTGTTGACTAAACCCTTAGAGAGAATTCTTGAAGCAAACCTTGGCAAAACCAACTTAACTTAAAGTTACGTACTTACTCCCCTCCCAAGTATTAGGCTTAGGTCAGGTACACTGGGGTAGGCGTAGTTAGAAGCACCAGTTGAGTATTTTAGCCTAATGTATATATGAATGTATATATATGTTTTATTCATTTTAAACCATTGTATGGCTAAGAAACCATATCAATGCTTTTACAGTATTATTTCGCAATACTCATCTGACTGTACGTACTTTTTATAATAACAAGTCTTGCAATTGTGGCAATTCATTTCTCTTGTACGAGAAGAAAGACTGTTCAATAAATGTTACCCTTTATTGAAAACGCCCGTCTCTCTATTCTCTACATATTGTGAAAGTAATCTGCACAACCACTGACTGAGTAAAATAACTGTCTATTGTTCACACGACTCTAGAGATTGACTCTTATCTGAGGAGCAAAGTTGTCATGTTGCACGGTTGTTGGAAAACTGAATCCCTTCTTGTCTGTACCAGGGAAGCTGATCACTTCCTATTCAGTCAAGAAAGTTTCCAGTGACCTCTGAGCTAGTTGGTAACAAACCCAATTAAGTTTAGCATAGTCAGTAGAGGCCTGGAAGATCCGCACTTCTACGTCGATACTGCTGTTTATGTTATTCCAATGCGCAGGGCCTATTGGGAAAATAGGAACTACACTACATGGCGCCCAAACGTTTGGTAAGGCGATAAACTAACGCAAGACGTTAGAGTAACTCAGTCGTGCATATTTCACACAGACCCCTTTCTCCAGTAAATACTCCAATATACGTCTGGAGTGGGTGAAAGGTTAAAATTTGCCCGAACTCAGTAGGAAGCGATTCCTATGTAAAGCTCTGGTTTATTCAACGTTGAAGGATACAGTGTTCCAAAATATTGTGCACCTAATCTTTGTCTCCTTGGAGACCTACTCTGCAAAACCTGCATTTATAAAATGTCAGTAGAAAACAACGGAACTGATGCCGCAGCAGATGCGACTCAGCAGGGTCCCGACGGGACTACTGAACCGGGTGCAATAATCATCCCGGTACATTTAAGAAAATCTATAACTTTAAAACTTATAGAAAGCGGACTGACACCACAAGGTGGTACAGTAATTTTCGTGATAGAGGCACACGAATATCGGCAGACAGAGGTATTCTATTCATGGATAAACTTTCCAGCGGCAAACGCTAGAACAAAAGAGTTTCACTATTACAAAATAGAGAAACCACCGGATGAGTACGCTCCTTTCGAGGAGACTGAAATCCCACTAAAATTCCAAGAGCACCTGCTCTGGTTTAATGGCGCCCTAAAACATAATGATCATATTACCAGGCTCGGTCCACTAGGTAGACCAGGAGCAACGTGGCCGGTTCTAGCCAGCTACACACCACATCCGGACATTGCAAAAATGTCAAAAGAAGAGCTGTTAGTACAGCTAAAAACATTAATTAAAATACATAGGCAATTAGTCCAATATGTAATGCGGACTGCAACAGTCCAACCAGCTGTTAATGTACCACAGCTGACCCCTCATCAGGGGAACACTAATAAAATTACACCACAGAACATACAGTCATGTCTTGGTAAAACACCCGTAAAACGGGAACAAATTCCTTTCTGGTTAGCGCAAAAAATCACTCAAATAGAGGCAGTATTTCCGGATACTACCCCTATCGAGAAACACAGAATCTTGACCATCTGCCTTCCTATGGGAATCGCACCACACGTGGAGGACTGTGACACTTGGGGTACAGTCTTTGCTTCCATTTACACAAAAACACATGGTGTTCCGTCTATGGCGGTAATACCAGATGTACTAAGACAGATTCAAAATGAATACGGTCCAGAACCTGCTTTAACTCTTGGTATGAAATTACTGAAAGACTTCAAGCAGGTCTCGGCTACATTATTAGCCAACATAAAAGGAGAAGCAGCATCTGTGGCGATCCGCCAGAAGTTGAAGGAAACAGATATAACAGATCAGCCAATTGAGCTTGCCAAAATCATAGAGAAATGCTATGAAGAACTAGGTAGAGACAGCTTGGGTGGAAAACCAGTTAAGCCCCAACTGCTCGAAAATCCTGAAAAATTATTTATTAAAAATAATTCAAACACTCCTAAAAAGAGCTGGGATGGAAATAAACAATCCACTCCCAAAGAAAAAATGTTTCCAGTCCAGAGGAAGGTCTCCTCGACGGAGGGAAAGAACTCCGACTTGAGAACACCAGTCTCCCCAGAGGGAGCCCTCTGAGAAAAGATATAACCTTAGAAATAGGGATAATTTGAAAAAACCTGATAGATATCAAAGCATTGATACACGTCCCTCTCGATCTTTTTCGCAGAAATCGGAAAGAAGAGGACGGTCAGACCCAGGAGAGCACACCAAGTCCAAAGACAAGGAACCTGCTCAGAGTAAAAAATCTCAATTTCCGAAAAAGAAGGTAGCCAGTATTAGAGTAATCAACCATGCCGAGAATACTGAGGACACAGTTGAAAAACGGGGAGTGGGCACAGACAATGCTAGACAGTGCAGCAGAAATCAGTATAGCCCGCAAGATCTTGATGAGTCATCTGGAGACAGTGGACACGAATGAATACATTCAGGTTGAAACTGCCGACACCAGACTTAGCGAGCCCCATAAGATATACGAAATAACATTGCGTATAGAGGGTGATAAGACTAGGAAAATAAAGGGTCTATTTTGGGATAAACTTTCAAAAGGCTATGATATTCTGTTAGCTGAAAAAGATTGCCCCCCAGAGTTTGTCAGGGAGTGCCCTCGTGGCGAAGAAATGATTATGCCTGCCTTCTCGAATCACATTCCGATTCACAAAAAATATACTTATGCTAGGAAATGGGCAGTGGCCCAGGCACCGGCATTATATAAAAACCATGTAGGATGGGATGAGGACTCACCTCCTCACAAAATCCAGTTAAAAAGTGAACCAACTGCCCAAAGGCAGTATCCCATTAAGCAAGAAGCTAAAAAACAAGTCAGGGAGATTTTAGATCAACTTGAATACCAGGGGGTGATTGAAACATGCACCTCTCAAATGAACAATCCTTTGTTTCCTGTCTCCAAGCCAGACAATTCATATCGTCTAGTTTTGGACTACAGACACCTTAATGCATGTTGCAAAACTTTTGCAGTACAAAACTCGCATAGTGCTGCACTAATGAACAACATAGTTAGGAAAAAATATAAAACGACATTAGACATATCTAATGGTTTCTTTTGTCAAAACATTGCACCAGAAAGCAGGTATTTGACCGCTTTCTCCGTAATGGGGTCTCAGAAAAATTTCCGTAGGCTCCCACAGGGGTTCAAGAACAGCCCAGGACTATTCTTAGCTAGAGTAACAGAGTTACTACAAATATATGATGATGAGGCATTATCTTACGTAGATGATATCTATCTCACAAACGACGACTTGGAGACTCACTTGAAAAGAGTGAACACCATTATACTTGGGTTCGCAGCAGAGGGTTACAAATTCAACTTTAAAAAGTCTCGAATTGCCCATCTGACAGTATTATTTTTAGGATACGAATTATCAAGTGAAGGAAAAAGCCTAGCGGACAACTTCTTAGAGAAGTGCGCTGTACTCCAAGTTCCAAAAACGCTGAAGAATTTACAATCGATTCTAGGCTTACTGAATTTCGGAAGAACATACATTCTAAATTACGCAGAGAGGGTTAAACCTCTCTACGAACTAATTAAACCTGATTTTAAACAAATCACTTGGACTCAAAAACACACAGAAATTTTGAGATCACTGCAAACAGACATGTTAGCAAAAACAAAATTAGATACACGTGACAACACACGCGATCTTGTAATCCGAGTCATCCTAGGAAGATGCGGATTCACGTACCTGACCTCTAATGAGGGAGAAAAGGTACCAATTTCAATTAAATCTCACTTGTACACACAAGCAGAAAGCACATTCAGTCCCACAGAAAATACTGTGAAAGCAGTGCAAATTGCATTAACAAATGAACGAGAATTAGCACAGGGTAAAAGGATTAATATCCTCACAGCGGAATCCGCCTTCGAGGCGCTATTCAGCCCAGTAAACCTGCCTACAGTGTCACTGGATCCGAAATGGATACAGTATGTAGATTCTCTAGGAGCGGAAGAAGTGAAATACTATTTCGCCCCGCAATTCGAAGAACTGAATGATTTAGAATATGAAGAAGAATATCCTCTGCCAATCGAACTTCTGCCTCTCCCACAGTACGCCTGTATAATCTATACAGCTAGATTTGTACAGCATTTCAACATAGAGAGCAAATCCTACGATGCAGCCTGTGCGATTGTTAAAGGTCGTTGGCTGTGCGGTAAATTCAGACCGAAAGTAACAAAAACTGAATCAGTAAGAAACTGTTCGGCTCAGAGAGCTGAAATCAGATCTTTAAAGATGGCGCTTGAAAATGCAGAACGTGAATTCCCGACACTAATCGTGTGCGATTCTCATTTTTGCGTCAACTCTTACAATCACAAACTGCAGAGCTGGATTGAAAACGATTACAAAGATGACACAGGTGCCACAATAAAGCATAAATTGCTCTGGAAACAGGTAGCTCTTTTTCAGAAAGAACTACAAAAGACACGTGATACACGCACAGAGTCTTCATTGTGATGGCGTTCACGTTGCAGGGAATTCATTGGCTAATACAGCCACAGCAGAAGCAACTGAACCAGCTTCCGTAGCCACAAAAAAAGCGTGCAGAAAAATACATAGACGGGGAAACCATGCTGGCAGTCAAAACGACCGTAAAAGGCGACTGTGCAGCACTACCCGTGAACTATCCACTCAATTATGCATACGTAATTGATGCAAACTCCGTTCCTTTTGCTCGAATCCTTGGAGTGGGGGATAGGGTAATTCCAAACACGAACCGGAGAATATTTTTAATAGTAGACGCACACATGGGATTGGGTCCTAGGCACAGAAAGATCAAGGAATCTCTGACTGAATTACAATCAGTATACTGGTGGCCGGGAATGAGTGTACAACACCGAATATATGCAAACAACTGTGAAAACTGCAACAGGGATGGCAGTAGTGAACTATGCTACCGGCTACCAATCAGAAACAGCGTAACGCTGTCTACATCCCATCCTGCGTCCTATTAATCATTAAGGCTAAACACACTTAAAAAATGTGGCCTCCAGCGCTCGGCTGACGCCAGAACGGTTATAAAAGATCTGCGAGTCTTTATCGGCACATACGCAATTGCCATGTTCCATTCTGACTAGGGTCCTGCTTTCAGCTCTCGAGCTTATAAGGAGGCCATGGCCGGCATGGGAGTTGGGTTGCGGTATTCTTGTCCGTCACAACCCGAAGGGAACAGTGTGGTAGAAAGAAAAAACCGGGACATAAAGCGATCTATAACAGCGAAGGTATTAGGTTCAGGCGCTGGGTGGGTCAAACATTTAATAAGTGTCCAGATCAGTATTAATAATTTGCCAAGAAATTCTCTAAAAGGTTTCAGCCCATACGAACTATTGTTCGGAACTAGAATGAGAGTTCAGGACTTAGATAGTCAAGTATCAGCGGTACAAGATAAGAAAACAGACTTTGACATCAAAGATCGTTTGGCTGTTTTACAGGACTTGAATGAAACAAGAAAATCCTTAAGCAACATAAAGTTAAAGCAACAGCCAGCTACCACTGACGAGGCACCACAAGCAACAGCCCCAGCAAGGCCTGTCTGGATTCCAAAGATTGGGGATCTGGTCAGAGAAAAAATAGCGGTGAAGAAGGAATTTGGGCCTTCTTACAGAAAAGCAGTACCTGTCTTGGCAGTCACCGGAACAAGATCAGTAGTACTACCGCCCCTTGCTGGTAAAAAGGAGAACAGAGTTGTATCAATCGACCTGGTAAAACCACAAGCATGTGGCCTATAATCAACAGTAGGCCCAGTGGACTCCCAAGAAACAACAGAATACCCAAACTTGCAACAATCCAAGAGGTTCAAACTGAAAGACTTATCACATTCGATCAGCCTGCAGTGCACAGAGAGGGACTATGCAATAATGCCATGGAACTCGTGCCTCTTGAGACACAGATTGAAACAGTTCGTCAAGAAACACCAGTCTACAATGATGTGGCATTTGAATGTGCTACCGAAAGACAGATTGAAAGAACAATCCCAACAATTGACAGAACTGCCTCTGGCTATTTCATCAACTTCGACAACTTTTCCGAGGATCAAAGTAACCCCGAAGTGATGCCAGAAACAAAAAAGACTTTTAAAGAAAAAACAGCAGAACTCTTTCAACAAATCAAAGAAGTATATCTGGATGCACCATTGATTGAGCATTGGATTATTTCAGGGGTATTCATACTCCTACTATGCCTAATTTTAGTTTTAATTTTAGGAAAGTTTATTACAATTGAATGGGCACAGCAAGTCAGAACATCAACTTAGTCCTCAAACCACACAGATCATCCCACGTGAAGAAAAGAGAACTGTCAACAGTAAATGTCACAGCCATTCCAATACCCGGTGGGGTAGTATGGGAGAAAACTGACTATGAGATCTATGGTCCGGTCGAGATCCTGAAGTATCCTCATCAACTGAAGGTTTCCTTAAGTGACTTTGTAAAACCTAGTACATTCTCTGATGATTGGGACTTTAACAGTATTAATGACATGATGTCTGATTTAGTAATGTCAGCTAGATTCACAGAACATGATTATTTACAAGGTTCGTCTAGTTATGAACAGTTGTTCTGTTTTACACATTATGGCGATCAATATTTGCATAAATCTGCACAGCCTAGAAATGTTTTTAAGTATAATCAATGGGAACATTGTGCTACACCACCTAAAAGCAGTTCTAAAACATTCTTTGAGAAATTCAAGTACTTCTCAGGGTTTAACACCAGTGATGCAGAAACGTTTTATTACAAACTGTTAGATAAAACAGGGTTGAAAACAATGCTGACAAACACTAAATTGATATATTCAGAAGCATTTTATGAAAAAATGATGACATTTAGTTTTGATTATTGGAAAAATAACATTGAAACAAAAACCATTTGGGGTACGAAAGATTGGCAGGTTCAAGGCCTAGAAGCATTATTCAGAACCTGCATGATACCAGAACAAATGATGTTTTTAAATGACACAATTCACCAAACATCCTGTCTTGGCCTAGCTAAGATCAAAGACCTAAACAAGCCGTCTATTCCAAAACCAATACCTGAAAATACAACAACAGATATTGAGATAGACGTAACTAAAATTTTACATTTTAACAGAACACATCCTGATTGGAAAAAGTGGTTAATCGGGCCTACTGACACAAACAACTGTCAAGATAGATTCCTGAACAAAACACAGGGGTTTAAAATGACCAGACAAGACCCTAGATACTCCCAGAGACAACCTCCAGGGATAGCAACAACATACAGTGTAGGGAAACTCTGCCTCGAATGGCTAGGATCATCCACACTGGCTGAAATTAAGCAACACTTGTCTTTACTTAAAGATGGTGCTGATTTGCGCGATTTCATTATGGGACCACGCAAACAGCGTCAAAAGCGTTTCATAGTGGCCAGCATCTATGCTGCATACAACAAGGCTTGGAAAGTCACACAAATTGAAACAGCTGAAAAAATACGAGAAATTGATCGTATTAATTTGGAAAAATCACTTTCTGTAGTGGACAATGGGTTAATGACTCTGTCCTCCAGAATATATTCGTTGAACAATATTGTATCCTCTGCCTTTGATATAATAGACAGAGACTTGCTAATGTTACAGCATGGCCAGTCGCAATTACGTTCTATTGTACAATTAGGCTGGACGCTGCAAAATCTTTGTTCAGGCTATGTGCCTTGGCGTTTAATCAACACAACGTCATTGTTTTCCATTTTTAACCTTACTGATAAACAAATCAGCTTGGCACAGAAAGGAGCAGACTATACAATTCTGAGCATCGAAAAACTTGAGAGATTACCATTGACAATGTCAGAAAGTCCTGTCATTGAATGGATAATACACGGGATTATCACAATTCCGATAACAACTTTCCGATTTAAAAAGTGCCTTGAATACATACCTACTGGCCAGTATGAACGATTGGGTAAAGGATATGTTAAGTCAGCATGGAAATTACCATACACACATTCATGCTATAGTGACAGCGACAAAAATGTATTTCTTAGTGGTGAAAACTGTAAACGTTCACTAAGCGGTATACTTTTGTGCCAGGGTATTAATTTACATGGAGCCTGTGAAGGTAATTCTAACAACCTTTCATGCCACCAGCTTGTCACACCTGCAACGCAGATAGAGCCTTTCTTTATGCAACTCGCGAATGGGAGTTACATTCTAAGAACAGATCACAAATGTTGTGGCCTTTTGCCAGGGAAAGCGTATCTCGTAAGCGTAACTTCCATGGTCAAATGCTGTATGCAAGCATTGTTCCCGAGCGGGCCTGGAGACATAGAGACTCCCATCTGGCCTCGTCTGCATTTCTCTTCTATACGAATTGATACTTTAAGCAAAATGAAGTCTGTGCTTTTGCAGACAACAGTGCCGATCACGTCATCAAAAGAGACGTATGATCTCCTAGTTGCAAGGACAGCTACGGAGGTTCATGACCTTTTATCAACAAATTGCCCCGTGCATTTCGTAGAAATGCTTAGCCAACTCCTTAACATGTCTAGTGCCACAGGCATCCCAGGCATATTTAAGACGATTTTTACGGGACTGCTTACACCATTTCAAGCAATTCTGGGAATCGTTCCAAATTTTGTCCACTCTGTTTTTGGCGGCATACCCCTATTTTTGGGACTTGTAGCAGGGATTTTATTTTTGACCCTCCTGCTCCGATATGGCAAGCCAAAGCTCAGACATGACTCCTATGAGGATGGAAGAAACAATCCTAGCAGTGCGCTACCGGGACAGAATAACTCGAGTCCTTGGATTGGCCAGGCTGAGAGATCTAAACATGACCTGGTTCCTTTCATTCAGACCGATATGGCAAAACTGCATCTTACCTGTACTACGATGTATGCTATGCGGAGATGAGTGCGTGTTGGACATCTGCCTTGCACTTCCATCAGCAGTACCAATGGATATCGATACTTTGCTCAGTCCGATAACGGCTCACGCATTGTGTTGTCCCCAGCGGCTACCAATCCTGATGACGGCATTCGTTGAGACTCCTGTACTACGACTAGGTGGTAACAGTGGAGCGAGTGACAAAAGCAACATCACCCAGGTACGACCTTCTGTGAGCATTGCTGATCCAGCCTTTGATGACAGCAATCATTCTCACACCTGCCAAGTTACAGCATTATCGAATTTGGTCGAACTGTCACCTGATTTTGTAGACCAATTCTTTGAGAGCCTGTCTGATATGATGTTCTCACCCGAACAGAAACAATAACTTTAGAGAAGCATTCCGACACACAGCGTTCCCATGAACTCTGAATTCGGCCTTCAGTTTTGAACAACAAAAACTTCTAAAAGCGTTGGAACTCTATTTCCCCGTTCAGCAAGAATTCTTTTGAATTGAGCACTTTTTAATATTCACCTTTTTTGGCACGAAAAATTCTTTGCTTAAAGTAGACCTATTCATAGAGAACAGAAGCTTCTACTTCTATTTTTAGATACATCTAGAGACATAATAACTTTACACCAGCCTCTAGCACATTTTACTGCAATGCATTTATATGTGATGAAATTATCTCGCACTTCTTTCTGTTTTCAGAGATATTTTCATTTGTAATTCTTTTTGCAAAATCATTCATTGATTTCATATGCTATAATTTTTGAATGATTTCTGCTTCAAAAACGTACAGTACCTATATTTTCACGTATTACAAATACGCCTATTTCAAATGCATATATGTATTTTGGGGTGGGCAATGTTACACATGCATCTTATTGCTCTAGTTTTAGTAATTTGATGGACATGAATTCGTGGAGTGGGTGTAGCGTTCTAATCTAGGACCCTGATCGATACTGTGACCTTATGCCCCTATACAGCTATAAATCTATTTATTCCCTATATTGGCATAACCGATCAAATACAATATTCAGAAACTCATCTCTGGCCTCACACGAACAGAGCCACATTTCAGAATCGCTTCCTCTGCCACTTCCTTTGCAGCTAATTAGTGCAATGACATAGCAGAAGTTACTATCTAAGATTCCTAGATTAACACTCCGAGTTCTTCAACAAGATAAAACTCAGCAACCTGGGAAAACCCCGCTTGCTATGTTTTGATTAGTAATAGAACTCTAATGAGCACTGATAGATGATCACTTCCTAGGGACATCTTTATTGATGTCTTATGTCCAAAAACTTACGTCAAACAAGGCACCTTTCAGGTATAAATATTACCAACATTGCCTTAAGCAAACGCTGAAGCTGCTGTCTCGCTGCTGCTGTTATGCTGATGATACCATAGCTGCTATCGCTACTGCTATCGCTGCTAATGAGCGAACGATGGTGTGGTGAACTTAGGAGCTGAACAGCCGTCCCCTGCAAGAGCCCAGCAGATGCAAGCTGCCCACGGACGCTGCCCCTCCTCTTTCTCGACGCGCTGGGAGAGACGCTGTCTTTTCTCCTGCAGAGAAACCCAGCCCCGGCGTTTCCAGCCTACCCTTGCGGGTGACTGGGATATCGAGTCCCTGAAGGAGATACCAGACCTCCATCATTCTATTCCAGAGGTATGGTGTTGACTAAACCCTTAGAGAGAATTCTTGAAGCAAACCTTGGCAAAACCAACTTAACTTAAAGCTACTTACTTACTCCCCTCCCAAGTATTAGGCTTAGGTCAGGTACACTGGGGTAGGCGTAGTTAGAAGCACCAGTTGAGTATTTTAGCCTAATGAATATATGAATGTATATATATGTTTAATTCATTTTAAACCATTGTATGGCTAAGAAACCATATCAATGCTTTTACAGTATTATTTCGCAATACTCATCTGACTGTAAGTACTTTTTATAATAACAAGTCTTGCAATTGTGGCAATTCATTTCTCTTGTACGAGAAGAAAGACTGTTCAATAAATGTTACCCTTTATTGAAAACGCCTGTCTCTCTATTCTCTACATATTGTGAAAGTAATCTGCACAACCACTGACTGAGTAAAATAACTGTCTATTGTTCACACGACTCTAGAGATTGACTCTTATCTGAGGAGCAAAGTTGTCATGTTGCACGGTTGTTGGAAAACTGAATCCCTTCTTGTCTGTACCAGGGAAGCTGATCACTTCCTATTCAGTCAAGAAAGTTTCCAGTGACCTCTGAGCTAGTTGGTAACAAACCCAATTAAGTTTAGCATAGTCAGTAGAGGCCTGGAAGATCCGCACTTCTACGTCGATACTACTGTTTATGTTATTCCAATGCGCAGGGCCTATTGGGAAAATAGGAACCACACTACACCATATTGTACACAAGCATTAGGCACACAGATAGCCTTAAAGCTATAAAACATTTCTTGGGGGCAAGACCTATAAGCATGTGGGCACATACAAAGATGATATTCAGGATGGTTGAGAAGTGCTTAAAAAGCAACTTCTTCCTTTTTAACAATGTACTTTATCACCAGGTGTGCTGTACTGCGATGGGCACCTGCTTCGCCCCCAGCTATGCAAATATGGGCTGGTGGGAGGAGCAGGTGATCCAGACGCAGTACCAGGTGGAGTGTGAAGAACATATTTTACATTGGATTCGTTTCATCGACGATCTGTTTTTGGTCTGAAAGAGCACTGAGGACCAAGTGAAGAAGTTTATTAGTAAAATTCAATACAACAATCTGAACCTAAGCTTCACAAGTGAAGTCAGCAAAGTGAGTGTTAATTTCCTCACAATTTATGTCAAATATGGCAAGGTGGAAACTAAGCTATATAGGAAACTGACCTCTGGCAACACATTGCTTCATGCAACAAGCTTTCACCCAACCAACTTGAAACGTAGCATACTGTTTGGTGAATGTTTAAAAACCAAGCAAAATTGCAGTGAGGAAGTTGAAACAGAAACACAACTTATAAATCTGAAAGAGAGATTTACTTGCCGAGGTTATTCAGAAGAAGGGGTAAATACTGCAATATGCAGAGTTTCAAAAAGAAAGAGAGAGGACATTCTATTTGGAAAAGATGAAGGTAAAAAGGAAAGGATGAGGACAGGAAACCAGTATTGGATGATAACAACCTTTAGTACACAGCTTAGGATGTTGCAGAACATCCTAAACAAACATTGCCACGTGAATAAATATGATTCAGTTCTCAGCAAGGTGGTGCCACACAGACCCCAAGTAACCTTCAGACATGTTAGATCATTCAAACAAGCACTGTTTAGTAATCCCCATAAAAAAACAACCAAAGGCAACATGGTTGAGCCAGGGTTCGGGATTCTTAAGATGCACGAAGTGCAAGGCTTGTAGATACGGTACCAACATGAACCAATATACACCAGGTTTATTCACATTTAAGAAAAAGATCAAAGGTAAATAAAGCTGCAAAACAGAGTTTGCTGTCTACATGCTTCAATGCCCTTGTGGCTTGAGGTACGTGGGCAGCACAATTCTGGAAGTACACAAGAGAGTTTTGCAGTTTTTTAGGACAATCAAAAATGGCGATCGTACATATCCAGCTGTGCGCCATTTTGAACGCTTTCGCGCAAAGGATTCTGATGGGCTTACATATTATGCAATTGATGCAGTGGCAGATAATGTACGTAGAGGCAACATAGAAAAGAAACTGAGACGATTAGAGTCGAGGTACATTATTGAATTAAATTCTAAGCAGCCAGAAGGCTTAAATATAGAGGAAGATATGTATACACATCTGTAGGAGTTAATGTATTTTTAACAACGTGCCTTTAATTCACGAATACAAAGTTTTGAGTGTATTAAATTATTTTAAAGGTGTTAGTATGGTTTATAGATAAAGACTCAAGAGTAACAAAATGAATTCAACATGGAAATATAAGGGAGAATCGGATGGAGGGGCCCACTAGGGCACAATTGTGAGGCAATTAACATGTTTTTATAAAATGTTTAAGAATAGGTATGAGCCCACTGAGGCTTGATTGTAGGCGGGGGTATACCTACTTAGGTTATATGAAGGAAACAATAAGACGTGGCAAATGAATGCTTTAACTGCAAATAATACCAAAGCTATTGTAATGGTCAATATAAATCAAGTGTGGTCCACAGGGGCTTGATTTAAATACGATGTGCTAAATTAATGGTGTTCTCGCAAATAAGATCACATTTATTGAACACCAATAATGTTTTTTAAATTCAGAAAAACACGTTAAATAATTAAAAATAATGGTAAAGTTGCAAGTATGGAGCGAGTTCCTTTTCTCAGCTAAAAATACAAATATGAATTTTGTTGACATATTTCCAAATACCATGATTGATTTTATTAGTGTTTGAATTGACTAAGTCAGAAAACTACGAGTCTTTTTTCCCTGGAAGTGGTTTGTAGTTTCACGTTACATGATCACGATCACGAGTGATATTTAAAATGGCGTCTCTCACTGCTGTGTTATCAGTGAGCAAGGCTGCAGGTCAGCCGTAACGCGCACAGAGTTGACAACTGCACACGGCGTCGGTGTCCTTTTTGAAGGGATAAAGTGGTTGGTTTCTGGGCTCTGTAGTCCTTTTGTTCGGTGGGGCGCATGCACGGAAATTGTGGCGAAATGACCCCAAGTGGGTGGGAGTACCTGCTGGCAAGTTGATGAAATTAAAGGTCTTATGAACTGTGTTCGTGTGTGGTGGCTCGTCAAATTTGGGAACCTGCACATTTTTGGATATTTAACGGCCGTCCCGGTCGTGATGAGCAGCCTGCTGCTGAGGCAGAACCAACCTTGCCATCTACATGGGGCAAACGAGGACACGAACGGCGTTGGGCATTGCAGGGGTGCCCGCGCAACATACCTTCATCCACTGAGAGGCGGGGCAGGCGACATCCAGCGGTGTGCACTCCCACCCACTTGGGGTCATTTCGCCACAATTTCCGTGCATGCGCCCCACCGAACAAAAGGACTACAGAGCCCAGAAACGCCGCTGAGACTTTGACACGCCCAGTGGGCGGGGACTATTGACTAAGAGGCGCGCCATGGATCTAGGTGCACTTTGCCACTGACGAAGAGGGCGGTAGCTCTCGAAACGCGTTTGGCAGCAGATGGAGGAGAACATCACTGTTGTGTACCTGCTGGCAAGTTGATGAAATTAAAGGTCTTATGAACTGTGTTCGTGTGTGGCGGCTCGTCAAATTTGGGAACCTGCACATTTTTGGATATTTAACGGCCGTCCCGGTCGTGATGAGCAGCCTGCTGCTGAGGCAGAACCAACCTTGCCATCTACATGGGGCAAACGAGGACACGAACGGCGTTGGGCATTGCAGGGGTGCCCGCGCAACATACCTTCCACTGAGAGGCGGGGCAGGCGACATCCAGCGGTGTGCACTCCCACCCACTTGGGGTCATTTCGCCACAATTTCCGTGCATGGGCCCCACCGAACAAAAGGACTACAGAGCCCAGAAATGCCGCTGAGACTTTGACACGCCCAGTGGGCGGGGACTATTGACTAAGAGGCGCGCCATGGATCTAGGTGCACTTTGCCACTGACGAAGAGGTCGGTAGCTCTCGAAACGCGTTTGGCAGTAGATGGGGGAGAACATCACTGTTGTGTACCTGCTGGCAAGTTGATGAAATTAAAGGTCTTATGAACTGTGTTCGTGTGTGGCGGCTCGTCAAATTTGGGAACCTGCACATTTTTGGATATTTAACGGCCGTCCCGGTGGTGATGAGCAGCCTGCTGCTGAGGCAGAACCAACCTTGCCATCTACATGGGGCAAACGAGGACACGAACGGCGTTGGGCATTGCAGGGGTGCCCGCGCAACATACCTTCATCCACTGAGAGGCGGGCAGGCGACATCCAGCGGTGTGCACTCCCACCCACTTGGTGTCATTTCGCCACAATTTCCGTGCATGCGCCCCACCGAACAAAAGGACTACAGAGCCCAGAAACGCTGCTGAGACTTTGACACGCCCAGTGGGCGGGGACTATTGACTAAGAGGCGCGCCATGGATCTAGGTGCACTTTGCCACTGACGAAGAGGGCGGTAGCTCTCGAAACGCGTTTGGCAGCAGATGGGGGAGAACATCACTGTTGTGTACCTGCTGGCAAGTTGATGAAATTAAAGGTCTTATGAACTGTGTTCGTGTGTGGCGGCTCGTCAAATTTGGGAACCTGCACATTTTTGGATATATATATATATATATATATACTCCACACTCGATCCTGTTGCCGAGGTCCGTGTCCCATAGACAAGTGGCAAGTGAAACCGGGCAGGTCTCCCTGTGAATTTTATTTCCACCAATTCTTCTCAAAGAAGCACTCGCACTCAGAGTAATATCAAAGTTTTAATTCGCTGTGACATCAGTGATGTCATGAGTGATATCACTGACCATGTCATGAGTGATGTAATATGTGACATCATCAGCAGTGCATTGCAGGCGCGCAAGTTATAGTGAGTCCAACTAACTATAACGTGGGAATTTCAATGGTTTTATGTCAGTAAAATTTCCAGGTAACTATAACTGGTGTGAAACCTATGGTTTTTTCAGTGAATTTAATAGGTTTTTTAAATGCTAATTCCTAACTATAACTGGTGTGAGACCTATGGTTTTTTCAGTGAATTTCATAGGTTTTTTAAATGCTAATTCCTTTCTATATCGAGTTTCTAACCTATGTTTTTTTTTACAATTTGCTGTTTTGTGTAAGTATTAATTTTTGAGTTTTTTTTAATATAATTTTTTCCTGGGGCACTCTGGGTGCGCGCTCCGGTAAGCTCTCCGGTAAGCTCTCCGGTAAGCTTTCCGGTAAGCTCACCGGTAAGCTCACCGGAAAGCGCACCCAGAGCGCTACTTTCGTTCGTTTAAAAAAATATGAATGAAAAGTTAATAATAATGCAAAACATTTCGTACCATACAAATAAAATCAGTTTTTTTTATAAGGAAAATGATTATGCATTTCCGTAAAAGTATGATGACGTCACTTCGGCCCGCAACGTAAGCGCCCTCGGAAGCGCCTACGTTCGCGCCGCGTATACGCCCCCGGAAGCGCCTATGTTCGCGCCACGTATGCGCCCCGGAAGCGCCTACGTTCGCGCCGCGTGTGTGCACCCGGAAGCGCTCCAGTGCACGCAGCGTAAGCGCGTCGGGTCATGTGACCTTAAAATAACACTTTTCATTGGTTGCTAACAGTTTTTTTTTACAAAGAATGAAATCCCCACCCATTTCCTTCACTTCTTCTTTCACTTTTGTGACTGCAAGACCTGCCTTTTTGCTCCTGGATATTTCTTGGTTTTACAATGGCTGCCAGACAATCCAGCAGTGAGGATGAACAAGAATTCATCAATGAAGAGCCTCCTCAACGAAAAGTTAAGGAACATTTCATTTGGAAATTTTTTAAAATCCCACCTGACCAAAAAAAGGTGAATGCTCCAAAAGTGGAGTGCAGGATCTGCAAAGAAGTGATGTCGCGGGGTAACCCCTTAAAAAAGTACTCATTTGGAAACTTCACGATGATCCGGCATGTGGAGAGGAAGCACCCCCAGAATTTTGCCCGGGAAAGTGTCAGGGCTCTGGCACAAGAGGTTCCCAGTGATGGGGCCTCTACATCCACCGGAGGAGCAACTTCTTCTGGGAGGGGGCAATCGCAGGAGCAGGTGCCAAACATTCAACCTGCATTTAACCATGGTGTCCTCAGATGCAGATACTGCAATCAACTCCTCACCTATGGGGAGCAAAGTGTCCAGCTCATAGTTCGAGCATTGGAGTACCATCGCTGCCCTTCCCACCCCTAATTTGTTTTGTTTTTTTTGCTCCTGTTGAGCAGTTTCCATTCCCTGTTTTTGTTCCTGTTTAGAAAAAAGAAGAAAACAAAAAGTTCTTTTCAGAACTACCTCCAATTCTCATCAAAGAGCTATATTCTTAAAAAAATGAAAAAAGTGTAAGTGAAATAGAGTGCATTGATAATGGAAAGGAGAATGAGTAAGAAAGAACAGAAAGGTATGAGAGGAGAAAGGAAGTGAAGTAGGAGGACTGAAAGAAGGTGAGTGTTAGGAAAGAAAGTAAGGAGAAGAAGAGTGAATATGGGGAATGTTGATATTCAAAGAAAATGTGGAAAAGGAACAGGGGTGTGGAAGGATAAGAAAAGATGCATTGCTGGAGTTGAAGACAGAAGGCCTCATTTATGAAGCCATGCATCACTTTAACACCACCAAAGCATCACTTTTTGTGACGCATCAGTCCAATAAAAAATGCACCTTATTTATTCATATTTACAAAGTGGCGTTTCTAGGTAAATACGTCAGTTTGTAAACCCCTGTGCCACATTATTCCTACGTCAGGTGTAATGTATGCAAAAGGGACGTATTGACGCAAGAAAGGGTCGTAGAGGTGACACAGTAAATAAACTGGAGGCCTCATTTCTGAAACGTGATGCATCGCTACGTGAAAACAGCGATGCGTCACTTTTCTGTGCGCACTTCTTATGACATTCCAGATGTGTCATATTTAATGTATGACGAATCAACTCGCAAGGAGTTACAGATACGTCAGTATTTCTGACGTATCTGTAAACACAAAAGTGACGCATTACTGGAGTGTGTCATAAATGTAACGCAACTCCAGTAATGCGTCCTTTCACATAGGGAAAGCACCATGTGAAAGGTCTTGCGTCAGTCTTACACCTGCTGTGAGGCAGGCGCAAGATTTTGACGCAACAGCATCCTAAAAGTGACGCAGTGAAATCTCATAGATTTCACTGCGTCGCTATTACCAAGCTTTTTGCGGGGGAACGCCCCCTCTGCATACATTATACCTGACGCAGGTATAATGTGGCGCAGGGTTTTAAAAAGTGACCCATCTACCTAGATGCGTCACTTTTTAAATATAGCGCAACGAGGCGCATTTTTTTACACCGCTGGTGCGATGCATCACTTTTCTGTGCGCACTCCTTACAACATTCCAGATGTGTCATATTTAATGTATGACGAATCATGTCGCAAGGAGTTACAGATACATCAGTATTTCTGACGTACCTGTAAACACAAAAGTGACGCATTACTGGAGTGCGTCACAAAAGTGACGCAACTCCAGTAATGCGTCCTTTCACATGGGGAAAGCACCATGTGAAAGGTCTTGCGTCAGTCTTACACCTGCTGTGAGGCAGGCGCAAGATTTTGACGCAACAGCATCCTAAAAGTGACGCAGTGAAATCTCATAGATTTCACTGCGTCGCTATTACGAAGCTTTTTGCGGGGGAACGCCCCCTCTGCATACATTATACCTGACGCAGGTATAATGTGGCGCAGGGTTTTAAAAAGTGACCCATCTACCTAGATGCGTCACTTTTTAAATATAGCGTAACGATGCGCATTTTTTTACACCGCTGGTGCGTCAGAAAAAGTGACGCACAGGCGGCGCAAAACTGTCGCAAGGCCTTCATAAATATGGTCCTGGATTTTCCCCGTGCTTCGCTCTCCAGTGCGCTTCCCGGTGCGCGTACCGGGCGCTCCCCCCGCGCAAATCGAAAAAAATATTTTTTTAAAATGCCCCACGGGACCCTATTTTAGCCCCCACATTAAACCTAGGGGGTCAGGAGGGGGTCTACCCTGCCCCCTTATGGTCAATTCCCCCCTTTGTTTTTGCCACCTCTTATGTTTCGATTTTACCGAGACACAAGATGGCGGCCGCTCCGGACTGTTTAGAATGTTTACAGACACCCAAGGGCCAATCAGCTTTCTGCGCGCAAGTCGCGTGGCGCGCCCGGTGCGCTCCCCGGTGCGCGTACCGGGGCGCGCCTATAGATATATATATTTTTTTTAACCTAAATTACTCAAAATCCACTGGAGCACATATCTTGAGACATAGCAAAGGCACATCGGGCTACCAGTCCCGACAATTTTGCCAAGTTTGGTGTAAATCCATTCAGCCGTTCGAGCTAAAAGTGAAATCGACCGCCCTATGGAAATTAACATGGGGAAAACGCGTTTTGGGACCCCCCTTTTATCTCGGACCCCGCTTGACGAATCCCCCCCAAACTTTCAGGGAAGGACCGGGGCGCCGCGAGGCCATTTTGAGGAAATTTTCAGGCAGATTCGTCAACCGGCGCCAAAGTTATTCCAAATAGAATTTTGAGATTTAACATTGAAAAAAATCCTAACTATAACTACCTACTGGCGACCGCCAGTAGGTAATATATATATATATATTGGAGGGGGGTTTGCACGCAAAAACCCAAAGGTTACAGAGACGATGTAGATAGGCTTGGATTTCACTCATACAAAACCAGTGAAACTCATCAGAGCTCATTTTAACTTACACCCAAGCAAAACACTGCTTATGACCTCACAAATTACATATCTCATGATATGGTCAGTGACATCACTGATGATATCACTGATAACATCTCAAATGAAAACACTGACTACATCATCCAGGGAGTATAAGTGTTTTCTAGGAGTTTATGAGTATTACATATATATATATACTAACCTACTATAAAAGATAGATTAGTATACCAGGTGCACTACTGAGTGATACTTCTAACATATTATGTGAGTGGCTGTGTGACTGTGTGTATCTGTGTGTGAGTGGCAGTATGGCCATGTGAGTGGGTATGTGAGTGGCTGTGTGGGTCTATAAGTGGGTGTGTGAGTAGCTGTGTGGGTGAGTGAGTGGCTGTGTGAGTGGCTGTATTGGTAAGTAAGAGGATGTGTGAGTTGCTCTATTGGTGAGGAAGTGGCTGTATGGCTGGGTGCGTGGATGTGTGAGCGACTGTATGGGGGAGTGAGTGGGTGTCTGAATGGCTGTATGAGTGAGCGAATGGGTGTGTAAATGGGTGTATGGGGAGTGAGTGGGTGTTTGGGTAAGTGAGTTGCTGTATGAGTGACTGTTTTTGAGAGTGGTGTCTGTGTGAATGGCTCTATGGGAGGGTGAGCAGATGTGAGAGTGCTTGTATGGATATGTAAATCAGTATATAAGTGGGTGTGTGAGTGCTTGTATGGGTGAGTGAGTGGCTGTGTTGAGAGACTGTATGGGTGAGTGAGTGGTTGTGTAAGTGGCTGTTTGAGTGAATATGCAGGTGTGTGAGTAGCTGTATGGGTGAGTGTGTGGCTGCGTGAGTGGCTTTATGGGCACGTGACTGGTTGTATAGTAGCTGTAAGAGTGAGAGTGGTGTGTGAGTGAGTGTATGAGTAAGTGGTTGGGTGTGTGAGTGGCTCTATGGTTGAGTGAGTAGATGTGTGAATACTTTAAAGGGTTGTGCGGGCATGTGACTGTGTGTATGAGAGGGTGTATAGGGGTATGAGTGGATTTGTGAGTGCTTCTGTGGATGATGTCATCAGTGATGCCATTTGAGATTTCATCAGAGATGTCACTGACCGTCTCATGAGTGATGTAATATATGAGGTCATAATCAGTGTGTTGCAGGGGGTTAAGTTATAGTTATCTCACTGTACAGTTTCACTGGTTTTGTACAAGTGAGTCTAACTATAACGTTCCTGTAACCTTTGTTTTTTTCAGTGAATTTCTAAGGTTTTTAAAATGTAATTTCCTAAATGTAACCACTTTGACAGTGATTGTGTGAGTGAGTACTTGAGTGTCTCAGTAAGCCATGAGTGGGTGTTAGAGTGCCTGAGTGGGTCTGTCAGTAGGTGTGTGAATGTCTGAGCAGGTCTGTGAGTGGTTGCGTGAGTGTCTAAGTGGGTCTGTGAATAGGTGCATGAGTGGATAAGTGAGTGAGTACATGAGTCTCTGAGTGGGTCTGTGATTTAATGCATGAGTCTCTGAGTGGGCCTGTGAGTGAGTGCAAGAGTCTCTGAGTGGGTCTATGACTGGATGCTTGAGTCTCAGAGTGGGTCTGTGAGTGGGTGCGTGAGTGGGTCTGTGAGCAGATACATGAGTATATGAGTTGGTTTGCCAGTGGGTATGCAGTAAAAAGAGTAGGGGCACATGGGAGCAAGTCCTCGTGCCAGCTTCCCCGGTGATGGCCCTCTTGTCCAGGTTGTCTGCAGTCCGCAGCCCTCTGCTACCTTCGGTTTTGTGCCTCCTCTATTCATTTCCTGCTCATTTTTCTGCCTCTTCTCTCCTCGCTCCTGCCCTCTATTTTTCCTCTTTCTGCTCATTCTGCCTGTTATTTTACCTCTTTCTGCTTGCCCCTGACCTTTTGCCTCCTGCTGCTCGTTTCTGCATGTTATTTTGGCTCTTTCTGCTCGCCCCTGACTTTTACTTTTGCCTCTTGCAGCTGGTTTCTCACTTTTACTTTGCCTCTGTCTGCTTATTGCTGACCTTTATTTTGCCTCAATCTCTGCTAGTTTCTTACCTTTATTTTGCCTCTTGAGAGATGTGCAAGGATACGAGTTGAGCGTACGCATAACTGCTTTAAGCCCCTCAGAAGTATCCGCAAGTGCAACCATATTTCCATAAGCATGTCAGCCGACGCGCTCAAGGATCAGGAGACGGCGGTTAAAGAAATGTTCGATGACCCACGCGCGCCAAACCAAAACTCACTTCCCCAGAATGCACTGGTAGGAAACAGCAACACCAGTCTTAGGGACAAATTCAGGCATTTGGAGAAACTGATGAAAAATTAGCAAAGTAAGTGGTGGGAAGGGAAATCCCTTCAGAGATATCTGGACGTGGGAAGGATCCCACGAGGACTCAGGATTTGAATAGCACCCAGTTATGAACCCCGACCCCAGGATGATAAAAGAATGGGCCAAAACAAAGCTAGAATCCTCAAGGAAACTGGTTGCTATTCTCTTAAAATATGCAGAATCAGACTGTATCAAACTAAAAGAAACAAATTGAAACATTAAATGATGAACTGAGTCAAAAGGGACGTAAAGAGGAAACAAAATTGCACGAATATATGACTAAAAGACTGCGTAAAGAGGAGGAGAAAATGTGGGAAAGTGAAACATTTAAATTTCATAGATATAAGGCAGACTATGAATGCGGCCGCATTTTTATGTTTGCCAAAAAATAAGATTCTCTCAAGAGCTCTAAATATAGCGCAGCTAGCACTGTCAAAATAAATGCTGTGAGCAACAGAGGGAGACTTGTAGATTCTTCCACCTCCGACTTAATGGATGTCTCAGATAGTGAAACCGAAATAAACCCCAGAAATACCAGAGGCGCACAAATTCCACCAAAATTGTCACTTGTGGAAGAACTTGATTTTGTATGCTTACAGTGCCGACAGACACTACGGCCACGAGCCCAAAAAACAGACAGGGAAAAGTAGAACAATCAAGCACCGGGAGAGGCGAAATGCCAAAAGAAACAGAGCAAAAGAGACAAAATGTGCGCAGATGGAAACGGAATTAATCACAAATAAAGTTTCTAACAATACAGTAATCAACCTGGCAAACGTGGATCTGAACAAGGCAGGGGAACATCTATTATCCCTCGGGCTCTTATATTTCCCCGAAAACACTTTTAATTATGCATCGACAAGAATGGATATTTTGAAAGGGGTGAGAAAACTCAAATTAAAGAAATTTCATCTACTCAAGGCAATCAGCGACACTGAGACAAACATGAATATTGAAGTGCAACAACCGCCGTCCCCATACAATTTAACCGTTTCATATCTGCCAATATTAAGGGATCTACAGGATTTAGCCCGAGAAAACACCCAACTTTCAGGGGACAGTCAAATCTCTGGGCCAACATCTGAATTAAACCAGCAGCAACTATAAGCAGCACATCATGAGAAGTGTGGCTCAATGGTTAGAGGAGGCATACCCGGAAGCTGAGGTCAGACCCGGGACCAGGGTTCAATTCCCGACGCGGCAGGGTCTGAGCCCAAGTGTCCAAGGACTCGGTAATTCTCACTTCGGTGCCTACTCGAACCACGGGTTCACACTCTGCAACTCTGGGCAATAGCTTGCTTAATCTCCACTACGGCCCCCGCGGCGGGATGCCTGGCCTTCACCTTGGGGATGCCCGGCCTTCACCTTGGGGATGCCCAGTACGGGTTATCTCACAGGGAAAAGCCAGGACGGGTTCCCAATGCAAGTGCCGGGACACCCCGTTGGGGTAGCTGTGCGCTATATAAGATACACTAAAAAAAAAAAAACTACTCCCTTCAAACCAAATTCCACGTTTAACCCAATAACACCCAGAGACTCAATCGACATCTTTCATGAACAAATCATTGCAGGAATCAAACGTTTGAATTACAAAACATGAGGCAGTAGAAGAGATTAAACTAATCGACAGGCCATTCAATACCACCAACTCAAGGCCAAACTAAAAAACAATATTTAAATAATCATAATGAATGCTGACAAAGGGGGAAATCTAGTCATCTGAGGGAAAAAAAGAATACGTAGAGGAAACTATGGGGCAACAATTAGATCGTAATTGCTACCACAAAAGTAATGTAATGTAGTCTTGTAAAGCACACTGCTGCCCTGAGGCGTTGTGGCGCTGTAGACCGCTGGGGAACCCATCCTGGCTATCCCAGTGAGATGGTCCTTACTGGGTATCTCCAAGGTGAAACCAGGCATCACCGGCGAATGTGGGGGGCCGTTGTAGAGATGAGGCAAGCTAATGCCCATAGTTGCCGAGTGTGATCCCTGGTTAGAGTAGGCACCAAGGCAAGAATTATCGAGTCCGCTGACCCTGGTCCACGACCCTGCCGCGTCGGGAATTGAACCCTGGTCCTGGGCCGTTCTGTGTGATCCCTGGTTAGAGTAGGCACCAAGGCGAGAATTATCGAGTCCGCTGACCCTGGTCCATGACCCTGCCGCGTCGGGAATTGAACCCTGGTCCCGGGCCGTTCTCTGCTTCTGGGTCTGCCGCCTCTAACCAGTGAGCCACACCACTCCACAACATTCTGATATTCTCTCTCTAAAAACAACTCACAATGCATACTATAACAAACAGCTTGGAAAAGCACAGGCTTGCTAACAATGGATGAATACAAATTTCTGAAAGATGACACACCAACTACACCAGTCATTTATTTCATCCCTAAACTACACAAAAACCCCCTCAAGCCCCCGGGACGACCGATAATTTCTGCGAGAAATAGCCTAACAGAGATTATTTCATCCCTAAACTACACAAAAACCCCCTCAAGCACCCGGGACGACCGATAATTTCTGCAAGAAATAGCCTAACAGAGATGATTTCATGCCTAAACTACACAAAAACTCCCTCAAGCCCCCGGGACGACCGATAATTTCTGCGAGAAATAGCCTAACAGAGATTATTTCATGCCTAAACTACACAAAAACCCCTTCAAGCCCCCGGGACGACCAATAATTTCTGCAAGAAATAGCCTAACAGAGATTATTTCATCCCTAAACTACACAAAAACCCCCTCAAGCCCACGGGACGACCGATAATTTCTGCGAGAAATAGCCTAACAGAGATGATTTCATCCCTAAACTACACAAAAAAACCCTCAAGCCCTCGGGACGACCGATAATTTCTGCGAGAAATAGCCTAACAGAGAAAACATCACAATACGTTGACTATTTTTTGCAAGAACATGTTCAGCAACTCCCCTCCTACATAATAGATACAGGAGAATTTTTAGCCAAAATCCATGACTTCAAGCGGCAAAAAGACTTTTTATTAATTACTATGGATATAACAGTACTTTATACAAGCATCAGTCATAAAGACGGAATGAGGGTCATACAACATTATCTTAGAACAAGACCGGCCCAATTCGAACAGCACAGCAAGATGCTTATTGACATGATTGACTTTTGTTTTAACAATAACATGTTTCTGTTTCAGAGTACTTTATACTAGCAGTTAAATGGCGTAGCAAAGGAGGCCAGCTTCTCCCTCAGCTACGCTTGCCTACACATGAGTTGGTGGGAGAAGCTGGTCCTACGAAAATCTTTTGAATTCATACTGCATAACAATGTAAAACTGTGGTTAAGATTTATTGATTACCTGTTTCTAATTTGGCACTGGACCTTGTCAGATGCACAAAGTTTCATAGAGGGTCTCAATAAAAATGACATTAATCTGCAATTTACGGCCAACATTAGTGCAGAAACAGTAACATTTCTGGATGTCCAGGTATACATAAAAGAAGGTAAGATTGAAACAAGGGTATATAGAAAACCCACTGACAGAAACTCTGTGTTGCATGCAGCCAGTGCACATCCACAGCACCTCATACAAAGCATCCCTTTCAGGGAAATGATCAGGCTAACCAGAATTTGCAGGAACCAACAAGATTTAAGGTTAGCACAACAAGCAAGCAAAGTAACGTTTTTTGAGAGAGGGTACAGCAACAAATGTATCAATACAGCCACCACCAAGAGCCAGTCATTACACAGGGAGAACTTACTCAAGAACTCCAAACACCAGGTGCAGATTCAGGCACCTATGGAAGCCAGTAACAGGCAAGAAATAGGAGGAGAAGCATTCAGAATAAGTATTGGGTACAGCAAACAAGAAAAAGCAATAAACCAAATCCTTCGCAGAAATTGGCCAATTGTTTTAAATGACCCTACGATAGGCCACTTGTTATCAGCCAAATTAGCCATCACCCACAGCAGAGCGTCCTCCATGAAAGATTACCTGGTGCAACCCTGACAGCAAAACAGCCCGTACATAGCTGGCACAAAGAAAAGGGTTCTTTAAATGTAAATCCTGTAAAGCCTGTAAGCATGGCTCCAATAAAACAACCTATGTTACACCCTTTGGCAACCAGGAGCATATCATCAACAAGGCTCTCACTTGCAAGACAGATTATGTCATCTATCTACTAGAGTGCCCTTGTGGTTTAAGGTATGTGGGAAGTACCAAACTACAGGGGCAAAACACATGAGGGCCATCAAAAACCAAAATCAGACATAACCGGTGGCACGGCACTTTAGGGAAACACATACATCTAATCCCAAAGAACTCAAATATTATATGATAGATGCCGTATTAGCCAACAAAAGGGGAGGCAACAGAGAAAAGGCCCTACATAGACTAGAGACTCGGTATATCCTTGAGTTGGATTCTAAACAACCCAGGGTGTTGCGTGCACAGCCTTGACCGCTGCACGTCTTATAGGCCCGAATGAACGACGGGACCTATGGACAAGGGCGGCCGTCATTTTCCGCGAGATGCGGGAGCTTTGGAGGGCCGGAGATCACAAACCACAATTCCCAACTCTCTGTGCGGGAGAGGAGGAACCCGGCCGGCTACGTAAGCCGAAGCCGAGCAGAGGAAGCTCGCAGATTATCCCGGCTTTGCTGCGAGACGTTTTGAGATGGAGTTTTGGGCTTCTACCATTCCCGGTGGGGTAAGGGTGTCGGTGACACCGCCAAGAGTCATTCCTCTGTGATACTTTAATTGCGCTAGCGATTGCTAGCTTGTCCTGGGTGTCGGTGACACCGCCAAGAGTCATTTGCCTGTTATCATTTGATTGCGCTAGGGAGCGATAACATTGACTTTGTGTATAGAAAACTTAATGTAATGTAATGTAATGTAATTGTGATACTTGTAAAGCGCACTGCTACCCCATCTCGGGGTGTCCTGGCGCTGAAGACCGCTAGGGAACCCGTCCTGGCTTTCCCTGTGAGATGGTCCCTTCTGGGTATCTCCAAGGTGAAACCAGGCACCCCCGGCGTCTGTGAGGGGCCGTTGTAGAGATGAGGCAAGCTTAATGCCCAGAGTTGCCGAGTGTGATCCCTGGTTAGAGTAGGCACCGAGGCGAGAATTATCGAGTCCGTTGACCCTGGTCCACGACCCTGCCGCGTCGGAAATTGAACCCTGGTCCCGGGCCGTTCTCTGCTTCCGGGTCTGCCGCCTCTAACCAGTGAGCCACACCACTCCACCACTCATTGCAAGCCATTGCTATTAGTTTGGAGTTACAAAATTTTTTGGGTCACAACATTTCCTGGATAATCCGGGACATTCTACTGGTTTTGATGCCAGGTGGTATATTATTCTTTTCCTCTCTACTACGTGGTATGGTACAGCACTTGGGATAATTGCAGTGGGTACCACATGCCAAAAAATGGATAAAGGCTGTTAATCGTACTGTCAAAGATGTTTCATGTGCAATAAGTGTGTGTGTTTGTGCTTACCTTCTAGCAGGGGACGTAGAGAGGTAGCTGCCATATAAGCTTATCCTTCCTCCCTGGTGAGGCCCGCACCCATACACTGACAGGTGGGTACTGTATGTAGTTTATACTGGTTACAGAGGCGCATTGGTCATATTTCCTGTGTGCACTGTTTATGTTTCCTTGTTCCTTTATTTCCAGTGCTCCACTTGCAACCACATGTGTCTGCCATAGGACTAAGCCAATACAGGGTAGCCAAAGAGTAGGTCTTGATGACTGCCAATCGTCCTTCTTCTTATGGTTATCAGAACTGAGTTCCTTTTTCTTTGCAGGTAGACTTGTGGTGGCAAAAAACCCATATAGCTTTGAATTGGCCATTGAGACTGTTAGCGCAGTGTGTCTAAACAACCTTTTTATATTTACAGGTCTCCCTCCCTGCTGTTCCCATCCTTTCCTTCCCCCGATTGACCCCCTTGATCTTTCGTGCCATCACGGCAATTCGGAATTGAGGTTGTCAATAGGTGGACCCCATTGAGCAACGAGCCGATCCTAAGAGGCCTCCGAGGGACCACGACAGAATAATCTGCCTAATCTATAATATACCTCTCTTGGTCGGTTCAATGTTGCTATGGCCACCCTTGAAGATGTGCTAGCTACTTTAGTGACACTTCAACAAAAACTTACTGATTACAAAACTGAAATAGCTGCCTCTAGGGCAGAGACAGCTGCCTTGCAGGATACTGTTAATAGAATGCAGAGAAACCCCTTTGATGCACAGTCGTGGTGAGGTGTTGGGGGAGTCTTTTTCAGTTTAGTTCACCCCCAGTTCCAACCCCATTTTCAGTCGAAATACCTACTCCCCTTCCCTTAGCAGCCCCGGAGCGGTTTTATGGGGAGGTGTTAGAACTGGCTATTTCTGGTAGGCTAAGGCTGACGCCAAAGCCAGGCAGAAACCACCATTCTAGTCAGGGTAAGGGAGTCACACACCAAGATAACCCCTGCTCACCCCCTTGGTAGCTTGGCACGAGCAGACAGGCTTATCCCGGAGGCAATGTGTAAAGCATTTGCGCCAGCACACAACAGCAACAACATCCTAGGCACACCACAAAAGGAACTCCACACAAGGTTATATAAAAATAACTTCTGTATTGTCAAAACACATCAGATAGAATCACACATGTACATTGTGCCAACTGGCACGGGCAATATTCACAAGGGATTATTTACACAGGACAGGGCCACGTGGCAGGACAGGGCCACGTGGGCACCTGTCAGAATCAGCACTTATATAAAATCACTGTAGAACAAATTAGCAAATATAAATCACAACCAGTAACTACTGGTAACAGGTAAGTACCACCTACGCAACCCTAAACACCTTAGGAGAATGTCACACAGGGAACCAGGACCTCACTAGGACCACCTGTACTAAAAAGAACAACCACCTAAGTATCACAATACATTTAGGGGTATAAGCAAGAACACATTACTCATGATGCATCACAACATTCAGAGGTGTAGGGAAGGAAAAACACATGATGCATAAACCAACACATTCAGAGGTGTAAAATCAAGGAAGACACATGATGCATAATAACATTCAGAGGTGCCAGAACATAACTCAATAGCGCAAAAGCACATGATGCCTAAAAACATTCAGAGGTGTAAGATCAAGGTGCGTAATCATAGTACATGCATTACATTTCCTAGCACCACGTCACATTGCGCAAAACTCACATTAGGCCTAACCAGTAAAGACTACAGTAGGCAATGTCTCACTAGTCTAAACACACATAGGTAAGCACACAGCAAAAACACATAAGCCACCACTTGTGGCAGTCCCTAGGCCTACTGGCCTTGTTGGGGCTAGGACGCCCTGTGTCCCAATAGTCAGGGGCCTAAACGGTGCAGCTGCCACTAATTGCTGGGCAGCTGGTGTAACAATGGTGGGGAGAACGTTGGAGCTTTCCAGGCACTGCACAAAGCACTCATGTCCCCCAAGAGCCTCACTGGGCTCTAAACATCATGTGGGCGGTGAGCCCCTCTGGACTCCAAATATCAAATGCCCTCCAGAGCCTCACTGGGCTCCAAATAAAGCAACGATGGCCCCACGAGCCTCTCTGGGCTCGCAAAACAAATATGGGCTGTGAGCCTCTCAGGGTTCTGAACAAATGCGGCACCGCGGGCCTCTCTGGGCTCCTAATAAAGTACATGCGGCCGCGAGCCTCGCTGGGCTCAAACAACTAAGAACTGGCCCTCGAGCCTCTCGGGCTCCGAATCAATAGGAGGAGTCCCCCTCCGGGGACTCGGCATCAGGGGGGCATCAGGGGGTGCCCCACGGGCCTCCGAGCACCCAGGCGCTCACGCTGGAGGGGAGGGGCGGGCATCTCCTTCTCTGCAGCACTCACCGGGTCTGTGGACGCGCCGGTCTCTTCTCGCTTTCCGGGGCTCTTCCTCGCTCTTGGGAGCCCCGGGGGGGATACGGCAGATCCTTGGGGAGAAGCAGGGTCGCGGAGTAGGCTCCCGCCGCTCCCTGCCTCGTCGCGCTTCACGGGCCGGACACCCAAACTCCTCGGGCTGGCAGCCCATCACGGCGCGGCCCGGGTACACGTCATCAGGGAATCCCGGTCCGGCGGCCAATCACGGCGCGGCCCGGGGAAACGTCATCAGGAAATCCCGGGCCGGCAGCCAATCCTAGCGCGGCCCGGGGAGACCGTCACAAGGGGTCCCGGGCCAGCCGCGGTGAACTTGGGGGGATGACGAGGGCTAGGCTCCCTCGAGAATACGAACAAATAGAAAATAAGCGAGGTAGGCCCTCGCTAGGGCAACCATAAGCAGGGTGGGCACCTGCAAGGCAAATAAAGCGCTCCCAGTGCTAAAAGTTAAATAAAGCGCCTTTCAGCGCTAAAGGGACAAGAGAAAGCGCCCTCCAGTGCTATAAGTAACATAAAGCGCTCTCAAGGCGCTTGGGGGATTCAGAGAGCGCTAGGCCCCTCTGAAATGACCCCATTAGCAAGGAGGGTCCCAGCAACAAGTAGGACAGCACAGGCAAAGGTTTCCAGGGCCAAAACAAAGTCTCCCATCACCCCAGGCAAGGCAGAGGGGTCCCAGGAAGTCCTTCAGCAGTCCAGTCATCCAGGAAAGTCCATCAGGTGTCCAGGGGCTGGGCAGGGCTCAGGGAGGCAAGCCTTCCCCTGAGCCCCAGCAGCAGCACGCCCCTGGCAGGATTCAAGTCAGAAACAAGAACATTTTGGAAGGGGACACAGTCCCTTTTTATACAGGGAAATCATTTGTCTAGCAGGGTGCAGGCAGTGTGAGAACCAGCTAGAACTGGTTATAGGGAATTTCTTTCACTGGCCAGGCTAGGGACATCAGACGCACCCCAGGGAGTGGAGCCAGCATTGTGTAGGGAAAACTCAGCCTCATTCAGGACCCTCAAACCAGACGGTCAATCCACAAGCAGGCCCAGGCTCACTCCTCCCCTCACATCAGCCTGCTAAACACTCCATTCACCACCGGAGCAGACCCTCCCAGACTCTTGGAGCCAGGCTCACCAGCCAGCCTCAGCCAATCACACGCCAGACACAAATTACACAAATATGCCAACTTCTAAAAGTGGCACTTCTACACTAGACACATTCATGCCGCATATATCATTACGCAGCATTCAATCTCACGAGTTCGCACATACCAAACTCGACCCTGCACTCCCCACACATCAGGAACTACCATGGTCACACATATTCCCCATGCATTCCTGTGGGAGGGCAGGTCACTCACCACACATACACAGAGAGCTCACGCACTTTACACTGTACCACAGTGAAAAAGTGCGCAGAGGCCTAAAATCACCAACACCAGGTCACAGAAACAGGCTAGGAAAAAGCAAAAAGTCTCGGGGTGAACCTGCCAAAAGGGCCGGGTCCAACAGGAGGCCTCCAAGGTCCAGGTTTTCATGACACACGTGTTACTGAATTTTACATGCAAACCAAAGGCCTTTCCCACTAATCAGTCTAGAGTAACTTTTCTGATCTCCTATTTAATAGGAGATGCGGCTCAGTGGGCTGTACCCTTTGTAGGGCTTGACGACCCACTTCTCTATGAAAGAATTCAGGAGGGAGTTCGAGCTGGTGTTCGATCGCCGAGCTGCCTCCTTTTCAGCAGACCGAGAACTCTTAGAGCTCAAGCAGGGCAATAAGGATTTGGTGGTGTACATTAACACCTTCCAACGGCTAATGGCAGAAACACAGTAACCAGAAGAGAAAAGGTCTGCTTTGTTTTATCAAGGGCTGAAGGAGGAATTGAAGGACGTGTTAGCCCAGATTGACCCTCAACCCACTACTTGCATAGAACTAATTAATCTTGTGCTGTGATTGGATTATCGTATGGGCGAACGTAGAGGGGATCGGAAGAGAGTAGAGCGTCAGCCTATGCGTTTTGCTAAAAACAGGAGTACAGGGGGGGTTCATGGCCTCCTGTTGAACCTATGGACATAGGTACAGTACGAACTCCACTGACGCAAGCTGAGAGAGAAACAAGAAGAAAGACCGGCCTCTGCATCTACTGCAGAAAAAAAGGGCATTTCGTAAAGGATTGCCTAGCCAAACCTAGAGCAAGCATAGGGGTGAAAAGACTATCAACTATCAACCCCGAAAGCCCGTCGGAAAACTAGCAGACTCAAGATACTCAGAAGGGAAGTACTTGGGTGGTATAAACCTCCCTTCCTCAAGTAATGTCTCTGAGTTGTCTTCCCAACACTTCTTTCTGCCCATTCAAATTAAGACACACAAGGGATGGCAGAGTATTGAAGCTATGATAGATTCTGGGGCTACAGGGATGTTTATGGACTTGGGTACAGCTAGGAATCTATGCCTTGGGTTAATAACTAAAGACAGCCCAGAAGAGGTTCTGGCAGTTGATGGGAAGAAACTAAGTACTGGTCCTATCATGTTCCATACCGACAACTTAAAAGTAGGCTGTGGGGGAGGGCATGTTGAATGGTTAAGTTTCAACGTCATCCAAGCACCACAATATGGGGTAATCCTGGGGCTTCCCTGGTTGAAACTTCACAACCCTTCCATTAATTGGATAGAGAAAAGAGTGGTGTTCAAGGGCTCATGGTGTAAGGACCATTGCTTTAATGAGCACCCAGATTCCTTGCTGACAGTAGCCATGTCTCATACTGTAGCAACGGCAGCAGAAACAGATGTTTAGCTTCCTTTATGGTATCAGGATTACCAAGATGTGTTTTGTGAGAAATCAGCCGATACCTTGCCCCCTCATAGGCATTATGATTGCCAAATAGACGTAATGCCGGGAGCGGTGATTCCTTGTGGGAGGCTATATGCGTTAACAGAAGCAAAAAATAACCATTTACAGGCGTACCTCGATAAATACTTGGAAAATGGCTTTATTCGCTCCTCAAGGTCTCCAGCGGCCTCTCCACTATTTTTTATGCCTAAGGCTAATGGAGAGAAAAGAGCCTGCATAGACTTTAGGGCCTTGAATAACATAACGATTAAAAATAGGTATCCTCTTCTCTTGATACCGGTTCTTCTAGAACAAGTGAAATCCGCCACCATTTATACACGTCTTGAACTAAAAGGAGCGTACCATTTGGTGCGAGTAAGAGAGGGGGACGAGTGGAAGACGGCCTTCCGCACCAGGTATGGGCTCTACGAGTATACGGTAATGCCCTTCGACCTGTGGAACGCCCCCGCAGCATTTCAATATTTTGTTAACGAGGTGCTGCAGGAGTTCTTGGACAGGTTCGTGGTGGCATATATTGATGATATTTTGATATATTCTTCCTCCGATGAGGAGCATCGTTCTCACGTGAGTCAAGTGTTTGATGCGTTGAGACAAAACCGATTATATTACAAGCTCAGCAAATGTGAGTTTCATTTGCTTGAGGTAGAATTCTTAGGGGTTATGTTGACACCCACCGGTCAAGTAATGTCAGAGCGAAAAATCCTAGCTGTCAACGAATGGCCACAACCTACCAACGTTAGAGACATACAATGTTTCCTCGGTTTTGCAAATTTTTATGGCAGGTTTATCAACCATTTCTCAAATGTAGTGGCTCCCATCACTAAACTGTTGCGAAAGAATGAGCCTTTCTGTTGGACCAAGGAAGCAGAAACGTCCTTTCAGTGTTTAAAGAATGCTTTTGTTTCAGCATCCATTTTGGCTCATCCTGACCCTAACAAACCCTACATTGTAGAGGCGGACACCTCCGATGTAGCGATAGGAGCCATACTGTCACAAAGACACACAACCACAGGCCAACTTCATCCTGTGGCCTATATGTCAGGAAAACTGAATCAAGCAGAAATACGATACACCGTGGCTGAGAAGGAGCTACTGGCCATAATAGATGCTTTTAGTGATTGGCCTGGGAACAAGGAAGGGTTTGGCTTAAGCGCAGTAAGGCTACGCCACAATCATGTACAACAAAACAATTGCCAATACTGCTCAAATGTTTTTATCAAAGAACCAGTAAGCTGAGCTCATCGTTCTCAACTTAATAGACCACTCTTTCAGTCCTGAGATGTATCTCAGAAAATATAAATTTATTTCTTTTCAAAAAAATGTTGTTTGATTTTTCTTTTACTTTTAGACATCCAACATTAATGTATCACAAACTAAAGTGATTCTACTTGTTTTTTTGAATAAATACAAGGAGGAAAATCTAATAATCGAAGGAAAATAGTGAATATGTACATTAAGGTGTTGAAAGGATTGTGCAAACAATACAAAAACAGACGAACTAAACAGATTTTTTAAACACTTATTCATAAAACTCACACAACGTCACTTATACCACATATATTCAAGAAAATATATATATCACAAACAAAGTGGTGAGGGGGGGGAAAATGTGTGTGAATGGTTAGAAGTAAAAGGCCTGAATCAATTCATTTGACAATCCAGGATTATAAGGGAAATATAAGATGTTATTCCTATAGTACCCTCAGTAGTTGGGCCCTCTCAAACATATATTTACAACCAAGATGGGCCTAGAAGAACTGGGAAAATAAATTTCTCTGTTGAAAGACACTAAGTCACTAGATTTGAATATCAAATAAATGCAATAAAAGTCATGAAGTCATAAAGTCAATCAAATAGGTCGACGCGTTTCGAATCCCTTTAGTTCATGGAACTCTCTTCAGGACCAAGACAGATATAATCTGTAGGGCTTTCTTCGATTTTTCTGCGATGAAAGTGGAATGGAGGCAATTGTAACTCCTATTAAGGCATCTGTTTGTCAACTTCAGTTTGATGAGAGGAAGTTCTAATCTTCTATCTCGTTTTTCCGTTTATGTTTCCGTCGGTCTCTGTGTTTTCCGTATTCTCTTTCGGCAATTGACTTTGGTGCTGCCTATTTTTTATGCCTAAGGCTAATGGAGAGAAAAGAGCCTGCATAGACTTTAGGGCCTTGAATAACAGAATGATTAAAAATAGGTATCCTCTTCCCTTGATACCGGTTCTTCTAGAACAAGTGAAATCCGCCACCATTTATACACGTCTTGAACTAAAAGGAGCGTACCATTTGGTGCGAGTAAGAGAGGGCGACGAGTGGAAGACGGCCTTCCGCACCAGGTTTGGGCTCTACGAGTATACGGTAATGCCCTTCGGCCTGTGCAACGCCCCCGCAGCATTTCAATATTTTGTTAACGAGGTGCTGCAGGAGTTCTTGGACAGGTTCGTGGTGGCATATATTGATGATATTTTGATATATTCTTCCTCCGATGAGGAGCATCGTTCTCACGTGAGTCAAGTGTTTGATGCGTTGAGACAAAACCGATTATATTACAAGCTCAGCAAATGTGAGTTTCATTTGCTTGAGGTAGAATTCTTAGGGGTTATGTTGACACCCACCGGTCAAGTAATGTCAGAGCGAAAAATCCTAGCTGTCAAAGAATGGCCACAACCTACCAATGTTAGAGACATACAATGTTTCCTCGGTTTTGCAAATTTTTATCGCAGGTTTATCAACCAGTTCTCAAATGTAGTGGCTCCTATCACTAAACTGTTGCGAAAGAATGAGCCTTTCTGTTGGACCAAGGAAGCAGAAACGTCCTTTCAGTGTTTAAAGAATGCTTTTGTTTCAGCATCCATTTTGGCTCATCCTGACCCTAACAAACCCTACATTGTAGATGCGGACACCTCCGATGTAGCGATAGGAGCCATACTGTCACAAAGACACACAACCACAGGCCAACTTCATCCTGTGGCCTATATGTCAGGAAAACTGAATCAAGCAGAAATACGATACACCGTGGCTGAGAAGGAGCTACTGGCCATAATAGATGCTTTTAGTGATTGGCCTGGGAACAAGGAAGGGTTTGGCTTAAGCGCAGTAAGGCTACGCCACAATCATGTACAACAAAACAATTGCCAATACTGCTCAAATGTTTTTATCAAAGAACCAATAAGCTGAGCTTATCGTTCTCAACTTAATAGACCACTCCTTCAGTCCTGAAATGTATCTCAGAAAATATAAATGTATTTCTTTTCAAAAAATTTTTGTTTGATTTTTCTTTTACTTTTAGACATCCAACATTAATGTATCACAAACTAAAGTGATTCTACTTGTTTTTTTGAATAAATACAAGGAGGAAAATCTAATAATCGAAGGAAAATAGTGAATATGTACATTAAGGTGTTGAAAGGATTGTGCAAACAATACAAAAACAGACAAACTAAACAGATTTTTTAAAAACTTATTCATCAAACTCACACAACGTCACTTATACCACATATATTCAATATATCACATACAAAGTGGTGAGGGGGGAAAATGTGTGTGAATGGTTAGAAGTAAAAGGCCTGAATCAATTCATTTGACAATCCAAGATTATAAGGGAAATATAAGATGTTATTCCTATAGTACCCTCAGTAGTTGGGCCCTCTCAAACATATATTTACAACCAAGATGGGCCTAGAAGAACTGGGAAAATAAATTTCTCTTTTGAAAGACACTTGGGGCCCGATATAGGTAAAAGGGATTTTCCGATTTCAAAATACCGAGGCGGGCCGAATCGGTATTCTGAAATCGGAAAACGAGATGTAGCAAAAAAACAGCTAAATAATACCGAATCGGTCGGCATCGGTAATGTGAATCGCTACGTACCGATTCGGCACGGACCGAATCGGAAAGTACCGAATCGGCTACCACCGAATCGGAAAGTACCGAATCGGCTACCACCGAATCGGAAATAGCCGAATCGGCTACCACCGATTCGGAAATAGCCGAATCGGTGAAAGCCGATTCGGCAATTACCGAATCGGAGGTATGAAAACACACCCATGGGCAAAAAGCCCATAGGAATGCATTGAACAAACCGATTCGGTAAAATCCGAATCGGATTTTACAGATTCGTTAAAATCCGATTCGGTAAAAGCCGATTCAGCCAATGAGGTGGATCCCCCCTCCCCCACCCAAACAGGGAGTGGCAACCCTGGCAGGTGCAGCTAATTAAGAACTTTCTGGAGAGCCAGCCTGAGCTGAACACTCACAGTTAGCAGCAGTGGGAGTAGGAGGTAGAGAACTGTTGAGAGCAAGATGGCAAACCAGAGTGAGAGCCAGAAGTCCAGCCAGAAGAGGAAGCCAAAGTTCAGCAGCATCGAGCTGCAGGTGTTGGTGGAGGAGGTGGTGAGGGTGCACAGGCAGCTATTCGGGAAGCTGTCCCTCACTGTGCCGGACAGCACCAAGAGCAGGCTCTGGAGTGAAATCGCAGAAAGGGTCAATGCTGTAGGTGTCACCCCCAGGTCCCTTGATGAGCTGAAAAAGCGCTTCTACGATATCCGCAGCCTGACCAAACGTAAGATGGCTGAGATCCAGAGGCAAGCTGGAGGGACAGGTGGAGGCAGGAACCCGGCGCCACCCCTCACAGAGCTGGAGAAACTGGTGTCCAGCACCATTGAGAGGGAGAGCGTGACCGGAATCGGGACCCTGGACAGCTCTGCCAGAGCCACAGCTACAGGTAAGAAGCATGCGCATCATGACACACCCTACCAGACACCTCCCCATTAGACACAATGCACAGCCAAACCCCAGCCCAGTACTGTAACCAACATACAAGAGACAAGCATCATGGTATATGTAGTCAGCAGAAGTTAGCAAAATATGGCAGTGCAGAATCACAAGATAGGAAACAGTGGAACACATTCTAAGGAGATGCAAGGACATGTGCAATGCTTTAATTGTACTGACTGTAATACATCGGCACTCTATTTACAAATGCTTCTTTGTACCTAGGGGCACCATCAGGCGGAGAACCACAGACAACAGAGGCAGCAGCACCAACTACCAGTGCAGTCGCAGGGCCTAGCACGAGTCAGGCTGCCGAGGAGGAGGAGGACAACACCATTGGGCTGGGTATTGAGGGAGACCTGGCAATTGACTATGATTTACTTCACTCCCCACAAATGCCGAGCACACCCCCCTTGCTGTTCTCCCCAGAGAACTCCCCGACAAGGGACCACCATGCACCTACACCAGCTCCTGCCACGATTATGCCTGTGGCTCCAGTAAACCCTATCCTGGGAGCAGGGGCTCAGGCCCCGGCCAGCACCACACCCACACCAGTGGCACCCCAGCCCACTCAGCAGGCCGGCAGCAGCAGTACCCGGTGCCGTGCCATTCCCAGCACTGCAGCGCCGGCACCGGAGGGCAGTGTATTCCAGGGCCTTGAAGGGAATATGGTGAAAATCCAAAGGCAGCAGGCGAAGTCCATCATGGCCTGCCAGCGCCAGCTCCGCAACCATAACCTGCAGATGGGCGAGATGGTGAAAAGTTTCAAGGCCTTTGTAGATACCAACAAGGAGGTAGCAGCAGGTCTAGGCAGGCTAACCGCTGCCATTACCCAGTTATGCGGCAGACTAGAGGAGCATGAGCTCTCGTGCAGGCGGGATGCCCGCGTGCAAAACCGCTCCATCAGCCGCCTTGCTGCTGCAACGGCGCAACTCTGTCAGCGCGGTGCCAATATGGAGTCAAGTCTCACCCAAAACACCGCCGAGATAACCAGGGGAATGGCCCGCATCACTACAGCAATGGAGGCCATGATTATCTCAAACACTGCCGCCAATCCTGCCCTGGACCTGGGGGATGCTGGGGACAGCAGCAGCCGCAGCAGCCCGGCCAGCGCTGCGTCAGAGCCGCGCAGGAGCACCAGGCGCTCCGCAGAAGCCGCAGGACATTCTGAAGGGGGTGAGGGACACCCCAGTGGGGCTGCCAAGCGCTCAAAGAAGTAGGCTTGCAAGGGCGGGTGAGGCAACCTGGACCTTAGACTTTTGTTTTCTTAGCTATTACATTTTTTTTTGTTGCACATCAGTGCAGTAACTGTGTTGCAACAGTATTAAAATTTGCTTTTCACCACAACCATTTACCTGTCTGTGCATCTGTACTCACTCAGAAATAGTTTTCTGTAATCTCCTCACGTCTGTATCTGCCATCACTTGGCGTAGACACCCCAGCTGGCTGTGTTAGTGGCACAGCTTCGTCGTCATCATGGTCCTCGTAGTCAGACAACTCTACCTCAGTGCCCTTCTTCACCGCAAGGTTGTGTACCATTGCACATACAGCTATGATCTTGCAGCAGGTAATGGGGGTATACTGCCTTGCACCTCCACTCTTGTGCAGGCATCTGAATCTACTTTTCCAGATGCCAAAGGTCCGTTCGACGACATTCCTTGTGCTTTTGTGGGCCTGGTTATACCTCCTTTGGCTGGGTGTGGAGGGGTTGAGGTAGGGGGTGAGTATGAATGAGCGGAGGGCATATGCACTGTCGCCTGGAAGGGAAAGGGGTAACATTACACACATGCATACATGTATTACACCTAGCTACTTTGTGTTATGGGGGTCTGATGATGTGTCTCACCTAGGAGGTATCCTTCACCAAATTCGCCAGCCATCAGCCGTGCATAGATGCCGCTCTGTTGGAAAATATAGGAGTCGTGGGTACTCCCTGGGAATTTTGCTACCAGGTCTGTGATGGTGCACTTCGCATTGCAGATCACCTGCACGTTGATGGTGTGCGTAGACTTCCGATTGCGGTATATGTATTCTGTGTCCGCTGGTGGGCAAATCGGAATGTGTGTGCCATCTATGCAGCCAATGATTTGGGGAAATTGTGCCATCTGGTAGAAGTCAGCTTTAGTTTGTAGCAGTTCTGCGTGGGTTGCAGGGAAAGAGATGTATTGGTCCATCCTGTGTATCATGGCGTCAAGGAATGTGTGGAAGGACCTTGACAGGCTGCTCTGGGTCACCCCTCCTGCCGCTGCAACTCCACTTTGATAGCTGCCAGACGCAAGCAGGTGTAGGCTGCATAGCACCTGGACGTGTGCTGGGATGGCGTGTGCCCTTGGGGTGGGGTGGTCCAACAATGGTTTGAGGTCCCTGATGAGCTCAAGAATGGTGTCAGAGTCCAGCCTGTATCTCTGTAGGATCTCTGCCTCTGTGAGCATGAACAGGGTTATCCTCTGTCTGTAGACCTGTTCATTTCTTTGCCATTCCCTCTGTCCTTCCTGCTGTAGCCGTAGCCGCCTCGCAATGACATAAAAAGCTGCCATCCTGCAAGTTGCAATGCATTTTGGGGCTGTTTTTATGGGTTGGAGTTGGTTACCACCTGATTGTAATCCATGGTAAATACCGAGTGAATTCTACCGATTTTGAGCCGAAATCGGTGTTTCTGTGCCTCCCTACATCTCCCCATCTGTCCGATTCGGGGAAGTTCCCGATCGGTGATTCAACCGAATCGGTAGGTTCTCCGATTCGGCTTATGTCCGAATCGGTGTATCTACCGAATCGGTACATGGACCGAATCGGCTTGATTCCGATTCGGTGTCACTACCGATTCGGTACATGGACCGATTCGGATAACTTCCGATTCGGTGTCACTACCGATTCGGTACATGGACCGATTCGGATAATTTCCGATTCGGTGTCACTACCGATTCGGTACATGGACCGAATCGGATAATTTCCGATTCGGTGTCACTACCGATTCGGTACATGGGCCGAATCGGTGTTTGCATCCGAATCGGTGTGTTACCGATTTGTTACATTTCCGATTTTCGGTATGTACGTATCGGATTCTTTTCCATTCGGTACTCATTCCGATTCGGTTTTCGCTCCGATTTTGAGTTTTTTCTTTGCCCTACATCTCGATGGCTGTTTACCGATCGGTAAGGGCCCAAAATCGGTATTTTCGGCCGCTACCGATCGGTAACGGCCTACCTACATCTGGCCCCTAGTCACTAGATTTGAATACAATCAAATAAATGCAATAAAAGTCATGAAGTCATAAAGTCAATCAAATAGGTCGACGCGTTTCGAATCCCTTTAGTTCATGGGACTCTCTTCAGGACCAAGACAGATATAATCTGTAGGGCTTTCTTCGATTTTTCTGCGATTAAAGTGGAATGGAGGCAATTGTAACTCCTATTAAGGTATCTGTTTGTCAACTTCAGTTCGATGAGAGGAAGTTCTAATCTTCTATCTCGTTTTTCCGTTTATGTTTCCGTCGGTCTCTGTGTTTTCCGTATTCTCGTTCGGCATTTGACTTTGGCGCCGCCTATTTTTATGCCTAAGGCTAATGGAGAGAAAAGACCCTGCATAGACTTTAGGGCCTTGAATAACAGAACGATTAAAAATAGGTATCCTCTTCCCTTGATACCGGTTCTTCTAGAACAAGTGAAATCCGCCACCATTTATACACGTCTTGAACTAAAAGGAGCGTACCATTTGGTGCGAGTAAGAGAGGGGGACGAGTGGAAGACGGCCTTCCGCACCAGGTATGGGCTTTACAAGTATACGGTAATGCCCTTCGGCCTGTGCAACGCCCCCGCATCATTTCAATATTTTGTTAACGAGGTGCTGCAGGAGTTCTTGGACAGGTTCGTGGTGGCATATATCGATGATATTTTGATATATTCTTCCTCCGATGAGGAGCATCGTTCTCACGTGAGTCAAGTGTTTGATGCGTTGAGACAAAACCGATTATATTACAAGCTCAGCAAATGTGAGTTTCATTTGCTTGAGGTAGAATTCTTAGGGGTTATGTTGACACCCACCGGTCAAGTAATGTCAGAGCGAAAAATCCTAGCTGTCAAAGAATGGCCACAACCTACCAACGTTAGAGACATACAATGTTTCCTCAGTTTTGCAAATTTTTATCGCAGGTTTATCAACCATTTCTCAAATGTAGTGGCTCCCATCACTAAACTGTTGCGAAAGAATGAGCCTTTCTGTTGGACCAAGGAAGCAGAAACGTCCTTTCAGTGTTTAAAGAATGCTTTTGTTTCAGCATCCATTTTGGCTCATCCTGACCCTAACAAACCCTACATTGTAGAGGCAGACACCTCCGATGTAGCGATAGGAGCCATACTGTCACAAAGACACACAACCACAGGCCAACTTCATCCTGTGGCCTATATTTCAGGAAAACTGAATCAAGCAGAAATACGATACACCGTGGCTGAGAAGGAGCTACTGGCCATAATAGATGCTTTTAGTGATTGGCGGCATCTGCTGTTAGGAGCAAAAAACGTGGTAACGGTATACACAGACCACCGCAACCTGCAGTTTATGCGGTCCACTAGAATGTTGTCTCCTAGACAGTTACGCTGGATGCTTTTCTTCTCAGAATGCCATTACCTTGTTACCTACAGACCCGGGGCAAAAAACAAAAAGGCGGATGCCTTGTCCCGACAAGAAACACCTTCTGAAACTCTTATTGAACAACAACATTCTATATCGGACCCCACCAAGGTTATAGGAGCAATCCAAATGGATATCTCCCTGCAGAAGGTAACCCAAGGGGTAAAAAACAGATACTGGAGAAACTGGTTATAAAATCACCCACATTGGAAGGTGATCGACGGTCTTCCAATGAAAGGTAAACAGCTGTTGATACCCAATCAGGCCTTATAGAAAGAGGTGCTACAGTGGTGTCACCACACCCACAGCGCTGGACATAATAGAATTCAAAAAAACCTTGACAGGATATATCGCCTGTTCTGGTGGCCTATGGGAGTAGAAGACACCACAGCCATGATACGACATTGCGAAATATGTGTAACAGCCAAAACAGAACATGGAAAACCCCAAGGACTGTTGCAACCCCTCCACACACCATTGATACCTTGGGAAACCTTTTCAATTGACTTTGTAGTAGGGTTGCCAAAGGATCAGGGATGTACCGCCATTATTGTGATTGTGGACAGTCTCACAAAAATGGGCCACTTTATAGCTTGCGCTAAAGAACCTACACCAGGACAACTGGCGAAACTCCTTATGTTACACATGGTTAGATTACACGGTCTTCTAGCCAATATCGTTTCAGACAGGGGTCCCCAGTTCACCGTGAGGTTTTGGAAGGCTTGGTGTAAGGCCTTACACATACAAACCTCCAAATCCACTAGTTTCCACGCTCAGTCGGATGGACAGACTGACAGGCTGAACCAGACCCTTAAGCAATACCTAAGGTGTTACGTAGAAAAGAATACCGAAGCTTTGGTTGACTTGTTATGTCTGGCAGAGGTGGCTTACAACAGCGCTAAGCATCAATCAACTCGGTTCACACCATATTACAGCAACTACGGTTTCCATCCTCGTTTCATATCTTTGATCCACCCTGCAGTCACACAAGAAGTACCCGAAGTACAAGCCCGTACTAAGCATATCCAGCAGACACTAATAGCCACCCGTAGGAATCTCTAGAAGGCCAAAGGACCCTAAAAAACCATGGCTGATAAACATTGCAGACCTAACCCTGTGTACAAAGTAGGAGATGCAGTATGGTTATCAACCAAGAACATTCGGTTCCGTAAATATAGTGTTTTTAATCCCAAATTGTAAATTGTAAATTGTTGTGTCTTGTAAAGCGCACTGCTACCCGGAGGCCTCGTAGCGCTATAGACCGCTGGGGAACCCGTCCTGGCTTTCCCTGTGAGATAGTCCCTCCTGGGGGTCTCCAAGGTGAAACCAGGCATCCCCGGCGTTTGTGTGGGGCCGTTGTGGAGATGAGGCAAGCTAATGCCCAGAGTTGCCGAGTGTGCTCCCTGGTCGGAGTAGGCACCGATGCGAGAATTATCAGTCCGCTGATCCTGGTCCAAGACCCTGCCGCGTCGGGAATTCATAGGTCCTTACAAGATTCAAAGGGTGATCTCACCATTGGCCATGAGGTTAAAGCCGCCAAAAACGCGGAAAATACATCCTGTTTTTCACGTGTCTCTGTTGAAACATTCCTACACTCCAGTCAAGAAGAGACCATCTCCAATCTGGATTGACAATGAGCCAGAGTATGAAGTAAGTGCAATCTTGGATTCCGAGATGAGGGGGTCCAAGTTATGGTATTTGGTCTCTTGGAAAGGGTACAGGCCAGAGGACAACTCATGGGAACCTGCGGCGAATATTAATGCTCCTAGGTTTATTAAAACATTTCATACACACTACACCAAAAAACCTGGTTCATGTCAGCGGCCTTTGGCAGGGGGATGTGCTGTTGCGTGCACAGCCTCGACCGCTGCACGTCATCCAGGCCCGAATGACCGACGGGACCTATGGACAAGGGCGGCTGTCATTTTCTGCGAGATGCAGGAGCTTTGGAGGGCCGGAGATCACAAACCACAATTCCAAGCTCTCTGTGTGGGAGAGGAGGACCGCGCACAGGATGTGACACGCCAATGAGCTCCGGCTGGCTACGTAAGCCGAAGCCGAGCAGAGGAAGCTCGCAGATTATCCCGGCTTTGATGCGAGATGTTTTGAGATGGAATTTTGGGCTTCTACCATTCCCGGTGGGGTAAGGGTGTCGGTGACACCGCCAAGAGTCATTCCTCCGAGATACTTTAATTGCGCTAGCGATTGCTAGCTTGTCCTGGGTGTCGGTGACACCGCCAAGAGTCATTCCTCCATGATACTTTAATTGCGCTAGCGATTGCTAGCTTGTCCTGGGTGTCGGTGACACCTCCAAGAGTCATTTGCCTGTTATCATTTGATTGCGCTAGTGAGCGCTAACTTTGACTTTGTGTATAGAAAACGTATTACAAGCCATTTCTATTAGTCTGGAGTTACAAACATGTTTGGGTCACAACATTTCCTGGATAATCCGGGACATTCTACTGGTTTTGATGCCAGGTGGTATATTATTCTTTTTCTCTCTACTACGTGGTACGGTACAGCACTTGGGATAATTGCGGTGGGTACCACGTGTCAAAAAATGGAAAAAGGCTGTTGATCGTACTGTCAAAGATGTTTCATGTGCAATAAGTGTGTGTGTTTGTGCTTACCTTCTAGCAGGGGACGTAGAGAGGTAGCTGCCATATAAGCTTATCCTTCCTCCCTGGTGAGGCCCGCACCTATACACTGACGGGTGGGTACTGTATGTAGTTTATACTGGTTACAGAAGCGCATTGGTCATATTTCCCGTGTGCACTGTTTATGTTTCCTTGTTCCTTAATTTCCAGTGCTCCACCTGCAACCACATGTGTCTGCCATAGGACTAAGCCAATACAGGGTAGCCAAAGAGAAGGTCTTGATGACTGCCAATCGTCCTTCTTCTTATGGTTATCAGAACTGAGTTCCTTTTTCTTTACAGGTAGACTTGTGGTGGCAAAAAACCCATATAGCGTTGAATTGGCCAATGAGACTGTTAGCACAGTGTGTCTAAATAACCTTTTTTTATTTACAGGTCTCCCTCCCTGCTGTTCCCATCCTTTCCTTCCCCCGATTGACCCCCTTGATCTTCCGTGCCATCACGGCAATTCGGAATTGAGGTTGTCAATAGGTGGACCCCATTGAGCAACAATCCGATCCTGAGAGGCCTCCGAGGGACCACGACACGGGGTTTTTAACACCACAGAAGATCTCTATACATGCCTGTAGATATAGTCAGTGGTTCATAAGGTAAAAGGCTACGGACATCACCAGGGGCGAAGACAACATGTATTTACACAATTATTGTACTCAGCCCACGGTAACAACTTGGAAATAGCTGCCCGGCCAATCGATAACACAGTCATTTTTAACATTAAGTCATTCATTTTTTAGCTCTTGCTGTTTTTGAACACTAGGGGGCCCATTAGGATGGCAGGCGGATCACCCCTGCCAGGCCGGCGATAGCCACCGCTGGCCTGGCGAGGACGATCCGACCGCCATCCGTGCCGGAGTGACCCCTGGCACATTAGTATGGCTGGGGGGTCCGCGGCGATGGAAAGACCGTCCTTTATAAGAAGAGTTTATATGGTGGCGGTGTCTATCAGACACCACCAGCCACATTAGGATGAGCATTTTGCAATGCCTTTCCGTGGCGGCAATGCTGCCACGGAAAGGCATGCGGAGTCTGCTTTGGGGGCCCGTTGCGGGCCCCCAATGACTGTGGCGGGCCCATCCTAATGCAACCAACGGGACCCCCGCCCTTATGGCCGGCGGTCCCTTTTTGCGATGGGATGGTGGGCGGACAAAGTCCGACCGTCATCCTAATAGGGACCTAGAGGTTTTATCGCACTAGCACTTTATATAATATTTTAAGCACTCAACACTTTTTGTTGTCAAAGTTTACATAATGCACTTTTACTTGCAACTGTTTGTGCAAACACTTTAGGGAATCTTGACAGGATCGACTTGATTACCCAGGTTAAATGGTACTGTAATTTGGCAACATTTTGCACATGTTGTATTTTACACCGATGTTCTTTTATTACAACTTTTGGTGGGCCAACAGAAAATGATTGTTTTTATTGGAAGGTAAACTGAACTGTTGAGAGGCAAAATCTGCTTTTAAATAATGAGAATGTAAACTGGTATTTATTTATCACTTAACACTTTACAAAGTCATGAAAACACAGATAGTGGGTTTGCTCAAATTAATCTGCACATCTATTGACTATCTAGGTGCGACAAAAGGAATTCTTTTCTTACAAATTGCCAAGTAAGAGGTACTCTAAAGGATGTTTTTACACCCTCCCACTAGGGTGTCAATCAGTCAATTGATCTCAAGAACCCTGACACAAAATGATATCTACTACACCGAGCACCCCCAATCATTATTTCTATAATCCAAAACACCTGCTACCATCAAAAAATGTCATTTTACGCGAAGTAATCTTAATCATAACATGATGTAAACTAAGAGACTTCAGGTCTAATTTCCAAAATACAGCTCCAAAGAAATATGCTTCTTCAATCAGATCCAGTGTATTTATTTCACATCACATGTATGTTGGCACAGTAGCCGACGCGCGTTTCGCACACCGGGCTTTTTCAAGGCTTACACACGAGTAGAAAATCAGATAGCTTATTTGATTTCCAACGCCAGAGTAAAGTCGAGTAACTTATTGAAGCATTTATTATTGTGACCACAGCTCTAATTTCTCCCCATATAGAAGTACACGATTATGTTTCCCAGGTGAGAAAGTGATTAAGGTAGCAATATATTTCCGGCAATTTCAGATATCCGATTCACAGCTAGTTATGCTGCTTACACTGAAAGCATCTGAGATGCTTGGTGTCTCAGTATTCACTGACCTTGTTTCTTTTATCAATAGCCCACCTGTTTTCACGTTTTCAAACTTTCTGGCATAAGTGTAGACTCTACCGTTTTGGTAGTCCCTTTCATCTCTTCTTATTTTCTGCAGTTTCTTCTCTTTTAGGTATAACTGGCGTTTTTGTATTTCATCCTTCAAGATAACCAAATTTCGTTCAGTTACATCTGGGAGGTTCATATCTTCAATTTCCTTTTCCAAAACTGAGATATCTATTATTAATTTTCTCCTTTTAGTTCTGCATCCCTAATTAATATGTACATCATCCCTGCAGATGAGTTAAATAGCAACTTTTTCCATTCTTTGAGATGACCCTTGTCTAAATCCTCAAAGGATGCGAAAATTAAGATACGGAGTCCTCTTGGTACTTGTTCTTTGTCAATATATTTTCGGAGGACTGTAGCGTCCCACCATCTAGAGAGCTCTTGTTTCTTGAGCCTCTCCAGACGTAGAAATTTTTGTTTAAGACCTTCCTTTTCAGTACCTTTCGAATTCTCGCTAATCTTTATAGGATTAGAGCTAAGTAGATCATCCATAAGGGCATTTCTATTGTCATCAAAAGCAGCCATATTACTCCACTTCAATCTAGACCTGATTGGTTTCTAATCAAGTTCAACTGTACTTCACTTTTTGGATAAATTCAATCCTAAAAACCATTTATAACAAATCCATAATCCATACGTTGTCCAAGTTAAAGGGAATTGTATGCAGTCTAACAGTAGATTTTACAAGTACATATACATAAATATTATAGTTTTTTTTGTCTTATAGTGCAAGATCAGCAAATATAGACATGTAAACACAGATAGTGGGTTTGCTCAAATTAATCTGCACATCTATTGACTATCTAGGTCCGACAAAAGGAATTCTTTTCTTACAAATTGCCAAGTAAGAGGTGCTCTAAAGGATGTTTTTACACCCACCCACTAGGGTGTCAATCAGTCAACGGATCTCAAGAACCCTAACACAAAATGATATCTACTACACCGAGCACACCCAATCATTATTTCTATAATCCAAAACACCTACTACCATCAAAAAATTTAGTTTTACACAAAGTAATCTTAATCATAACATGATGTCAACAAAGAGATTTCGGTATAATTACCAAAATCCAGCTCCAAAGAAATACCCTTCTCCAATCAGATCCAGTGTATTTATTTCACATCACATGTATGTTGGCACAGCAGCAGCCGACGCGCGTTTCGCCCACCGGGCTTTTTCAAGGCTTAGACTGAGTAGAAAATCAGATAGCTTATTTGATTTCCAACGCCAGAGTAATGTCGAGTGACTTATTGAAGCATTTATTATTGTGACCACAGCTCTAATTTCTCCCCATATAGAAATACACGATTATGTTTCCCCGGGTGAGAAAGTGATTAAGGTAGCAATATATTTCCGGCAATTTCAGATATCCGAATCACAGCTAGGTATGCTGCTTACACTGGAAGCATCTGAGATGCTTGGTGTCTCAGTATTTACTGACCTTGTTTCTTTTATCAATTGCCCACCTGGTTTCACATTATCAAACTTACTGGCAAAAGTGTAGACTCTACCATTTTGGTAGTACCTTTCATCTCTTCTTATTTTCTGCAGTTTCTTCTCTTTTAAATATAACTGGTGTTTTTGTATTTCATCCTTCACGATAACCAAATTTCATTCAGTTACATCTGGGAGGTGCATATCTTCAATTTCCTTTTCCAAAACTGAGATCTCTATTAATAATTTTTCTCATTTTAGTTCTGCACCCCTAATTAATATGCCCATCATCCCTGCAGATGAGTTAAATAGCACCTTTTCCCATTCTTTGAGGTGACCCTTGTCTAAATCCTCAAAGGATGGGAGAATTAAGATACGGAGTCCCCTTGGTACTTGTTCTTTGTCAATATATTTTCGGAGGACTGTAGCGTCCCACCATCTAGAGAGCTCTTCTTTCTTGAGCCTCTCCAGACGTAGAAATTTTTGTTTAAGACTTTCCTTTCCAGTACCTTTTGAATTCTCGCTAATCGTGATAGGATTAGAGCTAAATAGATCATCCATAAGGGCATTTCTATTGTCATCAAAAGCAGCCATATTACTCCACTTCAATCTAGACCTGATTGGTTTCTAATCAAGTTCAACTGTACTTCACTTTTTGGATAAATTCGATCCTAAAAACCATTTATAACAAATCCATAATCCATATTTTGTCCAAGTCTAATGGAATTGTTGTATGCAGTCTAACAGTAGATTTTACAAGTACATATACATAAATATTATAGTTTTTTTTTTTTAGTCTTAGAGTGCAAGATCAGCAAATATAGACATGACAACACAGATAGTGGGTTTGCTCAAATTAACCTGCACATCTATTGACTATCTAGGTCCGACAAAAGGAATTCTTTTCTTACAAATTGCCAAGTAAGAGGTGCTCTAAAGGATGTTTTTACACCCACCCACTAGGGTGACAATCAGTCAATGGATCTCAAGAACCCTGACACAAAATTATATCTACTACACCCGAGCACACCCAATCATTATTTCTATAATCCAAAACACCTGCTACCATCAAAAAATTTCGTTTTACACAAAGTAATCTTAATCATAACATGATGTAAACAAAGAGATTTTGGTCTAATTTCCAAAATCCAGCTCCAAAGTAATACGCTTCTCCAATCAGATCCAGAGCATTTATTTCACATCACATGTATGTTGGCACAGCAGCAGCCGACGCGCGTTTCGCCCACCGGGCTTTTTCAAGGCTTACATACGAGTAGAAAATCAGATAGCTTATTTGATTTCCAACGCCAGAGTAAAGTCGAGTGACTTATTGAAGCATTTATTATGGTGACCACAGCTCTAATTTTTCCCCATATAGAAGTAAACGATTATGTTTCCCGGGTGAGAAAGTGATTAAGGTAGCGATATATTTCCGGCAATTTCAGATATCCGATTCACAGCTAGTTATGCTGCTTACACTGGAAGCATCTGAAATGCTTGGTGTCTCAGTATTCACTGACCTTGTTTCTTTTATCAATTGCCCACCTGTTTTCACGTTATCAAACTTTCTGGCAAAAGTGTAGACTCTACCGTTTTGATAGTCCCTTTCATCTCTTCTTATTTTCTGCAGTTTCTTCTCTTTTAGATATAACTGGTGTTTTTGTATTTCATCCATCAAGATTACCAAATTTCGTTCAGTTACATCAGGGAGGTTCATATCTTCAATTTCCTTTTCCAAAACTGAGATCTCTATAAATAATTTTTCTTGTTTTAGTTCTGCATCCCAAATTAATATGTCCATCATCCCTGCAGATGAGTTAAATAGCAACTTTTTCCATTCTTTGAGGTGACCCTTGTCTAAATCCTCAAAGGATGGGAAAATTAAGATACGGAGTCCCCTTGATACTTGTTCCCTGTCAATATATTTTCGGAGGACTGTAGTGTCCAACCATCTAGAGAGATCTTGTTTCTTGAGCCTCTCCAGACGTAGAAATTTTTGTTTAAGACCTTCCTTTCCAGTACCTTTTGAATTCTCGCTAATCTTTATAGGATTAGAGCTAAATAGATCATCCATAAGGGCATTTCTATTGTCATCAAAAGCAGCCATATTACTCCACTTCAATCTGGGCCTGATTGGTTTCTAATCAAGTTCAACTGTACTTCACTTTTTGGATAAATTCAATCCTAAAAACCATTTATAACAAATCCATAATCCAAATTTTGTCCAAGTCAAAGGGAATTGTTGTAGGCAGTCTAACAGTAGATTTTAAAAGTACATATACATAAATATTATAGTTTTTTTTTTAGTCTTAGAGTGCAAGATTAGCAAATATAGACATGACAACACAGATAGTGGGTTTGCTCAAATTAACCTGCAAATCTATTGACTATCTAGGTCCGACAAAAGGAATTCTTTTCTTACAAATTGCCAAGTAAGAGGTGCTCTACAGGTTGTTTTTACACCCACCCACTAGGGTGTCAATCAGTCAATGGATCTCAAGAACCCTGACACAAAATTATATCTACTACACCCGAGCACACCCAATCATTATTTCTATAATCCAAAACACCTGCTACCATCAAAAAATGTAGTTTTACACAAAGTAATCTTAATCATAACATGATGTAAACAAAGAGATTTCGGTTTAATTTCCAAAATCCAGCTCCAAAGAAATACGCTTCTCCAATCAGATCCAGAGCATTTATTTCACATCATATGTATGTTGGCACAGCAGCAGCCGACGCGCGTTTCGCCCACCGGGCTTTTTCAAGGCTTACACATGAGTAGAAAATCAGATAGCTTATTTGATTTCCAACGCCAGAGTAAAGTCGAGTGACTTATTGAAGCATTTATTATTGTGACCACAGCTCTAATTTCTCCCCATATAGAAGTAAACGATTATGTGTCCCGGGTGAGAAAGTGATTAAGGTAGCAATATATTTCCGGCAATTTCAGATATCCGATTCACAGCTAGTTATGCTGCTTACACTGGCAGCATCTGAGATGCTTGGTGTCTCAGTATTCACTGACCTTGTGTCTTTTATCAATTGCCCTCCTGTTTTCACGTTATCAAACTTTCTGGCTAAAGTGTAGACTCTACTGTTTTGGTAGTCCCTTTCATCTCTTCTTATTTTCTGCAGTTTCTTCTCTTTTAGATATAACTGGTGTTTTTGTATTTCATCCTTCAAGATTACCAAATTTCATTCAGTTACATCTGGGAGGTTCATATCTTCAATTTCGGTTTCCAAAACTGAGATCTCTATTAATAATTTTTCTCGTTTTAGTTCTGTACCTTTTGAATTCTCGCTGATCTTTATAGGATTAGAGCTAAATAGATCATCCATAAGGGCATTTCTATTGTCATCAAAAGCAGCCATATTACTCCACTTCAATCTAGACCTGATTGGTTTCTAATCAAGCTCAACTGTACTTCACTTTTTGGATAAATTCAATCCTAAAAACCATTCATAACAAATCCATAATCCAAATTTTGTCCAAGTCAAAGGCAATTGTTGTATGCAGTCTAACAGTAGATTTTACAAGTACATATACATAAATATTATAGATTTTATTTTAGACTTAGAGTGCAAGATCAGCAAATATAGACATGACAACACAGATATTGGGTTTGCTCAAATTAACCTGCACATCTATTGACTATTTAGGTCCGACAAAAGGAATTCTTTTCTTACAAATTGCCAAGTAAGAGGTGCTCTAAAGGATGTTTTTACACCCACCCACTAGGGTGACAATCAGTCAATGGATCTCAAGAACCCTGACACAAAATTATATCTACTACACCCGAGCACACCCAATCATTATTTCTATAATCCAAAACACCTGCTACCATCAAAAAATTTAGTTTTACACAAAGTAATCTTAATCATAACATGATGTAAACAAAGAGATTTTGGTCAAATTTCCAAAATCCAGCTCCAAAGTAATACGCTTCTCCAATCAGATCCAGAGCATTTATTTCACATCACATGTATGTTGGCACAGCAGCAGCCGACGCGCGTTTCGCCCACCGGGCTTTTTCAAGGCTTACATACGAGTAGAAAATCAGATAGCTTATTTGATTTCCAACGCCAGAGTAAAGTCGAGTGACTTATTGAAGCATTTATTATGGTGACCACAGCTCTAATTTTTCCCCATATAGAAGTAAACGATTATGTTTCCCGGGTGAGAAAGTGATTAAGGTAGCGATATATTTCCGGCAATTTCAGATATCCGATTCACAGCTAGTTATGCTGCTTACACTGGAAGCATCTGAAATGCTTGGTGTCTCAGTATTCACTGACCTTGTTTCTTTTATCAATTGCCCACCTGTTTTCACGTTATCAAACTTTCTGGCAAAAGTGTAGACTCTACCGTTTTGATAGTCCCTTTCATCTCTTCTTATTTTCTGCAGTTTCTTCTCTTTTAGATATAACTGGTGTTTTTGTATTTCATCCATCAAGATTACCAAATTTCGTTCAGTTACATCTGGGAGGTTCATATCTTCAATTTCCTTTTCCAAAACTGAGATCTCTATAAATAATTTTTCTTGTTTTAGTTCTGCATCCCAAATTAATATGTCCATCATCCCTGCAGATGAGTTAAATAGCAACTTTTTCCATTCTTTGAGGTGACCCTTGTCTAAATCCTCAAAGGATGGGAAAATTAAGATACGGAGTCCCCTTGATACTTGTTCCCTGTCAATATATTTTTGGAGGACTGTAGTGTCCAACCATCTAGAGAGATCTTGTTTCTTGAGCCTCTCCAGACGTAGAAATTTTTGTTTAAGACCTTCCTTTCCAGTACCTTTTGAATTCTCGCTAATCTTTATAGGATTAGAGCTAAATAGATCATCCATAAGGGCATTTCTATTGTCATCAAAAGCAGCCATATTACTCCACTTCAATCTGGGCCTGATTGGTTTCTAATCAAGTTCAACTGTACTTCACTTTTTGGATAAATTCAATCCTAAAAACCATTTATAACAAATCCATAATCCAAATTTTGTCCAAGTCAAAGGGAATTGTTGTAGGCAGTCTAACAGTAGATTTTAAAAGTACATATACATAAATATTATAGTTTTTTTTTTAGTCTTAGAGTGCAAGATCAGCAAATATAGACATGACAACACAGATAGTGGGTTTGCTCAAATTAACCTGCAAATCTATTGACTATCTAGGTCCGACAAAAGGAATTCTTTTCTTACAAATTGCCAAGTAAGAGGTGCTCTACAGGTTGTTTTTACACCCACCCACTAGGGTGTCAATCAGTCAATGGATCTCAAGAACCCTGACACAAAATTATATCTACTACACCCGAGCACACCCAATCATTATTTCTATAATCCAAAACACCTGCTACCATCAAAAAATGTAGTTTTACACAAAGTAATCTTAATCATAACATGATGTAAACAAAGAGATTTCGGTTTAATTTCCAAAATCCAGCTCCAAAGAAATACGCTTCTCCAATCAGATCCAGAGCATTTATTTCACATCATATGTATGTTGGCACAGCAGCAGCCGACGCGCGTTTCGCCCACCGGGCTTTTTCAAGGCTTACACATGAGTAGAAAATCAGATAGCTTATTTGATTTCCAACGCCAGAGTAAAGTCGAGTGACTTATTGAAGCATTTATTATTGTGACCACAGCTCTAATTTCTCCCCATATAGAAGTAAACGATTATGTGTCCCGGGTGAGAAAGTGATTAAGGTAGCAATATATTTCCGGCAATTTCAGATATCCGATTCACAGCTAGTTATGCTGCTTACACTGGCAGCATCTGAGATGCTTGGTGTCTCAGTATTCACTGACCTTGTGTCTTTTATCAATTGCCCTCCTGTTTTCACGTTATCAAACTTTCTGGCTAAAGTGTAGACTCTACTGTTTTGGTAGTCCCTTTCATCTCTTCTTATTTTCTGCAGTTTCTTCTCTTTTAGATATAACTGGTGTTTTTGTATTTCATCCTTCAAGATTACCAAATTTCATTCAGTTACATCTGGGAGGTTCATATCTTCAATTTCGGTTTCCAAAACTGAGATCTCTATTAATAATTTTTCTCGTTTTAGTTCTGTACCTTTTGAATTCTCGCTGATCTTTATAGGATTAGAGCTAAATAGATCATCCATAAGGGCATTTCTATTGTCATCAAAAGCAGCCATATTACTCCACTTCAATCTAGACCTGATTGGTTTCTAATCAAGCTCAACTGTACTTCACTTTTTGGATAAATTCAATCCTAAAAACCATTCATAACAAATCCATAATCCAAATTTTGTCCAAGTCAAAGGCAATTGTTGTATGCAGTCTAACAGTAGATTTTACAAGTACATATACATAAATATTATAGATTTTATTTTAGACTTAGAGTGCAAGATCAGCAAATATAGACATGACAACACAGATATTGGGTTTGCTCAAATTAATCTGCACATCTATTGACTATATAGGTCTGACAAAAGAAATTCTTTTCTGCCAAGTTGCCAAGTAACAGGTGCTCTAAAGGATGTTTTTACACCCACCCACTAGGGTGTTAATCAGTCACTGGATCTCAAGACCCTGACACAACATGATATCTACTACACCTGAGCACACCCAATCATTATTTCTTTAATCTAAAACACCTGCTACCATTAAAAAATTTAGTTTTACACAAAGTATTCTTAATCATCACATGATGTAAACAAAGAGATTTCGGTCTAATTTCCAAAATCCAGTTCCAAAGAAATACGCTTCTCCAATCAGATCCAGTGTTTTTATTTCACATCACATGTATGTTGGCATAGCAGCAGCCGATGCATGTTTCGCCCACCGGGCTTTTTCAAGGCTTAGACACGAGTAGAAAATCAGAGAGCTTATTTGATTTCCAATGCCAGAGTAAAGTCGAGTGACTTATTGAAGCATTTATTATTGTGACCACAGCTCTAATTTCTCCCCATATAGAAGTACACGATTTTGTTTCCCGGGTGAGAAAGTGATTAAGGTAGCTATATATTTCCAGCAATTTCAGATATCCGATTCATAGCTAGTTATGCTGCTTACACTGGAAGTGAAATTGCCGGAAATATATCGCTACCTTAATCACTTTCTCACCCGGGAAACATACTTGTGTACTTCTATATGGGGAGAAATTAGAGCTGTGGTCACAATAATAAATGCTTCAATAAGTCACTCGACTTTACTCTGGCGTTGGAAATCAAATAAGCTATCTGATTTTCTACTCGTGTGTAAGCCTTGAAAAAGCCCGGTGGGGGAAACGCACGTCGGCTGCTGCTGTGCCAACATACATTTGATGTGAAATAAATACACTGGATCTGATTGGAGAAGCGTATTGCTTTGGAGTTGGATTTTGGAAATTAGACCAAAATCTCTTTGTTTACATCATGTTATGATTAAGATTACTTTGTATAAAACCACATTTTTTGATGGTAGCAGGTGTTTTGGATCATAGAAATAATGATTGGGTGTGCTTGGGTGTAGTAGATATAACTTTACAAAGTCATGATGATTATACAATGACATTGCATCTTCAGTACTGTATTTGCTCCATTTTCACATTGCGTTATGCATATACACAGTTGCTTGCAATATCAAGAATGGTATGAACATGCAGTATTTTGTTTATGTTTATGGCTACAAACCTTTTTAGCACATGTCACTTTAAAAACAGGTCAAAAAACAGTATAAAAAGTTACTGCTGATTGTGATGCGCGTCATGTGATCAAGGCCCTTCGGGGCTCAAACGCATCATGGCTGCTAAGTGAAAGGAATAAAGAAACTTACCAGCACCAATTCTGTTGTCTGTGCTTCATTTCTGTGAAGAAGTGGTCAAGTGGCGGGTGGAGTTTTCCTGATATACACACACACACATATATATATAATGGTTTACTTGAAAGGCGGCGGTGACAGTGCGCAGCTCACAGGCATTTGATAAAGACACAACGTCGAAACGCGTCATGCCTTCTGTGCGGAAATAAAGTTTCTTTGCCTGGTCCCCTGTTGTGTCCTTTCGTTTCTTTGGAGTAGTGAGGAGCCTTTCTTTTGATATTTTGCACGCCAACCCTGGGCGTGCTAGAGGGACCCGTCTGGTTTGTGGCTAAAGCTTCAAGGGTACAGGCTGTGTATCTATGCAGCCTTCAAGTGGCAACCAAGGTATTGGACAGCTTTAATCCCCCGCAGCCAGGAACCGTGGATCTTTTGCTGCGAGCAACAGTCCGTGACTTCATGGAGGGACGAGCTCACTGCAATTAGCCCCGATGCTACAATATCCTGGAGTCATGCGGTGAGACGTCGATGGGGGCCAGGGAGAAGAACTTTTACTGCAGAGACACTGTGAAAATTATTTTAACTGCACCACACGCCTGTTCAGTCAACGCCAGCACTCACCATGAGTTTCAAGAAGGCCAAAAGAGACACTTACCTGAGGGCCGAGATGGTGCCTTCTGGGAGTAGTGGTCCGCCGATGGGGACTGCGATATGGCGCTCATACAACCAATCACCTTCGCTGGGCTTCCACCAATAGGAGCGAGATGGTTTACTTGAAAGGTGGCAGTGACAGTGCGCAGCTCACTGGCATTTGATAAAGACACAATGTCGAAACGTGTCATGCCTTCTGTGCGGAAATAAAGTTTCTTTGCCTGGTCCCCTGTTTTGTTCCTTCGGTTCTTTGGAGTAGTGAGGAGCCTTTCTTTTGATATTTTGCACGCCAACCCTGGGCGTGCTGGAGGGACCCATCTCGTTTGTGGCTAAATCTTCAAGGGTACAGGCTGTGTATCTATGCAGCCTTTAAGTGGCAACCAAGATATTGGACAGCTTTAATCCCCCGCAGCCAGGAACCGTGGAACTTTCGCTGCGAGCAGCAGTCCGTGACTTCATGGAGGGACGAGCTCACTGCAGTTAGCCCCCGATGCTACAATATCCTGGAGTCATGCGGTGAGATGTCGATGGGGGCCAGGGAGAAGAACTTTTACTGCAGAGACACTGTGAAAATTATTTTAACTGCACCACACACGCCTGTTCAGACAACGCCAGCACTCACCATGAGTTTCAAGAAGGCCAAAAGAGACGCTTACCTGAGGGCTGAGATGGTGCCTTCTGGGAGTAGTGGTCCGCCGATGGGGACTGCGATATGGCGCTCATACAACCAATCACCTTCGCTGGGCTTCCGCCAATGGGAGCGAGATGGTTTACTTGAAAGGCGGCCTTGACAGTGCGCAGCTCACAGGCATTTGATGAAGACACAACGTCGAAACGCGTCATGCCTTCTGTGCGTAAATAAAGTTTCTTTGCCTGGTCCCCTGTTGTGTCCCTTCGGTTCTTTGGAGTAGTGAGAAGCCTTTCTTTTGATATATATATATATATATATATATATATATAAGAGTTGCCCCCAAATGAAGAAGCCACACGCGGCGAGCTGTTGACCTTTTAATCACAGGATTGCAGAAGCATACAGCCTGCCACTCTGACCACAAATGCAAAGCCAGACGCGTTTCAGGCATTCTACTGCCCTTGTTCACTGGCGTGTGGGAAACAGCAGCGAAGCAAACCACCTGCGCCGCTTTAAATGTTCCGCCCATGTGGGCGTGTGCGCCTGAATGCTGGTAATCGTAGTTCGCTATAATCAAACCCCAGTGGGTGCCGCTGTGCCACCAAAATGTTCAGTCTTACCCCAGTGGGTATGCTCAGAGTTTGCCAGGACTGCTGCCATGCCCATACAACATCCATGGATCGGACTCGTCGTTCCTGCAGCACCTTTGATTTCTGGAGCTGCGGACCTGCGTGATGAGCAGTGGGGCTTCCTCGCGGCTAGGCAGGCCGCTGTCGATGCAGAAAAACTTGGGCAAAAAGAAAATTTGTTGTGGTATGGTGGCGCCCATTGGGGAAAGTATTTTAAGTGGACTGCAACGCCCAGGGTGCACTAGCTGACATGCCCACCGGGATTGAACATTTAAACCTTGATGCAGTGCACTTACTCCATGCTGCCATGCCTCTGGTACGCCAGTGAACAAGAGCAATCCGCTCGAAACGCGTATGGCACATTTACCGATGTTGAAGTGCTGGTGTAATGCTTGTGCAATCCCGAGATTAAAATGGTGACAACTCGACGGGTGTGGTTCCTTCATTCCCAGGCAACTCTTTCTTTATATATATATATATATATATATATATATATATATATATATATATATATATATATATATATATATATATATATATATATATATATATCCAAAACTAACAGGAACCATCATTTTGAGTGAAGCCACACAGACTCGAATAATTGCTGACACTTCTTTATTCGTAATTCGGCATCCCGCCAGCAGGACCCACTGCAAGTTACTGTCCCAATTCATTCTGCCAGATGCGTTTCAGGATTGTATTCCTTTCATCAGTGGCCTTGAAACTGGTAGATGAAAGCCGCTGCTTCGCGCACACCTGATAAGTAACAGCACCCGCCATGGTGGGCGTGGCCTCAGGGGCTTCTGGATGCTGTAGTGCGCTGCCGTCACTCCCAGTGGATGCGCATTCAAATCCAAAATGTTCACAGTAAAAGGGGGTAAAAGTCTTGTAAGGGACCTGCCCCGCTTTGTGGATGTCAAAAAGCAATGCAGTTCAAGCCTCCTGCATAGGCTCTTGCTGCTCTCTGTCCCGACTCTGGCAACACCGCTTGATGCCGCCTCAGGTCCGCTTCAAAAGCGGCTGGCTTCACTCGACGACCGGGTCGACCGTCCAAATATCCAAAACTAACAGGAACCACCACTATATATATATACATGCCTGTTTGTTCCAATCAGCAGCACGCTCACCATCAGGAACCGCAGCAGAAAGAGAAACAGAAGACCCAGGATGCAGGTGAGTTTTTTATTTTAGGCACACCTCGTCAGCATAACGTCTCGGCCTGCACAGAGGCCTTGGTCACATGGCGCAATGAGAGAAGTGAGCTGGATTTAAAGTGCAAGTGCAGAAGTAACAGTACAAGTGATTGGCTGACATAATAAAGAGGGGGTATCTTATGACAATGGACATAGAAAACATCTTGATTAAAGTGCAATAACGGGATAATCCCACAACATTATCAACATTCACTGTATAAATACATAGAAATACTGAAAAGTGCCAAACCTATATTTTATATAGTAAAATACCAGGATAAAAGCTAATAAATAATTTTATATTTAATAAAATATATATTTATTATATTAAATCTAATTAAGTTTGACACACCAAAACACGGGATGTTGTGTTTAAATACACAATTACCATTAATGTCAGTTTCTGCACTTAAAACCCATGACATATGGAGCTTAAGAGATCATATTCCCCTTGCCCCAGCATAGTCCTCTTTTATGTGGACAGTAATTGCTCTGCTGATGTTAAGCAATTTCAGAGCCACCAGACCCCATATTAAACATAGGGTTTGACTGCCACGTTTATTTAACCCCAATTGCCAATTGTTTGTACTTATGTGATTGAAAAAACAAAAATTATATTGTGAAATTATATATATAGAAGAAACCAAATGTGGTAAAATCTTACATTTAGGTTATGCGTAACCTCTACTAAGTGATACATATTCCAACAAATAAGAACCAGGCATATTCATTTGATTTGTACCCCACTAACCAACCTAGCTGTTGATGCATATATAGTTGTAAAAGTGGAAATATACAAATATTCTCGTAGTAAGCGACTATGAAGGATATCTCATACATTGTGAGGGGTAGCAACTCATTCGGAGACATTCAATATTTACTAGAGACAAGTGTAGAAATCCTCTGTGGAATTGAGGCCATGAGGGGTCTTGCTGTCCATTTCTAAAATGTATCTAGTCTCCAAAGCTCTTAAAATGCCTTCCCTATTGCCACCTCTCCTCAAGGGACCTACCGTATCTATGGCATAATACCTGAGGAGTCCACTCTTGTTATTGTGGTGCTCCTTAAAATGCCTGGCAACTGGGTACGTGGCATCATTTGTGTTGATGGCCCTTATGTGCTGAAGTATCCTCTTGTGGACCTGCAATTTGGTACTTCCAATGTATTGCAGGCCACACGGACACTCCAGCACATATACCACGTACTCACTCTTGCACGTAAGTTGTTTATTGATTTTACGGGGCACCACGGAAAATGCAGTTAGGAACTCGGTTTTATTGATTCCGTGCAAACATGCCTTGCAGCTGGAACATTTTCTGAACCCTTTACTAGCGGCCATCCAATTTTTAGGGGGGATCACCTCAGGACTTGATTTGACCAAGGCATCCTGCATGGAATACGCCTTCCTGAAAGTGATCGCTGGTTTGCTAGGCATGTGTTCACCTATCACTGGATCTAACCTAATCAGGTTCCAGTGTTTGTTAACTATCTTCCTTAGTGCACTGTGTTGTCTATTGTAGGTCCAGATGAGTCTTGTTGGTTGAGATACCTTGGCTTCTGTGAGTCTCTGAACTCTTTTATGGGTCAAAGCGTTGTTACGGGACAGGGCATTGGCTTTGTTGATAGCTGTGTCAATTAGACTCTCTTTGTACCCTCTGGCTAGAAACCGTTGCTTACTAGCTGCCTGCGCCATTTTGCAATGGTTATCTGTGCTGCAAATGTGCCTAATTCTGAGCATCCCCCCATAGGGGATGCTTCTAATTAGGTGCGGGGGTGGTGGCTATCAGCATGCAGTACAGTATTGCCCGCAGTGGGCTTTCTGTACAATTTTGTGTCCAACCTGTCCTGATTGACCTCAATCGTAATGTCCTGAAAATGTGCCTGAGACTGACTAAGATGCGATGTGAATGCCAGGTTAAAAGTATTGCAATTCAAGGTTTCAATGAATTTGGTTGCCTCCTCATATGACCCTCGCCAAATCATCAGGACATCATTGATGTACCTGTGCCATCTTATGATATGGCGGGAGCAAATTTCATGGTGATCACCATGGAGGACCTGTCTCTCCCAGTACCCCATGTGCAGACAGGCATAACTAGGAGAGAAACAGGCCCCCATGGCTACACCCCTGACCTGCTGATAATGTTGGTTGAGGAACATAAAATAATTATGGTTTAAACAGAAACTGGTCATGGTTAACAACATCTTATTATGTTCAACAAACTCAATCGGGCGCTGGCCCAGGTAAAATTGAGTAGCTCTCATTCCGTCTGTGTGCATAATGCTGGTGTAAAGTGATGGTACATCAAGTGTTATTAACCTGTATTCTTTTTCCCATTTTACATCATTGATTTTTCTCAAAAAGTCACTTGAATCATGGATGTACGATGGGAGTGCTGCAACATATTCCTGTAGAAATGAGTCAATGTAGGTCGTCGCATTCTCTAACAACCCCCCACACGCCGAAATTATAGGTCTTCCAGGCGGTTTGACGGCATTCTTATGCACTTTGGGGATGAGATACAAAACAGGAGTGATTGGGTGGTCATTCTTTAAAAATTTCAACTCATCCATGCTAATGAGCCCACTCGACCGCCAACCCATCAACATGGAATAAAAATCAGATTGCGCTTTTCTCATCACACCTACATCACAGTGTTTGTAACAGTTTAAATCATTCAGTTGCAAGAGCGCCTCCTCCATGTAAACATTCTTAGGCCAGAGCACGACATTTCCGCCTTTGTCAGATTGTCTGACTATCATGTTGCCATCCTTTTGAATTTTTTTGACCAGTTCATAGTATTCATTATTACACCTTTGGTTGTGTTGTTTAGACTTCAGTGTCTTTACATGCAATGTCTTAACTTCTTTGATAATGACATCGTGGAATATGTCGATGTTATCATAGGGCGTTATGGGTGTGAATGTGGAACACGGTTTGAATTTAGTTAACCTGCCAATTGGGGCAGTTGGCTCCTCATGTGTGTTTTGTGAGGAAGATTCTTCCAATCTCAACGCCTCCAAGTCTTGTATTAGCGGGATATCATTCACCATTAACTCCATAGTTGTTGACGTAACCGTTGATCTTCCTACTGTGTTGCGTGATTTGCTATTAGCAAAGTGTTTCTGCAACTTAAGCTTACGCGTAAATTTTAAAAGGTCTATTCTTGTGTTAGCAAGTCGCTCGGGGGACTAAAAGATAAGCCCATCGACATAATTCGGATCTCTGAGTCAGTAAAAGCAGTGGGAGTTAGATTAATCACAGACAAACCATTTTCAAGTGTGTAAGGTATATTGCTTACTTCTTTTTGTTGGTGTTCCACCGTTTGTAGTTCTTTTTCTTGGGTTTTGCGCCTTGTGTTGCACTTCCTACGCTCTCGTCGCTTGGTGTTTGCATTTTTGTTGGTGGTGGGATTCTGGGGCGCAAAGTATCCCGTCTGTCCTGGCGAATGCATTCCAACTCTTGGGCCAAAGTATACCGGGTAAACCCCAACCACGACGCCCCTCTGGATGCGTCAGATTCAGACCCACTATCCATATTCGAGCTGAGGTCTGTGTTGGTTGAATTGTCGGGTGACTTAGAGCGTGATGGTGCAGTTGCTGGAGTAGTGGTTGGTGCAATTCGTGAACTTGATGCTTTTGTCGCTTTAATGGCATCGTACTTGCGAGCTAATGTGAAAACACGACCCTCATTATAATCGGTCTTGTCTCGCTGAAATTTGAATGTTTTACGTTTTCTAATAACGTCTTCCTCTTTCTGAACTCTCAGCAGCATTATCTCTCTGTGTTTTTACATTCCAAAGCAATGTCCGCATTATCTGTGCACAGACTCTCAATTTCAGCATTGATCTCGTCAATTTGTTCTTGAATTTTCACCCGATCACTCTCTGCGTATCGCACCAACATTACCACCAAGCGCTGAGACGAGTCTAACAGCCTTATTCATGAAGGCTAAATCGGCTCGCAAAGGGCCGGATTCTGAGAATCCGGCCCTTTGCGAGTGCGATTTTTGCATTTGGGATTCAGCATCCCAAATGCAAAAATCGGTAATTGCTAAATCGCTAAATTGCGAGGAATTACATTTAAGGAATCTCTATTTGAGATTCCTTAAATGCAATTCATGAAGCATTTGAAAATTGCGAAAATGCAATTTTGGGCCGCTATTTACCGAGAGGTCAGACCTCTCAGTAAATAGCAAAAACTTAGAAAAATGCTTTTAAAAGCATTTTTCTAAGTTGCATGTTGCACACACACATGTCCTTTGGACATGTGTGTGCGCAACACCTGTTTCAATTTGCATTTAAGGGGTGCTACAGGGTGTCCTTTGGACACCCCTGGCACCCTTTAAATCGCTATCTTATTTGCGAGTAGCAAATTGCTAATCGCAAATAAGGAATACTCCCCATGCATTCCTATGGGCCTTTTGGCCCATAGGAATGCATGGGGAGTTATTCCTTATTTGCGATTAGCAATTAGCTAATCGCAAATAAGGAATCAGTGGGAATCGCAATTAATATTGCGATTCCTACATGATTACCGTTTTGCGAGTCTCAAATAGCGATTCCTTATGATTCGCTATTTGAGCCTCGCAAAACGGCCCGATCATGAATCAGGCTGTATGCTCCATTCAGCCCAATCCTTGAGCATTTCTGGGTCCAGATGTTCGTAGCTCGGGGCTAGCATAACTCTTAACCCCAGAGGAATCCGATTTACCTCAAGATACCTGCTCAGGGAGCGGTGTTCCCACCACTTGGACTGTTCACGTTTAAGGAGTTTTGCCAAAATGTTGAACTTTTCACGGACACCGGAACCTCCAATAGCGCCTGGTTCCTCGGAAATGTTCACCAGCGACCCCCCAGCCGGGGAGTCGTCAAAAGCTTCGAGAGCCGCCACCTCTCTCCCTTTACGTGCGTCTGCCGACATGGTGTTTGATCATATGAAAATCATCAATGTCCAAAACGTCCTAGAAAGTAATTTTTGTCATTTTTGAGGAAGAGAGATAACCTACAGTGGTACGGGGTCGTTTTCGTTCGTACTAGGGGGGCCATGTCACATTCCTTCGGGGTGGCTTAGGGGCATTTAAAACAACTTTCCTGATACAGGTAGCATATAAAGTAGAGGCTAAATACCAGGATCTTTATCGATTGCTTTATGCTGTACAAAAATGAAAAACACATACAACAAACCTGGACCATTCATATTTTCAATTTTTCTGCGTACTATACTTTTTAACCCTTAACTAATTGAGCTGTTTCATTTCACCTTTTTAAAAAAAAAAAAAAAAAATCGGAAACAGTGGCCATCTATTCGAAACTTACCAATCTACGCGTTACAACTACGTTTGCTTTTTCAAAAACCTTTAATAAAAATGTTGGTGCCCAAATACGGGCCTACAACCCCGTGGGCCGGCCACGGAGCAGGCTGGAACTGTAAATGGGGGGGGGGGGGAGAGTCAGAGAGTCAGTGGTCGTTGATTTCATAGTAAAAAGTGCGACAAGTGCAACAAAATCATATCGATAACTCATTGTGAGCAAGTATCAAAAGTGTCGACAATTCGAACCTTCAATAATAAATACAGTAATCAATGATGCATTAGAACTTAATATCAATTCATTGTTCGAACGTGTAATCAGTACCCGTCCCATGTCAATTCATTGTTCGAACGTATAATCAATACCCATCCCGGATCAATTCATTGTCCGAACATATAATCAGTCTTATCCCATATATAGTTAGGATTTTTTCTCTATGGAACTTTTGAAAATTCTATGTCTAATAACTTTGGCGTTTGTGGACGGAATCGGCTGAAATTGTCAGGAAAATGGCACAGTTTGTTTCTGAGCAGCCCCTGAAAATTTGGGGGGGGTCCGTCGAGGGGGGGCTGAGAAAAAAGGGGGGTCCCAAACGCGTTTTTCCCATTCATTTTTCCATAGGGCGTTTGGCCTCACTTTTAGCTCGAACGGCTGAATGGATTTACACGAAACTTGGCAAAATTGTAGGGACTGTTAGCCCGATGTGCCTTTGCTGGGTCTCAATATATGTGCTCCAGTGGATTTTGAGAAATTAACGTTTAAAAAAACAGATATATCCCGGATAGCGCTCCAGATCGCGTACTTTTCGCGTAACGGAGCTTTGCGAAGCGAAACTGATTGGCTCTCCGGTGTCTGTCAACATTCTAAACAGTCCGGTGGGGCCGCCATCTTGTCTCTCGGTAGGATCGAGAGACAAGAGGAGGAGAAAAACGAAGGGTGAATTTAATGAAAGGGGGCAAGGTAGACTCCTCTTGACCCCCTAGGAATGATGTTGGGGTTATTAAAGGGTCCCGTGGGGCAAATAAAAAAAATGTGATTCTTCGCGGTAGAAGCGCTTCTCGGTTCGCGAACCGGGTCGCAAACTGGTAGCGAAACGGGAATTTTGCCATTTTGTGTTTCGATTTAATTAAATTACAAGATGGAGGAAAAGCAAAGTGTGTATTGGGTATAAGGGGGTATGGGAGACGTATCCTGACCCCCTATGTTTTCTGAGGGTGGTTGAGGAGGCTCATATATGTTGATACTTGTCTTCCAGCGGCTGCGCGTGAGCGTTTTTTTTTTTTTTTTGCCGCTTGACTTCTGTTAACGTTCGATTCGAAGGAAATCAGGAAGTGTTGACCGCCATTTTGACACTGCGAGTAAATATATTGTTATAAATAATTGTTATAAATTAATTCGTATTGATAAACATTGTCTGCGCCATCTTGCTTTTTTTCCAATGCCACACTTTTGTCGTGCACGGCAGCCATTTTAGATGCCTTGACCAGACCCACTCTCTGCACGCCGCCGATCCTCAGCATGGCTCCCCACCCTCGCAAGCATCTCCCCCACGCACTGGTCACCCCTGCTCTCTCTCTCATGCATGGGCCATAAACCTCCCCCCATCTGCGCTGCTCTTCCCTGAGTATCACACCCTGTGCCCGCCCGACACCTCCCTTTCACCCTATTCACTACCGCACCCTCTGACACTCCTCTTCCTCTGTGTCTGATTGTCCAGGCCGGTCCCAGGCTATCACCTAGCCCTGCGGATGTAGTTTATGGCCCCAACTGTAAAGAATCACCCCTGTTTAAAGGAGTTACAGTAGATCAAGGCCCCCACCTCATGAGATCCGTCACACCACACGCGTCACTACTATCTGATAACGATCCTGTATTGTGATTGGGGAGGGGATTCTCACTGTAAGGGTGTGTGGGACCGAGCCTGAAGCGGAAGATTCCAGGGATGCCTTTTTGTACTTCAAAGTCTTCACAATTATGTGTCACATTAAAAATATATAGCACGCCAACAAAGTAGTAGGATTATAACACTTTAATAACTTATAAATATATACAACGCTCCAACAAAGTAAACATGTTAAAAAAAAACTTTTTAAACAACTATTTACATGACATTGCTTTAACCAGGATAGACAAAGAAATGACACAGTGATGTAAAAGTTTCTGAAAGAAATGCCAAGAACGTCCCATGTGAAAGTGAATTTTATCTGGCAATTTTTTTCTTTTCCTTCTCATGAAAAGAAAGTTAAAGCCAGGTTCGTTACCTGCCTCATCTGCAAAAAAAAACCTCTCGAGAGGGACCGAAAAAAAATATAGCTATGGTAATCATACCATGCATCGGCACATGGAGAGGTGGCACCCTCTTAAATATTCTAAAGCACAACTTCGAGATTTGGTGGATAACCCCCGACCGGCAAAAACATCCACCAATGACTTAGCAATAAGTGAGTCAGAGGCAAGGGAAACGGTCCCAAATCTGCAAAAGAACTTTGGGCAGATGAGATTGACTTGTGTAGCTTGTGGAAAATTAATTTCATGCGGAGAGATGAGTATTACTTTAATAAATAGATCATATGAAAATCATCAATGTCCAAAACGTCCTAGAAAGTAATTTTTGTCATTTTTGAGGAAGAGAGATAACCTACAGTGGTACGGGGTCGTTTTCGTTCGTACTAGGGGGGCCATGTCACATTCCTTCGGGGTGGCTTAGGGGCATTTAAAACAACTTTCCTGATACAGGTAGCATATAAAGTAGAGGCTAAATACCAGGATCTTTATCGATTGCTTTATGCTGTACAAAAATGAAAAACACATACAACAAACCTGGACCATTCATATTTTCAATTTTTCTGCGTACTATACTTTTTAACCCTTAACTAATTGAGCTGTTTCATTTCACCTTTTTAAAAAAAAAAAAAAAAAATCGGAAACAGTGGCCATCTATTCGAAACTTACCAATCTACGCGTTACAACTACGTTTGCTTTTTCAAAAACCTTTAATAAAAATGTTGGTGCCCAAATACGGGCCTACAACCCCGTGGGCCGGCCACGGAGCAGGCTGGAACTGTAAATGGGGGGGGGGGGGAGAGTCAGAGAGTCAGTGGTCGTTGATTTCATAGTAAAAAGTGCGACAAGTGCAACAAAATCATATCGATAACTCATTGTGAGCAAGTATCAAAAGTGTCGACAATTCGAACCTTCAATAATAAATACAGTAATCAATGATGCATTAGAACTTAATATCAATTCATTGTTCGAACGTGTAATCAGTACCCGTCCCATGTCAATTCATTGTTCGAACGTATAATCAATACCCATCCCGGATCAATTCATTGTCCGAACATATAATCAGTCTTATCCCATATCAATTCATGTGCTAAAAACTGCATACATATCTCATGATATCAAGGCTGAGCAATCGGGGCACAACAAGGAGTTGAGATTTTCATTTGTACCGGTGCCATTTTGGGTGAGGTCAGGAAGGTCCAAGTATAGTCAAAATGTCTCCATCAACTCGTGGTTGGACCGGGACCTCTTTCGGCAGTCCAAAAGTTTTCGTTGAAGGGTAGCAGAGGGGACTGGCGACATGAACCATCAGTCAAAGTGGGGTGGGAGTCAATAATCTCTCCTACCGGGTCATACTGGTGTCCCACCGGAACTGATCAAGTTGGTAGTCTTGCAGGATTTTGGTCATTTCAAGACTGAGGCCGGCGCCGGCATGAGCGCGCCTACGTCCCGCGGCTACGTCATGGTCGTTCCGTGGGTGATCATGGCAGTCATTCCCCATCGGGGGTCGGGGGCCCCCGTGGCTCTTATAGAATCTTCAAAGTTGAGGAGAACGTTTCTGGACGCAGGAAACTAGAAGCGTCGTTGCACCGCAACAGTGGACGAGACCCCCGCCGGGTGAGCGGAGCATCATTGCCTCGCAATAGTGGACAAGACCTTTTGTTGGGTGAGTGGAGCGTTAGGGGTGCAGCTGAGGGGCCCCCACCTGGGGGGGTGGGAGAGGCTCGTTCGCGCCGCCTCTCCCTCCCAGCGCACCCCACGCCGACATCTGGCGTTGATATCCGTGATGTCCGGACCAGGCGATAAGAGGGGGGGGGGGTCGGAGGCAGAGGCAAGACATCCCCCCCGTGGCCTGCAAGGCGGCAGAAGAAGGGAATCGGGAGACCAGTACATTTCGGGCCATCCACCCCACGGCTGATGGCGGTTAGCTGGGCCCCGCCCTGCACGTGTCGAGGCCTCATCTTCCGGATGGGCGTAACCGTGGCCGTGTTGCACTTCGGGAGTTTCCGGAATGGGGGTAGGTATCTGCTGATTTGTATCTATTTCATGTTACCGTTAATGGGCGTGGCGGGCGGTGGGACAGACATGCTTGGAGCAGTGGGGGGGTGGCTGAGCCTAGCTACCTCATGGCTGCCGTAACATTAAGCTTGGCTTCTTTCACCACTTCCATGTTTCTTATTTCTAGCGAAGTCAAAAACTCATCAGTGGCCTACTGATTTTGTTCGATTTCTTTCCCTTCCTTTTCAAGTCTGTTTCATGCTAAAGTTTCTGTTTTACAGGATACAGTGATTACTTCGTATTTTACATATGTCTTCTTTATTAGGGGTACTCTCCGGTTGAGCCAGATGATGTACCTCTAATAAATGGTCCGGGTGGAACTAGTTTCTCAATCAGTGGGGAGTAGATGGGCATGACAGATTACAACGGGGGACGAAGGTCCGCATTACCCACCCTTCACTACTTGCAAAGACTAGACAGAATATTTCTATTCCACGTTATTTGCAAACAGAGAATACCTCGAGAGAACTATTCCTTGAACAATAAATGTCCAGCCAATCAATCAATCAGTGGGGAGAAAAACAGGCATGACGGATTACAACGGGGGACAAAAGTCCGCATTACCTATCCTTCACTATCTGCAAAGGGAGACAGAATATTCCTATTCTTCTCTGTTTGTAGACAGGGTCCGATTATTGCTCTTCGAGATATTCCCTGTGACAGGGAATATCTCAAAGAGCAATAATCGATAAAACATTAGTAGGATTATAACACTTTAATAACTTATAAATATATACATCGCAACAAAAACAGTAAACACCTTAAAACATTTTTTATTAAAACAGAAGCAAAAATGACAACTAACAGTAGTGATATCCTGGGCGGGTGATGGAACTGGGATTGTTAATGGAAAAAGATCTACAGAGAAAGGTATTGGTGAATTATACTTCTCCGGAAATTTAAAACTCACAAATGTTTTATTTGTGTAATCGTTTCAGGTCAAACGGATTGTGGGACAATGTTCAGAATGGAAGAGTCACCAAAAGGCAAAAAGTTCAGCTTGACCCCGGGAGCCGGCCGCCTATGTCGGGTGCGATCTCAGGCCACACCAGGGCAACAAGACTTGGGGAGGGGGTCGGAGCCAAGCGTCTTCTCCGAGTCTGCGCCATCACACCGCCCCTCGGGGGCCTCCGTCAAGCGGTTTTGGGAGGTACCGTATCACATTGTTTTCAAATGCAGTCAGGTCCACAAACGGCCCCCACTTACTTTGAGAATAGTGAAGCTGCAGCAGGTGCAAATAAGCTTTAGACAGTGTTTCAAGCGCTGCTCAGAACTCTGAACTATGGCACCCAACATCCAGGACTTATGCCATTTGTGCAAGGCAGTGACATCGAAGCAACTCAGGGACCAAAACCATGAACGTACACTCATGTATGAAAATCTTACTATTGATGCTTGACTGAGGCCAAGGAGATCAGAGTGCATGAGTCTCATGCTCGATCGATTGAGCTAGCCAGATCGGGCAACTAAAAGTATAAAATAGTTATGTAAATAGTTATTTAATAAAATGTTTTACCCTGTTACTTTGCTGGTGTGTTGTATATATTTATAATATTTGCATAGGGTTTGTCGTTATATTGGGTGGGGTGGGTGGCGGAGCCGAGCTGTCTTGCAGCCATCATCGTGTGGAGCTCAGTTCATCTCACTAGTTTCGTATTTCTCATGAGGGGTTGTTCTTAATGTTTCTATTTTAGCGAGGTCAAAAAGAGATCCCATTAGTGGCCTACTGATTTTGCTCGATTCCTTTTGTTTTTTTAAACGATTTTTCACTATCTGCAAAGACTAAACAGAGTATTGCGACTCTGTGCTTGTTTGTAAATAGAGAATGAACCAAAGAGAACCAATTCTAAAACAGTAAATGCTTGGATAACAATCAATCAAATGGAGAGAGAAGCAGGCACGACGGATTACAACGGGGGCAAAGGCCTGCGTTAACTACCCTTCACTATCTGCAAAGAGAGAGTACTCCTAAGAGAAAAGCGGGGGGGAGGGGGGGCAGCGTTCAAAGCACATCAGCGTGCATAAACACGAAAATGTTTTTACCTATCACGTACTTGACATTTGACAGCTTTTGATATTTGCTATTAAAAAACCATTGAAATTCACTGAAAAAACCATAGGTTATAGACCATATATAGTTAGGAATTAGCATTTACAAAACCTAGAAAATTCACTGAAAAAACCATAGGTTATAGACCATATATAGTTAGGAATTAGCATTTACAAAACCTTAATTTACTCGCACAAAATCATAGAAATTCGAATATATAGTTAGTTGCAATAACTATATATCGCGCACCCGCAATCCACTGTTGATGATGTCACATATTACATCATTCATGACATGGTCAGTGACATTACTGATGACATCACTGATGACATCTCACATGACATCACTGATGACATCTCAAATGACATCACTGATGACATCACTGATGACATCTCAAATGACATCACTGATGACATCACTGATGACATCTTAAATGACATCACTGATGACATCACTGATGACATCATTCATGTGATAATACGATGAAGCTCCTCAGACTCTAATATAACCTTAGATCCACTCAGTGTAAACAGACACTCACAGACTGTCACTCATCCATGGAGTTACTCACACACCTAGTCAGTCATGCAAAGTATCAATCACACCTCCATTTCCTCAACTATACAGTTATACACACCTTACTAATTCAAACATATTCTAACACATATTTACTCTCTTATACAATCTCTCATACAAGTTCACAATGATTCATAAAGCCACTCTCACATTCACTGGCTCTTATGCTCAGTTATTTATATATGTCAACTCTCACATGGACTGTGTTTTACATATGTACTTACTTTGACATGTAGCACTGAGATATCCATTCACTCACCAATACACTCATGCACACAGTCAACCGCCCATGCAGCTGTTTCCACATGCACTTTTGAACCCATACATCTAGTGAATCAACTGCTCACACATCTTTGCACAGAGTCATACACCTCCCAGCCACTCATACACATACTCAGTCTCCCATACAAATACTTGGGCAACCAATGAATATCCCATATAGTTACTCATATAGCTACTGATTAACACATTCAGCAGTTTACAGAACAACAGACGTAATGATGCACAAATTAAGACAGTTTAGTCACTAACCCATGCACTCAGTGAGACACATTTAATCACTCTCTCATACAGTCAGTCATGCACCTACTAAATTCTTCATCCAGACACTTATACATCCACTCATTCTTCAATATGTAAAACATATTTAAACACACAGTCACTGGATGATGTCATCAGTGATGTCATCAGTGATGTCACTGACCATGTCATGAATGATGTAATATGTGACATCATCAGCAGTGGATTGCGGGTGCGCGATATATAGTTATTGCAACTAACTATATATTCGAATTTCTATGGTTTTGTGCGAGTAAATTAAGGTTTTGTAAATGCTAATTCCTAACTATATATGGTCTATAACCTATGGTTTTTTCAGTGATATATATATATATATATATATCGCTTTGAAATGCGTCAGGCCAGGGACTAAAATCAGGGAAGAGAGGTTGCATGCTTTTGAATAAAAAAGTTGGAAACTTACTTGGTATGGAGTGCGGTCCTACATCTGGGGGAATGTGTGGTGAATATATGTATATATACCCGTTCTGATCGTGTCTGGAAAAAGCAGCCTTTCATAAGTCAAAAAAGAGGGAGAGCTACTGAGCAAAAAGGAACGGCCCGTGGAAAGGGTTCAGATGGGACAATCACCCGTTCTGATCGTGCCTGGAAAAAGCAGCCTTTCATAAGTCAAAATAAAGCCAATATCCAGGTATTCGGCCTCACATTGTTGTATTTCCAGTGTGGTGTTGTGGGCTCCGTGCCCATGTAGTGAGGCCACCTTGAAGCGCTTGGGGCTCCGGAAACGGGGAAACGCTTTTGCTTCTTTTGTATATATATATATATATATATATTATTACCTACTGGCGGTCGCCAGTAGGTATATATAGTTAGGATTTTTTTCCTATGGGATTTCTGAAAATTCTATGTCGAATAACTTTGGTGTTTGTGGACGGAATTGGCTGAAATTTTCAGGAAAATGGCACATTTTGGTTCTGACCAGCCCATGAAAATTTGGGGGGGTTTTGTCAAGGGGGGGCCGAGAAAAAAGGGGGGTCCCAAAACGCATTTTTCCCATTCATTTTTCCATAGGGCGGTTGGACTCACTTTTAGCTCGAACGGCTGAATGGATTTACACGAAACTTGGCAAAATTGTAGGGACTGGTAGCCCGATGTGCCTTTGCTAGGTCTCAAGATATGTGCTCCAGTGGATTTTGAGAAATTAACGTGCAAAAAAATATATATATCTGTGACAGCGTCCCGGTTAGCGCCCCGGTTCGCGTACCTGACGCGTAACGGAACTTCGCGAGGAGAAGCGGATTGGCTCCCCGGTGACTGTGAACATTCTAAACAGTCCGGAGCGGCCGCCATCTTGTGTCTCGGTAGGATCGAGACACAAGAGGTGGCAAAAACAAGGGGGAAAATGAGCATAAGGGGGCAGAGTACATCCTCCCTGACCCCCTAGGTTTGATGAGGGGGCTTTAAAAGGGCCCCCCGGGGCAAAAAAATATAATTTTTATTATCTTTTTTTTGCGGGGGGAGCGCCCGGTACGCGCACCGGGAAGCGGTCCGGGAGCGTAATATAGGGAAAAAAGAATGAAAGAATGTTCAAATATTGTATGTTTATTGATTGTTCTTTTTGTTGTATTTTTTTAAATTTTTTTTATTTAAGTACCAACATGTAGGTACCAATGCAGAGTCTAAAAATAAATATACACCATTTCCTTTGTAGATATCTTGCATGTTGTTTCAGAAGTTATTGTGGTATATGGAATTCATAGCATAGTCTGTGAGGAAAGCAGAAAGAACATGGAGGCAGGAGATGAAAAAGAGATGTTAAATACAAATTGGAGATAATATAGTGGGAGAAAGGAAGTAACTATGAGCAAACTTACTATGTAACACAAAAAAGTTGCACAGTATATTTTAAGTCTCAGTTTATATTTGATCTTTTTGGGTACTATTTCATAATTTTCATATTAAAAAGAATAATGTCTCAAACAATTTTAACTTTTAAAATTTAAATTTATTGTTCTGATTTTTCAAAATCTAAGAGAATCTGTAACATTAAATCATCAGGTATGTCCTCCTTTTCATTCCAAGAATCACATTCTTCAGCACATTTTAATAATTCTTGGTCTACTGTTTCATCCATAAAGTCTAGTTCTTCTTTTTCTTGGTTTGGATTGTTTTCAATCTTAATTTCAAATGAAATTGTATTTTCTTTTTGCTGTGCTTCCATTTTCTTGCTGTAAATTACATAAAAAATAAATATAACAGTGGAGATAGGGCACTGTTGGGTTTAAGTTCAGACAGGTACTTGTGAGTTTTTAACAGTGAAGTAATCTTTGGGCAGTGCATGGTTTCAGGCAGGAATTAGAACTATTAAAAAGTGCCTGTGATTAAGCCTAAGTAAATTCATAATTATACCACAGAAGCCTAACTCAATCAATAATTTAAATAATTAAGTCTTTCTCAATGACTAACTCTTATAGAGGGACAGTATGTAACTATCTGAAAACGTTTTCCTAAATTAATTTAAAGTGCATAACATAGTTCTCCTTTCAAATTTTTTAAATTATATCTTACCTTTGAAAAAGAAGTTAAAGTTGACAGTGAAAATGCTCTTGAAATGTACTTCAGGAAGTAGTAGTCAAAATGGCTGTGTTTCTCTCTCTTTCTTTATATATATATTCAGGTACATAACCAATCAAATGTCTTGAAATAATAGTAGAAAATGAAAGTAACATTTTAATTGGTTGTCAATTCTAACACTTCATATGTGTTTTTGTCATGTAATTTACCTCAGGATATTTAGTCAGGCCTACAGCATAATTTTCTCAATGGAATTCCATCAAATTTGGGTAAATGGTAGGGACTGCTATGTAGTAGGGCCTATTCTATATTTGATGAAAGTGTCTCAAGTGGTTTTTCTGTAAATTACTTTCCCACCTTTTTTTATCGAGCGCTTACCGGTTCGCGCACCGGTACGCGTACCGGCAGTGTTACGGGAGTCCTCCATTTTGTGTTTCGGTAGAATTGAGACACAAGATGGAGGGCAAACAATGTTCAGAATGGGTAGAAGGGGGCACGGTAGACACTTCCTGACCCTTTAGGTTTTCTGAGGGGTGCTTAGGACGCTCAAATAGTCCAAAAAAAAAAAAAATCGCGTGGGGAGCGCCCGGTACGCGCACCGGTAAGCGTACCGGGGAGCGTACTTTGGTGAAAAAACTTAGAAAAAGATAAACGTTTAGAATGATCAGAGGTAGGGTAGCTCTGAAAAGAGCAATTGAGTTCTGTGGCTGATTTAGGTACCTTCAAGTAGGTTACAATGCACAGTCTTAAATTCAGGAGGAATATTCTATTCCCCTCATCTGACAAGTGCACACCATCTCCTCTGTAGATGTCTTGCATGTTGAAACGCAAGTTATTGTTGATTATTGAACCCATTCCATAGTCTCTCATGTAAGCAGAAACAGATTTATTCACATGTTTCCGTGATTTCTCAAATTGTGGACAAAATTGGTTGGACCAGTTCCATTTCTGTCTTTGGCATATATTGGAATATACCAAGGAAGTTTGGGGAAAAAGTGTCATCAATTGATGAAAGGTGTCCTTTAAAAGCATTTCCAGACCAACCCCAGTCATAGTGCCCAAATCATTTCCACCACAGTGCACTATTAAGAGGTCAGGGTTTGGCAGATGCATAAAAAAATTATATTAAAAACATATAAAATATATTTTTCATTTAAAAGAATAATACATTTTACAGCTTTTGATATTTGCTATTAAAAAAAATTGAAATTCACTGAAAAAACCATAGGTTATAGACCATATATAGTTAGGAATTAGCATTTACAAAACCTTGAAAATTCAATGAAAAAACCATAGGTTATAGACCATATATAGTTAGGGATTAGCATTTACAAAACCTTATTTTACTCACACAAAACCATTGAAATGCGCATGTATAGTTAGTTGCACTAACTATATATCGCGCACCCGCAATCCACTGCTGATGATGTCACATATTACATCATTCATGACATGGTCAGTGACATCACTGATGACATCACTGATGACATCTCAAATGACATCACTGATGACATCACTGATGACATGTCAAATGACATCACTGATGACATAACTGATGACATCTCATTTGACATTACTGATCACATCACTGATGATATCATTTATGTGATAATACAATGAACCTCTTCAGACTCTAATATAACCTTAGATACAATCAGTGTAAACAGACACTCACAGACTGTCACTCATCCATGGAGTTACTCACACACCTAGTCAGTCATGCAAAGAATCAATCACACCTCCATTTCCTCAACTATACAGTTATACACACCTTACTTATTCAAACATATACTAACACATATTTACTCTCTTATACAATCCCTGATACAAGTTCACAATGATCCATACAGCCACTCACACATTCACTGGCTCTTATGCACAGTTATTTATATATGTCAACTCTCACATGTACTGTGTTTTACATATGTACTTACTTTGACAAGTAGCACTGAAATATCCATTCACTCACCAATACACTCATGCACACAGTCAACCGCCCATACAGCTGTTTCCACATGCACTTTTGAACCCATACATCTAGTGAATCAACTGCTCACACATCTATGCACAGAGTTTTACACCTCCCAGCCACCCACACACACACTCAGTCTCCCATACAAATACTTGGGCAACCAATCAATAACCCATATCGTTACTAATATAGCTACTGATCAACACAAGCAGCAGTTTACAGAACAACAGACATAATGATGCACAAATTAAGACAGTTTAGTCACTAACCCATGCACTCAGTGAGACACATTTAATCACTCACTCATACAGTCAGTCATGCACCTACGAAATCCTTCATCCAGACACTTATACATCCACTCATTCTTCAATATGTAAGACATATTTTAACTTTACAGAAACATACAGTCACTGGATGTTGTCATCAGTGATGTCATCAGTGATATCATTTGAGATGTCATCAGTGATGTCATCAGTGATGTCACTGACCATGTCATGAATGATGTAATAAGTGACATCATCAGCAGTGGATTGCGGGTGCGCGATATATAGTTAGTGCAACTAACTATATATGCGAATTTCAATGGCTTTGTGTGAGTAAAATAAGGTTTTGTAAATGCTAATCCCTAACTATATATGGTCTATAAGCTATGGTTTTTTCATTGAATTTTCAAGGTTTTGTAAATGCTAATTCCTAACTATATATGGTCTATAACCTATGGTTTTTTCAGTGAATATATATATATATGCACATTCAGTGAAAAAAACAAAGGTTAGAGTAACGTTATAGTTAGGTGAAATGTTCAGTAACAACGTAACTTTTCAAACTTGAAAAAAGCCCAGAAATTCACCAGTTAAAGTTATAGTTATCTCAAGTAACTATAACTAGTGCATAGTTTTCTCTGCAATATTTTCACTGCAAATGTTGCAGTTATATTTTCAATGATGTCCTGGCTGATGTAATATTTGGGGTAATCAGCAGAGCATAGCGAGGGCGTGAGTTATAATTATGCCGGAGCACGAGGGAAATGAATGATGGGAGCAAAAGACATCTTTGTCCAATGGAGGGCTTTTAAAATGTTGGTCCACTGGCAGTTGGAGGACTGTCTACAGACTATAGTCCAGATATCTCCAAGTTTTATCACTTACAGTACCACTGACATGTTGTTGTAATGCTAATTTCTTGAAAACTACTGAATAGATTTACACCAAACCAAACAAAGGGATGCAGAGACAGAATATCGAGTACAAAATATCGAGTTGCACAAATATCGAGTACAAAATATCGAGTTGCACAAATATCGAGTTGCAAGTATCCTTGGTCAGAAATATCGGCAGCAAGAAGATCGAGGTCAAGAATATCAATTTAAGGTAAGTTATATCGATTTTAAAAATATCAAAGTGTTTAATATCGTTTGCAAAACTATAGTTGTTAAAAATATTGTTTTTTATTATTTTTATGTATTTTAGTATATATTTTATATGTAAGTAATGTATGTTTTTGTGTATAAGAATAGTTTGTATTTATAATATATATGTTCATTTTTTTGTAGTTATTAATATTTTTTTATTTTCATTTTATGCTTTTAGTTCTGTATCAGGTTGTGGGTATATAGGGGTATAGGGTGAGAAGTATTGTTATTATATTAAATTAATTAATATTTTTTTATTTGAATTTTACGTTTGTAGTTCTGTAGCTGGTTGTGGGTTTAGAGTGGAATATGGTGGGTAGTAATTTAATTATATGAAATGTATTGATTCATTTGTATTTCTTATTATTTCTTTAATTGACTTTTTTATAATGTTAAATGTGTACAGTAATTTATTATTAATTAATAATAATTGGTTGTTTAATAATAATAATTAATTAATTTATAAATAATTATGGTAATTGTGTAATTCATTTTAGGTGTGTGTTGTGGTGCTTATAGGTGTCAAGGATGGGAAGTAATTTATTTTTTGGTTGTTGATTCATTTTAATTAATTAATTTGTCATTAATGTTGGTAATTGTTTAATTTATTTTAGGTGTGTGTTGTGGTGTTTATAGGAGTAAAGGGTGGGAAGTAATTTATTTGCAATTGGTGAATATAATTGGTTGTTAATGAATTTTTATTAATTAACTGATAATTATTTATGGTAATTGTCTAATTAATGTTAGGTGTGTGTTGTGGTGTTTATAAGTGTAAAGGTTGGGACAGAATTTGTGTTTAATTAATATATAGTTGTTATTTAATGTTAATTAATAGATAATTATTTTGGGTAATTAAAAAAATATATTTATTTTTAAAAGGGGTAAAGGGTGGGTATTAAATACATTTTAATTATTTAATTATTCGTTGTTAATAGTAATTGTTTTTAATTTTAAAATACGTTTTAATTGTGCTTTGTTATTTTATAGTTTAGTTTAGGTTTGTGTTGTGGAAATTATAGTGTTAAAGTGTGTGTAGTAAATTAATGTTTATAGTTTTTTATTACTAATATTTTTTTAATTAATTATGTTAAATATGTAAATACATTTAAATAAAACATTTTAAGTGTTTTGTTATTGGTGTGGTGTTATAGGTTAGGAAATAAAATAAATTCATATATTTTGCAAATAATTGTTTTGCTCGTAAATATTTTTGAGTTTAAAGAAATATTCATTTGTAAATGTATTTATTATTTTATTATATATAGTATTTCTAAGGTTTTGTTATATGAAATTAATATAACAATATGTGTTCTTTCTTTTATATGTTTAATACAATTAATTGTTTATTTTTTTTAGTATTGTTTATTCATTTTCATTATTGTTTTGATTTTGTAATAGATAATGTTTTTTAAGTGTTTGAGTGTGAATAGTAATTTTTTTTACCTATTGTATACAACACCTTCTATTGCATTCATTGGAGTGGGAATAGTATTTTTACCCCTCTGCTATCCAGCACTTTCCCTACTGTTGCACTCACTGGAGTTGGAATAGTAATTTTTACCCCTCCCCTATCCAGCCCTTCCCTACTGTTGCACTCATTGGAGTTGGAATAGTATTTTTTACATCTCTGCTATCTAACACTTTCTCTACTGTTGCAGTCTCTGTAGTGGGGATAGTAATTTTTACCCCTCCGCTATCTAACACTTTCCCTACTGTTCCACTGAGTGGAGTGGGAATAGTGATTTTTACCCATCCGCTATCCAACACTTTCCCTACTGTTGATCTTACTGGAGTGGCAAAAGTAAATTTTACTCCTCCTCTATCCAATACTTTCCCTACTGTTGCACTCACTGGAGTGGGAACAGTAATTTCTCCCCTCCGCTATCCAACACTTTCCCTACTGCTGAACTCACTGGAGTTGGAATAGTAGTTTTTACCTCTTTTCTATCCAATACTTATCCTACTGTTGCATTTACTGGAGTTGGAATAGTAATTTTTACCTCTCGGCTATCCAACATTTTCCCTACTGTTGCATTAACTGGAGTTGGAATAGTAATTTTTTTCCTGTCCGCTGTCCAACACTTTCCCTACTGTTGCTCTCACTCGAGTGGGAATAGTAATTTTTACCCCTCCGCTATCCAACACTTTCCCTACTGTTGGACTCTTTGGAGTTGGAATAGTGAATTTAATTATTGTATTGATTGTATTGAGTAATTTAAGTTTAAATATTTGTCATAGTTTAATGTTTTCATTTATTGTAGAATACTTTTTTATATTTTAAAATATTTATATATATATGTATTATTTTCCATATAATTTTAAAGTTTTAAAATAAATTAGAGATAATAGCGTATTAATAATTTTAAAGTTAATATATATGTATATATGTATACATTATTATGTTTGTGTATTTATTTTGATTAAATTAAGTTTATTTGCTATATTTTGCAAAAAAGGAATATTAAATTTAATTTTGTTTAAATGAATAATAATATTTAGTATATATTGTTTTATTTATATATATTTTGAAATCAATATTTTGTACATCTATATTTTAACATCGATATTTCTGATTCAATATTTTTGTACTTACTTGTGTAGGTATTGGAGTTGATATTTATGTTATCTATATTTTATTTTAAATATTTTTTCTATCACAGTTTTTTACATCGATATTCTATCACTGAACCAACCAAAGTTACTTTACTGAGTAAAGGTCTGATTTCTTGCCAAGTTTAGTTTAATGCCATTTCTTTAGCTGGGAGAACAACATTCTTTGAGATTTAAAAGATGAAAAATAGCTTTTTTCGCCAACACATCAAGCATTCACCCTTGACATATTTGCATGAAAATCAAACCATCAAGAGGAAGCTAAAGAAGGTTAGTGTCTTTCAAGTGTGTAGATCTATAAATACTGTGGAACGTTAATAGCAAATAAATGATTTATTTTACCTCCATTTAACTTTACCCCATCTCCTTTGTCAGGCCATCATGAAACCTGGAATTCCAGTACTCTCCTTAACCCCTTGCGTGCTTATGACGAGCCCAGCTCGTCATGAGGCACAGTGGAGCTGTGCTCATGATGAGCTGGGCTCGTCATAACGGCGGCGGCCCGCCCATCCGAAATTGATTCCCCGCCTGTGCGGGAGAATCAATGAGTGGGCAATTCTGTGATGAGCTCAGCTCGTCATGAGCACAGCTCAACTGTGCCTCTTGACGAGCTGGGCTCGTCACGAGCACCGCGGTGCTGTGCCCTCACCCCGCGCCGTGGGGAAATTACCCCCGCGGTGAAGGGGTTAATGTGTTAACAGTCTGCTAAAGTTTTTGCATATTCATTAAAAGCACCAAAGTTAATAGCACATTAAATATTGTCCCCCCCCTTTTACCTTTGCCCACCCCCAATGGATCTGCTTAAATTGCCATACCCACAGAAGACTAAGGGCCCCATTAGGATGACGGGCAGACTATGTCCGCTCGCCACCCTATTGGTAAACGGGACCGCCAGTCATAATGGCGGGGGTACTGTGGGGGCCATTAGGATGTGCCCACCACATTGGCGGGCGCAATCAGCATTCCTGTCATTGTGGCAAGTGGTGCACTCAGCACCACCCGCCACAATGCCAGGAAGGCATGTTGTGCACTTCCATGCACAACATGGCAGGCACCGCCCGGTGCCTGCCATGTTGTGCATGGAACTGCTTGGGGGTACCATATGTACCCCCAATGTGCACCCCCTACCCCCCAGAGTAAATGTAAATTAAATGTAAATGTCATGGTACTTATAGAGCGCACTGTCACCAGACGGTCACCTTGCGGTGTCGCCTATTCGGCTTCCTGGCGCTGATACTCATACCGCTGTGGAACCCCTCCTGGCTTTCCCTGAATGAATGAAACGAGATTTATATCGCGCAACTTAGCTCCAGAGGGCGTCAAGGCGCCTAACCAAATGAAATGATATGGTCAGAGAGCATGATTAATGGTAGGCCTTGATGAAGCACCACGTCTTTAAAGCCCTCTTAAAGAGAACCATGGTGGGTTGGGATTTGATCTCAGAGGGGAGGGCATTCCATAAATTAGGGGCCACAGATGAAAAAGCTCTTCCGCCCCATCTGACCTTGTTTGTCCGAGGGACGGTGAGAAGGTTCTTGTTGGCAGAGGCGTTGGATGAGGCCTTTATTGATGCCTGCATAAAGGGCGTTACAATAGTCCAGCCGTGATGTAACTAAGGCCACCACGGTCTGTTTGCGAGCTTGAGGAGAAAGATAGTGGGCGATTTTTCTAAGTACATTGATCACTCCCCAACAGGTAGAAACAGTTCTATTGACCTGTAGTGACATGTCTAGAGAGGTGTCAAAAATCACTCCAAGATTCCGGGCGGAATTTGACGGTACGGGACAAGCTCCGAGAGAGGGAGGCCACCATTCATTGGACCAGCTGTTTTGATCTTTTCCGAAGATCAAGACCTCTGTTTTCTCTCCGTTCAGCTTCAGGGCGTTAAGAATCATCCAATCGGAGACAGCTTGCATGCAATTCCTGAAGCTGAGCGCGGAGGTACTCACCGAGTGGGAGAGGGACACCATGATCTGGGTGTCATCGGCGTATGACACCACCTCCATCCCCTGAGCTCTTACTAGTCTAGCAAGTGGGGCCACATAAATGTTAAAGAGGGACGGACTCAAGGCCGACCCCTGTGGAACCCCGCATTGCACAGGCTTAGCAGGGGAGAGGAACTCTCCTAGCTTGACCCTTTTTTCTCTCTGATCAAGGAAAGAGGACAGCAAGCTCAATGCAGGACCCTCCACCCCTATCTCCCTCAAACGAGCAGTTAAAGTCGAGGGAGATAGGGTATCAAAGGCGGCGGTCAGGTCTAAGAGGACCAAAAAAGTGGTCTGGCCTTGGTTGACCTTTGATCCCTGTGAAGTGTCCACTCCTGGACACCCCATGGTGAAGCCAGGCATCCTTAGCGCTTTTGGGGCCGGTGTGGAGGCTAAGCAAGCTATTGCCCAGAGTTGCAGCGTGGGGCCCGTGATTAGAATAGGCACCCAGGCGATAATTAACAGGTCCGAGGAAATTTAGCCCGAGACCCCGCCGAGGCGGGAATCGAACCCTGGTCCCCGGCCAGACCTCTGCATCAGGGTCTGCCGCTCTAACCATTGAGCCACACTCCTCCATGGGGGTCCACAACAGACACCCAATGGCAGAAACTGCATGCCTTTCAACTCCACCACGGAAAGGCATGTCACCACGCCTGCATAGTAATATGGATGGCGGTGTCTGCCAGACACCGCCACCATATTAAACCCTTTTCTGCCCGGTCAACTCCTTGACAGGGCGGAAAAGCGGCGGATGGTCTTTCCGTCCACTGCATTCCCCCCACACCATAGTAATATGGTGGGGGGAATTGGGTGCCTGGGGGGTAGGATGATGGGAGGATCGCCACCGCCATACGGGCGGTGGCGATCCGCCCGTGATCCTAATGGGCCCCTAAATTAGCAAAATGTCGACTGTGAGAAAATAAATCAGGGTGGCTGTATGTGTCTCTCAATGTTGGCGTTTTAATTATAGGAAGACAATGCTCCAAACAACAGTGTACAAAAACAATTACTGTTCTTGGTTCTGGGAAATTGACTTTGGGTTCTGATTTGTCAGGTCTTTTCCATGTATTGATAACCTTCACTTTTTCTTCTCTTCAGTTTCAGGTCCAGACTCCAGTGATATGTCGTCTCTGGGTCATCAGGAGAAAAGACAAGGAAAGCACGGTAAGTAAAATGGTCTATCAAGTAGCTCGTAGGTAACAGAGACCGTCACCACATCCGGTTGTTTAAAAAAAACGGAACCTCTTTGTTCTGAGCTTTCAATATTTAGGGGGCTCATTATGATGGCAGCCCTGCAACATAACGGGGATGGGACCGTCCGCCAGACGTGCAGCGGTCCCACCAGCCCCATTAGGATGAGCCCGTCATACTGGCGGGTGCATCCTGCCCTCCTACCTTGGCCGACGGTGCTGCTGACTGCAGCTTCGTCCACAATGGTAAAAGGGCATGAACAGCATTTCCCTATACCATGTGGCATGCATCACATGGTGCCTGCCACTTGGTGCAGTGAACTGCAGGGGGGTACCATGGGTATCCCCTAGTGCACCCACATTCTCCATCCCCCAGGGGCCCACAATGGGCTCCCAAAGCCAATCCCCGCCAGCCATGGGAAGGCCTTAAACAACCCACATCATAATATGGCTGGTGGTGCCTGCTAGCTACCACCACCATATTACTGCCCAGCTCCCCCCGGCTGGCAATCATAACGATTGCCGACCGGCAGAAAAGCGGCAGACAGACTTTCCGTCTGCCACGATACCCACCGCCTTCGTAATCTGGCAGTGGGAAAAATATGTTTGATGGTGGAAGGACCGCCACCCGCAGGGCGGTCTTTTCACCATCATAATCACCCCCTTAGTCTCTTGAAAAAGAAGGAACAAAGGGGGGGCTGAAATAAAGGAAAAATAATAATAAAAGAAACATGCAGTTTATCTCACTGGTGTGTTTATATCACTTATACACCTTTGGTCTTTTAATGGGTCCTTTTTTGTGTTTTCGCTCGAATTACCTTTCTAAACTCCCTCTCTTGGGAATATACTGTCTTGGGTTTATATTACGATAACCATTCACTTTCCTTCTTTATTTCTTTATTTCTACTACAGGCATTCACATTGAAGACTCTCTTTGGTCTCTGGGTATTTTCGCCACTTTCTCACCCTGTACTGCCCCTGAAGCTCCCTCTCCCTTCCCCGTTCACGTACCGTGAATGGCCACAACTCTCCTGAGTTGCAGCGGGGAATTCAAGCTTCACGGGGCTACCACCACTCTTCGCTCCTCGTCTCAGGAGCTTCATCACCCTCGCATGTTGTTCTCTGCTCCCCGGCTGCTGAATTTGAAAGTCTGTTTCCGTTCCCTGGTTCGGGGCTTCACCTTCCTTTCTTTCCCGCTGAATCTCAGCTCTCGCCCTTTTCTCCCAAGTCTTCCTGGTTCCGCCTTACCCCTTCTTCCTCAAATCCGAGAGTCTTTTCTTCCTGGTGATTGGTTCTGCCCTACCATGGGACAGCCTAGCTTCGTCGATAGTCTCTCTCTTCCATTCCCGTTAACTCTTCCTTCTCTGTTCTTATAGGAAATGGGCCATCAGAGCAGCTTCTTGGGCTGGGGACAAAGAGGTAAGTGAGTGTATGTTATGGATGTTGGGTTGGGATTCGGGGGTGGATCAGGTTGGTTTTAAAGGGTGGGGTTAGTCTTTCCTCACATCCCTCCAACCTAACTTCCTTGCTTGCAAGGGTGGTTTCCATCTGGTAGCGGGACAGATAATCAGTATTAAGCTGATCTTTCCCTTTTCTGTGATGAGTACTGAATCTGAAGGGTTGAAATGTGAGGAACCATCTTAATACACGCTTATTGTGCCCTATGTTGCGGGATAGCCACTCTAGTGGAGTATGATCTAAGAATAATATGAATTCCCTACCTTTACGATAATAGGGATTCGATAGCCCATTTAATACTTATGTAAAGAAGACAATAGCAAGCTTCTCAATACAACAAAAACGATTTTTATCTTTTCTAGGTGTAGATCTAGCTTACTTATAGGGAATATAGAAAAGTGTTATAGAAAATAGTACAAGTCACCCACTACCACTTAAAAAAATATTTTCAGGGGGCGTGGCCAAGATGGCGGCGATGTAGGACGTGCTCTCCCGTCCCTCCGGCACCGCCCGTACATCTGCCTTGTTCAGCGCCCTATCTAGTGCCCATCCACGCAGCCCGTGGGCATTTTTGGCCTCTGTGAACTGCTCTGCAGCTGCCGGTGTCTTTATTTCTTTGCTGCGGTGTGCCGGACGGGGGAGTCGAGCGCCGCGGCCCAGGCGCCTTGAAGGCCCGGCGGGCCTGGATGGAGAGAGCTGCAGAGGCCGCCTTCGGCAGTGTGAGGCCCCATTTGTCTGGGGTGGCTGCTGCCTTGAGTGGTGGGTGGTGAGGAGCCTGCATGCCCGGAGCGGTGTAAGGAGGGGCCGCAGCGGTGATGATTCGGAACTGTGACCCGACACATGGCTGCCCTGTCCCAGTGCGGTGGCCTACGCACATGGGGAGTGAGGGGCCTGGACAGCGGAACGGCCTAGAGAGGTAGGGGCGGCCCGGGCACTCGGCGGAGTCCGGCAGAGGAGGCAGGGGCCCCTGCGAGGAGGCGGAGAGTTCCTGGGCCGTGGAGCAGTGGAGAGTCCCTACCTCACCGGCACCGCAAGGTGAGGAGTGAGGGGCTGCTGCCTCGCGGCTAGGAGGTCGGTCCGCGAATCGGCGGACAGCGGGAGACACACTCGGGTGGAGGAGCGGGGGTCTTCATTTCCTGCACTGGAGTGTGGTGTGGTTGATGCCCCCCATGACTCTAGCATGCTGAGTGGGTGCTGGGGCCATGCGGACTTGCCTGGTGTACCGCGGTGCTCCCCTGCTGTGAACAGGCCTGATCTGTGGCGACGGGGGCATGGGCCCTGTGAGTGGTGAGGGGCCCTGGTTTGGCCTGCATGTCGGCGGGCGGCTCCTAGCTTGCTGCTCTTCTGCTGACCCAGACGGTGCCTTGGGCCTACCACTGGCTGCGCGGTGGGAGCTTCCCGACATCGGGGAGTGGGCTGCCTGGAGATGTGGGAGAGTCCCGGAGCTGGGTAGGCGAATGCATGTAGGCAGCTGGTTGGAGTGCTGCCCTCCCTGGGTGTGCCCACCGCGGCGGAGCGGCAAAGTGCTGGGCTCACCGCGGTTGCTCAGGAGTGGCGGCCCACCCGTCTTGGGAGCTGTGCGAGGCCTCCGGGATATCAGCGCAAGGGTGCAGCAGTGTCCAGTGCAGCACCTTGGGTGCTGCGGTGATGGTGATATGCAAGTGGAGCGGGTGCCCCGGGAGCTGCCGCTACATTGGGCATTGGGGGCTCAAGGCCTGCTACGTGAGTGCGGTGTTGAGCCTGGTGTTTGGAGGCTGCAGTGCGGGTGAGACCTCAGGCTGGCCTGGACAGGGTGCTGTAGCTATTGTGGTTGAGGAGCGGAGACACTGATCTGGAGCTCGTACTTGCCTGCCTGTGCCGCGGCGGAGTGTAAGGGCACTGGGACTGGCCTGGGGCTCGGAGTGGGGCGCCCTCTGCCTCACTTGATTGGTTGATATAGTGAGATACTCCCTGAGTGGTTGGTGGTCCGGGAGGCCGCCGGGTGTTCCATCTTGATGGTGCTGCAGTGGTGCAGGGAGTCGGGGTCAGTGGGAGGTGCACCATCCGCCCGCATATCTACGGGCGATGTTTCCCTGCTGGGTGCCGGATCTGGGCCGCATAGTGAGGATTGGGCGCTGTTGTGGCTTACCCGCGTCCTGTTAGGAGCTTGGCTGTGTCGCGATGTCTGCGACCAGGGGCAAGCGAGATAAACCCCTTAAGGACATGCTGCAGAAGATGGTGGGGGGCCTCCTCGCAATCGGAGACCCAGTCCCCGCGGCCTGAGGATAAGGACGCACCGGTGACGAAAGCGTTTATGCTGGAACTCTTCACGGCCATCAAGGAGGACATTTTGGAGCTCTGCTCCCAGCTCTCTTCGGATATGCGGGAGATGCGGCGCGATGTTGATGCCATTGGAGAGCGAGTGGCGACCCTGGAAGACCATGACCTAAGCGCTGCTGAGGAGGTGCATCAGCTTCAACAGGATGTGCTCCGTCTTACGGAACAATATCTGGATCTGCAGGCGCACACAGAAGATCTGGAGAACCGCTCGCAAAGAAATAACATCAGGATACGTGCGGTCCCATGGAAGGGAGAAGGGGACAATCCGCGGGAATAGGTTGGTGCGCTGTTTTGGCACATTCTTGATGAGGAGGAAGACCGGGATATTCAACTGGATCGCGTCCAATGCGTTGGCCTGCCGAGGGGGGCCAAGGCTCCGCCGCCAGACATTCTGGTGTGTGTGCATGACTTTCAGATTAAAGAACAGATCCTTCACAAAGCTCATGATCTTAATCCCGTACAGTTCAGGGGCCACCAACCCGCACTCTTTCAGGACCTAGCGGCCTCTACACTGGTCAAGCGCAGAAGCTTCAAACCCATCACGACCTAGCTGCGGGAGCAGGGCATCCCATATTCTTGGGGACACCGATTTCGTCTTATTTTTAAGTACAAGGGCATCCTCCTGCAGATCCGCTCGCTGGATGCAGCCTTCGAGGCGTTGGGATTTGTGCGGCCTGCACCTCGGGCCGAGCCCACTGGATCACCCTTCCGGCAGCGCAGACGCTCCACCGAATGGCAGCGGGTTGGAAGGTCGCCTCCGCCGGTGAAGCTGGACCGTTCTACAAGCCTCTTAGAGAGGGAGGCGGTTGTCTCATCGGTGGCGTTGGTGACTGATAATACTGGGGTCCCTTGAGGTGCGCAAGCATGGAACTGGTTGGGCTCTTCAAAGGCGCCAGAGGTGGGGCGCCTGAGGGAGAGAGGGTTCCTTGTGTCTTTTTCTCTGTCCAGGTTGCTTGGAGGTGCCCTGTATCAGGGTTGGGTAAGGTTCTAGGATGGCGCAATGTTCCCCCATCGGTTGGTTTTGCCAAACGGACTGTAGTCATCCGACAAGACTCTTGGTGTTTTCTTTTGTCCTTTTGATTCAGTGCTTTCCAATGGGGGTTTAGTTTGGGGGGGGGTTGTTTTTGGGGCTCCGCATCAGTTCGCTTGGTTGCTAGGCCTAGGTTAGGCCCGCGGACCGCTCAATGTGGTCCCTCTAGCGCTGCTGTCCCGGGGTACCGCGCTGGCGCTTCCTTTCTTTTTGGAGGTTATGGATAGAGATCTGAAGGTTGTAAGCCTGAACGTCAGGGGCCTAAAAAATCCTGTCAGGAGAGCGGCCATCCTCTCTTTATTGGAGAATGCCGAAGGTGACGTGTGCTTGTTACAGGAGACTCACCTCCACTCTAGGGATACTAAGCGGATGAATGATAGGGGATTTCCTATAGGAAACATGGGGTGGCAATCCTTTTTAGTGCACGTTCGCATTGCAAAGTTCTTTCCCAGGTGGTCGGCATCAGAGGGCGGTTCCTAGCTGTCCGGGTACAATGGGGGGACACGCACCTAACGGTTGGGTCACTGTATGCTCCAAATGAACGGCAAGAGCCATTCCTGAAGGCGGCCCTCTCTGAGGTGTTGGCATCTCCGGATGCGTTTGTACTGGTCGGGGGGGGACCTGAACGTCGTAATAGATCCAGGGTTAGATAGGTCTGAGATGCGGTCCCACCGGCAGGAGCCTTGTCGCAAGGGGGGAGGCAATGGTTGCTTGAGGGTGGGCTGCATGATGTGTCCAGCATCCCCTTGAGCGCAATTACACGTAGTATTCCTCTGCACACAAAACTTATGCACGCCTAGACCATTTCTTAGCTTCCTCCTCTCTGCTGCCTCACCTATCTGCGGCGACTATCACTCCACGCTCCCTCTCCGACCATGCCCTTATCTCAGTCCTGCTTACCTTTCACAGCGAGCGGCCACCACCCTCGGGTTGGCGTCTTTCGGACGCCCTCCCCCACTCCGAGTCTGCAGTTACCCAAATTAGAGACACTATCACGCAATACTACACCAACAATGATCAGCATGACATGTCCCTAGCATCGATCTGGGAGGCTCTTAAATTAGTGGTTCGGGGGGAGTTTATTGCGCTGGCGGCGACGTATGCGAAGGAGCGCAAGGAGAAACGGGCGGAGTTGGAAACGGAGGTAGGTGCACTGGAAGCAATACATAGAGGACGGGGCCCCACGAGTGTGGAGAGAGTTGGAGACAAAGCGGCGCATGTTAAAACATCTTGATTGGGATAGGGCGGAGCACGCTCTTTTGCGCCTATGGCACAAATTCTACCTTAGTGGGGATAAAGGGGGGCGGATGCTAGCGCATAGACTAGGAGCGTGAGCGCAGCTGACGGCCATTCAATCTATCCGGGACTCTCAAGCTGTGGAGCATACTACTGATTCACTTATTGTAGAAGCCTTTCAGCAGTTCTATCAGGACCTGTACAAGCGGGAGGCGTCTGACTCTGGGCGGGTGGCGGCCTACTTGGCATACTGCGGTATTACGCCTTTTCTTAAGACCTCGGCTGACGCTCTGGCCGCTGCGATCCGTATAGAAGAGGTCATATCCACGATTGCGCGTTTGAAGGTGGCCAAATCACCAGGGCCGGATGGCTACACAGCCACTTTTTATAAAACATACTGTGTGGAGCAGGCTCCCTTTTTTGGAGACAGGTGAGATGACTCCTTCCATGTCGGAGGCGGCCATCACGGTTATCCCCAAGCCCGGGAAGGATGTTAAGGAGTGTGGTTCGTACTTGCCAATCTCGCTCCTTAATATTGATATGAAGCTCTTCGCCAGTATCCTGGCGTCGAGACTTAGCCCTTTGATGGACGGAGTTATAGACCCTGACCAGTCAGGTTTCATTCCCATGCGGAAGGGGGGGCAATACTAAGCGGCTTCTTCATCTTAGTCCACCGCTCTCGTGCTCAGGCCTTTTTCTTATCTATCGATGCTGAGAAGGCCTTCGACTGTGTAGACTGGGAATTTCTGTTTGCGGTTTTGAAGACCTTTGGTCTGGGGGACGACTTTGTGAGATGGGTCCGCTGCTTTATGCAGCTCCTAAGGCGACCGTGCGGGTGAAAGGGTGCAGGTCCGCCCTATTTCCCATCACCAGAGGGACTTAGCAGGGGTGTCCCCTATCCCTGCTGCTTTTTGCGCTCTATATGGAGCCTTTTGCCCAGCGCATACAGTCCAATAGGGGTATATCGGGGATACGGTTCGGAGCTGATGTGCATAAAATTAGCTTATACGCCGATGATGTGATCCTTTCGCTGGGGTGTTAGGGTTTCCCCTTGCTGAAGGCATATTTTCAGGCAGCATGTTTGCGCTATGTCATCGAGTGGAACAGTTTCTGGTCCAGTAAACACTGGAACTTTATGGATCAGACGGTGGCGGGGTGTAATATCTGGCATAGAGCGTGGGGTATGTACTCCTCTCCTGTAACGTTACCGACGCTGAAAACCTGGGACCAGTTGGCACAGCGCAGGGGCTGGACTACTTTCCCATCCCCGATGACTCCGATTGTGGATAATCCGGAGTTTCCTCCGGGCTGTGCATCCCCGATTTTTCAACGCTGGCGGGAAGAGGGCTGTACGAGGGTGGGCTCCCTCTTTGACCTTGACGGACTGATCCCGTTTCCCCAAGTGTGCCAGAATTATTTTCCTCTTTTGGAGTCTGATGCTTTTCCTTACTCGCAGGTGGCGCATTGGGTAACCCACCCTTCCAATATCGCCTCTATGTCCCGGCCTTTGACGGCCTTTTAAAAGTGGGTAGTCTGTAAGAAAGATGACCGCAAGCTTATATCTGACCTATACGCTATGATCATGGCCCATCCTAAATCACCACGTACGAAGGTGCAGGTTCGCTTGGAGACGGAGCTGGGGCACCCACTGACGCGTAAGGAGTGGGAACACGTTTTCTATTGTGCGCATCACACCACAGCTAATGTAGCGGGTACAGAGTCTGCTTATAAGACGGTCGCTTACTGGTACCACACACCAGCACGTATCAAGGCGCGGGATGCAACAAACTCGGGTCTGTGTTGGAGGGGATACGGTTCTCCTGGTACTCTAACACATTTGCTGTGGCATTGTCCGAAGCTAGAGCGGTATTGGAGGGTGATTCTGGACGACCTGGATGAGGCCTTCCAGATCACTTTCCCTCGGGCGCCGGAGTATGCGCTACTGGCACTTCCACACGGCAAATTGTTTACTCTGCGCTCTCTGAGGGGTCGGCAGATAGCTTTAGCTTTGTTGGCAGCGCGACTAGTCATCTTGTTGAGATGGGGTTCCCTGGACCTTCCTGATCCGAGAGACTGGATACGGCGCCTTTGGCACCTTTTAGCTATGGAACGCCTTTCGCTAGGCATGGATGGGAAGGGAGCTGAGTACGCGGAACTATGGGGCCCATTCCTGTGCCTGCTGTCCAGGGACTTGAGGGATGTCACTTGTCCGAAGTACTTACAGATCCTTCAAATTATCCCTTTGGAACCTAGGGGTGCTGCTAAGCCTACCTGAGCTGGGGTCTGGGGGGCCTATTAGCGGTTAGCGGAATGGGGTCTGAAGAAGAAGGGGAGACTGATGCGGAGATGGGTGGGGGGTGGTGGAGGGGAGAGTTGGGGGGTGAAAGTGGTTTATTTTGGTTTTGTCTGTTTCTCTGTTATGAAAAGGTGGTAACAGAGCTTGTGCCCTGGCTGCTTCATACGGCTTGATGCTTCCATCGCGGGATCGCCCTCCGGGATGTAGGCCTGAACGCTGTATTAATTATCCCCAGACTTTGCTCTGCCGGCCAGTGGATGTAGGCAGTCGAGCTGTGTTATGAGTTGTTCCGCCACTCAATAAAAACGATTGATTCTAAAACAATATTTTCATTTTATTGAATCAACATTATTTTTTAAAAAGCTTCATAAATTCATTGATCGTTTTTATGGTGATATCTATTTTTTGAAAATGAAAAAGTATGTATCTTTTTCCTTTTTTTTTTACACTTTTTTTATAGAAAACACTAACATAGATATACATTCTTGTTCATATATAATGAGATTGATCACAGATACAGTTGTATAACTTTACAATCAGATTATTCAATGTTTATCAATCAATTCGTATTCATGCAAGAGTTGATGATTTGATGATGGCAAGCGGCAGAAATAAAGACTACGCTCGTTTCGACACTGCTGCCTTCATCAGGAACACCGTCTTGGCACATGCACTAAATAGAAGGACATACAAACATTATTCCCAGCTAAAAATGTAATCTATACACCTAGAGTGATTATACTATACATTTAAATTAAAACTTATGTATTAAACATTTTTACTATAAGCAAGGCAGAACTCAAAAACAGACGTTATTATTGTAACATTTCTCTTATGTATATCATCACTGTGTTGTTACATAGTTTGAATATTTAAATAACATTTCAACATTCTGTTCCATTCTTTATCTATATATCCTTATCCTTCTCTGTTAGTGAGACATCATTTATACTGTTTTCAAACAGATTCCTTGATCTGGAGTGGTACATATAAAAATCCGCAAATAATAAATATGTTACAGACGCCACATTGAAACACTTATGTACATCTTCACAATTTCCAAAAGGAGAAAAGAGATTTATATATATATATACAAAAAAGATTGCGATTGTGATAAGTACTGAATCTGAAGGGTTGTAATGTTAGGAACCATCTTAATACACACTCATTGTGCCCTATGTTGCGGGATAGCCACTCTTGTGGAGTATGATCTGTGAATAATATGAATTCCCTACCTTCACGATAATATCTCAGGAATTCGATAGCCCATTTAATGGCAGGGCTTCCTTTTCTATTACGGTATAGTGTCCTCGTGGAAACAACTTCCGGCTTATATAAAGTACCGGTCTTTCGTTTCCTTGTGTGTCGACTTGGGAGAGAATGGCCCCCAAACCATGCTCAGATGCGTCAGTTTGTAAAATAAATGGTTTATTATAATTGGGGCTAAGAAGAACTGATTCGGATATGAGGGTGTGTTTTAGTTGATGGAAGGAGCGTAGAGTCGCAGTTGAAGGATTCTTTAGTTCTTTTTCTGTTTTTTTGTCCTTCTTTAACAAATCTGTCAGGGGGGCTGCTATTTGGGAAAAATCCAGAATAAAGCGTCTGTAATAGCCTAAGACACCTAGGAATGCTCTTAGGTCCTTCTTTGTCTTAGGAAAGGGCAGATTTAAAATGGCTGCAACCTTTTCTTTTTGGGGTTTTATATAACCCTCCCCTAAAAGGTACCCCAGATATTTTACTGACTTTGCGGCTATGCGACTTTTGGTTAGATTAATGGTTAGTCCTCCTTCCTTTAGGGCTTGAATAACGCTTTTTAGATTAATCAAATGTTGTTCCCAAGATGAGCTATGTACGACAATGTCATATATATAGGCAGCTGCAAACGCATTACACAGTCTTAATATTGTGTTCATAAGTCTTTGGAAGGTCGCTGGGGCCCCATGTAGACCAAAGGGCAATACGTTAAAATGGTATAACACTGGGGGGCGTGGCTTGGGCAGCCAACATGGCGCACCAAACTTAATAAAGCTCTGTACGTCTATGACCATGAATGACCTCTCATGGAGAAATGAGCCCAACCACTCCAAAGCCGAACCCGTAATTCGGACCTCCAGAAGGCGTCGCAGCAGTATGTCATGGGACACGGTGTCGAACGCGGCGCTCAGATCTAATAGAATCAGCGCCGACGTTCGACCCTCATCAACAGCTGACCAAAGATGTTCCGTAACCGCTAGGAGTGCTGATTCCGTGCTATGACCCGGCCTAAAACCATTCTGAGAGGGATCCAGAAGGTTATTGGCAGTCAGATGATCTGATAAAATGGAATTCCCATAGGCCTCTGGGATCTTAGCTGCCCATGGAAGCAAGAAAATAGGGCGGTAATTCTCTGGTCTGGCTGGATCAAGAGTCGGTTTCTTAAGTAGAGGGATCACTTTGACCTGTTTCCAGGCCTTGGACACCGCAGCTGTTCTGAGGGAACCATTTATCAACTGATTCAGGGGCGATAGAATTGTCGACAGCACTTTCTTAAATTGGTCGGGTTTAAGTTGGTCGGCAGGAGACCCTGACTTAATCTTATAGCAAAGAGCAGAGAGTTGATCAGCTATTATAGGCAGAAAAGAGTGTAGGGTGTTGGCCTGTTGGCAACCACATAACTCCTGCAGGATGCTATAGGTAGCCGGGAAGGACCGATGGATGGCGTCCACTTTTTCCACAAAAAAGAGGGCAAGGTCCTCACACTGTTTATTGGACTTAATAGTTGACCCAGCTGTGGTTTGTTTAGATTGCAGACTGGCAAGAATGGAGAATGTACTCTTAGAGGGAGTAGTGCTCTCACGCATTTGATTGGAGATAAAAGCTGCTCGTGCCTGATATATGGCCTTATGGTAGCTTTTGATTGCTGCCCGATAGATGACTTTGGCCTTGGAGCAGAAGTCTCTTCTCCAAATCCGTTCTAATCTCTTGCACACCTTGTGCATATCAGCAAGTTCAGTCTTGAACCACGGGCGTGATTTGGTTTTGCGATTGGCGGAGCGCTTCATAGGGATTAAGCTATCTGATGGGTGCTCTGTCCACTCTGAGAATGCTCTATAGGCTTTGTTAGAATCTTCAGGTAGATTCGGGCAAGCCTCCAGATGATTCCAATTTAGTTTGTGCCACGGACGTTTCCAGGTGGAGACGTGACCCTCAGTCCGAGCAGACGTGACATCATGCAGGGACATAGAAACCAAAAAATGGTCCGTCCAACCTAACCTAATCGGTGTGTGCATTGTAATGTGGGATATGTTAGTAAAAGCTGGATCTAATAAATGTCCTGCAGTATGGGTAGGACCCACTACTAGCTGTAACAATTGGCAAGCTGCTAGGTCTGCCGCAAAGTTCGCCATATCAGTAGTCTCTACTTCGTCTAAATGTAGGTTCAAATCCCCAAGAATAGTCAAATTAGCAGAATGAACAGCTAGAGTGCTGACCATATCTACCAGGGCCTCCCTAAAACCTAGTGAAGGTCCTGGAGGTCGATATATCAAGAGCCCGGACAAGGTGTAGGTAGGGCTCAAGATGACCTTAAAAAGGGCACTCTCACAGCTCTTGATCCTCTGCTGAATAAAAGAACATGAGTAGCATGATTTAAAAATAATTGCTATGCCCTCACCTCTAGTTGCTCTGTTAACCAGAAGAAAGCTGTACCCCACAGGGAGCGCAAGGCCAGGTTCAGCAGTCATATCATCTGAGAACCATGTCTCGTCAAAAAGAAGATGTCCGGAGAGGCCTCATCTAAAAATCATGAACGTCAGCATGATGTTTGGCTAAAGAGGGGCAATTGAGTTTGAATATGCTAATATATTTTTTTTAATCTGGAAGGGGCGGTGACAAGATAGAGGTGTAAGGGTAGCTTGGAATCTACATTGCAGGCAGCTGAAAGGACCCTCAGTGATGAACCTACCGGCCTGCCCGCAATCACTCCCCAACTTACGGATATTCCATACTCCTCCCGAGTATAGGTGACCTTATCTCTCGCAAAACCGGCAGCAAGTCTGGCGTCTCGCGTCGAACTGGCGCAGACAGGCGCAGACGGGCTTCCTTCGGCGCGCCGGCGGCACGCCCGCTGCGCGCGTCCGCTGCGCGGTGGCACCATAGGTCTATTTTTATACTGCCAGTAGGTTTGCCCAGCCAAGAGACTAGTCAACCCCTTTCAAGATGGCCCCCGCAATTCAAACATACGGGAGTGGGGAAACGAAGGACAATATCGCCATGAACTCCCTCCACAACAAACAGCATAGGCTGTGGTGGACCGAGGAGAATACTGGCATAAAATAGGTAGGTCTTTTTAAAAGCATGTAAATGTAGCTCTGCACAAGTTAAAAAGCGCTATATCACACAAAAGGAAAAAAATAGCAGGAACAAACAGACAGCGCGCTCACAGTGCAACTGACAGAGGCAAACTCCTGTGTCAGCTTTCCATCCATATGGTGAACGGGTTGGAAGCGCATTCAGCCGGTGATCGTAACAGGCCCCCGCAGGGTGGGGGGCGCCGCCTGGAACACGGGTCTGGACCATAAGCCTTAGGTGAGAGCCTGGGACGGCATGTGGTGGCCTGCGGTGCCAGGAGTTGAGATCCTCTCCGTGGGCTGGACCTCAGGAGCCTGCCAGGCAAAACACAGCATTATATCATCTGACGAGGGAGAGATATCTGCACATGGGCCCTATGGTGAGTGTGCGCCTGGGGTATTGAGGACATGGGGGGCACGTTGTAGACCGGGGGTCCGGTGAGTCTGGTCTCATTAGGGGGCCTACTTGGCAGGCCGTCAGGAGCTGCGGAGGCAGCCGGGCTAGGCCCGGTGCAGCTTACGGCCCAGGGTGTGCCGAATTCGTGAGGCCCGACTTGCAGCACGAATCCGCACCGACATCGAGTTGACGTTGGCAGCAGTGTCCCATGGCAGGAAGATGGGTGAAATATGAAGGAAGAGCTCCACCGCCTCAATCACCGAGGCAAGAAATATGCTTGACTCCAAGATTGGTGCAGTGGGATCTAAGGTTTTCTTTTTATGACAAGACCTCCGAAAGGCCGTGGATCGCATTACTGAGGCAGAGATACGTGTTTCAACAGTCAAAGATGATGTAACTACCCTACAGAAAAAGTTAACAAACTCAGGGTGGTGACACAGGAGTTGGCATCTAGAGTGGAAGACGTGGAGGGCCGTTCTAGGCGTAGTAACCTGCACTTCAATGGCTTCCCAGAGGGCTGTGAAGGCTCATCCATGAACCACTTCCTCACCCAAAGGCTAACAGGTCTCCTGCTAGTGGATAAACAGCCCACATGCTTTGTAGTGGAGAGGATGCACTGAGCATTGACAAAGAAGACCTCCCCGGGGAGAAAGTCCGAGGCTGGTAATCACAAAGTTCTTGAATTATGCTGACCGAGACTCAATTTTGGAATTTGTCAGATCGCACAAAGACAAACTCATATTTGATTCAAGGTCTATAATGATATTCCTGAATTATACTTGCCTAGTACGACAGCAGCGTCAATCTTTTATGGCGGCGAAGCACAGGTTACGGGACCTCAACATGCAATATATGCTTTTATACCCGGCCCACATGTCTGTTATTTACAACTCTAAATCTCATTTCTTCAATTCACTGGAGGCTCTCTTCGCCTAGATGGATGAGCGAACACATCTGAGGTCACACACTCTGCCATCGCTGAAATCGGACTCATCGAACTAGCAACGGAACAGACCGAAGAGGAATACATCTAAAAGAAGTCACAGATCTGGCTCTGACCGGTGCTACTCAGGCCGGGATGATGCATCATAACCTAAACAGCAGGCATTGTCTCCCTGAATTCGGTTCATGACTGTTGACCATTTATTGGTAATATCCTGCTCCGCATTGAACTCTAAGCTGGCGTGGACTTCCAGCCACAAGGTCATTCTGCCCCGGACATTTTCACTTAATGTTAATGTTATATGAGTGGTTTGGGTATCATTGGGAGAGGTGCTCTAGGCCCCCCCGTTGGGGACTTGGAGTTTCCTTCACCGCCACAGATCCCTGTCACATTCCATGTTTAAGGGGGAAGGGACCCGACACTTGTCCATTGAAATCACTTGGGCTAGGGGCTGTGTGTAGAGTAATTTTACCCAATTCATACATTTTGGATCAAACCCCAATCTCTTCAGCTCTTCGAATAAGTATGGCCATTCAATGGTGTCAAACAACATTTTGGCGTCTAAAGAGAGAATAGCAGAAGCTTCTTTGAAAATGTAATTTCTGCTCAGCACACCATTTAGCCATCTAATATTTAAAGATGTGTTTCTCCCCGGCATAAAGCCTGTCTGATCGGTGTGTACTCGTTTTGTAAGTACTTGCATTAGTCTATTAGCCAACCGTACATGTCTTTCAGATGGGGACCATTTTTTGTGGCGATTAGTTTGTATAATTCGATAGGGTTCCCATTGGGTCCCATTGCTTTCCCTGATTGTTAACTATTAATGGCCCCAATAATTTCTTCCTCAGTTATATTTTCCTCAAGAGGGTTGTTATCTTCTGCTGTTAGGGATGGAAGTCGCATCTCTGTGAGTAATTCTCTGGAGTCATCTGACGTGGCAGAGGCGCTGGGTGAATATATTTGCTAAAAGTGCGATGCAAATTCTTCTACTATTTTCCGTGGGTCATTTATCATTGCGCCATTCTCAGCTTTCAGGCATGCTATCCATCTGTTTGTTTGCTGGCGTTTATCTAACCACGCCTGCAATTTGCCTGCTTTATCCCCTGTTTCACATACTTTGTGGAGTATGGTCAATCTTTTACTTTTGGCCTCCTCCGTTACTCTGTTTTTGTATTCTTGTTTTTTTATATCTAGCACATGAAGCGCTTCTGCGCTGTCTGTTTGGGCAGCCTGTGTTTCCCTTTCTAGTCACTTGCTTCTAACTCTAGAAGGTCTTTTTGTCAGTCTGTTTTATGTCCGCCATTAGGGAGACCGCCTCTCCTTTTAATACAGCTTCAAATGCTCCCCAGAGGGTCTGGGAGGAAGTCAATGAGCCTGTGTTTTCTTTAAAGTAGTTTTCTGTGGTTTGAATTAAGTCCTCTCTCATGTGGTGGAGTTTTAAATATCCTGGACTGAAGGAGATAGTGTTTCGAGTTACTTTTGACCCCCGAAAATAGGTAAGCCGGACCGGGGAATGATCGGACACGCTCCTTGCCAAGTGAGGGATTTCTTTAATGTAGGGCAACTGATGAGCCTGAGTCAATATATAATCTATGCACGATTGATTATTGTGTCCACCGTAATGAAAAGTGAATTGCAGAGTCTAGGGGTTGTTTGCCCTCCATATGTCTACCAACCCCATTGCATCCAGGTAGTGCGAAAGGGTGGTGCCTTGACCATGTTTATTTCTAGCAGGTTTACGGTCTTTTTGCCTGCAGAGCACCATCTTTAGGTCTCCCCCAAGTATCAAGTCTCCCTCTGGCAACTCAAGGAGTAGTGCACTCACGTCCGGTAATGTTATTTTTTGCAATGTCAATGGTATGTAGACCGTTAAACTATTCAAGGGCTTCCCCTCCCATCTTCCAGTCATGGCAGCAAATCTATCTAGAGGGTCCGTTCATGTGTGGTCTATTCTATAGGGGCATCTATTACTCAGCAGTAGTCCAGTCACTTTAGAGCCTGTTGTGACGCCAGAATGTACAATTAATTTGTATCCTCCTCTGTCTAATGCTTCACATGTGTTCCCAACCAAGTGGGTTTCTTGCAGTAGTTTTATATCCAGTGTGTGTCGTCTGAAGAATTGTAAGACTATCCTTCTTTTCAATTTCTCTTCTCCTCTGATCGAGATTGTGGCTTGACACTCATGACTTTGTAGTATGTACGTCTGTTCTTGTAGTGATCTAACGGTGTATATAGGTCTACTTCGGGAATGTCTAGTGCGTGTTGTTTTGGCGGACCGATGAGTTGCTCTACAACTATCTCAAATTATAACACTAAAACATTGACTAACAACATGAAATTCTACAATATCCCCCCTCCCTGCATGGCAGTTTTGCAACTTCCCGCCTCCCCAACATTGCAGAGTGCCTGTCGTCCCTCCCCATTAAACTCAGGAGGGTCAAAGGTCCCCCAAAGCCTGAGTGTCTCTCCCTGTCTCCCCTTCAATTAACATTTTTGTAACACCCATTGTTACAATTTCTCACGGTTTTCTCAGTCTATTCTTACTCCTTGGATAAGTCTCGCTGGATGGACGGTTCAGGTTCACAACTTCATTTCAATGTTTAGTAATGCCTGGTCTTGTATTGCCGCCCCATCCAGGGCGAGTGTAGTTGGCCTCCACTGCCACAGGTAGTTTGTAAGACTTCACTTAGCTGGAAGTAGTGTTCAGGCCAACCGTCTATTCAGATTTATCCGGTTCATTTGATTTCTTGGTGATTTGTTGTGTTTTGTCACTTTTTTTATTCCTTTTCGTGATCTGTCATCCAGGGGTTAAGACTTGCCTACTGTGCGCCAATCTTCGAGCCAGTCCCAAGTTTCTTCAGGAGTGGGAAAAAAACAGGTTTTACTCTATGCCTCCACTATCAGTTTGGCAGGGAATAGCATTGCCTACTTTAGTTCTCTGTCCCTGAACGCATTCTTTTTTTTTTTTTTGAAAACCTTTATTGTGCAGTATCAGCAGACAGTTACGAGCCTACAACCACCTGGCCGGCCTCGGCTACGGTATATAGCACATTAGCAAATGTACGATAACTCAGTAGCACACCAATAAAAACAGCAAGCATGTCAAGTTACACTGTAACCAGAGCGACCACTGAGATACAGGAGGAATTAAGGTTCGTTTTTTAAATTTATAGAATATGAAGGATCAAATGCCGCACAGTCTAGCAATGAGTACCGAGTGGGCAATGCGTACAACAGAGCAGTTAAGCAGCAAACATTTTAGGATACCGGTGCTAAAGACTATCAAAAGGATAAACGTAAACCGTAAGGCAACACACCAGTCATCGCCCATCCCAGGTACGTAAGACAACCCTAGTACCTCCCACAGGACCGCGATAAGCGGAGAACAACGAGAGGCACCCCACTAACCCAGCATATCGATCCAAAGGAAATGAGAGAAAAGAAAGAAAAGAAAACACAAGAGAAAAGAAGAAGAAGAAAAAGGCCCATAGTAACTAAGGGAAAACAAAACAAGAGCCCCAGCCCCCAACCCCCCACCCTGCACCCCTGCAGAGGCTACGGCCTACCCCCCCCGGCAGCGTGCCTGTCGCCCTCAAAACGAATATCCGAAATTTAGAGAGAAAGACGTGCTCAGGAAAAGGCCATAGAGTAAAGAGTATACAAACCCAGGAGCCCCACCCCCCCCAACCCCCACCCTGCACGTTGAAGAGGCTATGGCCCACCACCCAACTAACGTGCCTGTCGCCCCAGAAATACCCCAATGAAAGGGAAAAAACTGGGGAAAGTCACTAAAACCACACCCCTGCCCTCCCCCCCGCTCGCACCAAGTAGCTCAGGCTAGATCACAAATAGACCAACAAATCGACAAGCAATGGTGGCGTCGTAGTACAGATCAGTAAAGCGTCCTCATCACAATAGTTGACCGGGCATCCGTCCTTCGATATATGGAAGAAGAATTCACCCCTGACCCATTTTGACCCTTCCATCAATACGTGGCCACTGAAAGTTAGCAATGCAGTACAACCTCAGACGATCAGGGTAACCAGGCAAGCAAGGCAGAGCCAACTCTGTGGGAGACACCAGCATCAAGGGGCTGAAGAGACAGCCCTTCCAGACATGTAGGCGCAACAGCAAGGTTTCGGGCCAACCTCCCAAATCGCGACACGATAAGGGCAACGCAGGTTGGATGGGCAAAGGAACAGTTCCATGGAGGCAATCCGCCTGCTTTGCAGTTTCAGGCCCCAATGCCGCACTCACGCGGTCGGTCGACTTGGACCCGTCTCCAACACTAGCCAGGGCCCCCCACGGAACCACCTGTAGATACATAGCAGTTACACCCGGTGCCAGTGGAGAGCCGCTTGTGGCATCACTCTCCCTTGGATCGTCGAAGCTCTCATCCGTCAGCGGGGTAATAATGGCGTCCAGTCTCCGTCCAAGTTCTCTGGCTCCTCCCACCCAAGCAAGATGGAGGGAGCCCAGAGCAACAATGAGGTCCCGAACCGTGGGTTCCATCATGCATGGCCAGCACAAACTCTCTCGCACTCAATGTAGCTTCTTCCCCAACCAGCGCCAGAAGCCCACACAGTTCCACCTAGCCGAAGAGCTAGTAGGAGATCCACCAAACGGGGGCCGTCACCACACCAAGCCGCTACGAGCAATCCGCCATTTCCACCATGGCCGTATGCAGGTCACTCAGTCTATGGATGCCTTATGGGAAGCACGGGCAGTAGTCGCACTGTGCTGAACGAGGTCATATTATCAGGGACAGACCCACCAACCGCATGCAAGATTGCCGACCTCCATGTCGCTGAGGCCTGAGAAAAATGCACAGGTCTGCCCCAAGTCCACAGGTGCTTGTAGCGTTGCACCCGATCCAAAATGGCGACCCCTGCCCGTCCAGTCGACCCACACAAGCAGCCTCAAGAACAAAGGAACAGTCTTACTAGCTGGCGGTGTGGAATCTCCAGTGTGTGCGTCCGTATCTGGGGCAGCGCTCGTTAACCACGTCTGTCTGAGCAGTTCCAGTGCTGCCTCCCGCAGCTCCGAGCTATGGGCGTCTTGGCCTGCAAAGCCGCGTCCTCGAGTGGCATCGGCGGCCGGCATCAACCTCCGGCCACTCAGCCAGCAGTCGGACTCCGTCACGGCCCAGGCGGAAAGGATCAAAGGGAGGGTTGCCGGTCACGTCCAAACTCCAGAGTTGCCGCCAGCTAATCCCCAGTTCTTCCGACGCCGCGTCAGGTCGGCCCGAGCTTGTGCAAGCAGGGGAAGGCAGGATATTGACAGGATTCATGCCGTGGCGAGCGGAGCTCGCGGACTAAGCGGCCATCTCGCCCCTGAACGCATTCTTAACTTCCAGGAAGCTAAGCCTCTGCCTTTGCATGTTGAGTTTAAAATCTGGGAACAATTTGATAGTTGCCCTTCATATCTTACTTGTTAGGCTATCTGGGCTGGTTGCAGTAAAACGTCGCGGTCGCGAACGTTTAATATTTGCACTAGGATCGGCTGTTGCGAGGCTTCGTGTTTGGGTTTGCCTCCTGGGACTCTGTGTGAACATTCAACTGAGAAGTAATTGGATAATCCTTGGGGTTGCAGGTATTTTTGTAATAATTCTTCTGCAAAGAGATTTATTGCTGACCCCTCCGCAGGTTCCCGAACTCTGATGAATATTATGTTGTTCCTTCTGTAGCGGCTTCATACTCGTCCAACTTGGCTTCTATTGTTTTTATTGTGGTTTGCCATTGCTATACTTGGTGCTAGAGAGTTTTGGTTATCTGTTTTCAATGAACTTGTCACATCTTCAACATCTTTTACTCGGTCTCCAAGGTTGGTAGATCTGCTCTTATAAGTGAGACCTCTGTGGACACTGAGTCTACACGTGCCTCTAGTGAAGTTGCCTCTATACGTCATTTAATGTGGCCTTCTCTTTTGCTTCAGGGCGATCAGCTTGAGTGTGTAGCTCTTCTGTGCATTTTTGTTTAGCGTACTTATCCAGTTTGGTTTGGTGTGTGCCGTGTCCTCCTTTGCTGCCGAACATGGTTGGGGCGAGCTGGTGTAGTTTGTGGCATTTGTTTACAGGTTCTCCCTACCTAGGTGCTCTATGCCGCCTGTTTGGCGCACCTACGCGACGGCTTGTCAGTTTTTCCTCGGGGGGGTTTGAGTCTAGTTTATTTATCCTGTGCGTTGCGAGTAGGCTTGATCAGTCTGTAGTCTATCGTGTGGGCGCTGTCTGGCTATTGAAGCCTGCAGAGCAATACTGGTTTAAACCAGTGCAACTATACGTGTTCCTTTCTTGGCCCCACTCCACTGTGTAGGGGGAGGGGATACACCCCAACAAGGATCAATGTTTTTTACCTCAGATGTCACTTCGTGGGGTATATTTTTGCCTCCCTAATGTGTGAGCACTGTATTTGCTGCATCACTCCTCATTACCCGCAGGGGGGTCTTTCGGTTCTTTTGTTCAGTGGCTTAAACCTTCAAGGACAGTGCCCCCACTTGTTTTGGAGCCCAGGATTATTGCTCTGCACTTGATGCTGCCCCCATACCTTCTCCTGTGACCCTGGATTGCTCAGGTTATTCTCCTCCTGCACTACGCTGCATTTGGAGGTTTGATTCCGATCTGTGCCTTTGCAGGCATTTTCCCAGTTCAGATCTTCCTACCCAGGACCCCGCCATTGATTACTCACAAAGGGCTACAACCAAGATGGATCGCACACCACTAGCCTCTCCTCCGGGTCGCCCCTTGGGACTCTAATACATGTAGTGCATGTAGATGGACGAGTAAAAAGTAGTTCACCAAAATTGGTGCGAGTAGTTACTCATTATCCCCAAGTTCTCTGGACCCGAGACATGGCCCGGGTTTCGGGACAGTTTCCCTCGTCAGCAGAGCAGTGTCTGGGGTGGATGAGTAGGCCGCCAAGTAACCGTCACAGGCCCTGATGCCTCTCCGGCGCGCAGGTGCGTCTCCAAGAGCTCGTCAGCTCAGGGCTCACGGGAGCCGTTTAAGTACAACCAAGATGGATCGCACACCACTAGCCTTCTTCTCCGGGTTGCCCCTTGGGACTCTAGTACATGTAGTGCATGTAGCTGGACGAGTAAACGGGCTCCCTGGCCCTCGCCTCCAATATTGTTTCCCCGAAGGTTTGGGGGGGAGCTCCACAGGCCGGGTGGGGCCCGGCAAAATTCAATGTAGTGCGGCGAAGGCGCCCTCATGCAGGCAGTCCGTCCGCCCCCGCTCGTGCAGCTCGGACCTTCCAATAAATGTACTCGCCGGCTTTCCTTTCCGCACAGGCCTCAGTTTATGTCCCAGCGATTCTGTCGCTTGCGTTGTCTCTCTGGTCTCGCTAGGGATCAATGCCGGGCAGCGGACTTTTGTTGAAGCGAGTTGGTGCATCTAAACGGATCAGTGTAGCGGATTTTGTGGGGAGAAGGGCTCGGCTACGCTGGAGCTCCGCTAGTGTGCGGCCATTTCCCTTGGGTGTTGGCCACGCCCCCCGAAGATAGAGGTTTTTACATTTTTAAAAAGGGCTTACAATATTATTCTTAATTGGAATTTTACTTCCTTATTTTTCAAAGAAGATTAATATTGTATCTTATGTATTCAGTTGACGATAGTAGGGTTTCTCGTGAACTTTACTCGCAAACTGGGGAGAGGATGTAGCCATACGCTAAAGCGTCGACCTAGAAGCTGGGGACCAGGTTCGAGTCTCAGCAATGATGCTCAATTTCCTGTGATTCTGGGCAAATCACTTAATCTCCCTGTGCCTAACAACAATAAATATGTTCATCTGTAACAAAACTGGTGCTCATGTAAAGCACTCTGATACCTGATATCCTCGGGTCTAGTTCACGCTGTATAAAACAAAAAAAAAAACAAATCTGAACTTCTTTTTTCAATAACATTTCTTTATTGAAATTTTTGGAAATATACAACAGTAGCAACAATAAGACATCGGGGTCCGGCAGTCGAGGGAGTTTGCAGGTACCATACGGGTGCCTAGCCGTGTTCCATTGTTGCTACCACCCCCCTCCCGAGACTCATGGTGTATTTATTGAATACATCCTATGATAAACGTGGTTCCTCTCAATACGAGGGATACCAGATTTAGATTTTAATTTTTCACACCCATAACCTGTGGTTAGGGTGGGCCTTAGCGCGGCCATACCGCGGAAGTTTACACTTCCCTTACGGTCCTGACGAATGCCAGTTTAATTACAACACATAGGCAGAAACATGTTGACCACACCTAATGGACTCTGGTGAACAATTTATTCAGCTTTGATGTCCTACACTATGTTTTTATTCATGTCTGATTGGCTCCTAATAGAATGTATTTCTTGACACAATCAAGGCATTTTTAACATTCACTTTCACTACTCACTGAATACGAGTATCAGCTCCGCAGTAATTCTGGCATTGAAGCACACCAGGGTGGCATACGGCCTCTCCTGGTGGGGTCCGATGATGAAGCATGTCACCAACTAGGTTGGTGAGTGAGGGCTTTATAAAGAACCTAGTTGGATTCTACTGTTGTGCTCTACTTTCATGAAAAAGGCACACTCTTTTGTTGTTATAATGATGCATCAATAAGACAGCCAAACTCAAAGAATATCTGCAGTAAATTTGAAGACCAAAACTCTGCGTGACTTATGTATTATTACCACCCAGAGACTTTACATGAACACAATCCCAGTTCAAGATCAGTGTGGATCAAGTTGCCAACTTTCCACCCATCTTCCCAGATTGGTCGCCTATGTGTATTTTGACACACTAAATGTATGTAAACTATGCATCATGGGCGGGAACCCAGGGGAACCCACCGTCGAAAGTGGCACATTAGTTATTAGCTTGCATAGGGTCACTCTCATACAGAAGATCTCTAACACCCGGGCTTCTCTCTCTCCATGAACCGATGTAGAAGCTCCGCGGTCTGCAGGTCATTTTACAATGTGTCATCCTTTCTGACTAGTCTAAGGTGGTGCTCCTCTGTTATGAAACACATCTCTGTGCAACAGGGAGATATTGGGGGCCTTGAGCCTATCCACCCCATCAACATCCTCCTGCGTGCCAACAGCAACATCAAACTGAACTTCTTATTAGTGACACGATAACGTTTGGACATTTTTGAAAACTTTGAAGTTTTGGTTTTTTTTGTAGTATATATCGTATTATTAGATTTCAAGGTTTTGATGAGGTTTTTTCTTGGGAGAGTATGACGAAATTAAACTGAATAGTTATTTATCATTAATGGGCTTTACTGTTTTCATATTGATCATTTTTATAGATATTTTGGTTAGTCTTCACTCCTCAGTTAGATATGTTTTTCTTCAATCTGAAATTAAACTGCATATTAATAACAACATGACTTGGGATACAAAAATTAGATCACAGACTTTCTAGGGAAGATTATTGTGGCAATGTATTTTTTAAATTTTGTTTCCTATTGTGCCCATCATGTCCTCGGGTTGGAGAGACTGACTACAAGGGTAGTTAGCTTGCAGATACTGCTTATAAGTATAGCACAAGGGCCTAACCCCGGGCACCACAATGTAAAACAGTGTAATCATTGGACATGCTGCCATAGCCTAAAACCCTTCCAGATATTATCAAAGGTTTTCGGGTACATGCTGTGCCCATTTGATTTACACCATTTGTCAATTTTATCCAATGAAATGCTACTGGGGGGTCAACAGAGACCCATTTTTTTGCAGATTTCTCTCCTTGCCAACAGTATTAAACAAAACAACAATCCTTGCTGATGCTTATTCAGATGACCACTGACAGATGGGGCAACACCCAACAAAATTAGAACATGGCTTACCTTAATTTCTCACTGCATTATTTCACTTATGTTTGTACTTACTACCAACCAATAAGTACGCAGACGAGTGCAGTCCATGAATATGATGGTCTTCTGCTCACAGGAGCTTACATTTCTTACACTGCTACTTCTGTTGTGTTAGCTTAGAGAGTCTTTGGCGAGTCCAGCATACACTGTGAATGGTAAAGAAATGGTTCATCTTTAAAGGAGCAGACTTTACTGTGGAACAAGGTACGCTCAAAGATACTTTCCATAGGTCCAGCAAGTCTTCTTTCCACACTCGATACAGATCTGCTAGGGTCTTGTTCTCCGCTTTGACAATTTCCCAATACCAGAAGGTTATCTCCTTCTGCATCCTGACTTTGTTAATTACTATGTTGTCATGCTCCCAGTCACCCTCTTCCGTCAACGTTTCCACCAACCTCCATGACCTCAATTGGCAGTATGTATAGGAGAGTGAGAGGAAAGATATGTAGTAAAAGGAAGCCAAAGAAGATCAGATTTAATTTTTTTGAGAAAGAGAAGAGGAGGAAACAGTAGAAATCCTGTGTTCATCACAGATAAAATTCCACCAAGTTAGTAAAGATATTTTAGAATTATCTTTCCAGGATGATAGAATAACTTTAAAAGCTAATGCAATAAAAAGGTCAAATAATCTGGAAACAGAAGATACAGCATTCACATCAGAAGATAAAGAACCTAGAAAAACATTCTGTAGTGTTAAAGTAACATTGAATTTAAAAATAGACATGCAAGTATTCCAAACAGATTTCCAAAAGGATAAAACATTCGTAAAGTTGATGTTTTAACGTGCCCGTTTCATTGGAACATGACCAACATAATGGAGAAGAAGCTGGTGAAAATTTACAAATACTAACTGGAGTAATAAGAGCTCTATGGTAAAAAAAATACAAAGATTGGGTTATACGGGCAGCAGCAGAAACTTTGAATAACTTTGACCACAGTTTATCCCAAGTTGTAATAGGAAAGGAAACGGACAAATCAGTTTCCCATGCAATCTCAATGTGGGACTTAGGTCTTTCAATAACATTTGATAACAATAACTTGTATTTAAGATCAGCTTTAGGTCTGTGAATTGAAAATAAGGGGTATAGAGGAGTAGTGGGTGATATAGACGGTGTGTGAGGTGGAAGGGAAAAAGTGGCTAGATGAGATTGTATGGCATTAACAATAATATTATATTCAGGGAGAAAAGAGTCAGGCAATTGATAACTCATTTGCACGTTATGAAAGGGAACAATGGAGTAATGGTGAAGTAACTGATGTACAAAAATAATACCCTTTACTTTCCAATATTTGTAGTAAAAAGATTTGCCTTTATATTGAAGACATTTATTATACCATACAGTGGAGGACAGAAAACATTGAAGTGGGGTAAAGTCCTTAAAAAAATGTTGTATAATAAAGTTTGGGAATATTTTTAAATAGGATTAGTGGACAAAAAATTGCAGTTTGACATAAAAATTACATGTTGAAAAGAAAAATCTTTTAATAAGGAACGTTCATAAAGAATCCATCTTGGGATGGGAATATGCATAAAATCATAAGCTAGTCCAAAAGATTGCTTAATCAAAAAAGCTGAATGATAAGCTTTAAAGTTTGGGAAGCGCACACCACCTTCATCTTTAGGACGAATGAGTTTGTTTAAGGCAATTCATGGGTGTTTATTGTTCCAGCCGGCCCTTAAACAGACTTCATTTCGTCTCTCCTCGTATTCTCTTCCCCTATCCCCCCTTTCTCTACTTCCATGCCCCCTCCCCTCTACTCTCCATCTATTTTGCCCTCCACGTTTCTTTAAATATTTTTCCTACTGAGACCGAACTATTTGGCCAATGCCCGGTGGAGTACCTGATAGCTATAGAGGAGATGGGTTTTGGGATTTCCCCTCGACCGTCACCTACCCAGCCGGACCTTGGACAGACTTTCCTTTCGTCTCTCTGACGCTTCTCCCTCCCACCCCTTTACCCATACCCCTTCCCCATTACACCTCAATTATCTCATCTCCTATGCTCTTGTTATTGTTTTGTCTAGCAACTGATGTAAATTGGAACTGATTTAATCTTGTAATGTAATTTTTGTGGAACCTCATGTAAAGCGCTCTGATACCTCTGGGTCTAGCCAGGGCTATATAAAACTCTTGAATAAATAAATAAATAATAAATAAATTTGTAATTCTGATAGGAAGCATAGACCATGTATATAAACATGCAGTAAAATCATCATTTTAATGGTATCTAACCTACCCCACCAAGAAAGAAACAGGGGTGACCAAGTAAGGAGTAGATATTGGATTTTATCTAATAATGCATGAACCGTGAACTGAATTGTATCATTTAGGGATGACGAAAACCAAATGCCAAGATATTTAAGTTTTAAAGGGCACCAAGCAAAATTAGTTTCACTAAACATAAATTGATAGCATATGGAATTTAAAGGTAAGACTTCTGTTTTTGCGAGGTTGAGTTTGTAACCAGAAATACGAGAATATAATCGAACTTCATTCATAAAATGTGGGAAAGATTCAACGGGATTAGACATATAGACCAATATATCATCTGCATAAGCAGATATTTTAGTTTCTACAGAGTTATGTTTAAAACCAGCAATTTTAGAGTTAGTATGAATACGTTCTAAAAAAGATTCAAGGCATAGTATAAATAATAAAGGGGAAAGAGGACATCCTTGTCTTGTGCCTCTGGATAGAGAAAAAAATTGGGAAAAATGATTATTAACAAAAATGCTGGCTCGAGGACAAGAATATACATTAATATACGAAATAAAAGAAGGCCCAAAACCAAACCATTGGAGAGTATGAAACATGAATTGCCAATTAATACGGTCAAATGCCTTTTTAGCATCTAAAGACAGGGCTGCAAGGGGAGATTTGTATTTTTTTCCATATGAAATGATATTAGCAAACATTCGAGCATTATAAGATGCCAGTCTACCCTTCACAAACCCAACTTGATCAGTTTTGATCAAAAGAGGAATGATAGTTTCAAGTCTGGATGCAAGAATTTTGGCAAAAATGTTGCAATCATAATTGATTAACGATGTAGGACGGTAGTTTTTACAATAAGAATGATCTTTATCAGGTTTGGGTATTATAACAATTAAGGCATCCATAAAAGATCCGGATGCTTTAGCTTCTGTAATAAAGGAATTAAAAAGTGACAGGAGCTTAGGGGCAAAATTGGAGTTAAAGGTGTTATAAAATTCTACAGAAAGACCATCGGGCCCTGGGGCTTTAGATTTTTTTAAAGATTTGATAGCATTAGTTACCTCCTGGAGAGTGATGTCTTTCTCTAGTGCGAGAAATTCGTCAGGGAGGGATGGTGAGGAAAGGAGACCCGAAAAAAATGTGTTTAAATTTGGAGAAGAGGGAAAAGTATCATCAGAATCAAGAGATTTATAATATTCATGAAAGACCTCAGCAATGTCCTCATCCGATGAGACTAATTTGTTAGTAGATTCATCAAGAATAGGGCCAATATTTTTACGTTCAGATTTAATTTTTAAATAGTTAGCTAACATCTTACCCGCTCTATTCTGACCCCATGATATTTAGATTTAATTTTGAGCAAAATATTACATGCTTCAGTTGTTGCTAATTTATTAAGCTCAGTTTTTGCTTTGATCAAATCATAAACGGTAGAGGATGATTGAGAAGTAAACACATGTTCCAAGTCTTTAAGTTTGTGTAGCTGATCTTCATATTTCTTCCTGATAGATATCTTCTTTTTCGAGACATAGGAGATGGTGAAGGCACCAAAAGCAGCCTTAAAAGCATCCCAGTTATTGGAAACAGAGGTATCCAATAGGTTATTGATAGTAAAAAATTCATTAATAAAAGTGGTAGCTTCTTTGGTAAAAATCGTGTCTAATAATAAAAAAGTATTACGTTTCCATCGGCTAAATTGAGAGGAAGTAAGGGAAAGGTCCAAAACAACGTGAACAGGGGCATGATCCAAAATAAAAATGGATCCAATTTCAGAGTGTTGGATAGAAGAAAGCAAGGGTTTACTGACCAAAATATAATCAATCCTAGAACGGGTATGATGTACATTGGAAAAAAAAGTAAATTCAGGTAAATCAGGATTACAAGTCTTCCAAACATCATATAAGGAGCGAGAGGCAATGGCCGATTTAAAGGCTTTATGAGTTTTGTCAGGTTGAAATTTACATTTAGATAATCTATCAGAGAAAGGATCCAACCATTGGTTGAAGTCACCAGCAACAATAATATTAGGGCAATCAATTGAAGAAAGAAGAATTTTAATATCATTCCAAAATTTAGGATCTGGTTTAACGGGACTATAAATATTTAATAAGACTATTGTTTTGTTTTGTATCACAATCTTTGCCATTACCCATCATCATCATTTTGTGTGGATAAAATCTGTACTGCCAAAGCTTTATGAAACAAAATCGCAACACCCCTCTTTTTGTTGGAAGCAGGTGAAAAAACAACTGACCCACCCCTTGCCTTTTCAACTTAAGAGATCCCACATCCGCACAGTGAGTTTCCTGAAGGAAAGAAATCTGAAAATTGAGTTTTGATAAATGAGACAATAATTTTTGCCTTTTGACTGGATTTCCAAGACCACGGACGTTCCACGTGACAAAGTTACACATAATGGAGGGACAGGAGGGTATAACACAGTTGGAGTCGATACACTTCAAGGAAATACCTACAAGAAAAAACACAACACAAGAAAAAATTACACATATAGCATACTACAGAAAATCCCACATTACCAAGGTACATTAATAATAAAACAAAGACAGAGGTTAATGTTGAACAAATAAAAATAAATGGAAGAAAAAAGCATGAAAAGAAGAATAGAGTAGAGGATGAGAAGAGAAAAAGAAAAAGAGAAAGAGTAAAGAGAAGGAAGTGAACAAACAGATCAGGGCAAAACAGCCAGACCTGTAAAAAGAAGAAAAAATAATGAGGGGAGAGCATGGTGACGCAGGGCGAAGCGGATCTCATAAGGATGAAAAGAAATATATATAGAAAAACAAGAGCCTCAATAAGAGGTAAATCAAATATAAGAGATAGATAGAAGAAAGAAAGAGAAAGGGAAGAGGAATAAAAAAGAAATGAAGGTAATACATGTGAAAGATACTGGAGGAAAGGAAAACAAATTAATTTAAACAGACAGAGCTGATAAGCTAATTAGATAAAGACAGAAGGAAAGGAGCAAAAACAGAAAATCCGATAGTAGTGTCCATTCCAGTGGAAGAAAAGGAGTGAAGAAAAAGTTTTAGTTTTTCAGGATCATCGAAGGATCATGAGCGCCCATCATGAGTAATCTTGCAGAGACAAGGATGAAGTATTCCGCAAATCAAGTTATTAACTTCATGAGCAATAATAAGCCTTTTCCACTGTGGAAACAATAATGAAGTCCAAAGACTGTTGACATCCCAGAGCGCTCTTTAATTGCAATTGTTTAATACGATGACGCTTGAGAAATTCCTCAAAAAGATAGCAGGAAAAAACAATGCCATAAATAAACAAGCGCAGTAAGTCAAAATGGCATACAGTCACATCTGTACTGAGGAAAAAATTGCTGAAATCCACTAATTCGAGGAGATGCAAGTCATTTACATAAAAAATATTGCAGGAAACCATAGAAAACAAATATGAAGGTTAAACATGTTGCCATTGACAGGGACCTCGAGAGAACAAAAGTTCCTGTGTAGTTACCGGCATATAGAGGGACGCGAGCGCGGTGTCCTAAAATGGCGGCCGCCAGCGTCCTGGTGTGGAGAAAGCAGCAATTTAAGCGTCCAGCACAGAAAAACGCTGAAAACACCTCCAAACTGTGCACCAATTCTTCCAACGTCAAAGCCAGCTGTTCCAGTGAACGAAGGTGGCGTAGAAGGGGCTCTTAGAAGTATATAAGTCCCGCTGAAAAGCGGAGGTCACGCAGGATCTGCCATTTCGCCGCGGCGCCCAAGCCATGCCCCCATATAGCACAACCTTATTGGCCAAGTTGGTATGAATAAACGACATAATAGTTTTATCTAGTCCAATCACTTGAGCAAAAGGTTCAATATAGAAGTTGACCGATATCGTTGATAGCTGGCAACCCTGACTAGTCCCTCTAGTGAAAGAAACAGAACTAGTTAATTTCCCATTTATTAATATAATATTCTGGCAGTGGGGAACGTATAAGAATTTGGATTGTATGAATAAAGTCTGTACCAAATCTATAAACGTTTAAAACACCCCATAAGTATGTCCAGCTCCCCTGGTCAAAGCCCTTGGCAGCATCTAAAGTTCCAATAGTCAATGTACTCTTGTACGTCTCTCCCATATGTATGACTCAAATTAAAAGATGTGTCAACTCATTGAGCTTTCTGCCCGGAAAAAAGCCTTTTTGATCCAGGTTAATAGTTGTCTCCATTACTCCTGCTAGAACTTTTACTACAATGCCCATGAAGATGTTATAGTCGCTATTCAGGAGTGATATGGGTCTGTAAGAATCGGTTTTAGCCCATAGATGTCGATTCACCAAAATCCCAGGCGGTAGCAGAAGTGACATCACTTGCCCTTTGACTCCCAAATACACCACGGTAAGTCCCATCATATGAACCTTTACCCACTGTCATCCTAGGAAGTGATATCACATGACATTTTACTCTGATGGCATTATTAGAAGTGACTTCAGCGCAGTTACAAACCAAACAATCAGCGCAAGGCTGATAAAAAGAAAAAACAGTTACAAAAGCAGATAAATCTCTATTTGGGTTACCATCTATATTTCAACTAGAGACATAGATATCACCTCCACAGTTAAAACAAGAGTTCAGATGCAAAATTAGCATATTTAGTGGGGCCCATTGTGCATGTATCAGTGAACAGGCATCTATTTAGTGACGCTCTCACAAGAAGCTCGATCAGTGCCTGAATGCAAGGAAGCCCTGGCAAAAGACAGAGTCGAGTTTCAAACTGAGGCCTGATCCCCTACAGATATGCAGAAATAAGACCTGCATACCCACATGCATCGTCCAAACCTAGACTGTTTAATTGTATTAAATGTTTTGAAAATTCAATAACAGGTTACTACCCAAAAAACATATTTTGTCAAGCTGTCAAAGGATATTCAGTTTTATCACAGAATATTCACCCATCAAACTTCTATAACATTCCATTTAACCAGACACTTCGGTTATATAGAAAGCGCTGCCAATGTATGACGAGCACCTTGTTTAATGCCCTTAGCTTAAGTGCACATTCCAATCTTGTTAAAGGTCAAGAAAGGGCAATCCCTCATTTCATTGGTGGCTTGCCCCATTCAAATCAGGGAACACCTTTGCCCTTCAGCTTGCACCAAATTGGGCCAAGTAGGAAGTATCATATAACTAGTGCACTCCTGAGGGAATATGGAAGGTCACTGGTAATCCCAGGTGCACAAACTAAAGGTAGGCCAGTCCACAAGAAGTGAAACATGGGACAGCAGTTTGAAACCACTGTTCTGCCTTTTACTGCTGCAATCTCTCAGGTGCAGATGCAGGTTCTCAATTCACACGAGTGCCTGATTCATACATGCTAGCAGACCAAATTTAGGCAGAAGGCTCATGATTTTTAAAGCCAAAGAAGGCTTTATTTTAGCTGACTCCTGCCTAAAATTACCTGTGGGTCATAGTTAGTCAATAGGGAAATAAATTCCCCTGATTGTTTCCACTAACTACTTCTTTCATGTTTAGAAACATTGACATGTATGCTGACAGAGTATTTTTAAGGAATCTCTTTGATGGTTATGGTAGCACTGGACATGCTAAAAAAGGTGCACATTGGCATAGACTGGGACTCTGCCTTTGGTTTCATAAAGTTGTGCAGAATACATGCCCATTATCTCATAATAGAGGAAGGCACACCTGTACTACTGTGCCAGATTACGAGCACACTTTTTTTCCAAGTTGTGTGGTTCTTGATTTCTTCCACCTCTTTTCCCAAATCTCTGTTTCCTCCCTTGTCAACCATCTTCTGTGTCTTTCTCTCCTAACCTACCCGGCACATTCTCTTTTTTATCCCCTTTGGGGTTTTTCTCTCACCCCTTTCCTCTCTCCTGACATTTTTCTCTCATCTCTTGTCTGTCCCGTCTAATTAGTCCTCTTTCTTCTCTCCCTTTTCAATACCACCTGTTACTGCATCACCTGCCTCCATCTCTACATCTTTCTTGCTAAGTTGACTCTTTATCACGTTTCTCCATTCCTCATCTTTCTCCCATCCATGACAAGGGGCACTTTCTCAAATGTATCTGTATTTTTCTATCTCTGTCACCCCTCTTTTGCTCAGCTGTCTCCTTCTTAACTATTGCTGTGCCTTTACTACCTCTCTATCTCACTTGTCTCCCCTCTTCCTCTGTTACCTTATTCTCAGTTCTCAATCTGTTTATCATCCCTTTCTCACAAGTCTCCCACCTGTTTGACTTCCTCAGCCATATCTTTCCTAACTGTCTGTCAAACAAATTTAGCATGTCTGTATATCAATTCTCTAACTCCCACCTGCCTTAATCTCTGTGAGTTTTCTCTTCCTAACATCTCTGATTATCAACCCTGTCTTTCACAATCTCTGTCTCTCTTCCAGTTACCTTTATCATCTTTCTATTACCACTCCTTTCCTATTTCTCACCTTTCTCTCTACTGTTTCCTTCTTCCCAGTCACTGTGTCTGTATCATCTTCCTCTCATTGGTCTCACCCTCATGTCCAGCTATTTTTTCCTCATCTATCTACTTCTTTATCAAGACATTCATATGTCTTCCCCTCCGAGCTTTCTCTCAACACGCTCCATTTTTGTCTTCGCTGTCACCTGTCTCCCCTCTCTTGCAGCCCACCTATCAATTGTCCCTACTGTGGTGTGTGGGAGTGTGCCCAATCCTTTGTTGCTGGCGTCTGTGGTCAGGATGCTGGGGGCGGTGCCGTCAAAGCCGTGTAAGGGGATCGCCCAGCAAATGTCTCTTTTAATGGCTGAGAATTCCGCTTCCGACTCATCGGACCAGACAAAGGCATTCTTTTCTTTCAGCAGTTGACATAAGCTGTGCGTTTTGGTTGCGAAGTTCCAAACAAATTTGCTATAAAATTCCGCCAGCCCCAGGAATGAGCGGACATCATCTTTGCTTTTATGGGAGGGTGCGTACATGATGGCTTCCACATTGGCCATTTTTGGGGAGGTGCCTGGTCGCTGATCTCGTGTCCCAGATAGGTCACCTTGCGTAAGCTGAATTTGCACTTTTCAAGTTCCACCGAGACCGTTGGCCGCAAGTGTATGCAGTACGGTGCGCATGATGTCATCGTGTTCGGCCTTGGTCTTCTCCATGATGAGGACGTCGTCCTGGAAGTAGAAGACTTCGTGGACATCTTTGAAGAGTGTGTGCATGAGTTTTTGGAAGACGGCCGCCACGGATGCGAGGCCAAAGTGCAGCCGTCTAAATCTGTAGCAGCCGAAGGGCGGGATGAAAGAGGTGAGTTTCCGGCACGATGATGGAGCGACACTTGGTGGTATGCGGCTTTGAGGTCAATGGTAGAGAACCACTTGACTCCCTTGGCCTGGGCTAGTAGTTTGTTTATTTTGGGCAGTGGGAACTTGTCAACAATGATGTTTTTATTGAGTTCTCGGAGATCAATGCAAAGGCGTATCTTCCCGCTCTGTTTGGGCGCCACCACCAAGGGGGAGAGCCATTCAGCGTATTCTATTGGTTCGATAATGTTGTTGTCTTCCAACCGTTTAAGGTCTATCTGTACTGCCTCTCTGCAGTTATATGGGATATTCCTGACCTTGTGGGAGACTGGCACTGCTCCTTCTTTAAGCATGATTTTGTGGGTGAACTTTGACATCTTCTCAATGTGGTCGCTGAAGACTGCTGGAAACTCTGCTTTTAACAAGGCTGGCTTGGGTGAGTCGTCCATCAGAAGCACTTGAGTGTCACCGCCTGGGTTGAGTTGGATGCCCAGCGCTCCCTGGTCCACCCACCCCAGAACTGAGGGGCCTTTCTCCACGATGACAACTTCGCTGTTGTGTGCCTGCTTTTGAACAGGAGCCCCCAGAACCACACCTTGGGGATTTATTCCCCCGTGTATGTGACTGGGTGGACGTCAGTGGGATGAAGGTAGTTCCCCACCACGTGGGCAAAGCCTTTATCTCATTGTTGTTTTTGGATGATGGTGTATGGCGAACCAGAATCCGCCACCATGGCGATCTGTACACCCCCCAATCAATAACATGCAGGATGGCTTCTTCTTGGCGCCGCCGCCAATGCCTAGGATTTGGTCCTTGATGCAGAGTATGCAATCTTGGTCAGATTGGTCTGCTCCATCTTGGTCGTCAGAGTCATCTTAGACATATTTGACTGCGGTGCTTCTGGGCTTTCATCTGCAGACTTTGCTGAAATGTCCTGTGACTCCGTAGAAAGAGCATTTGACGTGTATTGCTGGACACTTCCTATTGTTTGCCATGTGAGAATGGCTGCCACATCTGTAACAGGTTCACTGCTTGTCCATGGGAGCTCGGCTGGGTCCCTTAGGTCTAGACATAGATTGCCTGTTGGAGGCTGAGCCGGTATTTGTCGTAGGTTTTGCGGTTGGGACCCTCCGGTCTATCACTTTGCACCCTGTGGGCTGTTGGACAGGTTCCTTCTTGGCGGCGAGTGTGCACCGTTTGGACAGCTCGGCTCTCTTGACTATTGAGATGATCTCCTCGAGAGACGGTTCACCGTTAACCCACAGCTTCTCCTGGACGCTTGAGTGGGTAGTGTGCATTATGAATTGGTCTCTTATGGGGTCGTCAAGCAGGGCGCCAAACTTGCAGTTGACGGCCAGCTTCTTTTTTTTTTTTTTTTTGGAAACCTTTATTTGAGATTTTCAACCAGATACAAACACGGGCCTACAACCCCCAGGGCTGGCCGCTAATCAATTGCAACACAATATTACGATCAAAACTTCAGACCCAGCCTCCCGGGGAGCATAGTCGCTACATCCACAATGCGCACTGGTTGGAAGACATATCAAATTGGGAACAGGATACAAAAGGTTTCATTTTATAATATAAAATAGAAGGATCAGGTGCCATACAATATCTCAAGCTATGAAGAGGGGGCGAGTGAAATAGCAGTGTGTCCACAGTTAATTCGTTTTCATGGAGGTCAGTGGCGTTAAAGCAGACGACACCCGGATAAACAAGCATACCATTACGGTCGCGCCAACATTTATGCCCGCCCCGTGGCCCCGAAACATCGCGAAAGTTGAGGCACAGATGTGAAAGCAGAGATGGACCAAACATTGAACCCACTACGCTGACCCGGAAAAAGAGAAAGAAAAGGCCAAAGAAGATAAGAAGAGAAAAGAGGCCATAGAAACAAAGAAAAAACAAAACTCCCATCCCCCAACCCCCCACCCTGCACCCCTGCAGATGACTACGGCCTACCCCCCTAGCAGCGTGCCTGTCGCCCAAGAACCGAAACCCGAAATATAGAAGAAACAGGGAAAAAAAGGGAAAAGAAATTAAACCCCACCCGAAGAGGGGAAATGGAGGAGGGCTTTATTCAACGCACTCCCGGTCTCTCGCCCCCGTCCTAACCAACCCCGCCCCGGACTCTGTTAATTCAATAAAACAATCCCGTTAACCATAATACCACAATGAACAACCCAGACAGCAATCTCAGCCTTGGCCCCGTCGATTAAATTCGCTGAGTCCTTCAGGGGAAGAAAGCCCCGTCCTCAAACTGTCAAAAGGTACACAGAAGATAGCAGAACAGGGGTCCAGAGATGAAAAAGGAACGGCAGGTCCCAAATTAGCCGGCTGGTACCAACGATGCCCCTCCCCGTCTCCGAAGCCAGGCTTTATCCCATCCGCCATCGTGATAGAGCGACTGGGGATGGGGGTCGACACAGTCCAAAACAGTTCACGGTACCAATTGAAAGGATCCGAAGTGGGGACCGCATGTAAATGTTCCGACAGTTGCAAAACCAGGGATTCCAACGGATTAATTGAGTCACCAAGCACAGTACTTTCGGGTAGATCTACTGCGATAGGGGCAAATACAGCTTCCAGCGCCGGGTCTAAGTACGCCACCGGGGCGTCAATCGAAAGGCGGGCTGGCCGCCGGCTCTCGAGCGTCAAGTCAGGATCCGGTCTCAATCCTCTGATTCCATCCGCCGCCAACAACAGGCTGCAGGTCTGGGCTTTAACAGTCTCCTGAAGTGCCACAAGGGCCTCCAGTACCGTCCGCAATGACGGGCCACTTTGAGCCTGCTCCGTCAGCCTCCATTTTTCCTCAGGCATGGTGTTCCCCACAGGAGAGGCGCCTTCTCCGGGGGAAGATGAGGCAGAGCAGGGGTGAGCCATGAGGGACAGACTGGTAGCGTGCAGTAGTGCGTAGTGAGATTCCAACCCAAGGGGCACCGGCGATATGAATGCCGGACCCCCAGTCCGGGACCCCCGCAACACAGCGCCGTGCGTCACTCGTCACCTCACCTCCTATAGAACACCAGGCAGCAGATGGTAACAGAGCAATCCCAAAATTCCGAATGTTCCAGAGACCGGACCCAACCGCATTCAACAGTCCGTTGTTGTTCAACTCGGACCCGGCTAGGCCAGCACTCGAGACCCCGGCTTCTCAGCTGGGTTAGGCCTCAAATCAGTCCTCGACGTTACTCCGCTCCACGGTGTCGGAGAAACTCCGGGATCACCTCATCGGAGTGCAAATCGGGTCACACACACGGATCCGGAGCAGGAGATCAGGATAGATGACAGGATAGTAGAGCGTAGGACGGAGGTCAGCGGAGCCGGGAGACTATGCGGCCATCTTGGTTGGTGTCGTAGCTCCTCCCTGACGGCCAGCTTCTTGAGGGCCGCTACGTAGTCCTCCAATGTTTCCGACTCGGTCTGTTTGCGCTGGAAAAAATTGTACCAATCGATGACTGTGCAAATTACTGGCTGGTAATGGTTATCTAGGTCTTCTAGCGCATGTAGGAAAACGTCGTCATCTGTGGATGCCCTGGGCTTCTTCACCATGTTTTCATAAACGTGCAGGCCTTCTGGACCCAGATTATGTAGGAGGATCTTCTTCTGGCATTTACTGGAGAACTCCTCCTCACCTTCATCTTCCAGCGCCGATAGAAAGTTCAAGAAGTACCCCTTCCAGTCGGCCCATTTCATGGCTGGTTCCCCTGGTTTCAGTAGGAAAGGTACCGGGTTGGTTAGGGAGATAATCAGTGCGCACATGGTGGTGTGGAAGGCGATGCACCTTGCTGTGGGGAGGAAGTTGCGTGGAGACCCTTATGGCTTAGTAGTGGGGCAAACCCTGTAGTGAGCAGGGGTCTGCTTATGCTGTCTCGCTCCTGCTGCGTGCTCCCTGATGCGCCCGCTGCGTGGTAAGACCACGTGGACCTGTGGAGTGGGTGCCCCTCGCGCTGGTTGGCTGGCTGGCTGTGGGGTTGCTGTGACTGAGGTGCGGCCGTGGAAGGCCCTTGTGAACCCCTTGTGTGAGGGGGATGTCTAGTGGATGGCACAGCCCCACTGGAGCAGGTATTGAAGGCGGGTAATGAGGACAGTTTGGGGGGTGGGAGGTGCGAGCCGAAGTCCGCCCCGAGCCTTCATGTGATGCAACTGGTTGCCCCCCCTGCACTCAGGCCTCAGTGGACACTGTGAACAGGCAGCGCCCGCCGCAGTGTTTTCACCAGCTCTTCCCTACCATGACAGCTGCCGGTGGAAATTTCAGAGTCTCTGTCACCATCATCTACTTTTCTATGTCTCCTTCTTTGATGCTGCCTTCTACTTTGAATGCTGCCGCAAGACTCAACCCTTCTGTTGATGTTCTTCAGTTGGATGAGTGTGTTTGCTGTGAGTTTGGTGTCTGACTTCCATCTCCCAGGTTTGGATAGGTGATCGGCCTGGGAAAGATACGATCAGAGTGTCTAACGTCTGTTCCACCGTTCTGTTCCAAATCTTTGATAGGGCTGTCAGTAGATGAGTAAATACCCTTAGAGGGTAAAAGGGGGGACTACCTCATTACATGGACATATCAGTGTTCACCTGTCTATAGTTGCTATCAGCAAATTTCTGTTTAGTTGACGCTCTTACCAAAAGACACCTACCTGGTTACTGTTCCAGATTTTCATTGCTGGCAAAACACAGCAAAACAACTTGCTTCACACACTGTTTCAATCAACCACATCTCGTGGAAAAGGAAGGAATTGGCACTGTAAGTGAAATTCGCTAGCTCTGAGCATTCTGCCCCCAAACTACTTCAGCTTAAATGTAGAATGGGTAGGATACAGATACATTTCTTTAAGCCATCTACATTGGCATTTTTCATAACAAAATAGGAACTCTTTTCCAGAAATGACATGCCAGGGCATGTGCATAAGACACACAGATGATAGACAGAATGCAGAGCAAATCAAACATTCTCCCTCAGTCAATAGATTTGGGTTAAATCCATTGTTCTGTTGCTCACCATACCACCCCAATGTTTTGTTGTATAGCATTTTAGGACCCGAGTGTAACTTTCCCGAATCATGCCCTTATATAGGTAGAAATCACCATGTCCTTATATAGGAATAGAAATCATAACCATATTTAGACATAGCTCATACAGTCCAAATACGGCATGGCTACTTCCACTAGTTCCGAACATCCACAACTCGGCTTCAGCAGTTAGGGACTTCCCCTTGCTTGAATATTGATTTATCCAAGAACTCATGGAGTTTTCAAAGAACTGAGACTCTTTGATGACGTTATTATGTCCACCTTTACGTCAAAGTCCGCACCTTCAAGGTATAAATATGCCCACACTTGTCCAAGCAAACACACAGTGGTTTGGAGCAGTTCGACAATCTACTTGCCTGACGCATCTCGCTACAGCAAGTGCTGAAGGAAGCCGATCCTCCAGCAGATGCACTGAGAGAGATGCTGTCTTTTCTCTTGCTGAGAAATCCAGCTCCAGTGTTTCCAAGCTCCCTTTGTGGGGTGTTGGGAAATCGAGTCCTGAGACTGACCGCCTTAATTCTAAACAAAGGTACAGAGCTGATTAGACCCTAAGATTCTTGGCAAAAGAATACTAAACTTATGCTACACCACACTTACTTCTTCCCTCGTACTCGACTTAGGTTAGGTACATCGGGGTAGGCGTATTTAAGAAGCACCATTTTAGTACTTTTAGTCTTTATTTATTTATGTATGTATTTTATGGCTTAGTAACCATACCATGCTTTTACAGTATTGTTTTATAATACTCTTCTTGCTGTACGCATTATACTTTACAGCCAGTATTACGATTGTAGCAGTTAATTTCTTCTGCATGCGAAAGAAGACTGTTCAATAAATACTTTTTAATGAAAACACCTGTCTCCCTATTTTCTCTGCACCTATGGTGAAACGAAGCATGCACAAATGTCTGAGTAAAATATCTATCTATTGTTTCCACGACTCTGAAGATTAGTTTTATCTTGAGGAAACAAAGTTGTCATGTTTATGCGGTTGTCAGAAACTAATCCCTTCTTGTGAATTCGAGAAAGTTTCTAGTGACCTCTGAGTTAGCTGGCACTCACAATTAAGTCTAATATATTCGATAGAGACATAGTAGACATAAGTCCTACGTCACATCTATAGGATATATTATTTCAATGCGCAGAGCCTATTGGGAATATAGGAACTACACTACAGTTTGACATTGTTCAACATTCTGTCCAACAATTCTTCTTTTTGCATTTCTTTAGGGCATGTGCATATCACATTATCCTTGTGGGATATGTATCAAGAGGATAGATGACTCTGAAACAGAGACCAATCTGTATAGGCTGCCTGCCTCACAGGTGAAAACATGCCCTGTGTAGGTCAGGGGGAATCTGAACCTAACAGAGTTCCCCCAAGTTAGGAGAAGTGGTTAAGGAGAGGGTGGGAGGGAGGATACGAGGATGGAAAAACTGCTATGGGAGAGATGATGCCCGCAAACGTAAGAGCAGGGACATGGGCTTCTCAGCTCTTTAAAGTGTCTCACATTGGAATACCATCATGGCCCATCCATTGATCAGGTGATTATGGTGGCAGATTACCATCTCTGAGCTACTCTGCCAATGCGAGCCATAAAGTGTCCTTCTCCTTACCGATCAGGAATATTTTAAAACCTCTTGCCACTTCCCATGTGAATTGGAAGGGCTGTAACCAAATGTGTTTGGCTCAAATGAGCTTTGCATAACCAGCTACCCGCCACGTATAGTGTATAACAATATAGAATAAGCATCAGGCTCAATATTGGCAATTAATCATGTAACCTGAAGGATGTGGCGCAAACGACTGTGTGTGAGGCTTTGCCCATCATGTAGAGTGAATTAATCTCTGAGCATGTGAAAAGATAAGAGCTGATGGTCTTGAAATAGATCACGTAGCATTGAGAGGCCCGTCACCTCCAAATGATGTAGTTCCCTTACAGTAATGCTCGCTTGTTGTTTTCGGGAGGCCAAATAGGGGTATTATTAGTGTATAAGGGGTCATCTGTTTGGTGATTAGCCAGCCTTTAGCTACGCATTGTTGTGCTGAGTATACTTGGTCAGGTTAATTGTGCCTGGGTTCGAAGTCTGGGAGTATCAGCTCAAATATTTGCTTGAGATGCATGGGTCCACGACCATACTAGTCTCCTCTAAGGAGAGACCCAATAGCCATTGGAGTTGCATTGCTAAATAGAAATGCTCAAAGTAGGGGGGCCCAAACCGCCCTAATCAACCAAAAGGCCTGGGCAACCTTGCAACAACCTGTGTGCCAGATGAGTACGTTCATATCTTGGAAGAACTTCATCACTAAGGAATACAGGGATATTGGAAAAATTGGTACAAAAGGCGAGGCAGCATCACCATCTTGGATAAGACGATCCACCCTATGGTTGAGAGCGGAAGTGATCTCCAAAAGGTCACTTGAGCCTTGAGGGTGCTTGCTGCCCTGGTCAGATTGCCAACTAAAAGATCCTAGCCACAGTGGCATATGTGGATACCCAAGTAGCAGAAAGAGACGCTTTCACACCTGATGTGGCCATTTCCCAAATGTATGGCTGCTGGAAGTTCTCTGGAATATAATGGAAAAAAGGTAAGATTCATGCCAATTGATGAAGAGCCCAGATGATGCTCCATACTCACAAGGATCCAGGCGATACTAGAGTGGTCAGTCCTCAAATCTTTAAGGTACAGTAAGATGTTGTTACCTATAGCAATATCACATGTGTCCTGCCTGTCTGTGGGATACACCATTCTCCCTTCCAATCGTAACTATGTAGCCAGAGTTAGTTAATGCAAAAAGGTGAGGTGGCATCCCGGTCTCGTCTAAGTGCCAACCTTCTGGGGGCCGATATAAGCTTACCCAGCTTGACCCTTGCTGTGGGATCTGTGTAGAGTAGTCTTATTAACCGCAGAGTGTGATTCCTAAACGTGAATAGTCCCATGCCATAGCATCAAATGCCTTTCCTAGTTCAAGGACCGGACAGGTGGCGTGGTGCCACATCAGTGGGGCCACTTCCATAATTTTGAACAAGTTCCTTATATTTTGGAATGTGTTTCTCTCTAGGACAAAACTGTTTTGGTCTGAATAAATCAAAAACTATAGTATACAGTGAATACAACCAGCTAGAATTGTCCTAAGGACCTTATAGTCGGAGTTCAATATAGCAATTACCCTGTATGAGGCGTGGTCTGTGGGTGCACACCAAGGCTTAAGTATCAAGCCTAAAGAGGCTTCACAGTGTGCCGAGGTCAACCGCACCTCAGCCAAAGCTGTCTCGTACATGAAGGCCAATTTAAGTGCCAGGGTGTCTGCATTGACCTTATAAAGCTCAACAAGAACCCATCTGTGCCCAGGGTTTTACCAAACGCCAATTCTCTTATAGCTTCCTTAATGTCTTGGACTGTTATGGGTCTTGTGGACAACATAAAAATAATCAAAAAATTGTAGGCACAATAGCAAACTAGAAGTGAAATAGAATGCGAAAGGAGTACCTTTATACATAAAAACAACAAAAAGATCAACTACTGTTTTGCAAATAACTAATGTCTGTATTTGAAACATGAAGGTTGTGCTCAGTGTCCCATGTAAAAAACAAGAACCAACATTACAGGAGGGACACATTTTTACTTAAGATAAGGTTGCTTTAAACACATAAACGACAATCTGTTATTAAACAATGTACTTCAACTGCGTCCTTTCAATTTGGGGAGGCTAGAAATGGTTTGTTCTGATTTTAGTCAACGACGATGTTTAAACAATATGAGGCCTCATCAGGACCCTAACAATGAGGATCACCTGAAATAAAATAATGAGAAACTAATTTAGTAGGGGATAGTGAATACCTTGAGAATTAGTCAAATTAAGATCATTAATAAGCATAACTGGTGATACAATGGGCATACAAATGCCAGATGTGGTAGCGTGCAAACCAAATAATTGAGAAGGAAGGGTTTTACTCAAGTAGGCCTCAGCTGGGTACTTTGGGAAAAGAGAAGTCATGAGAAGTCATGCAAGAGGCTGCACGCACAATCCCATTGAGGGTCCATCACAGGTTACAACCCCATAACTCCTTTACACCATGTGCTCCATATGATGCACACAAACTAGGGATTTAACTCTCTCCGGGTCATATCATGGAACGCTCACGGCCTGCTTGACCGCATAAAATGTACAGCAGTCTTAAAATATGCTCAACGACACTCTCCCAATGTCCTCCTACTTCAGGAGACTCATCTCTTGGGAACCCACTGTTCCTTCCTCGCAGGTCATGGCTTTGACAGGGTGTAGCATTTGGGCTTTAACAGAGGCTCACTGGGATGGGCATTCTACTAATCCTTCTGTTTGTCCCCACTCACATTAATAGGGACCCACAGGGGTGATTTTTGACTCTCTCTGGGACATTGGAGGGGAATACCCTTAATCTTATATCCATATACATCCCACCTGTGATGCTCACCTCAGTGCTGCAACACCTTACTGACGTCATTTCCACTCTGCCCTGTAGTCAGACGATTCTCGGAGGGGATTTCAACTCGGGCATGCAACCCACTCTTGATACTACGGGCACACCCTCCCCCGCCAGGGTGACTCATGCTAAGAAATTGGTTGAATGGGCAGCTGCCTTGGGCCTTTGCGATGTATGGAGGGTCTGGAACCCTTGCATCTTCCAATACACCCACACCTCAGCAGTGCACCACACCCATGCGCTTATTGACTTGGTCTTTATGCCTGCCCCAACTGCCATTGTGTGACTGACATGTCTTTCCTCCCCTGGGGAATCTCAAACCACTCAGCATTATTCCTGTGGCTAGGCGACACTACTGGCGTGCTGCGCCCGATGTGGTGACCGAACTCCTGGTTTCTGCAAGACAAGGAGTTCCGAAAGACTATAGGAGAGGAACAGCAGCAATATTTTCTCACAAACCTGGGCTCCATCTCTTCACCAAGTCCCCTATAGGAGGCGAGTAAAGCCACCATCCGAGGAACAGCTAAAAGCCTCCTCCGAGCACAACGGCTGGCTCAGTATAGTCAGTTAGCTCTTCTCGAGGCGCAATCGGTCCGATTGGAGACTGACCTTGCCAGAGCCCCGGATGCGGCCTGTGACAGGCAACTAGCAGCCCTGCGCGAAGAGATCAAGCAAATCTTGCTAGAATCGGCCAAATTATTGTTGCGCTCATCTGTCGCCCGGGTGCATGGCTGGGGCGACAAAAACGGGAAGCTTCTACACAGACTGGGCTCATATCCCCTTGCAAATCGAATCGTCCCCAGGATTTCTGATTCCTCAGGAGCCACTCGCCATACCTCAGCTGAGATTGTGCATGTGTTTGCAGACTGTTACACCCGATTATATTCGGCACATAAATTGGAGGTTTTCCTCCCAGATCTTCTAGACCCTGTGAAGGTCCCCATTCCCTGCTTGATACATTCAGAGACGGCTTGTCTGGATCTTCCCTTTACCGCAGAAGAAATAGGTGCTACAATCTCCGAACTGGTGTCCCGGAAAACTCCATGCCTGGATGGACTCCCTCAGGAATATTACGCTTCCGATCGGGAGTTGCCGGTCCCCCACCTCTTCTCCCTATTCCAGCATGTGGCAGAGGCGGGAGCATTCCCCCTGGAGACAGACATGGCGACCATTGTGGTCATTTTGAAGACCCAGCCACCCTGGTCAGTTTGTGTGGACTACCGACCAATCTCCCTCATCAACACCCAAGACAAGATTTATGCTACAGTTTTGGCTCAGCGCCTGCGTCCACTCCTTGGCAGACTGATACACCCGGACCAATGCGGCTTCATGCCAACATGTAGCACCACACACTGCCTGAGACGCCTCCACTTAGCCCTTGCAAACCGCCAGACACTTACCCCCTAACTACACTCCTCCTTGTGGATTTCAAAAAGCTTTTGAAACTCTTGACTGGCTCTACCTTGAGGAAGTGCTGACAAAGATGGTAAAGGTCAGCAGTTCCTGCTTTTTGTTCAGGTCCTATACTCCAACTCTAGAGCCAGGGAACTTATCAATGGAACCCTCTCTGAGAGCCCGATTCACAGAACTAACTTAAGACCAAATCCTAAACTTACTACTTTTGGTACTCACAGAAGGCATTTAGTAGTAGTAAAGTTAGGATTTTGTCTGAAGTCTATCTTAAGTCAAACTTAAGACAAAATCCTAACTTTACTACTACTAAATGCCTTCTGTGAATACCAAAAGTAGTAGGACAGACTTAAGACAGACTTCAGACAAACGTAGGACAGACTTAAGACAGACCTCTGGCATGTCTCATCCACTCAGACGACTCGATCCAGGGTTGCAGGTGGGGGACTCACCACATTGACAAAATTGCCCTATACAAGGACGATATTCTACTCTTCTTGGCAGACCCGGCACGCTCCGGCCCTAAATGTCTCCAATCCCTCCAGGCCTTTGAAAGGATTTCTGGTCTCCGGCTTAACCCGGCAAAATCGACTCTTGTACTTCTCCATCTCTCTAGGGATTGCTTTGACTGGCAGAATAACATCCCCATTAGACAACAATCATTTAAATATTTGGGTATATGGGTCGCTTTGCTCCCTGAATTAGAATGGGCTCTAAACATTACTCCACTGGTCAAAAAGGCTAAGGTAGACTTCAGACGCGGGCAAACCCTACCACTTAATCCACTCGGAAGGGTGGCATTATTTAAGATGATGATCCTCCCTCAACTACTGTATATCATCCAAAATACCCCCTTCCACTATCCCTGAAGCTGGTTCAAAGAGATCAATGCGATGATTACTCAAATTTCTGTGGGGCGGTGGGAAACCACGTATGACCCTCACCCGATGCCGCATCCCGTCCTTTGATGGAGGCATGGGCATGGCGGACCTTTAATATTTAGCCACCCGACTACTTGTCCTTCATGACTGGTTTACAGGAGGATGGTCTGAGCCGGCCTACAGAAACGAACTACGGGACATGGGCTTCTCCCAGATCCAGGCCATCCTGTATGGATGCCCCATTCCTAAAACACTCCCAATGGGGACTCTGGCGGTCTTCCTGGCCTGACGCTCGGCCCTGCATTGCACACAATGGAACTCCAAATTGACTCAGCAAACGCCACTCTGGCAGGGTGTGTGGTTGGCTGAGGTGGCTGCACTGCAAGGCTTTAAACACTGGGAGCACATTGGCATTTCGCATCTGGGTGAGTGTGGGTGGGAGATCGCAAAAGGACCTTCCAAAACTTGCAGAAACGCTTTACCCTACAAGCCTTACAATTTTACAGATATCTGCAGATGCGACATGCTCTCAGTACGCACATAACAACAGGCACCATACTCCCCGAATTCATCCCACTGGAGGTGCAGGTCATGATGGAAAATCTGGGGAAGGGTGTAATATCGCGTATATACCGTACCCTCACGAATAATAATCCTACAACACTTGACTCACTTAAGCTTTGGTGGTAGGGATGGCTGAGTCCCCCAGAGGATGAGGAATGGTGGAACGCCCTGTTGGCCCCCAAGACTGTCACTGCCTCTGCCAGGCTTCGACTCATCCAAATCTATTACCTCCATACCACTTATCTCACCCCGGAGCGACCGCATAGAGCGGGGCTGTGTGCCTCTCCAAATGCGCTCACTGCGGACAACATCCAGCAGACTTAAACCACACGGTCTGGTCTTGTTCTCGCCTTATAAAATATTGGAACAAGATATAATCTGAACTTACATACATCCTGGGCTGTCACATACCTCATGACCCCATGCGCCTACTCCTGGGCGTTATGAACGGTCTAGACGGGTCCCGAAGAAATAAATTATTCTTGGGGACAGCCATTATGGTGGCCAAGCGTGATATCACCATGGCCTGGACACTGCCTGACCCCCCTAAAATGGCTAAATGGCGAAGAGGCGTGGGCTGCTGTGCCACTCAAGAGAACCCCTTGTTTGAAGTCGGGGGATGCCCGGACAATACCAAAAGATATGGGGTAAATGGACAAACCAATTTGAATAATTGGGTCCATAAAATGATCTCCTTACTTCTGATGGACTGCTTGTCTTACCATATGATGTTATTGATCACTGTGCATGTTGTATAATATTATTATCAGTGTACCTGTAATGCCATATATATGGACCTGTGTGCTGTACTGTTATTGCTAATACTATTTTGTTCTCTCAAAATCAATAAAGTTGATTATAAAACAGTATATATATAAGTCAGGTTTTTGTCAATCAAAGATCCTGAACTGAATTACTTCAATATGCTCTCAAATAGGTTGTTGAGGCAAATGATTCATAGTGAAGTAACGGATGGGCCATAAATCACACACGTTGGTAAAGTGGGGAAGCTGAGATTTGAGCCCAGGTTTCCTGGTTGCACGTTGGGCAGTTCAGATACTGTAGGGCAGACGTCTTCAAATTGGGGGATGGACCCTCATTGGAGTAAACTTGAATTGTTCGTGGTGGGACATGCATTGCCCAAGTAAATCATGCTGAAAAAACAGTGCTTTGTTTTTAGTAAAAAGACAGAGTGGATGTGAGCCACTCTCTAATGGCTATCATTACATCTTTTGTGACTCATGCGGTGGCAGAGAGTGGTTGTCAAAGGGGTAGGAGTCTTCTAATAACCCTCAAAGTCCCTCCCCCATTTTGTAAAACTCTTTTTTATTATTAACAAACAGTATTGCACCAATTTACATTGTTCTAGACACATGATAAAACCAGACAGGTACGTATCAATACATTGAATTCTCTTTTCCAATTCTGCATTTCTGCCATGTTTCACAAGCTTCCCCGCTTGCAACAACTTTACCTTGCGCATCACTCTGTTTCTGCCCGGTCTGCCTCCCACGCGGACCACATTTTTCCCTGTTTCTCTGGGCATCCTCTACTTTGATATACCGCTTTCTCTGCCAGATGACACAAGTTTAGGTCCTCTCCCCAGTCTTTTATACTTGGAGTGGAGGTCTGCACTTCCCCAGTTTCTGGTAATATTCCTTTTAGCAACACCTGCTGCTAACATCAACCACTTCTTGGTGTAACTGGGTCAACTAATGTCTCCTGTGACACCCAGTATGTGCCATCTTTCGTCTATTGGTACCTGTTGTCACACTACCCTCGCCATGATACGGACAATCCCTTTCCCGTACTGTTGCAGTCTAGGGCAGGTCCAAAGTATATGTCCCCTTCTCCCCACACCCCCTGTTACAATGATCTGATTCACTCCAGCCCAGCCAATAATGGAGCATTCTAGGGGTGTACAACCTATGGAGGATTCAGAGTTGGACCAATCTAAACCTTGACCTTATAGCGATCTCTCTAGGGCTTTGAACTGCTTCCTTCCAATCCCCTTCTGCTAGGATTCTGATATCGGATTCCCACACCTCCCTCAGAGAGATCAAGGGGTCCGGGGTATTATTCATGATTTTGGGGTAGGTGAAATACACCTCCTTATCTGTCATCGGGTCTAGTAACAACCTATCCCCCAATGGAGAATATTCCGGCAGCACATCTCCTTCTTTTATATGACTCGGCAGGGCATTTCTGAGCTGCAAGTAGCGATACCTCTCCTACTCCACCATTTGATATTCGCCTTGCATCTCCTCAAATTTAAGCATATAGCCCTTTTTCCATACAGCTCCTAAGAGTCCATTTATGAAAACCTTTCAATTGCCTCATTTCCTTTAGCATGTCACTTTCCCAGGGTGGAGTCTGCTCAGTTACCCATCCAGTACACCCCAATCTTTGTGTTGCTTCCCACCATGCTTGTCTCCCTGTCTGTGTGTTTATTGCAAAGTATTCCCCCACTCTCTTACAATATAGGGCAGATAACCAGCCATGTTACCCCATAGCCCCTCTGTCCACCCGATATGCCGGCTCCGATAGTGTGGAGAAGACCCAGTCTTTAATATTGACAAGTTGTGACGCCAGGTAATATCCTCTAATGTCTGGGATCGCCAACCCACCCTTCATAAACTCCTAGTTGCAACATTTTTAGCTCGATGCACGGACCCTCCGTCCCATAGTAGACTCCTAAGCTCACCGTCAATTGACTTAAAGAATATACTGGGGATCTGATACAGGGTGTTTTATAGTGGGTACAAAAGGCATGGAAGCGCCATCCTTTTGAATAAAACTGCCATACCCATCAATGAGACTGGAAGACATCTTCAATGGACCACATCCTCTCGCAGTCTCGCCAGCTGCAAATATAAGTTCGGGCCATAAAGTCCTTTTTGGACCTAGTGATATATATTCCCAAATATTTAGATTTCTGCCTTTGCTCCTGTGCTTCACAGGCAGACGAAAGGGGTGGAAGGTTCATTGTCAGTGGGAACACTAGCGATTTCTCCAATTTATTTGGTAACCAGAATAGCTGCCAAGGAGCCGAAACACATGTATGAGTCTGTGTATCATCTGACATGGCTACTAGCATATAGCAGCATGTCGTCCGCATAGAGGGAAATGCATTCCTTCCAATCTCCTCTGATGTTAATACCACAGAGTATTTGGTTGTTTCGTACCCACCTCACAAGCAGCTCCATTGCAATTGAAAATTAAAGGGGAGAGAGGGCATCCTTGACGTGTCCATCTGTAACTGGAAGGGTCTCAAGACTGTCCCATTTACCCTCACCCTTGCTAATGGATCCCTAAACACAAGGGCAAACAGAGACGAACTGGAGCATGGTCAGAAAGGGTATGTGCCATATGTTCCACAGAGGTGAGCCATGCAAAGGCATCCGAAGTAGTAATCCAAAGGTCCAAACGGGACCAGCATCCTCGGTAGCCTGTCACACAAGTGCCCTCGTGTCTCTCGGGCGGGTGTCCTGCCACGCATCTAACAGTGAGTGATCGATAAGTATGAAGTGCAAACGAGAGGTTGCACGTGGGTGGGAAGCATGTGGCCAAGAGCGATTCTGAGTGGCTGATAGTGTAATGTTAAAATTGCCCCCTCAGGGGAGCGCAGCGGGCCCAGTGAGGTAATGTGCAGCCAAATCTGCGCAAAAAAGTCAGGGTCATCAGAATTGGGACAGTCGAGCGCCGCAAGGATCAGTGGTTGGGCCAAGAGGGTGCTGGGCAGGTTGACTAAGCGCCCCCAGGGTCTGTTATTACCTGAGAAGTGTGCTAGAGAAGCCCTCTGTGCAGTAGGATGGACACCCCGTAAGAGTAATTGGAATAGAAGGAGGAGAGGATTTTCCCCCAATGCCTAGAGAGAAGCCTGGGAGAGGTAATGGGCAGCAGATGAGTCTCCTGGAGGAAACAGATGTCGACCTTATGCTGGATAAGGTGGTCATGGACCAAGCGAGCTTTGCGGTGGTCATTAAGACCGTGGACATTCCAGGTCCAGAGAGTAGTATTTGTCATTTCGCTGTGCCAAGGCGGTGAATGACGAGATGGAGAAAATGTGAAATGGGAACCATGTGCAGTAAAGGAAAGTGCAGTGCAAAATGCAGTGTAGGGAAAGTAGCGTTACAGAAAAAGACAAAAGACAAACCCAGCAACAAAGCCTCAGCAGGAGTCAACAGTCCCGGGGAACCCAACCGCCCACCACCCACACCAACCCCCAATTAGGCTGAGGAACCAACCCCACCCACCCAAGGGAACCACAACTGGGAAGAAGAAACTCAGAGAGAATGATGGGAATCATCCCGAGGAGGCATGGATTCGCCCGGCGTACAACTCTGCCATAGAGACAGGGTGGCCAAGCCATGGGTATTGTGGACAACAAGTTTGATCAGAGGTTAACAGTTGGGGCCCTAATAAGCAGGGGCCCAGTGTGTCAAAGCAAATGATGCGGCAGGAAGCCTGAAATGAAAGCAGGCAGGAGGTCATGAGAGAGGGGAGAGAAGAAGGTCGAAACAACAAGAGCAATGGGGGGCCCGTGTCTATGAGCGAGCACCCTGGCCCAGCGGACAGCAAGTGGGAGCTCAGCAGTGGGGAGAGGCGACACATGCAGTGACAGAAGCAGAGTGGGGCTGTAACGACCGGATTTTCGGACCAGATAGAATCAGTTCACCAAGACACCACCAACCCGGCCGAAACGTAACCACCTCCCTCCTCAGGACTTACTTACCATGGTACCTGGGTACCTACCTGGGGATGGGGAATTAGCAATATACAAGCTTATATCATCAAAACACCACTAAATCTATAGGGATTATTAGAAATACTCACTGATTACTAAGGAATTCCATATTCCACACCACACTCATACCTTATAGTCTCGCGGCAACTCAGGACCAGACTATGCTACCCTCCTCCTCATAGTGAAGGGGGCTGTTCTAATCACTTACCATTACACACTGACCTCAATCAGTGCTCACGCAAGCCACAATCCTGTGGGTATACACACCGTATCCTCCCGGTGCTCTCTCAAGCCAAGCCGCAATCCTGCGGGTATACACACCGTATCCTCCCGGTGCTCACGCTGCCGCCACAATCAGGTGACGATACACACCGTATTCCCCCGGTGCTCTCACTAACGCCGCTACAACGGTGATCACTGTCCTATTGATACCTTCAACTCTCTCTCTCTCTCTGTTGGGAAGTTTCTCTATATACTCAATATCTACTGGGAATGTCTCACGTAATATTGTAGGTTATGTGATAGATAGACAGTTCAATCCTTTCACACAAGAATGGCCAAATTACAGTATGCAAAGGTTATTCTCTGATATAAGTGCTCCCTGCTCCCTTGCTGAGTTACCACTTACCCGGACGGGAAACGCATCTGTCCACATAACAGCATCTGACTAAAAGAAAGGTTAACTTTACCATAAAAACAACAGTTACACAATGGTTCACTAAGAACTCGGGTCCCTTTATTACACAATAGCAAATTATAACAACAATATAATACTGCAATAAAACATATGGCCTGAAAAGCAAAGGAAAGAATTAGAATGTGTGTGCACGCTAATAAGAAAGGGTCGACGTCACCTTATGAGTACGAAGTCCGGACTCAGTTGTCATCTGGGTTTCCTTCTCGTCTGTGCCTTGGCTCATCTTAGGATCACCCCTGCAGTCACGGATACACGTCTGCACCGCTATGCTCTGTCTCCTCTGCTCCCCTCCAAGTCACTGGAACCTCCCTCTTGTTCTCTGTTTCGTCTGTCTCACTCTCGTCGTTCTGCACTATTCCTCTCTCCTCTAGATCACGAACTATCTTCACCTTCCGACTTCGATCTTATAAATCAATAACTGCCTCTCTAGTATTCGTTCGCTCTGCTAACTTCTTCACTCTGCATGCTCTGATCTCAGTATCAAAGCTCCCCAGCTGCTCCAACTAAAGTAACCTCAATCTTTCTGAGAGATTATCAGTCTTCGGTCTTTTCGGACTTCAAAATGGCGACTGTCTGCTTTAAGTTGATTAACTGCAATAATGCTAACGACTAGCTGCCGTCTACTAACTGACTGAATGAACTCTCCTTCTCTCTGTACTTTCGCTAATATAGAACCTTGTTCATGCATGGAAATTTCCAGCCAGCAACCTGCCGCCCACCAAATTCTTGTACCACCCCATGCCAAGGACACGTTCTCAGTCGGCCGGCCTGATTTTATGTCTTCGACACGAAGAAAAATACAGTCTTTCGATAAGGGCCAGCCCGAGCCGGTTCTCTCCAAGCGAACAACACCTTATAACTAAAACATTACATTTGACCTAAAAGCATCTCAAGCAGCCGAGGCAGAAAGAAAGATGGAGTCTCTCCCGTTCGAGGCCTACAAGGCCCGAAATAAGCATAAAGATGAATAAGTCTATCAGGAATATACTAGTAACCTTACAAAAGGACGGAATAATACTAATACTAAGGAATCTATCCCCTAACATAAACTTATAGGCCCTAGAATAGAGAAATGAATAGGGAATTATGTCAAACATCTTGTAAATAGGCCAAATCTAAGGCTCTAATCCCTCTATTAGAATGATAGTAGGCTAAAGTCACCTTCACTCAAAAAGGGAACAAAAACCCGGTCAGAACAGGGGCTCAGACATGAAGGACAGCGTTACATAAGAAGGTACAGTATGCAAAAATACAACGGCTAAGGCAAAAGTCAATCGTTATCACTCAGGTCACCGTCAGCGCCAGTCCGGGAGCTGGATTGGAGGAAACGTTGTGTCCGGTCAAGTTTCTTCGCATACGCCAATGCGGCCTGCGGCCCCGTAAAGATCTGCATTTTGGAGCCCTACCTGACATGAAGCTTAGCAGGGTAAGTCAAGGAGTAGGAGATGTCATGTTTTTGGAGTAGTCGCTTGGGTGGTAGGAATTTGCGGCTGGCAGCCTGCACCGCCATTGTGTAATCGGGGAAGAAAGCCAGAGAGTCCCCTTGATAGTGGATTTCCCCTTCTCCCGGGGCATGGATAATGGTGTCCCGGTACCTAAAGTTCAACAGCTTGGCAATGATGGGCGAGCCGGCAGTCCCGGAGCAGGTCGAGGGCCAAGAGAGCGGTGGGCTCGCTCGACAATGAAAACGGGAGAGAGGACATCTCATAAAAGATCCCGAATGAGTTCCTCCACAAAGTCCTCCATTTTAGTGATGTTGGAGGATTGGGGCATGCCCGTGATGCGAAGGTTGCTCCTACGTGAGTGCGCCTCCAAATCCTCGTTCTTGTTCTTAATCAGCTCAAGAACCTTGTCCATTTGCAGGAGCTTGTGATGGTCCTGTGTCGCTGCGTCCTCAGGGTCCGAAACTCGCGCCTTAACCTGGGTCAGACATGCATCATATGAGTCGACCTGAGCCTTAACAGTGTGCAGTCGGGCCGACAGCTGATCAAGTTGGGTGGCAAAGCCAGTAACTGCGTTCTTGACGTCCAGCATGATGGCCTTTAAGTCATCCTCTCTGGTCGGGTCGGTGTCAGTCTGGCCGGCAGGCTCGCCCGTCTCATGGCAGCCCCATCTTGCCGCAATTGCCGACATTGATCAAAGGTGATTTTGGTTTGTATGGGGTCTGCTTTCCCCATGGTCTGGCACAGTCATGTGAGCAGAAGCCCCCAATCGTTGAGCGAGGCAGAGGTAGTGACTCAAGGCGAGGCAGAAGGAGGCAGAGGAAGGCCCCGGCCGTGGGAGATGGGGGGGGGGGGACAGTGCAGTCAGAGGAGGCCCCCTGAAGGAGAAGGATGAATGTGGAGGGCCAGCCAACGGATCCAGGCCGACAGGCCGGGGCCAGCACGAAAAAGGCTTGGTGAGCCAGAGCCCCCAGGCAGGCAGAAGAAGCCCGAGCAAAGTTGAAGATGTGTGGGGCTGATTCAGATGGGGTGTGCAGACCAGCAGCTACGACCGGCAATTACATCCGTACCTGGCATAGGAGGCCATGTGTGGCAGGAAGCAGAGGGTGGTTGACCCCAACATGAGGCCCTGAGATAACGGAGAGGCCTCCTGCCAAGGAGGGATCTGATGCAGGTTCGGGAGCGCTGGTACACTCGGTAGAGGGCGGTGAAGGCCGTAAAGCAAGTCCCCAGGCCTTGAGGGAGAAGAGGTGCCGGTGTTTCAGGTCCGGTGCGCCGCAGTGAGGAAACAGACATGCGGCAAAAGAGACAATGCCTGCAGGGGCAAGCAGCAGAAAGTTGCGGGGGAGCACAGTTCACGTCGCGGGACCTAAGGTGAGAGACTGAAGGCAATGGGCACAGGTAGCGACAGATGGCGCCCACGCGGAGAAAATCCCAGGCCCCCACGGTACGACGTTCACACCCCCTACCCCACCGCAGTAAGCCCCCATTGCAAGGCGACTCACCGGGTCAGGAGAGGCGGGCAGTAGGCTGGCTCCGGTGAGGCGACCCGGACCTTGAGGATCTGCATGGGTAATGCAGCGATTCGTTGCCACTATAGCAACTTGGCTCGGGTGCCGGGAGCACGCCAGCAGGAGGACCCACTCGCAGCGTCTGGTCCCAGCCTTAGATCTTGATATGGCGGCGGCAGCGGGGGCCCGGAGGATGTTCAATTGGTGCCCCAAGGTAGGGAGAGTCAGGATAGCGTGGAGCAGGGAGATGGCTCCACCTATGTCCGCAGGATTATGGCGGATTAAAGGCTTGGCCGACAGAGCCCACTCAGAGTGTGGCCATCTTGCAGCTGACCAAGCTACGCCCATGGGCCACTCGTTTCAAAATGATAACACTACCCAAGTTCCACTACGTCGTCTGGAATACTCCCTATAAGATACCGGACTCGTTTTTAGGTCGAGCCTATTCCATTCCACAGGAATGGTAGGCTCGAATTTTAGTTAGCAAAAAAAGTTCTCAAACCACAGGCGGATTTCAGCGGATTTCCAACAGTTCACGTGAAATCACGTGACCACAAGCACGCGCATTTCCCCACCTCAAAGCCATCAGCTTCCCTCCCACAGGTTTCCCCAGCGTGCGCAGTGCGCGCTGGCCTCCCTTCTCCTCCCCCCTAATTGCTTGTTTTCACAGCCACCAGGCCGTGAGCTACATCAAAGGGTTCGGCTCCCCGCCCCCTGCTTCACGGACGCTTCTCAGGCTCCCACATGCAGTGATCCGAATTTCTCAAATGAAAACCGAATTCAGAACACCCACCCAATCCCCTCGGGCGTTTTTCTTGTAGTCTCTCCATTTCGCCATGCTCTGCCTAGCTCCTTGCACGCCCCTCGCCTCCCCCTCAGCTCTCCCGTATTACAGCTGGTTCGCACCTCCAGCTGTCACACCCTCCCTCCACTCCACAGCCAGGCACCTCTAGTACACTCGCACACACTAAAATATTGATTCTTTTGCACAGTTTCAATCTCCTGATGCATATATTTGATCTCTCGTTGACAAATATTGGATTCTGTTTCTGCGCCATGTGCAGTCTATTATCTCCGCTTCCCCTTCACCAATCAAAAGCTCTTAATAATTGTGAGCAAGCGCTTTTCACTAGTGCACATTTCTGCTGGTTTAGTGCTCCGTTGGGTTCTGTTTTATACAATGATGACGTCATCTAAGTGCTTTGAAGCAGAAGAATGACCAGGTTACTGCAGAGGGTTCGAAATTAATTTAGAGGACACAGGTGTTCAAGAAGTCTGACAAAAAATGTTGTAGGCCTCGTCCGCCGTCTATGTGGTTCCCACCTCATTTAGACGTGTGGAGCAGCCTTATTTCGTTGCTTGCGCCAGGGAGACAGTTCACATCGCAGGGCACAAAACACCACAGCATTGTGGGCCGTTCATCCTTCCAAGGTCGCACAAACGGCTGCTTTTTTCAGTGCCAGGATACTGTTCACGCTGAGGCTGAGTTTACAAATGCACATATTCGTTTACTCTGTGTCTGCTTGGCCTTGTTAGGACAAGTAAATCGACGCAATGTTTTGCACAACTTCGTCCCAGACACCCACCCACGTATTACACTTAAATAACCCAGTCATGAGTTTTCACTTGTGAGTGTAGACACTACTTAAAAGGAGGACTCAATCACGAATGTGCACAATCGTTTTGTAATCCAAAACTCAGTTATAAGCGCACCAACCCGTCCAGGGCAAATTCGTGCACAAAGTTCCCTTTCATTGGCACCATCTTTGTGTGGAACCCTTGCTCGTGCATGCAGAGAGTACACATGAGGTCTCAGTAAGAAGGGCACACAACAGTCCAGGTGAAGTCTCACTTGTGGCTTGACACAATGCAGCAGAGAAGGCAGTCAGTGCAAACAATATTCAAGGTAATCTCTCTAACATGCACAAGCAGTACGGAAGGTGAGGTCCTACCAGTGACTGCATATAATACTCTGAGTGAGATCTCTCCAATGAATGCACACATCACCCTAGAATTTATTTTAGTTATGTGTGCACACAATGCAGCAAAGAAGGCCTCACTACTCTGTGCAAACAATATTCAAGGTAGTCTCACTAACGTGCACAAGCAGTTTGGAAGGTGAGGTCAAGCCTGCCCAATATATTTATTTTGCATAGCTCTGTCTTGTTTCCATATTACCAATGTTTGCCACATGCTGGCCATTTTCCTCTGACTTCACATTCTTTCTTCCTCTAATGTTTTGCCCTCAGTAATGTTTTATGCTAATAATAACCATCGCAGAGTGCGCGTTTCTTTTATACAACGCAATGGAGGCATTACCAAACTCCGCACTACCCAAAACGCACGTCTCCTACATATCCCACCTCCGAGCCCCTCCATCCAAGTCACCTTCCGCCTCAGACAAGACTTCATTACATCCCCGGGATTTGAACCTGCTCCCGCCTAATCTTGATGTGTGCGCGTGCTTGCAACCCACTAATCATATTGTCGTCCTCCCGCATCGCATCCCTTCCACTAATCCCCTCTTTGTCTCCCAGCGACATTTTTTTTCTTGCGCTGAATGTCTCTCGCTTTCTTTCTTTGACTGCTTGTCTCTCTTTTTCTTCCATTGACCTTCTGTCTGCCTGTCTTTTCTACTTGGCCTCGCTCCTCTCTTTATGCTTCTATCTCACTCCACTACCTGTCTCTGCCTCTCTCACTAACCACTGCCTGGCTTGCCTCTCTCTGTGACTGCCTGTCTCAGCTTCTCTTTCTCTTTGACTGTCTCTCTCCTCTACCCCTCCCGTGCGCGTGCTCTCTCCTTAGTCTGCTGCCGGTCTCTCTCTCTCTTTGACTGTATGCCCCTCCCTTGCGTGCTCTCTCCCCTCTACAGCCCCCCTCTGCCTTGCGCTCCATGCCGCAGTCTCTCCCTTTATCTTTCATTTATGGCTGAGGCCCCACCAGCCAGAACCAAAACAAATCGCTGAAATATTTTTGAACGGGCGAGGGATTCTGCGAGTCAGCTTTCCATGAAAGAAAGCCACAGGGAGGGGGAGCTCACACCTCATGGGCGAGTTTATGGCACCCCAAAACAGTTGTCCCCAGCTCTCACACCAAAAAACCATGTGGAAGACTGTAAACGGCCTTCAAAGACCATCTTCACACATCAGGACATGATTGGGGGGCCATTACGGGGTGGGAGTGGTAGGGTCAGTCGCCAGGGCCTCCATACCAACTGTCCTACCAGATTCTGGCGGGGACTCACCAACCGTACCGGTGTTCATAAAGTGCGTGAGTGCGCCCGGCAGGCGTCTGAAGAGTGGAGTTGCAATCTGTATGTATATGTTGATGGTGTTGAGCGCTTTCTTCAGCGAAATGTATAACCTACAGGCAGCAGGTCCTGTTTCCTGAAGCTTGGACTCTTACTTTTAACTCTTAAGATAATATAAAAAGTGACGTAATGTGGAGAAATAGCGCCGGCCATTGCTTAAGTACTAGTAGGCAATTCAGTTTGTGATGTGTGCTATATTAAAGACCCGCAGCATTTTTTATGTAACGGTCCGTGCTCGAGCGCCCCCCCCACACACTTCTTATCCAACCCACAATACTAAAACCACATGCAGTGATCCGAGTTTCTCAAATGAAAACCGAATTCAGAACACCCACCCAATTCCCTCTGGCGTTTTTCTTTCCCTCTTTAAACAATCTTGTAGTCTCTCCATTTCGCCATGCAGGGCCAGCCCTAGGCATATGCAAAGTGTGTACCTGCACAGGGCCGCCAAACCCCAGGGGCCGCCACGACGAGGATCGGAATAAGGATCAATGATTATACATCGTGGCACTGGCGGCCCCCTGGCAGGATTTGGCGGCCTCCGGCTCCGACCCCGGCTAGCAATGGCAGCGTTGTTGTTTTCATTTTCACTTGCCCAGCCACAGGGGTGTAACACAAGCCCACGCAGCCCCCGCGTTGTGGGGCGGCCCCTCTGCTCCAGGGGCCCCACAGGGTCCCTCTCAGTCAAAAGAGCCAGCAAGACTTTTGTCTTCCGTAATTAAATGGTTTGCGCACGCCCGGTTCGGCCACTGAGGCTCTGCTCGTCATTGTTGATTAATTGGTGCGAGGCGCAGAGATGTCTATGCGTCTGCGCGGTGTTCAGGGTGGAGCTGGTGACTATTGTCAGTCATGCGCAATTAAAAGTGCGCGTAAATCGTGACGGGTGAGGGCGACTGGCAGCATCCTAGGGTTGGCTAATGGTGAATACAGAATTGGGCATTTGAGTGTAACACAGTACAACCGCTGCCAGTCAGTAAGGAGAACCTATATTTATTTTAAGTGTTAATGTAGTGTAGTTCCTATTTTCCCAATAGGCCCTGCGCATTGGAATAACATAAACAGTAGTATCGACGTAGAAGTGCGGATCTTCCAGGCCTCTACTGACTATGCTAAACTTAATTGGGTTTGTTACCAACTAGCTCAGAGGTCACTGGAAACTTTCTTGACTGAATAGGAAGTTATAAGCTTCCCTGGCACAGCCAAGAAGGGATTCAGTTTTCCAACAACCGTGCAACATGACAACTTTGCTCCTCAGATAAGAGTGAATCTCTAGAGTCGTGTGAAACAATAGACAGTTATTTTACTCAGTCAGTTGTTGTGCAGATTACTTTCACAATATGTAGAGAATAGAGAGACGGGCGTTGTCAATAAAGGGTAACATTTATTGAACAGTCTTTCTTCTCGTACAAGAGAAATGAATTGCCACAATTGCAAGACTTGTTATTATAAAAAGTAAGTACAGTAAGATGAGTATTGCGAAATAATACTGTAAAAGCATTGATATGGTTTCTTAGCCATACAATGGTTTAAAATGAATAAAACATATATACATTCATATATACATTAGGCTAAAATACTCAACTGGTGCTTCTAACTACGCCTACCCCAGTGTACCTGACCTAAGCCTAATACTTGGGAGGGGAGTAAGTAAGTAGCTTTAGTTAAGTTGGTTTTGCCAAGGTTTGCTTCAAGAATTCTCTCTAAGGGTTTAGTCAACACCATACCTCTGGAATAGAATGATGGAGGTCTGGTATCTCCTTCAGGGACTCGATATCCCAGTCACTCGCAAGAGTGGGCTGGAAACGCCGGAGCTGGATTTTCGCGGCAAGAGAAAAGACAGCGTCTCTCTCAGCGCGTCGAGGAGGAGAAGGTGGGGCAGCGTCCGCGGGCAGCTTGCATCTGCTGGGCTCTTGCAGGGGACGGCTGTTCAGCTCCTGTGTTCACCACACCATCGTTCGCTCGTTAGCAGTGATAGCAGTAGCGATAGTGTCAGCATTAGCTTGACAGCGATAGCTTTAGCATAACAGCAGCAGCGATGGTATCATCAGCATTTGCTTAAGGCAATGTTGGTAATATTTATACCTGAAAGGTGCCTTGTTTGACGTAAGTTTTTGGACATAAGATGTCAATAAAGATGTCACTAGGAAGTGATTGTCTATCAGTGGTCATTAGAGTTCTATTACTAATCAAAACATAGCAAGCGGGGCTTTCCCAGGTTGCTGAGTTTTTATCTTGTTGAAGAACTCGGAGTGTTAATCTAGGAATCTTAGATAGTAACTTCTGCTATGTCATTGCACTAATGAGCTGCAAAGGAAGTTGCAGAGGAAGCGATTTTGAAATGTGGCTCTGTTCGTGTGAGGCCAGAGACGAGTTTCTGAATATTGCATTTGATCGGTTATGCCAATATAAGGAATAAATGGATTTATAGCCGTATAGGGGCATAAGGTCACAGTATCGATCAGGGTCCTAGATTAGAACGTGACACCCACTCCACGAATTTATGTCCATCAAATTACTAAAACTAGAGCAATAAGATGCATGTGTAACATTGCCCACCCCAAAATACATATATGCATTTGAAATATGCGTATTTGAAATACGTGAAAATATAGGTACTGTACGTCTTTGAAGCATAGAAATCATTCAAAATTATAGCATATGCAATCAATGAACAATTATGCAAAAAATTACACATGAAATATCTCTGAATACAGAAAAGAAGGGCGAGATAATTTCATCACATATAAATGCATTTCAGTAAAATGTGCTAGAGGCTGGTTGAAAGTTATTATGTCTCTAGATTTACCTAAATAGAAGTCGAAGCTCCTGTTCTCTATGAATAGTTTTACTTTAAGCAAAGAGTTTTCGTGCCAAAAAAAGGTGAATATTTTAAAAAGTATTCAATTCAAAAGAATTCTTGGTGAATGGGAGAATAGAGTTCCAACGCTTTTAGCAGTTTTTGTTGTTCAAAACTGAAGGCCGAATTCAGAGTTCATGGGAACGCTGTGTGTCGGAATGCTTCTCTAAAGTTATTGTTTCTGTTCGGGTGAGAACATCATATCAGACAGGCTCTCAAAGAATTGGTCTACAAAATCAGGTGACAGTTCGACCAAATTCGATAGTGCTGTAACTTAGCAGTTGTGAGAATGATTGCTGTCATCAAAGGCTGGATCAGCAATGTTCACAGAAGGTCGTACCTGGGTGATGTTTCTTTTGTCACTCGCTCCACTGTTACCACCTAGTCGTAGCACAGGAGTCTCAACGAATGCCGTCATCAGGATTGGTAGCCGCTGGGGACAACACAATGCGTGAGCCGTTATCGGACTGAGCAAAGTATCGATATCCATTGGTACTGCTGATGGAAGTGCAAGACAGGTGTCCAACACGCACTCATCTCCGCATAGCATACATCGTAGTACAGGTAAGATGCAATTTTGCCATATAGGTCTGAATGAAAGGAACCAGGTCATGTTTAGATCTCTCAGCCTGGCAAATCCAAGGACTCTAGTTATTCTGTCCCGGTAGCGGATTGCTAGGATTGTTTCTTCCATTCCCATAGGAGTCATGTCTGAGCTGTGGCTTGCCATATCGGAGCAGGAGGGTCAAAAATAAAATCCCTGCTACAAGTCCCAAAAATAGGGGTATGCCGCCAAAGACTGAATGGACAAAATTGGGAACGATTCCCAGAATTGCTTGAAACGGTGTTAGCAGTCCCGTAAAAATCGTCTTAAATATGCCTGGGATGCCTATGGCACTAGACATGTTAAGTAGTTGGCTAAGCATTTCTACGAAATGCACGGGGCACTTTGTTGATAAAAGGTCATGAACCTCCGTAGCTGTCCTTGCCACTAGGAGATCATACGTGTCTTTTGATGACGTGATGGGCACTGTTGTCTGCAAAAGCACAGACTACATTTTGCTTAAAGTATCAATTCGTATAGAAGAGAAATTCAGACGAGGCCAGACGGGAGTCTCTATGTCTGCAGGGCCGCTCGGAAACAATGCTTGCATACAGCATTTGACCATGGAAGTTACGCTTACGAGATAGGCTTTTCCTGGCAAAAGGCCACAACATCTGTGATCCGTTCTTAGAATGTAACTCCCATTCGCGAGTTGCATAAAGAAAGGCTCTATCTGCGTTGCAGGTGTGACAAGCTGGTGGCATGAAAGGTTGTTAGAATTACCTTCACAGGCTCCGTGTAAATTAATACCCTGGCACAAAAGTATACCGCTTAGTGAACGTTTACAGTTTTCACCACTAAGAAATACATTTTTGTCGCTGTCACCTTAGCATGAATGTGTGTATGGTAATTTCCATGCTGACTTAACATATCCTTTACCCAATCGTTCATACTGGCCAGTAGGTATGTATTCAAGGCACTTTTTAAACCGGAAAGTTGTTATCGGAATTGTGATAATCCCGTGTATTATCCATTCAATGACAGGACTTTCTGACATTGTCAATGGTAATCTCTCAAGTTTTTCGATGCTCAGGATTGTATATTCTGCTCCTTTCTGTGCCAAGCTGATTTGTTTATCAGTAAGGTTAAAAATGGAAAACAATGACGTTGTGTTGATTAAACGCCAAGGCACATAGCCTGAGCGAAGATTTTGCAGCGTCCAGCCTATTTGTACAATAGAACGTAATTACGACTGGCCATGCTGTAACATTAGCAAGTCTCTGTCTATTATATCAAAGGCAGAGGATACAATATTGTCCAACGAAAATATTCTGGAGGACAGAGTCATTAACCCATTGTCCACTACAGAAAGTGATTTTTCCAAATTAATACGATCAATTTCTCGTATTTTTCCTGCTGTTTCAATTTGTGTGACTTTCCAAGCCTCGTTGTATACCGCATAGATACTGGTCGCTATGAAACGCTTTTGACGCTGTTTGCGTGGTCCCATAATAAAATCGCGCAAATCAGCACCATCTTTAAGTAAAGACAAGTGTTGCTTAATTTCAGCCAGTGTGGATGATCCTAGCCATTCGAGGCAGAGTTTCCCTACACTGTATGTTGTTACTATCCCTGGATGTTGTCTCTGGGAGTATCTAGGGTCTTGTCTGGTCATTTTTAACCCCTGTGTTTTATTCAGGAATCTATCTTGACAGTTGTTTGTGTCAGTAGGCCAGATTAACCACTTTTTCCAATCAGGATGTGTTCTGTTTAAATGTAAAATTTTGGATACGTCTATCTCAATATCTGTTGTTGCATTATCAGGTATTGGCTTCGGAATAGACGGTTTGTTAAGGTCTGTAATCTTAGCTAGGCCAAGACAGGATGTTTGGTGAATTGTGTCATTTAAAAACATCATTTGTTCTGGGATCATGCAGGCTCGAAACAGTGCTTCTAGGCCTTGTACCTGCCACTCTTTCATACCCCAGATGGTTTTTGTTTCAATAATCAAAACCAAATGTCATCATTTTTTCATACAATGCTTCTGAGTATATCAATTTAGTATTTGTCAGCATTGTTTTTAATCCTGTTTTATCTAACAGTTTGTAATAAAACGTTTCTGCATCACTGGTGTTAAACCCTGAGAAGTACTTGAATTTCTCAAAGAATGTTTTAGAACTGCTTTTAGGTGGTGTAGCACAATGTTCCCATTGGTTATACTTAAAAACATTTCTAGGCTGTGCAGATTTGTGCAAGTAATGGTCACCATAATGTGTGAAACAGAACATCTGTTCATAACTAGACGAACCTTGTAAATAGTCATGTTCTGTGAATCTAGCTGACATTACTAAATCAGACATCATGTTATTAATACTTTCAAAGTCCCAATCATCAGAGAACGTACTAGGTTTTACAAAGTCACTTAAGGAAACCTTGAGTTGATGAGGATACTTCAGGATCTCGACCGGACCATAGATCTCATAATCAGTTTTCTCCCATACTACCCCACCGGGTATTGGAATGGCTGTGACATTTACTGTTGACAGTTCTCTTTTCTTCACGTGGGATGATCTGTGTGGTTTGAGGACTAAGTTGATGTTCTGACTTGCTGTGTCCATTGTACTATATTTTCCCTCAATGAATTTTCCCAAACAAAGTACCATGATGAGCCAAAGCAGGAGGAAAAATACACCTAGACCGAACCAGAACTCTAACCATGGTGAAACAAGATACATTTCCTTTAGTTGATGAAAGAGTTCTGTTGCTTTTTCTTCAAAAGTCTTTTTTATTTCTGGCATCACTTCGGGGTTGCTTTGATCCTCGGAAAAGTTATCGAAGTTGATGAAATAACCAGAGGCAGTTCTGTCAATTGTTGGAATTGTTCTTTCAATTTGTCTATCGGCTGCACTTTCTGATGCCACATCATTGTAGACTGGTGTTTCTTGACGAACTGTTTCAATCTGTGTCTCAAGAGGCACGAGTTCCATGGCATTATTGCATAGTCCCTCTCTGCGCACTGCAGGCTGATCGAATGTGATTAGTCTTTCAGTTTGAACCTCTTGGATTGTTGCAAGTTTGGGTATTCTGTTGTTTCTTGGGAGTCCACTGGGCCTACTGTTGATTATAGGCCACATGCTTGTGGTTTTACCAGGTCGATTGATACAACTCTGTTCTCCTTTTTACCAGCAAGGGGCGGTAGTACTACTGATCTTGTTCCGGTGACTGCCAAGACAGGTACTGCCTTTCTGTAAGAAGGCCCAAATTCCTTCTTCACCGCTATTTTTTCTCTGACTAGATCCCCAATCTTTGGAATCCAGACAGGCCTTGCTGGGGCTGTTGCTTGTTGTGCCTCGTCAGTGGTAGCTGGCTGTTGCTTTAACTTTATGTTGCTTAAGGATTTTCTTGTTTCGTTCAAGTCCTGTAAAACAGCCAAACGATCTTTGATGTCAAAGTCTGTTTTCTTATCTTTTACCACTGATACCTGACTATCTAAGTCCTGAACTCGCATTCTAGTTCTGAACAATAGTTCGTATGGGCTGAAACCTTTTAGAGAATTTCTTGGCAAATTATTAAGACTGATCTGGACACTTATTAAATGTTTGACCCACCCAGCACCCGAACCTAATGCCTTCGCTGTTATAGATTGCTTTATGTCCCGGTTTTTTCTTTCTACCACACTGTTCCCTTCGGGGTGTGACGGACAAGAATATTGCAACCCAACTCCCATGCTGGCCATGGCCTCCTTATAAGTTCGAGAGCTGAAAGCAGGACCCTGGTCAGAATGGAACATGGCAATTGCGTATGTGCCGATAAAGACTCGCAGATCTTTTATAACCGTTCTGGCGTCAGCCGAGCGCTGGGGCCACATTTTTTTAAGTGGATTTAGCCTTAATGATGTACAATGGGACGCGTTTCTCTTTTTTGATAGCGCGGATAGATTGCCTAATGCTTTCTATTAGGGCTTCTGACACTACACTGGCCGGTTCTTCACTGCGATCTCTGTTGCAGTCTTCACAGTTTTTTGCAAACTCATGAATACCTTCACTCATTTCCGGCCACCAGTACTCTGATTCTAATTCTCTCAGAGAGTCCCTGATTGTTTGGGGTCTCAGACCCAACCCCATATGTGCTTCCTGTAATAGGAAACCTCTCCGGTTCCTGTTTGGAATTACCCTATCCCCCACTCCAGGGATTCGAGCAAAAGGAACGGAGTTTGCATCGATTACGTATGCATAATTGAGTGGATAGTTCAAGGGTAGTGCTGCACAGTCGCCTTTTACGGACGTTTTGACTGCCAGCATGGTTTCCCCGTCTATGTATTTTTCTGCACGCTTTTTTGTGGCTACGGAAGCCGGTTTAGTTGCTTCCGCTGTGGCTGTATTAGCCAATAAATTCCCTGCAACGTGAACGCCATCACGTTGAAGACTCTGTGCGTGTATCACGTGAGTCTTTTGTAGTTCTTTCTGTAAAAGAGCTACCTGTTTCCAGAGCAATTTATGCTTTATTGTGGCACCTGTGTCATCTTTGTAATCGTTTTAAATCCAGCTCTGCAACTTATTATTGTAAGAGTTGACGCATAAATGAGAATCGTACACAATAAGTGTCGGGAATTCACGTTCTGCATTTTCGAGCGCCATCTTTAAAGATCTGATTTCAGCTCTCTGAGCCGAACAGTTTCTTACTGATTCAGTTTTTGTTATTTTCGGTCTGAATTTACCACACAGCCAGCGACCTTTAACAATCGCGTAGGCTACATTGTAGGATTTGTTCTCTACGTTGAAATGCTGTACAAATCTATCTGTATAGATTATACAGGCATACTGTGGGAGAGGCAGAAGTTCGATTGGCAGAGGATATTCTTCTTCATATTCTAAATCATTCAGTTTTTCGAATTGCGGGGAGAAATAGTATTTCACATCTTCCGCTCCAAGAGAATCTACACACTGTATCCATTTCGGATCCAGTGACACTGTAGGCAGGTATACTGGGCTGAATAGCGCCTCGAAGGCGGATTCCGCTGTGAGGATATTAATCCTTTTGCCGTGTGCTAGTTCTCGTTCATTGGCTAATGCAATTTGCACTGCTTTCACAGTATTTTCTGTGGGACTGAATGCTTTTTCTACTTGTGTGTACAAGTGTGATTTAATTGAAATTGGTACCTTTTCTCCCTCATTAGAGGTCAGGTACATGAATCCGCATCTTCCTGGGATGACTCGGATTACAAGCTCGCGTGTGTTGTCACGTGTATCTAATTTTGTTTTCGCTAACATGTCTGTTTGCAGTGATCTCAAAATTTCTGTGTATTTTTGAGTCCAATTGATTTGTTTAAACTCAGGTTTAATTAGTTCGTAGAGAGGTTTAACCCTCTCTGCGTAATTTAGAATGTAAGTTCTTCCAAAATTCAGAAAGCCTAGAATCGATTGTAAATTCTTCAGTGTTTTTGGAGCTTGGAGTACAGCGCACTTCTCTAAGAAGTTGTCCGCTAGGCTTTTTCCTTCACTTGATAATTTGTATCCTAAAAATAATACCGTCAGATGGGCAATTTGAGACTTTTTAAAGTTGAATTTGTAACCCTCTGCTGCGAACCCAAGTATAATGGTGTTCACTCTTTTCAAGTGAGTATCCAAGCCGTCATCTGTGAGATAGATATCATCTACGTAAGATAATGCCTCATCATCATGTATTTGTAGTAACTCTGTTACTCTAGCTGAGAATAGTCCTGGGCTGTTCTTGAACCCCTGTGGGAGCCTACAGAAATTTTTCTGAGACCCCATTACTGAGAAAGCGGTCAAGTACCTACTTTCTGGTGCAATGTTTTGACAAAAGAAACCATTAGATATGTCTAATGTCGTTTTATATTTTTTCCTAACTATGTTGTTCATTAGTGCAGCACTATGCGAATTTTGTATTGCAAAAGTTTTGCAACATGCATTAAGGTGTCTGTAGTCCAAAACTAGACAATATGAATTGTCTGGCTTGGAGACAGGAAACAAAGGATTGTTCATTTGAGAGGTGTATGTTTCAATCACCCCCTGGTATTCAAGTTGATCTAAGATCTCCCTGACTTGTTTTTTAGCTTCTTGCTTAATGGGATACTGCCTTTGTGCAGTTGGTTCACTTTTTAACTGGATTTTGTGAGGAGGAGAGTCCTCATTCCATCCTACATGGTTTTTATATAATGCCGGTGCCTGGGCCACTGCCCATTTCCTTGCATATGTATATTTTTTGTGAATCGGAATATGATTCGAGAAGGCAGGCATAATCATTTCTTCGCCACGAGGGCACTCCCTGACTAACTCTGGGGGCCAATCTTTTTCAGCTAACAGAATATCATAGCCTTTTGAGAGTTTATCCCAAAATAGACCCCTTATTTTCCTAGTCTTATCACCCTCTATACACAATGTTAATTCGTATATCTTATGGGGCTCGCTAAGTCTGGTGTCGGCAGTTTCAACCTGAATGTATTCATTCGTGTCCACTGTCTCCAGATGACTCATCAAGATCTTGCGGGCTATACTGATTTCTGCTGCACTGTCTAGCATTGTCTGTGCCCACTCCCCGTTTCTCAACTATCTCCTCAGTGTTCTCGGCATGGTTGATTACTCTAATACTGGCTACCTTCTTTTTCGGAAATTGAGATTTTTTACTCTGAGCAGGTTCTGTGTCTTTGGACTTGGTGTGCTCTCCTGGGTCTGACCGTCCTCTTCTTTCTGATTTCTGCGCAAAAGATCGAGAGGGACATGTATCAATACTTTGATATCTATCAGGCTTCTTCAAATTATCCCTATTTCTAAGGTTGTATCTTTTCTCAGAGGGCTCCCTCTGGGGAGACTGGTGTTCTCGAGTTGGAGTTCTTTCCCTCCGTCGAGGAGACCTTCCTCTGGACTGGAAAACTTTTTCCTTGGGAGTGGATTGTTTATTTCCATCCCAGCTCTTTTTAGGAGTGTTTGAATTATTTTTAATAAATAATTTTTCAGGATTTTCGAGCAGTTGGGGTTTTACTGGTTTTCCACCCAAGCTGTCTCTACCTAATTCTTCATAGCATTTCTCTATGATTCTGGCAAGCTCAATTGGTTGATCTGTTATATCTGTTTCCCTCAACTTCTGGCGGATCACCACAGATGCTGCTTCTCCTTTTATGTTGGCTAATAATATAGCCGAGACCTGCTTGAAGTCTTTCAGTAATTTCATACCAAGAGTTAAAGCAGGTTCTGGACCGTATTCATTCTGAATCTGTTTTAGCACTTCTGGTATTACTGCCATAGACGGAACACCATGTGTTTTTGTGTAAATGGAAGCAAAGACTGTACCCCAAGTGTCACAGTCCTCCACGTGAGGTGCGACCCCCATAGGAAGGCAGATGGTCAGGATCCTGTGTTTCTCAATAGGGGTAGTATTCGGAAATACTGCCTCTATTTGAGTGATTTTCTGCGATAACCAGAAAGGAATTTGTTCCCGTTTTACGGGTGTTTTACCAAGACATGATTTTATGTTCTGTGGTGTAATTTTATTAGTGTTCCCCTGATGAGGGGGCAGCTGTGGTACATTAACAGCTGGTTGGACTGTTGCAGTCCGCATTATATATTGGACTAATTGCCTATGTATTTTAATTAATGTTTTTAGCTGTACTAACAGCTCTTCTTTTGACATTTTTTCAATGTCCAAATGTGGTGTGTGGCTGGCTAGAACCGGCCACGTTGCTCCTGGTCTACCTAGTGGACCGAGCCTGGTTATATGATCATTATGTTTTAGGGCGCCTTTAAACCAAAGTAAATGTTCTTGGTATTTTAATGGGATTTCAATCTCCTCGAAAGGAGCTTACTCTTCCGGTTGATCCTCTATTTTATAATGGTGGAACTCATGTGTTGCGGTGTTTGCCGCTGGAAATTTTATCCATGAATAGAATACCTCTGTCTGCCGATATTCGTGTGCCTCTATCACGAAGACGACTGTGCCACCTTGTGTGGTCAGTCCATTTTCTATAAGTTTTAACGTTATAGATTTTCTTAAATGTGCCGGGATAATTATTGCACCCGGTTCAGTAGTCCCGTCGGGACCCTGCTGAGTCGCATTTACTGCGGCATCAGCTCCGTTGTTTTCCCCAGGCATTGTAAAAATGCAGGTTTTGCAGAGCAGGTCTCCAAGGAGACAAAGATTAGGTGCACAATATTTTGGAACATTGTATCTTTCAACGTTGAATAAACCAGAGCTTTACATAGGAATCTCTTCCTACTAAGGTCGGGCGGATTTTAACCTTTCACCCACTCCCGACGTCTATTGGAGTATTTACAGGAGAAAGGGGTCTGTGTGAAAAATGCACGACTGAGTTACTCTAACGTCTTGCGTTAGTTTATCGCCTTACCAAACGTTGGGCGCCATGTAGTGTAGTTCCTATTTTCCCAATAGGCCCTGCGCATTGGAATAACATAAACAGTAGTATCGACGTAGAAGTGTGGATCTTCCAGGCCTCTACTGACTATGCTAAACTTAATTGGGTTTGTTACCAACTAGCTCAGAGGTCACTGGAAACTTTCTTGACTGAATAGGAAGTGATCAGCTTCCCTGGCACAGCCAAGAAGGGATTCAGTTTTCCAACAACCGTGCAACATGACAACTTTGCTCCTCAGATAAGAGTCAATCTCTAGAGTCGTGTGAAACAATAGACAGTTATTTTACTCAGTCAGTTGTTGTGCAGATTACTTTCACAATATGTAGAGAATAGAGAGACGGGCGTTGTCAATAAAGGGTAACATTTATTGAACAGTCTTTCTTCTCGTACAAGAGAAATGAATTGCCACAATTGCAAGACTTGTTATTATAAAAAGTAAGTACAGTAAGATGAGTATTGCGAAATAATACTGTAAAAGCATTGATATGGTTTCTTAGCCATACAATGGTTTAAAATGAATAAAACATATAGTTAAGTTGGTTTTGCCAAGGTTTACTTCAAGAATTCTCTCTAAGGGTTTAGTCAACACCATACCTCTGGAATAGAATGATGGAGGTCTGGTATCTCCTTCAGGGACTCGATATCCCAGTCACTCGCAAGAGTGGGCTGGAAACGCCAGAGCTGGATTTTCTCGGCAAGAGAAAAGACAGCGTCTCTCTCAGCGCGTCGAGGAGGAGGAGGTGGGGCAGCGTCCGCGGGCAGCTTGCATCTGCTGGGCTCTTACAGGGGACGGCTGTTCAGCTCCTGTGTTCACCACACCATTGTTCGCTCGTTAGCAGCGATAGCAGTAGCGATAGTGTCAGCATTAGCTTGACAGCGATAGCTTCAGCATAACAGCAACAGCGATGGTATCATCAGCATTTGCTTAAGGCAATGTTGGTAATATTTATACCTGAAAGGTGCCTTGTTTGACGTAAGTTTTTGGACATAAGACGTCAATAAAGATGTCACTAGGAAGTGATCGTCTATCAGTGCTCATTAGAGTTCTATTACTAATCAAAACATAGCAAGCGGGGCTTTCCCAGGTTGCTGAGTTTTTATCTTGTTGAAGAACTAGGAGTGTTAATCTAGGAATCTTAGATAGTAACTTCTGCTATGTCATTGCACTAATGAGCTGCAAAGGAAGTTGCAGAGGAAGCGATTCTGAAATGTGGCTCTGTTCGTGTGAGGCCAGAGACAATTTTCTGAATATTGCATTTGATCGGTTATGCCAATATAAGGAATAAATGGATTTATAGCCGTATAGGGGCATAAGGTCACAGTATCGATCAGGGTCCTAGATTAGAACTCGACATTAATTTACTGTATCTATGTTTGTGTAGTTCAACTTGAGCCTTTAAGTGAAACACCTTTTTCATGTTTAGTTGTTTTTCCTACATATTATTACCGTTATACCTCCCTAAATAAGCGTTGCAGTTGACTCGAATTCATATTTACATGTAGTTTAAAAACTGCAATGTCGCACTTGATCGTATGTTAGCAAGCTATCTCATGCAGAGCGCCGACTGCTTGCAGGGCAGTTTATGATCACGCACTCGTGTAGTCTAGGCACCCGGTCGTTTTCGAAATCCGTCCCACGCTCTGCATAATACGCGGTTCTAGTGGTTAGCCTTAATTGCTCTGTTAGTGGTTAATAAAAACGCTTGATTTCTGCTCCCCCCCTGTTGACAGTCAAGTATGTAGTCCCCTGAATACGAATCGTGTGTGTTGTTTTTATTTTTTTTACTCCGTGATGGGCCTGCTTTTGCTACAAAGTGAACCTATATACTAGGGAAATATATTAAATCTGATGGCAGTTTTAAGAAAATGTATGGCATGTAACGGAAGGAAAGCTGATTGGTTTGTAGAGGTTAGTCAAGTAAATGGAGTATCCCTCACCCGAAAGTTGAGCAGAATGCTATTGTTTTTGTGTGCATGTAATTTAATCAAGTGATGTGCTTGTTTTTAATTTGAAAGGCATTGTACACTCGCCGTTTTGACGTGCAGGGCTCTGTCTGCCTTCTACTCTCAGCACAGCACTTCCCAGAAAAGAAGACGCTTTGCCTTCTACTGCCTGCATAGAGTCCCCCCCTTCAGAGATGACCCCTTGCCATCTACGCCTTGCATGGCATGGTGTGCCCAATGGGGGTGATGCTCTGAAGACTATCAGATTTTGTGCACTTGATCCTCTTCAGATTAATGCAGTGGGAGTGTGTGGACAAATCTACCTGGCTGGGTGGGAATATAATGATGCTCTTCAGTTGACAAAAAGGGCACCTTGGCAGATCTTTCGAGTGAGTGTTGTCGGGGACTGCGTGGCAATGGCATTTTGTTTGCTTTGATACTTGCACAAGTGCCACCATTGCCTTTGCCTACGAACGTAACGTTTGTTCTTGTGCTCGAGTGTCTACCATATATTGCTGCATTATACCTCCTCTAATTATACTTTGTTTTCTCTCGAGCAGGCTTCACTTTAAAATACTGTATTGCAGGGTATTAGACTGTAGACACCTAGATCCTTGTTTACCCAACAAATTCCAAAGCATTGTAGCTGTAAGATAACTTTGGTGGTGAATACACTTGCTGGCGACTGGCGAGATCTGTGTGCAGTCTAGTAAACAGGCCGGCCTCAGTCACTCATACAAAGTATAAAGAGACAGAGTTAAATGTGATGTCCCAGCTGCAAAGTGAAACATGCACCATACAGGTCACTAATGCGCCCAGTCCCTCATATCGTGTGTCACAATGCCCTCCTCCTCCTAAATTGTATCGTTCTGAGACGAATTCGGAAGGGTAGGAGCAGCCGCAGGTACTGGTCAATCATCTAACGACTTTTCTGGACGTATTATTAAAACACCTTCCTGAGCTCCGCCCCGTCCGGACCCCCTCTTCCGGGGCCCCCACCTACGCTCCCTGCAGAGGGCCACCATGAGCCTAGACCCGGCCCTGCGCCATGCTCTGTCAAGCTCCTTGCACGCCCCTCGCCTCCCCCTCAGCTCTCCCGTATTACAGCTGGTTCGCACCTCCAGCTGTCACCCCCTCCCTCCACTCCACAACCAGGCTCCGTTTCAAAGGCAGCCAATTACTGTTTGCATCTTTCTGTGGTACCGAAAGAGAGACATGCAAACACACACACATAGACACATGCGCTCTCTCTCTCTCTCCCGTTGCCTCCCCACCCTCTCTCTCACACCGAGATTCATGTAGGCACAAAACACAGACTCAAATACGGACAGCCACAAATCAGTGCAAACAGATGATAAACACAAAATGAAAGATAAAGACACGAAATGCACAAGGAAAAATAAATAATCACAGGGCAATGTAAATAGGTGATACACACACACACACACACATTACATACTCAAAATAAACAAACAAAATGAAATAGGCAGTGACAGAACAGAATGTAGCTGGCTTCAATATTTGTCACCCCATCCAAAACCCCTCCCGCACCCTTCCTTCCAAGCATCCAGCATGTCTATGTTGGCACTGACATGAGCTCATATCATAGTTCATGTGCAACAGTGTTTGAGGGGTATTTTGATATTTCCTAGAAAATGTAATTCCATTTCACTTTGTGTCTCCATCGGTCCTTGGGGTCCAAGAAGACCATATACACACAGCTCACATACCTCTAATTAGACCCTATCTCAAGTCCACAGACGCAGCAGTGCACTGTACAATCATTACACGCAGGAGGCAGCCAGGGCAGCCAAGAGTGCACGTTTCTCATGCATGCAGGGAACTCATAGCATCAGTTTCACTCACAGGGTACTGAGGTTCACTCTCACACAAGAGGTAACGTTCTCTGTCTTCACTTGCCAGGGCAGAAGTATCTACTCACAGCACCACTCAGCACCACCACAGCATCACTCAGCACCACCACAGCACCACTCAGCATCACCACAGCATCACTCAACACCACCAAAGCACCACTCAGCAACACCACTGCACCACTCAGCACCACCACAGAACCACCACAGCACCACCCAGCACCACCACAGCACCACCACAGCACCACTCAGCACCACCACAGCATCACTCAGCACCACAGCACCACTCAGCACCACCACAGCATCACTCAGCACCACCACAGCCCCACCACAGCACCACCCAGCACCACCACTCAGCATCACCACAGCATCACTCACAGCACCACTCAGCACCACCACAGCATCACTCAGCACCACCACAGCACCACTCAGCACCACTCAGCGCAACCACCGCATCACTCAGCAAAACCACAGCATCACTTAGCGCAACCACAGCATTACTCAGCGCAACCACAGCATCACTCAGTACAACCACAGCATCACTCAGCGCAACCACAGCATCACTGGTTCAAATATGTTCTCTCAATGTTTCACGCTTTATTACAAATATCACAAAAAGATGGTAATATTTCACTTCTGTTCTTGGATTTTTGTCACAATAAAATACACTGAACATAATCTTCACAAAAGTTAGTTAAAAAAGTTTAAGCTATTGCCATTATAAATTACAATCACTTTTATTTAAGTATTAATTATTTAAAAAAATTAAAAGCCATTGTTATTTGTAATATCAATACATCTAAGTCACATAAATAAAAATCATGTTGCATTACAAATGCTATAGGTGTCACATTTGTGAAAGTTATTGGCATTGTAAATGACAAAGCTATTATTTTAGATATTTTCAAAAACAACACATAAATAAAAAAAAATGTCATTTACAAGACCCATAGCTCAAGCTTTCCTAACGCGAGACCTATTGCATTGCAAATGCTTGTTTGACGGAGTGGACGGAACCCTGGGCACACTTCTCTGGGAGCCTCCCACACCCTGAATAGCCCCCTGGAAACAGCTTTGAAAACCAGTCCACCCCACCCCACCCACCTCCGAACTAAAACCCCCCTACAACAACCGTTGCGCCTGGAACCCAATCACCACTGAAGACACCACCCGCCTGATGAACTCCATCCACTCAGGATAGCCAACCGACCCATGTCCCCACCACATTTTCAACAAAGCAGACTCCATTATTGCACCCCATCTCCGAGACGTCATCAACTGCTCCCTCAACTCCCTCAACTCCGCTACCTTCCCGGAATGCTGGAAACATGCCGAACTCAGCGCCCTTCTGAAGAAACCCACAGCTGACCCCACTGAACTTAAGAACTACCGCCCCATCTCGCTCCTCCCATTCCCTGCCAAAGTCATTGAGAAAGCCGTCTACAGTCAGCTCGCCGCCTTCCTCGAATCCAACAAATCCCTCAACCCTTCACAGTCCAGCTTCCGAGCCAAACACAGCACCGAGACCGCCCTCATCGCAGCAACAGACGACATTCGAACTCTACTGGACAACGGAGAAACAGCTGCCCTCATCCTACTTGACCTCTAAGCAGCCTTCGACACAGTCTGTCATAGCACCCTCATACAACGCCTCAGCAACGTCGGAATACAAGGAAAAGCATTCGACTGGATCATCTCGTTCCTCGCCGGCAGAACCCAGAGAGTCCGCCTCCCCCCTTTTAGATCAGAGGCCACCGAAGTCATCTGCGGCGTACCACAAGGATCATCACTCAGTCCCACCCTCTTCAACGTATACATGAGTCCCCTGGCATCCATCGCGCGCCAACACAACCTTAACATCATCTCCTACGCAGACGACACCCAGCTAATCCTCTCCCTCACCAAAGACCCAAACACCGCCAAAACCAACCTACACGAAGGGATGAAAGAAGTAGCCGAGTGGATGAAAAACAGCCGTTTAAAACTGAACTCGAACAAAACAGAAGTCCTCATCTTAGGTTCATCCCCCTCCGCTTGGGACGACTCATGGTGGCCACCGGCCCTGGGAAACGCACCCATACCTACGGACCACGCATGTAACCTGGGCTTCATCCTGGATTCCTCCCTCTCGATGACCAGACAAGTCAACACCGTCTCATCATCATGCTTCAACATCCTACGTATGCTCAAAAAAATCTTCCGTTGGATCCCCACCGAAACAAGAAAGACGGTCACCCACGCACTGGTCACAAGCCGACTGGACTACGGAAACACCCTTTATGCCGGAACCACAGCCAAACTACAGAAAAAACTCCAGCGCATCCAAAACGCATCAGCCAGACTCCCCCGGCCAAGCTCACATTTCCGGTCACCTGAAAGACCTCCACTGGCTCCCCCGTTAACAAGAGAATAACGTTCCGTCTCCTCACCCATGCACACAAAGCCCTCTACGACCTAGGACCCGAATGCCTCAACACGTGCCTGTCCTTTTACACCCACACCCGCCAACTAAGATCGTCCAGTCAAGCCCTCGCCGCAATTCCACGCATCCATAGATCCACCATGGGGGGAAGATCCTTCTCCTACTTAGCGGCCAAAACCTGGAATTCTCTCCCCACCCACCTCCGCCTTACACAGAACCACCTCTCCTTCAGAAAACAACTAAAAACTTGGATATTCGATAAGTAAAGTACCCCCCTCCCTCAAGCGGCTTGAGACCCTCTGGGTGAGTAGTGCGCTATACAAATGCTAAACTTGAACTTGGTTATGGATGAGTGGGCTTTTGCGAGTAGGGACGATCCTGATACATGGCTGGAGCTGTCCTTGATGGAACCTAACATTGTGTTTATGACAAGACACACAGAACAGAGCTTTTGGGACTTTCCCGGGCAACCCAGGAGACATGGGATAGGGTTACACAGTATGTTGAGGGGCAGCACACCCACACAATGATGATTCCAATTTGGAGGGGCGGCAAGTTGAAGGAAATGCCTAAGCTGGTGGGGGGCATAAGGCTGGGGTGGGTGGGATAAAACCTTATGAAGCTCTGCTGGAAGAATAGGAATTAGAATGGATGCTGTACGCAGCCAGGGGTTGCCAAGTGAAGCTTAAGAAGGTATAGGTAAGATTGATTTCTTATTTTGGAAACAACGACCAAGAATGTAATGCCACTCGATTCCCCCACCTCTCCTCACAGGGGCGGCTTCCCCCAACTGAGATGAATCAGCCAATGGGGGAGTCGACGTAGATTCTTCTCTGTCGAGGGCCCTGCTAGCTTCCCCACGTGGTCATCAACAAGTCACTACTATGTACTGTGCCGTGTGGTTAACCTAATGTATGTTGGTAGGGCAACTGTACTGTAAAGCTTGTGAATTTGTCATTTTGTGCCGCGTGGTGGACCTGAAATGAATGTTTCAAGTTGAACATGTAAATAATATTAGTTTCCTAAAAAAATATAGAACGAGAATTTCTTTACCACATTAAAGGGTTTGTTGGTGTGTGAAGGCAACTGTTAGTCGCTGGTTCTTAGCACAAATATGAGATGTATTCTAACTGATTTATTCTATTGCTTTTGAGGTTAAGGATTATGGCTTCTTCGGGGCATAACTTCTAGGATAAAAACTGTTCTATTACTTAGTGCTTTCTGTTGCTTTTTTCTCCGGCTTCGTTGAAGCAGTCTTTCTTTGAAAACGGAACAAAGAAATATTCCTTGCGGGTTTTTTACTAAAGAACAGAAGTATTTGAAGAAAAGTGCTTTTTTGAGGTCTTTATAGAATCTGTGTTCAGTCTTGTTAAAACATCCTATTATGGGATAGATGGTTCTGCTATTTCAGTTTGATTTGCTAAATCTAGGTTTCCTTCCATTAAATTTTCTTTCTATATGTAGGTCAGACGTGTCGAGACATTGTACTGGCAGAATTGTAAAAGCATTCACTTTTTATTTTATTTTAAAGAACTGTATGTTAGGTAGCAACCCCAGTATGTGCGCAAAAACACTATGTGTAGCAGATATTGGACTGCATTCCCAACAGGAGCATCCCACTTGGAACACAAGGTCTCCAGGAGGTGATGGAGGGCTGTAGGGGAGAGTGTAAAGAGAACACACGGTTGAAAACAACTGGTATATGATCGTATTACATTCAACAACCCAGACCCCAGCAGAGTTGTTATCTAGACCCCCCCAAACTAGACAGTCCATAGTCCGAGAGTTAGTAATCAATAGCGTTCGCGACTCTTCTAGAAGCAGGTGTAACTCCATTGACTAAGCCTCTCAAAAGCCTTATTGTTACCCCCACTTGGTTAAAGATGTATTTTGCAGTTGGTGAGCAACATTTATATGGACCGAATAGCCCAGAGGGCCTTGAAGGCCTTTGGCATTGAAGTTCTTTTTGTCTCTGTGGAAACCCTTTTTTGGCAAGTGTTTCCAGGCTTCAATCAGGAAAAGAGGACCGTGGCCTTCCCACGTTACCATTTTCTTCTGCGACCACGCCTGTAGAATCTTCTCATACCAACCATGCTATCTTAGAATCACCACAGCTGTCCTTCCATAGGTCTCTTCTCCATATTTAGTTCATCCTGCGTATTAATTGCTTTTATGCTCCCTCCTGTAAGTCAAGCAAGTATTGCAACACATTTTGCATCAAAGGAGTGATGGAGTTTCCAGTGGCCAGGAAGGGAAAGCCCAACACTCTCAAACTTGCCGCTCATTCATTGTTGTCAAGCACTTCCAAGCACGAGTAAGAACGCTTTATATCACCCACATTCTAAAGGTGCTCCCTCAACCTTCTTGCCTCTGCCTTCCAGAGATTGAGTTCTGGTGGTCGAATCAGTTAAAAGACTGTTCAGCTGGACCACCTTAGCTGACAGGACTTCGACTTTGCGGACAACTTCCTTCTTGCAACTCTCAGTGAACTTTTGCGCCATATTATTATGAAGGATGTTAACATTGCCTCATGGTATATTTTTATTTGAATTTATGTAGCGGGACTTATCACCAAAATAATTTTTTTCTCCTGCACTAAGCTGCGATTCATCAGGGGAGTGTTCACTGCCTTCTGATACTGCAACGCTCTGTGGTTTCTGTAGAAGTGTTACCTTTGTTACCTCCTCTGATCTAGGTCAGGAACCGCTAAGCACATTTTGTAGAAATTTTAAACACTGGAAAGGAAAAGCGAAACGAAACTCTTTGTGCTTGAGAGTTGAGAGATGAAGACTTCTTGAAGCTCACCGAATGTGTCAAATGGCTATTTGTTGTTAAAACTAATGAAGAAATAAAAGTAAAAAAGTGTTACATTGCTATCGGGTCCTTGATCATACAGGCTGGCCTGTCGGTATCAGAAGGATATCAGCTGATTTGCAGTGGGATGGCACCACAGCTTCTGACCAGGTTCATTCCGGATCCTAAATGGGAGTGTCGTGAAAGCTGTGACAAGTTTCACTTTTACCTAATCTCACTCTTCTGCCCTTGCCACCCTGGTCCCAAGGCCTCATTCCGCCTGGGCCCTGAGGATTGCCACCGCGAGGAGCAGCATTTTATTTTTAGGTCTCGTCCTACACCATTGCTTGTTTGTCGAGATTATAGTAAGGCTTTCAAAAGTCTACCCAAAGGGCGGATTTGGTACAGTTCATGTGAGCCGGGCGCGTGCACATCACACATTCCTGTCTGTCATTTGGGAGCCTGTGTGCCTCGGCATCAGACTTCAAAGGAATCTGCTCCCCCGCCCACTGCATCAGACTTCAAAGGAATGCGCTCAGCTCATCAGCTTCCTAATGCCGGGAAATCCACCGCAATTTATCAAACCTGCTTCCATAACAGGCACAATACACTAGCCGTGTCGCTTTCTGCAAGGCTCTAGAGGCGAACTTGAGCTAATTTTCGGGGGCGGGGGCTGACCCATCCAGCAATAGTTAGAGTAGGGATGCAGGGGCTCTAGAAGGGGTGAAAAAAACAACAAAGCCTCATTTACAAGCGAATGGTCTTGTGAAGTACTTGGCATCGGCTGGGTGTGTGCCCTGGAAGCTGTCTCAGCCCAGGCTGACACACACAATGGGGAGGCTGAAGCCTGTTGATCCCAATGGGAATTGCGCGACTGCAGCAAGCTCTCTACTTTACGCAAAAAAAAAGCTGTGGCTCACACAAATCCTTTTCACATTTTTAGCAACCAGTCACTCTTTTTGTGTTTTTTTTTTTAATTTTCTGCGTAGGTACTTTAATAAGTAGTAACTTATTCGATTCAGGCTCCATCAGCAGCAGCGTCAACCCCCCCCCTCGCAAAAGAGATGCACAACCATGTCATTGCAGGGGTCAGTGTGCTCTTCCCTTCCGCCTACCATCATCTTATGTGTCATCACTGAAAAGCGACCAAGATGCGGCTCCCTAGAAACGTCCAACTGTCTGTAAACTGACCCAAGAAAACGTGACCTGTTCATTTGTGTCTTCTGGGTTTAATAAAACCTTAGTGAGTGAGAGTTCCTCTCCTGCCCCCACAACAGCGGCACAGGGATTTTTATTACAGGGATTAAAATACCTAATTTGATGGGTTGTGTGATGCTCTTTCTGATTTGTCTGGAAATAAAACAATGAAACCGTACTACCTTTATAAAGCTTCTATCCAAAGTGATTTACACAGAACACATTTGCATGCAATTAGCATTATTAAAGAACCTTTTGTTCATAAAAACCAATTCAATCAAGATTTTTTAACATCCTCTAATATTTCCCATCTGAACGCTTTCGTACTTTGTTCCTTGTTCATTTTTAAGTTTCACCCAGTAGGTTCAAGATTCTGTTTTAATAGTTTTTTTACTCAAGTATTAAATATATGAACAATTTAGTTAATCCATTATAAAAATCAAACGTGATTGACGTGCAGTTTTCATTCTATATTAAACTGTATAACGATATTGACATGCTCTTCTCTGTCACTAGGTGGTATTTCCAGAATGTGTCATCCATATTTATCCAGTTTGTTAAACAGGTTATTTGCCCCGTTATGACTGTCTTTGCATTGCAGGCTTTGACTAGACATTAATCACGTGCACATCTCCCACACTCAATTACAGAACATTACAAAGGCCCACTCCTCTGCTTCTGCCTCGTATTCAGCCATAGTAGTCCTACACAACTTTCTATTGAAGGTCTCCCACAAGTAGCACTAATATTGATTTTATCTTGCATTTTTTTTTACATTAGAATATTACGTAGAGGTCCTCCTAAATGTCTGCAGTATTATTTATTCTAGCCTCTGGCGGCTGAAGCCGCTGATTATGGAGAGTGTAGACATTGCTAAGTTTGATTATACATTGCTGCACGAGTACATTTGTGGCTTGCTTTACTGGGCCACAGATGAATTGTTTTTTTGTTCTTATTTTCGCAGCTTGTTTAACAGTGTACTGGGATGCCCATGGCTTATTTCAGCAATATAAGCAAGTATCTGAATTATGACTGCCTTCAGCACTATTCATCCAGAAAACCGAATGGAGGGCACAATAGCGTATCTTACACTGAGGCTAGAGTCTCATCTTGACACTGTTCATTGACTTGGTGTGCTAGAGCTTTCGGAGAACAAACACTGATCTTTATTCACACGCACAACCACACACAAAACCACACCCACAACCTTACACAACCACACACAACCACACACACACCCACACACACAATCACACACCCAACCACACCCACACACACACAACCACACCCACACACAACCACACACAGAACCATATCCACAACCTTACACAACCACAACCACACACAACCACAACCACACACACACCCACACAACCACACACACAACCACGCACACCCACACACAACCACAACCACACACACAACCACAAACACACAACCACACACACAACCACACACACAACCACACACACACAACCCCACACACAACCACACACACAACCGCAACCACACACACAACCACACACACACACACAACCACACACACACACAACGACACACACAACGACACACACAACCACACACACAACCACACACAACCACACACACACACAACCACACTCACATAACCACACACACAACCACAACCACACATACAACCACACACACACCAACACACACAGCCACAACCACACACACAACCAAACACACACAACCACACACAACCACACACCCAACCACACACACACACAAAACCACACACACACAACCACACACACAACCACAACTACACATACAACCATACACACAACCACACACACACAACCACCCACACAACCACACCGTCAGTGCACACTTTCACCAGGCACAGACACCATCAGTCGTCAGTGCACGCTTTCACCGGGCACAAATACCACCAGCTGTCAGTGCACACTTTCACCTGGCACAAACCCCACCTGCCGTCAGTGCACGCTTCCACCACGCACACACCACCAGACGTCAGTGCACACTTTCACCAGGCACACACACACCACCAGCCGTCAGTGCACGCTTTCACCAGGCACACACACATCACCAGCCGTCAGTGCACGCTTTCACAAGGCACACACAGACCACCAGCCATCAGTGCACGCTTTCACCAAGAACACACCACCAGCCGTCAGTGCACGCTTTCACTAGGCACACACACCACCAGCCGTCAGTGCACGCTTCCACCAGGCACACACACCACCAGCCAGTAGTGCACACTTCCAACAGGCACACACACCACCAGCCATCAGTGCACAATTTCTACAGGCACACACACCACCAGCCATCAGTGCACACTTCAATTGTTAACTCATCCACAATTAACTATTGTAGCAATTGCAGTATGGCGCAATTTACTTTTAAACAAATGTATCTAAAGCGCAGCATGCCACCATTGCTACAAAAATAAATACACATTTCTTTGGCCTACCATTTATAGACTTTTGTTGCAATTGGTGTTGCAATATTTAGCAACGCCAATAGCTCAAACTTAATTAACGCGAGACCTATTGCATTGCAAATGCTTGTTATATCCTACGATTTCATCCTGTATTTGCATTGATTTGTCTATCTGGCTCTGGACAAACTAGTGTGAATTACCATTTCTGTTTGATACACAGAACGCATCCCTAGTGTGAATTACTATTTCTGTTTGATACACAGAGTGCATCCCTAGTGTGAATTATCATTTCAGTTTGATACACAGAACGCATCCCTAGTGTGAATTACTATTTCTGTTTGATACACAGAGTGCATCCCTAGTGTGAATTATCATTTCAGTTTGATACACAGAACGCATCCCTAGTGTGAATTACTATTTCTGTTTGATACACAGAGTGCATCCCTAGTGTGAATTATCATTTCAGTTTGATACACAGAGTGCATCCCTAGTGTGAATTACCATTTCTGTTTGATACACAGAACGCATCCCTAGTGTGAATTACTATTTCTGTTTGATACACAGAGTGCATCCCTAGTGTGAATTATCATTTCAGTTTGATACACAGAGTGCATCCCTAGTGTGAATTACCATTTCTGTTTGATACACAGAACGCATCCCTAGTGTGAATTACTATTTCTGTTTGATACACAGAGTGCATCCCTAGTGTGAATTATCATTTCAGTTTGATACACAGAGTGCATCCCTAGTGTGAATTACCATTTCTGTTTGATACACAGAGTGCATCCCTAGTGTGAATTACCTTTTCAGTTTGATACACAGAGTGCATCCCTAGTGTGAATGACTATTTCTGTTTGGTACACAGAGTACATCCCTAGTGTGAATTACCATTTCTGTTTGATACACAGAGTGCATCCCTAGTGTGAATTACCTTTTCTGTTTGGTACACAGAGTACATCCCTAGTGTGAATGACTATTTCTGTTTGGTACACAGAGTGCATACCTAGTGTAAATTGCCATTTCTATTTCTTAGTAAAATTATCTAGTTTGAAAAACCGCTTTGTGCCATTTACATCTGCCAGTACCTTGCCCACTGTGGATGTGAGCACCCTCTTACTTTGTCGTGTGGTTTGATCATCGCATATCCCCGTAAATTTGAATATTCAAACTTATTTATGGTTGTCTGCCCTTTTTGGTAATGAGGGTGGATAGGACACAAGATGTGGGGTCTTACTTCTTCTCAAGAAAACCAGCGTCTTAAGATTTTCATAGTTAATTTTCTACCTATTTGTTTATGTTGAATTGTATTCTCTGGTATGTTAAGGCATCTGGCTGCACAATGGGGTCAATCTGAAGCTTGATATTTTGATTTCAGAGGCACACCTTGCCTGTGAACAGCAATTGTTATTCCTCGCGATTGCTTTCAATTTCACAGTGGCTGTGTAAATTGTAAACATTCAGCTCTAAAGCCATACTGCGGTTCAGTAATGTGTTTCAACAATTGCTTAATACTCCTGAAGGAGATAAGATTGCCTGCTCTTTCCCCAGATGAAAAATCCTATTTAGAAAGCAGCATCACTACTGGTGAGATAGCGCAAGCTATCCGAAATCTTAAACCGGGGAAAGCCGTGGGTCCCAATGGCCTCCCCATGAAAATGTACAAGCTATGCCCTGACGTGCTCTCCCAATATCTGAAGGCAATGTATGAAGAGAGTAGGCATGTAGGTACTCTCCCACCGAATCAGTCTCTGGCCTCTTTGGTGGTAATTCACAAAGACAATAAGCCTAAAGACAAAAGCTCAGCGTACAGGCCCATCTCTCTGCTCAATGCAGAGCCCAGAATTCTTGCCAAATTACTTGCTACTAGGCTCATTAAGGTCATCAGTAATTTGGTACACACGTACCAATCGGGTTTCATCCCTCAACGAAACACAGCCCTTAACATGCGACGAGTGCATGTAATATTGGTAAGGGTGGACATGATCCAGGAGGACACGATTATACTTTCCCTAGATGCCTCGATGGCCTTTGACATCCTTGAGTGGCCTCCTTATCTAATGGCGGTGCTTGAGAAGCTAGGGTTCGGGCCTGTTTTCACATACTGGATACGGCTGCTGTATGCGGCACCTCAGGCGCAAGTAGTGGTTAACAACAAACGCTCTAGGACCTTTGAATTAAGCCAAGGTACCCGTCAGGGGCTCCCACTATCATCCTTATTGTTTGCCCTATCCCTGGAGCCCCTAGCGGCCTGGATCCAACGAGACTCAGTTGTTCGAGGGCTGAAATGGACGGTGGACTGAGAGGATCGCATCTTGCTTTATTCGGATGACATACTTCTTTTTTTAGCCTCCCTGTAGTTTGCTTAGGTGTATCCTTGATATCTTCACGGCTTTTGGGAGACACTCCGGTTTTTCGATTAACTGGGATAAATCCATAATGTATGTGCTCAAGGGAACTCCCCCCAGTTTGCCCGTGATTGTCCCACCCAGACCGCCGATGGTAGTTTTTGTTATTTGTTAATATTTATCACTATTGACCCCAAAATACATTACGAAAGAAACTTGCGCCCACCTCTGCAAAGGCTGCGGCTTGATTTTGCCACATGGAAGACACTGCCTCTTGCTCCTCGGAAGGGAAGCTCTCTTAAAGATGATGTCGCTACCCCGTTTTTTGTACGCACCACAGAACGCCCCCAACCCAGTACCGGCTAGTTATTTCAGGGAGATTGAAGGGCTACAAAGGGAGCTGCTCTGGAATGGACGACCCCGAATAGCACTTAAAGAAAAACTGGTCCTCAACTGGTTTGATAGCGGTATAAGCCTCCCAGATATTAAAAAGTATTATTGGGCTACCCACCACATTGCCGTCAACCAGGCCACATACTGCTGCCCACATGACCCAGGATATGCTATTGACAGGTGGCTTCTCCCGTGTGGAAACTATAATAAAGCATTATACACATTCCACAAGAAAATTCCCCTAACTGGCCCACCTAGATACACAGTACAGATCTGGCGTGATGCCCACAAGAGTCTGGGGTAGACTGGTAAGTTAACCCTGGCCACTCCATTATGGAATTCGGAACAGCTGGGACACTTGGGGACCTCCAAAGGTTTTGAAAGATGGAATCTCATTGGCATATCTTGTATAGGAGACCTTTGGGCCACAGGGGAGGAGGTGGAGTTTCAGAAACTACAAGGGCAATACAAGTTAGTAGATACAGAAGCCTTCCACTATTTACAGATCCGCCATGCCCTATATAAGGCAATACCGAAGGGCACGTTGCTCCCAGAATCCTACCCACCAGAGGATAGGCTCCTCGATGGTTGCTTGTCGCAAAAATTGATCTCTCTTACTTATAAGAAGCTGATCAATAATACCCCTGACCCCCTTGGGAGCATTAAAGATTGTTGGGTAAGATACGGTCTTGAGATTGACGAATGGTGGGAGGCAGTGGCCTCCTCCCGAGAAGTGAGTATCTCCGCCAGATTGAGACTTGTCCAACTCAAGATCCTTCATAGGATTTATGTCACAGGGCCTCAATTGGTACGCATGGAGAGGGGGGACGAGGGTGAATGTCGCCGAAGATGTGGACAAGTGGGCATGTACATGCACATCATATGGGAATGTGACCACATCCAACGGTTCTGGCAAGGGATACATAGAACTTTCAGGGAAGTCCTAAATAAAGACATACTTTCCGAGGCTAAACGGTTTCTCCTTAACTTATAGGAGCCCCCAGATCTCAAGACTGGAGAAAACCCGGGTGACACTGGGCCTAACTGCCGCAAAATGGGATATTGCACAAAATTGGGAGTTGGATGCCGCACCTACATTGTTAACATGGAAAAAAACTAGACTGGTGCATGTTTAGAGAGAAAACAGTATATATTGCATGGGGATGTCCAAAGAAGTGGTCCTCAATCTGGGGCAAATGGAATGCATATATGGGGGATATTTGGTTGGCTCCTTTGATAACGACAAAAGATGAGACACTATCCCCTTGAGTCCGAACTATAGCTCTGTCTTGTTCTTATAGGCCCAATTTCAATATTTTGGTATCTCTTATGTGATGAAAGCTTTGTAATTCACTAATGCATTGACCATGTTTTGTTATTATTTCAATAAAAAGATACGGCGTGGCATTCTCGCGGAGCAAGTGGAGCCCGCGGAGTGGGAACGCCGCAGCAGCTGGGCCGGATAGAACAGTTGGCTCCAGCGTGTGCAGTGTGTGCAGGGGTGTAATCTATGGCCCCGAAAGGGAGAGGAGGGCAAACCCGCAGGGGTGCTGCGGCAAGCTCAGTGACACCATTAACCGGAGCAGTTGGAGCAGCGACAGTGGAGGGTGGAAGCACCGGTGTGATAAACGTGGAAAAAACAGACATAGAAGCAGCCCCCCGACACCCAACAGTGGTAATGCTAATGGCAATACCAGTTGCCGACAAGGAGAGCGGGCTTGTAATTCTTCGATGCCAGGTGAGCGAGCGGATCCCGGTACTGTGATATGTTCCCCGGTGCCTGAGAGTAGATAGACGCAGCATGAAGCACAGCAGGATAATCTAATTAAAACCCGCACAGTACCTGCAATTTTTAAGCCAAAGCATTTGAAGATCTCGGCATGGTTAATCGGAATCCCTCTCAGGCAAATGCTGTCATGGATAATACATTAACAGGCACAGCGGCTGATACTGTCAATGTGCCAAATTGCGAGACAGACGTGGCTATTAATATAGTCGCGCTACCGGTCAGCAGTCCATTGATCCTGGGCAAAGCAATGCCTGGCAGTTTACTATCAGATGCTTGGGCTCTTCTCAGGATAAGGGAAATGATGTTGAATATGCTGGTTCAGAGGGCAAATTCTACTCCATGTCCAATCTTTTAGTAGTTTCAGACAATGATAAGGAAAATGACAATGATAACTCCAGCACAGTGGGGGACTGGGGGGATGGACAGGATGAAGATGAGGATGATGATATAGAGCAATCCCTGCATCAAGAGACTGTGAGAAAACCAGTGGATTCTGGTGAACGCCCCCCTCATGCGTTGACTGTGCCTTTTGATCAGCCTAGATGGGATACTACTCCAGCTGCGAATCCAGGCCTGGTGGCAGCACACTCCACAAATAATTTAGATGATGATGACAATGCTGCAGTCACTCTAAGCACAATCTATAAGAGTATCATGGCCCATCGGGCCGAGACAAAGGCAGAAGGTCTGCACACACAGGGAGCTGTGCGGAAATTACAAAATACGGTACGTCGTATTGCTAAGTCCTGCGCAGAGATAACTACTCGGGAAGTTGAGGCAGAAGAGCGCATCTCCGGCGCAGAGGACTCTTTGGTTAAACAGCAGTCGGCTATTGAAATGCTTCAAAAGACCAAGGTGGATGTTGACTGGAAGTTAACAGATTTAGAGAACCGGTCAAGACGGAACAATCTACGCGTTCTGGGTATTGTTGAGTCTACGGAAGGGCAGGACGCAAGAAAATTCATTGTCGAACTGTTTAAGGAGGCTTTTCCTGACTTAAAAGATTGGAATTGGGAAACTGAGGTCATCAGGGCGCACAGATTTCCGTGTGTACAACGTAGGAGAAAAGGTGACATAAGAGCAGACACGAATGTACATCCTAGGGCAATTCTAATTTGCTTAAATAATTATCTGCTACGTGAGGCAATCTATGACCTGGCACTGCCAGATAGGAGGCGAGCTATTAAGGGGTGCAAATTCTTCGTACGTCCCGATTTTTGTCCTTCTACAGTGCAACAAAGGTGGCAATTGAGGCAGTTAATTTCATCCTTTCAAGCGAAAGGCGGTCAGGCATTCCTCCTTAACCCCGCAAAATTAAAAGTGATATATAAAGAACAAACTCGCTATTTCATTTCGGAGATTGTGGCACAAGACTTTTTGAAGACAATGGGTAGTGATGAATACATTGCACCTGCTTTTTGCACGATGTAACATCTCAGATGTTTGGTTCTCTTCCAATGCTGATTTTGTGCTCTTCCCTATCCTTCCTTTTTTTTCTTTTCTTTTCTCTCACTCCTAGTAGTACTAGTATTACATCAGTTTGAGCATGTGCTGAATATGAATACAATATTCGGATGTCTGGGAACTGAGCTAACAAGTGATTAAGGTATAGGATTAAAAAATAATGCATTGTTCTCATGTTTGGTTATATGTACTAAGTTTCCAAAAGGCGACAGAGGTTGAGAATTATAGTGCACTGGAAGAGATGTTGTAATATCGAGTTGCGGTCGGATGGGGGGCCTTGGGGGGAAGCAGCGTGCAATCACTCTCCATCGCAGAGGACATGGTCCTTAAGCCCCAGTTTGGGTGGCGTGGGGGGCATGGGATGGGGGGGGGTGTTTCTGGGGGGGTGGCGGTGGGGGGGTGGGGGAAAAAACAAAATCAATACATGAGTACATTTTTTTGTGTTGCTTGAAAGTTTGGTCTACTGGGCGCATGTGTTGTTATGTCGGCCCACCAGAATTTGATGGCGGCTAAGGGTATTAGATTAGGTACATTGAAAGTCAGGGGCTTGAACTTTCTCAATAAAAGGCAGCGGGTTGCAACGGAGCTTCAGATGCTTCATTGTGATGTCATGTGTCTCCAGGAGACCCACATAGTTTGGGCTAAGCAGAAACTGCTAACTGAGCTGGGCTATGATCTAGTGGCATGCACCAAACTGGCCATCTAGGGGTGTTGCAATTTTGGCAAAAAAAATATAGGTAATACAGGCAGGATCTTGACGGATGGACTCGGGAGATGGGTAATAGCAGAGTGTGTTGTAGGGGCAATGAAATTCACGCTGTGTTCAATATATGATTCTAATCTAGACGAAATCAGCAATTTTAGAATTTCTCAATGTTGAACTAGCAGCATGGCCTACTCCTGTAATTGTATGTGGTGACTTAAACATAAATCTGTTACCCAATATATTGTATAATAACAGCTCCAGGTACAAAGGCAGGAAACCAAAGGAGTTTAAAGCACTACAATCACTGATCTCTGCACTGATCTCTGCACATGGTTTGGTTGATGCTTGGGCCTTACTCAGGGGTACTGAAGCTGGATACACCTTTTATTCCTGTCCTCAACAAAAGCTAGTGAGACTGGATTATTTTTAAGCTCTGCAGTATTTGTTGAATGGTGCGTGTATCCAGGTTTATCCAAGGTTTATCCAAGGGTGACGTCTGATCATGGTCCGGTTGTGTTAACCATATCTGGTATCGGTGTAGTGACCAGGCCTAGGGTGTTTTCTTTCGACCGGAAACTGCTCTTGGATCAAAAATTTCTTGCATATATATAAGGGATTGGATTACTGTCTTTTTTCGTATCAATCGGGGGAGCACTGATACTGGCTATGTCTGGGACGCTTTCAATGCTTCTTTTAGGGGGGAAACCCTCAGCTCTGGGCTGCACACTCAAAAGCAGCTGGGGCTAAAGCTACAGGAGTTATATCAGGGTCTTATAACGGCTGAAGAGATGCTCGTGCAGGGTATACATGCTGGCACAGATATTGGGGAATTGGCAACAGAAGTGGCCCGCTCCAAGGCAAAAATAAATCTCCATTGGAATCAAGAGGCTGTCAAAAAATATGTTATCAAGCGGTAGTGGAATTATGAATATGGGGAGGCAAGTGGCAGGTGCCTGGCCCAAAAACTCAGACTAAAAGAATTAATACTATCTTGGACTGCAGCTGGCGCTGCATTGAAAATGAGACTGGCATATTGGAGGTATTTAAAAATTTTTATGAAATACTATATGCTGGAGAACACTATGGTAGCCAAAAAGGTGAAACACTTGTACATCGATACTGTGAACAGGATCTCGGGGAGGAGGAAGCAGAGAGGTTGGATGTCCCCATTACAATGTCTGAGTTGGAGCTGGTTATAAATGGGTTGGCAGCTGGTAAGATGGCAGGCCCCGATAAATTGCCGCTGGAGATATATAAATGTTTTTGGGGAGTTTTACAGGAGGATATGCTAGCTACATTTAGAAGTGCACAGAGTGGTGCTTCTCCTAAATCATGGGATGAAGCCAGCATTGTTGTGTTCAGGAAAAAAGATAAACCTGCTGACTTGCCGGCATCATATCGCCCTATATCCTTGTCGAACACGGACGGCAAAATCTACTCAAAGATTTTGGCCACTAGGTTTGCGACAATTATTACTCCACTGGTGTCAATGCGACAACATGGATTTATTCCAAATTGCGGAACAATAAATCATGTGAATCGGGTTATAACTCTATTAGATCACGCTAATGGTACCGGGGATGCACTCAGCCTTATTTTACTAGATGCCGAGAAGGCTTTTGATCGAGTCTCATGGTGCTTTTTATGGGATGTGATGCGACGTCGTGGTTTTGGGCAACAATACATCACAGCTGTACAAGCGTTATAACGTCAACCTGTTGCCAGGATATGCACCATGGGGCTCGAATCAAAGGCAGGGTCTATCCAGAGGGGCACCAGACAGGGCTGCCCCTGCTCCCCATTATTATTTGCATTATATATTGATCCATTTTTAAAAATGATCGAATACAGCCTGCGGATACATGCAGTAAATATACAACAGCAACAATACCGTGTCCTTGCTTAGGCGGATGATGTGGCTGTTGTATCACCTAAACAAGCAGTGGCAATGCAGGAGCTAGAACAACTTGCAGCAGAATACAGGGCAGTATCGGGTTATAAGCTAAATACAGCCAAACCCCAAATTCTATGTCTCAATGTTGGCTGTTACACTGATCAAAGGGTGTCACAAGAGGTAACGTATTTGGGAGTTTGGATAAGGACCTCTGCGTCTGAGCTGGTTGAGTCCAATTGGGGCAAGTTGATGACGGGGGTTCGTAGGCAACTGGATCAATGTGAATGCCTGCATCTTTCACTAGTAGGTAGATGCAATGTCTTAATGATGATGATCCTACCAAAAATATTGTATTTTTTTAGATGTGTACCGTTGGAGATACTGCGAGCTAATCTCGCACAATTACAGTCTTTGTGTATGAGATTTATATGGGCTCGTGGGAAAGCTCGTAGAGCAATGTGTTACATGGTTCTACCCAGAGCTGTAGGCGGCTGGGCTGTCCCTGATTTCACTCTCTATTATTACGCATGTGTGTTACAACATATGAATATACTGCTTGCGGGGGTAGGGCCTATAGACATCACGGAGTCTCCCTCTATATACCATATGCTGTTAGGCACTGAAGTAAAAAATTGCCTGTTTGTGAACCTAGATTGGAGCTATTATAAACGTACAAGATTCAAGATACTTATAGCCGCATACAAAGTGTGGAACGTTATCAAGACGAAATACGAGGTAGAAAAAATCTCCTGGTATACCCCACTAACAGCTGCGGCCTTCTTTCCGAGTGTATTTTGTGATCGGATTGTACATAACTTGCAAGCTAAAGGCATTATCATGGTTGGGGACCTTTTCATGGAAGATGGACTTAAATCATTTGACCAGCTTAGGGAGCAATATCATCTGTCCCGGGCGGATTTTTAAAAATATTTTCAAATTAGAGATTATCTTCTGAAAGCTCGGTGGAATATTCAACCTAACCCCCTTATAGAAGCAAATAATAAGGCAGCAAGAATAGGGACACTGTATACTCGTATGCTTGGTACAAAGCCTAATGATTTGGAAGAGCATTGTCACAAATGGGAGAATAGATTAGGATGTCATGGTATACACTTGGAGACTTCCATCGAACTAGCCAGACGATTATTTATGTCCGCCAACTTATCCGCCCAACATTATAAGACTGTATTTTATCTGTATCTCACACCTGATAAAATTGCTAAATGGGGCGGGGATCAGGAGGGAAAATGTTTCCGTTGTGGGAACCCAGCGGCTGATGTGGTACACATTTTTTATGCATGTCCACAATTAACTAGACTATTGGAGCATCTAGACAAGTTCCTAACAGAAATCCTGGGATCTCCTATACATCTATCACCTAAGCAGATTTTGTTGGGGGTAGAGATGGGTGTAGATGCTGATACAGTACCCAGTAAGGCTGTATATCACGTTTTCGTAGCCACAGCGGTGTTAAGGTTGTGTTTAGCTTCTTGTTGGCTACAAAAGGATGCCCCATCATTTGAGACTTGGAGGGCAAGGTTTTTGGCCATGTTTAACATTGAGTATAGTCAATATGCTCTCAAAGGTAGGCGTAAACGAAAATTGGGTCAGCAAATTTGGGGTGCAGTTATGTCTTATCTGGATATGGATATGTAAATCCTTTTTCTTTCTTTTTTGTGTTTGTTTCCTGTCTCTATCATTTCTCAGTATGATTATTATACTCTGCTTTGCTTACGGTAAAATGGCTATTTTTTGTTTTTTAACTTTCCCCTGTACATATTCAATGCTCATTGTTGACCTGCAGAGTTCAGGCAGATGCGATTTCTAACTATTGTATGTGACTGTGGCGCATGTGCCTAGTTTTCTTTATTACTCACGTATTCTCAATAAATAGACAAAAAAAAAATCAAAAGACATAATAAACACATAACAAACACAACCCACCTCATAAAACCACCATCATACAAAATTTCAGCAATAAGCTCATAAAAAAACTTCATAAAATAAAAAAAAAAACATTTCTGAAAACGTATATACTTTAAAACAAGTAAATTCCTTTGGTAGGTTTTTTAACAATTCTGTTGTTTCCTGATGTGATTCCAAATTACAGCTCTATATCACCTGTAGTAAGTATTTGGCTCTAGCTTCCTTTAAAACATGAAACACATATTGAATTCCTGCACAGCATAAGTCACAGGTATTGGATTTTTAGGAGTTTTTGGACCATTTTGCCAAAACATTATTTAAAGGAACTCTTCTGAAATGTATAGTTATAATAAGGCTTCTAATGCTATGCGGCATTTGAAAGGATAAGTATGGCCGGATTAATCCTAATTGAATATTATTACATATAGTGTTATATCATTTCAGACAATCAGAGTGACACTTGTAGTGTTGTATGAGTTTGTACTGACAGTACCATTGTGGCTCGTGACAGGCTCTATAGAACTGTGAGGTAAGCATCAGAGCATAGTGAAGTGATGAGGACCTAGGCTGGGGAGTATGCTACAACTGGTGATGAGATAGGGGATAAGCAACCCAAAGATCGACAGTACTCTCCCAGAGAGTTTGTTGTGGTCCAGCAAACTGTTTGGGTGTGCCATGTATGCCTCAGTCAAAGTGTGGAATCGATGTTTGGCATATGTGGAGTCAATGCACAGCCCCTAGATCAGTGTAAAGCATTTGAAATTAATGAAAACTTCACTGAGAAGTCTACACATTGGTGCCCTCAAACCTGCTGTGAAGGCCGCAAATAGAGGTACTGCGCTACTACACAACCTAAAGCCATACATCATTGGAGTGAAAACACTGCGTACAGAAGCGCTGTAAGGCAAAGATCAACCAGGAGTCAGGCAGTTCAAAGAGGCATTTACAAGCTACGAAATCCAAATAAAAAAACGGTCATCTATTTACGAGACCTGAGCGAAGAGAGTCATTGTGACAATGTGATGGTGGGAATAACCCCAGAGGAGGCACCCAGGGTTGTGCTTGTGGAGCTGTTCATACCCGAAGCGGTGCACTACCAAAGCTGCCGGGTGGCACCTCAGAACAACTCCCAAGGTCGCCTGAAACAAATGGCTCCCATGGAGACCAAGAGGGAAATCAAGGTTCCACTGGATGCCCAAGATGACCCACAGGCCAGCACAGCACAGGGCCTTAGAGATTATCTGGATGAAGCATGTCCTAGCGGACAGCAGACAGTGTCAGAAAGAACTCCACGTTCAGTGTCTGCCAATCTCGTAAATGGTTCTTGAAATCACCATTGCCATTTGATACTGCCAAAAAGCTGAATATTGGTGACAAATTGACTGCCTGGATAGGGATATTTGATGATTTTGTTGATGTGATTGAAGAAGCAGATAACAGGAAGATTATCAATTACCTTAAGAATCTTGCTGTACAGTCAAATCAAAGAAGCCTTGAATCTCCAGATCAATGCAATGCCAAATGTAGATTACGAAAGGTACATCTTCAGTCAAGAATAACAGAAAGCTGGTGAGACCATTGCAAATTTTCTAAGAGGATGTATATGCTATCAAACACTGTAAGTTCAATGAATTTAATGATGAGGAAGCTATATGCCTCAGAGTTATTGCCGATTGCTTATCAGATTCATTCAGACGAGGAATGCTGAGAGAAACTCTTAGACTGGACCAATTTCACATGGCTGATGGACAAGCTGCTGACATGGAGGCCGGTGGTGGCCAGATTGAGTCATTCATGAATATGAAAAATAAGCCGAAGCACAAGACCGAGGGAGGCAGGGTGAATTCTCCACAGAAAAAGAAGTTGTGTTTCAGGTGTGGATTTTCATTTCCACACGAAGATAAATGTCCAGCCATTGAACAAATATGCGAAGGCTGTGAAAAATAGAACCATTTTGTAAAAGTTTACAAGTCGAAGGAAAAAGTAAATGCTTCATGGCGCAGAGACAAAAGGGCCACCCGAATAGTCTAGAAGCGAAGTTAGATGCACACTAATAAGGCCAAGAGACCACATTAGCTGAGGAAAATCGACACCAAATGAAGTTGATCAACATCTAAATCTTTGTCAAACTGTTCGTCCATACCAATGTCAAGTGAAAGTGAAGAAGGTGGTTGTGCCATGCAGATGGGATCACTGACAGAATATCGAGGAACAAAATATCTACCTGCCAAAATATCGTGGAAAAAATATAGAATGCCAGAATATCGACTTCCTATCTTCAAACAGGTAAGTACAAAAATATTGACTCCAAAATATTGTTGTAAGAAATATAGACAGTCAAAACAACAAATGTTTTAAATGTCTTAAAAGTAATTTAAAAGTAATATATTAATAAATATAATTAATGTAAACATACTTAAAATACTTAAATAAACTTAAAATTAATAAATAATTAATGTAACAACATATTTTTTATAATTTTATTATATATATATGTATATATATAAATATTATTAACAAAACATATACAATATTTTCAACGTAGGATAGCGAGAGGGTTAAATTTAATATTACCACTCCAGTGAGTGCAACAGTAGAGAAAACATTGGATAGCGTAGGGGTAAAAATTACTATTCCCACTACAGAGAGTGCAACAGTAGGGAAAGCATTGGATAGCGTAGGGGTAAAAATTACTATTCCCACTCCAGTGAGTGCAACCGTAGGGAAAGCGTTGGATAGCGGGAGATTAAAAATTACGATTCCCACTCCAGTGAGTGCAACAGTAGGGAAAGCATTGGATAGCGTAGGGGTAAAAATTACTATTCCCACTCCAGTGAGTGCAACAGTAGGGAAAGCGTTGGATAGAGGGAGATTAAAAATTACTATTCCCACTCCAGTGAGTGCAACAGTAGGGAAAACATTGGATAGCGTAGGGGTAAAAATTACTATTCCCACTCCAATGAGTGCAACAGTAGGGAAAGCGTTGGATAGCGGGAGAGTAAAAATTACTATTCCCACTCCAATGAGTGCAACAGTAGATAAAACGTTGATAGCGTAGTGGTAAAATTTACTATTCCCACTCCAGAGAGTGCAACAGTAGGGCAAGCATTGAATAGCGTAGGGGTAAAAATTACTATTCCCACTCCAGTGAGTGCAACAGTAGGGAAAGCGTTGGATAGCGTAGGGGTAAAAATTACTATTCCCACTCCACGAGTGCAACAGTAGGGAAAGCATTGGATAGCGTAGGGATAAAAATTACTATTCCCACTCCAATGAGTGCAACAGTAGGGAAAGCGTTGGATAGCGTAGGGGTAAAAATTACTATTCCCACTCCAGTGAGTGCAACAGTAGGGAAAGCGTTGGATAGCGTAGGCGTTAAAATTACTATTCCCACTCCAGTGAGTGCAACAGTAGGGAAAGCACTGGATAGCGTAGGGGTTAAAAGTACTATTCCCACTCCAGTGAGTGCAACAGTAGTGAAAGCGTTGGATAGCGTAGGGGTTAACATTACGATTGCCACTCCAGTTAGTGCAACAGTAGGGAAAGCGCTGGATAGCGTAGAGGTTAAAATTACTATTCCCACTGCAGTGAGTGCAAAAGTAGGGAAAGCGCTGGATAGCGTAAGGGTAAAAATTACTATTCCCACTCCAAAGAGTGCAACAGTGGGGAAAGTGTTGGATAGCGTAGGGGTAACAATTACTATTCCCACTCCAGTGAGTGCAACAGTGGGGAAAGCGTTGGATAGTGTAGGGGTAAAAATTACTATTCCCACTCCAGAGAGTGCAACAGTAGGGAAAGCGTTGGATAGCGTAGAGGTAAAAATTACTATTCCCACTCCAGAGAGTGCAACAGTAGGGAAAGCATTGGATAGCGTAGGGGTACAATTACTATTCCCACCCCAGAGAGTGCAACAGTAGGAAAGCGTTGCATAGTGTAGGGGTAAAAATTACTATTCCCACTCCAACAGTAGGGAAAGTTAATACTTCATATATGAATGAAAATTAATTAAATATTATTACCAATAAATCATTTTTTAATAATTAATAAGTTTGTATAATAAATTAATTAATCAATTAAAAATACAAATAAAAAATAATTTAAAAAAATTACCTACTCATACAATAACAATATATTAATCAACAATTACAAAATAATAATAAATTAATACAACAAAAACCAATACATAAATTAAACAATGTTATTATTTATAATTAAATTACTTCCCAACCTATTCCCCTATAAACCCACAACCGCCTACTGAAAAGAAATTAAAATAATCAACATAATTAACATGTAATTAATTAATTACAATTAATTACCATTTATATTTTAATTACTTACCAATTATAAATTATTTAACAATGATTTACCAATTATATTTTAATTAATTACCAATTAATCAATGAATTAAAATTAATTACCAATTACATTTTAATAAATTACCAATTAATAATTATTTAAAAATCAAAAAAAAATACCAATAAATAAATTAACATATTTAATTATTTTTATTTAAATTACTTCCCACCCTATTCCCCTATAAACTCACAACCCGCTACAGAAAATAAATTATTATAATTAACATAATTATCAATTAACCAATTAATTAAAAGTAATTACCAATGTTATTTTAATTATTTACCAATTAATAATTAATCAACATTAATTAAAAATGTACACCAATAAATAAATTAATATATTTAAATAATTATAATTAAATTACTTCCCACCCTATTCCCCTATAAACCCACAACCCGCTACAGAAAATAAATTAATATTATTAACATAACTATCAATTATTCAATTAATTAAAATGAATTACCAATTACATTTTAATTAATTACCAATTAATAAATAATTAACAATTAATTCAAAATAAATACCAATAAATAAATTAACATATTTAATTAACTATAATTAAATTACTTCCCACCCTATTCCCCTATAAACCCACAACCCGCTACTGATGTATATTACGCAAAAACAATACCATAAAATTAATTATTTAAAATAAATTATAAATTAAATATACACTTTTCACACATATAGTAACATAAAAACACTTTAAAAAATTGATATTAACTTACTTACCTATAATTCGATATTTTTGTTGTCTATATTCTGTCCATTCGATGTTTTGTCCATTCTATATTTTGGAATCGATATTATTGCTATTCTAGTCGATGTTTTTGTAGTCTATATTCTGTCCAGTCGATATTGTGTCCATTCTATATTTTTGAATCGATATTAATGTAAATCAATAAAAAAAACCTCGATATTTTGACTGTACACCATGCAGATGCTCGCCTCAGAGAAATGTGCACATGTCAGACTGGCCTCATATGAGGAAAATGAGAAGTTGACATGACAAAGCACCAAAGTCATGCAAACATTGTTCGAAAATCACACCAAAGGTCAATAACTGTTCAATACGTTTCATATCGAGAGTGGTGTGTCAATAGGTTTTATGCCTGAGGAGAAATATAATGTACTGTCTCTATTGCCCTGACTTACGCCATCGAAAAAGAAAGTGTATACATGGGCTGAATCAATGCCACTAAAAAAACTCAATGTTCATTTGTAGCAACAATGAAGCATAAGAAAACTAAATTACAAGCACCTATTCATGTATTTCAAGGTACAACGACAATTGCCTATTTACTTAGTTCCAGCACAGCTGCTGATATGGGGCTGATATCCCTGAACTATATCCTGAATGCTCATCACAAAATAGTAAGTAAATTCCCTCGGTTGTTTAATGGGTTGGAAAAACTTAAGACTATGAAAGTCCAGTTACACATTAAAATGGATGACCGTCCTGTTGCTCAAAGACACAGATGATACCACAATTGAATGGTGAGAAGGTATTTTCTCGCCTGGATCTGAATAATGGATATCATCAGTGGGAACTTGAGGAAAATTGCAGTTACATTACAACCTTTTCAACACATGTTGGTGTGGTAAATAAAATTACCTGGTACTTAATTTCTATGTGGTAAAGTTCAATAAAATAGCTCAATCAAAATAAGAGACACAGAGTCCGTGGCATCTGAGGTTTAAGGGGTTTTATTCCATAAAATGGAATTGGTTCGAACCAGGTAGCATGATCCATGACCACGAGGGTTCAGGAAGGGAATCATGGACATGTACAATGATTTATTAACAGTACACAGTATATATAGTATCATTACAGTGGTGATGGGTTCAGAAGGCGTAACAGCTGAAAGAAACAAGATAAGAAACATGTGCGTAACAATATGTAATCAGAAGGCGTGCACAAGGGTGTACACGGAGGTGGGTGCCAGAAACGTCACATAGAAGAAAAAACATTTCAGCATTTCAGTCATAGAAGTGACGCAAGTGGGTGGATCCCTAGAAGAATCCTGCAGTGTCAGCAGAAATATATGGCAGAGATGCGCGCGCAGCAGCATGACGTGTGACTGACGTGGAACTGGAGGGTGAAGGGGACTTGACATTTAGCGCTAGGATTAGAGACAGAAGTCTGGTGGGTCAGATCGACTTGTTCCTAAATCATATCTGGTATTTTGTGTTTGGAGAACTGTATTATCTAGAAGGAAAGGTCTCTCGGGCAGAGGCTATTCTACACTGACTGCTAATGCGTGCATATGTGTCTACGTGTAATGCGAGGGGCCATGGGCCTACCATGGTAACAGGAGCTATGAATTATTTACATGGAGACAGAAAGGCCGGGCCCTTTACTCTGCAGCTGGGGGGATGTTTACCTAAACTACTGGACAAGAATGTATTTTCGAGGAGCGGAGCAGATAACTTGAAGGCTGAATACAGTTTTGGCAGGCAGTCAGGCAGAGCCGGGCACCACTTGCCACGCAGGGAGTAAATCAAAGTTCAGGAATGCAGATGCAGGTCCAGGCTGCAGTTTTCAGAGACAGAAGTCAGGAAAAGGCTCGATGGCAGAAATCAGGGCCTTCGCCAGAGCCATGAAAACATGGAAGTGCACCATGTAAAGACGGTGGCACGGCATACTTAGGAACTGAATTATTGATCCATTCATGGCGGATCTGAAAGAGGACATGTTAACGTTGGACGCAAATGTATTTGCGTCTTCATAGCGGGTTGTGGAGGGAACTTACATGCACTTTAAGCACGTACATGGAGCCGTTGGGGTACGTAGTAGGGGACACAATTGAGCATAAAAATTTATATTACCTCATTCCCTCCTTGTCCCCTACGGACCCTTCATGATATATCAATCTTCATTAATCCATCTATTTGTTCATATAACATCATTTGCTCTTCCTTTTTCTGACGGGAATTTGAACTTGAACTTGAATGGGGAATACATGATGTGGCGCACAAGCCGCATATCGCCGGCCCACATTGTAGACATAGGCAACAACTGAATACTATGAGAAGGGCTATTCCTAGGAAGGATAGGACTTTCCATCCCCAGGTGGATAACACGCTCCAGAACCAACCGGACCAAGTCCAGGTGCCTGGATTCTGGTGTATCTGACTAGCAATTTTGTGAAGACGGGTAATGGCTTTATATACTGAAGGTGCGTTTTGTGGAATTAAAATACAGCAACTCGATCCGATGACTCTACAAGCTCCGCCCCTATCGGCCAAGATGACGTCAAGAACAAGACGATTTTGAAGGACAACAAGTCTCATAGCAGACTGTTCCTCTGTTAAGTTGCCTAGGGCGGAAGTAGTTTCATTCACTACTGCTTCAAGGGTTCTGGTCAATCTACGTATCAGTTTACTATTCGAGACAGTACCTAAGTAGGGAAAGAAACCTTTATTGAAATCTGTATATTGTTCCCATGCCGTTTCAGTATAGTCGACAATCGGGAGTTCTCTCTTGTGTCTAGTATGTACTAGGTGGGAGTTCCTATGATAGTCAGGTGGGGCTAGAAAAACAGGTGGCAGAAGGAATGCAATGTAACAAGTGCCATCCCAATCTAGAGGTAAACGTATGTATGCTGTATGGCCACAAACAAAATAGGAATGACGGGAAGCTTTGAATGTAGACTTGCCTTTATCACTAAATTCGACTACAGTAGTACATTCACTATGACCTAGGTGTACTGAACCATTCTTTCTGACACATAATTCACCTTTAACAGGTAATACTGACATAGAAGGTAAGTCTGGCTTGGTTTCGGACTCGACATTCAGAATCATGAGGTTGAGTGTAAAGTTACCTAATCCATATACTTCGTTTTCTAGATCGGTCCCTGTCCTTTTGGGAAGACCCTCCTTGTCAGGGAAACATACTTTGTGCAGAACAGTGTTCAGATTTCCCCATACCCAATTGCCTTGGTAAACTACGGAATCGGAATCTAAGGAATTTATTAAACTAAACCATGCACCACAGGAACCATTGTGTGTGAACGGGTACGGAAAGAGGGGCAGAACTCCCTTGTATTTCTGATAGGGGGGAGTCGGCCACATATCCAACAATTGGTAGCATTGCTGGTCTGATGGGAATGGTGTAACATACTAATGAATGTATTGTTGCGCAGCGCAAGTCTGTATGACAATTCATGCGGGGGCAGTTCACTGAAAGTGTGCTCGACAGTGACATTTGAAGAAGAATGTGTACGCTTGAATATAGGGTAGTATAAGTTTAACAGTATACTTGCAGTAATAATCATAAAGCTCAGAAAAAACATAATCAATAATGTCACTATACAGTGACTGCGGAGAGTTTTACAATATTCATGTTTCTTGAGCTGTTTCTGTCTATCTCTCTCTCTGTCGGGGTCTAACGGGTACATGTCAGAATCAGGTTTAACCGATTCACCTAGGGGAGGACTTAAACAATTAAACTGTCTGACTTGCTAGACCTTAGTTTGGATTTATACTCCTCGGACGGAGTTTTCTCTATCAGGGGAAGTTTAGAGTCACTGAAATCTGGGCAGTCCTTAGAGGGGGAGGGCTGAGAGTCTGTAACTGGAAGCAGTCCATGAAATATCTTGACGTGGCTGGAGTGGAGCCACCCTTTGCGGCCCTCGACCTTGATTGCAGTCCTCGTGGTTAGCAGGACAAGTTTCGGCTCCTGCCAACGGGGCTCCAGCGGACTCCTCCGATCAAAGTTCCTGACGAGAACAAGGTCCCCCGGAATGATCCTATGTGGCTTTACATCGGTGTTGTCGGGAAAGGCTGCAGCAACCTGTGAACGACATGATTGTAGTGCAGACATCAAGGAGGCAAGGTAATCTGTCAGCATATTACAGTCAACATCTGTGATTTTTCTAGGCAGAGGCGTCCCCCACATATTCGGTGGCCTGCCAAAGACCACCTCATACGGGGATAGCCCTGTTCTCGAGTGCGCTACCATCCTCATGTAGAAGAGGGCAACGGGTAATGCAACTATCCAGTCTACGCCCTTTTCTTTACAAATCTTGGCGAGACGAATTTTCAGAGTCTGATTGTGACGTTCCACGAGACCTGCTGCCTCGGGATGTCGGACACAGTGAAACTTCCATTGATAGCCGAGCAGGAGTGATACCTGTTTCATTAACTCGGACGAGAATGGCTGTCCATTATCTGAGTACACGACACGGGGCAAACCGTACCGTGGGAAAAATTCACGTACCAGCTGCTTGGCAGTCGTCGGAGCAGTGTAATCTGGGACTGGATATGCTTCTGTCCAACGGGAAAGTGCACAGACAACTACGAGGACATATTTAAATCCTCGACAACGTTCCATCTGGATATAATCCATCTGGAGGACTTCAAAAGGGTGATCGGGAGGATGAAATCCACCTTGCTCTACGGGAATGCCTTTACCTGGGTTGAACTGACAACAGATCATGCAAGTACGCACTTTCTGTTTTGCTGCTGCTCGTAAATGTTTATTGAACCAGAGATTTTGAATGCTGTCCAACATGGCTTTTTCTGCTAGGTGTGCAGGACTATGTGCTGTGTTAATGATAACTTGAACCATAGAGTCGGGGAGAAACCATGTGGCTTTTCCCTTCGTCATCCATCCCTGTTCTGTCTGGATCCCTCCTAGTTCAGTCCATTTCCTGATTTCGTCTGGTGTAGCATGTGTCTGTATGTCAATTACATCTAGGGCGGGATCCTTAACTGTCATGCAATGAGTTGGCGTCGGGACTATTGTCTTTGTCAAGTCAGGTGTGTGAGTCTGTGCTGTAAGCTTGGCTGTTCGGTCTGCCAGGTCGTTGCCCTGGGAAATGTTGTCAGTGACTTTAATATGTGCTTTACACTTCATGATGGCTATTGCTGTAGGCAAATGTATTGCTTCTAACAGAGCTTGAATGAGGGGACCGTGCTGGATCTTGGCACCGTGTGAAGTTAAAAAACCTCGTTCTTGCCAGAGGACTCCGAAGTCGTGTACAACTCCGAATGCATAACGGGAATCTGTGTATATGTTAACTTTCTTATTCTTGGCTAGAATACAGGCTTGGGTCAGAGCAATGAGCTCTGCCGCTTGGGCTGACAGGGTGTCAATACGATGTGTTTCTATGACATCAGTTTCTGTTGTTACTGCATATGCAGCCACTAACTCTCCTATACTTGTTCTCATACATGAACCATCCACATAAAGTGTCAGGTCTGGATCTGGTAATGCGGTATCTGTCAAGTCTTGTCTGGGTTTCGTCGTAATGGTAACAACTTCAACACAATCATGTGCCAAAGGGTCTGTCATATTTAATGGCAAAAGTGTAGCTGGATTCAATGTGTTACAGCGTCTGATTTCTATGTGTGGCTGAAACAATGTCAATTCATATCCTGTCAGTCGTGCTATAGTCAAATGTTGAATTTGTGTTCGGTTTAAAAGAACTTCCACTGAATGTGGAACTTGTACTGTCAATTGGTGTCCTAACACTATAGAATCACTTTGTCTGATTGCTAGAGCTGTTGCTGCTACTGATTTCAAGCACGCAGGCAAAGCCTGGTCTACTGGATCTAATGTACTAGAAAAATAGGCACACGGTTTGTGTGAACCTGCTTGGTCTTGAGTGAGGACCGACAATGCAGTACCTTCACGTTCTGTGACAAAAAGTGTAAAAGGTTTGCTGTAACATGGTGTCGCTAAAACAGGTGCTTGACATAAAGCTTTCTTTAATTCGTCAAAAGCCTGTGTATGTTCCTGAGTCCAAGGGAGGACAGTCGATGACGCTGCCTCCTGTGTTGTCAACTGTATAAGTGGCTTGGCTAGAAATGCATACTGAGGGATCCATTGTCTGCAATAAGAAGTGAGGCCTATAAAGGCCCGTACCTCCTTTTGTGTTCTGGGCTGTGACATATTTACAATTAACTGGATACGGTCGGGTGTTAGCTGTCTCCCCCATTTGGACAGCAAGTGCCCAAGGTATACCACTTGCTGAACACAGAATTGTAACTTCGAAGGGGACACCTTGTGTCCCTTATCAGCCAGGAAATGTAAGACTGTCAGTGATGCATGTTCACATTCGTGTTCACTTCGAGCGGTGATCAACAGATCATCGACGTACTGGAGTAGGGCAGTGTTGTCAGGCATGTGGATACTGTCAAGTTGTCTTTTCAATGCTTGGCTATAGATGCTGGGGCTTTCTGTGAATCCTTGAGGTGCGCGTGCAAATTTGAAGCTTCGACCATTTAAACAGAATCCGAAAAGGTATTGGCTATCCGGATCAATGGGGACACTAAAGAAGGCGTTCTTCAGATCAATTACAGTAAAGAACGTGGCTTCAGAATCAATTGCAGTCAATAAAGACGATATGTCTGGGACCACAGGATACTGTGGTACAATAAATTTATTCAATTCGCGTAAATCGATAACTAATCGATAAACTGGAGGTGCACTCGGATCAGTGCGTTTAAGAATCGGAATGATAGGGGAATTACAGATATTGGAGTCGGTCTCTACAACCACTCCTTGGGCAATGAGCTCGTCAATGATTTTCAGTAAAGCCACTACAGCATCTGGGGGTAACTTGTATTGTCGAATTCGGGGTAAAACAACTCCTGGCTTGAGTGTAACTCGATATGGTGTAATGTGCATACAACCTACATCAGTTGGGCCTTGTGCCCATAACTGTGCAGGAACATTCTGTAACCTGGGATCAATATCTCTCAACACATAGTGACCTTTAAAGTCACGTAAAAATAATCTAACTCCTTCCGGAGAACAACATATGACTGCTCCTAGAGCCTTCAGTGTCTTGATACCTAACAAGTTTTCTGGACATGATTTCGTAAGCAATAAGTCTGTAGTTCGTGATAACGGACCAACTGCTAGAGGAACTGGTTTCGAAACTTCATTAACAATAGGTTTTCCTGAAAAACCAAGGGAAACATTCTGTGAGCCTGAGAGGGGTGCCCCTGGAACCTCGTTGTGACTTATCGTTGTTCTGCTTGCCCCTGTATCAATCAAAAACTTTCTATCTTTCCCTAATACCTGACTATGTACATAAGGACCCTCTTGATCTACAGGAATCTCAATGAGAGGCAAGCCAACTTCCCTCTCTAGGCTGTTTCATGTGTATCGCTGATACTCGGGATAGTCAGTTTGTGCATACTGGTACATCTGCTGAGTTGCATGTTGTGTTGAGGCAATTGGCTGTTGCTGGGGTACCGCTACGGTCTGTACTGTCTGTTGTGGAGCATGCATAGGCTGTACATTCTGCGGTACGTGTTGCTGGACCTGATCCTGTCTAGGAGGACGCGGTCTCTCCTTAGTTTTGCCTGTTGCTATATTGTATTTTAAAACAGTGCATTCATTTATATAATGACCTGGCTGTTTGCAGTAGTTGCATGTCCCTTTAACGGGAACTGCTGAATTATTGGACTGTGTCATGCCCTTTTTCTGACTGTCAGCTGGAACTGACTGAGCAACTAACATTTTCATTTTCGTGTCTTTCATACGTCTTTGTTCGTGATCATGTTCTTCCCTAATTCTGTTCTGGTGGTACTGTAACATTTGTAACATCTGGGAAGGCGTGTTTGCTTGCCATGTGCTCTCGACTTTTAATACACGATTCTTAACTTGAGGCAAGGAATTCTCAACTAGTTTCGTTACAAAAATATGTGGGTATGACTCGCTACTTGGTTTCAGGCCACTATTAATAATAAAACATTTCTCAAATCTAGAATAAAAATCACTAGTGTCTTCATCGGGTTTCTGTTTGCAGGCTGAGATTGCACCCCAGTCTTCCTTTTTAGTTGACAATAATCTTGGCAAAACCTGTACTAACAATCCTGGTAATGCTTTAGTTTTGTCCCCAAGCCCTAGACCTGGGGTTCGAGTCGTTTCTTCATTCTCTAATGCAGCCCAATCAATCTTTTGCTCTCCCACCTCCCAGTCTTTTTCTTTGAGTTTCTCGTAAATACCGGCAGGCAGTAATACTTTCAATATTTTCATAATGTCGGGATAGGTATAGTCTCCCATAAGTAACATGTCTTTTATTTCTCGGTGAAAACCTGCTGGATCTTTATCATGACTAGGTACTATTTTCTTCATTTCCAATAATTCCATTTTAGATAACGGTGTGTATACGAATACACGTCTAAGGGTGTCATCGGCATTCTGGACTGGATGTACTTCTCGTAAGGGATTCTGTCTGTCGAAGTAAAACATTTTCCTTTCCGGGGGTGGGGCTGAAACAAACTGTGGATTCAAGAAAGCACTATATCTGTGTCGCTGTTCTAGAATTACTTTAATTAGATCGGTACCTAGACCTCTCCATTTATTCATGAGTAGTTCTATTAGTACATCAGATAAGGGACCTGGATCAGAACGTTGGCATTTATACAACAAAAGAAGGTGTTGTATCATGTACATACCAGCCAGTCGCTGTTCGTCTGGGGACAGACTCAAAAAGGTTCGCGCTACTGTATCATCATTATACATACTAGAATTGTCAGCCCATTGCACTGCTGACCTGGCTAATTCTTGTTCATCCATAGAATTGAGTACATGGTACCCCATCCGATGTTGAAGTACTTTATCGGTAGCCTGAAATAGATGTTCAGGCGTTTTCGGATTTAACATAGCAGAGTGAAAAAGTCGCTTGCTTTCTGGGCGTAACGTTTTATCAAAGGATCTACCCTTACCTACATAGGCTATCGTGTCTTGACTTATTAGCTGCGATGTTTCTACTGTTTTCTCTGATTCATCCTCCTCCTGGGAGGAGGCTAGATCGTCTGATTCGAGTGGCTCATCTGTTTCTCGACGAGCATGTATATCTATGATTTCTTTACGGATCTTTCTAACCATAGTATGTATACTTTTCTCTCTATCATGTTTACCCTCAGCCATGTTCTGCTTTTAACTGCTGTCACTTTTATGTAACACAATATTTGACATGTCTTAGCCTGTATACACTGTATAATGTGCATGGTTTCAATAAAGCCAGATAAAAAAAACATACTTATTCGTCAAGTCCCTTAACCCCTTCGCTGTGGGGCTAATTCCCCCGCGGTGCGGAGGGGAGGGGGGCTGCAAAGCAGTACTCATGATGAGCCCAGCTCATCATGCTGCACATGGATCATAATCAATAGCGGAGCTTTTACATCCCATCTTACTTTTAACGGCAGGCTCCCATCTCCTCTCTCGCATAGAGTATCGTATGAATGCCAGCAAAGCTTCCAGAAAATTAAACAAGCTATTGAGTACACATCTGATATGGCATACTTTGATCCAAAGCTTCATACTGAGGTTGATGTTAATGCTAGCCCAGTTGGGTTACGCCCCATCCTTGCACAGCACAGCTGACACCCAAATGCTTGAAGACGTATTGTAGCATATGCAACTTGAAGTTTGTCCCAAACTGAAACTGCTTACTCACAACCTGAAAAAGAAAGCTTTGCAGTAGTGTGGGCTTGTGAACATTTCCACATATTCTTGTAAGGGAAGCCCTTCTCACCTGTGACCAATCATCAAGTATTGTTGACTAACTTTGATAATACAAAAGCAAAAATGCCTCCTCCCATTGAACGTTGGGGTCTGCAAATGCAAGAATACAACTACACCATTGTCCATTGTCCAGGGAGAGATCCGAACCCTGCCGGCTACTTCTTATGAATGCCTCTACAATGCAGTGGCACCCATTCTAAGACAGCAGAAGCTTTCATAGATTTCATAGTGAAATCAAAAACCCCATCTGCCATTTCATTAGAACAAATTATCCCTACCATAAGTCAAGATAGTTACATGCTAAATTTAAAAAACTTTTTTATACATCAGTCTTGGTATCAGCACACTCAACCTCTTATCAGTGACTATCAGAAGTTTAAAGATCTCAAAGACAAACTGCCTGCTACTCAGGAATGTTATATTCTAAGAGGTTCAAGAATTGTGATTCTGGAGAGTCTGAGCCAACAGATGATTGAAGTGGCCCATGAAGGGCATCATGGAGTTGTTGCCACTAAACAAGCTCTCCAAGACCAAGGAGCCGATTAGGATCGCGGATGGAAACGGGTTCCGTCCGCCAAGGACGCGGCAAAAATACTCCCGACCGCTCCGCGGATAAACCGCCGGTGCGATTAGGATAATAATGTCACGAAACTCCGACCGCGGCGGACGGACCACATCAAACACCGTCCGCGGCGGACGGAGTACACCAGAGACCGCCACAAGCGGACGGAACCAAAGAAACACCGTCCGCCGCGGACGAACATGACCGCGGGAACAGGCACAGCCACCGCAATACCTGCGGAGGCTCCGGCCCCGCAATTAGGATAACGCCGCCAGTCCTATGGAACTCACCTCCATCCACGACCGCAGCGGAAACAATGCAACGATAAACGGAGCATGCCAGCGGAAGGACCACACGAACACCATCCCTCCCGTCAAACCGATTACAAAATGGCTGACGGAAGTAAATACAAAACACACTAAACAGGACACCCACCCACCTGAAACACCCACAGCAATTACACGCCACAATGACACTCCCCCCCGCACCTAAAAATCCACACAAGTCAACACACCCACCTAGCACCTGACTGGCAACAACCATTGGGACACAACCATGACACAGAGTATAAAACGGATCCCACCCACTACCACAATCCTTTGCATCACAGCATAGCTGCAAGCAAGAGGCTGAATACCACGAACAGCAGACACACAAAAATTACACATACAACCTGCACACAAACACCCACCACACCATCCCTACACACCACACACCTGCACATCCCAACCCACTCCACCCACACATTGCACATCACACACCATGGCACCAAGGAAAAATCCAAAATTCACTGACACAGAGTTGAAGGTCATGGTGGATGAAATCATCCGTGTCGAATCACACCTTTTCGGCACACTAGTCCAGCAGACCACCGTGGCAACCAAAAACCACATGTGGGACAGGATAGTCAACCGAGTAAATGCCTCAGGGACCGTGCCACGAACAAAGCACGACATCCAGAGGCGGTGGCACGACCTCAAGACAAGGGTCAAAGGCATCCGGGCAAAAAACCACCTGCGGGCACACCACACTGGCGGCAGCACACCCGCGGAGCCCCTACCGTATGCAGAATGGGAGGAGAAGGTTGTGGGCATACTGCACCCTGAGAGCCTGGAAGGAATCGAAGAGGGAGAAGAGGCTGGTAAGTACAAACCAAGCACCACTATCACACCGACATGGTCTGCCTTACACAACCGAGAAGACACATCTCCCAGTTCCCAATCCATGCATGTGGGCCACATAGTCACCAAAATGTGAAGGCCTGTGCCCAAATGCACCCACCATGACCAAACACAAATGTTGCCTCATACCTTTCCAGCCATACATGTTGTCAAAGCACCCAGCACTACGACTCCCAACAGGCCCCCATGTCCACAGGTGGTGGGTGGGGTGTGTGAGAGGTTAGTACTACAACTCCCAACAGGCCCCCATTTCCACAGGGAGGGTGGAGGTGGGTGGGGTGTGTGAGAGACCAGCACTACGACTCCCAACAGGCCCCCATGTCCACAGGGAGGGTGGTGGTGGGTGGGGTGTGTGAGACCCCAGCACTACGACTCCCAACAGGCCCCCATGTCCACAGGGAGGGTGGTGGTGGGTGGGGTGTGTGAGAGACCAGCACTTCGACTCCCAACAGGCCCCCATGTCCACAGGGTGGGTGGTGGTGGGTGGGGTGTGTGAGAGACCAGCACTACGACTCCCAACAGGCCCCCATGTCCACAGGGAGGGTGGTGGTGGGTGGGGTGTGTGAGAGGTTAGTACTACAACTCCCAACAGGCCCCCATTTCCACAGGGAGGGTGGCGGTGGGTGGGGTATGTGAGAGACCAGCACTACGACTCCCAACAGGCCCCCATGTCCACAGGGAGGGTGGTGGTGGGTGGGGTGTGTGAGACCCCAGCACTATGACTCCCAACAGGCCCCCATGTCCACAGTGAGGGTGGTGGTGGGTGGGGTGTGTGAGAGACCAGCACTTCGACTCCCAACAGGCCCCCATGTCCACAGGGAGGGTGGTGGTGGGTGGGGTGTGTGAGAGACCAGCACTACGACTCCCAACAGGCCCTCATGTCCACAGGGAGGGTGGTGGTGGGTGGGGTGTGTGAGAGACCAGCACTACGACTCCCAATAGGCTCCCTGTGTGTCCACAGGGAGGGTGGTGGTGGATGGGGTGTCTGAGAGACCAGCACTACGATTCCCAACAGGTCCCCATGTCCACAGGGAGTGTGGTGGTGGGTGGGGTGTGTGAGAGGTTAGTACTACAACTCCCAACAGGCCCCCATTTCCAAAGGGAGGGTGGTGGTGGGTGGGGTGTGTGAGAGGTTAGTGATATGTAATGTTGGCACAAAAAACATGTCATGTCCACAGCATTGATCATTAAAATCTTGTCCCTCAGGTGATCGCAACTTGACTGGCGAAACCAGCAACCACCATCAACAGTCGCCCCACTCACAGCACAGACTCTCTGGGGACAATCCCATTGCCAGCTCCGGTGCAGAGGAGGAAGCGGCCCAAGCAGACTCCCAGGGCCAAAACGGTGTTGAAAAAGGTACAGGCAGAAGACCTTTTTCGAAGTTGCCCGGCGTTAGCCGCCTCTATACCCACTCAAGTTTACCAAACACAGAGGCAGGCGCTGGAGGCTGGAAGGCAGGAAACAGAAGTTTTATTCTCTCCGGAGGAGAAACACATCAGTTCGGACAGCAAGTATCGTCACGAGGTGCTCTAACCGCATCTCTGAGGCCTGGCCTCTTATACACAAGTTTATGATCTTTATTGCATGTAACACATTCTTGCAATGCTTTGAAGTATGAAAGGATATCCTCGGAATCTCCCCTTCAGGCCCGTTCCCACACACATTTACAGTTGAAGTCCCACCCCGGTCACAACAGGTGATGATTATCGCGCAGCTGGACATTCCGCCGATTCACGGAATGTGTGGGGTTGATTGGATCTCATAGGGTGGGGGCTTTGATCAATTTGAGGGTCCTTTAGTGGGGGAAGCTTCCTACTGTACGGGGGGGGCAATAAACAGTATCCGCAGGGCCAGGTGGCGGGCTGGGAACGAGGAAGACAAATGGGCACACAGGAAAAAGGAGGGTTGTATCAAAGGACCTGGGACCATGAAAGGGATGAAGGGAGGTGTCGCGCTGGGAACAGGATAGGATTCCGAGGCAGAGCCGCGCAGATGGGGAAGGTTTATGGCCCATGCATGAGAGAGCGGGGGTGACCAGTGCGTGGGGGGTGCTTGTGAGGGCGAAGAGCCGTGGTGGGGGTCAGTGGCGTGCAGAGGGTGGTTCTGACCAGGGTACCTAAAATGGCGGGTGTGCACGACAAAAAGTGTGGCATCGGGAGAGAAGGCAAGATGGCGCAGATAATGTTTACCAAACCGTATTAATTTTCCACAGTCCTCCCTTTAACATTCCTAAGACATCTTGCTGGCCTATTTCCTATCCATGTCTACCGGGGCAGTCATAAGTAAAGAAGTAGGAACCCAGGTGCAGGAGCTGTGCATAAACATTACATTTAAAATCTTTCATCTTAGGAGGCGGGCCCATCGTTAAGCTCGTTGCAGGAAAGTCATAGTAATGCAATATCGGACAGAAAGGATTCTGCAGTGAGAGCGTTGGGTACATTTCATTAGATGCTTATAGTCATTCGGAATATGAACTGATAGGTTATTACATATGTAAGTTCATTTCGTACTTGGTTGGAACATAATCAATACAATGGTAGCTGGGAGAGAAATGAGATGTAGTAAGAACGATAATCAGGGGTGTCATTGTTCGAAGAGGAGGGGTGTTGCTTTTTCCAGTGTCTTATTGTCGTGGACCATTATTAGTGAGTTCTCAGCATTCTTTGTCGTTTTCTGTTGGTACTGTTGAGCACCGGCGGTGGAGCTATGCGTCCAGCTCTATTCCAGGTCCTGCGTTGCAGGGCATGACCTTTTCTTCGTGTTTCCGGTCACAAAGGTCCTTCTTTTTTTTTTTTTTTTCTTCGCCCTGTGTCCTAGCTATTCTTTCACGGGTACCTTAGACAGGGCACCCAAGTTTCATTTTAGTTCGCAACAAAAACCCTATTCTATCTGATTGCAGTTTTTCTTTCTCGAGTCGATTGTCAAAGAGTTCAGGTGGAAGAAGGGGATGTGCGAGTGGTCCTTAGGGTAGGTCGGAGGAAGAGGGGATGGAGCAGGGCCAGATCGGGGACAGACCAGGGGGACGAAAAATTTCAGGTAGGTGGGCCCATGATCGGGCTCAGAGGGCGGGGACTTTCGGCATTTGTTGATCATCGAACAGGGGCATCAGGTCAGCCCTTTCCTTTCATTTGGTCGGAAACAATGCCTCGTCCTGCGACTCCTTACTGTTGCGGTCCCGCCTTGGTCAAAGTCGCAGATGTTCCACGATCAGCAGTCAGGCCGCGTGCTCCCACATCCGGTCTCTCTCTCCTCCGACGGTGGTACCCTTAAATGAGTTTGAAAAGACAGTCTTTAGAGAATTGGCAGTAGAAGGTAATCACATAAGTCTATTTCTCTCCCAACTCCAAGCAACTGGGAAAACATCCGTTACACGGGGGTTTACGACCAAAGTATAAATAATTGTTGATAGGTTTGCTGGGTTCCCTACAACTTTCCTTCGTATCTTATTTCTTTGGCGTTTGTTGGTATTACATTCATTGTCGTGGTACGAGGTCTGATACCTATTCATTGCATTTGTTTATTGCAGTCACATTAGTTCTTCTGGCAGAGACCTACTTTTCTAGTACGAGTCTTACAAAGCTATAACGTTCTTCAGGGCTTTGTATTTTACGAAAAAGTGCAACGTGCTATCACCATGGTCAGATGGGTATCTTTCTGAGGAATGAACATAGGCTAAACAATTTTCCATTTTAACAATGCATCTTATCTTTCGGCTAAACATTTTACTTTCAACAGGGCTTACTGCAACAATTTCTTCATTTCGATCTAATCTTAACTTCGCTAACATCATTCTAATTTCTACATAGTCTCTTACGACCTGGCTACTTCAAAAAACGGGGGGCTTGCGATAACTATTCGACTCATCCTTGGGGTGACCAGGGTCTTATGGAAAACAACTAGGAACATAGCAAAACTGAGGTGAGGGGCTATCGTCTTGCTTCGAGTCGCAAGGGCGTTATCTAGCAGGAGGCTACAGTTCAGTTGGTAAGCGTTCAGGGACATTTCTCAAATTCTAAACTTTGTAGCTTGTTCATCAACGAATCATTTCTAGGAACAACGGCTGGCCTAGGTCAGCCGTAAGTCGACCTATCTCTTACAACCAGGGGTGAGCCACATTTTTCAAACCCTCATTCGGGGCGGCTGATACAAAACTGGGGGCGTTCTGGGAAGATGGGGATGCTTTGATCACCTTTACTGCCTGGGCATTGAGACAATTCGGGACGGGGAAGGTCGCGTTACTTGAGGCATTTTACCATAGAAGCCACTGACATGTAGTTCCCTGATTACGGGTCAGATTAGGGAACCTCAGTCGTCTTACCTGTCCTTTCCCTATTGGCCAATTTAGGTTTCATCAATTTTTAGCAGAAAGGAGAGGTAGTATCATGGTATCAATGTGATTTTATTTAGGACAAATTTGTTCAAATACTTGCGGTATTTGGAGCCAATTGGGTGGTGCACCAGGGATAGGGGTTCGTCAATTAGGTGCCGGTCGTTAGGAAGAGTGGGAGTGTGGAAGAGAGAGAGAGAGAGAGAGAGAGAGAGAGAGAGAGAGAGAGAGAGAGAGAGAGAGAGAGATGTGCAACAATAGGCTAAACAGCACAAGTGCAACATGGGGAGTGGCCGTGTACCAGGATAGGCTATTCAGCGCATTACACAACATGAGGCATTACAGGTCCGTGTTAGAATTTAGAAAGCATGCAGTTTGGGACGGACGAGCATTAGGCCGGGTACAGAGGGACATGCATTGAGTAAAAAGCACCATTGTGTCGCACTTCTCGCACTCTCGGTCCTTTGCCTAGTTAAGTCAATGCTTCAGTCACACAGAAAACATTTTCTCATAGTTTCAGACATACGCGACATGTGCTCATTCACGCAACACGGGTTAGGGGTGATCGCGTCTCATCATATCATACAACTATTGGTTCTTTCGTTACAAGAGTAGTTTGTAGGTGTCTTTAGGTGCCACCTTGCAGCGTGAGTCCACTTCATGCATCAGACATGGCGTGGCTTCAGATCTTCACTATACCTCAGTCGGGTTTCCAATGTAACCTGTAGAGGGAGGAAAAGAGGGGAAGGGAGGGGGACAACATTCGAGCATATCACATGTACGGGCACGAAAGTCCTTTACTTACCACCTACTCGTCTTATCCCCTCTGGATATAATCCCTGAGGTCTTGGTTTCCGAAGCCAGGGGGCGGGCAGTGTGGTAAGGATGGCAAGCGATAGGTTGTCCATGAGGGAGACGGTCCGAGTGTGGCATTATAGGTCGTGTGTAGAGAAACGTTAAAAAATCAGAGGCGCTTAGTGCAAGGTATCTAGTTGGTAGATGTATCTAGCTATCGGGATCCTTAAATCATTCCCAATGCTGTGATGTCCTAAGGCCTATCGGCTCTTCGGCCAACCCAGTTCCCCAGTACCTTTGAGTATCATACCTTTATAACATTTTATCATTTACACCGCTTCACTTTACTTGTTCTCAGAAGTCGAGGTCCTTCTTCATGCGTTTGTTCCTGGGTCAGTCGCACATTTGGGGGCAACGTATCGTGCCTTAGATTTGATCATTAATCTGGGGCTGAGCAACCATCTTCTAATAACCTAAAAAAGAGAACAAAACAGGTCGCACAGAAAAAACCTTCCCACTGATCCCATATTTACAAAAGTATGCGATACCTGTTCATAGTTTGAAAAACCTTTATTTACACGATTTGATCAGCATGTAAATATGAGAGTGCAATCGTATTTGGCCGGACACGGCGTTGGTTGAAGTACGTACAACAGGGGGGGGCTATTTTGCAGCATTAAAAAAACATTTAAAAAGGGTTTGTTTTGCTATTTGCAGGAAGCTGAAAACGTCTATCAATAGTTGAGGGATCAGGGGGCATTCGTTTCATAATTGGAAGCATAGTTAGACTAGTTGCAATCAAATTTCCTAGATGCATACCATGGGCGTGTGTCATAAGCGATGTTATGTATCGGTTACAATAATATCATAATAAATCGTACATTGAAACCAACACGTTAACAGGATCCCTTTTACATGTTCGCCAAGTGAACCCTCCCCCTTTTTCGTCAAGTGTACAAAGGATCATATACATATCTCAGAACATCAAGTCTTATTAGCAAAAGAAACACCACGAGGTGTTCGTTAGTTCCTATTGCCACCGGCGCCATTTTTGGGCGAGGCCGGGTTAGTCCGGAAGTAGCATCAGAGGCAAAATGTTTCCAACAACCGGCGGTTGGACCAGAGTCCTTTTCGGCAGTTCAAAACTTGTGCTAACAGAAGGGGCAGGCAATGCGGAACGTCCATCGAAAAGGGGAGGGAGGTAAAATCTCCCCTACCGGGTCAAGTTGAGGTTCGGCCAGAACTTGTTCGAGTGATCAAGGCAGTTGTTCCCCACCGGAAGCCTGTAGGGGTCGAGGGCTCCTGGGACTCTTGTAGAATCTTCAAAGCTGTGGAGATGTTGTCGGAGGCGGGGGCTCGTGCCCAGGTGGGCAAGCGTCCAAGTTACGTTGCTGGTCAAAGTTGTTCTAGCGGCCTAGACTCGGCTTCCAGGGGGCCCAGACGCCATTTTGAGACTCCGCAGCAGTCGCCCTTCGTCGTGTCTGCAAGAGTGGATGAGACTTCTTGGGGTGAAAAATGGAACACCGTGCCGTAGGAGCAGGACATTCGGCTCGGGGCGCTAGGTTGTAGCTGTGGCGCCTCCACCTGGGGAGGCGAGGGAGGCTCGTTCGCGCCGCCTCCCTCTCCCGGTGCACCCCACGCCGTCCCTTTGCGCGGGTCTACGTGATGGCCATCATATGTCTCGTGCTGTGCAAGTAGGGCTGCTGGCCATTGTATGTCCTGTGCTGCGCAAGTAGGACTGCTGGCCATTGTATGTCCTATGCTGCGCAAGTAGGACTGCTGGCCATTGTATGTCCTGTGCTGCGCAAGTATGTCCGTCGCCCGGCTGGAGGATGTCGGCGCCGGGCCGGGGCTGGGAAACCTCCACCTGGGGAGGCGAGGGAGGCTCGTTCGCGCCACCTCCCTCTCCCAGCCCACCCTGCACCAATTTTCAGCGGAGGTATTTGTGATGGCCGGACCAGGAGATACGAGGGAGGGGGTCATCTGCATTTGCCCCCTCCCCACTCGTGGCCCGGGGACGCCGCCCCAGGAAGAAGAGGATGGGGAAGGCCATTTCATGCCGGGCCCGTGGTGCCTCCTGGACATCCCACCGGCGACCTCTTCGATCGACGGCTGTCAGCAGGACCCCGCCCCACACGTGCTACGTGTTTCACCTTCCGGATGGGCGTAACCGGTGACCTGCTGCATTTCGGGAATTTCCGGAGTGGGTGTAATATGTATTGTATTGCTCCTATTAATACAGTGTTACTTTACTGGAATTAAATCTTAAATTATATAACAGAGACTTGGTTTCCTTGAATCCTTTTACTACGAGAACCTCGCTACAGTGGGGGTAGGTATTTATGCCTGGGTAATGGGGGGGGTGGGGTGTCCACAAGAACAGTCTTCCTGAACGGGTGGGTTGTCTATGCAGGCCTGTAATTGCTTTTGTTCACAGAGTGGGGGGGCAACAGAGAGTAATTAGTCCCATTGCACTCGAAGTTTGAGTTCGTTAATGGAATGTATACTAATCTGTCCGAAACTACTCTGTGTGTTGTTCCTGTACGTTATCCGAATGGGTGGTTTTGTGTTCGGGAACAGTAGCAGTAGTACGGGGTTCGTCACCTGGTAACCTAGAGCTTGTCTGGGTTTCCTGTCTTAGTGTTGTTCGACCTATGAGAAGTCAAACATGTCGCTGAAATCTGTCTGGCGAAATCTGTGCCATCGGGCGTAATCAAACGTGGTGGTTCTATCTGGCCTGTCCGTGTCAGTCTGATTCATCTTTGTCTCCCGCCTTTTCCCTTTCTGCCGGTCTGTTATTTCTGTCGGCCCTCTGCTCTTACCCGTGTTCAGTAGAGTCGGGCATTGGGCTTTCCAGTGCCCGGAATATTTACAAAAAGCACATTGATTTTGTCCTAAGTCTGTTCGTCCTGCGCGTAATGTCGGGGGATTACGTTCGGGTCGTCGTGTCTTGGGTTTGTCCTGTCAGTACATCCCTTTACACCGTTCCCTTCCTGTGTTTACTCCTTGGAACCGTGTCGCCGCTATCCCTTCCTTTGGCCTATCGGGTGCTTGGAAAGCTGTCTGTCGCGTTTCTTTACCTACTCTGACTTCGTCTCTTTCTTTTCGCTGCATTGCTTCTTTTCGCCACATACCGAGACTGTCGAGCATAATAGGCGTTGTCTTACTACTACAAAGGGCTATTTCTAACGTTTCTATTTTATCAAGGTCGAAGGATCCTATCAGTGGCCACTGTTTCTCTTGATTTTCTTTGGTATACTTGTGCCATAGCTTACTATAAGCTATGGTAACTAATCCATACTTTGTGAACATGTCTTTATTAGGGGTGCCTTCCAGCGGAGCTAGATGGTCCACCTCTAATAAACGGTCCGGGTTGAACCAGCTACCAAACAGTGAGGAGATGATAGGCATGACGGATCACAATGGGGACAAAAGTCAGCACTACCTATCTTATCACTGCGTGCAAAGACTAGACAGAATATTTCTATTCTACGTTGTTTGCAGGCAGTGAATACCTCATGAACCAATATAAAACAGTCAATGTTCGGTCAATCAAACAATCAGTGGGGAGAATAAGTAGGCCCGCAAAGGTCTGCGTCACCTACCCTTTCACTATCTGCAAAGAGGGAATCTGTTCTTTCCTGTTTGCAGACAGAGAATCTCCAGAAAACAATCAGCGAACAGTAGTCCGGGTTCAATCAATTAATCAGTGTGGGAGAGGGAAATCTCCCGAAAACAATCCACGAGCCGTAGTTCGGTTTCAAACAATCAATCAGTGGGGGAGGAAGATAGGCACGACGGCTGCATTACCTATCCTTCACTGCTTGCAAAGAGAGGGAGCCGGTTGTTTCTCCGTTTGCAGACAGCGAATCTCCAAACAAATCAATAAAGAGTAATACTAGTATTTTCCAAACAATCAAACAATCATTTCGCAATTTGTCGTGTTTACACGACCTTACCCGGACCGCATGGTCAGTTTCTTGTCTTCCAAATCCAGCGCCCGATCGTCCTCTTTTCTCCGTATTCCTCGCGGCACTCCTGATGGTTCCCAGTCAGGACCGTAGATCACTCGAGAGAGGTCTGTTCGGAACCAGTGAAGTTCGGATGATCGGCTGCCAGACGAGGGTCTATTGGGCAGGAGCTCTCCCGATCGTTGCAGTCGTTCACTCTGTCGTCAGGACCTCTCCCACTGGATCCACGTGTCGCTGATGGGCCCCACGTTTGGGACGCCAATTGTTGAAAAAGGTACAGGCAGAAGACCTTTTTCGAAGTTGCCCGGCGTTAGCCGCCTCTATACCCACTCAAGTTTACCAAACACAGAGGCAGGCGCTGGAGGCTGGAAGGCAGGAAACAGAAGTTTTATTCTCTCCGGAGGAGAAACACATCAGTTCGGACAGCAAGTATCGTCACGAGGTGCTCTAACCGCATCTCTGAGGCCTGGCCTCTTATACACAAGTTTATGATCTTTATTGCATGTAACACATTCTTGCAATGCTTTGAAGTATGAAAGGATATCCTCGGAATCTCCCCTTCAGGCCCGTTCCCACACACATTTACAGTTGAAGTCCCACCCCGGTCACAACAGGTGATGATTATCGCGCAGCTGGACATTCCGCCGATTCACGGAATGTGTGGGGTTGATCGGATCTCATAGGGTGGGGGCTTTGATCAATTTGAGGGTCCTTTAGTGGGGGAAGCTTCCTACGGTACGGGGGGGGGGCAATAAACAGTATCCGCAGGGCCAGGTGGCGGGCTGGGAACGAGGAAGACAAACGGGCACACAGGAAAAAGGAGGGTTGTATCAAAGGACCTGGGACCATGAAAGGGATGAAGGGAGGTGTCGCGCTGGGAACAGGATAGGATTCCGAGGCAGAGCCGCGCAGATGGGGAAGGTTTATGGCCCATGCATGAGAGAGCGGGGGTGACCAGTGCGTGGGGGGTGCTTGTGAGGGCGAAGAGCCGTGGTGGGGGTCAGTGGCGTGCAGAGGGTGGTTCTGACCAAGGTACCTAAAATGGCGGGTGTGCACGACAAAAAGTGTGGCATCGGGAGAGAAGGCAAGATGGCGCAGATAATGTTTACCAAACCGTATTAATTTTCCACACAGGCTCACAGGACATCCCTGCCTCCACAACCTTGGCCTGTGTCACTCCAGCAACACCTGCCATAGTGAGCTGTGCAGCCACCACCACCACCACCTCCACCACCTCCACCACCACCAGCACCACCTCTCCTGCCTGTGCCACCCTGCCTGACCCATCGCACGACGCTGGGCCATCTACATCACAGCCAAGCAGGGAGAGTGGACGGGAAAGGACAGAGGTGAGGGCACATCTCACAACCAGGAGGGCTTCTCACCGGCGAGGTGGGGAAGGACACCCACCCCAACCTGGCCCAGAAACACTGGAAGCCCTAGCCAGAGTCCAGGCCTCCTATGAGCGGGCGCAGGTACAGGCTGATCGTGCCCACCAAGACTCAGAAGAGAACAGTAATCTGTTGCGGTCCATTGATACCCGCATAGGGCAAATAGTGGACCTCATGGGCCAGCAAACAGCACTGTGGAGGGACTGGTTATCCCGCACCACACCATCCCCCCTCACTCAAGTGCCCAGCGGCCACGGTCACCAACACCACCGCCACCGCCACCTGAGGCCATGGACACGTATGTGGCCCCTGACCAGCCTGCCCCCCAGCTGTCTCCGCTCCGGCTCCAAGACGGAGGGGCCGTCCGAGGCAGGAACTAGGTGAGAGCAGTGGGAATGTACCATCTACCCGCTCCTAGAGGGGCCGCCAATGACTTTAACCTTGCCTGAGCTTGCCATTCACCCGCCAACTATCCTGTCCCACAATGCCAAGTATTGGCAGACGTCTGTTGGACTAGCTGGACATCACCCAATGTGGTGTCCCCACGGTGTTTACATCTGCCATGACTTTCAACTCACACTCCCCCACCCAACACTTACTTGTAATTATCCACCAACATCAATTCACAACCTGTAAATAAATTTCACGTAAACACTCAATGATGTGTTGTCTCCATGTTTTAATCACATGATTGTCTTAGAATCAGACGTTACCAGGTGCAGGGATCTATGTTGTTGAGAATCATGCCTCTGTGGGAGGGACCTAGGGATAATGAGAGACAACAAACACACGTCAGGAAACTGATTCAGACCCATCACAACACACTGTACTGCAACATCCCACAAACAAAACTCATCACCAATTCTGTGGATCAAAGGACACACATCATGGAGCTTTGCATGTACACAATATACCACACAGATATGCAAACATAACATACCAGAACAGGCAGCATAGAAACACCACATCCACACTCCACCAGCAAACATACATCACGCATTGTCAACCTGCAAAAGAGGTAGTTACTCACATTCAAGGAAAATAGCGATCAATGAGCTGACGCCTCTGGTCCACACCTTCTTTCTCACCACTATCCTCATCAGTCGACATGGGTGGGATGGGAGGCCGAGCAACTTGTTGGTCTTCAGGGTCCATGATCAGTTCAATGTCATTGCGCAAGGCCAGGTTGTGGAGCATGCAGCAGGCAATCACGATCTTGCATACCTTGCCTGATGAGTAAGACAGGGCCCCTCCGGTTTTATCCAGGCAGCGAAACCTAGACTTTAGCAGTCCAAAAGTGCGTACCACCACTCTACGTGTCCTTCCATGGGCATCATTGTATCGCATTTCACCAGCTGTAGTTGGATTACGTATGGGACTCAGCAGCCACGGCCGGTTTGGGTACGCAGAGTCGCCTATGTGGGGGGATGAAAGACACAAATATCACAACCAGGATTGGTGGGTACCCCATGCTACACAGAAAACACAACTGTCCCCACAGCATACTCACCAACAAGCCACACACGTTCTGGACGCAGATTAGCCATCAGTTGGGGGACAATGCTGCTCCACAGGATGTGGGAGTCATGTGTGGAGCCTGGAAATCTGGCACACACATGGGATATGATGTTGTCAGCCAAGCACACCACCTGCACGTTGATCGAATGACAGTGATTCCGATTGCGATATACAGGCTCACGTGCCTGGGGTGGAATGAGACCGATATGGGTGCCATCAATGGAATCCACTCCGTGTGGTATCTGTGCCAGTGCATAGAAGTCTGCTTTGACTGCTGCCAACTCTGCCACCCGTGGAAAATGGATGTAATCATCCTTGTAAATCATCATGGCTTTCAGAACATCCCGCTGTACCATGCTGAACATGGATTGTGACATCCCGCCGGCATGTCCAACTGTGTACTGGAAGGTGCCAGTTGCAAAGAAGTGAAGTGAAGTGTTGCCATCACCTTTGCTGTGGGTGTAATGGAACCAGGATATGTTCTTCGTGGCTCCAGATGAGGAGACAATTGGTCTACAAGCTCTAGCAATCTACGTCAATCAAGCCGGAATTTTCTGATCACCTCCTCGTCAACCATGTCCTCCAGCACAGTATATGGGCGATGCACATTTGGAGCCCTCCTGTGTGGGAGTAGATGGTAGTAGATGTCAATTTACCAACAACGCATAGCTGTGCAACTCTATCACATGTAGGCCAACACAATTAAATTGAGAAATGTTGTCGACAATTATCATATGTGTGACATGTCTGATATTACATACACTACAGATTAGTATAAAAACAATGTGCAGCCACTAACAACATGATGTGTGCAAACATGTCCAATGTAACGTACACACATGTCAATAGAACTGCCAACAAGACATGCCTAAGGACCCAAATGTGGACAAGCGTCACCACAGACACACATGCACGTGCACACACAATACGATAATGGAACACACACTCCTTGTCTTCATGCACCAATTACCACACCTCCAATGGTGAGCATCCTCACATGACATGCATGGTCACACAAGAGGCAACACACATACGCATACACAGAATGCATGTGTACCCCTACCATTATTACTTGCACACACAAACCACACACTGACAACAGATTCTGAATGTGGTCAGACAGCTTTGATGTACTCTGTAGATGTGCATAAGTTGAAACGTGTGTACTGAAAAACAAGACGTCAACACGTCGACATGCACATGTGTTGCAAATTGGGTGCACATCAATGGCCATAGTTAATCACTGGCAAGTTCAACAGTATGAACACACATGAAAAAAAGAGGATGCGAAATACACACGTGGCCATGGGCCATTGACTGCACATCCTAATTCTTGCAGTATTCGGTACATGTCCTAACACACATGTACAACTATCAGCATTACATGTGTGCAGAGACATGTAGTGTGCGTACATATGCCATGTGTGGATGGCTTCCACCTACACAGTAGATGAACGTTGTCCATGATATAGTGCATGACATATGCTGTTTGGCCAAGTACCATCACGGTCACACCCCTCATAACGCATGTGCGGACTACCGCGACGGTGCAGCATTTGAAAATATACAATTAGTGGCATCACCATGGCGGTGCACGGCTTCCGCTATTTTCGATTGCGCATAGGCGCCCCGTGTTACCTCTTCCCATTGGCTACATGTGCACGGACCGTCTCGGTCACACATCGGCAACCGCATGCGCGCGCTTCCGCGACGGTGCATCTTTTGAAAATATACAATCAGTGGCGCCGCCATGGCGGTGCACGCATTCCGCGGGGGAGGTGCAGGCCAACACATACTTGTGATTATGAAATTCGAAATGGGAGTTCATGACCCCCCTTACAGTCACATTGCATAATCCACCGTAGACCGGCCGGCCCAGGCCGGACACCCACCGCCGTGCCAGGCCGGTCAACCACCGCCGTGCCAGGCCGGTCACCCACCGCCGTGCCAGGCCGGTCACCCACCGCCGGTCCAGCCCGGTCACCCACCGCCGTGCCAGGCCGGTCACCCACCGCCTGTCCAGCCCGGTCACCCACCGCTGTGCCAGGCCGGTCACCCACCGCCGGTCCAGCCCGGTCACCCACCGGAAGGGAAGAGGAGAGAAGCACTGCCACAGGATTGCCACACACGGAGAAGGGAAACAGATGGTGCAGCAGGGAAACGAACCGGAAGGTCAGAAGGTCGGAAGCCTCGCTGCAGTCCAATCCCCGGTAAGAGCAACAGAAGCAGCACGACACCCCAATGTGAACTCAAGTGACCCGAAGGCGTTGGGGTGCTTTAAATGAGCACTATTTACATTACACAATGTCAGATTAATTTTTTTGGGCATTTTTATAGAATGCGAACTCAACTGACCCAAACGTATTGAAGCACTTTAAAAAAGCATCAGTTACATTACGCAAGGTCATGTTACTTTTTTGTTTGTAGGTGCGCGGAGATTAAGTGATGTCGACGCTGACACTGTTTATTCATTATTTTCGCTCTGCTTGATAAAGGGAGCATTTTGTTTTTGTTGCTATGTCCAGTTATCCTATACCCAGGAGGCCGAGAAAGAGGACGTGCCAGGGGCTTGCTGGTAAACAGATGGTGCAGGCAGAGTTTACAATGGAAAACTCTGGAGGGGGTGCCTGGGAATAGAGGCCTGTTGAGGTAGAGATGTGATGTCTTTATTATAGGAAAATACTTCACTGCTTTTCTTTCATAGACTGTTTAATACTCTAGCGATGCAGTCGCACACAGAATTTTATAGTGCTGTTGACTTGCATCGATGTACTTGCCTTTCTGTCTGTGCGCTAAAAAGCCTTGCAATGTGTCCTTAAATGTTTCCTGAGGCAAGCATGCATTCCTGAATCACACTACATGACCAAGTGTGTAGTAATTGTATAGCCCTTCAATCCCTGGCAGCACAGCACCCAGGATAATGTGTTGCATGGCTAAATACTTATAAGGTCCCAAAGGCAATATCTACTGGCTATGCCAATACTTGTTTTCTATTGTGGATCGAAAATAGCAATGGGGTAACACAGCCACGTGCAGAACCTGGGGGTGAGTATGTTATAAGAGCATTGGTTCTACCACAAGAGGAATTAGTAAATTTCTTACTTTGTCCTCACAAAGGTAGGACTGCAATTAATGATTCAGTAAATCACAACACTGATTATACAAGCAAACAACTCAACTAAATTGATGTTTTGAAAAATCATATATTTTAAGAAATTAGTGATCCACAACAGGACAAATAGACAATGTATAAATCTACCATAAGTAGTTATTAGACAATGGTGACAAAAAAAAGGAAAGTTAATAAAGTGGTTTTTTACATGTATCACAATACAAAAATATACATAACAAATATAACAAATAAAACATAAATCGATTGCACAGTGTTGTATTAACAATGAAAGAACCCTTACAAGACCAATGATTTATCCTCTTCGTTGTAACGGTCAAGTTGGGCAACAACATTTATCTAATGAACGTCAACGTTTCGACCCCATAATTACGTGTGAGTTTGAAATCATCCCCGTTGGGTCTTCATCAGGACTAAAAAACAACACTTGTGTACTGCCTTCTAAAGAATTGTCTCAAGTGAATGGAGAAACAGCCAGCCTCGTTTGTCGATACACGATGACTGTATAGCCAGATACAGGTGTCTATTCATGATGGGAAGCCATCGAAGGGCCGTTCAAAAAGTGGTTAGAAACCATCAATGGGCAGTTCAATAGTGTTAGTAGTGAAGTTGTCATTAACAATCTTCCTCCTTGCAAGTCCTTTGTTTCAGAAATCAGGAAGGGGGTAGGAAGGCCAGTCCGTCTTTATTGTGAATATATGTCATATAGGCATGGGCACACGTGCTCCCATAGAACCTCAGGCGTCTCGTGCTCAGAGTAAACTGTTGGAGCGTCCTCCAACGGTAGTGGAGCGCACACAGTAAATTAGGCAAGGGGGGCCTACGGCCTCCATCTCTGTCCAAAGTCAAGAACCAGGAGCACCCTTGCTTCCTTGGATCCTCCGGCAGCTCAAGCTCGGAGTTCACTGACAAAGCGTCCTTTGTTGTGTTGTGATTTACTGATCATTAACTGCAGCCCTACCTTTGTGAGGACAAAGTAAGAAAGTTACTACTTCCTTTTGTGGCAGAACCACTGCTCGTATAATGTTTTCCGTTGTCATCACTTAGCAAAGGAGTCAGTGTTGCAATCCCTTATTGGGCAACCCAACGTGACCATGATCAGCTGTGACCTCGACACAGCACCTACTCAGGTCTCTCCAAGACCCCACAGTTAGTGGAGCCACAGCTATATCAGAGACCTACACTTATTTGTTAAGCAGCCTGGTGGGCTCTGGGTACAGAGGCAGAGAGTTTGGCACCTGAACACGGTCGGACTGGCCTATATGGCAATCAAAAAAAGTAAAGACAAGGAAACCCTTAAAGTCAAAGGAGGGATCTAGGGTAGTGGTAGTTTTAAGTGACAGCGGTTCCTTTAAAACAAAAGTCAATACAAATTTGTATTGACTTTTATTTTAAAGGGACCACTGTCAATTAAAACTATATGTTAATCTGGCAGTGGCCGTAGGGCTTGTGTGACAGGTCAGTGTGTGGGCCAAGCTTTTCCCTATCTGCGGGCTTGTGTTATGGTCTTGTGGGATGGTTTTTACTGTTGATTTCCCTGATATAACCACAAACATTGCTTGCAGCATGGACAAATGCATGCATTCTCTCATACCTTGAAAACACCTTACCCAGCTGTTTTTGCAAGTTCAAAAAAACCCTAGTTTGCAAATGTGGGCCACTCTTTTAGCTGTCTGATTCACTAGTGGAACCACTTTTATGTTGGGGCCAGGGCTTTTTTTCAGTCGCAGTCTTGGCCTGCACATGAAAGGAGCTGTGCTGCCACTAGCCAAGGCCAAGTGTGATATGAGCCATTATAAAGTTAGATCAATCATTATGGGGGGTTCTGCATAGGACAGCTGGATGGTTCTGGGGTGCCTGTGGTACTGCAGCGATATTGTAAACCAAGGATGTAACCCCTAAGAAATAGCTTTCGAGGACTGGGAAGCAAGATTTGAGCATTAGGAAAAGATGGTTGAATAATGAAAGGCCAGTTATAGGAGAAAATAATGAAAATGTGCTTCATACATTATTTTTCTCTGCTCATACACTCAAATACAAACCATGTGATTTCAGATATGCTAGTCTTTAAGTGCATGAAATCAGCAATGGGTAATAATAATGCAACTATGACACAGAGTTGTTTTTCAAAGGTGGTTTGGTGGTGTTGCAATCCTCTCACACATCCCTTCGGTTATTTGCTGGCCTTAAGTATACTAATTCGTTAAATTATCTAGGTTACGATCTACGGCGTTGAAAATCCCCGCGTTAGCAGCTACAGCGTGGATGGGGTTCTTTATAGGCCTCTTCTGTCTACAACTCGGCAGAAAAAAGCTCATCATCAACACTGGAACACAGAGTTAATAGAAGAGCAAACATGAGCAAGAAAAAACGACAGCTGGTGAAATAGAACAGGGAAAGAAAGAAGGAATATTGGAAAGAAGGGTTAAAAGAAGGAAGTATGGATGATGAGTGGGTGGGTGCCTGTGTGCATGGTGGGAATGTATATGAACAAGTGAGTGAAACAGTGAATGAATGATAGGTAGACGGACAGGTGGAAGGATGGCAAAGTAAATGGATGAGTGGGTGGATGAGTGAGAAAATGAATCGATGGATGGACAGATGAAAGGATTGTAAAGTAAAGGATGGGTGGAATTATAAGTGTGTAAATGGTTAGGTGGATAGGCAAGTGAAAGGATGGCAGAGCAAAGGGATCAATGGATGAGTGAATTGACAGGTGGATGGACAGGCAAAAGGATGGAGAGCCAAAGGGTGGATGGAAAGGTGGAGGGTCAGGTGAAAGGGTGGCAGAGTGGGTGGATGGATGAGTAGGTGAAAAGATGAGTGAATGGATGGCAGAGTGGATGGATGATGGATTGATGGCAGGGTGGGTGGTTGGTAGAGTGAATGGATGGATGGCAAAGTGAATGAATGAATTATTGGTTGGATCACTGAGTGGCACAGTGGGTGGATGGATGGGTGGCTGAGTGGATGTAAGGATTGATTGATGGTAGAGTTTATGGATGGGTGGATGGCAGAGTGGATGGTTGGATGGCAAAGTGAATGAATGGATGATTGGATAGCAGTGTGTATGCATGGATGGCAAATTGTGTGAATAGAAGGATGAATGGATGGATGGAATGGGGAAAGATTGAATGATGGGCGAAAGAATGAATGGATGACATAAAGTAAAGGGGTGAAATAGTCGATATGAGTTGGTGGATGGAAGGTTGAAAGAATGAATAGACAGATGCCTGGACGGAAAAGACAAGGAAGCTTTTCTACGGAGGGTGCAGCTCACTTGCTGTGCTTGCTTGGAGGCATCACTGCTTTAGTTCAAAGTGGGGGTTACTTTAATTTTCTGTCTACTCCTTTGACTGAGTTGAATTTAATGCACTTTCAGCAAGTTCTGATTCTTTAGGCAACAGTCTATACCAAATTAAATGTAAAACTATAGATCCTAGAATGCAGGAAGTGGCGACTACAAAAGCAACGGCTGGCTAAAGTTTCTGTACATAATGACAACACAAGAGTTACTTCTGCCAGTTCTGCATGGCAGCAGCTTATCACCCCTGGGTTATCAGGGCATGATGCTGAGGCAAACACACCAGTCAAAAGTTTTAACTCCTTACTGTGGCAGAAGTGGGCCAGGAGTGGTTCAACTATCAGAAAGTAAAATAAACTGCACAGACGCTAGATCCTAATGTTTTTTTCAAGTAAATTCAAGTAAATTGGGAAATATGTATGTTTCAGAATCCTTAAACAACAATGGGGAAAGTCATTCAATCAGAATCCTTAGTTTTAATACATTGTTTACATGGTCATCAGATGGCTGTGGGGTGGCTGTGTTTTGTGCGACTAATACCATGTAGCCGTTCTTGCTTGATAGCCAATAGCACTATGCAATCTGGAGCCTGTATTTACACTTTTCCTGCTGGCGGATTGCCTGTTCACAATATCAGACCAGTGCTAGTTCGGACGGCTCTATTAAATACCTCAAGTTAAATCACACAGTGATGCATAATGGCACCATGCTCATGGGATCACACTCCTATTATGGTCAATAAAGGTAAATCTGTTTCTAAAGCAGTGTTATGTCTTCCTGGCTGCAGCTCATAATTGACGAGTACACAAATACTAGCACTCAGCCATTTATGCAGCCTGCCAAGTTTCCTAAGTCCATGCGTGATGTGCTGCTCAGGGTTAGGTTTTTTTTTCTTTGAATTCTGGGACTTGTAGTCTGTTTACTCTAGAATAAAGCAGGACTGCAAGTCCGAGAATTCAAAGAAAAAAAAACTGTCCTGCAGCAACATCTCCCGCATGGACCTGAAAAACATGGCAGCTATGCGCAATGTTTGGTGCGTACAGAGACTCAAAGGAAATGAGATGTCACACACAAGCACACAAAAACACAAAAAAGTCACACACAACTAATCTGAAACCTTGGCAACTACGGAATAGGCCTATAGGCCACTCTGACCCGGATTACCGTACCTCCCATTGTAATAATTTCTGAACATGTTGAAAAAGTTCAACATTTCCGTAGCAGATCCTAGCCTTGTAAATAAGAATCCGGATTTTACTTGCTTGGTTGTCACTTTTTCGGGAAGCCACTGTGGCGGGAGAATCGGAAAAAAAATTATTTTGCATCTTCAAGACTGTATATTTGAGCATCAGCCAGAAGAGGGCGCTACAGGCTCTTCGAGGCTGTTTTATTGACATATTCAGAGGTAGTAATCATATCTGACAAATGGTAAGCGTAACCTCCACCCTCCTGGCAGGCCCGCAAAATGAGACCTTTTCGGCGGGAATTAGTTGGGACAAAACAAAAGATAGGCGAAGGGCGGGCAGCAGCGCCGGGTTCGCGGGAGGGGAAACGTGAGGCACCCTTAATGAAAGAACGAATGCCAGCGACCGGGCACCCCCCTTTCTTCATTCCCCTCCTCCTCACAGATAAAGATCCTTCCGCGTCAGTGACCCGGCCGTGGCGGTCTGCCTTTATCAGAACAGCAAATCATTGGTCGATTTATTTTTTCTTTATCGGTTGTTACATTGTTGTTACTCTGAGCACAATTCTTACTGAAAGGGCTGCATCGTTCAGAGCACGATTATCGATGTTTCGTATCTGTAAACATTTGTATAAAAGTTACACGTATTTTCCAACCTAAAACGTTTTTGAGACAATAAAGAAATGCACATCGATACACTTTTCTTTGCGACTAATTATATTCAGAATAGGGAGAAGGGAGTGTTTTCATTGGGTCAGTGGGAAATATTTTCCTCTGCGGGTCAGAATCACAAAACTGGGGGGGGGAGGGGTAGGGGGGTTAAACCTTTCATGCTGGTTTTGCGTCACTAAAGTGACGCTAACCAGCGCAAATTTATTCTATGCTATTTTCTTTCCAGTGCAAAACAAGTTTTGCGCTGGAAAGCACTCTCTAAGTAGCGCAGAGCACTGCTTTGCGTTACTTTGCGCCAAGGGGGCGTTACATGGGTGGTATATGGGCAATCCCATTCAAAACCACCCATGCCTTTTAAGGCAAAACAATATTTACAAAGATTTGTAAACAATGCACCAGTAGTTAACGCCCCTTCAGAGGAGGCGGTAACAGGAGAAATGCATTCATTTCTCTGTGCTTTTCTGACTTTGCATGCGTGCTGCACCGTGCAGCACGCATGCAAAGTGGTTAACGCTTTGCATCATGCCTAGCATAGTATTTTGTACAAGAAAGGTTCCCTTCCTGTACAAAACCTATGCTACACTTCAGAGGCGCAATTAGAGCCACATTTCGGGGGGGGGGGGGGTGAAGGGAGGAGGGGCTGCTAAAAATTCCAGGGGGGGCCTGATTTTTCCAGCAATATGCAGAGTGGAGATGCAGGGGCTCTAAGAAGGAGTGAATTACAACAAAAACTCGTTAGCAAGTAAATGGTCTTTTAAAGAACTGGGAAGTGCTCGGTGCGGCTGTGTGTGCCCGTGAAGCTGTCTCATCCGGGCTGACGCACACAACGGGGGTGCTGAAGCCCTTGGAGCCCAATAGGCGTTGCGTGCCTGCTACACTCATGCACATACCTTAGCGCTACAGCGCTAAGGTGTGTGCATGGAGCAAAGCAGCTGAAATCAGCGCCGGCGCAAGTGAAAGGGGAGGAGAGAGTCATATCTCTGAAGATATGGAGCTCTCCTGCTCCCTCCCTGTTGCACAACACAGCACAGCCTCGAGGGGGCTGCGCTCCGTTGCGTGACTTTATGGAAAATCTCCCTCTATGTTTTTTTCCTGCAAATGTGCAGGTAGCAAGGGCCAGACTAGCTAACAGACACAGTGCAGGCTTTAGCGCTGGTGGCGTCTGCTGCCACAATCGTATTTGGCGTGCTTTCCTCGTAATGATCTGCTCCACGAATTCCCTCACTACCAGCCTCTGGCACTTTCATCTCTCCATATCCGCTCTCTCACATACATTTCATTTGTTTTATGGCGCTACTCATACCAGTGTAGGTGTCAGAGAAGTTTATATTGCACAAACATTAAAGAGAGATAATGAATTATACAAGTGTAAATCAGTCTACAGGAAATGTTACATGAAACAATGAAGATGTAGGAATCACATGCCACCCACACTCACTAGCGTAATGAAACTTGAGGGGGCACTCTGCAAGGTACATGGAAGGGCTCCCTCCAGACCCCTCTGGACTCAATTGGGAGCTCCCTGGCCAGAGTACTATGCTGAGTGGGACCCCTGGAGCCTGTCCCCCCCCACAACACGGGCTGCGGGGGTCTGTGTTACGCCCCTGTCCACACTAGTAGGCTGCATATTTTCAGTGTTTGGTATGCAGAAGCACAAACTTAGGATTTGAAACGTACCACAGTGATTGCGGTTGACTTTACTATTAAGAATCTAATTCTATCCAAATGAATCCTTTTTAACAACATTAGGATAATGAACACCTAGGGAAAAACTAAACGTTCTGACCTATACCATGCTGTTTGCATGGAACTCTTTGATGACAGTTAATAAGTCACTGTGCTATATTAGGATTGTAACTTATGAACTGCAAGTAACAAAAGGATCTCCATGACAAAAGCAGTGAGCTTCTGTGAACTGCATGAACATGTTGTTCCGCAGCAGGCACATCAACCCTCTGCGCTACTTTATGATGAGTCAAAACGGATGTATGACATCACAACGCATGCTTTTACCACGCATGCTTTTACATCACAACTTTTACAACGCATGCCTTTACAACGCATAGTGTTGAGGGGTGCTGGATAGTAAATAGTTTAATTTACTATTCCAACTCCAGTCCCCGTGGATAGTAGGGAAGGTGTTGGATAGTAAATTAAATCTGTTCCCTATCCTAGAGCGCCCCCCAGCGCAATGCGTTGTAATGGTTTGCGTTGTAAAAGTTGCGATGTAAAAGCACTGCGTGGTAAAAGTTGCGTTGTAAAGGATGTTTCCCGTCAAAATTGCCACTATATAAAACTCAAAATTCTCTCAAGCAGGAACATTAATCAATGGCGTTATCTTGACTTTTTTATTGTTACCTAATACTGCTGGACATAGAGGGAACACTGCCTCCCCCTCCCCTGAACTCAGCATCAGGTGCAGCTGCATCGGTCACACCCCCTAAAGCCAGCCATGACCAGGCGTTATGGTTGGCTGGCAGGACAGGGCTGGTTTCGCTGACAAGGGACCGGTTTTGATGCTGGAGACCTGCTGGAGCTTCAAGATAAACAAGGCAAAACAAATGTTTTCATTGCGTAATTAGAGCCATTTGTTTTGCATTGTTTATTTAGACACACCCAGTAGACACTCCAGCCCTGCAGGTATGAAAATACAAATGTACCATATTGTTGTAGTCAATGCTTGAAATGGAAACATAGAAGAGCAGGTATTCCTTGTCCCTGAGTATGTGTTTACTGCTGAAAAGTTTGACTACTCTCTAGAGGTCGAAGTGCATTAGACACATCTATGGGAACTGTTATCCTGAGCGCAATAATGGGGTTGTTTGTTGCAAGGAGTGGGTCTGTAAACCAGTGGCGGCCACCATAAAAAAAGGGTAGTGGAGCAGGTGGGGTCGCGTGGGAGGCGTCGTGTGGGGGGGGGGGGGTAATTGAATATATAAAAAAATAAAACGTACCTCTTGCCGTCAGCCGCTCCAGCGTCATGTCTCCTCGCACCACATCGCCTCTTTCTGCCTGCTGGTCCCAGCAGCCCGTGGGTTTCTCCAGCCTGGCTGCTCAATGCAACAGGGCTGGGGGAAACCTAAGTGCGCATGTGTGTTTTGGTCGGCCTGAGACGGCCGGCCAAAACACATATACTCACTTAGGGAGTGAAGTGGACTAGCATTCCTTCTCTCCCCTCCCATACCTCGACCTTGCCCCTCCCAACAGCGCTGGCTAAGAGCCGGCAAATGTAAATTAAAACAATGCAAGAACATTGTTTGAATTTACATTTGCTGGCTCTGAGCCAGGCAGTGGGGCGATGCTCCTCCACCACTGCGGAGGAACCACCACTGCTGTGAAAGTGGGGCCAGGGTCAAGGGTCTGGCTGGTGCAGTGGGGAATAGCGATTTGTGCATTTTTAGTTCTACGAGGTGCTAGGTTGTGACAGAAAGCCCTGGGACTATGTAATTCATGTAATTCATTATTTTAAACTAGTATTAGACACAGGTATAAGGCTGCTACAAAATGTGCAGATTTAAGATAAAAAATAGTGCTTCCAAAATATGAATTTTAGTAAAATGTAGACTGTACTTAGTGCAAACATTTTTTATAACGGTCCATTGAAATCACACACTCTACAGCTCAGCTGATAACACATAATATACCTCTGAAAAATAATACATCTTTGTCATCACAAAGCTTTTAAGTGCCTCCATCAATTAAAGCCAATATCGGCTTCCAAGCACCTTTACATTTCCATTTGTTAATTAACCAATTGCATAATTACATTACTTTCAGGCCGCAGGCACCATGGCAAGAAGGATTGTTTCTTCTTTAGCACTCTGCTTCTCCCTGGCTTGACAGAACAGGAGACTCCCTCCTTCTACTTCAGCTGAGGCATCTCAGCTGTAGGAATTAATCATCCAGGGACAATTGTCTTTGAGCAAAAATTAGGGTAACAGTTTTTTGTTAAATTAAAAAAGTGAGGGCATGTTGTGAATCGCAGGTCCAGCCTACTTCGACCTTTGGTACTCTTCCATTAAAAGCATTAGTGTAGTGCTGAGAAGTGCTGGTACTATCCCTTCTAAATTAAAGAAGTGCAGGTACCAAGTATCTGGTAGTACCTGCCCACTTAGAGCGCTGGGTGTAGGTATATATTGGAGCTGCTGCTGTACAAAATGTTGTGTGTGTGCAAACTCGATTGCAAATGGAAGGGCCAAAAGCAAATTGTAGACAGGGCTGAAAATAAAGTAGACATGGATGCCCCACTCATAGATTGATACACACATAGCTCCATGATCTCCAGCAACATTTCTCTAGTCTTGACCTGGCACAGAACATGTGCAGAGGCGATGACCAGATTTAAAAAAACAGACACTTGGACAATCCACAAACACACAAGTAGCGCTGCAATTTAGTATTGACTGAGAGGGTCAGAATGACTCAATTGACACCATATAATACAGAGACAATGACACACTAAGGTTAATTAAATGCAGCTGGAAAATATAGTATTTTCTGTATTAATTAGATTGCTTTCTGATAAGGGCTGCTAACTAATCCTGCACTGGAACACATGAAGCTTGCCTCCCTGTGTGTTCAGTCGAACCTCTCTGAAAACCAGATGTGCTAAATGTATTGAAATTTGACAGGACAGTTGATGAAAAGACACGGGACTCTAGCACCAAATGCAGGACGCTAGGGCATAGGATGGCCAGGCATCCAGAATTTGCCAGGCCAGTCCCAGTTTTTAACCACGTTTTTATGTGTGCAGAAATAGTTAAGAACTTATCATAGCAGGTGTGATACTGGCTTTAAAAACGGCATATCATTTATTTCCTTCCTGATTCGTTGTCTATGTTTCTATGTTGCCGAGTAAGCCCGAGGTAGGCAGAACAAAAGCATCTCCTACCTACAGTGCAAACCAAATGCCCCTATGCACCAGTGCTCATGAACGGATGAACCTATGAAAATGTTTTCTTTTTCCCCCAAATTAAATTATGTAATGAAACCCTATTGCTTACTAAGCGCAAGGGTGACGAGATTTTCAAAACCAAAAACTAGGCCATACAACAGACATAGAAGTAGGACTAAATATTGACACTGATCATGGATGAGAATGGACATCCCACAGACCTTTGAGACAGCTTATACGTAATAGACACACATGATCCGTGTTGTGGTGTAAAGAGTCTGCCCTTTGTTCCATATTAAATGTCTTGTCTAGGTAATGGAAAATGAGTAGATTGTTCAGCCTGGTTTTCTTTGCATTATGGAACTTGTAGTCTTCTTTTTATAAGGGTAAAAGTGGAAATATGAGTACAAGTAAGCAAAGTATAAAACCAGGACTGGTTAAACGGGAACAGATGCCTGAGGGGATTGGGGGTGGGGGAGGGTGGAGAGTTGCACATGAATATATCAAAACAATTATTTGAATTCCACATAATATTGAATTAAATAATGCATGTCCTCTATTTTAAATATATAACGATAAGTCGGACTGAAGAGTGCACTGCTCTCTGAGACTGAATGTCTCAACTAGTGATCACAATTTTTTGTCTTTGGTTAAACAAATTCTTACATAGGTGAGTTTATTACTCATTAGTTCATTTTACTTTCTTTTAAATGTATATCACATGTACATTTTACATTGTTGATTTGAACATGAACGTATAGAAAATTGTTTTCAAAACGTAACAATATTACAACATCACAGTTACATTGTAATCAAACAAATTGACATGAAGTTTCATTGAGGCCAATGCATTTCAGGATGGTGATCCCTTCGTCAGGGGAGAAACCTTTGAAGAAACAAATAATTGAGGATGGAAAGTGAGTCTGAACAAAGCGGTTACTACGCAGCTAACGTTTGGTGAGTTTTAAAGTAACTGATTGTCATGGTGTTAAAGAATGAAGAGTGAACATCCTCGCCTACTAAACATCCTGTGCATGCTAGATACTCAAGTGACACTGGCTGTGTGATGTCATAACCAAGGAATATGTAAAGCCTGGTGGAAGGTGACAATAATGCATGCTTCTATGCACCTTGACTGGGTCATGCATTTCTGCGGTGGGAATTTTAGAAGGGAGGAGCCCCGTCACCACAAGTGTGCAATCTTCAATCCGTTAGAATACCTTTATCCGAGCCAAATAAAACAGAGAAGATTCAGCAATGCTGGCCATATATAAGACTGAACGTAAGGTCTGTAGAAGAAACAACGACCTGTATTAAAAATTTTTTTTAAACCTACACACCTTAAAAACCCGCAGTAACAACAAATTATTCTACCTGGACAACATAACAGTACGGCAAACTCTGCTCAGCAGTTCTTGAATACTGACACCCCACGTTCGTCCAAACTGAGGAGAAAACGTTCATGCACGTGTTAGCCACTGCTTAAAGCAGATTATCGAATAAGCGCTACACTATCAAGCGTTCAGTGTTCTGACGAACAAAACTTACCGGGACTGCGAGTAACTCCAATATGAACTCAGAATCAATGCTCGAAAGGACTCAAGACTACCCTGGCTGCATCCTTCCTGCTGTTACTTTACAGTATCAGACTACAGGAGGTAGCCCATATACCTTAAGGAGACTGGGGCAAACATCTGTAACATACAACAATGTCTCAAAAAGGTGTCAGTAGGAGGTCAATTACATAAAGCACAATTACTTGCTGAGAATTGAATCAAAAAGGGGAGAAAGCCAGAGAGACAGGATTCTTTGCTATGTACATTGTATTAGTGAATATACATATTTGACATATTAAGCTTCATATGATCAAACATATGGATGGGTGGCACTGTGTTACATTAAATAACATGTAACCTGTTGGATACTGTGCACAAGTGCTCGTGAAGGATTGTGATGGCGCAAGTGACACATGAGGTAGTATGTACAGCGATGGGGAAGGGTGCAACGAAGAACAAGTGAAGTAAAAAAATATACAGAGTTAGGATAACCGAAAAATACATTATAATGAATACAAAAGTAATCAAGTGGAGTATCCTTGAGGGGAGTGCCGAAAGTTCCGCTGTAAAAGTTGACGGCGTTTCGGCCTGTAGAGGTGTTAGGCCATCATCAGGACCAGGTTACAATAATTTATATGGCAGAGACAGGAGGGCGCATTGTCAGAAGTCCAGGTGAGGCAGGATCCAAGGCAATTTGGGTTGGATCTGCCAGGGTACTGTTATGCGGGACGGAAATGAGTTCCCAAGAATTTCAGCAGAGGGCACAGAAAATGGCATCCAGTCGTGAGGGAACCACGGCTGCTTGTCAAATTACTTGTTGGTGTCAGCTAGAGACGTGTGGCATAGCATATCACGGGGCCGGCAAGAGTCAGACTCGTTTTTTGTAGTAGTCTCTGTGTCATAATTTATTCCATTAAATGCTTCTGCAGTCTGATTTATGTTGGGAAGACCGAAAGGAAAATGAAAATGTGACTGCCGGAGCACAAGAGTAAAATAAGGAATGAAAATACTACCTCAAGTTTAGCCATACTATGGGAGCAATGTCGGCACTAGATCGCTCAGCTAAAGTTACAACTGGTGTAGATAACACAAAAAGACTTCTACAAAGAGAAGCTGTGTGGATCAAAAGGTTGAATTCCTTAATGCCCTGTGGGCTCAACGATAAATTTGAGATGTCATGTTTTCTTTAATGAGATGTAAAACCTATGTCCCACTCCTGACAAGGCTAACACATGCTTTACGCATTGTGAAACACACACTGAACACACACACTAACTCTGTAGTGATGATCCGCAACAGTAACTTATTTTTAAGCTTGAGAGCTATACAAGATTATGCACAGCATACAGATGCTATGTTAGAATTTTAATGTGTGTAGAAAAACTTGTTGGTTTTGTGATTGGATATGTGAGATCTGATATATGTTGTTAACACACTTGAAACTTCAAAATCTTGTACACTGCAGGTATGCTTGCAACCAACACTTTCTGCATCGCTAGCTCACACTGCAATGATCACATACCTTTACTCCAGTCATAACCTTACATTTGGGCTAAATAATTGATATTAAGTATGGGCGAATTTTGCGGATCTGCAGTCCGCGAATTTGCGGATTTTTTTGCAATTTGCACTATACTCAACTGGAGTACTTTCTACTGGCTAATCAGTAAGTGCTAAATCGTTGGGTAAATGTATAGTGATTTTCCTACACTGCAGCTGCGTAAAGGGCCAGAAGATTTGTCTCCAGTGACCATGTGTGCCTGTAACTTTGCCATAGCGCCAAAAGGCGCCGAGGTCCCTTGAGTGAGCTGTCCATCATAGTTGGGAAAGGGCGGGAAGACGTTTGATACCACTAGTGTGTGGTGCAGGGCTTCTATGCGTGTGCACATGCCTCTTGTGTATAAAGGGTCAGAGAGCGAGCAGGGCAGCAGGTGAGGAAAAAGCAGCCTCCTGGCCACAGGAACTACACGGGGATCACGCTTGAGAAACTCATGGATGCAAACACCTCCCTCGAGTATCACAGCTAATTTTCGATGGCAGAGACAGGGTTAAAGCACACTTGGCCAGCTTCGACCGTGCTCACTAATGTTTTGGGCTGATTAAAACGTTACTGAATTTGAGCCTCAACTCGGGCACCTGCTTTATTTATATCTGTAAGTACTGTTGAGGTTTAATTTTTGTGACAGGAGCCTCGTCTCAGAATGAATCCTGCCCTGCATAGTTATCCACGAAGATGCCACTATGATGGACGAAGCTGTCCATCATAGTGGGGAAAGGGCAGGAAGACGTTTGATACCGCTAGTGTGTGGTGCGGGGCCAAACAGGCAGGGCTTCTATGCCTGTTCACATGCCTCTTGTGTAAAGGGTCAGAGAGCGAGCAGGGCAGCAGGTGAGGAGAAAGCAGCCTCCTGGTCACAGGAACTACAAGGGGATCGCGCTGGAGAAACTCATGGATGCAAACACCTCCCTAGAGTATTACAGCTAATTTTTGACGGCAGAGACAGGGTTAAAGCACACTTGGCCAGCCTCGCCCGTGCTCACTAATGTTTTGGGCTGATTAAAACGTTACTGAATTTGAGCTTCAACTCGGGCACCTGCTTTATTTATCTGTAAGTGCTTCCTGTTGAGGTTTAATTTTTGTGACAGGAGCCTCTTGTCATACTAGTAACTATTCTCTGGCAGGGTCAGAGAATAGTTGCAAGTAGGCAACAAACTCTGGAGGTGCCGCTCAGAAAGCACTTACAGGGTTACAGCAGGTGCCCAAGTTGAAGTTAATTTCTTTGCAACCATTTTGTAAATGGTTACAAAGAAATTAGCTTCAACTTAGGCACCTGCTGTAACCCTGTTTGTGCTTCATGGAAAAAATTTGTCCCGCTCGCTGATTTTTCTGCAATTTCGCGAGATTCGCGGATCGCGAAATTGCAGAAAATCCGCAAATCCCTCAAGCGGAACGAATTTTCGGCCCATACTTAATTAATATTGAAATAAAGTTCAATACCCTTGATTTGAAACATTTTACACTCACAGAAATGATGATGAGTAGTACTTGAGTATGGATGTCTTAGCATACAGAAATGACACGTAACGTCTTAGAGTGATTATTATAGACTTTCACATCTAACAGAGTGTTTTCTTGTTTAGCTTCTACGATCATGTAAATCTACAAGTTTTCATGATTGGGACCGTGTCCTTTAACATATTGTATATTCGGATTCACTTGTCTATAATAGTGAGATTTCTAGTGTTGACCAGTTGTGGGCACTCTAAGATTGCGCCCATAGCTTTCCGGTGAATTTTGTTTCACGCGTGTTATCACAATACAATACTCATAAGGAAGTGTCTCTTATGTTTGTAAAGTAATAGCAGGAAGGATGCAGCCAGGGTATTCTCAAGTCCTTTTGAGCATTGATTCTGAGTCCATATTGGAGTCTCTCGCAATCCCGGTAAGTTTTGTTCATCAGAACACTGAACGCATGATAATGTAACGCTTATTCGGTAATCTGCTTTAAGCAGTGGCTAACACGTGTATGAACATTTTCTCCTCAGTTTGGACGAACGCCGGGTGTCAATATTCAAAAACAGCCAAGCAGAGTTTGCCGTACTGTTACGTTTTAAAGGTACAATAATTAGTTGTTACCCCGGGTTTCTAAGGTGTGTAAGTTAAAAAATAAAAAAATAAATACAGGTCCTTATTTCTTCTACAGACCTTACGTTCAGTGTGACAAATGGTCAGCATTGCTGAATCTTCTCGGTTTTATTTGGCGCAGATAAAGGTATTCTAACAGATTGAAGATTGCATTCTTGTGGTGACGGGGCTCCTCTCTTCTAATATTCACACTGCAGAAATTCATGACCCAGTCAGGGTGCATAGAAGCATGCATTATTGTCACCTTCCACCAGATTTTACATATTCCTTGGTTATAACATCACACAGCAAGTGTCACCTGTGTATCTAACATACACAGGATGTTTAGTAGGCCAGGATGTTCACTCTTCGTTCTTTAACAATATGACAATCAGTTACTTTTAAACTCACCGAATTGTTAGCTGCGTAGTAACCGATTTGCTCAGACTCGCTTTCCATCCTCAATTATTTGTTTCTTCCAGGTTTTGCCCCTGACAAAGGGATCACCATCCCGAAATGCATTGGGCTCAAAGAATCTTCATGTCAATTTGTATGATTACAATGTAACTGTGATACTCTAATATTGTTATGTTTTGAAAACTATTTTCTTTACGTTCAAGTTCAAATCAACAATGTAAAATTTACATGTGATATACATTTAAAAGAAAGTAAAATGAAGTAATGAGTAATAAACTCATAAAATAAAATAAAGACAACATGAACGGAAAGTTCCCATTACTCTAAAGGACCAATAAGTTCAGGAATAAACAATTGCCCACAGAAAAGCTGCTGATATCAAATCATTTTATTTTCATATACATATATATTTATAAAAGAGACTTCATTACTTCAGAATTTCTATTAACACATGTAATTCATGTAGAGTCCACCCAGAAGAACAGAGAACAATAAAAACATTTTATATACAATGGTCATTCATATCCTCAAGCATACACACATCCAAAAGTCACCACATACATCAAAATACTGTAAACTACAGCCACATTCACAACCAACAGACAGAAAAAAGCGCCGAAGCGCGTTTCGGAACAAGTGCCACCATAGAGGATTCCTTCATCACGGCGCAAGTAATTCATTTGTATGTGGCCATCAAGATCCTCCAATTTGTAGAAGGGATAGAATTTTTAGCTCAATTCCAAAGTTTCTGGGCAAACAGCAACATATCGCAGCGTATCAGAGGGGAGAGCAGAATCTGAATCTTCTAGATAGGAAACGGCAGATCACTCTGTAATTCGCCACTGACATGGAAGAGGGCGATTGATAAACGGACTCTGGGGACTATATATTTAGGATAGCAGTCATTCAACGGAAAGACCGAAATGCAACAATCCCGATAGGCACAAGTTGTCAGCACGTGCATTAGTGGAAATACTCCGAGTTTTCGCTTGAGTGTGGACGAGAGAGGCAGACCGCTAAAAATTATACACACTGGGCCCCCCCGCACTAGAATATACAAAAGTAGAGAGGTATTAGATCAAAATCGATCTCGATACTGTATAATAACAACTGAAATCGACCACATTGTGGTCTTTCCATCTTAGTTATCGCTTTTACAAACACAGTAGAAATATGAAGACCAGCACAGACTATGTTTTACGTCTGTAATAAAAAAACGAGTCATAATGACCTACCTATAAATATGATTGAGGGTATAGTTCTTCTAAATAAATTTATGTAGTACCCCTTAAATAACACGTAGAACCAACACTACATGTTTTTACTCACCATATTAGGCAAAAGAAAAAACAAGACAGAAACCAGAATAAGCAATCAAATCAGATTGGCCTGGTAAACAAGAAATATAAACTGTTCGGTAAGTAATGGGTCCTACAGAATGCTTAGAGTTCTTTAATTCATAAAGTAGACTCTAAAAGAATGCATCATTTTTTTAACACATAGTGATTCCGAATTGACGAAGGAATCCTGAGCCTTTGAAATTGACCTGACTATATATTCCGGTGGCTCCTCCGAGTAGAAATCAATTTATGTAATTATTCATCTAAGGTATACAATTTTAATTATATTGCATAAAGTAATCACTATGAGATCTGCTCAGATTAATAACGGTGGCATATTCTTTTGTCTGTATTAAGGTACCATATACTCCTAAACAACAGATACATAAAAGCCTTCCAGTTGCCATAGAAGTCTTCTAAATGTAAATGGAAGCTTCAAACAATTCAGGTATATGCTTAATTCAAACCCCTCCCGCTCTATGCTCTAAGCCATAGTTTTTAACTCAAACATCCCCCTTGATTTATTTTGATCATTGCTAGGGGTCATGTCCATCATAAAATGAACAAGAGGTGGGTGGTCTCCATTGAGGAACAGTCCTAGGATCTTAGAGGGTAAAATGAACACTTATAAGAAAAGAACCACAATGTATGTTTTTCTGTTTCTCTGCCCACACCACAAAATGCCTAAAATATTGCTGTTTAAATTCTTTTAGATTGTCAGTCAAAATGTCCTGATGAAGGTGTGAATATTGTAACACGAACACCGAAACGCCGCGTCGACTCTTTCTTTTGACTTTTTAGCATTTTTTCAATATGTGGAAAATTGATTTTAACGTATTTTAAATTATTTAGATTGTAACCCTTAAGGGAGGTATTATAATAAACTATTTTTTGATACACATTTTTTATCTTTGGTGGGTTTGTTTATTGGAAAATAAGTTCTTTGTTATATATGATAAGTGTTCTATTTCATTGTGTTATAATAAGAGACAAACTACTACTGCCCGAAGACCTATCTGTCGCTACACTTCTGGACTTTAATTAATGTCTAGAACTCTACTATTTACAAGTAAACTACAGGGTCTCCACTTTTTGACATTGGAACATGCAGTGCCCTTGTAATAGTAACGGACGTAATGGTGAAGCCAGTGTGCCTGCCTACGTTACAAGAAGTGAAGAGACAGGCACACGTTTATTTGAGGGATTGGCATGTACGGTGGAGCAGGGCAGGAGGAATAACTTCTCAAACAGGAGCCAGAAAGCAGCGGAGGAGGGGTTGAGGGCAAACAATCGGGGTGGTAAAGCAGGGAAGGGGAGAGCGGAGGAGGCGGAAAGGATGGGCAAACGAGGAGGTGGAAATGAAGTGGGGATCAATGGAACAGGACCAACTATTTAAATGGGTGCAGGCAAGAGGGGGTTGCAGAGCTGGGATGCCTTTCAAATAAGAGCCAGGGTTAGAGGGGGGCGAGGGCAAGAAAAAAGAGGAAACCCCTTAGTGTAGTGCGAGAGAGCAGTTAGCAGAAGGACACGGGTATAGGAACACAAGGAAGGGAGCAAAATAAATATCCTCTTTGACACAGACTTATTTGGTTAATCAATACCCGGATTTTAAGTTGGGCTGTTTCCATATTCCTAAACCCTAAAAGCTGCAGTGCCCCGCCCAAATGGCACTTTGAGACCTCACACTTATTTTGGTAGAAATTAAACACTGCATCCACCACCCCCTCAAAGAAAGGAGAGAGGGGGAGCCGCTTAAGTCTTCGCAAGTGGGGGCTCCCAAATCAAATGGAAATGACAGGTTCATGGGGAGCAAGAATCCCACCACCACCACTGTGAGGGACATCAAGACAACAGACTGCAGGGAAGATTTGGCACGCCGATCCCTGCTTTAGGTGCTGCACGCACTCAAAGTGTGGGGAGGGTGATCAGCCACGGCAGTCCAGGGAGAGGGCCACAGAGTCCGGTCCTGCTACCCTCGTCCTCATCCTCCGGCAACCTGGAGGGCACCGTGTCATCGTCTGCATTTACTCGCAGTCATTTATTGCGTCACAAGGGTGTGGGAATCGGAAAGGGGAATGGTTCAGGCGAGAGAACACATGCGGGATGAGACGTCTGAGCACGAGGCGAAGCAATGGAATCGAGCCCCTTGAAGCATTCTATCAGTGTACCCAGAGCATCCTCTTCACTAAGCAACAGGCCTGTCGCAGGCAGGGAAGGGGCAGCCGAGTTTGCCTGGTCCGACATACAGTAGATGAAGTAGCTGAGAAGAGGCCGGCAGTTCATAGCATGTGGGCCGGCTGTATGTGTTTTAAATCATTGCGAATATCTTCAAAAATACGCTAAAGAAAAAAAAGGTGATATATTCTCTGCATTAATAGTATGAAATATCCAACAATCCATTTACAAGCTGTGTTCTCCCGGCCTCGACCCTTTACCTGCATACTTTATCAAGGACTTTGAAGTGCATTGTAGTATCACCCTTTTGATCAAATAACTAACAGTGCTTTGAATCGGAAAAAAATAAGAGCAGGTACTCACCCAAATGAGCCATGCAGTTTGGGCGGAGCTAGAGGCAGGCTTAAGTTGCAAGCATTTAATAAGCTCAATATCAAAGGTCGGTAAATTGAGCACCCTCATAAATGGGTGATAGTAATATCTGATATTTACAGTGCTTAGATGTGTGAATGCAAACGCTAAAAATAACAAGGCAGGAAAGTGGACATTTCAAGCACGCCACTGCAAGTGGGGCCGCAAAAACAAGAAAGCACAAAAGGAGATTTTGCGGATTTTTTGAAGAGAGAAAATGTTATAATGTGCGTTACAGTTAAAAATTTGCTAACATTCGTGCCAAGAATGTTCAACTCTATTAAGGACAGGAGGCGAGGATTATGCTTTCTCAATTTCTTTACTGAAAAATACAGCAGCCAATCAGCACACAGTAAAGAAAAAACGAACTACGTTACCCATGAACCCTGGGTAACCATAGATTACATAACAGTATAAATAGAGTCAAAAAGGTCACAACTTCCTCTTTCTTTGTCCATGACCTTCAAGGAAAAAGTTCAAAACGGCAAACTCCAACAATCCACTAAGGACGTCCCGCGGAGAGGTTATCATCCGGCTGAAGAGATGAGGGAACCTCCCAGATCCACAGGAACAACAAAAGACCAACCAACAGGAGAAATTCGAAGCACATTTCATTTAAGGCCAAAGCCTGGAAAAGTAAAACAGAGCCGTAAAATCCATCCCAAAAAGGAATGAACACAGAATCCATGACAGGGCGGGAAACGTTTCATAGAACAATCAACATTATGGCATAGCAGAAATGCGTGAAAACAATACAATCCATCATAAAGAATGATATAAGGGTGGGATAATCCTCGCCTCCTGTCCTTAATAGAAGTGAAAATTCTTGGCACAAATGTTAGCAAATTTTTAATTCTATGGCAGGACAGAGGCTCCGATTATGCTTGTTCAAAGCTCATCCACCACTACTGAAGCAACACTTACAATAGGTTTAAAATAGAACTTTTTAAATACAGAGTCAGAAGACCAATCCGCGTCCTTCATGTTGTCATGAAGACTGACACCCATGGAAAAAGCCTTGGAAGCCATAGCTCCCCGTGCCGAATGGGCACCAAAGAGGGAAACATCAATGTCTGATTCCAGCATGAGCCATCTTAACCAACGTGCTAAAGTAGCAGGAGTAACAGACCTTAAAGGTTTCTGCAAAGCAATCAGTAATTGACCTTGTAAATCAGAACGAAAAGATGCAGTGCTTACCTCGTAATCTTTGATACATTGGACCATACACAGCTGAGGGTTGTGAGGAAAGGAAGGGTACGTAACCGAAGACGTATTACATTTAGTCCGTCTCGATAGAGTAAAAGTAACACCCTCCGGGGAGAAAGTACGACCTGCCAGGTCCAAAGCCCAAACATCAGAAACCCGCTTGCAGGAGAGCAAACACAACAACATAGTCAACTTAGCTGAGAGTTGCTTACGGTTCAATAAAGAATTAGAAGGCCAAGACTCTAAGAAGCTCAAAACAGCAGACACATCCCATAAGGCAACATATTTAGGGCAAGGAGGTTTTACCATTCGGATGCCTCTAAGTAATTTAGATATGAAGGGATGCTCCCCAGCGGGTTTGCCATCAATAGAAACATGACCCGCAGAAATCGCAGAACGAAAGTTGTTATCCATTCTGTAAGCCAACCCAGAAGAAGCCATGGAGGCCAGAAAATTGATAATCAAAGCAAGATCTGCTGTAACGGGATCCACAGACGGTTGTGCGCACCAATCACACCAGGGTTTCCAACTTGACGCATAATGCTTGCGTGTGTTGGGGGCCCAAACTTCACTGATAAATCGGGTAGCGTCCCCCGATAAACCTGGGATTTTCCAGCGTCCCCCGAGATCCTCCATGCCACCAGGTGGAGTTGACCCGACAGAACCAGAGGATGCGGTTCGTGAAGAGGGTCCAGCAACAGGTTCCATTTGGGAGGAAGAAGGAGCGGCGTCGAGCAGCTCATCTCCAGAAGAACTGAAAACCAAGCCTGAGTCCGCCAAAGAGGAGTGATGAGAATGAGCTCCGATTTGAACTGTCTCGCACGGGCCAGAACCCGTGGAATCATCACAAACGGTGGAAAAGCATAGCACAGGAGAGGAGGCCAAGTCTGTAGAAACGCATTCGTGGCCAAGGCCTCCGGATCCGGACGCCAACTGTAGAACCAGGGAACCTGAGCGTTGAGGCGAGAGGCAAACAGGTCGAGGTGACAAAGTCCCCAAATCCTGGACAACATGCGAAATATGCGAGGATGAAGCCTCCAATCACTGTAATCCCTCAGATGACGAGAGTTCCAGTCCGCAATCCGATTGTCGCAGCCCGGTAAGTACTCTGCAGACAAAGATGCCAGAAGTCTTTTGCAATCTCCGCCAGAAGTTTGGTCTTGGTACCCCCCAGTTTGTTGACATAACACACCGCCGAAATATTGTCCATTCTGAGAAGAATGCAACAATTCGTCTTGTGAGGGGACAGACACCGAATCGCGAAAGAGCCTACTAAAAGCTCCAGGCAATTGCTCCGAAAGAGGAACGTGATCCGAATACCGAAGACCCCTCTGCAGATGCTTGATCTTGAGATGCTGCAGAGCGCGATAATGTAACGGACCCAGAAAGATCGCTTTAATCGAAGAGGATAGAAGACCTACAATTCAAGCCACCGATCTCAAAGAAACAGTCTGTTGAGCCAGGAACAATCTCAAGTCCCTCTTGATGGACCTGATCTTCTGACCGGGAAAGAGGAGCTGACAGGAGACCGAATCTATCCGAAAGCCCAGGAAATCCATGGATTGAGATGAAACAAAGTCGGACTTCAGAGGATTGACCAGGAAACCCAGAGATTGTAATAGATCGATGGACCACTGTAAATGAGACCGAAGAAGAACAGGGCACTGTGCCAAGAGAAGGATATCGCCCAGGTAGACAATCAAGCGGACCCCGCGCGACCGCAAAGACTCCATCACTGGACGAAGAAGCTTCCAATCGCCCTCCTGAAGCAGGCCCCGCAGAAGATGGATGCCCTCCATCTTGAAGTGACGGTACACAACTCCGCCGTTGAACTCCTTTAAATTGAGGACCAAACGAGACCCTCTCCCTTTTTTCTCGACGAGAAAAACATTGCTGACGAATCCGTGGGGGTGAGGAATCGTGGAGACAATGGCTCCTTTGGCCAGAAGAGAAGCGATCTCCGCGGAAATGACCTCCTGATCGTGTTGGGAAAAAACAAGAGGCTGAGGCCGATGATGTTGATGAGGGTGAGCGTAAAACTCTATTTTGTACCACTGCACCGTCTCCAACACCCAGGCATCTTTCGAGATCAATCGCCAATTGTAGAGAAAATACTGCAATCTGCCCCCCAAAACCACATCGGAAGCAAGAATCAAGCTCACCTGAGGTGGAAGCATCCTGACGTCCTCCTTGGTACCGTTGTAACCTCCTTTGCCATACTGTCCTTTTTTGGAAGGATAGAAATTGGATTTACCGGAGGAGTAACCTTGACCAACCCTTTGGGACTTGTTTCCACGTTGAGGATTGGAATCGGATCCACGGCCGAACGAACGTCCCCTTCGTCCGGCCCTGGCAAACACTGGGCGAAATGCTCGGCGTAGGTTAGATTGGGCTTTATCCAAACCGTTGAATGTAGACACAAATTTTGTAAGCTCTTTAAGGAAAGGAGAACCAAACAGTAAACCCTGGGCTAGAGGCCCCGACTCGGAAGAAGCCAAGTCTGTGAGCTTAGGATCAAGCTTCATCAAGATAGAGCGACGACGCTCCGAAGACAGGGCACAGTTGGCATTGCCCAAAATACAAACAGCCCGTTGGGACCACCCCACCAATTCGTCTGGATCAATAAGGGCTCCAGAGTCTTTGGCCCGATAGGCCAAGTCAAGAATTTTGGTTAGAGGACCAAGCAAATCCAATAATTTGCGATCTAATCCTTTCTTCGGATCCTTGGAATATTTTTTCATATAAGTGACCATAGTAGGGTCTACTTCAGGGGTGTCGGCAAGTTTGTCAGCGAGGTCCGGGCGAGGACACTCCGAGCGCAAACGCACTCGCACATCTTTCTGAAAAGGATGGCGTATGTGGGATTGGACATACTCCGCCACCTCTGGGGAGGGTAACCAGGATGAGAAATTTGGGTGAATAATATCTGAAGGGCCAAAAGTAAGCAGCTGGGGCATAGATGAGGCATCCACAAAATGTTCCTTACGTGCCTTCTTAGAAGGAGGAGGCTTAGCAGGTTCTGAAGACGAAGTAGAAGAAGAAGAGCCATCATCAGAATCGGAAGGAGGAGAAGAACGGCCAGGCGCAGCACGTTTTTTGGCCGAAGGCGCAGAAGACAAGGTCTTTGCCAATTTAACAAAATCGGAATGATGGGGAGTCGTGGGAGACTTTTTGCTGCGTTTAACAGAAGAGGGAGGCAACCATCCCTGTTGCGCAGCGTATTCAGAAAGATGTCTCTTCAAAGGAGCGATGGCCTGGAACAGTGCCTGACCCATGAAATCTTCAACAGAACCAGAAGACTCCTCATCATCGTAGTAATACCCTTCCTCTTCATAAAAATCTCCCATGGCGACAAAAAAACGCCAATTAATGCCCACAGGAAGGATAATTAAATTATATATAGCCAAGGCCAATTCAGGGGGAGTGGAACCCCAAGTACAAGCCAAATATGCAGGTAAACCTGTCAAAGTAAATAAATAGTGGAGGGAGGGCTTGCACAGGAACAAACAATATGCCACTCTAGGCAGAGCCTATGCAAATTTTACAACCCTTTAATTATAATATCAAAGGGCGTGAAAGGAGACAAACGACAGGCAAAAGGGCACGCTTTCAGAAAAGCAGTCCAGAGTATCTTCCTGAGGTAAGCGCCAGTAGAGGAAAAACGAGCAGGACAGAGCTCGCGGTAACAACGCTGACGCGCATGGGCGAACAGCCGCCTGCCGAAATGGGAGACGCGCAAGACACACGCGCGTCTCCCGTGCTCCTATCTCACACTTCAAGGAAAGGAAAAACAGACGCTAACAACAAGCATCTGCACCGGGAGGTGCCACACGCTCCCAAGCTACACCGGCAAGAGCCGGGTACACTGCTAAGACGCGCTGAAGCAGAAGCGCGTAACGATGACATCGAACGCCGAAAGCAGCAGAGGGCAAACACAATAGGCGCACAAAGCGGCAGAACCAGCACTAGAAGCAGCGCACAAAGCGGCAGAATAACAATTGAATTAGCGCACAAAAGCGGCAGTAAAGTCAATACATAGCGTACACATTAATGTAAAGAAGGAAATATGCACTTAACTGGCTGCAAAGCTGCAAAGAAAGAGGCAGTTGTGACCTCTATGACTCTATTTATACTGTTATGTACTCTATGGTTACCCAGGGTTCATGGGTAACGTACTTCGTTTTTTCTTTACTGTGTGCTGATTGGCTGCTGTATTTTTCAGTAAAGAAATTGAGAAAGCATAATCGGAGCCTCCGTCCTGACATAGAATTGGTGTTCTCTCGCAAAACACTGAGGCTGTATGTTTGCCTCACATTCAAACCTTCTGTTCCTACAGTGTAGTGAGTTTTGTGTTAATACTCAAAGCAAAACACCAACCCTAACTCAAGCTGGCCGCTTGTTGTTATTTATGGTGTTTAGCGCCATCTAGAGGAAGACGGTTATTAGCGCGCCACGTCTTCGCATGAGGCAATGAAAACAGAAAACCATTATGAAAGCGTTTCTGAAGGGAAAGCGTATCCCCTGCCTTCAAGAAGGTGAGCGGAGATGGCGAATTTAGCGACAAATCAAATGTGTTGGTTATTTAAACTATGGATTTCAAAGGCAGTCTTTATATTGTGATGCGTTACCAGCCACCAGCTTGCTATTACGCACATGCGCGCACTCGCGCTGTTGTGCGCGTTCTAGCAAGCTGATCGCCGGCAAAGTAGCAATTCTCAGAGCTACCTTTATGTTTCGGCCGAGACCAGAATTTGCTGGATCAGGCCGAGACCTAAAAACACAGCAGTGGGACAGTGCAAGGGTGGGCTCCGTGCACTGCATTTATTTACAAAAAACTAAAAAAAACTCTGAGTGCCCTTGTTGGGACCAGGATACACAGATTAAAAAATAAAAATTGTGTTTTAATGCTGGATGGGCTAGGCTGCCAATTAAATATTCGTTATTCGTGGAACGTCCACGGACTAGGGGATAAAATTAAAAGGGGATTAGTGTTGAGAGCCCTGAAACGTCAGGCGCGGCATGTAAGGCGATGGATAGATGGGGGTTCAAAATGGTGGTGTACTCTGAATTCTCCACTGGGTCTAGAGGTACAGGCATTTTGCTGCGAAAGAATTCCCCATTGGTGGTTTTGCAGACTAAGCACAATGATCAGGGTGGGCTTGCGGCAATACATGGACAGTGGGAGGGCAGACTTGTCAATGTGGTGTCGGTGTACATCCCCCCAGCGTTGCAGGCAGTAGCACTCCCGGCCCGATGTGAATTTCTACTATCTCTGCCCAGTGGAGACCTTCTCGTTGGCGGGGACTTTAATGCCACAATGGACCCCAGCGTAGACAGACATCCAATAAGGGCCACGACATCCGGGGTCTCCTGCCTACATTGTTTGTGGAAGCATTGGGGTTGGTGGACGTATGGAGCCATAAACACCCAGTAACAAAGCAATACACCTTTCATTCCACAGTGCACAACAGTTTATCTAGGATAGATTACTTCCTAGCCTCAGTGTCCAGTCTACTATGCGTAGATAACATTCATATTGGGCCTAGGGGGGTTTCAGACAACTCACCCATAGTTTTGACATACTCCTGTCACCCCGCCTCTCGTAAGAGACTCTACCCAATCTATCCAGGTTATTTGCAGGTCACGCAAATGCGGAAGGAACTTAGCAGAACCACAAAGCATTTCTTCGCTGAAAACATAGCCTCAGTCAGTTCCCCTGCCACATTATGGGAGGCCTATAAGGCAGTTCTCAGAGGGCAAGCAATTGCATCCATCACTGGATACAAATGCATGAAACACCAGGATCTCATGACACTAGAGCAGGAGTTACACACAGCAGACACTGACTACACGACTAACCCGACACACGACTCGGCGAACACTCTTCGTCTCAAGCAACAACAATACAGGAAATATCTCCGACAAGAAACAGTGACCAACATAGCAGCCACCAGACATAAAATCTAGGACGTGGGTGATAAGGCAGGGAAACTGCGGGCCTGGCTCAACAGGAGAGAGCGGGGAACCAGGACTATAACACAACTACATACGGCTGAAGGTCGTCTTACATCAGACCCGGGGGAAATAGTAAACGCCCTAGCTGATCACTTCCGAGCAGTGTACGCTTCTTCCTCGGTCGCGGTGGAGGCTGAGGCAGAACATTTTTTACGAAATGTGGAACTGACTGGCCTTGAACCAGAGGCTTCCAATGAGCTTGAGGCAGATCTTACCATCGAGGAGGTATGCGCTGCGATTAAATCATTGCAATCCGGAAAGGCTCTGGGCCCCAACGAGATCCCGCTGGAGCATTACAAAGTTATGATGCGCGCTCTCTGCCCCCACCTACTTAATATGTATAACGACTGTCTAAGACGGGGTACACTACCTTGGGACCAGAGAATGGCTATGATTGTGGCTATTTTGAAACCGGGGAAGCCCCCGTCGGAATGTCTGTCATACCGCCCCATATCACTGCTTAATGCAGAACCCAAAATATTAGCTAAAGTGATCGCTAACCGGCTACAAAAACACCTACCCAACTTAATTCACCCATACCAGTCCGGCTTCATGCCTAACAGGAATACTGCGCTTAATCTTCGACGACTACATAGTGTAGTGGCACGGGATCATGTCTTGTCTGAGCCATCGGCTGCCCTATCCTTAGACGCTAAAATGGCCTTTGGCATGGTGGACTGGACTTACCTCTTCACAGTCCTCCCACGCCTGGGTTATGGCCCCAGATTTTGTGCTTGGATCCGGCTACTTTACGCAGACCCAGAGGCGTGCGTAACTGCGAATGGTTGACTCTCAAACGCAATACCATTGACAAGAGGGACTCGACAGGGTTGGCCTCTGTCGCCGCTTCTCTTCGCATTAGTGCTGGAGCCCTTTGCAGCGCGATTTAGGGTGACCCCTCTTTTGCGCGGTATTACATGGGCAGAAGGCTGGGAAGACCGTGTGTCCCTTAACGCAGACGACGTTCTGGAGCACCTCATGGACCCAATGGTCGCTCTGCCGGTCCTGTTCGAGCTCCGTGGCGCCTTTGGGACAGTTTCGGGCTATACCATTAACTGGGCGAAGTCAGTGCTGTATTTACTTAAATGGGCCGGCACCTCGGCTTCCCCCTCATTGCCCGTTGGAAATGTCCCAGGAATCATTTAAATACCTGGGCATACATATAACGAAAGACCCTACAGCCTTCTTCTCCAAGAATCTGGCCCCACCCCCTGGAACGCCTGCGCAGAGACGTAACACACTGGGAATCACTGCCTCTAACACTGCTAGGGAAGGCAGCTTTGTTCAAAATGATGGCCCTGCCCCGTTTTTTGTATGCACTTGAAAACACACAGTTTCCGGTACCTTTGCGATATTTCCAACAGATAACGACACTGGTGTCCACGCTCCTTTGGGGCAATAGACCGGCGTGCATTGCACAGGCTAAGTTGCACCGCAGCTGGTACGACGGTGGCATTGCACTCCCTAACATACGCCTTTACTTTTGCGCGACGCACCTTAAAGTCATAAACCAATGAATACACACCCCTCAAACCAACCTTGCATACAAGGCAGATAGGGCACAGCTAGGTACAGACAGTATGCTGGCAGCCTTGTATAACAAAAGACGGGCGATGAAACTGGAGGGGCCAACGAAGCACACAGTCATGCTATGGCATGCGGCGCAGGCACACTTGGGGTGGAGGGAGACCATCATCAAACTCACTCCACTTTGGGACACAAAACAGCTAGGGTCACTTAGGAACAGCAGAGGTTTTGAGCACTGGGATAACATAGGCATTTCCTCAGTGGGCGACCTGTGGGACAAGGGGACAGTTATCCCGTTTGATCAGCTGCGAAGACAATACGAACTTGCACCCACAGAAACATTCCGCTACATACAAATTAGACACGCACTCCTAGTAGTCCTACCGCAAAACGCAGACATACCCGAGGCTTCTCCTCTAGAAGATAGGTTGCTCACAGATTACGTGCCTAAACGTGCTACTTCATTCAGATACCGCAAGTTGATTAATAACCAATCAGACCCCACGGCAGCCTTAAAGGATAAGTGGGCGGCAGACATTGGCGTCATGGATGAGGCAGAGTGGCAGGCGGCGCTTGCCTCACCCAAAGAGGTGGGTATTCCGGCCAGGCTAAGGCTCGTCCAGCTTAAAATTTTGCATTGTGCATACCCCACTAGAAGTACACTTCACAAAATAGGCAGAGCACAACATCCGTATTGCCTTAGGGGATGTGGTCATGAGGGATCCTTTTTCCACACGATCTGGGATTGCCCATTACTAGCTGATTACTGGTGCAAAGTCCTACCGACGATGTCCCAGACTCTAAATGTTTCCTTACTGCCTGAACCACGAAGAAGCCTCCTACACGTTTGGGAACCCAACGACTTATCGCGGCATGGGCAAACTTGGGCGACACTAGGCCTTATGGTAGCGGAATGTGGCGCAGAAATGGGGAGCCATTGATCTGCCCTCGCTGGAGACTAGGTGCAGAGACATGGAAGCCACCATGATTACTGAAAGAGCGGTCTATATGAGCCGAAAATGCCCCCGAAAGTAGACTAAAATATGGTTGGACTGGAATACTTACAGGGGAGATATATGTGACCCAGTTCCCGAATCTGATGATGATAGCTCAGGTGATGAGTCTGGGGATGACCGTTAGGGTGGAGTGGAAGGTATGTTATTGTGTCTGCATTTTGATCAAGATGGGTGGGATAAGGGAGGTCGAACTTCTATGTATCGTTGGGTTGCTAAGTACAATAACTTTAACAGTCATACCTGCAAATTATCTTTCTGATGATTGTACTAAAACAAATAAAAAGTTTTCAACAAAAAAAAATATATATACAAATTAGATTCTCCACCTTGAGTTACTCATTGTGTGGGCTAATAAAACAAGACTACTTAAAAGTATGGCTGGAGAGGTGAACATGTTTTGTACTACCTTATTCCAAAATGCACCTTCTGCACCTAAAATACATTGTTTATCACTTTTTGAATTATCTGTTGATCCACAAATAAAATGGGAGGTTAAAAATCAAAACAAAAATAACAAATATTCGTTATTCCCTACTGGGAGCGCCCCATAATGCCCTACCGGGCTCTGTTATGAAATATTCTACTTGTGGTCGTGCCCCAAGAAGGGGCACCGCCAACAATTTATAAATGTGTTCTGGGAGGCTGTGATGGGCACAGCAGTCACTCATGAATGTTTAAAAAAAATGTAAGTCTCCAGAGTCATTGAATGCATGACCCCAGGAGTGCTTATAATCATTTTTAGGCACCCCCAGCTGCAGCTGTATATTTTTGAGCTGTGTAGTGCAAGGACCGAAAGTAGTTGGTCCAATGGCTGCATTTTGTGCCTGAAATGGGTTAAAACAGGCTCAAATACATGTTTATAGTTTTAAATACAAATGCTTTATTTTAAATATTTTTATGACATTGTGACTTTTTGACAAGGCCAATAGGTCTATGTTAATGTGCTAATCCCTTGATACAGCAAATAGGCCTTCTTATGTATTTTGGTGTTCTGACCCTTTGACAAAACCAGTAGGTCTACCTTACATAAAATGATACTCGTTTAGATTGTTACACTACGTAAAAAAAAAAAAAGAAATTCACTGAAAAGAACAAAGGTTAAACTGACAGCCTAAGTAACTATAATTGGAGCCCTTGCCATGTATTGCTTATGCTCTCATATATTAGATGACTTATGACACATTCTATGACATCATCAATTATATCACTGATGACATCTGAAATTACATCATTGATGCTAACACTTTGCATGGGGGGTGCCTGAGCTATAGTTATTTCAGTTATCAATAACTGGTGAATTTGAGTGGTTTTTAAGAGTTTAAAATGTTATGTTTGCTCTAACTAGAACATCACATTAACCTTAATTTTTTTCAGTGAATTTCAGTGTTTTAAAAAAAGGTAAAGTAATTATACAGACCCTCGGTGATTTTGTGATTTACAAAATATTTGCAAAGTCTTTTTTTGTAAAAAGGCTGAACTTTTTGCAAAAATGCCAGTGAAATCAGGTGTTGCAAGCCCCTCATGGGCTTATTTTATGTAATCAGCGTCAATTGTTACCTCAGACCCAAACCCCTCCAGTTCACATCAAAGAGATAGAGTGCTGTGATAAGAGGACACCGGGTAGTCACCGGGAGCAGGGAGCATTTAGATGCTGATAGCTTTAAACTACTCTTAAATGGCATGCTACGTGGTGGATGTAATCTGCGCAAGCCTCTGTGCCTGCGAAATAACGTGCTGAAGAGATATGGAGGCAGGGTGTCTCATTTCACGTAGTAGAGGCCCATCTAGTTCATTTTATATCTTGTGGGATGCGGTTTTCATAATATTCAGAGATGAGAAAGCAGTTTTTTTTACATTTCTCAGAAGTTTTTTTTGCGCCTTGCCATGTGTCTGTTTTCATTGTGGCGCTGCTAGAAAGACATTCAGTCTTTCCAGAAATCATTGGAGTTTAGCAGTGCTTTTCAGCAAATCAACCATCTTTCGCACACTCTTTGGCAGTGATTTACAGCACTGAACGCAAGGTGCATGCTCTAAGATGAAGATACTGTCAATGACAATACTTGAGAAGAGCTAAGGAAATCCGATGGAAACTGTTACTTCTGATCAGGGCCACTGGATTATGCAACTCTGCTGTTTTTTGCATAGTTATCGATATACCACACTTGTCACATAATTCACCATCTGATGCATAACTTGCAGATTTCCACAAAAATTAGCTTCAAACTCAAACAAATCAAGTTACTAAAAAGCCCATTTGTGGTGCTGCACAGTAGGAGACCCATTGCCAAGGTGTTTTGGTCACCTTTCAGTTGCTGACTGCGATAGTCATAGTGGTATTAATATGGTGAAACTTTGCCCAGACAGAATTAATGTGTGTTTAAAATTGTAAAAGAGTGAAATAATACTGCCACAGTTTCTGGAGTAAATTTGCCCGTTCTGGAGCGTCAAACAGGATTTTTTGCCTTTTGCCGGAACCTATATGTTTGCTGGCTATAGAACTCTGTGCCCTGTACCCTAGCTGACTAGACATAAATTGCTGGTGCTCCCCTTTCCAAGATGGTGAAATTTTCATACCCATAATTGTTATATTTGACTTACATATAAATCCTTAGTATATGGTACAAAATGTACAGAGGGCCTGTTATTTAAATGCGATAGGTGGACTGCTTCACCAATTATGACACCCACCACGAAGACAGTGCAAGCAAGTCTGCAGGTCTACCATTTGTGACCTGGGTGTTGCAGTTTTTAAATGCAAATTCAACTTATAACAATAACCTCTTGTGGCAGGTTAAAACCTTGATTTTAAATATTTATAAGCCGCCCCTGTGTAGCCCTTGGTGTCCATAAGGCACGGGGCATGGTATTTAAAAGTAGGACATGTGGGAACTTAATGCTAACTATGTGTGTAAGAAATCAGATTGTTTGTTGAAGGGAGTGAGAACCCACTTCAGAGAATAACCACAATCCTTGAAATGGTGAACCACAAAAGTCACTAAATAAACCTGCCCTCTGGCAGCTTGGCAAAATGCAGACAGGCTTAACTTAGAGGCAATGTGTTGTATTTATGCAGTACGCCAACAGTAATAAAGTAAATATACAGTGCAAGAAAAATCCCAAAACAATTTAGAAAAATAGAGAACATTTTGATAAATGAAATGACATCAAAACAAGAAGAAACCAATAATTAGAACCAGAGTTATGAATTTGTAAAGTTTTATATAAAAATAGCACCAACTGTGGGTATTTGGTCACGCCGTACTGGGAAACAGCCACAAGTTCAGCCGACCACGATGAAGCGTGAGACGGATACTGGACCAGGTATGGCCCGTTCAGAGTTGTACCTTCTGTTTTTGGTGCTGCGAACCATTGAAGAGCCACTGTGTCACTTTGCATTGGACCTGGTGCAGTCGCCACTCAGGAGCTGTGGGGTACTGAGATACGAGGCTCTGTGTCGCATACTATGAAGCTGCCAATGAGGAGCTGCATGGTGCTGTGATGCATGGCTCGGCATAGAACTGCCTCGGATCTGGTGAAACTCTCAGGTCAGCAGGGAGAAGTGCACTCTGACTCCAGTCAAAGGTCCACGATTCCGAGGACACCCCTTGGAAGTCGGGACTCACTCCCACAGATGCAGCAGGATGACCAGCAATCATGTGCTATTGTGCTTGTCTTAACCTATGCTCCAAAATGTTACCACAAAGGAGAATATAGCAAACAAACACTCTAATAAAAGAGTATTCATTGATTTAAGACAAGAAAAGGAAAGATGATGAGTAAAACAAAGTGCTACAATAATGCTGAAAATGTTCAATTTTTGTGCGGCAAAATTTCAATTTTTGTGCTGCAAAATTTGCAAATCCATTCCCCAATATCCTGGGGGGTCTGACTATAATGTCTTTTAACCTTCGTTTTTTTCAGTGAAAAATATATATATGTTCGCAAGGGACAAAAATTATTATGAGTCTGGACGTGTGTTCACGTTTTCCAAGAAATTCGACACAGTGAAACAACAACATTTAACCGACACCATAAAGACAACTAATCAGCTAGCGCAAATGACGGCATTTCCACCTCAGATTTAAGTCCTATTCAGAGCAGTACAGATTTAGATGACAAAAATGATTTGTCACAGGGTGACAGGGCGATTGCGACAATGAACTTCACGCCTACAGAAGAGTTAAACTTTTTAAGACAGGACCGAAGACAAACCCTGCACCCTCGGAATCCCCAACCACAACAAGGAGGGGCAGAAACGAAAGAAGAAGCGAGAGGAGGAAATCAAACAAGCAGCACAAACAAAGGGACACTTGCCAGAAAATAGAGATGGTAGGAACATCCTGCGAGAACACAGTGATCAATGTCACCGACATGGAATTGACAAGGGCAGCAACACAGATGCTTGCAACACAGATACTTGCCTTAGGATTAAATTACTGCCCTTAAATACAAACAATCCAGGGTTGATGTATATAATTTCATCCAGAAGCTAAAGTTAATGAAAGTTTTCAAACTCAAAAATGCTTCAAATCCTCCATCTTATGATCAAATGCAGGGCGACACTGAAATCCATTGTGTGTTGCAAGCAGCGGATGTGGCTACATTAACAACAATTCGATCACTGGAAACCGATAATGATGAACAGAGCATGTCCACTCAAGATATCATGAAGGAAGCTGGCATCAACATCACGCAAGCTGCGAAAAGTCCATTCAAACCAACAACAATATTTGTCCCTATTCTGCCTAGGGATGCAATTGACGTGTCACAGAGGAATTAACCCCTTCGCTGCTCATGACGAGCTCAGCTCGTCATGCAGTACACTGGTCGTGTGCTTATGGTCGTGTGCTCGTCATGAAACAATGGTATTCATATAAGCTCAGCACCCAGCGGGAATTTCCTTAGCAGTCAAGGTGTTAAAAAAGCTCAATCATGTTGTTAACCTCAATCATCGTAAAAAAGAAAATATCAGGAAATTCGGTATTTCAAGTTGATGAAGAAAATTGGGGAAATAAGGAAATCTTCATCAACAAAGCAGACAAGGAGGAAACAATGGTTTGTGACCCAAAGATCAATACCTAAAGGAAGCACAGAGACACTTGGGGAACCAAGCGTGCTATATGAAAGCTAATGTTCAGGATTTACGTAAAATAAAACAAATAGTAGTCAATGAGTTGACGCAATGGAAACAAAAAAGTCTGCTAGCAAAGGAGGAAATACATTTCCTCAAAAGGGAGTTTCCTGTTACACCGGTGCTATATTTCATCCCTAAGGTCCACAAAGGGACTGTGCCGCTTCCAGGAAAACCTATCATCTCTGCCAAAAACAGTTTATTTGAACCCATCTCCAAATTCGTGGATTCTTTTTTACAAGATTTGGGGCCAGATGTAGGAGCCCTAATACCGGTCGGTAACGGCCGAATTCGGCCGTTACCGACCGGTATTAGGGTTTTCAGATGTAGGGGGCCTATATTTTACTGATTCTGTAAATTTACCGAATCGGTAAATTTACAGAATCGGTAAAATACCGAATCGGTATATTTACCGATTCGGTAAATCCACATGTAGGTGGCACTCCTAAGACTGCCATAGGCCCCTAAGAATCGGTATTTTACCACCCAATCCTATTGGGTGGTAAAATACCGAATTCAGGTGTACATGCACATCTGTGCATTTACACCTGTGCCATGTGACACACAGACATGACCTTAGGGCATGTCTGTGTGCCACATGGCACACAAGTCCGGAATTCGGGTGCTAGAGGGTGTCAAAGTGACACCGCCTGCACCCTTGCAGGATTCAATATTTACCGATTCGGTAAATACCGAATCGGTATTGCCCAATGATTAATATGGGCTTCATGGCCCATAGAAATCAATGGGCAATACAGATTCGGTATTTACCTAATCGGTAAATACCGAATCCTACCGATTCGGTAAATCTTAAATTCGAATTACCTACATCTCCCCCCTTCCTATTTACCGACTCTTAAATACCGAATCGGTAAAATTCGGTATTTAAGAGTCGGTAAATAGGAATTACCTACATCTGGCCCTTGGTGTCTGAGTTACCATCGTACATGAAGGACACTGGGTAATTTCTCAGAAAAATACATAACATGAGCTGTGACAATGAGTTATTACTAATAACCATGGACATTAAGTGGCTATACACGAGTATCAACCATTTTGAAAGAGGTGGAACAATATCTCAGCAGAAGACCAATAGGCATATATGAGCACAACAAAATGCTGGTGGAAATGATTAAGATGTAATGTAATGTAATGTAATGTAATGTATAGGCATTTATATAGCGCACTACTTACCCAGAGGGTCCCAAGGCGCTTCGACCGCTGCGAAACCCTTCCTGGCTTCCCTGAGAGATGGTCCCTTAATGGGTATCTCCAGGGTGAGACCATGCATCCCCGGCGGTCTGGTGGGGCCGTTAGTGAAGATGAGGCAAGCTAATGCCCAGAGTTGCCGAGTGTGATCGCTGATCAGAGTGGGCACCGAGGCGAGAGAATTATCGAGTCCGCTGACCCTGGTCCAGAAACCTGCCGCGCCGGGAATCGAACCCTGGTCCCGGGCCGTCCTCTGCACTCGGGTCTGCCGCCTATAAGATAAGATAAGATGCATTTTATTGTAACATTAATTAAAATTATTCCAATGAGGCTGTGTAAAAAACAATGTGAAGTGCACATGTTCAAAATATTATAAAAAGAGCATATATAAAGAATTATTTCAGTTTGTTGTTTTTAGATATTAAAAAGGGTTTTGGCACCGATTAAGCAACTATAGACATGAAAACCTTAAAAAGCTAGGCACAGCATTATGAGTTATAGTTCTGTCTGATAGTCAGAATCCAAAACTGCCTTTACTGCAATCAGGTATTTCATAATGCATGCTGCCAGCTGCATTGATTCGCCTTTCATACACTCAACCAGGGCAGCTTGACATGTCCGTATATTGAAAGAGCACCAAATGGGGCAAAAAAGGTATATTCTCAGTGTGCGGAGTTTCTCGCAGATGCACAGTATGTGGATTAAGGATTCCTCTACTTCTCCGCATGCTCGGCCCTGAGTGGCAACTGTTTCTTTGTACCCTCACCCATATTTGTAAGCCAACAATGGTATCAATCCGAACCGCAATTTCATTAATTGGCATTTCAATATTGGTTTTAAGGGGGTGTACAAGTAGTGTGGCAAAGACCCACTATTATAGAGTTTTGATGCCCAGCTTCCTTGACTTAGAATCTTCATGGTTTGCGTATTACTGTCGGCTGACAGAAGCATCACCTGTTTTATAAAAAATCTGGCTGCTGCTGGTATGGTTATGGGAGCTGACCATATTCCCTTTGCTTCCAGTACCTCAACACATTTAGCTAGAAATTCACACCATGTGGACCCTCGGTGTTTATCATTGACCAGGTGTTTTTCTTTAGTGTGTTGTCCCGGTGCTTTTAGACAATAGGCTATGAATCTGGAAATGAATAAGCTGTGCTTAAACAACAACTATTTTCTGTTTAAAAAAGAAGTCTTTCAACAATTGAGGGGAGTAGCGATGGGGCCTGCCTCTCCCCTAGATTTATTTATTTATTTATTTATTTATTTAAACTTTTACCGCGCACAGCTACCCACAGTGGGTTTCCCGGCGCTAGGGACAGACTGGAGAAGAAGATATCAGATAGCCAGCATACAGGATCCAACTACTTATGTGAACAACTGCGTTTTCAGTGCTCTGCGAAAACGAAGAAGACTTGTCTCTAATTTAAGGGCAGTGGGCAGGGCATTCCAATATTTGGGACCAATATAGGAGAAGGAACGTCCCCCCCATCCTTGCCAGCTTAAATCTTGGTAAAGAGAAATTGCCAATTTCCGAGGATCGTAAGGTACGTTTGGGCCTGTAAAGTTGCACCAGTTTTTGTAAGTAAGTAGGTGCAATACCTTGCTTGATCCTAAACATGTAGCATAATGCCTTAAACTTTATGCGGCTGGAGATCTTCAACCAATGAAGATCATGCAAGGCAGATAATGCAGAAGTTCTTCTAGGGACATTCTTCAAGAGTCGCGCGGCTGCATTTTGTACAACCTGCAATACTTTAACAGTGGCTACATCAGCACCCAAATATAGTATGCTGCCATAGTCCAGGCGAGATGTTATCAATGCCTGGACAACCGTTCTACGGGAAGGAATGGGAAGCATCCATAAGATCTTTTGTAGCCACCTGAGAGTAGAAAAACAGGTTGCTGCGACCTTAGTGGCCTGCTGCTTCATTGTTAACTTGTCGTCAATTTGAACGCCCAAGTTACGTACAGCATGTGTGGGTACAGGAAGTGCACCCATCTCATTTGGCCAATGCTGAGGGCCCCAGAGGTTCTTATTTTTCCCCAGAATGACCACCTCTGTCTTCTCCCCATTCAGTTTGAGACAGTTCCTCTGCATCCAGTCCGCCACAAGAATGAGGCCCGACTTTAGTGCAGAGGGGTTATTCTCGTCTCGCCCTGATAGGGAGAAGACGATCTGGGTGTCATCAGCGTAAGAGAACAGGGTCAGCCCTGCCTGCTCTACGATGTTAGCCAAGGGTTTTACATAAAGATTGAATAATAGGGGGCTGAGTATGGACCCCTGGGGGACACCCCGCGCTGAGGAACAGACCGCTGATGCCGCCTTAGGGGAGAAAGCTTGAAAGGTTCGCTCGCCAAGAAAGGAGGCCACCCAGGCTAAGGCCCTACCAGTCACGCCGAGTGACCGCAGAGAGTCAAGAAGGATGGAATGTGACACGGTGTCGAAAGCTGCGCTCAAATCCAACAGGATGAGCGCCATAGTTTCACCCTGGTCGACACCGTGTCGGAGACTCTCTGTCACCCCAAGAAGGGCTGTCTCGGTCGAGTGGCAGGACCGAAAACCCGACTGGGAGGAATGTAAGAAACCAGAACTTTCCACCAGTTCAGTGAGCTGGGTATTAATGTGTCTCTCTAACACTTTAGAGAAGATGGGTAGCAGGGATATTGGACGAAAGTTGGCAAGAATCGAGATATCAGCACCAGACTTTTTTAACAAGGGCACTACCATAGCGTGTTTCCATGGCTGGGGTACATATGCCTCAGTAAGTGAGGCGTTTAAAAATTTAACAAAAATCTGATGGGTGGAGGGATCTAATTGTTTGAGTATTTTAGCCGGAAGTGCATCGGACGGAGAGCCAGAGCGCACACTATTTAGACAAGAAGAAAAGGAACTATTGTCTAATGGCTGCCATACAGAGAGTTTGGCAACGTTGTCAACATTAGCAGATGACTGCCCAGTGCCAGATGCAAAAGGGGTTACCATCGGTGGCGGGGTAAAAAGATCGTAGATCAAATCGACTTTTTTTAATAAAAACATACGCGTGTTTACACATGGGTTGGTGGGAGGAGCAGGTCCTCAGGACTGAATTGAGTCAAATGTGAGAAACACATGTGATTAAATGGTTGCGATTTATTGACAATGTTTTTATTGTTTGGAAGGGTACGGAAGACAGTGCTTCAGCGTTTGTTGAATGAATCAATGATAATGCTTTAAATCTATTCTTTACAGCTCAGATAAGCAATCAATTTTTCGAATTCCTGGATGTGCAAGTATATGTAGAATAAGGAAGAGTAGAAACTAAACTACACAGGAAAGCCTCAGCCGGTAACTCAATCCTCCATGTGAAAAATGCACATCCCAGACATTTAATTCGAAGTATATTCTACGGCGAATACTTTAGAATTCATAGAATATTTAGTTCCGATATTACTGTGGAACAATGCCAAAGTGAGACAATAGATAGATTTATTGCACGTGGGTACAATAGTAAAGATTTACATAAGGCCAGAAACAAAGCCAATGCAAACCCCAGAGAGAGTGTGCTCTTTAAAGAGAGCACTAAAAGAGAACTGAACAACATAACACAACCCAAACTATGTGATGAACCGCCGCATGGATTAGACTCAGTACAGCCTTCAGTAAACAGGAAAAACAAATAAGGAAAATTATCAACACACAGTGGCCCATAGTACTAACTAATGTGACACTGGGTCAAATGCTCCCTGACAAACCCTTGTTGACATTTAGACATGCACCATCAATGAGGGATTTGCTAGTAAGGAGTAGCCCTGAAGTCAGCTCCGCCCAAAATTGGTTGTCACCAAAATATGAGTATTTTAATTGCAACAGTTGCAGAGTTTGTAAATTTGGAATAAATATGCAGAGTTACACTACGGCATTCTGTACTGAACCAGTTAAAATCAAAGGGCACTACACATGTAGGAATGAGTTCGCAGTGTATGTACTAATATGCTCCTGTGGACTAAAGTACATAGGTAGCACTAAGCTACAAGTCTTCAATAGGATCCTGCAACATATCCGGGCCATTGTAAACTCAGATTCCAGTTACCCGTTGGCCAAGCATTTTAAACTAGTTCATCAGAATAACCTAAGTGATCTCAAATATTTCGTGATTGGAGAGGTTCCTAAAGTGAGGAGAGGAGGTAACAGGGAGAAAATGTTGAGGCAGTTAGAATCTGAATTTATCATGGAATTACACACTAAAATGACAAACGGTTTAAATATAAGTGAAGGCCTGTACAACTTCCTGTAGTCCAATATGAGATCTGTTGATCATCTCCCAGTCTACTATGTAAATATCTGTTTTAGCTCACAATGAAGAATAATATTGTACAAATATCGTTAGGCAAACTGAAATTGATTGGTATAATCTATAGTACTTGTTCAATATTCTCCAAATACCTTGATTCAATATGATGATTACCTATTTGTAACTTTGCAGATGCACTTAGACACTTTGGCAAAATTATGGATTAACCATTACACGGCATACCATTTGTGAAATAGTAATATGAAAGCACTTTATAAAATGAGAAAGAGTACATTCAGATGATGTTGGTAGACCAGTTATCACATGTAGGGTATTCGAGATATTACAGATCAACAATATATTTAAGTTCATGTTGAAGTTAGAAGCAGAGCTGTGAGTAGCTACTGAGAATGAGTATTTTATATTACATGAACATGAGTCTACGATCAGCTGAATCAACCTTAAGGCGTTTTGATATATTTCACAATTGTGTATATATATATATATATATATTGTCGCTCCAGGTTGTCCACCTTTTGAGTAGCACACGAGCAGCAGCTTGATTTATGTGTAGGTGAGGACGGGGATCCGCTTGTAGATGCCGCTCCGTAATGGATCTGCCCGACGCGTTTCGAAGCTCCATCTGCTTCTCTTTAGGGGCTTTAACGGAAGCGGTGTGCGCACCCGCTGACACACTTCTCCAATTTCCATATGACACACCCGCCGATGGGAGGCTCCAATGAGACTGTGCATTATGGGAAGTGTGGTGCAGAGTATGCACCACCCCGTTATCCTTGGGGGTCACGGAAGTGAAACAGCAGCCGTACATGGGATCGAGGACAGGCCCACTTGTGGGGTCCATACAGGACTTGATTGTGTGCTTTCCGCACCACACTTCCCATAATGCACAGTCTCATTGGAGCCTCCCATCGGCGGGTGTGTCATATGGATATTGGAGAAGTGTGTCAGCGGGTGCGCACACCGCTTCCGTTAAAGCCCCTGAAGAAAAGCAGATGGAGCTTCGAAACGCGTCGAGCAGATCCATTACGGAGCAGCATCTACAAGTGGATCCCCGTCCTCACCTACACATAAATCAAGCTGCTGCTCGTGTGCTACTCAAGAGGTGGACAACCTGGAGCGACAATATATATATATCTAGATATTTATATATATATATATCTTATCAAATAATCTATTTATTGTATGTTTTATTTGCAATGCCTTATTATATGTTCACGGTTTATGTCTATATACTTGTGATCCATATCATCAAACAAATGATATGAGAGTCTTTCTTCAATTTTAATAAGTTGTTTGCACACGTGGGCATGGTTTATGGGTTAAAATAGCCCATTGAGACTCAGGGCAGTCATGTGATCAAGACCGTGGACAAACGGTCGAAACTCGTCATGGACTTAAGGCTGTAACCTGGATTATTTTGAAGAATATATTACTTGAATAAAGCACTTGGATTTTGGAATCTTCGAGTGGTTGGCCTCTATGCTGCAACGTGGAGTTTGCTGGGCGCATAGAATATATATATATATATATATGGAAAGAATGTTTCCCGACTTAGCCAGCTCCACTCCTATCGGGGTTGGTGCGAGTTCCGGGTGTCGGGACCGAGCATGCAAATGTTCAGAAGTTTCATGTGCAAAGTTACCTCCCAGAAAAAAGAGACTCGACACCAGGGTTTGTGTCAAGTTGGTTATTATTGGCGACGCATTTTGGTCTTCTTCACAAGCTTTTGAAGAAGACCGTTCGGTCGAAACGCGTGTCCCGGGGATGGCACCCAGGGACATAGCAGGAGCCGGCCCTGGGGAGTCCCTGCATGGCCCCCCTCCTTTTTAGGTCACAGCCTGCGATGGCTGCGCACATGCGCAGTCTCGCTGGCGAGATTTAATGAGATAGAGAGAATATCACTAGCAAGGTTAAGCCCTGCCCCTCTTCTCCATTGGCTGGCCTCCTAAACGGTGGCCACCCATTGGAGAAGAGGTCCTAGTGATGTTCATCTTTCTCTTTGAGCCCCGTCCTTTTCAGATTGGGTTCCTTGACTTACTGCTGAAGTAAAAGGTTTCTTATCTTCTTTATGGGTCCAGATGGCCCCATAAAGAAGATAAGGAACCTTTTATGCCAGCAGGAAGTCCGGGAGCCCAGTCTGAAAAGGACGGGGCTTACAGACAAAGGCTGTGTCATGGCGAGCACTTGTTTATATATTAAAACGGGACTATTCCCCAATCCCCATGCTTAATTTTAATGTTGGTGCGAAACAAATGCGTCTGTTTTGGATGAAGAACAACGAGCGAGCACAGGAGTTCAGTTTGACCCGCTCTTAAAAGCTCTAGTCTAGGCTCTAGCAGAACTCTTAAGTAACTAGGACCCGATCCATTTCACGCATGCGCCTAACTAGCTCATTTGTCTCTGAAAAACATTGTAATGTCTGAGTGGGAGACTCCAGTACTCTGAGCGAACGAGCATACCACTGTTTCTGGGCTCTGAGAAGGTCTTGGGAACGCATGTGTGTGGCTGAGCTGGCCGTGATCAAGGACACGCACGTTGTATCGGGAACGCTGGAATGTGATTCTGCGCAGTGCGTGTGGGGTGGCAGCTGCCGGGCCCAAAGACAACGCGAGCCACAGCCAGAGAACACCGTACCCGAGAGCCGATACCAGTAACTCAGGAAGCCCTCACCCTTAGAACTACTAGTAACTTCCGAACAGAGCACAGCATGCTTCACACAGAGGGCGTGGATCGGGTGGAGCTGTGCAAAAGTCTGCTTACCTGGGTGAGTAATAAATGCGAGCGTAGCCCTGTTCAACCTACCAGAGCAGGCACCAGAACGCCAACTCTCCAAGCTGACAGCCACACCCGCGCCCAATCACAATGACAGCCCTCCTGTAACCCAACATTGTACTCCAAATTAAATCGCCTCTAAACTTGCAGCCTTCACTGCCACCAAGAATTAAACCAACCCTTAACAGTCAATCCCCACCTAAAATGTAACTATCCCACATCTATATTAAACTGCAACATTGACTCACCACCCCCTAATCCGACTGACCACTCCACAACGAATCTCTTCTAAACAGCCGCTTACTACATCTGGACAGGACCAACCTATAAGTCTCACCAAGACCAGCCGTAGAAGTCTGACGACTACCCTTTCATCAACTGCCCGAAACCAAACCACTCCGACTAATATATAACTAACAAACCTTAGCATTAATCTGCAGCATATAACAGATCATCCTCCTGCATCTGTGAAACCCCTTTTAAGTTTATTTGGCAACCGCTGCTTATGTCAGCACCACTTTTAGTTTATCTGGGTAGTCTTCTCCGGTATTTATCCAGCTCCCCCGTTGTGTGTAAGCTATCAGTTTTATATCTAACTGCTCCATACTCGTTTTGCTGAACCGCCCCCCCGCCATGTCCAACTCACCACATTCAACTGCTTTGATGTCGAACAACCCCCTATATTGAACTCCCACAAGTCAACAACCAACCCCCGCTTTTAAGCATAAAGTCACAAAAAGCCCCCCAGACTACACTGCCTATCAGCCCCTTCTCCAGTAGTTTTAGATCTTTGATCTCTTCCCTGACATGGCACACAAGTAATGTACATAGAAACTGCTACAAACGTTCGTTTCAAAATGGCGTGTTACTCGCACACAAAAGTGTGTGTGTGTATATATATTAATTGTATGGTAACTGCACAATGGTCAGGAATGTGTGTTTGACCCTATGGTCACAGCTTCTCCGAATAGAGGTGAGGACACTCATTCTTGCATTCTTACCAGTGTAGGGTGTCAGAGTACTTTACATCTAGCACACTGCACATATACAATCAATCATAGGTGTGCAAATCAGTGTAAAGGAAATCTTACAGAAGAAAGAGGACTACAAGGTGTAGGAGTCACATGTCATCCACACTGGTAGGCAGGATAGTATGAATGCTTAGTCTGTAAAAGCACAAAGTAAGAATTGAAAACGTAACACCATGGTTGGGGGTTCTCTTTAATAATTTTTCTTTAATAATCAGAATTGATTTATATTCAAATGAACCTTATTTCCAAGGTTAGGATAAAAAAACAGACGGGAAAAAACCATAAAGCTCTAATCTATACCTTGCAGTTTGCATGCAGCTATTTGATGACAGTTAATCGCTCACTGTGCTGTATTAGGATTATAATGTATAAACTGCAGGTAACAAAAGATCTTTCAGACATAAGGAGCAACTCGCTGACCTATTTCCATTATATACATATTGTGATCTGAATGGTACACGTTCTTTGCAGCCGGCATATTAACCCTCTGTGCTACCTTCAATACTGACTCTAGACACACTTCCTTTCTCGCTCTATGAAGAACACTAATCACCAGAGGTATCATGACATTGTTATTGTTTACTGAAAACTGCTGGAGGCAAGGGACTCAGCAGCAGGTGCTTTTAAAACCATGATATACTTCAAACAAGAAAAGCCCCCCGCCCCCTCAAGTCAGCTTCCGGCCAGATTGTGTGCTTTAAAAATGTTACAGATGCTTTATATTTAGTATTATGTGCCCAACACATTGGCTTAATGGTAGTTATCCAGCTTGAGCACAGTCTAGAAGAGCAGGTAACGTGGACTTGCTGAACACATAACGGTCTAAGCTCGTCCCCTCTAATGCAATGAAACCCATGTTCCAGAGAAGGAAATGTCTAATATGCTGCTGCTGATGTTCTAAACAAAGCTGTATCGGAGTTAGTCTCCACCCAGCAAAACTTTTGCATCGGTCTGCTGCCACATCTGGGCATTTGGATTGGGAGTAACGTGCAAGCACTTCCTGTAGTCTCACTGGATGTCGCCACGAATAAATAAGTACCCATTGGTTCTGACTTCCCACCTCTAGCTGTTGAAGCGGAAAATTCAATCAGGGCACCATTGTATTGGCGGGAGTCGGGCTAGAGCAGGCGAGAACTCTTTATTCAGTGATACTACAGCCATAGACCGGTATTATGAGTGTCCCTTAAGTATACATGAGGCAAAATCGCACAGGCAAACGCAGTTAGTTCCATTATAGGCGCAAGACCCCACCCACACCACAGCAGAATAGGTATGCATGAATAAATACACAACACAACTTTTTGTTTGGAGAAAATATTGCTGCAGGTTTATTCCATACAAAAGTATGCAAATATGGTGGGTTATCTTACGGGCGATCCAATGGCAGGCAGCTGTACCAGCCTATGATGCCCTGCCCACCTGATGAGCCAAGCACTGTGGAAAACCCAATCAGCACTACCCTTATAGGGGTGATCCCCTTACTGGATCACGTGACACATTGGTCCCTTATTACTCCCGCCCCTTTCAGAGTGGAGCGTAGCAAGGCAAGCCCCCGGTTGTTCAGACCCACAACCGCCCGAAGGACTAACGGGGCGCTAACGTCATGGTTCCAGGACCCTCCCCTGAGGCTCCTGGGATTTGGCTCTGGCATCCTTATTCTGCTCTTGCAGTCGTATCCTTCTGTACCCAAACTGCTTCCAGATCACCCTGTAAGTCCGCCACAGCTTTGGAGGTGGCCCCCGACGCCTAAAGAGCCCCCCATCAACACAGCTGTATTCTCACTTGCCACCTACAATTTCCTGGGCCTCATTCATGTCCAGTAAGAACAGATTCAAGCCCACCTGGCCAGGTGCACCACAACTTTGTAGAAATAACCTTTGGTGTTCGCCCGGCATAGCCCATTTCTGCTGAAGCCAAAGCCCCTTTGTCTGTGAACTTGCGCATGGAGCGGGGTATCCTACTCTGGGAATGTACCAGTGCCTCACATGACCTGCAGGAAGGCGATGGCTTCCCTGGAGGGAGCTCTCATGAACATCGCTAAATTACCATGCAAGCTGATGTGGCTCTCACCTCCTGCAACCTGTAGTTGTAGCCCTTCTAGCATTTTGTGCTCCCTGATGCCTGTTTCCCCAATTTATGGAACAGCAGCACACTTGCTAAGAAGACTGCTTCCACAACCAGCCTATATACTCTGGCTATGCGGACGGGGCATTTCATGCATCGCTGAGCAACCTGTAACCTGCCCTGGGAGCAGAGTGCACCTACTTTGTTGAGGTTGACCAGACATGTGCACAGACCTATGCGATTAATATACCATGACAAACAAGATTGCTCACATAGTGCACACTACTGCAGTCACAGCAACCGTATGGAGTGACAACTACCAGGCTTGCTTAACTAGAGCTCGATCACAGATACCCACATACCTGCTAATCAGCTGTGACCCTTGATGCTTTATGGGTCTTGCCCCCACTCTATTTATGCAGATTCCTGCAATGTACCCTTTTGCCCGTGTGTGAGCGGGAAAATACCTGTAACACTGCAAATCCCACTGCACTCACATACTCAGGCAGTCCAGTGGTGGAGGGGGTGGGAGGTCCTTAGCATTGGTTCTGCTACATTGCCTGGCCCGCAAGCACCCTCGTATGACAGCAGCCTATCTGCCGTGTTGCCCGTGCGATGACCGCACCCTGGTGCAAGACGTCCCGCTCTACACTTCTGCTAACAGACTTCCTTCAGAGAGGCTGGAGTGAACGGTGATATGTTGTGCATCTGGCCCTACGAACTTTATTTTGCTTTGGCAGGGATACAATTGTTGCATCTGTCACACTAATAGTGGCAATGTGCAGGTCTCTTGCATTCTACACTTCAGAGTGGGACTACATATCCCACGAGACCACAGAGTTGTGTGCATCTTACCAATGATACTATTAGAAACTAAGGTTCCCATTGTCAAGTGGTGACTATCCCGCCATGGAATATGTGACTTAAGCAAGGGGGTCTTCGTGTACGCGCCATTGTCCCACCTGTCGTACTGTAATTTTGCCATTATAGTTTAATCTGTGGTATTCGCCTCCAGACTTCCCAGGCTGCCTACTGCTGGCCACGTGCGCATCTGCTGGCGTAATAAGGGGATCACCCTTTGCAACATGCAATACAGCAACGCCCGCATGAATGTGCTACGTTGTAGGCAATAAAGTACCTAACATATCTCTTCCCTTTGAAAAGATACCACAAACCGCACTGGACATTATAACCAAGCTGTTGCCTGGTTAGTTTATTCTGTGGTAGCTGCACCCAGACCTCCCAGGTGTAGCGTTCTAATCTAGGACCCTGATCGATACTGTGACCTTATGCCCCTATTCGGCTATAAATCCATTTATTCCCTATATTGGCATAACCGTTCAAGTGCAATGTCAGGAAACTCGTCTCTGGCCTCACACGAACAGAGCCACATTTCAGAATAGCTTTCTCTGCCACTTCCTTTGCAACCAATTAGTGCAATGACATAGCAGAAGTTACTATCTGAGATTCCTAGATTAACACTCCGAGTTCTTCAACAAGATAAAAACTCAGCAAACCTGGAAATCCCCGCTTGCTGTGTTTTGATTAGTAATAGAACTCTAATGAGCACTGATAAACGATCACTTCCTAGTGACATCTTTATTGACGTCTTATGTCCAAAAACTTACGTCAAACAAGGCACCTTTCAGGTATAAATATTACCAACATTGCCTTAAGCAAACGCTGTGCTGAAGCTATCAATGCCATAGCTACTGTGTTGCTGTCTGCCGTTGTTTCGCTGAAGCTGATGCTGAAGCTATCTCGCTGCTGCTGAAGAAGTTGTCATGCTGATGATACCATAGCTGCTATCGCTACTGCTATCGCTGCTAACAAGCGAACAATGGTGTGGTGAACTTAGGAGCTGAACAGCCGTCCCCTGCGAAGAGCCCAGCAGATGCAAGCTGCCCGCGGACACTGCCCCTCCTCCTCCTCCTCCTCCTCGACGCGCTGAGAAGAGACGCTGTCTTTCTCCTGCAGAGAAATCCAGCTCCGGCGTTTCTAGTCTACCCTTGCGGGTGACTGGGATATCGAGTCCTGAGGGAGATACCAGACCTCCATCATTCTATTCCAGAGGTATGGTGTTGACTAAACCCTTAGAGAGAATTCTTGAAGCAAACCTTGGCAAAACCAACTTAACTTAAAGCTACTTACTTACTCCCCTCCCAAGTATTAGGCTTAGGTCAGGTACACTGGGGTAGGCGTAGTTAGAAGCACCAGTTGAGTATTTTAGCCTAATGTATATATGAATGTATATATGTTTTATTCATTTTAAACCATTGTATGGCTAAGAAACCATATCAATGCTTTTACAGTATTATTTCACAATACTTATCTTACTGTACGTACTTTTTATAATAACAAGTCTTGCAACTGTGGCAATTCATTTCTCTTGTACGAGAGGAAAGACTGTTCAATAAATGTTACCCTTTATTGACAACGCCCGTCTCTCTATTCTCTACATATTGTGAAAGTAAACTGCACAACCACTGACTGAGTAAAATAACTGTCTATTGTTTCACACGACCCTAGAGATTGACTCTTGATCTGAGGAGCAAAGTTGTCATGTTGCACGGTTGTTGGAAAACTGAATCCCTTCTTGGCTGTGCCAGGGAAGCTGATCACTTCCTATTCAGTCAAGAAAGTTTCCAGTGACCTCTGAGCTAGTTGGTAACAACCCCAATTAAGTTTAGCATAGTCAGTGGAGGCCTGGAAGATCCGCACTTCTACGTCGATACTACTGTTTATGTTATTACAATGCGCAGGGCCTATTGGGAAAATAGGAACTACACTACACAGGCAGCTTTGTTGCTGCCAATGTGACCAGTTGCGGAAATTGAGGGAATCTCACACTTACCACTTGCAACTAAAGCGATTATTTAAATTAGTATGATACGGTTTATCTGCGAGAACTTTCCACAGGTAACTGACACTCTCCCACGTGCAGTTGCTGTGAAACCTTTTGAACTAGTCCATCAAATTCAGCCAGCCACCCCCCTAGGTGGAGTTTTGCACTCCCTCCCAAGCTTCTGCTAGTGAAAACCACGGTCACGCCTCTTGTCCAGTTGAATTTAGTGATTCATGCTGACAAACCCAGGGGGGCTAATACTGGGCTGTAAATATGAGGCACCAGATGACCTTAAATATTCAGCTTGGAGGGCTGGGTGTTGACATTGCCTGGCTGAAGTGCAATACCATTGACTTCTGACATGATATGCCAATGCAGGGGGAAGTCAAAATTATCCAGCCCGCCTACTTTCTTTCTCAGCTATCTGTGTATGGCACTTGCTGGAGCATGACGCTTGTCTACTTGAAGTGCAAGTGTTCCCGCAGGCATGTTGCAGCTGGATCAGAGATCTTTCTTACCCCGCTACTGATATTCATTTTAACCACCACAGACGAAGGAAGGTTGATTGCCACCAGAAATTGGCCAATTGGCTGACACCCAACGGGACCTGGCAGTCGTATTTTAACTTTATATCCTTACAGCATGGGCTGTATAAATGCGGCCCAGGGTGACCTTAAACAATCAGCTTGGTGTGGGTGGGTGCCGCTAACATTACCTAGCTTAAGTGCAATCCTTTTGACAGTCACTCCTGACAAAATGTAGAGGCAAGAGTTATCCAGCCCGCCTTACTTCCTATCCCAGTTATCTGATTAAAATAGTGAAAGATGCACGTTGGAACTGGCAGCTGATACTGTTACTTACGCCTGCAAATGCTCTGCTCAGAGCAGCCCGCTAGACAATGGCTTCCATTGAAAGGCGGTGCCAACAGACCTCAAGCGCATAAGGCGGTCCCTCTGAGTAGGGCTCTAATTCAGTGATACTACAGGTGAACGCGGGATGAAAGGGGGAGTAGTTTTTGTAGTGCTCCTGTACTGCTCTTGCAGTGCTCCTGTACGGCTCTTGCAGTGCTCCTGTACTGCTCTTGCAGTGCCACTATACTGCTCCGGCATTGCTCTTGCAGTGCTCCTGCATCGCTCTTGTAGTGCTCCTGTGCTGCTCTTACAGTGTAGTGCTCCTGTACTACTTTTGAAGTGCTCCTATAGTGTTTTTGTAGTACTCTTATGTGCTGTTGTGAATTAGTGCCCAGACATTTAAAAGGAAACGAAATCAAAATCTTCATCTGCTAGAAATGATCGTGCTCATCTTTGCTTTTTACTTCAAAGGAAGTTGGGTTCACAAAGACACGTAGAAGTTCTTAAAGAGCACCCCTCCGCTACTCTCTCGTCCTCATCACGGATGTGGCGTAGTTCTAGCTCCCCCACAACTAAGAGCACTGCCAGCCTCTGAGCTGGAGTGAGATCCGCTACAAGTAAACCACCCCATCCCATAACGGGGTCCCGCAGTCTAAAGGACACCTCAGGACTCCTGTGCATCAGTCGGGCAGTGACTGAAGCGTGGAACCCCCTCTTCTGGGTAGAGCACTGTGACAGGTATATTGGGTCCTGTTCTCAACTTCTCACTCCAAAAGATTTCGAAATGCGAACGTATGTTTGTTTTCGTTGCTGGGGCGAGGTGTGACTTCCGCAGTCCTCCTGCCACCCTGGGCAGGCCTGGCCCGCTGGTCCGGAGCTGCCAATCTGTCAGAACGCTGAAGCTCGTGGTGTGTTATTCTACCACCGGGGGACTTTTGACGGTTTGCCAATCATTGGGTAATATTAACACAAAAACAAAACTCTTTCACTTGAAGTGGCTTCCCGCTTCTAATCTTACACACATTTTGATGCTGTGTGTATATCTAATTCATTCACACATGTATATGTGTGTGTAGCTCTGAGTGTGTGGTTGTGGCTCTGTGTGTGTGTGTGTGGCTCTGTGTGTGTGTGTGTGGCTCTGTGTCTGTGTGTGGCTCTGGGTGTGTGTGGCTCTGTGTGTGTGGCTCTGTGTGTGTGGCTCTGTGTGTGTGTGTGTGTGTGTGTGTGTGTGTGTGGCTCTCTGTACGTGTGTGTGTGTGTGTGACTCTCTGTGTGTGTGTGGCTCTGTGTGTGCTGTTCTGTGTGTGTGTGGCTCTGTGTGTGTGTAGCTCTGTGTGTGTGTGTGTGTGGCTCTGTGTGTGTGGTTATGTGTGTGTGTGGCTCTGTATCTTTGTGTGTCCCTCTGTGTGTGTGACTCTGTGTATGTGTGTGGCTCTGTGTGTGTGTGGCTCTGTGTGTGTGTGTGTGTGTGGCTGTGTGTGTGTGTGTGGCTGTGTGTGTGTGTGTGGCTCTCTGTGTGTGTGTGGGTGCAAAAGCAATAGGTCTCGCGTTTGCAAAAGATTAAGCTATTGGCATTGTAAATGACAATGCCATTTATTTATCTGTTTTCAAAACCAACATATAAATAAAAATGTTGTCATTTACACACATTTTGATGCTGTGTGTATATCTAATTCATTCACACATTTATATGTGTGTGTAGCTCTGTGTGTGTGTGGCTCTGTGTGTGTGTGGCTCTGTGTGTGTGGCTCTGTGTGTGTGTGTGGCTCTGTGTGTGTGTGTGTGGCTCTGGGTGTGTGTGGCTCTGTGTGTGTGTGGCTCTGTGTGTGTGGCTCTGTGTGTGTGTGGCTCTGTTTGTGTATGTGTGTGTGTGTGTGTGTGTGGCTGTGTGTATTTGTGTGTGTGTGGCTCTGTGTTTGTGTGTGTGTAGCTCTGTGTGTGTGTGGTTCTGTGTGTGTGTGGCTCTGAGTGTGTGTAGCTATGTGTGTGTGTGACTCTGTGTGTGTGTGGTTCTGTGTGTGTGTGGCTCTGTGTGTGTGTGTGGCTTTGTGTGTGTGTGTGGCTCTGTGTGTGTGTGTGTGGCTCTGTGTGTGTGTGTGTAGCTGTGTGTGTGTGTGTGTGTGGCTCTGTGTGTGTGTATTTGTATGTGGCTGTGTTTGTGTGTTTGGCTGTCTGTGTGTGTGTGGGTGCAAATTCAATAGGTCTCGCATTTGCGAGAGATTAAGCTATTGGCATTGTAAATGACAATGCCATTTATTTATCTATTTTCAAAACCAACATATAAATAAAAATTTTGTCATTTACAGTGCCAATAGCTCTAACTTTTGCAAAGGCGAGACTGTTGCATTGTAAATGCTTGTTTATTGTAGTGCCTGCCCCGGGGAGGGGGCGATCCCTGGGGCTGAGAATAGTGCAGGGGGGGGCGCAGCCCCCCGTCCATTTAAAAAAAAGAACTTGGCCCCGAGGAGGTGATGGCTCTGTGTGTGTGGCTCTGTGTGTGTGGCTCTGTGTGTGTCGCTCTGTGTGTGTGTGTCTGTGTGTGTGTGTGTGGCTCTCTGTACGTGTGTGTGTGTGTGACTCTGTGTGTGTGTGTGCCTCTGTGTGTGTGTGGTTCTGTGTGTGTGTGGCTCTGTGTGTGTGTAGCTCTGTGTGTGTGTGTGGCTCTGTGTGTGTGGTTATGTGTGTGTGTGGCTCTGTATGTGTGTATGTGCCTCTGTGTGTGTGGCTCTGTGTATGTGTGTGGCTCTGTGTGTGTGTGTGGCTCTGTGTGTGTGTGTGTGTGTGTGGCTCTGTGTGTGTGTGTGTGTGGCTGTGTGTGTGTGTGTGGCTCTGTGTGTGTGTGTGGGTGCAAAAGCAATAGGTCCCGCGTTTGCAAAAGATTAAGCTATTGGCATTGTAAATGACAATGCCATTTATTTATCTGTTTTCAAAACCAACATATAAATAAAAATGTTGTCATTTACACACATTTTGATGCTGTGTGTATATCTAATTCATTCACACATTTATATGTGTGTGTAGCTCTGTGTGTGTGTGGCTCTGTGTGTATGTGGCTCTGTGTGTGTGGCTCTGTGTGTGTGTGTGGCTCTGTGTGTGTGTGTGGCTCTGGGTGTGTGTGGCTCTGTGTGTGTGGCTCTGTGTGTGTGGCTCTGTGTGTGTGTGGCTCTGTTTGTGTGTGTGTGTGTGTGTGGCTGTGTGTATTTGTGTGTGTGTGGCTCTGTGTTTGTGTGTGTGTGTGTAGCTCTGTGTGTGTGTGGTTCTGTGTGTGTGTGGCTCTGTGTGTGTGTAGCTATGTGTGTGTGTGGCTCTGTGTGTGTGTGGTTCTGTGTGTGTGTGGCTCTGTGTGTGTGTGGCTCTGTGTGTGTGTGTGGCTCTGTGTGTGTGTGTGTGGCTCTGTGTGTGTATTTGTGTGTGGCTGTGTTTGTGTGTTTGGCTGTGTGTGTGTGTGTGGGTGCAAATTCAATAGGTCTCACATTTGCGAGAGATTAAGCTATTGGCATTGTAAATGACAATGCCATTTATTTATCTATTTTCAAAACCAACATATAAATAAAATTGTTGTCATTTACAGTGCCAATAGCTCTAACTTTTGCAAAGGCGAGACTGTTGCATTGTAAATGCTTGTTTATTGTAGTGCCTGCCCCGGGGAGGGGGCGATCCCTGGGGCTGAGAATAGTGCAGGGGGGGGGGGCGCAGCTCCCCGTCCATTTAAAAAAAAGAACTTGGCCCCGAGGAGGTGATGGCCTACAGGGGCTGTCCCTAAGGCTCCCCCCACTAAAACAGGTTTATGGCCCTGGGGAGGTGCTAGTCCCCGGGGCACGGGGGTCCTCGAGGTCCCTCTGATTTTTTGTTGCTGTTTGGCCCCTGGAGGTGGTGGTTTCTAGGGCCTGGGGCGATTCAAGAGGCCCCTCCATTTATCAATAAACAAGCCTGGGGGATGGTGGTCCCTGTGGCATAATACGACCCACGATAGGTGGCTTGTGCACCCCCTACTTATTTGGGAAATGCCCACCTGGGGGCCGATAATTAGCGAATTGCGGGAGCCGGTGCTCCATTTTCTTTTCTTAGATTTACAATGTTTTTAAAAAAGCCCTTCTTTCCTGTGGGATCCCCCCCCCGCCCCCCACTCCCCCAAGAGGCCTAGGGCAGTGGTTCCCAAACTTTTTTAACCTGTGGCTCCCTTGAACTAATTGGCAGTTGGCCGTGGCTCCCCACCATTGTTTTTACCGGTGGGCGGGTGGAGGGATGAAAGCAAGACCTCAGGAATACTTCCTGTTGGCTTCCTTAAATTAATTGGGATGCAGTGAAGGTATTAGGGATAAAAAGGATAGCAGCTGCTAGCGAGCTATTCACAAACTACCAGCAGACCATTAGTCATTCTCAGAGGTGTTGTAAGCACATCAACTAGTACCCGAATAGCATCACATCGCAAATTTTGGTACACTGGACAGATGATTTTTCTCCTTTTCTTTAAATTAAAGGTGACGAGTAGTATATTGGCAAGACCTGGGGTGCACATCTACAGCACTTTTTCCATTTCGAAAGTAAACACAAAAAATATTTTTTATAAATGCACATTAGGGAGGGCGAGATACAGGATGTACTTAAATATTGCAGTGGTTCACGTATTTGTTGGGTTGACTTGACATGGTGGCCCACCCAGAGCCCACTCTCCCACCTCATGCCATTGGCATTTCACCTTTTATTATGGAGTTTGCACACTGGAATGCAGGAGGGATCATTTTAATTCTCCACAGCAAACAGATTAATAATCTGTACTTAATACATGCATTTTGTGGTCATAGCAATCCTTTTTGTTTTTCTATCCTCAATGCAGCAAGTTTCTTTTTTTATGTTTTATTCAGGATTTTAATTTTACCTGCTGGACCATGCCAAAGACTGATAAATATTGGCAGAGCCTACTGGTCTAATTATTTTTAAACTTTTACACATGAAAGGCGAGTCTAGCTGCTAGTTGTAACAAATAAATGCAATAGCCGAGAGCATTGGTGGATCTACAGATGTGGGGGTATGATCACTGACTCACTGTCAGTGAAATTGCTCTCCATCCCAGCTCCCCCATTAAGTGAGGCCTTTCCCCACCCAAGCCCCTGCACTTTGAGTGTTGGGTTTGGAGGCCCTCTTCCACCTGCAGGTTTCACCTGCGCCTCATCCCTGGTGGTCCAATGGACCTCTGTCTCCATTCTCTGCTCCGTTTTCTCTCCTTTTTCCCTCATTTTTTCCTCACTTCTATCTCCCCCTTCACTCTCCTTCTGGGTCTTTTCTCCACTTTGTCGTTCCCCCCTCATTTCAAGCTCACCTTTCACTCTCCTTCTGTATCTTCCCTCAGTTTTTTACCCTCATCTCAATCTCCCCCTTTCACTCTCCTGTGTCCTCTGTGTCTTTCCTCCACTCTTTCTTGCACTTTTTCTGTCGTTTCCCCCTCATTGACCTTCATTGACCTAAAATGTGGCAGTGGATTGAGTCAGCACTTTGACCTAATACATGGGTGCCACCTTGTGCCAGTCACATTATTGCTTTTTAAACTGCTTTCACACCTTCCGTAATTATTATTTTTGGACCCATTTTGTTTGTTGCACCATTCATATATCACAATGCTAATTATCTGATAGCATAATCTTTACAGCCTGATTCAGAATTGGTTGAGCAATAACTATCATCTGTTTGTTTTTTACGGAAGAACAAAATGAATGAATAAAATATCCTTGCTTTTCTTTGGAGGACATTTCCATAGCAATATTAGTTTGTAAACAGATTGAAATGAAGGAATGCATCTGTTTAGTACCTTTTCACTTACAGGGCCAAGGGCATGTTCAAAAATCTACACCGCTGCTTTATTATTATTTATTATGAGATCTTTGAAAGTCAAATATATGTTTCAGCATGCCATCTGGAGATCGTGTGTTTGAATGCAAATGTAAACTTTGTATTATTGTCGAACTTGTGGCGGGTGCTAGCTAGTTAAAAACAACTGACGGCTGTTGCTAAAATGTATTACAATAACAAAATGCTTGTCAATCAGCACGTACATAATGCTAACATTTTAAATCATTCGTGAGACAGTTCAACTTAAAGTTGCCTAAAATTAAATAGCGTGGCACGTGACAGCGGTTTCATAACAATGCCATATTCCATTCAGTGTTTCCCGTGGCTGCATTTTGTATTTCGCCTCGTAGCACAGTAGCCTGAAATATCTGCAAGTCAGATGGTATGATTTATTGGTTTTCATTTCACCGTTATAGGTAATTTGCCATCCGGATTATTTTCGCATAGCTCTGCATGACGCCTGTTATTCTTCAGATCATTCAAACTGTATCCATATATAAAGACCCGATAATCATTTTACATTTTTTTAGCCACCCTCTGCTAGCAAAAACATGTTTTACTGTCAGACTCTGAAGTCATAAATCTTTGCAGTGGCTAGCCTGCCAACCTCTCCATGGTAGTTACGTTTTTCCCCATGTAGGAAAAGAAAGAAAATGGGGCTTGGTTTGTTAGAAATGAAGCCTTTGCGCAGCGTTTGTCTGTTTATTCATGCAGGAGGGTGCGTGTGATCGTGTCTTTGTTTGTTTTTATCGCGCATAATTACTCTGGTGTTCCTGCACTCGGCACTTCTGACATCGCTGCACAGGGGGCCTAACGAGGCCAGATGCTATCTTTCCAACATAGTGCGGCGGCGCCCCTGGCTACTGATAACGGCGCACCAGGGCGCCGCGGCGCACAGTTTGGGAACCACAGGGCCTAGGGCATAAGGATATTTCTACCCTGCCCCCCATTTTTAGGTCTCGCCTGTCGATGCGCATGCGCATCGAGCAAGGCGAGAGTATTGCGAGTTATCCACTCTTTATCCACACTGCAAGGAATCGTGGCGATTCCTTGCAGTGCCCGTGACTTTTAAGGTCAATGCGCATGCGCATTAAGCTTATGCGCATGCGCATTGACCTTAAAAGCGCGTGCGCGTGCACGTCCGTCTATGTTTACCCGCTCCGCCCCCTCCCGCCGTGTCGCATTTCTCCTCCCCCTCCCCTCTCTTCCTTCCGTCTTCCTGCCGTGTCGCACCTCTCCCCTCTCCGCCCCCTCCCCTGCCCGCCGTGTTACGTGCTCGCCCAGTTCCACCCCCTTCACCCGCTCCCTCTTGCAATCCATCTCTGCCTACATGTTTCTCTCGTTTGCATTTCATTCCCCTCATCTCCTTCCAACTCTACCCCTTGCTTACCGTCGACTGCTCTCCACAGGCCACAGTGTACCGACGAACGCATTTCCCAATAGAGGCAGTCTGAGTAAAACACACTGATAAATCAAGCCCTTAATATGTCACTCTTTATGCCCCAGCCCCTGTTACTCTGCAGTCTCGCTCTGTTCTTCTTTATCTTGGACATGATCTACCAGCTTTTCTTTCCTTCATTGTATCTCTCAGTTTACCTCCCTTCCTCCTCCTCTCTCTCTCAGTGTCGCTCTTTGCCTCTCTCTCCCGCTCCATGTCTCTTTCACCACCCCGCGCTTTTTGCAGCCTTGCACTGCCCGCCTTTGCCTCTCTGCCATCACCCGGCTCCCCTTCCTCCACTCGCTCTCTTCCCAAGCAGCTGGTTGTAAATCCGAGGCCTCTCTGGGACTGCGCTCGGCACTCCCGCGCCTTTTCACTCGATTGCTCGTTGTTTACTCCGTGATTATTGTCGATGGAATTAACCTTCATTAACCTTTTATTTCCCTCTCCCAATAAGCTGGAGTTTACAGTATTTCTGTTCCGTTCAGTTAGCCTGAAAGGCATCAGGGCTGCGCGCATGCAGTCTTAGGATGGGTTGACCACCCCTCCCCGCATACTAGCCAATGCCACAGCAAGCCCCCTCCCCCCCAGTTCAAGGGACGCTCGAGAGACCCTCAAGAAAGCTGTCCAACCATCCATCGGCGCTATCCCCAGATGCAATATGCAATGGCTTCTTTCTTCCTAGAGGGCAGCCTGGCCGGAGGTTTTTCAGGCAGCAGGCTCAAACTAAGAAGCCTAACGCAAACTGGCGCCTCTCCACCCTACAGAATTGGTCGAGGGACTCCCAAGCCTCCCGTATTTTTAAGATTTATGAGACCGTCCTTGGCTGAATAGGGGTCCCCTGAATGGAGCAAAAATTAAACCAAAACCACCAGCTGGGGCTGTAAAATCACACAACAGCCAGTCATCGGCAAGCAGTCCGGAGCTTCCGTCTTCCCGGTGAGTCTGCCCATACTTTGCATGGCAGTGCATCACAATAGATTACAGTGGGCTCACATGAACACACCACACAGGCCGAGCAAGCAATATATTTCATATGTTGTACTCTGGGTAAATGTGAATTACTTTTATGTTTGGGTTGCTTTGCACTTGAGAGTGTTAGTTATGAAACTTCGGTCAATATTGTATCGTTAAGTCCAGATCAGTCTGCTACACAGTCTTTTCACACAGTTGTTTTTTGCAGTCAAGCTGGATCGATCTGCACAGATTTGCCTCAACCCTCAACCCCTCACCCTCAACCCCTCACCCTCAACCCCTCACCCTCAACACCTCACCCTCAACCCCTCACTCACCCTCACTCACCCTCACTCACCCTCACTCACCCACCCTCACTCACCCTCACTCACCCTCACTCACCCTCAACCCCTCACTCACCCTCACTCATCCTCACTCACCCTCAACACCTCACCCTCACCCACCCTCAACCCCTCACGCTAACTCACATTCACCCTCACTCACCCTCACCCTCACTCACCCTCACTCTCACTCACCCTCAACCCCTCACTCACCCTCAACCCCTCACTCACCCTCAACCCCTCACTCACCCTCACTCACCCTCACTCACCCTCACTCACCCTCACCCTCACTCACCCTCAACCCCTCACCCTCACACAGTGCAATAGGTCTCGGAGGATTTTTAGTTAGAGCTTTTAGAATTGTTTATGGCTTTTTTTATTTGTAATTCTTTAGCATTGGCTACAGGAAACAAAAATGCTAAAGATTTACAACAAAAAACCCATAAACAATTCTAAAAGCACTAACTCTAATGCTGCGAGACCTATTGCATTTCCAATGCTTGTTTCATTTGACAGTTTTTCTGGTACTCAGCTTACGTCGATTCCCAAAAAGGCTGCCAGCACTTCCTGGTTTGAAGTGTTGGCAGCCAATCATCTCTGAGAATAAGATCTGGAGGGTTTGTGGATCATTCGCATCCCTATATATCCAAATTTGGATTTTCCTTTATATTTAAAAAATGACTGAATGGATTTATGCCAATCTACAAAATGGGCGCTTTCTGGACCAACAGCTACATTTCTGCCAAATTTGGTGTAATTCTTTCAGCAGTTCAGGCTATAGACGTTCCTATAAAAATAAACATGGAGAAAATGTGTTTTGGGACCTTCCCTTTTCACAGTCCCTGCTGGACAGATCACCCCAAAACTTTCAAGACAGCAGCTGAAGTGAATGTTGAACTCGTTTTTTTAAATTTTGCGAGGATTCATCAAACACCAAAGTGATTGGCAAGTGAAAAAATACGGTGAGACCCTGTCAAGTTGGCCTGTTGCCTCTTGAGAACATGCCTACTCCTTGCCTCCCTTCCATCACCATTTGCTGCCCTCTGCACTGTCTAGGCTGAGTTGAGGCTATTTCCTTCGACGCTGCTCCCATTTACTATCATTGCACCTTGCTGGTGCCCCTGCCTAAGCCCCTTCCCCGCTTACATCTGTGGGACTGGCTGATCTCTGGGCCTGGCCTTGGGACTGTTAACGCCTTCTGCACCATAACGACTTCCTTCCCGTGTGTGACGCTTACAACGTCTACCACTGCTGCCACTGTGGTGTGGCTTGGGTCTGTACACCAATGGTTTGTGGGGACCTCAAGCAATGTAAGCTCACCTTGAACCACGTCAAGACGACTAGGAGGTCTGATTTCCCATCTGATGAAGAGGATGGGCATGTTGCGACTCAGCTTTCTGACACACAGGGAGGTTCTGCTGCTATCATGGCAGAGCTCTGGGCTGACTTCTGCACCATCGACACCCATTTGAAACCCTGTCTGTGTGGCTGGATTTCAGCCAGTGCCGACCTCTTCCCTACAGGATGAAATGCTCCCTGGCTCATCTACAAACAATGCTGCTCACTTTTTGTACCCACTGGCTGATTATCTTTGTTAAAAACCTGTTCTATATTCAGCTCAAAATGATCCTTCTCATGTAACCCTACTACTACGTACACTTTTCAACGTGGGCATCAATTGCTATGACGTTGTCTGTTCCTCAGGGAGTATTCCATGTTTCACATGTTGGGATTTTTATTAGGGGTGGGTGAAGAATTCTACTCCGCTGGCAGAGTTTGCAGAATTTTGCCCCCTCTGCACTCCGCACAGAGTTCGGGGGGAACAGCCTTTACAACCCGGGTATTACCACGCGCTACTATTACAACGCTGCTATTACAACGCAAGTTGTTACAACGACTTGCGCTGGAGGGTGCTGTTGGATAGGGAATTGTTTAATTTAATTTTCTATTCCAACAACTTCCCTACTGTAATGTGGGCTGGAGTTGGAATAGAAAATTAAACTATTCCACTATCCAGCGCTTACAGCGCAAATCATTGTAAGGACTTGCGTTGTAATGGCACACGTGGTAAAACCCCGCGTTGTAATGCCATACAACCGAGTTCCGAAAAACTTGACGACATGGAGTGGAGTTTTTGCTCTTGTGCAGCTCTCCAATGTTAAGTTGCAGAGCGAGAAAATCATACACTAGACTATCTTCTAGCGAGATTTCTGAGTGGGGGTGGTCATAGAAGTTCGCTACTGCTCACGTTGGGAAAGCTGCCGCTTGTGTTGACGAAGCTGCCGCTCGAGTAGAAAATGTACTTGAGCGGCAGAAAGAAGCAGCACCCTCTGGTGCTCCACATGATGCCATTCATGCTGATTTTACAGTGCAGGAGAAACTCCTGGCACTTTTTAGTGTGAACAGCGTGACGTACCGGATTCCACCGCACCCGGAACTCTGTATAGCTCGGCTGAGTTTTTTCTGCACTTCACGGAGCTCTGCACAGTGCAACTCCGCAAACTCAGCTCTAGCCAATTTTTTGTTTTTTGTTTGTTGTTTGGATATTGCTGGGTCTCTATTGCCTAGTGTGATCGTAGGGTGGTTTTTTGATGGTTGACGTGGATATTGCTTTCTGTTTTCTTTTTGCTTCTCTAGTATGTTGGAAGAAAACGCCCCTTGCTTCAAACACACGACTTGACTTACAAGACCACTCTTTTCATATCGATGACAGGGGTGATAAACAGCTGGCGGAACTCATGTTTCTGATGTGGAATATCCATGGTCTTAACAATCCTCGGAAAGGCAAAGAGGTATTTTCATATCTCCCTAGACCAGACGTCTTCAATCTGTGGGGCGAGACCCCCAGTGGGGTCCTGGAGTCCTGGGAAGGGGGTCGCGCATTCCCCTTCCTCACTTAGCCTGGATTCGAAAACATTTGCTTTCGTTATGGAAAAAATACAGCCCTCCTGGAACAGCAAATGCCGCTTGTTAAATGCTTTATTTGAGTCGAGGCTCCTGAGCTGTGTAATGTTTTGTGCCAGAGTGCCTGGTCGCCTAAATAATTGTAAAGGGTGCATGGTCCTTCGCCCCATGTAAAGTTTATTTCATAACAATAAGATATTTTTCACTGGATAACAAATAAAAGGTACATGTCGATTGATAATTCCTAAGCTGGAAAAGATATACAGAATTTTCCTTTAAGTTTACCCTTTATGATTTTATTTTGCGATGCAAAATGGAACTGCAGTAAAAATACTATTATGTGTGCAGTGTCCCCTATGAAGAACAATTGTGTTAGTGTTACATCAGGATGTGGGTGTCTTAAAAGTGTCACAAAAAGTCCAGCTGTTCACACGGAAGTGGTGGAGGGTAAAACATTGTAACATTCATTTTTCCATACACCTTTGCAAAGGTGGCAAAATGAGTCCCTCAAGCCGCATACTCCGTGGGCAAGCATTCCTTGCATACATGTCAACATAAACTGTCTTTATTCTAGCAATTCCGTGAGTGTGCGTGTGTATGTTGTGTGTGTGCGTTAGACCTGTAAATCTCGTATACTAGCCGTAGCGGGCACCGGGCATTTTCCCAGTGGGCCGCGAGGGTGTGGGCTGGTTTTGGGCCCTGCAGGGCCGTTTTTGTTACGGTTAGCTGGCAATATCGGCTCCCTGTAACAAAATCTAAACCGGCCTTAGTAAACAGCTCGCCTGCACCCACAGAGGTCCGGCCGAGCACTTAGCCAGGCCCAGTTACAGTTCCCAGTTCGGCCCTGCTTGTATATACACACACAAACTTACAGGGCTATTCTTATGTAGGGTTAGACTTGTCCTTGGACCCAAAAACTGGGACATATATTAGAAATTAGCAGAAGTGTTGGGAAACCTGGACTGTCCAGGGAAATCCGGGACGTCTTGTCTTGTCCCCTAGGGCAGACGCCTTCAATCTGTGGGACACGACCAGTGCTTGAAATGGAAAAATTGAAGTGCAGGTACAGCATTTCTCTTGAGAAGTGCTGGTATTCTCCCTCTCAAAATAAAAAAGTGCTGTACTCCGTACCGGACAGTACAGGCCCATTTAAAGCACTGGGCGCAACCCCCAGGGGGGGCATGGAGGGAAGGGGGTTGCTCATTCCCCAGCCTCACTTTGCATGGATTCTAAAACAGTTGATTTTGTTTTGGAAAAAAGACAGCCCTCCTGGGACAGCAAATGTCGCATGTTAAATGCTTTATCTGAGTCTCCTGTGCTGTGTAAAAGTTTAGTGCCAGGGTGCCTAGTAGCCTAAAATAAATACAAATGTGCCCCATTAGTTTATCTGCAAGCGTGAAGTGTGCTTGGGACCCCATGAATCACTCCAAGCTTTGTGATGACAAAGAGCTGTTTTTTAGAGGTAGTGCAAAGAGTTAACAACTGGGCTGTGAAATGTTTGCTTTTAATCATACCTGTACTTACACCGCCCGTAGTACCACTAAGGAGGTGTTGAAGTGACAGTTATTTAAAAAAAGAAATTGCATTATAAAAGCCCTGGTATTCCTAAAATCTACATTTTGGAAGAACCATGTTATTGTATAACTATTTACACATTTTGTTTCAGTCTATATTTCACTGTGTGTGATGCAAGTATAAAATAATGATTTAGATACTCAGTGCTTTCTGTCACAGGCTGTGACCTCATAGCACTAAAAATGAACTATTCTCCACTGCACCAACCAAGATTTAATTCTGTTTCTCTCTGGTTGCACACAGGCCTCTGCAGTGCATTAACTAATAGAGGGTTCATAATGTACTACAATGCATTTCCCACTGAGTAACGACTTTTTAAATTTATTTCTTATTCACGATGCTCTTTATTTTATATTTAGGTACCTGATTGTGAAAGACTTAAAAAACAGAGAATATTTTGGGGCTCATTTATGAGATGCTTGCGCTGCTGGAGCACCAGTTTTATTGATGCTCTGGCGGCGCAAGCGTCTCAACCATATCTATGAGGTGGAGCAAAGTCACTTCAGTAAGACAAAGCAGGGCAAGTTGCTGGCTTTGTTAACTCTGCATTAAGGAGGTATTCCATGTGCGCTGCATGGGTATTGCCAGGTAACACCCATGGATTTTGATGCTGCCCCATATTTACAAAATCACTTAAACCGGGGGCAGCACCAAAAATGTATTTATCCCCAGTGAAAACATGTCTCCTCATTTTTTCCTCTTTCCGTGTGTGCTGCATTTTGCAGCGCAGCAATAAGTTTGGCGGCGCTGCCCAACGCCAATTCCTCATAAATGAGGCCCTTTGTTTTTAGCTACACCTCTGACCACGCCCCCACGCTCACTGACCTTTGGTTGGCTAAACACTGTTTAATATTATTTTCCCACTGTAAAAATAATTTTGTGTGGGAATTGTGGCGTTTATGGTTGTCGATAATGAGGAGTACCAGGTTCTAGAAACTTTTGTCAGGAGCGGGTCCCTACTCCTAAAAAGGTTTGACAAGGGGGTCTAGGCATCAAAAAGTTTGAAGACCTCTGCCTTAGACACAGCGTAAAGGTCGTAGAAAAGAAACATACCTCTCTCATAAGTCCTCTCCTACATTTGTGGCATCCTGGTAACCTCATAGATCATTTGCCAGTTATAATACTAATTCTCATGGGGTATGAATACTCCACCAGTATCCCCTTTGGCCACCAGACTATTTTTGAAGATAAGAACGGATGTTATGCCCTTGTGTCTGGTGCATTGCTGGGGACACAGGTTCTTCTATTGACTGTTTATGCCCCTAATGTAGACCATCTCCCTTCTTCCAGGAACTGTCGGCACTGCTCAGTCAATTTGACTCAGATATCATATTGATGGGTGGAGATCTGAAGGATATTTTCCACTCCTAGCTCAACACCACTAGCATGCATTCTGGCTGCAAATCACACGCACTGTGTGTCCTCCATGAACTTATTGACACACACTCTTAAAGATGTTTGGCATCTCTGCCACTCCCCCACACTGGGATGCACCTTCATTTCGGCCCCCACGCGGTGTGGACGCAGATGCTGGTCCATGGCGCATAGATGTACAGCCTTTGCCCCGTACATTGTCCGATCATGCCCCAGTTAAGCTAGTGATTGATCTCCCCTACAGAGGGGGTAGAGAGTGGTGATGGTCCTTCCCAGGTACATCTTAGTTGGATGAGGTTTTTTGTTCGGAACTTCACAACACATTCTTTAATATTTCGAACTCAACTCTGGTTCCGTTCACAGTCACGCTGTATTATGGGATACCTTCAAGAACGCGGTAACATTGATCGCATTCACGGTCTTTTTGCAGATTACGATAGTCACTGAATAAAGATTGGGTTTACAGGAACCCCTCGTCATTCTTCTACTCGGGGTGAGTCGGTTTTCAGCTTTTTTGACATTTTCATCTGAGAAATGTTCTCGACTACATTCGAGTTACGCATTAGAGATCAGCAGTAATTATTCAGGTTTTTTCAGCACACGTTTTTACAATGTGATGGTTTCTCCACAGAATTGGAGTATCATTGAACACATAACGTTTTCATCAGGGACACGGCTGTGTCTATCAGCTTGGTGAGTTACTGAAAGAACTTAAACATTCAACACCATCTAGAAATAAATAGTGGATAACATTTTTGACATTCAGGTTGCTCTTTTTAATTATCACAGATTTACAAATTGAGCACTCCTATATTCTGTCGAGCAGTTTCACAACATCCGATTCTTGAGAGAACAGATTAGTTTCTTACGGTGAGTGTGATTCACAGTTTCTGAGCACACACCACAAACTAGAACACTTACTTACTAGTCCACAACCTCCAGCAGAGAGGTTTGATTTGGAGAATGAGTGATTTTCATAAACACAGGGTTTCCTTTGGTGTCCATGTTTGGTGGAGGCTATTGATCACGCAATTTCTTTCTTCTTTTTTCTTTTATACACCCAGTGATTTACGAATCCTGGAAGTAAAAGCCTGGTGAAGGATCTCTGCTATACAATTATTCTCTTCATTTCATAACATCTGGTTTGATATTGACCTAGCAATAAGTTCATCAAAATCCAGTAATGTAATTATATTTTCATAAGAGGGTCTCCTCTGTTGTGTTGCCTTTTAGTAAATCCCTCATTTGAATTTTGAACACAAAGTTAAATGATCACCCAGCCATAAGCTGGTTAAGAATTCAGTTTAACATTTAAAAGTGATTACATGTTTTATGTTCATTACCTTACAGGGCCCCTGAAGAAGGGATCGCCCCAAAATGCATTGGGCCTGTTTTGAATTGTGAAACAAGATGGAAATAATGCACATTAATTGACAATTGATGGTCCTGTTTTTTCAAAAATTGTATAACAAGCATTACTGCATTTATTGAGTTTTGTCATATGAAAGCATGCAGTTTTCTAATGGTTCTTTGATCTCTTGAATACATAAATGATACAGAACAGTATTTTAAACTTGGTTTCTTTGCATTTATTACAAATGATTCACATCAAGTATTGCATAATGTGATATACTTTATACCAGTTGTGCATTTGGTACACTAGTGGGGATTCCATTAGCAGTTGTTCTTTTCAAGTAGGCTGACAGCCTTTTCCAAATAGCACACTTACCTATTACAACTTTAACTACATTTGAAAAACTTTAGTTTCATACAAAAAACAAAAGGTGTGCGCAGGTAATTACTTTATTGTATACCTTCAAGAAATACATACATAGATCTGTATTTCAAAACACCCGGGTGTACTCCATGACATTCGCAACAGTCTGGTTCTCATAGAGGCCAAATGTACTGATATCGATAGAGCCACCTCCCAACACCCTAATCTGTTTCCCTCCATAGAAGATCCGTCTTCATTGCAGAAATCCAGGACCTTGCTCAGAGGGAAACCACTTATCTGGGTAAATGCTCTACGGCTCGCAGATATGGCAAGGTGGAGTGTCCTGGCCACACTCTAGCCCGTCTCCTTCACCCCAGTCGGGACTCTGAGTGTGTGACTGAACTCCACTTGGATGGTGGTGTGTGGGTTACTGCCAACGAAGACATTATCCATCAATTAGTGTCATATTATGTGAATCTCTACACTTCGCGGTTAGACTCTGATGAGATGTCACGTTTGGCCTATTTTGAGGAAATAGTTATGGTCTGGCTTACTTTTATGGTTTTCTTGTATTAATTGTATATTTTTGTTTTAATAAATGTATAGGGCAATACCCTATTTTTAAGAATAAAATTTGACAACTTTTTAATCGATATCCAGATTGTGTGCATTATATTCAGTGCTCTTATGACGTTCTTTTGTGCTTACGTTATTCTTTGAATTGAAAGTGTATTGTTGAATTATTTGCTCCTAAGAAAACATTGTGTCTTGAACTAAGGTAGCTCTTTACCTCCCACAGTCTTACTGTGGCAGGCAAGAGTAGCGCATTAATAATTCGCCAAAATTATTTTGTTGAGGGACTATTTTTATGTATTCTTACTCGGGGCAGCACCAGCCAAGGCAATTGACTCCCTTGATGGCTACGTGGCCCCCAGCTTCCTATGGTCTAACAGGTGCATTTTATGAGGCATACAAGGGTATCCTCGTCCCTCACCTGCTAGATATGTACGCAGAAGCCCTTGATAATGAGGTCCTCCCCCCCACCCTGCAGAAAGCAGCGATCTCCTTACTTCTTAAACTTGGCAAAGACCCACATCACTGTGCCTCTTATAGGCCACATTCACTGCTTAGTTTTGACAATAAGATCCTAGCTAAGTGTGGGCGGAAAATCCATTCCGCTCGCGGATTTTGCGGATTTTCGGTAAATTCGCGAGCATTCGCGGATTGCGAATTTACCGAAAATCCGCAAATTCGCACGCGGATGATTTTTTTTTCTTGGTGATACAATTTTGCGGCGCGCGGCGTTCACTTACCGTCATTCAGCGTTTGCCGAGTTGTTTTTCTCGATATTTTGCGAGTGCTGCGCCATTTTGGATCTTGTTGCGAGATCCCGCGGGAGTTTGGCGAGCGCGATTACGTAATCGCGCTCGCCACCTTGCACAGCGAGAGTTTGTCAACGCGAGTACGCCGTGATCACGTATCACGAGAGTTCGCAATCGCGAACCCGTACATGCGGCGGGCAGCAACAATCTCGCACTCGTGAAAATATAAAATTTGCAATTCTGCACAAGAAATCCACCAGCAAGCAGCATAAACCTTCTTGAAATGATGATTTTTATCAGAATAACTCCTCAGGTTGACATTTGCTTGCACTTTATTTTGCAAGGAGTCCATTTTGGGGGGGGAGGGGGGTGGGGGTGGGAGGAAGGAAGTGCCCCACAGTCTCCAACTTCCTGTTCCTGTCCAGCAGGCTCCTCCCAGTGCTTTCTTCATGTGCTGGTCACTTTCATTCGGATTCTTCACCTGGAAGGATTACTTTTTGTGGATGCTGCTGGATATTTGGATTTGAGGCCTTTTTGACTTTCTTTGGATCACTTTTGGATTAGAAATTTCACAAGTAAGTTTCTTTGGGGCATTACAGTTGCTGCAACTACAATTTTGTAAATTTCGATTTTTGGGCTGTTGTTGGGGCCTTTTGCCCAGGGGTGTACTCAGTGGTGGGTGGACTGAGTCTTTCTGTGGGGTCTCTTTAACCACATGCGTGCGAGCGGAATTCTGCTCGCATGCTCAGATTTTCATAATCCCATTATTCATGACGAGCTGGGCTCGGCATCAGCGTGCGAGGAGGCTACGCCATGACGAGCCCAGCTCGTCATGAGCCTGGAAGGGGTTAATAAAAACATCATGGAGGGCCTGGATGGCTTGGGAATGGGATTGTGCTGATTTTTCTGTGATTTTCGTTTTTTTTGGCTGTTGTGGCCTTTTCACCAGGGGTACTGAGTGGTGCATGTGCCTAGTCTTTCTGTGGGGTGTCTTGAATTTAAACATCATGGAGGGCCTGGATGGCATGGGATTGTGTTGATTTTTCTGTGTTTTTCGATTTTTTGGGGTGTTCATGGGGACAGGCCATGTGGGTGGGTGCCATTTTGAGTGCTGCTACAGGCCCTGGCCATGTGCTGGGAGGGAGGGGGCCATTTTGAATGCAGGCAGTGTTCTTAGGTCTGCAACCATTTTGCCTAGCTTTCAACCTTTATGCCCAGGGGTACTGAGTGGTGCATAGGCCTAGTCTTTCTGTGGGGTGTCTTGAATTTAAACATCACGGAGGGCTTGAGATTGTGCTGATTTTTCTGTAATTTTCGTTTTTTTGGGCTGTTGTTGTGGCCTTTTCACCAGGGATAGTGAGTGGTGCATGTGCCTAGTCTTTCTGTGGGGTGTCTTGAATTTAAACATCATGGAGGGCCTGGATGGCATTGGATTTGGCTGATTTTTCTGTGTTTTTCGATTTTTTGGGGTGTTCATGGGGACAGGCCATGTGGGTGGGTGCCTTTTTGAGTGCTGCTACAGGCCCTGGCCATGTGCTGGGAGGGAGGGGGCCATTTTGAATGCAGGCAGTGTTCTCAGGTCTGCCACCATTTTGCCTAGCTTTCAACCTTTATGCCCAGGGGTACTGAGTGGTGCATAGGCCTAGTCTTTCTGTGGGGTGTCTTGAATTTAAACATCATGGAGGGCTTGGGATTGTGCTGATTTTTCTGTGATTTTCGTTTTTTTGGGCTGTTGTTGTGGCTTTTTCACCAGGGATAGTGAGTGGTGCATGTGCCTAGTCTTTCTGTGGGGTGTCTTGAATTTAAACATCATGGAGGGCCTGGATGGCATGGGATTGTGCTGATTTTTCTGTGTTTTTCGATTTTTTGGGGTGTTCATGGGGACAGGCCATGTGGGTGGGGGCCATTTTGAGTGCTGCTACAGGCCCTGGCCATGTGCTGGGAGGGAGGGGGCCATTTTGAATGCAGGCAGTGTTCTCAGGTCTGCCACCATTTTGCCTAGCTTTCAACCTTTATGCCCAGGGGTACTGAGTGGTGCATAGGCCTAGTCTTTCTGTGGGGTGTCTTGAATTTAAACATCATGGAGGGCTTGGGATTGTGCTGATTTTTCCGTGATTTTCGTTTTTCTGGGCTGTTGTTGTGGCGTTTTCACCAGGGATAGTGAGTGGTGCATGGGCCTAGTCTTTCTGTGGGGTGTCTTGAATTTAAATATCATGGAGGGCCTGGATGGCATGGGATCGTGCTGATTTTTCGGTGTTTTTCGATTTTTTGGGGTGTTCATGGGGACAGGCCATGTGGGTGGGTGCCATTTTGAGTGCTGCTACAGGCCCTGGCCATGTGCTGGGAGGGAGGGGGCCATTTTGAATGCAGGCAGTGTTCTCAGGTCTGCCACCATTTTGCCTAGCTTTCAAAATTTATGCCCAGGGGTACTGAGTGGTGCATAGGATTAGTCTTTCTGTGGGGTGTCTTGAATTTAAACATCATGGAGGGCCTGGATGGCATGGGATTGTGCTGATTTTTCTGTGCTTTTTGATTTTTTGGGGTGTTCATGGGGACAGGCCATGTGGGTGGGGGCCATTTTGAGTGCCGCTACACGCCCTGGCCATGTGCTGGGAGGGAGGGGGCCATTTTGAATGCAGGCAGTGTTCTTAGGTCTGCAATCATTTTGCCTAGCTTTCAACCTTTATGCCTAGGGGTACTGAGTGGTGCATAGGCCTAGTCTTTCTGTGGGGTGTCTTGAATTTAAACATCATGGAGGGCTTGGGATTGTGCTGATTTTTCTGTGATTTTCGTTCTTTTGGGCTGTTGTTGTGGCCTTTTCACCAGGGACAGTGAGTGGTGCATGTGCCTAGTCTTTCTGTGGGGTGTCTTGAATTTAAACATCATGGAGGGCCTGGATGGCATGGGATTGTGCTGATTTTTCTGTGTTTTTCGATTTTTTGGGGTGTTCATGGGGACAGGCTAGGTGGGTGGGGGCCATTTTGAGTGCTGCTACAGGCCCTGGCCATGTGCTGGGAGGGAGGGGGCCATTTTGAATGCAGGCAGTGTTCTTAGGTCTGCAACCATTTTGCCTAGCTTTCAACCTTTATGCCCAGGGGTACTGAGTGGTGCATAGGCCTAGTCTTTCTGTGGGGTGTCTTGAATTTAAACATCATGGAGGGCTTTGGATTGTGCTGATTTTTCTGTGATTTTCATTTTTTTTTGGGCTGTTGTTGTGGCCTTTTCACCAGGGATAGTGAGTGGTGCATGGGCCTAGTCTTTCTGTGGGGTGTCTTGAATTTAAACATCATGGAGGGCCTGGATGGCATTGGATTGTGCTGATTTTACTGTGTTTTTCGATTTTTTGGGGTGTTCATGGGGACAGGCCATGTGGGTGGGGGCCATTTTGAGTGCTGCTACAGGCCCTGGCCATGTGCTGGGAGGGAGGGGGCCATTTTGAATGCAGGCAGTGTTCTTAGGTCTGCAACCATTTTGCCTAGCTTTCAACCTTTATGCCCAGGGGTACTGAGTGGTGCATAGGCCTAGTCTTTCTGTGGGGTGTCTTGAATTTAAACATCATGGAGGGCTTGGGATTGTGCTGATTTTTCTGTGATTTTCGTTTTTTGGGGCTGTTGTTGTGGCCTTTTCACCAGGGATAGTGAGTGGTGCATGGGCCTAGTCTTTTTGTGGGGTGTCTTGAATTTAAACATCATGGATGGCATGGGATTGTGCTGATTTTTCTGTGATTTCCGTTTTTTTGGGCTGTTGTGGCCTTTTCACCAGGGGTAGTGAGTGGTGCATGTGCCTAGTCTTTCTGTGGGGTGTCTTGAAGTTAAACATCATGGAGGGCATGGGATTGTGCTGATTTTTCTGTGATTTTCGTTTTTTTGGGCTGTTGTTGTGGCCTTTTCACCAGGGGTAGTGAGTGGTGCAGGTGCCTAGTCTTTCTGTGGGGTGTCTTGAATTTAAACATCATGGATGGCATGGGATTGTGCTGATTTTTCTGTGTTTTTCGATTTTTTTGGGGTGTATAACTGAACTGATGTTCCTCTGTCTTCCATTGCTTTTAGGTGCACAAGACTCAAGAGAACCACCAGTGCTAGGAAGAAGTCCTGAAGCGGTGTGTGTGTGCAGCATAACGTCACGCGACGTCACGTCTGGCCACAGACAACTCGGCAACTCGTGCAACTGCGGCCTGCTGTTCTGACCTGCTCTGAAGAAGATGGCCCCAAAAAAAGTTCCCCGTAGCTCCTCTAGCAAGAAAGTTGCCACCAGTAAGGAGCAGAAGAAGCAAGTTACCAAGGAGACTGGTGTGCCGCCCGCCACATTTTTTGGGAGTAAAAAAAAAAGTACACCTGCAGCAGCAGCAGGATCTGCTGGGGACCAAGCTGGGAGCAGCACCCCCGTTCCATTGGGCTCAGTGCCACCACCACCACCACGCCAACTTAAGTCTAAGCCCTTGAGTGCTGCAGAGGCACTTAGTCTAGTTATTCAATCACCATCGACCAGTGATGTTGGCTCATCGCAAGAAAGTAGCAGCAATGTCCCTCAATCAACACAGGTTGTTGTAACTCATCTGATGAGTGTTGAACAACCACAGCCGCAACAACAACCACATGTGCAAGTACAAGCCCAAGTACATGTGGAAGGAGAGGCAGCGCAAGGAGATGCGCAAGCAGAGGTGCATGGAGGGTCACAAGTGCCCACAATAGTTGTTCCTCCCGAAGTAGGGGCACATCAGGAAATCGACAATCAAGCCGAGGTATCATTTGAGGAAGCCACTCCTCCTGATGATCATTCATTGTCTTCCACATCCCTAGCAAGGAAAAGATCAAGGGTGGTGTCTACATCTTCTTCAAGCCCACCTCCTTCTGATGATATGGATGAAAATTGGGAACCACCACGGCCGTCTGAGAGTGAGGCACACCATGATCTGACAAAGGTACTTAAGCGTAAAAGGAAGGTCGTCGAAAAACTCATAGTTATGGAGTGTGATGAGGCTCAAGAAGAAGTGGCGGATACTGCTGCTGATGAAGGCTCTCACGACGATGACCCAGTCATCATAAAGGTCACTGCAGCCCCAGCGGGCATGCAGCAAACAGACATTTTGACCCTAGCCCGAGAAGCTGCTGAGCGTGATGATATTGTTGACGAGGAGGCAATGGAAGAAACACCACAATCATTGGAGTTAACTAGTACACCAACACCTACCGCTTCCATATTTCTTCCTCGCCAGAAGGGACCTCCATCCACCTCGACCTCAATTAGTGGTGAAAGTGCAAAACGTACTGAAGTTCGACAATCCACATCCTCTACTTCATCTGGCATTAGCAGCAGGACCACTACCACCAGTATCGCCAGCTCCTCCGGCCCCCAAAGACATTTCAAGTCCGCAGTTTGGGACTTCTTTAGTGTTTGCCCAAAAAAGGAAAACCTCGCCATGTGTAGCATTTGTAAGTTTGCAGTTAGTCGTGGTAAGTTTGGTTCCAACTATGGTACCGGAGGCCAGAGAGGTCATCTTGAAAGAAAGCACGCTGTCAAATGGTTTGCGCACCTACAGGCGATCAAGGAAACCCGAATTGCACGTAATGAAAACGTTGATGTTTCATCTGATGATGACGAGGAGGAAGAAGACGTGTCAAACACTTCACTTACACCCAGTACCCCTGTCAGCAGCACACCCCATGTAAGCCACACTAAGAGTATGGAAGAGAGTGAGACACCAATGCGAAAAAGTTCATCAGCGAGCGTAACTGGGTCAAAGAAATCATCATCATCATCCCGTAAATGCTTGGTCCAGGGCAACATTAAAAAGATGTTGTTTACAGAAGCGCAATATGAACGCAACCACCCACTGACGCGTCTGTATAACACTAAGCTGGCTAAAATGCTAGCTCTAGACCTTCTCCCTTTTTCTTTTGTAGAAGGGGTTGGTTTTCTAGAATTAGTGGCAGCGCTCTGCCCTAAATGGAAGGTTCCTAGCCGGTTCTGTTTTGCCAGAGTTGCGGTTCCAGCACTACATGAAGATGTGCTTGAGGTGATTGGGGCAGCTTTGCAGAAGAGTGCTGTTCACACTATACATCTGACAACAGACATGTGGACCAGTGGCGCAGGCGCTGATTACATGTGCATCACTGCACACCGGGTCTCTTTTTCAGGGGTTAAAGCAAAGCTAAACGCAGGTGTTGACCAGGACCAAGATTTTAAAGCTGCTCGGAAACATGCAACACTAGCCATGTTTGGCTTGGAGAAACGTCACACAGCACAAAACATTTTGAATGAGTTTAACACAAAGGTCTTTCACTGGCTGTCCCCCAAAAAACGCCAGATTGGTTATGTTTCCACGGATAATGGCGCCAATGTAGTTAAGGCCATGGAGCTGGGTCACTATTTCAGAGTGCCGTGTTTGGCGCACTGTATAAACCTGGTTGTTAAAAAATTCTTGAGTGATAAAGACAGTCCAGCGTACGAGGTAGTGGACACCTGCCGAAAAATGTGCAACCATTTCAGCCATTCTTTTAAGGCCCGGAAGCATCTGAGGAGCCTGCTACATGAACGTCAAATGCCAGTGAAAGCACTCATCCAGGAGGTGGCAACACGTTGGAACTCAACCTTCTACACGCTTGAGCGTCTGTATGAGCAGTATACGGTACTCGATCACTATTTCTTAAAACAGGGTACAGCTCACAAGGACCTGAGAATGGATGCAGTGCAATGGGAGCTAGTTAAAAGCCTGACAGACATGCTTCGTCCTTTTGAGTTCTTCACGCGTGCAGTCAGCAAGGAGGACTGTAATTTGGGAAAAGCTATCCCATTGTTGTACATGCTGGAGCACCAACTGAAGGCGGTGTCTTCTGTGTTTCAAAGAAATGAAAAAACCAAGACCCTTTTGTTTTGGCTGAGAAATTATTAGAGCGCCTACAAGGTGATGAACGTCTTAAAATGATCCACTCAGAACAGCATAACATTTGTGCTACTATTCTGGATCCACGCTACAAAAAGGCGCTGGCAGGCCGAGCATTCTTTCCTTTTGATGATGAAGATGTTGCAAAGTACAAACGTTGGCTAGCCTTGTCAGCCAAGACGTTTGAAAGAGAACGGGAGCTCATTGAAGGAAAAGGCAGTACATCAGCATCAGCAGGCCATCCACAGTCAAAACAATCCACTTCTGCACCTGTGGCTGTGGCACAAGTGACCTCTCAGCCGTTAAAGACACCGGCAACCGGATCATCTGCACCAGACACAACAGTAACATTGGAGGCTGAAGAGGATTGGCTAGCTCTGCTTGGGTTTGGTTCTCAAAAGGTCACAGCAACAGCTAAGCAAAGTGGAGGAACCTTGGAGGAGGACCTTGAGTCGATGGTGCAGGACTATCTGAATGACTCAACAGAGGTCTATGTTAATGCTGAGCCATTGGCGTATTGGCATGGGAAAAAAGAATTGTGGCCACAGCTCTCCAACCTGGCTTTAAACTACTTGTCTTGCCCACTCGCAAGCATGTCTTCTGAACGTGTTTTCAGTGCTGCTGGTGGCATTGTAACTCCCAAACGGAGCCGCCTCCCGCCCAAAAATGTGGAGAGGTTAACAATGATCAAGATGAATCAGCACCTCATACCACCAGATTACAAAGTACGAGAAAGCAAGCCGGATGAAGACGAGGTGGACAGCAACGTAGATGAGGGAATTTCTTCTCTGTTAGGTGACACTGAGCTCACCCTGCCTGAATTCGCAGAGTATGAAGAGGAAGCCTTATTCTTATTCCTGGACCCTGACACCGAGCCCTGAAAATGAGACAATGAATCAATAACTTTCTTTTTCGTCCTTATTCACTTTTATTCCTGTGTGTCTGTCTTTCTTTGTTGTGCACAGTTAATATAATTCAAACTTTAATCACCTAATCACAAAAACAAGCCCATCAGCAGAACTGTCTTCACTTGTTTGCTTATTGATTTGAAGGTGCCGCAGTCTGCATTCCTCAGGTTCACAAGTTCAGAAGAACATGCTACTCTATCCTCCTCCTCCAGACTCCTATTTCCATCAAAGCAGAGGGCTGGATTACGCCCAATGAAGACAGACTCAGCACTTGTGGGGGTGTTCTACTTCTTTGCGGGTGAGTTGACGGCTCTGGGGCCATTGCTGGGAAGCTCTAATACCGGATAAAAGTGGTTTGGACCAAATCGGAGGCGGAATTTTTTGTGTGTTTTTGCTGACTTTCTTGCCTTTGAGGTGCTCTTTGGGGGGGTTCCGGGTGTTTGTGGGTGAGTTTTGGGGTCTGGGAGCACTGCTGGGACAGTCTAATCTTGATTGCATTTGCTTTTCAGGAAATCCGTCTTGGAAAACGGGAGTTATGGCCTAGCTGCACAGCGCGTTTGGACCGAAGGCCGAGAAATATTGTAAGTATGAGATTTTCCTTTTTGGCTGTTTGGGGGTGTTGTGCTTTTTGGCGGGTGGGTTGGCCGGTCTTGGGGCATTCCTGGGAAGGTCTAATATCGGATAGAAGTGGTTGGGACAAAATCCACGCTGATTTTTTATGTTGCTATTTCTGACATTTTGCTCAATGTAGCGTTTTTGGGGGCCTGTTTGGGGGGCTTCCTGGTGTTTGTGGGTGGGTTTCGGGGTCTGGGAGCACTGCTGGCTATGGATACTTTAGTTTGCAAGCGGTTTGAAGCAAATCCATGGTGGCAGAGGGGAGTTAGGGCCTAGCTGCAGAGCGCGCGTGGAGTGATTTATGGAAATTGGCAAAAAAATGACTAAGTCCCCATTTTTGTACTTTTGCTTTTTGGCTGTTTGGGGTTCTTCTACTAGTTTTCTCCTGGGTTGACGGCTCTGGGGCCATTGCTGGGAAGCTCCAATACCGGATAAAAGTGGTTTGGACCAAATCAGAGGCGGAATTTTTTGTGTGTTTTTGCTGACTTGCTTGCCTTTGAGGTGCTCTTTGGGGCGGTTCCGGGTGTTTGTGGGTGAGTTTTGAGGTCTGGGAGCACTGCTGGGACAGTCTAATCTTGATTGCATTTGCTTTTCAGGATATCCGTGGTGGAAAACGGGAGTTATGGCCTAGCTGCACAGCGCGTTTGGACCGAAGGCCGAGAAATATTGTAAGTATGAGATTTTCCTTTTTGGCTGTTTGGGGATGTTGTGCTTTTTGGCGGGTGGGTTGGCGGGTCTTGGGGCATTCCTGGGAAGGTCTAATACCGGATAGAAGTGGTTGGGACAAAATCCACGCTGATTTTTTGTGTGCTATTTCTGACATTTTGTTCAATGTAGCGTTTTCGAGGGCCTGTTTGGGGGCTTCCTGGTGTTTGTGGGTGGGTTTCGGGGTCTGGGAGCACTGCTGGCTATGGATACTTTTGATTGCAAGAGGTTTGAAGCAAATCCATGGTGGCAGAGGGAAGTTAGGGCCTAGCTGCAGAGCGAGCGCGGAGTGATTTGGGAAATTGGCAAAAAAATGACTAAGTCCCCATTTTTGTACTTTTGCTTTTTGGCTGTTTGGGGGTCTTCTACTAGTTTTCTCCTGGGTTGACGGCTCTGGGGCCATTGCTGGGAAGCTCCAATACCGGATAAAAGTGGTTTGGATCAAATCGGAGGCGGAATTATTTTTGTGTTTTTGCTGACTTGCTTGCCTTTGAGGTGCTCTTTGGGGGGGTTCCGGGTGTTTGTGGGTGAGTTTTGGGGTCTGGGAGCACTGCTGGGACAGTCTAATCTTGATTGCATTTGCTTTTCAGGAAATCCGTGGTGGAAAACGGGAGTTATGGCCTAGCTGCACAGCGCGTTTGGACCGAAGGCCGAGAAATATTGTAAGTATGAGATTTTCCTTTTTGGCTGTTTGGGGGTGTTGTGCTTTTTGGCGGGTGGGTTGGCCGGTCTTGGGGCATTCCTGGGAAGGTCTAATACCGGATAGAAGTGGTTGGGACAAAATCCATATGGAAAAGCCTTTTGGCACTTTTTGTAACTTAGGGTTTGTTAGGGTTAGCCCTAGCAGCAGGATTGCATGTGTTTCGGGGTGTTCTACATTTTTGCAGCTGAGTTCTGGGGTCTTAGAGCACTCGTGAGAATGTGTAATTTTGGTTGCAAGTCATTTGAAGAAAATCGATGGTGGGAAAGGGGGGATTTGGCATAGTTAAAGAAAGCCTTTGCCACTATTCTTAACTTAGGGCTCGTTAGGGTTAGCAGTATTTCTAATGCATGTGTTTGGGTGGGGGGGTTTTCGAGTCTTGGAGCAATGCTGGCTATGGATACTTTTGCTTGCTTGCAAGTGGTTTGAATACAATCCACGGTGGGTAAGGGGGTATTTGGGCCTACTTTTACTTTCAAAGTACGTTTTGTCACCAGTTTTCTGCTAGGCCTCGTTTTTTGACATCTGATTGGGGGTCTTCTACATTTTTGCGACTGGCTTTAGTAAGGGTCTGGGTGGGAGCACTGCTGGGAAGGTCTAATTTTGTTCTAAAACACAGTTTACAGTACACCTAGCTTGAGGGGAAAGATCCGCTAAATTAATCTGCCCATACTTATTTATCCTTCAAAAGGTGACTCAGACAGAGTACGCACTTTCAAAAATATTGTACTGTCTATTAGGAAAATCAAAGTGTGACTTTTTGGACTACACAGCGTACATACCTTATATTTATTTATCAGTGGTGTTGTAATATTATATCACTTCCTGTTTTTGGTTCAATAATTACAGGCCGGGTTTCAGTCTGTGCAATGGGGAAAAAAGGATGGAGTCAGGCTTCACAATAGCGAGCCGCAATTCAGCATCCGCCAGGCAGGCAGTGGACAGGGTGTCTTCTGGTCACCAACATTGATGGACGAAGCGTCAGCTGGAATGGAGGAGTGCCGCTAATAAGAGGAATTGTTTGCTGCATGCAACTTACTTACCAAATTCAACAGGACAACTACAACAACATACAGATACAGTATCCATTTTTTTCTTCTATGAGTGTGACTGCATTTCTTGGATCTCTCTCTGCTTCTAAATTGATCCCTACAGCCATTCTATAGGTTTTACTTCGGCTATTTTTTAAACCTAATTTAATGTAGTCCTGTACTGTCGCATTTTGTCATTCACGGTTGTCGAAAGTACTACTTACTTTTCAGTAACAATGCATTCAGTAGTGCATGCACTTCCTTTATGTCACGTAAAAGATTTATGGTTAGCTTTGTACCCAAAAATTTCTTTATGTTCAATTATTGTTTGTCCATGCTGTGCTTTTTTTTTCTCTCTCAACAAAACCTACCCAAAAAGAAACCCCCATTCCCATCCATTTTACAAACCCTAACCCTCTTCCCCCGGGCTGTGTGGTTTTGCTTGATGTGTGACTAAATGACATCAATAATTCCACACACTTGCTGGGGAGGATAAGGTCATAGCAACAGGCTGGTGAAGGAATCCGAGGATATATTCTAGACTTACTCAGCTTCAGTACTATTTCTTGTAGTAGTAGCCAATATCAAAAATCCAACACAAGTACAAGTTATACTGTCAATACTTTACCATTTGTTAGGCTACATTGTGGCACTGTTCTAGTGTACTGTCACCTGCTATATTCTCTATCGTACCGTTGTAATGCTACAGTAAGGACAAACCAGGTTTCATTTTCTTTTTTTCCATAGGCATGCAACTGCCACTGTGTCACACCACTAGTACCACCGCAATGAGGAGGAAATTTCATCTGCCCTGGATTGCCAACCTTCATCGCCATTTCCCGTGGAGCCAGCCCTGGGCCTAGCCCTACTTTCAAACACAAATTACAGGTAAGATAAGCGTTTGGTTGGAGGTAGTATAATGTAGTTTTAGGAGAGACGAGAGATTGACGGTAGTACTACTAAAGTCCTAGGACTATTCAGGAAAACAAACTTACTGTTAAACCCCCACCCACCAGACTCAAAAGCAGTAAAAAACAGGTATGGTCAGATAAAGTTTCAAAAAGTATATTTTTATAGCCCTAACAAAATAATCTCCCGCAAGACCCTCCCTAACCCCAACGATTGTCCTTCAAAAGAACCCAACTCCCAATTCCCACCCCCAAAAAGGGGCAAGGGATACTACGGCAGGGTGCTGTGGACTTTAGCGGCCAGGGCATCATGCTCCTTGCGGAGGGTGGCATGGTCGAAGCGGAGGCCCTCCACCAAGTTCTTATAGCTTAGGACCTCCTGCTCCAGGTAGGACACTCTGAGGCATAAGCGGCGCTGGCGTGCCTTGCAAATCCTGTGGGGGGCAGCTGCTGTCTTTGCTGCTCTGCGGTGGCGTTTGGCTTTGGTAGCCCGGCTCCGTACCGCTGGAGCACTGCGCTGGCTGGCAGCCCGTCGGGGCACGGAGGAGGATGCAGCTGTCCCAGTGGATGTTGTTGTGGTGGTACCGGTACTCTGCGTCTCCTCCTCCTCCAGGGCCACCAGCCGCCGATATTCTGCGACAGTGGCATCCAGCCTCCGTTGCCGGGCCATTCGAGCCAGCTCCCTCCTCCTTGATGGTATCTTTGATTTGGAAGGAGCAACTCTATGAAGAAAGAAAGACATAGTCTGTAACCAATGCTCCTTAAGATTAACACAAAATGATTGAGCAGAAAGTTGTGTCACAGTACAAGTAGCAAATTGAAAGCACAGTACATAACTATTGAGGACAGTATCTATGTAACCTCCGACTTCTTCATCCTTGCTCTAACATTAGTGGGAGTTTAAGGAACAAATTCTACGAGCACTATAGACTTCCATTACAGTCGATTATGACAGTACACCAGTCTTATTCTTCTTCTTCTCTCTTGTTTAGGAAAATTGGTACGTTATCTTATGCAAGCCGGCATAATGCCAGCGCAGTGAACTTGCACCCGAGAAAAACAGACGCACACCATGATGAGTGAGACAGACTTGCGTTACTGTACCGGTCCAGTACATGCAGGTGGTGAAGCTCTTACTTTTCTATTACGGGTGGCACTGAGAATACTCTGTTAAAAGGGCTACTGCTTAATTAATTTAGCTTTCACCCTATAGTGCAAATGAGTATTAGAAAAGGAAAATGAAGAAGCTAAATAATCTGATTATCTATCACTTCACATGGGATGTATTTGATGACATATGGGATGACTTTAGGTGCTTTGCTTATTATTGAGTGAACAGTGATACACCCACACATGAATGACGTACTACTACTAAACTAAAGTTATTAAGAGAGGTAGGGAGTGTCCACCATAATAACCGGATATATGCTGAGCTTGCAGCTGCAATACAAACTACTGCTACTATTCATGGTAGTATTTGGACAAAATTACAACTTGTTTTCCTTGCCTTTCCTACACTGGAACGGACGTGCGGGTGCGGTGTTACATGCTCTTCAAAGTAACACTTAGTTCATCCAGTGACCGTCTACTCTCTCTAGATACACATATGCTATCTAAGAGTCAGATAGTACCATGATCCAGGCATCCATCCATTCAAAGTATATGCACACATACAGTTTCTGTTTCACCCACCCAGGCTGTTCTCCTTCCACCCATCCTTGCTTCATCATTCACCCAGCCATGTACCATACCATATTCTTTCCTTCCCAGCCACCTCGGGGACCAAGCAAACACATATCATTCTTCTTTGCCAGTCATCATTACATTTCTCGTCCTTCCACACTTACTTACACCATTCTTTCGCTTTTCGTTCATCCCCTCCATCAAGTTCATTTCAGATCTGATTGGGATTCTTCTCGCAAAAAACTTCACAGCTAAGTCGAAGTACATTTAGAGGAGGCTACTACCTGGTTGTTTTATAATACACCCATGCAGAAAGCACACTCTGCAGTCTTCAATCTCAATAAGTAGGAATATATAGCTAACCTCTGCCCGCCACCACCGTGTTATCCCTCACAGGATTGTCCGGCACTTCCACCGCCTCCTCCCCAGAGTTGTTCCCCTTGTCCAATGCCAACACCTCCGCGCTGGCCCCGCCTCCAGATGTTCCACCTACAAAGTACATTTAATAATGTTAGAATACACCACTCACTACTATATAATATTTGGTCTAGGAGGAAGAAAGAAATGTGAAGAAAAAAAATACAATGTAATAATTTGTGACTGTCTACTCTAAAGTAAAAATGTCCCTTTTTCCAGGGAAGGCTGTTGTCTTGCTGCACTTTTTGGCACAACTGATGAATGCTTGCTTTTTATTTTTAACACGCACCACTTTTTCTCCTAACAGACAGAAGCTTGACTTCTAAGAACACGAGCAGGATCAAGTTCAAACCAGGTGAGAGCTCGGCTCGACCACAAGAAATGTGTCCAATTAATCATCAGCACTAAGCACTTTTCCATTTTCAGTTAAACGTTTACTTTTATGACAAACTTGATTTTAATAAATGTGTTTACTTTTAATAAAGCTTTTAAACTTAAATAGACTCTGTGGTTTTTGGTCCTCCAGACTAGAGTGGATGAGCTAAAGGTTTTGGAATATTTGCAAGCATGAGTCCGTGCCTCTGACATCATTGGGGATCAATCAACGGTGACTTTGGGAGCTAAATGACTCTGCCACACTATCTAGTCAGTAAGGAGATTGGGGGTTCAACTACAAAGTCTGTTATCACTGAGGTATGTGGAAAGTCTAACAGCACCTATTATAATTGATAAGCTAAGCAATGCATTATTTAGTGTCCATAGTTCTGTTTGTGCAGATTTGTCCCTGCAACAGTAGTAGAATGGATTGTCCTACTATCCAAACCAAAAGTAAAGTAGTATCTTATTCTTTCTTGGTGGTCATTCACCTTTGTATTGTTGGCAATTGTCAAAGCATAAACATTTAGGAGACTTGAAAAGACATTATGGACAATCCCAGAGGACTGCACTCAGTGCATAGAGCTATTGCTGACTAGAATGGGAGTCCAATGGAATTGCCAAATGTGCAATCTTAGTTAGCTACACAGACAGACTAATAAGAATAATCTAGTAATACCACAGGGAGTCATAGTCGAGGCAGGATAAGAATTTGGATCCAGTCTACAAGAAGATCAAAGACGATTTAGAAAAAATCGAATGAGGAACGCTAGGGAAAAATAAGTACTCTATATTAAAATTAAAACTTACTGGGGCCAGCAAAGGAGCCCTCGTCTGCCCGATCCTGGCCTGCATCCTGAACAGCACCCTCCTCCTCCTCCTGTGTCCTCCTCTTGCCCCTGGGGGGAGCTGATGTACAACATGAAAGAAAGAAAGACCAGAAAACATGGATGATATTTGTCAACCAAATCAAACATTTCAAAAGAACAATAACAAAATATTTTGGCGAAATAGCAAATAGACAACTATTCCACGCGATATATTATTGACCGATCTCATGTGGTCTACTACGTTATTAGTATTGCTTGGTTTGCGGACCGTCGAATTGGAAACTTCTTATGTAATTCAATAAACAAAGTACTAAAAAGGTTTGCCTAGGATTGGCAGGCAGCAGTCCGCAGCACGCGAAGTGACAGACAAAGTCCATCGTGATTGCAGATCAGCGACAACACTAAAGTTTCCTACTACATTAACCAGTCATTAAAATACTCAAACTATCAATCCACCACCACTATTTCTTCTTATCGCCATGTGTACAAAGGAAGGACTGGACTTGAGTCTGTAGGGGCTGATTTAGAAGCTCCTTGCGGCTCTTTTGCTCCATTGTTGCGTGACTTTTGTGACGCAGCAGCAGAACAAAAGAGGCGAAATGGTGCGGCGTATATATTAACAACGTGACGCATATGGGAGATGCATCACGTTGTAAAGCCCTGCGCCATCAGGGGGCGTTCCGGCGCAAGGGAGGGCGTTCCTGCGCAGGAACGCATCCTAAAAGTGGCTGAGGGAAATCTACAAGATTTCAATCACTCACTTTAACGACAATGATGCGTGACCCAAACCCTGCGCCTGCTTGAAGCAGACGTACGGCTTGACGCAGCATTGGGGAGATAGGGCACCCCAGAGCATTGATGGAGCTGCGCCATCGTTGCGACGCAACTCCAGCAATGCGCCGCCTTTACGAAACAGATGCGTAACGCTTTGGTGACGTTTTGGGCCCATGGTGCGCCGCATTGTAAATACGGCGCACCATGGGTGGTGGTGGCGTGGCGCACAATTACTGGCACATCCCTGCTACTTTGCAGGGATGCGCCGGTAATTAAAAATCTTGGGCCTTATTTATGAAGGACTTGCGCCGCCGGTGCGTCACTTTTAACATGGAAAAAAGTGACACCCCGGTGGCGCAAGGCTTTCATAAATGAGGCCCCTGAACTTTAGGGGCAGATTTATGTTAACTGGCGCATCCCCAGGGATGCGCCAGTTAATGTGCGCCACAGTGCGCCACAGCTCCGCCACCCATGGTGCACCGCATTTATAATGCGGCGCACCATGGTGCAAAAACGGCACAGATGCGTGACGCCTCTGTGCCGGAAATGTGGTGCATTGCTGGAGTTGCGTCGCAAGCGCGACGCAGCTCCAGCAAGGTTCGGGGGTGCCCCATCTACACAAGGCTGCGTCAAGACCTACGCCTGCTTCAAGCAGGCGCAGGGTTTTGACGCAGCATTGCCCTGAATGTGACTGAGTGAAATCTCATAGATTTCACTCAGTCAATTTCAGGAGGCGTTCCTGCGCAGGAACACCCCCCCTGCACAGGAACGCCTCCTTATGGCGCAGTGCTTTACAACGTGACGCATCTCCTAGATGCGTCACGTTGTAATTTGTTTGCGCCGCAGTTGCGTCAAATAAAGTGACGCAATTGCGGCACAAAGAGGCGCAACGGCCTCATAAATCTGCCCCTTAGTGTCTAGCATTACGCAGTTCTTTAAACTACACTCATACATAATTTCACAGGCCAATGAAATGAACACAAAATCGAAAACAAATAAGCATAGTAGCAACACTACTGAGAAGGAGAGCAGTGCACCTGAAATGCACAGAAGATTTTGAAATATAATTTACCTACAATGTAATCAGCAGCATTATTGCTCTTGGTAAAAACAAAAATTTGCAAGATAATAACACACAGAGCAGGAGAAAACAGAGTAGTAAAGAAATAGCTACTACTACTCACCAAGCCCGGGGATCTCAAGGCCAAGCAGGTCGAGCAGATCGCGTTCACGGTCCAGGACATCCGTCCAGCGGTGGGTGGCCTGGTTGTAGGTGCGCCGGACCCGAGAGTGGTGGTACATGGCCCGGCACACCTTCTCCCACCGCTTCCGGTGCTTCCGGATCCCGTACCCGGTACCGATCCTGCCGCCTGCCATGATGGTCCTGGGGAGGCGGCGCTGAACATAAAAAATGAGTGCGGCCACCTCCTCCGGGCTGAAGATCTCCCGGGGTGCGACTGTCTCCCCCCTCAAACGCCCGCACGGGAGCCGGGCACGGGGTGCGGGACCCTTCCCCTTCTCGGGATGCTTCCCGGCTCCCTTCACCATGGTCTGGGCAGAAAGGATAAAGAAAATAGAATAGGGAAGAGAAGAAAAGTAAAGAGTTGAAAAAAGTAGTTTAAAATTAACCAAAAGTAGCAGAAAACACAAAAATATAGAGCAAGAAAAATAGAGAGATAGATAATAAGTAAAATAGATAAAAAAAACTTCAAACAAGCAAAGGATGGCAGAGATACAGAGAGGATACCAAAAGCATGCCCAGAACCATAGCAATGAATGAGAAACAAGATGGCCGCGCCCGTTCACGGCCGCGCGGGTAAGTTCGCGCGAGATTTTCCTCGCGAACACCCGCGAAATTATACTGGCGAGCCGCACACTTTGCGAGATTACACTTCGCGCCCGGAAACGGAAATACGTCATGCAAACAAGATGGCCGCGCCCTTGAACGACCGCGAGGGTAACTTCCCGCCTTGCGCTACAAGCGGCTCGCGAAAACGCACAAAACCATGCGAACTAACACGCTGCAAAAAACCAAATCGCTTATTCGCACGAATTTGCGGCTTCCGAATCCGATCTCGCGCGTGTTCGCGCCCCGCGAATCCCGCGAAATTGCAGAAAAACGAGTTTTGCAAAACTGAAAGCACTCAGCAGGTGCAAGAGTTCAAACTCATCATTAGTAACCATTCCCTGTAGTGCTTCCTGCCTGGGGCCCCTCCAGAGTTCAGTTGCTAGTTGCAACAATTGTATGACCCTGCTCTGACCCTCACAGCAGGCTCATAGAATAGCTACAATTAGGCCACAAAGGTCCTGGAAAAAAAAATTGCACTGCAACAGAAAGCAAATTACTGATAAGGAAGCAGGTGCCAGACCTGGAATTTTAAAACAGTGACACATTAATAAACTAACCCCAAATTAATTCATGTCAGTTGAAGGAGGGCAGGTGTGCTTGCTTTCCCCCCCCCATAATCTACAGTGATGATGAACCAGAGGGTGGCATTGATGTAACAGAGGGTGGCATGGGTGAAACAGAGGGTGGCAGTGGTGAAACAGAGGGTGCTGGGAACCTGTGATGATGAACTAGACGTAGAAACAACATAGTCGCGACCGTTGCGAGCCGACAAGTAAGTTCGCAATTGCGAACTGGTACCAAACCCTCGCGAACTGGCAGAAACCCTTGCGAACACAAAAAAAAGAAATCCGCAAATTCGCGAGAATTCGTGGATTTTGCGGATCGCGAGTTCGCAAATTCGCAAAATTCACGAACGCCAGATTCGCAAAATTCGCCCATGCTTAATCCTAGCTAAAGCAGTTCTCAAAAGATTGTCCTTGCTGCTTGAACAGATCATCTCACCCATTTAAACTAGATTTGTCCCTCATAGGTCCAAATCTCTAAACTTTCTCCATTCTGAACAGGGTCTCCCCGAAAGTGTCCACAGCCATCACCCATCTCGACGCGGAGAAAGCCTTTGATTCTTTAGAGTGGCCTTTTCTGCATGCAACGTTGCCGAAACTGGGGTTTCCTAATGGGTTCCTCGCCCTCATCTCCCTTCTGTATTTTGACCCGGTTGCCCAGAGCTGTGTGAAAGGTTCGCTTTCTGACCCCTTTGTCATCTCCAGAGGCACTAGGCAGGGATGCCCCCTTTCGCCCCTACTGTCCGTCATAGCCATGGACCTCTTTGTCTGCCACCTTTAAGAAAACCACATGCACCGCAGTCTCCTTTTTCATCTCACCCTTTACTCCTTTCTATGTATGCAGATGACATTTTGCTATTTATTTAGCATCCCACAGTCAATTTGGCCCCTTAGTGCGGGTGATTATTCACTTTGATGGCCTCTCCGGTCTACATATTAATTGGTCAAAATTAGAACTTTTCCCCCTTACAGATGCCACTAAGCCTATTTCCTGTGAATACCCTCTTAAACGGTGCGAAGACTTGACTAAATATTTGGGCATCATTTTATATAGGGACAAAGAACAAGTGATTCACCTCAACTATGGACCTGCCATCGATAGGCTTACTGTCCAAATTGAGCGTTGGATTGGGCTTCCTCTACCCATGGCAGGCGGGATTCCCATTATTAAACACTCATTCCTTTGACAAACTCTTTTTTCCTCACACTACGCACTCTCCTTTTGAACTTGATTTAGGCAAGCCGTAGGCTCCGGATCACCAGGAATACCCTAATTCTTCCCTGCGACTGGGGAGGGTTTGCAGTCCCTGACTTCCAGACATATTTCCTTGTGGCTCAGGCCCAGTTTGCATAGCATTGGTACCACCCAGATGGTTACCTACCTTATGGTAAATCTGAGCGTGACCTGGCGGGTACAACACCCCTGGCAGCTCTGTTGCCACAGGGCCTCAGGATAGACCCCTTGAAGATCCTGACATTTTCTGCCATTTGTTAGGACTGGCAAATGCTTTCTCTGGTCCTGGCAGTGACTTGTACTCCCCTGCACGCACTCTTTCATAAAATCCATGCCTGCCTTTGACACTCGAAAAAACTGTCCAACATACACTGACACAACACGAACTTCACAGGCTGTGAGACTTATTCCCAGAAGGCCATGAGCTTTCCCCATCAGTGGACACTAGCAGGTAGATTCATGAAAGAAAAATCGGCTCGCAAAGGGCCAGATTCTGCGAATCTGGCCCTTTGCGAGCGCAATTTTTGCATTTGGGATTCATCATCCCAAATGCAAAAATCGGTAATTGCGAAATCGCATATTTGCGAGGAATTGCATTTAAGGAATCTCTATTTGAGATTCCTTAAATGCAATTTATTAACCATTTTTTATTTACGAATTCGCTATTTCTGGCCGCTATTTACCGCAAGGTCAAACCTCGTGGTAAATAGCGAAAACTTAGAAAAATGCATTTAAATGCATTTTTCTAAGTTGCATGTTACACACACACATGTCCTTTGGACATGTGTGTGCGCAACACCAATGTAGATTACATTTCAGGGGTGCTACAGGGTGTCCTTTGGACTTCCCTGGCACCCTTGAAATCGCATCCTTATTTGCAATAAGGAATGTGTAGGAATCGCAATTTATTTAGTGATTCCTACATGAATCCCGTTTTGCAAGTCCTTAATAGCGATTCCTTAATAATCGCTATTAAGGACTCGCAAAACGGCACTATGATGAATCTAGCTGTAGGTTCGCTGATGCCATACATATGGGTGCATTTATATTTTGCGGGCTGCATGGGATGTTCTGCTCCCGCATCCCTTCCTACCCCCTGGCCCCCGATGACTTCACCCCCTAATGGTGCTAATAATTGATACAGAGGGGACCCATATGGTTGCTAAACTCTATTGCGCTTGCATGGCCCTCAGACGCACCCAAGACAGCAGGGTCCGACTGCAGTGGGGAAAAGACTTCGGCCATCTTAACTCCAACAAGGACTTGTCCTATTGCTGCGCGCAAACTAAACGGGTTTCCCCCCAACCATCGGCACAAGTTACTCCACTTTCGATTTTTGCATGGATCCTATACCACCCCTGCTGGCCTTGCCAGGCTCGACCCTTCTATGTCCTCTTTGAGATCCAAATGCAGATTTCCTAAAGTAGACTTTCCACACTTAACGTGGAACTGCCCCCCTATTGCCACATTTTGGACCGACGTGTTTAACATCCTCTGCGGTATGATTTTGACGTCTCTCTCACTGTCCCCTATGATGACACTGCTGGACCATGTGGCTGACGTTCCGAAGCACCCTCAGGGTCACTGTTACGACCCTGCTACTGGAAAGAGAGAGACAGCACTCCACTGGGGCAACGGGATCTGCCCTACTATTAAGGCCTGACTGCAAAGTATGAGATATTGTGACATGACGAGTGAAGTATATGCCACGTCATAACCCCCCACTGCCAGATCGAAAGATATTTGGCAAGCCCCTCCGTGCCTATCTACCCTCTCTGGAATCAGATGCCGAGAGACAAGACACCCACCCCCTCCCCCTTCCTATTCCACCAGTCAAGACAGTTTGGCATAGTTTGCCTTTTCCTCTGTCGCTCTACTTATTACTGTTCGTGCCCTCTTCTTGTGATTTATGAAGTGGGATGTCTTGATGTTTTCTCTACATATCGCATTCTCCGATGTATCGAACTGACATAGTACCATCGGTTATTTGAAGCGTCGTTATGTATCTCATGTTGTCCATATTTTTTATTTCTGGAAAAAAATATATATATATTTTAAAGCATCTCTATTTATCAAACACAATATAGTTGAAGCGCATACTGAACAGCTTAACAAGACATGAAAGTGGATCAGAAGGCATGTGTCAGTGACATGTGAATTGTGCATTTGGTCAACCTTGCCACTATTGCAGAAAACAAAGGAAGAAGTGAAGTAACATAGGTGTTAAATATGTAAGATGTTAGGGGTTTGTCCTACGCTCCCATTCACTTCTCTGATCCCAATAGGAATCCTGCATTCTTATCGCCCATACATATCTTACGGTCTCCCTTTATATAATTTGTTCATCACCTCTTTTCTCCCAAAACCTCTCTTTCTAGTTAATGCTTTGTCGAAGAGATGGACCCAAAGTTGACTGGCCTCTGATAATTGACTCTCTGCCTCTGACGCAGCCCCCTTTACTGAGCTGGGACAGATCGGCCTTTTATTCCACGGGGTATTTTTGCGGTGCTGGAGCCCCTGCAGGACAGTTTTTATGGCTATAGGCCGCTCCTGGTGCCTCAGTCACTTTACCCAGCAACCCGAGGTTACATGCACAAGTCGCAGGTAGGCTTAAAGAGAGAAAGAGAAAGAGAGCCAATGACGGGAAGGTACAGCGAAGGATGAGACAGTGAGAGAGAGAGCGAGAGAGAGAGAGAGAGACAGAGACTGCAAGGAGATGAAGGGACTAGGGTTGGTTTGAGCATGTGTGCCAGGGCTGCGTTAGTTCCCAGCACGGCCCTGTTATTGAATATGTGGCTCACACAAAGTTCAGCTCAGTGCAGCATAACCCTTCCCTTATTTGCCTTTTGCATTCAACAGTTTGGCATCCGGCACTTGCCAAAAGATTAGATTCCTCTATTTGTTGTTCTTTGTTTGAGCAAGCCCAGGTATAAATCGGAGATTATGATTCAGAAAAGTATGCAGTGTAAGGCTTGGTCTAATCTACAAAAGATTTGCAAAACGAAGCTGCTGGCATTTTTAGGTCTAGCTAGAGACCGCTTCAAATATGGGATGCACACTCAGAGCGCGCTCATTATCATTGTATTTCTACATTACTCAGGATTGAAAAGTCTGCTCCTATTTGTACTTCAACATTGCAGCCAATCTAGTTTGGCATTTTACCCTTTTTAGTGGTTAAAAATTCCTATGTGGTTGTAACACTGTTTGTTCTTTTTGAATATCATTACTATTAGTTCTTATTGGCTCCATGTTCATATTTCCAAAGAAAATGATACAAAAAAACCTGTTAAAGTTTAAATATCTTTTCATCTAGACGTATGTGGATGTTTATAATTTTTGCAGAATCAACAAACTATATGTATTTTGATTATTATACAATTAAAAATTTGCTAACATTCGTGCCAAGAATTTTCAATTCTATTAAGGACAGGAGGCGAGGATTATGCTTTCTCAATTTCTTTACTGAAATTACAGCAGCCAATCAGTACGCAGTAAAGAAATAACAAACCACATTACCCATAAACCCTGGGCAACCATAGAGTATGAGAGAGTATATAAAGTATCATAGAGGTCAACACTTCCTCTTTCTTTGTCCATAGTCCCTAAGTAAGGAATCAACTGCAAAAAAAAGGAAACAATCCATCAAAGGCGTCCCCCGGAGAGGTCATTATAGGAACAGCAACAGACCAACCAGGAGAAGAAAGTCGCGGCACACCTCATTTAAGGTCGGAGCCTGAAGAAAATGAAACAGAAGCCGTAAAAACTGTTCCCAAGTAGAAGAACACAGAATTCAGGACAGGGTGGGACATATTTCATAAACAGTAAACAGTAGTATAGCATAATGCAAAAAGCATTATAAATACAATAGAAGAAATAAGGGTGGGATAATCCTCGCCTCCTGTCCTTAATAGAATTGAAAATTCTTGGCACGAATGTTAGCAAATTTTTAATTATATGGCAGGACTGAGGCTCCGATTATGCTTGTTTAAAGCTTCTCCACCACAACAGATGCAACATCTACAATTGGTTTAAAATAAAATGTTTTGAAAACAGACTCAGATGACCATTCTGCGGCCCTCATGATATCATGAAGACTAGCACCCATGGAAAAAGCCTTGGAAGCCATAGCTCCTCTTGCAGAATGGCCCCCAAAGATGGAGATATCAATGCCCGCTTCCTGCATGAGCCAACGTAACCAACGTGCCAACATAGCTGGAGAAACAGGCTTGAAAGGCTTCTGTAAAGCGATAAGCAATTGACCTTGTGGATCAGAACGAAAAGGTGCAGTGCTTACCTCATAATCCTTTAGGCATTGTACTACACACAACTGAGGGTTGTGAGGAAAGTAAGGATAAGTAACCACAGCGGTATTACATTTTGTTCGCTTTGAAATGACAAAAAAGACACCCTCAGGAGAAAAGGTGCGACCCGCGAGATCCAAAGCCCGCACATCAGATACTCTTTTACAAGAGACCAAACACAGAAGCATAGTCAGCTTAGCTGAGAGCTGTTTGCGGGATAAGAGATTATTGGAAGGCCAATCAGACAGGAAACGTAGAACAATAGAGACATCCCAAAGGGCAACATACCTGGGGCAAGGAGGTTTTACCATCCGAATACCCCGCAACAATTTCGAGATTAAGGGATGTTCTCCGGCTGGTTTACCATCAACAGGAATATGACCTGCAGAAATCGCAGAACGAAAGTTATTAACCGTTCTGTAAGCTAGCCCAGAGGATGCCATTGAAGCCAAAAAGTTAATGATCAAAGAGAGATCCGCTGAAACGGGATCAACCGACCGTTGTGAGCACCAATCACACCAACGCTTCCAACTTGATTTATAGCGCTTATGTGTGTTGGGAGCCCAAGACTCATTGATGAATCTGGTAGCGTCTCCCGATAAACCTTGAATTTTCCAGTGTTCCCCGAAATTCTCCACGCTACTAGCCGGAGCTGGCCCGACAGTACTAGTGGATGCGGCTCCCGAAGAGGGTCCAGTAACAGGTTCCAGACTTGTGGAAGGAGCAGCGGTGACGAGTAACTCATCTCCAGAAGAACTGGAAACCACGCTTGAGCCCTCCAAAGAGGGGTTATTAGAATGAGCTCCGAAGAGAACAGACGGGCCCGGGCAAGAACTCGGGGAATCATGAGGAAAGGCGGAAAGGCATAGCATAGCAGAGGAGGCCAGACCTGAAGGAATGCATCCGTAGCTAGAGCCTCCGGATCCGGCCTCCAACTGTAGAACTGGGGAACCTGGGTGTTGAGTCGAGAGGCAAAGAGATCCAGGTGACAAGTCCCCCAAAATTGGGACAACCTGCGAAAAATCCGAGGATGAAGCCTCCAATCGCTGAAATCTCGCAGGTGACGAGAGTTCCAGTCCGCAATCAGATTGCGGGAGCCCAGCAGGTATTCGGCAATAACAGTGATCTTGCGGTCCAAGCAAAGGTGCCAGAAATCCTTCGCAATTTCGGAGAGCAGTTTGGATCTGGTACCCCCCAGTTTGTTCACATAACGAACTGCCGATACATTGTCCATCCGGAGAAGAATGCAACAATTCGTTTAAGAGGGGAGAGACATCGAATCGCGAAAGAGCCCGCCAGAAGCTCCAGGCAATTGATGTGGAGAGATAATTCCTCCGGAGACCAACGACCCCCTGTCGACATTGGACCGCAACGGGCTCCCCAACCCCAAAGGCTGGCATCTGACTCTATCACGACATCGGGAGTCCTCCCGAAGAGCGCCCGGCCGTTGAAGGATTCCATGTGGTCCAGCCACCACATCATCTCTGTACGGGCTTCTTCTGCAAGCGGGACATGATCTGAGTAACGAAGACCCTTCTGGAGTTGACGGATTTTTAGGCGCTGAAGCGCACGATAATGTAATGGACCCGGAAATATCGCTTGGATGGAAGATGAAAGAAGGCCCACAATCCGAGCCACTGAGCGTAAGGAAACTGTCTCCTGAGCGAGAAGTAATCTCAAGTCCCTCTTGATGGACCTGATCTTCTGACCTGGCAGAAGTAACTGACATAAAACTGAATCTATTTGAAAGCCCAGAAAATCCATAGTTTGAGATGGAGAAAAATTTGACTTTAGGGGATTCACTAGAAAACCCAAAGACTGTAGAAGATCCACGGACCATTGCAAATGAGATTGAAGAAGGATGGGACACTGAGCCAAGAGGAGAATATCGTCTAGGTAGACAATCAACTGAACTCCGCGGGATCTCAAAGATTCCATCACAGGACGAAGGAGCTTTGTGACGCACCACGGAGCGGAAGAAAGGCCGAAAGGAAGGACCTTGTACTCGTACCAACTGCCCAATCATTGCAACTGAAGGTATCAATGATGAGGAGCGAAAACTGGAACCGAGAGATAAGCATCTTTCAGATCCAGTCGAACCATCCAATCTCCCTCTTGAAGAAGGTCCCTGAGAAGATGGATGCCCTCCATCTTGAAATGACGATAGACAATGCCACCGTTGAAGTCTTTTAAGTTGAGAACTAAACGAGACCCTCCCCCTTTTTTCTCCACGAGAAAAAGGTTGCTTACGAAACCCTGGGGATGAGGGGACGTCGGAACGATGGCTCCTTTGGTTAACAGGAAAGATATTTCTGTGGAGATAACCGCCTGATCTGGTCGGGAAAAAACAAGAGGGCGTGGCCGGAGGTGTTGGTGAGGGCGAGAGTAAAATTCTATCTTGTACCCTTGCACCGTCTCCAGCACCCAGGCATCGTTTGAGATCAATCGCCAATTGTGCAGAAAAAACTGAATCCTTCCCCCCAAAATCACATTGGAAGCGAGAATCAGGCTCACCTGAGGCGGAAGAATCCGGATGTCCTCCTTGGTTACCGTTGTAACCGCCTTTGCCATACTGCCCTCTGCCTTTCGTTGAAGGGTAGAATGAAGACTTGTTGGAGGAGTTGCCCTGTCCACCTCTGTGGGACTTGTTTCCCCGTTGAGCGGGCTGGTCTGACCCACGGCCGGACGAACGTCCCCTTCGTCCGGGCCTGCCGAAAACCGGGCGGAAAGCCTGTCTGAGATTCGCCTGAGCTTTATCGAGTCCACTAAAGGTCAAAACAAACTTAGTAAGCTCTTTAAGAAAAGGAGCTCCGAAGAGCAAACCTTGAGCTTGTGGGCCAGATTCAGAAGACGCTAAATCAGTGAGACGTGGATCAAGCTTCATCAAGATGGAGCGACGGCGCTCCACTGACAAGGCACAATTTGCATTCCCAAGAAAACAGACAGCCCGTTGTGACCAACCAATCAACTCATCCGGGTCAATAGGATCACCAGACTCCTTTGCCCTATAACCCAAATCCAGGATCTTAGTGAGTGGGCCCAACAAATCCAAAAGTTTGTCTTGGCAAGAACACCACGACCTATCCAAACCCATAGTAGGATCTTTAGAGTACTTACGCATATATGTGACCATGGTAGGGCCTACATCAGGCGTGGAAGCAAGCTTGTCTGAAAGGTCAGGGCGAGGGCATTCTGAGCGTAAACGAGCACGCACAACTTTTTCAAAAGGGGAACGAATGTGGGATTGGACATATTCAGCCACCTCGGGGGATGGCAACCAAGCAGAGGAATTGGGGTGAATGATGTCCGCAGGATTAAATGTCAATACCTTAGGAGAAGATGGTGCATCAACATAATGCTCCTTTCGAGATTTCTTGGATGGTGGAGGCTTAGTAGACTCAGAGGACGTGGAAGAAGAAGATGACCCATCATCTGTGTCGGACGGAGGGTCCGAATGGGCAGGCGCAGCACGCTTCCTCGATGAAGGAGCAGAGAGGGTCTTGGCCAATTTTGCAAATTTAGATTTGTGAGGATTCTTTGGCGATTTCTTGCTTCGACTAGAGGTAGGAGGCACCCAGCCCTGTTGGGATGCATAGTCAGAAAGATGTTTTTTCAATGGCGCAATTGCCTGAAACAATGCCTGGTCCATGTAATCATCAAGGGACGCAGAAGGCTCATCCTCCTCATAATAGTCCTCACCTTCCTCATCATAGTAATTCGCCATGGTGGCAAGACCACCAAATACAGCCCACAGGAAGGTAAGTAATACGTTTTTCAGAACTTACAGAAGGCAAAGCCAAAATTGGGGGAGTGGTACCCCTAGTGCCAGTCAAGAAATGCAGGAAAACCTGACCAAAATACAATATTTCGTGGAGGGAGGACTCGCACTGAATACCAGCAATATTCTGTCACTCTAGGCAGAGCCTATGCAAATTTATACAACCCTCAAATGAAATTCGCAAGAGGGCGTCAGGGAGCTCAATCGGCAGCACCAAAGGGCAGGCGTCGAAACACACCAGAGGTTTCCTCCGTCTGAGGCAGCTGACGGCTGAGGAAAACACACGCCTACGTCGGGCGTGTAAACAAAGCTAGCGCGCATGCGCGAAGCCGCTGCCGACTAGGAAAGACGCGCGAGGCAGCGCGTTCTAACCAGCTCCAACTCCCGCTCCACATAAACAAGAAACAACGCGAAAGCGCGTTGAGTAGACCCAGGAGGTGACCACACGCTCCAAGAAGGGAAAAGGCAAACGGAGTCACGGACCTGGCATAACAAAACAAAACGAGGTCAGCGACCTCTAAGCAACACGCCGAGCGGCAAGAAAGAGAGCGCAAACAGCGCGAAAACGCAGCACAAGTCAAAGACAAGTAAGCGGTGCAATTATCTAGAAACACAATGCATAAACATCACGTAATGAATAGAGGCACTTAACTGGCTGCGAAGCAGCAAAGAAAGAGGAAGTGTTCACCTCTATGATACTTTATATGTTCTCTCATACTCTATGGTTGCCCAGGGTTTATGGGTAATGTGGTTTGTTATTTCTTTACTGCGTACTGATTGGCTGCTGTAATTTCAGTAAAGAAATTGAGAAAGCATAATCGGAGCCTCCGTCCTGCCATAGAATTAATTTCCATTCTAGGGCTTTTGTTGGCATTTTTTGTCCTTCTTTGTTCACTGCTAATCGTTCCTCCAATGAAGGAAAGGCTTAGAGCAGGGACAGCCAATAAGGGCTATGTTGAGAAAAACTGAGGAACACGCTAATGTTGAGGCATGTGGAAACCACAAGCATTAGCATGGGTCTGAAAAACCAAAGGACCCACGACCCCGTGATGTTGCATCACTACTGTACTTTATATATAAAAATAACCTTTTAATAATACATCTTTGAAATCAAAAAAGTATAACGCGTTCTGTGCTGCGGGAAACATTCTAGCTGGTCTTGTGGCTTTGGTTAAGGGTAACCTAGGGAAAAGTGGAGAAATGCCACGAGTCTTAAGTGTGTATGCATGTAAAAGCACAGGAAAGAACCTGAGATGCTGTCAGCTATAAATATTAACTACATTTGTGTGAAGTCCTTTCCGTCAAAACCAGCCATGTTTGCCTATCAGCGTTACCTCATAACTCTACAGATACAAAACTTTCCATGCTCTGTTTCTACCTACATGCCTACTGTTGCCTTTGCCTCAATTTCCTGCTTTTCAATTCCCTCACCTCCTACAAAAGAGCTTCTCTTATTGCCTATCTTACCTATCCTCTCCACCACTTAAATCACCCCCATTTGCGTGAATCCTTCCAGTAATGTGTCATCTCTTCTAATACCCCAACTGTGTTTGCACTTAATAAGTACCTATATTTGAGTACTGTGGCTGTAGCATACCTGGACTCTGCTGGTGTGTTGCGTCTCACTTCTCTGCTCCAAGCTACTGCCCCTTAATTCTCCCTGCTATCTTGCTCGCACTCTCTCACTGGGATCCCTTGACTTTCATCTCCATCCATGACCTTGGATCCTTCCTTAAAACTACATGGTCACCTGGATTTTGGTCTACCTTTTCTGTATCTATTTATGACAATGGCAGTTTACCCACTTCCCCTCTACACTTGAGCCTCCTCCGTTGCTTTTTATCCCATTTTCCAGCCAGGTCCTCTGATGCAACCTTCACCACCCTATCTTTCTCTGCAAGCTTTATTCTCTCTCTCTTTCTCTATGCTCTGCCTTTCCCTTCTGATAGCTGTTTGCATGGATTTCTTTTCCTCGCCACCTTAAGCTCTCTGCACCCAATCTCTCCTGCCATCTTACCCGAGTACTTGACATCAACGTCACTTTCCTTTGACATTGGCTTGTCATCCCATTTTTGGCTTGCCCATGCCTTTTGAAATGTGTGGCAATTTCATTGTCTTACCTGCCCGCTGCAGCTTTTTACCCTGTTTCCTCCCAGTGACATTCCACAACTCTATCTCTTTTGTACACACCCTCCCCTGTCCGTGGTCACTATACCTACTTGTTGTATCCTTCTCACACTGACCTTGGCACTGGCATGGCCGTCAGACAGGAAAACCTCCTGGCATTGTGGCTCTGATCATGGGTACAGCATGGTGGGGGAAACAAAGACCTTCGCCAGCGATATATCTGCCCACGTTTTTTTCAGTGTCACACTGGGTGAATTGGGAAATTGGCAACATTAGTTTTATCATGCATCTAATTTTCCTGTTTCCCTCACAGTTATAGGCCTAAAGACTGTACCTATAACCGCGTTCTGTCAGGAGCAAAGTGTGCTCACGGACGAAAACGGATGGGTGCTTCCTCTCACTTATAACACACTATCCGGGAAGCCCTGAAGTATAAGGCCTCCATATATATTCCTTTGGTCCTGACAAAGGCCATAGACCCGTAGGGGCTGTTCCAGGCCAAAACATGTCGACCTGACCACCAGGTGTCATGGACCAGTGACTCATCCACTAAACACCACTTTGTTTTTAGACTTATTACTATCCTACTCTTTTCACCCCAATAAAGATTCACCTAAAGGATAGGCGGTAATTTTAATCCACTCACCACTGTCAACATCCAGACAGTCTCCCTCCTGATAGAGGTTTTGATGTCACTTGTAGAACAGGACATTCAAGGGACAAAACCCGATGATGACGCTATCCACCGACTACACTAAGGGGAGATTACATACACCGCAGTCTGTGAATGTGTGGTTGAGGGTCTCCAAGACAAAAAGTTCTGAGACTCTGGTACTGAGACTTATGTGGTTCATCCCCCTCCTCCCCCCCTTCTGATAGATAACCAGTACCTCTTGGAAGCTAAATGAACCTCTGCTTCTTCCTCCCTCCACCTTTCTTGATCTGTACGCGCACCTCCCTGCACCACAGATGATGCAGAGTGTTTGTTACACTTGTGGGCCAACATCAATAATGGAAATCTTGTTGATATATTCCTTTTGCTTTCATTCTGGGATCATTTTTTACTGTTTTGCCTCTCTCAGACATGTCTGAATGCAATATGCTATTTTCACTGCCTTGCTGTAGTAGTTGAAGCCATAGATTTCAGTGTTGACCTCACAACATAGTTCCACCAGGTTGTTCTGATGCAATTCACTGTACCAATGCCCCATTGCTCTTCAGTGGGGTGTAGCTTGGTTCCAGTGGCACAGTGCGCAAAGGACCCATGTCTGAGCATACCCAATTCCCACTTAGGACATTACATCAAACACATAGGAGTTGATGGGAGGAAGCTTGCAATAAGTCTAACCACTGGCAATCACTCAGGACTTATTGAAAGTCAACAATCAGAACAGATTTCTCTGATTGACTGAATTTTCGGAGTGTTTGTGAATTGTAACAAAATGCATTGGCTATTAAAGGAAAATCCACATGATTCGCTCAAAGCCTTTGAATATATACATATTTGTTTTAAAAAATTAGGTAAGATTGTATTGAAAGGATTCTGAAAATATAACCCTACAAAAACATAGTTGTTGTGAAAATTAGTAACCTAAAACCCCCTGAAAACCTAACCCATCCTAAACCATCACTGCAGCATAATCCTCATGGCCTCACACAAGAGATCACAGACAACTTCATAAATGACACAATCAAGACCTCAAACATCACATCACTACTGATATCGCAGATACCATCGCTTAAGCTGCTGTACATTGGCCATGTGCTGTGGGCACTAGAAATAGGCATGATGAGCTGGAATGAACATATGGCATCTATTCCTCATGTACCTGAACTCACAGCCCCTGGCCATGAGCTAAGCACAAAGGGCACTGGGCACAAAAGACTTTGTGAAAAGTGCATAGCTTTCTATCATGCACTCCATCCACTCATTTGTCCCTGGTGAGTTTATACGTGGCCTTTAACCATCCTCAGAAAGCACTTGTCAGATGGCCTGGCCGAATGCTATGCCTTGCAGACTGCAGCATTTTTCTCATTAGCTTTACAAATCTCCAAAATTGTATGGAAGGTTTGTCATTATTTTATTTTAAACTCTCCTGTTATGGCCATTAGGGGAGAGACTAAAGAAAAAGAATAGCATGCATGTGCAGGTATTTCACTGCTTTCCTCACATTTCGTTCCTTTTCTTTTTTTGTCTCTAGGGGCTCTTCAAAACAACTTTTTCATTCCATGCCTTATTTGACATATATATTTCAAGAATTGTACAGTGAATTGCCTCACTTGGCCCAATTTTCAAAGCATTTACTTAGGAGAAAAAATGACTCAAATTCCCCTGGAATGTTCCAGGCTTGCTTTCTTGATCCATTATGAATCTGCCATTTGTTCCACATCTATTTTACCGGCCATCACTGGTTGGTTTGGCTTGAAGGTGGGATGATTTGAAGAGGTTAGTGACTCAAAGAAAAGCTACTTACCTTACGTAACAAGTATCAATATTTCTGGAACATACATAATCTTCCAGCAGATTTCTTACCTTGTGACTATCCTTACAGGCATCAAATTGATCCATGAAGCGTTTCCCTTACAATAGCTCCCCAGCACCTCCAAGTGGCAGCATATGGCTTAGTCACAACTCTGTTTGCTGGACACAATGACATTGGATATACTAGGTGCTAAACGGCATATTGGCATCAGTACCTGTTGCATTTTCAGTCCCTCATTGAGGTGTTTGGTTGGGAACCAAGGGACCATTAAGAACAACAACACATAACATATTTGCATACCATGGGACCTTCTGATACACGGCGCTAGCTCATCGAGGAGCAGAGAGGACAAAGAGTCATCAAAGTTATCATTTGCTTTGCACACTTCAGTGACTGCCCATAGACAAATATATTCAGTTTAAGGCGCAGTTCATTCAAGATCTTGTGTTACCTTAACAGCCCACATGCATGCTCCGGTCATCTTCCCAGCCCCTGCGCAAAATGGCAAGAATTCGCTGAGTACGCATGTGGGGGTCGCTTTTTCTTTTAGCTGGGTCTGAACCTGTGGAATGATCTCCCAGCGTCCTTGCGGCATTGCCCTTCTCTTATGGCATTTCGCAAGGGTTTGTTGGCTGTTTTAGTTTAGGAGCCGCACTCTCTCTACTTGGGTCTAGTGCCGGAAGCACTTTGGGTTAGCTGTACATTTTATAAGAGGCAAATAATAATAATAATAATAATAATAATAATAATAATAATAATAATAATAATAATAATAATAATAATAATAATCATACTCATAATCATAATCATAATCATAATAATAATGGTAAGAAACCTTCTCTTATGATGGAAATAACTACCCACAGATTCCTCAAATTATGAATGAGCCCCAAAGCAAAACCTCTCCTGGAGGTTGGATTGAGTAGTGCCAGTTAACTAAGAAAGTACTGTAAGAAAAGACAGCCCTTACAATGAATTCATCACTGTGTACTTGGGTTGTGAGGCAGTAATGCTTAAAGTATAGTATGCAAAGATACCCACATGTTTGCCCGGCACATGTCAGCCAAAAGAACGTCTCTGGTGCGCTTTTGAGGGAGCCATGAACCTATTGACATGGGCATGAATGCCCTCCAAAGGATCTTACTTGGCTAGGGTGTAGCAAACCTTGATAAAGGGATGACCCAATGTGATTCATGTGTTTTATCACTGCCTTGCCCTTCTTTGCTCTGACAATACCCACAAAGAGCTGATCAACCACTCTGTCCTGTTGAGTGCAATCGAGGTAATAGTACACCACATGCCTGGTGTCTTCCTTGGTTGAGTGACGCAGAAGGAAGAACGTTGAAAAAATAGTAGACTTGCCCATATGAAAGGCAGAAATCCTTCCTATGGAAGATGTGACTGTAAGTTGAAGTTAGAGAGCTTTTGAAGCAGTAGAGCTGCCAGAGGATGATGGACACTGGATGCGCTACTGATGCTGGTACTGGTCAACTAGCGCCCTGCCCTGAAAAGATTGATACTTTTGTGTGGTGTGTCTGGTTTTGTTAAGAAGGTGGTCTCTGCCAGGAGTGCATTAATCTGGATAGCCTCAAAATGTCCTGTACTGTGATGAACGTGTCTAATTCAGGAGGCTAGGCCCAGTGAGTCAGCTGCAGCTTGACTGTTCTTAAAGTCTTCAATCAATCAATCAATCAATCAATCAGAGATTTGTAGAGCGCACTAATCACCCTGAGGGGTATCCAGGTGCCTGTGTGAGGTGGAGCTATTTGAACAGCTTGGTCTTGAGTCTACCCTTGAAGTCAGCGAGGAAGGCAGATGTTCAGAGGTGGATGGGGAGGTTGTTTCAGGCTTTGGCTGCGAGGTTCAAGAAGGCATGTCCTCTTGTTTGGGTACAAAGGATGTGGGGGATGATGGTGAGGGCCAAAGCGGCAGACGGGAGGTCTCTGGGGGCTGGTGGAAGGTCAGGTGGCTGCTCAGTTATTTAGGCCCTTTGTTGTGGAGAGATTCGTAGGCATGCATAAGAAGCTTGAAGTGGTATATCTTCTTGATGGGGAGCTACTGCAGGCTTCAGAGGTGGGGGGTGATGTGGGCTTGTATGGGCAGGTCAAGGATGATTCTTGCTGCTGCGTTCTGGATTGCTTGGTTAGGCTTGAGGGGGAGGGTGGTGGTTCCGGGGTAAATGTGTTTCTGTAGTCAATTTGACTGGTGATGAGGGCTTGAGTGACGATTCTTCTGGTGTAGGTTTGGATCCATCTGAAGGATTTCCTGAGATTTCTAAGGGTGATGAAGTAGGTGGAGGTGACAGAGTTGATCTAACGTCTCATGGAGAGTTCACCGTTGAGGATTATTCCGAGGATTCAGGTTTGGGTGAAGGGGTGGGAGCTGGTCCGATGGTGGAGGGCCTCTGGGAGTCGTTCCAAGGTGAGGGGGGTCTCTTGAAGAGGAGAACTTTGGTTTTGTCAGTGTTGAGTCTGATTCAGTTTGCTCTCATCCAGTCGCCGACGTCGGTCCTGGTTTCCTGGAAGTTTGCTCTGGTGGTGTCTGTGTCTTTGGTGAGAGAGAGTATGAGCAGGGTGTCGTCAGGCTAGGACATGATGTTGAGACCATGGCTGTGAGCAATGGTTACCAGCGGAGTCATTTAGACGTTGAACTATGTGGGGCTAAGTGAGGAGCCCTTGTGTGAGCCACAGATGATGCACTTGGGATCAGAGGAGTCCAACGGGAGGTGGATTCTCTGAGTGCATCCATTGGGAAAAGAAGATAGCAGCTTGAGGGCATTGCTGTAGATGCCAATGTGGTGAAGTTTTTGGATGCTGAGGTGGTGGAGACGGTGTCAAAGGCCACTGACACGTCTAGGAGGATCAGGGCTGCTGAGTTGCCGCTGTCAAGGAGGGTTCTTATGTCGTCCATGGCACTATAAGGCCACTTTTTGTGCTGTGGTTCAGGCGGAAGCAGTTTTGGGAGAGGTTGAGTGGGTGGTTGGATTCCAGGTAGTAGGTGAGTTGGCGGTTGATGACTTTCTCCAGTACCTTGGCCGGGAAGGAGAGGAGCTAGTGGGGCTGAAGTTCTTGAGGTTGGATGGGTTCGCTGTGGGCTTCTTCAGAAGAGGTTTGACTTCTGCGTGCTTCCAGGTTTCCTGGAAGGTGGCGGAGCTGAACGCTGTGTTGATGATGCTTGTGAGTGGGGGTCTGATTTTATTGTGTCTGAGATTGAAGGCATGGCAGGGATAGGGGTCAGTTGGAGCTCCGCATTGGATGGAGGACATGATGGAAGTTGTGATTTCGGTGCTGAGTGGTGTCCAGTCGGTCAGTAAGTAGAGCTGGAGGTTGGTGGGAGGGTGGAGGTCCGGCTTAGGCGGTAAGGGTTCGAAGGTTTGTAGATGTTGGCAATATTGGTATGGAAGAAGTCAGTGAGTGAGTTGTATAGGGAATGGGAGGGCTGGATGGCGTTTACAACGGCGTCTGGGTAGTAGAATTGTCCGACGATGTTGAATAGTTCCTTAGTGCGTTTGGTGGAGTGGAGGCGGGTGGGGAATGCTGCTTTCTTAGCGTCTCTAATGGAAGTATTTGAGGACCGTTTTGAAGGCTGTGTGGTGGCCTGTGTCTCTGCTGGTACACCAGTGTCCCTTCAGAGGTTTGCATTTGCGTTTTTCTGCGATGAGTTCGGGGGTGAACCAGTTGGCGTGCTTGTTGGTTCTTCTGTTGCTGAGATTTTTGATGAGTGCGATGGAGTTGGTGCTAGCGGTAATCAATTTGGATAGGTGGCAGAAACTTGATTGACGTCATCGGGTGTGTGGATGGTGGTGGTGCTGAGTGCGGGATTCCATTGGGATTCGGTGATGGTGTTCCAGTTGCAGCAGGCGGAGGCTTGTTGAGTGGCGTCGATGGTGAAATGGACAATGCAGTGGTCTATTCAGGTAAGCTGGTTTGTGTGGTTCTACCGGATCTTGTTGTTGGACGTGAAGATGGGGTCAAGGGTGTGTCCAGCAATGTGTGTGGGGTTGGTGATAATCTGTTTGAGGCCCAGGTTCTCCATGAAATCTAGCAGGGTAGCCGAGTTACTGTCTGAGGGGTCTTTAGTGTGGAAATTGAGGTAGTCGAGGAAGAATTTGTGTCTGGATTCCAAGGCGAGGGGCCATGATTTCTGAAACGGTGTTGAAAAAACGATGTCAGGCCTTGGTGGTCTGTAGGGGAGGATACCTCTGATGGTTGACTTGGTGTTAGCTTGCAGTTTGAAGTTGAGGTGTTCCTTGTCGGGGAGGGGAGTCCTCGGAGGTTGTGAGCCTGAGGATGTCCTGGTGGATGATGGCAATTCGTCCTTAGGGTTTGCCTGGCCGGTCTTTGTAAGGCTGGGTAGAGTGGCGGTGGCTAAGTCAGGGGCTGAGGAGTGTTTGAGCCAGGTCTATCTAAAGAACCCTACTTCGGGGCTGGTGGTGGTGATTGTGAGAAGTTAGCCTGGTATATGATGTCCACTAGTTCCAGTGGGCACCTTGCACCAGTCTAATTGACCCTTCTTGATGGTGGTTGCAAGGTCAACCTTATAGAAAGCTGTCCCAGGGGTAGCAATGGTAAGCAGTCTTCAGGCTAAGACTTCAGAGAGCAAATTAAGCTAGTCGTTTTACCAATTATAATCTCCTAAGTACCAAATCAAAGTACAGCACACAAGGTATATATCAAATATATATGTATTTATTCTAAACACAACCCCTCTGCACTCTTTATGAGGTCAGAGGTAAAAGTACAATAAAAGGAACTTAATTAGCATACGATAAGTTGCACAGTATACGTTTTGCCCTAGGGGCCCCACAAACCATATACTAAAATAGTGGTATAAGAACCATGTGAGAAATAGAAAGCAGGCCTGGGGCCTGTGGAATCGCTGGAGCTATTCAGGACAACCAAAGGTTAGGAAGTAGGAGGCCTATGGGAGACGCGTGCAGTGTCTAAACAGATCCCCGGGTTACTATTGACTTTCTACGGGAAATAAACAAGTTACATTTTTACAATTTAAGGATACTTCTAAATGAACTACGATGGAAACCTTTTAGACTTAGACACTAGGAGGGCCAATACCCTTGAGACTACCAGAGTACTCGTGTTACCTCGCCCACAGAAGCCGGGTGCATAGGTGCCCTTTGGTGTCGGAAATTGTCGTCGATTTCAATGGAGATCTGCAAAGAAGTGCTGCAGGCGACCAGAGGAAAAGTGTTCGGGTGGATACAAGGGTGGATCGAAGGTCTGAAGAACCTGGAAGCAGAGGAGACAGAGTCTGGGCCACTAGCCCGTGACCAGGGCGGCGATAGAAAGATGCCACCAGATGTCGGGTTATTTCAGGTGAAAAGGTGAAGTTTGTCTCTTCAGCCACGAGGACCAGGAGGCGTCCATGACTACCAGGAGCTGGATTCGAGCTGTCCCATAAAGGATCTAGTTGACTGCGGTGTCGGTATCCGAATTGGACCCAACAAGCCTTGGTAAACGCAACCCACGCCGGATGTCAAGATTGGCTTCGGTGCAGACCAGCAAGGTCCGTGGAACTTTTCTTTTGCAGGGAAGTTGGAGCAAGCCGGAAAGTAAGTTGAAACAAAGGATTGACTTCTTAGGGGCTCTCTAGCCAATGGACTAGGAACTGCAAAGACGCGTCAAGCGGAAATGCACAAAGCGGGCCCACAGGACACTCGTGGAGTGTAGGCCTCTGAGCTTTGGTGCAATAGGTGATCGGGTCTGGGGCTTCAAGCACCCCAATGCACAACTTCAGAATACCTCTGGAAGTTGGTGCAGGTAGAAAAATGCAGGATGTCCAGGAGTTCCGGTCCCTCATCTCTCGTGTCCGCCACGGCTCTCAGCTTTGCTGTGAACGAAGGTCGGGGCCTGAGATTTCTGGAAGTCCATGTCCCGTGCCGCAGATTCTTCAGGGTCTGGCGGGAGCCTCGAAAATGCAGACCAGCAAAGATGCTTTTGGTGCCTGTTTGAGCAGGGTGGTCACTCCTTGACCACAAGGGAGATTTCTTCCATCTTCCAGTCGATATGGAATGTCGAAGGTCCAAGATATATGTTGCAGAGTTTCATCCAGGGTAATCTGAAGTCATAGGGACTGGGGTTCTATACTTATAGTAAGTTTAGGTATTGGACTAATTCTAAGGTCTCTCCTTTGGGTGGACCTGGGGTGGGGGTGGTTACACCCCTTCCCCTTTGTCCAGTTTCACGCCAGAGCTGGGGCTGAGTGCCCCAGCAACCGGTTTGAACTGGGAAATGCATGGAGCACCTAGTGTGCCCAGGCAGTGTCTGGAAAGCATTCACTGAATGCAGCCCTCCCTGCCCCAATACAGAAAGAGCCTGTCTGGGGAGGTGCCAGCACCTCCCTGGGCAGGAAACCTATTGTCCATGCCTCCCCTGCCAGAGTTTCATCCAGCAGCAGAAGGGCAGACTCGTGTCTGTGACAGCAGCATCCATTTTGTGATGCTGAGGCTTTGTTTAACTTTAACTGGATAGACCAGTAACTACATGTCTCTTCCCTCTAGAAGGATGGAATGCTACCCCTGCTGCCAGGACTGGTGGGGGGGAGGAGTAGTATTCCAAAGTGTTTGACACCTTACATGACATGTTTTGATAAAGCCAAACCAAAGTTAGCATTAACAGCGAGGATTATAATGCACTTAAGAGTATATGGTATGGCTATATCATAGAACAGCTATAAGGAGATGGTTCCAAAAGCTGCAGAGGGGCTTAGCTCATGCTAGGGCATCCTCTCACATAAAACCAAGCACTCTGCCTCCAGGATTGTCAAGGTCTGCCCTAGGAGTGACTTATAGGTGTATATGTGTCTATATATATATATATATATATATATATATAGACACATATATATATATTACCTACTGGCGGTCGCCAGTAGGTAGTTATAGTTAGGACCTAGTTTCCATAGGAAATCCGCAACATTCTATTTGGATTAACTTTGGCCCCGGTGGACGAATCTTTGCGAATTTCTTAAAGAAGATGGCTCGGTCTGCTGCGCTTCTTCCCTGAAAGTTTTGGGGGGATTCGTCAAGTGGGGGCTGAGATAAAAGGGGGGTCCCAAAACTTGTTTTCCCCATGTTATTTTCCATAGGACGTTTAGACACGGCTACAGCTCGAACGGCTGAATGGATTTATAAGAAATTTGGCAAAAAGGTAGAGTCCGACTTGCAGATTACGCTTTTGTTTGAATGGTGTAAATCCGTTCAGTAGTTGCTGATAAAATTAAAGTTAAACTCAATTATATATCTGTAAGCGCGCACGGGTGCGCGCAATAATGCGGCTGTGCGCAAGCGGAATTTCTTTTGCTGTTTGACGTCTGTCAACGTTCGATTTGGAGGAAATCAGGAAGTGTTGACCACCATTTTGTTAGTGCGAGTGAATATATTGTACATTTTAAAGCGTTGGAACATGGAAAGGGGACAAGGTAGAGATTGTCTGGCCGCGTAGGTTTTCTCAGGGGGTGCAGTAAGGCCCTTGAACGCGAAAATATATATATTTATTTTAATAAAAGTTGCGGGGTGCGCGCACTCGGTCGCGCACACCTATTTACAAGACTGTGAAAAACTATAGTGTAGAGCATGGAAAAGGAGCAGGGTGGAGAGTGTTTGATCTGGTAGGTTTCCTCAGGGGTTTATTAAGGTCGCCGAAAATCTAAAAGTAGCTTTTTTTTTGCAAAAATGTAGCGGGGTGCGCACACCCGGTCGCGCACGAAGAACAAAAATAAAAGGAAAGATGGAGATAAATCAGAAGTTTGAGTGTTTAGATTTAAGGTGGCTCTTAAAAGAGCCCTTGTGTTAATTGAGTTTTATCTGCACTTATAAGTAAGTACCAATGCAGAGTCTCATGTTACAGAGGAAGATTCTATTTCCCTCATCCGTGAAATGAACACCATCTCTCCTATAGATGCCTTGCATGTTGTAACGCAAGTTGTTGTGGTATATAGAACCCATGCTATATTCTCTGAGGAAAGCAGAAACAGATTTATTTACATGTTTCCTTGCTTTCTCAATCTGTGGACAATGTTGATTGGACCAATTCCATTTCTGTCTTTGGCATATATTGGAATATACCAAGACAGTCCGAGGAAAAAGTGTCATCGATTGCCAAAAGGTGTCCTTTAGAAGCATTTCCAGAGCTACCCCAGTCAACGTGCCTAGATCGTTCCCACCACAGTGCACAATTATAAGGTCAGGTTCTGGGAGATGCATAAAAGTTTTCACCAATGGTATCAATTGGTGACATCTCAATCCTCTCTGGCCAATCCACGTTATCTGCACATTTGGTAAATCAAGGTTGGAAATTCGTCTGTTTGCTGCATATTTTCCACTCCAGTCAATATAGCTGTGTCCTAAAAGCCAAACCTTCATTTTCAAGGCAGATGCAATAGTACTCCGATGGGTTCTGGAAGTGGAATGGCAGTTAGAAGCTGAAAGTCAGGATAAAAAAGTGGATGAGATTTGGTGTGGTTTAAAAACTAAAAATGATTGGTTGATTTTAATACCTCAAGATTGAAGACTACGTTGCATGTTAATGTTTATGTAAAACGAAAAGTACTATTGGGTCTCAAAAAAAATGACATGTAACAAAGGAGTGGATAGGCAGGTGTTTTTTGAGTGAAATCCGTTGTCTTGGTTTGATGTAGAACGTTGAGATATGAACTTTTGACCTGTGCCTTCAGCCAGGTGCAGAATGAGGTGTTACCATGGAAACAGCCAGAGAGGGCTGAGGGTGAAGGGTGACCTTTATGTGACTTTGAAAATATTGAAAGGGACAACCAACTGAAATGTTAATTTGATTTTAAAATTGTGCGGGAACAAATATGATTGGTTGAAGAGACATATATGAGTCTGTATTGGCAGGATATCTGTGCCATTGAATTTTGGTTGCAGTGATAGAAGCATTATTGAGAGTTCCGTCAAACGAATATCTGTTTTGCGACTGTCACTGTTCTACATCTTACAAAGCATTGGTAAAGGTTATTCTGTAACTGTTTCTTTTATCATGTACCGTAAAATGTGGTTTAGTCACTATAATTGGTTCATTTCCCTCACAGTCTCTGAGTAACCTCATTTTTGACTGTGACAATGTCTTGTATTTTTAAAACTATTTTTCCATTTCGTTTCATCACTCTTTAACGACATTATTTGTTTGCAATTATTAGTTTAAAATTTTGAATAATAAATTTCAATAAGCTGAATGGTCTTCAGTCATGTTCTAATGTAATCTTTTACTGTTAGTTTTTTTAATTCACTGTCAGTCAGAGACGAAACTGGAACGAAATTTTGGGGGGGGCAAATTAAAAAAATTTTGTTAGTCGTACATGAATGTTTTATTAGTAGGCAGAGTAAAGCTGCAGGGGCTCTTACAAGGGGTAAAACAACTGCAAGGCCTAATTAACATTCAAATGGATGTTTACAGAGATGTGAAACGTTCAGGTGTGGCTGTGTGTGTATCTGGAATATATATGTTACCTTGGGCTGCCACACCAGACGGGAGGGGAGTGGGGGCCTGAAGTGCTGTGAATTTAATGGGGGTTGCGCGCCTTTTCTACACATTCTTTCAAGTGTAAATTATAGTTTTGTATATAATTTTGGTGTACAGAAAAAAATTGAATATAAAAGATGTTTAAAATAGACAGTAATTATTTGTGTGATTTTGAAGCGTTTCCATATAATCAGAGAAGTTGGTTTCGAGATGAAAAAATGATATTAGCAGAGACACAGATAATGCAGATAGAGAGATAAATGGTACATTACATGTGATACCGTCGTCAAAAAGTGCTAATGCTTAAGGTATTCATAAACTTTCTGTCAGACGACAGAATTACAGTGTGGTTTGTGGCCGCGGCTGCACTGGTGGGGGTGGGGTGAGAGGGGGAGGGGGCCGAGTAAAATAAAATGAAAACTTGTGACCATGAGGTTGTACACAGGTTCGTGCAGTACATGTCTTCATACATTGAGGTAGCAGACTGAGTATACATACATCTCTCTCCCTCCTGTCATCTGACTCCATCTTTATCTCCTTCCTGCTTTCCGTCTCCGTTGCCCTGTGTTATCTTAGTATGTGTGTGCCTGTCTGTGTCTGCCTTCAATTCGGGCTGAGGAAGTTTGCTCTGCAGGCACACACAGATAGTCGCATCAAAGTACTTGGCAGGTTTTAAAAAAACTTTATATAATTGAGATAAAATAGATAGTAACTATTTGTGTGAATTTGAAGCGTTTCTATATAATCAGAGAAGTTGGTTTCGAGATGAAAAAATGGTATTAGAAGAGACACAGATAATGCAGATAGAGAGAGAAATGGTACATTACATGTCATACCGTCGTCAAAAAGTGCTAATGCTTAAGGTATTCATAAACTTTCTGTCAGACAACAGAATTACAGTGTGGTTTGTGGCCGCGGGCTGCACTGGTGGGGGTAGGGTCAGAGGGGAGGGGGCCGAGTAAAATAAAATGAAAACTTGTGACCATGAGGTTGTACACAGGTTGTGCAGTACATGCCTTCATACATTGAGGTAGTAGACCGAGTATACATACATCTCTCTCCCTCCTGCCGTCTGACTCCATCTTTATCTCCCTCCTGTTTTCCGTCTCCATTCCCCTGTATTATCTTAGTGTGTGTGTGTCTGTCTGTGTCTGCCTTCAGTTCGGGCTGAGGAAGTTTGCTCTGCAGGCACACACAGATAGTCGCATCAAAGTACTTGGCAGGTTTTCAAAAAACTATTTATATAATTGAGATGCTTTTTTGAGGCTTTAGTGAATGTCTACTTTCTGAATTACTGCTCGGTTGGCTCCACAGAGTAGAGGGTATGTCGTATTTGACTTCTTAGTGCCTTCGCTTTTCCACTCTGTTCTCTGGTGGCTGACGGAGAAGTGTTTGTTATAGTGGAGATGAAAGCGTGATAAGTAGTGAAATACGACATAGCGTCTGGTCTGTAGAAGCGGGGGGAGCAGTGATTATCAGTGTGAGTGAAGCAGAACTGCGGCGGTGCTTGGTAACAGTAATACATTATTTTCTTACCAGAGGTACGACTGTTTGCATGGTCCGCGACCCGCTAAGAAAGGCTTGTCGGGCCGTCACAGGCCTGCGGGTTGTAGTATGATTAACTCAGGTCGACGAAAGAAAACATGAACTTAGTACAGCTGAGGTTACGTGGAACACATGAACACTCTTTCAGTATACAATCATTTCAGTTCAGAATATGGATTAAAAGAGAGAACGTGTATATTTGAAATGTTTATTCAGTAATGCAATGATTTCAGGGGAAGTTTCTTATGTTATACGAGTACAGATATTGTAAGAAACAAAGTAATCGGCATAGTCACTAGTCCATAGAATGCAAACGGTGCAAGCATAGTATGATGTAAAATTAATACGATTTAGCAAAATTTATTCTACACCGTTCTGAGGAAGTATATTACATTTTATTAAATATAAGAAGGTGTCTTAACTTTAAGTTTAGCAACCATACATGAAAATGCTAGTGGTTAGACATCTATTATACAAGACAGAGGACCCTAGTAAGTTAGGATCATGTAAGTGATAGACATATACTGGATAGTATATATGACCTCTGTCCAGCCGGACAGGAATTTATTAGTTAAATATTTTGTACTGGTTCAAGTATTCAACACTTATACAAAAGTGGGCACAGCCTGTGACCCACAGGAGACAAGACAAAACAAGTGACAGGAATTTATGTAAAAGCGCACAAGGTGGTCTGTACTATTATTCAGTTTTACAGACTAGGATTCATTTTGAGCAAACCATTGTTAAAGGCATTTTGTGATTTCATAACAACATATGGTGCTTCTAAGGTCGACGACGTTTTGATGCAACTCAGAGATACATGCATCTTCTTCAGGACAAAAACCATTAAGTCATGTTTGTCTTGAGACTAATTTCATAGTTACATAGCCTCTATGGGAATTTACATAATACCGAGGGAAAAAGAAAGTAAAATTGGGGAGAAAAAACATAAACAGAGAGATTTCATTAGGCACTGCTAGGCATGACTGCATTTCATATTTAGTTTCGACACACTATAAGACAATAAAATACTCATTTGTGCTGCTGTGAAAATTACAAGTGACTTAGTGGTGATTACTGGTTTGAGTGAGAGCTGTTCTCCGTGTTTTCTAGTACATGACTAAGGGTTTTCAGTGTTCGACGCAAGGATAGTTGTACTCATTTTAAAAAAAAGGAATTTCAACGGCGCGGTGCGAAGATGTGTTCAAGACCGTGATTCTTTGTAATAAAAAAGAGAGTGATTCTTTGTAATAAAAAAAGGTTTACCGGCGCAGTGATCACTATTCGGCGCAGTGAACTAAGTGCAGAGGGCTTGGGAGGAGGAGGGGTGGTTGGGATGCCTACAGGAATCCGATAAATAGAAGTAGGTTTATTTCACGGCGTGGAGGTTGCAATACCTGGTGGAAGTGAGCCGATATGCGGTGATAAGGTCAATGAGCCGCGAGGAATTTACAATGCATCTGTGAGGGCGGGAGAATAGAGGCCGTTAGGTGTGCTCGTCACTCATAATGGCAAGCTGTGCTCGTGATGTTACGGTGTAAATACTCACTTTAAGCCGGCCAACCCGGGAAAATTCAGGAAACTAAGAGAGTAAGACAAGGGGTGGGATAATCAGATGGGGAATAAGTTTGGGTTAAAAAGTTAACCTACGACCAAGCTAGGATTTACTGGATAATGGTGATTCCTAGGTCGTTATCGCGGCTGTACGAGGCTTCCACATGAGAGATTCTGGGGAAACAAGTGGGGTAAATTAAGCTCCAGGAATTGGGTTGTAGGCGCGGAGGTGCGTCGGGAAGAGAGTCCGGCACCCTAGGGTACTTGCTTTGTGAAGTCTTGCTCGATGGCAGGACGGATGGGGTTCTGGCGGTAATCGCTGCCGGGAGGTGGGAGGGACAGGGTATAAGAGTGCTAACAATGAAGGAGGGACTAAGGTGGAAGATGTAAAATTGGGAGCGGCCATCTTGGAACGGTGAATTGGACTCGTAGTCCGTGAGGGAAAGTGCTCTCTGAAAATAGGTGACATATGATAATACACACACAATTAATTTTTAAAAAACATTATGCTGTGAGACAGTTTTTCAATTATTCGGATTGAGTTGATCTCAGGGGACCTCAGGGGAAGGTCCTACTGTGAAGGATGTTTCATAACAAAGAAGTCCAATCCTCAACCCTGTTCAGCCCTTTTCGTATACTGTCTGTTCTCAGGATCCAGTGCAACTCTTCTTTATTCAGGATTTGGGAGATGTCTGCTCCTCGTGGGGGGGCTTTGATCTGTGTGATGACAGTTCAAGTAAAGTCATTTTCCGTGTGCCCTTTTTCGATGAAATGTTCTACAAGGGGCGCATTGGCGGTTTGGCAGCGGATTCTGCTTCTGTGTTGTCCTATTCGCAGTTTAATCTTCTGGCTTGTCTGTCCTATATATATCAACATACATGGACATAAAATCGCATAAACTACATTGTTAGAATTACAATTTGTGAAGTGGTGTCTATCATATTTAATTGTGCCATAGGAGAAGGTCTTGCCTTCAATGGTTGAATCACAGGAGACACACTGACCGCATTTAGCGTGACCTTTGAGGACAGGTAAGTTCCACATATCATTAAGGGTAGTTCTGGTGTCAGGTTGAGGGAGTGAAGCACAGACCAAGTGATCTTTTATATTTTTCGCTCTTTTAAAAGCAAACATTGGTCGTTCCAAATTGAGGACACCGGCATTTAGTACTGGCCAATGTTTTAGAACACTCTTCTTAATAGCATTAGATGCAGGAGAAAACGTTGTCACACAAGTAATTCTATCTTGGTTGCTCTTGATACGAGGTTCTAGTAATGTCTCTCTGGGGCAGTACCATGCTCTCTTTAGCGAGCGGCGTACCAATTTTCGTGGATAACCTCGTTGTCTCAATTTGAGACTCAGTGTTTTTGCTTCTGTGAAGTAGTCTTGTTTGAAATAACAGTTCCTACGGATTCGTAGAAACTGCGAATAGGGCAATGAGTCTTTTAGGGCACGGGGATGGTGACTACTGTAATTTAGTAAGGTGTTTCTTTCTGTAGGCTTTCGGTGAAGACTTGTTATCAACTGCCCTTTGCAATGTTTTATTTCAATGTCTAGGAAAGGCAGAGATTCCTTGCTGGTAGTCATGGTATATTTTAAGCCACCGCTGTTGTTGTTTAGCCAGTGTGAGAATTGGTTTAGAGAGGCCTCTGAATCAGTCCATATCATAAAGATGTCATCAATGTACCTTTTCCACAGGGCAATGCCACTGCGGAAAGGGTTTGATGCATCCAAGATGTTAAGGTTTTCAAGGTGGTCCATATACAAAATAGCCAGGTTGGGGGCAAATATAGCCCCCATAGATGTTCCACGTACTTGACCATAAAATTGTCCTTCAAAGAGAAAGACATTTTTGGTTAAGCATATCTCAAGCAGTTGGAGGATAAAATTGAATGGAACATTATGAGGCCGAGGGCGTGTGTCTAGAATGGTTTCAATCACGCGAAGGGACTCAAATTGGGGTATATTAGTATATAGTGATTCCACATCCAGCGTGCACATGGTGCTGGATGTGGGATCAAAGGGATGTTCTTCAATGAGGTTGATCATCGACATGGTGTCCCTGATATAGCATGTGGTTGTAGGGACAAACGGCTTAATGAAGTGATCAATATAGTGTCCTAGGGGTTCCAGGATGGAGCCACATCCAGAAACTATAGGTCGTCCTGGAGGTTGTTCAGAGTTCTTATGGACCTTTGGAAGGCAGTATATGACCGGGGTTCTAGGAGCTTTTGTGTTAAGGAACTCAAATTCTTTTTTAGATAAGAAACCTGCTTCTAGACCTTCGTTGGTGACTTCAGATATTAACTTCTGGATTTCAGCAGTGGGGTTGCGTGGCAGTTTGCAGTAGTGCTCATGATTGCCGAGTTGGCGCAGGATTTCCTTTTTGTATTGCTCTGTTTCTTGAATCACAATGCCTCCGCCTTTATCGGCCGGTTTTATGACTAATGCTTGATTATTTTTGAGGGTGGAGAGAGCATTCTTCTCTTGAATATTTATATTGTAGGGAATGAAGGATTTCTTGTTTTCTAGTAGGGCCAAATCGTTAAGAACTAGTTTCTCAAACGTGAGAATTTCAGACGGGACCATAGCGCCTGTAGGTGAAAATTTTGATGGAGGTTTAAATGGAGTATTTGCGTGTTTCTGAGGGCAAGGATTCAGGAGGAAGTAACTATGTAACCTTACTTTCCTGAAGAACCTCAAGAGTTTAGTCTGGGCATCTAAAAAGTTGGGACGAACAGTGGGGACAAATGAGAGACCCTTGCTTAGCAATGAGATTTCACTACTGGATAATGTATGTTTGGTCAGATTAAAGATAGGGAGGAGTTTATTGTTTTCCTGCATACTTAGGGCATTATCATGTTGTGGGTCGCATTTATTTACCATCAGTAATGTTGACGACGGGTGAAACGCTCTCCCGGGGGGTTCGGCCATCTTTGTGGTTGTTTCCCTCTGCCCTTCCCTGGTGGTTCTGTTTGTCCTTGGCCCCTTGATAAAAAATTCCTATTTGAGGGACCTGGGCTGTCACTTTGGTCAGAGTTTCCCGAGGATTCTGCTGAACTGGCTGAGAATCCCACAAAATTTTGCCGTCTATTGAACCTGCCCCACGGTCTCTGGTTTTGGGGCCCGCTATATGAGCGATTAGTATAGTAATCCTTGGTGAGGTATGGGTATGCCCTTTCTTGGCTAAAGCTCTTTTTATCTTTTCTGACTTTGGTAGTTTTTTTGTCAGTTTCAAATTTGTGAAAATCATGAACTGTTTTTTGGATCTGATCTAAATGTTTTTTTTTGCCTCAGTGTTTGTGTTATCATCATTTATTTGTTTTTTCAAGGTCACTTATTTCTATGGCCAGTTTTTTTAGTTCTTCTGTCGCGATATCGATCCCTAGCACCATCCAGTGCCGGGAACATGTAGTGCTAATGTAGCTAAATCCGTTGAGGTATTTCGGGTTGTCTGTGAAGACACCAGGGATGTTACGTACTTGTAGCCCAATAGGGATTATATTAGCCTTGAGATAATCTTTAAGAAGTTTTATCATTAAGGTAAGTCTGACTTCTTTTTTCTTTGCTTTCTCCAACTCGTCTTTAGAGGAAGGACTCGGTGCGTTGGGGGTGTTGCCTCCTGAGTCAGAAAGGAGAGAAGGGCCTCCTAGGATTTAATTGATGTAATCTAGATTGTAAAGGGGTGGGTGGGGGTCTGACATGCCTAGTAAGAAGTGATTTTAAGAGAAGAGTTAAGTGAGGGGAGTGAAGGTTGAGACCCACTTTTAGAAAGGGGAGGGATTCCAATCCCTTGCAATCAGGCGATTGCGCTAAATTCTGTTTTGACAGGACAAGGGAAAACCCAAAAGGAATAACACTAGGGTCCTTGGGCAGTAATCTATTATACAAGACACTTTTGTATAAGTGTTGAATTCTTGAACCAGTACAAAATATTTAACTAATAAATTCCTGTCCGGCTGGACAGAGGTCATATATACTATCCAGTATATGTCTATCACTTACATGATCCTAACTTACTAGGGTCCTCTGTCTTGTATAATAGATTACTGCCCAAGGACCCTAGTGTTATTCCTTTTGGGTTTTCCCTTGTCCTGTCAAAACAGTGGTTAGACATCAGCTCATTAGCAATCAGCTCTCTGCATGCGAAGCACTATCAACTTTGTGTTATGCTATTGTGTAAGGAAAAAAAAAACACGCCAAAAGCGACAAGTTGGCTGGAGCTGCATGTATGTTATCTGTTGGAACGTTCGAAAATCAGTGTTGAGAACAACTACTGTATTGACATATCTTTTGAAGGTTTCAGTATTCTATCTGAGATACAGCTCGAAAAGTAAGGCTAATATTAGTGTAAGAACATATTTTTCTCGTATGAATTGAAAATATTTCAGTACATGGAAAACTAAAGTAGCAGAGGTGTGTGACGCGGAAATAAGCAGCTGAAAGGGAAAATGGCGTTTAAACTTATAAAAAACTCATGCTAACTTTACACATTAATCGAGTAGGTGAGGAAAAAAAATGTAGTCCACATAAAAGACGAAAATCTGACCAGCACGAAATTGTAATGTCCACTGTTAGTAAAGCCAATAGGTCTGTTCATATAAAAAAAGAAGTCCAAGAAAACGTGAAAAAGATAGGGAGGGAAAAAAATGTAGACGTCAATGGCTTGCATAAGAGTCATCCAACAACTGAGTAGGCGAAATAAGCAGCAACCGCTTCTAAAAGGAAGTCACTGTTATCATCCGAAAACATGTCAGCCATCCAATTGAAAAGAGGAAAAGAACATACATGCTCTTGAATTACCGGAGCCTCTAGTACCATCAGAGGACAACTCAGTTTCTTTTCTATGTAGCTGTGTGCCAAGAAATCTTGCGCCGCTGCGAATATATTCCAATGACCCAGAACTCCATGTATCGCTGCAAAGGCCATAATCCCTCCGTCGGAACAAAGCTGTTCATGATCAATTAACGGATTCATGAGATGATTGTAATTCACTTCAGGAGATACCAAGTTGCAGAGACATAAGTCCAGGGCCCACATGAAATCACAGTTCAGGCAATGAAATACAGGCTGCACACAGGTGAAATAGGAAAATCGAAATGATAACGCATATGACGCACTCAAAGTCGCAAGTGGCAGGATGCCATAGTACTCAAGCATCCTCTGGCGAAATAGTTCTAAGTGCTCCGGCTCGTTTGCGAAGACAGGACGGACATCCATTTTGTAATAAACAAAATAGGAACACAAAAGCAGCAGGCACTGGTAATAGAACAGGAAGTCCAGAAAAATAGGTCGGCAACTATGGAGTGAAGAGTAGCAGAATGACTTCAAATAATTTCTGGCAAATAAGTCACTAAACCATTGCTTAGTAGTTATAAAAAAAATAGGCCTTCCCTGAAGTGGAGGATTCGTTAAAGATTATGGGAGTCACCTCAGCAAATTGTAAAGGAAGGTCACTATTTCATAAGGAATGCACTTCTCTGTGAATGTTAGCTAAGTGAAAGAGATATGTTTGTGAACAGATGGTAGGGTAACTTGTTTTTGTGACAATAAGGCTCTTGTTCATGTCTTGCGATTGAACTTTGAATTCAAGGCCGGAATTCGCGGCCAAATGGAAACATCAAGGTTCCGATGCGGGGGTGGATAAACTACATTCTTACAGGGAAGCATATGCAGAGTGACTATTACCGCGTAAGCTTTGTCGTTTAAAAACTCATAACAATTCTCATTGCATGAAAAAAAAATAACCACTGTTGAAGAATAAGGAAAAAGTCGGCAATATAGCAGGCACTGGTGTATCTTTGAAAAGACATGCAACATTGCAGCGCTTCTAGTTAAATAAGTCATGTAATTGAAAGTGCCTGGATGTACACACGAATTTCATGTTTCAGCGCACTCATCTCTATACAGATATAGGGGTAGATTAACATGCTCCGTGCTGCACTTTTGCTTCACTTGTCCCATGTTAAAAGTGACGCTAAAGTGGCGTAAGGCGCTTGTAAATCTGCTCGACATTTTTTTGCCGTCTCCAAGGCATTTGTAAGTGAAAGGGAGCGACTTATTTTTATGCCAGTAGGAGGTACTGAGCCGCTCGTATCTATTTAGGTGAAAAAATTTATAGAATTTGAACACTGAAAAAACGCGAAAGATAGACTAATTAATTCGTGCATTAGCCATGTTGCAGTTGCGGCTTCTGATACTAAAAAGGGAAAAGTGTCTAGGCGTTGAATGTGGAACACTGATAAAAAAGCGTGTGTCATGGAAAGCAAACATGGTTTGAAAGTGAAATTTAAAGGTTTAAAGAGAGAGGAGACATTAAGATAGTTTCAGGGCTTTAAGTTGGCGGTGTCTGTTCGGGTCTCAGCACAGGCAGTTTCTTAAAGGTAGGTGTTACATTCCTATATACTGTTTCTTTAAACCTTTTAGAATGTTGATATGTCTATGATCTGTACCAGAATGTTGTTTAGTTACTTAAACATAAGCTGTTCCTGAGCCAACATCTAAGGGGTCTTTTTCTACAAATAAACTTCAATATTTTTCTACTTATTGTTATGACTACAATCCTTAAAAGTGGCGACGAGGGAGAAAGCAACCCATCGACCCCTATGATGTTTTTATAAATGAATATTATTTAAAAAAAAAAAAAAAAGAAATAGAGCATACGAAGAGAATTTATATTTTTAAAAGAAGCTCATCATTTCATCTCTTCAAACGAACTCAAGCGTCATGTGAGTAGACTATTCTGTGCCGATAGTGCTTGAACGTGTGATTTGGCACTTTGCAAAGATTCATTTGTTTATTTGGATTATTTAAAAAAATATATAAAGGAATGATGAAAAAAGCGGCGTAATTGCTTGAAGAAAGCGGCGTAATTGCTTGTAGCGATGTTGTGCTGTTCCTGAACATTTGCGCATATGCATACAGCGTCGACGTAACGACATAAAATCTACTTGCATTTTATGAAGTCGGATTCCTCGAGAGCTGTCAAGCATCTTTCAAGTAGCTTCTTTGCGCTCGCTAATGCGCTGGAGTCGGCGTTTCTTCATTCTAACGGCCATTATTCCTCCGTAGCATCGCAAGCCTCAAGAAAGCTTCAGGAAGTACGTCGCGATGACGCGCAATGCATTCTGGGACGCGCAATGCATTCAGGGGCGCGTTTCCTAGCAACCACTCCCGTTCTTCGTATTCATTAATGTATTTCTTCCTTTGACAAGACTTATTACAAGATTTTAAGCATAAAACTGAATTTAGACTTCCTTTTAAACTTTATCAATCTACAACAAGAAACCTTCGAATTATATACAAGACAACGGTGACTACTTTTCTTTTGTTAATTTTTTTTGTTTTTTCTCTCCCACATACAGTCTATATTGTTATTTATTTATTCATTATTTTTTTATTCATTTATTTATTCAATTAATTCAATTGTTAGTATGGAAACTAATACTATTTTAGCTCCACCAAAATTTTTACAAGATCCTGGTATTCCTCCTATGACTTGGGAAGATTGGCGTGAATCTTTTGAAACCTATTTAGAAGCCATTGGAGGAGAGGTGTTTCTAGCTTCACGAAAATTAGCATTACTTAAACACAGTCTTGGTGTTGAGGGTAGGAAAGTGTTAAAAACGTTACCTATACAATCTGGTAACACTATTTCCAAGGTATGTGAGGGTGGTGATGAAGATGTCAGTGATGAAGAAGTTGTATTTGACTGCTCAAAATTTGAATCATTTTCGTCAGATGAATATCTTGATGCACTGAAAGCTTTAGAGGAAAACTTTGGTAAAAAAAACAAGTATTGTTGTAGAGAGACACAAATTCTTTTCAAGGGCACAATTAGCCGGCGAGACAGTAGAACAATATGTTACTGTTTTAAGAAGATTAGCAGCTACTTGTAAGTTTAAGGATTTACATGAAGAAATTATAAGAGATCAGTTCATTAACAGAACTAATAATACAAAGATTCAAGAGAAGTTATTGGATTTAAAAGATCCGTCTCTTCATAAAACTATTTCCATTGCTAGAAGAGTTGAGAACAATTCTCGATATGTTAAAGAGTTAAGCAGTGTACATGGTAAGGACCGCAAGTTTTCTGACGGCAAAGATTCTAGTGATGTGTGTGCTGTAGTTAATAACAAGCCAAAATCTTTTGACAATAAATATAATACTAAACGTGATATCAAGGTTAAACCTCGAACATTTTCTAGCAGTAATAAAATTACCATGTCACATAGCAAACCATTTTCTAGCAAGACACAACATTTTAACAAACAATTTTGTTTTAGATGTGGGAATACTAGACATACTACTGAAAATTATTGGTGTCCTGCATCAAACGTTACATGTTTCAAGTGTAACAAGACTGGTCATTTTGCAAAAATGTGTAGATCTGACAATCCTAATGCATGGGAAAATTCCGTTAATCTTATTGATCAATCTACTTATTCCAGTAGTGATAGTGACATTGAGGTTATGGCAATTTGGAATAATGAAGTTAACGAAGTTTCTGAAGAAATTCAACCTCCCAAATGTGAAGTTATGATCAACAATCATAAGTTGTTTCTCTGGGCAGATTCTTGTTCACTATATACTATTATTGACAAAAACATGTGGGAGGCTTGTGGTAAACCAGATCTCATATGTTCCCAAAAAACTCCTGTGGGTTACTTAGGCATCAAGTTACCTGTGATTGGATGTTTTACATCTGAAATCATTTTTAAAGACAGGAATACTCCCGGAACTGTGTACGTTGTGGAAAAGGGCAGAGCCTTATTAGGGTGGAAAGAACAATGGAATTTAGGGATTACTCTTGATCCTAATAATCCGGATCAAGTTTTATTATCTCCTAATTGGCATAAAAAACATTTTAACGAAGTTTTGGCAACTCAAAATGATGCAAGTTTAGAATGGCACAAAACATTTCCAGAATTATTTAGCCCAAAATTGGGATGTCTTAAAAAGTTTGAACATCGAATTATTCTTAAACCTGATTGTATACCTATTGTTCATAAAGTGCGCAATGTTCCTTTAGTGTTAAGATCTCAACTTAAGGTAGAACTTGATCGATTATGTCAACAAAACATCATTGAACCCATTGAAGCATCTGATTGGCTTAGTCCAGTTGTTTTGGCACGAAAACCCAACGGCAAATTGCGCATGTGTGTCGATTTAAGAGATTTAAACAAGAACATTTGGGTGGATCGCTACCCTTTACCCAAAATTAATGAGATGGTTGAATCTGTTAAAGATGCTAAATATTTTTCGTCAATTGACTTATCTAATGCTTATCATCAGATAACATTACATCCTGATTCTCGCCATTTAACGTCTTTCATTACTCCTGAGGGGGCTTTTCAGTTTCTAAGAATGCCTTTTGGGTTATCCTCTGCATCAGCTGTTTTTCAGAGAGTTATGTGTAGGGTTCTTGAAGGTATACCCAACATGTTGGTTTTTCAAGATGATGTACTTGTGTGGGGGGAAAATAAAACTAACCATGACAGAATTTTAAGCGATGTATTACACAAACTCCAACGTGCGGGTTTAACTGTTGCAGCTGAGAAATGCAAGTTTGCTACAAATGAAATTGAGTATTTGAGGCATACTTTGTCAGTGGAGGGGGTTAAACCTAAGAAGAATTTATTGGACGCCATCAGAAATGCTCCATCACCATCTGATAAAGATCAACTTCGTTCTTTTTTTAGGACTTTTTTGCGGAGTATTATTCTAAATTTGTGCCCAATTTTGCTTCTAAAGTTTTTTGTTTAAGGTTGTTAATGAAAAAAGGTGCTAAATTTGTGTGGAGTTCTGAATGTCAATCAGTTTTTGATGATGTAAAAAGAGACATCATAAATGCTGTTGCACTTAAACCTTTTGATCCCAACAAGAAGTCAATCATTGTTGTAGATGCAAGTGCATATGGTTTACGAGCGGTTTTAATGCAGGGCAAGGACAAATTGGAATGGGTTGTAGCTTTTGCTTCCCGTACATTAAAGGGTGCTGAACCTTCATATTCAGTTATAGAGAAAGAGGCTCTGGCTTGTTTTTGGGGTGTAAATTACTTTAGGAACTATGTTTGGGGCACTAATTTTGAATTGAGGACTGATAATAAACCCCTTGTAGACATATTTTCAACTAAAGGTGCAGGGAAGGCTACTCCTAGAATTGCAAAATGGATTTACAAATTACAAGAGTATGATTTTTTGATGAAATACGTACCAGGCATTAAGAATGTAAATGCTGATTGTTTATCTCGTCTTCCAGTTTGTGAAGAGGACTCTGTATTAGATCAAGATGAGGATTGGTCAATAGCTACTGTTGATGAAGTTTGTAATGGTGCAATTGATGAAGAGGAATGGAAAAAAGCTGTTCAAGATGATGTTGTTTTAAAAGAAGTGATTGTACGGTTAACTTCTCCGTGCAATAGTTTCTCATGGAGTGATTGTGAACTATCTGAATATAAGACTGTGTGGCCAGAACTTTCTTATGATTTGACAGCAGGTATCGTTAGAAGAGCAGACAAACTTGTTGTACCATCCAGTTTACGTGATAGGTTATTAAATCTTGTTCATGAGGGGCATTCAGGAATGTCTGGTATGAAGAGAAAGTGTAGATGTGATTTCTGGTGGCCAGGCATGGATAAAGATGTGGAAAGGCGTGTTAGGAATTGTTCGGCATGCACGTGCAGTGATAAATCTCATGTTTCTCAAGAATCTAGCATTAGTTCTGTTCCGTTTCCGGACAAACCGTGGCAAAGGTTAGCTATGGATATTTGTGGTCCGTTTAGCATTGGTAACATTGCTGGGACATTTGCCATTGTTTTAATGGATTATTACAGCAAGTGGCCTGAAGTAGCGTTTGTTAGGGAGATCAAAGCCTCCAATATTGTCAATTTTTGTGATGAGTTATTCCATAGAGAGGGTTTTCCTGAAACTATTACTACAGATAATGGTCCACAATTTGTAGCTAGCGAGTTTCAAAGTTATTTACGTCGGTGTGGTGCAAAACACATTACTACTGCTGTTTATTGTCCTAGGGAGAACGGTATGGTCAAGAGATTCAACCGTGTGTTGAAGGAGTGCATACAGTTGGCCACGGTTGAAGGTGCAGATTGTAAGGTTGCGGTCAAAGATATGATTTGGAGTCATCGGAATACTCCACATTCTGCAACTCTAGTATCTCCATTCCATCTTCTCAAGGGGCGTTCAGCTAGTAATAAGGTAACTCCTGCATGGATGCTTAAAACTTCTGTTAGTCATGTACATAAAGAGAGCCTCAATGATAGAATGAATGTTTATCAACAGAAGTATGTGGATAGACACAACAGTAAAATCAAGAAAGCTGTAAGATGTTTCCGTGTTGGTGATCTGGTGAGATCGTCTCGTTTTGGTTTGTCGAAGGATGGTTCTTCCAAGTGGTCTCATCCAAAGAAAGTGCTGGAAGTAATGGGAAGTTGTGTGTTGTTAGATGATGGACGCAAATGGAATTTTTGTAACATTGTTTTATGCAATGAGTTGGAACGCAATCTATGGTTAAACAGGAACAACAATATTTCTGTACCAAAATCTAATTCATGTATTATGCCATCTAATTCGTGTACTGTTCCTACCGTATCAACGGAAACATCTCCAAGAAAAGTTCAACAAATGTCTTCTGTTTTTGTTAAGAAAGATGTTCCTAGTTCAAGGAGATTATCTGGAAGAATTGTTGTGAAACCTGTTAAGTTCAATGACTATATGTTATATTCTTGAATGAATGCATTCACTTGTTTTTTTTTTGTTTTTTATTCTTTTGCGTTTTTGGAAAGGGAGATGTGTTACATTCCTATATACTGTTTCTTTAAACCTTTTAGAATGTTGATATGTCTATGATCTGTACCAGAATGTTGTTTAGTTACTTGAAGATAAGCTGTTCCTGAGCCAACATCTAAGGGGTCTTTTTCTACAAATAAACTTCAATATTTTTCTACTTATTGTTATGACTCCAATCCTTAAAAGTAGGCTTGCTGTCTATCGGGCTCCACTTTTGAGCCCTGGCGTAGGCAGACTGTTTACTTAACTTGTGCAGCTATGAATCTGTGTCAAAGGTATTAGTACTCAGTTGCTGTAGGTCTGATGTTACGTGTTGTACCATACCTACATGCAATATTATGGAGGGCAAAATTTGCAGTGTGGTTTGTGGCCGAGAGCTGCACTGGTGGGTGAGAGGTCAGAGGGGAAAGGGTTGGGGCTAAATGGAAACAAAGAGTTTTGAGTATGAGGTTATGCAAAAGTTCCTGCAACAGATACGTTCTTGCACTAAGTTAGTGAAGTCAGTATACATATATCTGTGTTGCTGCTTTTCTTTTCTCAACATACTGTTTTTGTGCTGCTTACTTGATATATTTTAGTGTGTCTGGCTCGCCCTCTGTATCTCTGTATACTGCGCAGTTTTTCTTCATTTTGCCTATCCTCTGATTTCTACCGTTCCTGTCTCTCATACATTTCTCTCTATGTAGTTCTTGTTCTCCCTCACTCTGTGTCCTATTCTTTCTGTTTCTCTTGCTCTCTCTGTCTTTGTTGTCCTTTTTACTATATTTTTTTCCTTTCTGTCATTCTTTTCTTTTCTGGCCTGAAACCACTCTTACCTTCACTCTCCCTTGTGATATCTCTCTCCTTCTCATTTTGTATCTTTCTCTGTCTCCTGTTCTTAGTCTTCCTCCTGCATTGTCTGTATGGTGGTGTATATCTCTCTCTGTCCTATTCACCCTTCTTCTCTCCATCTCTCTCTCTCTTCTGCTCTGCTTATCCATCTCTGTGTTCCTCCTGCTCTCTCTCTTCCTATTGTACTGTTTGCCTGCTGTCCTCTCTGTCCCTGTGCCTCCTGCCTTTTGTCTCCATTGTGTTCTGTCTGTTATTTCTACTCTGTGACTTCCTCTCTATGTTCATCTTTTTCTTTATTGTACCTTCCTTCTCTTTCTTGACTTTTCACTGCTCCTGTTATTTTTCTATCTCTCCATTTGTGCCTAGAATGCTGGTCTGTCTCTGCATGTTCCTCTCCCTGCTACTGTCTCTCTCTCTCTTGTAGTCTGTATCTCTGCTGTCCTGTGTCTCTTTTCTACTCTATATTTAATATTTTATTTAATATTTAGTTATTTGATGTGTTGAAAAAACAATTATTGAACTTAGTTAGGCATTAGGATATCTAATGGTAGAGAATCTTAGGGAATGTATCTGTTAGGGTTGTTGTTTGCTACAATGGGTGTATGTTGTATAATAAATATTTCTGTAATATGTTAATAGTTTTTTTTTCTAAAAAATTTACAGCAACAGATTGTACAAAATCGGGAGCAAACATTTTATTGTTCATTAAATTCTGTATTTGAAAAATGTAGCAGTGGTAATAGTGAAGTAGCAAGTGTTTCAGAACTAAGGAATGTTTTAGACATATGTGCAGGACTAAATCAATTTTCTCAGAATATTCAGCAAGATTGTCAGGAATTTATTATGTATATGCTTACAGTTTTGGAAGATGACGGTGTAGATATTGATAGTCTTTTTAGCCTTTCTTATAAATGGGAACATATTTGCTATAATTGTTCATTTTCAAGTAGTACTGATATACACACTGAGAGATTTATATATTTAACATTACCAGACTGTAAAGCAGTGTCCTTTAATAAACTAGTTAAAGATGCGCATCAGAACATGGTCTGTTCTCAATGAAACTCTGAAATGTTATCAACATTATTTATTCACAGATATGGACAATATGTAATTTTAATGTTTCAATGATGCAGAGCTGATGGGAGTAAATTGTCAACTTTAATAAAAAAAATTGTGGCTTCTCAAATATCTATTTCTAGAAGAACATTTGTAACTGTAGCCATTATTTTTCATGAAGGGCCTTCAACATCATCAGGACATTACACAGCTTATTTAAAGTCTCCAACAGGCTGGACGCTCTGTAATGATAGTCAATTGAGTTTTAAAAAACGTTTGCCTTTTGACTTAACTAATTCTTATCTGCTATGTTTGCAACCCAAATTTCAGTAAAATTACTTGGTGTAGGAAGATTAATACTGTAAAGATATGAAACTCTGTTGTTTAGAAATATCATGTGACTGAGGGTGTGCAAATCTAGAAATGAAATTTGTATTTGGCATAGTGATAGCATCAGGTACAAGTTTACTTAATGTTTGATGGTACAGAACACGTTAGAATTTTTACTCGAAAGGTTGAGAAAGAATGGATAAGACTACGATTAAGTAATTTGAGAAAATAACTACTTAACTCATACTATTTGGCCACGCGGAAAAATATGAGACAACAAAATGTGTACTTGAGAGAAATGTTTTTAGAACATATTTGGACGGAAGTTTGTTGAGAGGTATTTAAAAAATAACGAGTTAACTCATACTATTTGGCCACGCGGAAAGGTATGAGAGGAGAAAATGTGTACTTAAGATAAATGTTTTAAGAACATACTTGCATGGAGCTTTGTTGAGACGTATTTAAAAATAAGTGGTATGGTTTAATTAGTTTGTAACTGTGGAAGATGTACTGTGCTTACTCAAGAAATTGCGAATTAGAGAAAAACATTTAAGACATGTTTTTTTCAGGTATTTATATTATGTATAGAGATCTTGTACGGGTTTTTTAAAATTTAGATTGTGTTTTTTGTTCCCGCTGTTACATGATGATTACTATTGAAATCACTGTTTATAGTGAAAATCAATATATTCTGAGGACAGCAAAAATAAACCATGTAATATGTTGTTTAAGTTATTTTGTTACATTGGATTTAGAAATATGTATTATAACAGATTTTTGTATTGTCTTCCACAGATATTACATTTATAAGGTAAGTACAACTAATAACATCCAAGAGTTTCCTCTGCCTCTCTCTCATCCTTATTCCTCTCATCACCTTCCTTTGTCAGTAATGTTCAGTCATGCTTATTCCGTTTAACTTATCCACATTTTGCGTTGTTTAATTTTCTCTCCTGTTTCTCTAACATCTTTTCTGTCACTATTTTATTCAGTCTATCTATCTCTTCAGTTTGTTTCTTCCGTTGTCTCATGGTGACTCACCTTTATTGACCCTGTATCACCTTTGTTTCTTGAATCTTAATTCGTTTGTCTTACCGTACCTTAATATTTGTTCCCTTACTCTGCTTTCATTAATTATGCTCAATTCCTAAACTTAAATCTAAAGGGCCTCATTTATGAAAGCCTTGCGCCACCGATGCACCACTTTTTCCCATGTTAAAAGTGACGCACAGGCGGTGCAAGGCCTTCATAAATAAGGCCCATAGTTTACTTCCCTTACCCTACTTCATTTGTATTTATCTGTCTCTTACAGTCCATCTTCTGTTACTCACCCTTTTTCACTCTGTTTCTCTTACTGTTTTTCCTTTATTTTATCTATCTCCTTAAGATATTCCTGCACTCTTAGTCTGTTTCTTTAAGAGACTGTTTATTTCGTGTACTATCACTGATCATACTCTCATTTTCTCTCTCACTTTACTTTCGTTTAGACAGTCATTCCTTCAGTGCTATTATCTCTTTCAATTAATTATCTTACTCATTGATTTATATACTACACATTCTGTCTCTGTCTCTTACTCTCCCTCAGTCTTTTTTCTTTCACTTTCTGTTTTCATTCACTCCTACTTTGTTTTGTTTTATGAAATGTACATTATAACCTTATTTTTACTTTCTTCCACAGATACTATGTTTTTTAAAGAAATTTAGTTTTACTTTGCTACTATTTCTTAGGTAAGTATAAACAATAAAGAAACTTTTCCATCACTGTGTTATTTCTTTGTCTATCCTGGTCATACCAGTGTCTTGTTTTATGTGAACCCTTCCACGCAGGATTGGGTGCACTGTCATAAGGAGCGCCTTAAAAGTGATTTTATGAAATCAGCGACATTTCACAGAGTCAGTTCACCAACGCTGATATATGAAAACATTGGAGGTAAATGATGTGTGTTAAAGAACTTTGGGGCATATTATCAAGGGGGTTTATCTCCGGTTTTTTGGTTTTAAAAAACAAAAAAGCAGAGATAAAATTATGTCGCTATTACCTAGCTGTTGCAAACATCAGTTAGCGACATCTAGTAGGAGATAGCGACCATCTTGGGCCCCACTTTGCTTGTCAGTGATATTTATCAGTAATGACATGCAAAGTGGGCATGCCAAGATGTTAGTGATTGGAAACAGTTGGTGACATTGCTATCTCCAATTACCCACTTTTGGAGATATTTGCGCTAAGCGTGAATATCTCTAAAAGGTAACACCTGCCCCTGAGCAGTTCTTACCTATGTTACTCAATGGTAGGTGGATAACATGACTAAGAGCAGTAGCTCGATAATGCATGAATATCGCTGACTTCACAGCAATATTCATGCATTTCGACCGATTTTTATCGCTTAACACAGTGGTTCCCAAACTTTTTTGACCTGTAGCTCCCTTGACTTAATCAGTAGTTGGCTGTGGCTCCCCACCAATTTTTTTACCGGTAGGTGGGTGGTATGTACCTCTTGTTATCTTCCTTAAAGTAATTGGCACCCATTCTTTCACTTATCCAACCATCTGTTCACGCATTCTGTCTTCCACTGTCTCATCCATCCACCCTTTTACTTCAGTCATCTATTTCTTTTGTCCATGTACCCCCATTCACTAACTTATCAATACTTACATTTACCGTTTCACTCATCCATCCATTCACCATTTCACTTATCAATTAATCCATCCACCCATTCACTTGCCCATCATCTACCCTTTCATTCATCCATTCATCTATCGTTTCACACACCCATGCACCAATTCACTCACCCATCAGGTGCCCTTTCAGTCTTCTTTCCATCCTTTAACACACGCATTCATCCTTTTACCCATCCATCCACCGTTTGTCCCATACATCCATCTATTTACCTTTTCTCTCATCCATACTTCCACTCATTCGCTTATCTATCCATCCTTTTTTTCATTATCTATTCATTCGCCTGTTATTCATTCATTCATCCTTTCAGTAATACATCCAACCATTCGGACATTCCATACTTATTTACTCACCCACCTTTCCACATTATGAGCTGAGCTTTTGTCTGCAGAGTTGCAGGGAGAAGAGGCCTATCAAGAACGAACTACAGCAAGGGGTGGGGTGCGGTGGGGGAGACTTCACTATGCCCTTGCACATGGCAGACTGAAAACGTAGAAGTCATGAGTCATACATGATGTACAGTGCCAGGATGTGAGGTTAATGTTAAATGGTGTTGTTTCCAGGGCTTTAAGAGGTGTTTAAAAAATGGGGGGTCTCTTCAAAGGAAGTGTTGGATGTAATTCAGAAGGCAGTTTAAAACACGTAGGCTAAAAATCTGCGCTTAGCATAGTGTTGTGCCCGACTGGTGTTATGTTGTTTCTGTCATTCAATGCAGATATATAATATAGCAAGTATTTTTTCACGAAAAACAAGCTATCCCTATTGGCTTTGTCAATGATTCCTAGTTTCTTAAAATAAAAAAGCAGCAACCATGGCATTGTTGAATGGTACAATGAGTTAGTTCTGAAAAGAACTTTTTTTTTTTGACAAGTTTTATATTGTTTTTGATTTTTAAAACTGGAACCGAAATTTTGAACTGTAAAACTGTGAAACAGGATCAAAATGAAATGAAAAAAATCATCTTTTGTCGAAGCATTGATGATTATTAATTCTTTTTTCAATAAGAGTGAGGCTCTGCTCTCCGTACACAATAATTTCTCCACACAAGTTGCATTTCATATGCACATTTGACAAATATGGTCTCAAGTCCATCTGTGCACTGGATGGAGATGCAGGCCGTCCACCAGAAGATGTGCTGGCCACAGCTGATGGTAGCATTGTTTCCAGAGCTCTTGTCGATGCCTGTGCAAATTTCTCAGGATGCACTTGTCTCACATGCCTCATCATCGTATGTATTGAAAACGAATTCTTTTTCGAAGGATTTCCTCTTGAAAGAACTGCGTCACAAATTGTGCAAGTAACTTTGGGCGCATTCACTTTTTTTTGTTCCTTAGGAAAAGTAAAAAATTGCCAGATGAAAGATTCCTTCCTTTTTGTTAAAGGTAGCCGATAATTTTCTTCAGATTCTGAAGATGAATTCTGTGCAGCAGCCATTTCACCAAAGTCTTCGGAAAGATGTAAAACGTTCTTCTCCCTTGAGAGTAAAAAATATAGTGCGGAAAGTGGGTGGGATCCGTGAAAATTCAAGAACAGAAACTACTAAGAACCAATTGGAAATGTTGTTTTCAAGTCACTTGACATGCGCGCATTAGGACGTGTACGCGGTCACAGTACCCGGTCACGTACGTCATTTGGAAGTATCAGTGTAATTTACTGAAGTTTCAAAACGTGAAAAGGAGGAAAGCTAAACCCACCCTGATCTTGTACATCTTCTCAGGGGGATCCAAGTACAAAATTGTTAAAGTATAAAACCTTTTATGTTTTTGAAAAATAACGGGGTGCGCGGACCGGGTTGCGCACGATAGTTTGAAAAGGCGTTCGGCACCATTTAGTGAAAAGTTTCAAAACGTTAAAAAGAAGGCAAGGTACAGTCTCCTTGACCTACTATAACTTCTCTGGGGGGTCTATGAAGAAACTCGATGGGTCGAAACTGCAATGTTTTCCCGAAATATATAGCGGGGTGCGCGCACCCGGTCGCGCACGAAAGTTTACAAAGGCGATCTCCTCCATTTACTGACAAATTTCAAAACGTTCAAAATAAGGCAAGGTAGAGACTCCCTAATCCACTAGAGCTTCACAAGGAGTCCCTAAACAACTCTGCCAGTCAAGAAAACTGTTTTTTTCCAATAAAAACATTTGCTGAAATTCATTGATAAAACTATAGGTTGCAATCACGATATAGTTAATATTTAACATTTAAAAAACCTATGAAATTCACTGAAAAAAACCATAGGTTTTAAACCCGTTATAGTTAGGAAGTAGCATTCAAAAAACCTTATGAAATTCACTGAAAAAACCATAGGTTTTAAACCCGTTATAGTTAGGAAGTAGCATTCAAAAAACCTATGAAATTCACTGAAAAAAACATAGGTTTTACATGCGTTATAGTTAGGAAGTAGCATTTACAAAACCTATGAAATTCACTGAAAAAAACATAGGTTTGACACGTTATAGTTAGCTGGACATTTCACTCATATAAAACCATTGAAATTCCCCCGTTATAGTTACTTCAGCTAACTATGACTCACGCGCCCGCAATGCACTGCTGATGACGTCACATATTACATCACTCATGACATGGTCAGTGACATCACTCATGACATCACTGATGATATCTCAAATGACATTACTGATGACATCATTGATGACATCATCCTTGTGAAAGAGTGGCAGACCTTCTCTCAGCGTAATATAACCTTTGATACACACATTCAAAAATAGAAACTAAAATGTTCGAAGCATGAGTGATGTAATATGTGACGTCATCAGCAGTGCATTGCGGGCGCGCGAGTTATAGTTAGCTGAAGTAACTATAACGGGGGAATTTCAATGGATTTATATGAGTGAAATGTCCAGCTAACTATAACATGTGTCAAACCTATGTTTTTTTCAGTGAAAAAAAAAAAAAATATATATATATATATATATATATATATATATAGGTATACTATATCTAAGTAAGGGGTGATTACACCACCTTACCTAGGCTGTATGAACAGACCTGTGGTGTCAGTTTGGAAGGCAAACCAGGGGTGGCACAATACATGCTGCAGCCCCTGGTAGGCCTAGGGTGCACCTACGCCCTGGGTACCTATGGTACACTATACAGAGGCTCACAAGGGTGACCCAGTAGCCAATCTGGTATGTACCTTAAGTACATGGTATCAATTTAGAGAGAGAACAGCTGGGCTGTGGGCCTGATTAGCAGGCCCACAGCCACACTAAAGTCGAAAAACCAGTGAATCACAGCAAAAAGTGGGGGTAACCATAGGAAGCAGACCCTACTTTCCTACAGTGATGATGTCCCAGAGTTTGATGGCATGCTTGACCAGGGGGAGCACATGTTTAGTAGCATGCATTTTAGTTTGGGCTGGTGTCTGTGGCCTTTATAGGGGTCTGTTGTTCCGTGGAGTCACAGGTGAAGTGGCAGTGTAGGCAGTCAAAATCTCCTTCTGTGTCTTTTGGTGAGTGGGTGCAGCAGAGGGTGCTGCAGCATCCTGGTTCCATTCCTTGGAGAGCAGAGCTGAAGTAGTGGTGGGCAGGGGTTCTGGTGCTGGGCACGGTCGGGACATGGATGGGTGCAGCCGGACTAGCCTTTGGTATGCCTTTGGCACGCCGCCAGTGCATCCGTTGCGCAGCAGCCTACATTAAGTAACCTGAGGGGTTGGGCCGGGCGGTGAGTGGGTCTGGGGGCGAGGCCATAGCATTGTAGGTGGAGCAAAATAGCGGCTGGCTGGTTGCCTATCAACCGGTCGCAATGAGCCGGGGTGCTGATGGAGTCGGCATGCTGATCAGGAGGCTCGATGAGCCCACAGTCGTCATGTGGGAGAGCAGGGTAGGGGTGACAGAGTCTCACCAATGCTGTGCCGCAGCAGGCATTAAGTGGCATGAGGGGATGGGTGGGTCTGGGGGTAAGGCCTGTGACGCACTAGCGTCGTAGGTGGAGCAAAATGGCGGCCGGCCAGTTGCCTAGCAACTAGTCGTGATGAGCAGAATGCAGGGGCGGCGAGGTAGCCTGGGCGCTGATGGCGTCAGCAAGCTGATCAGGAGGCTCGATGTGCCCAGAATCGTCACACAGGAAAGGAGGGTCAGGGGTTACACAGGCTGTTTCCATGGATGAGTCGCCCTTTTCGCTGAACTGCCACTTCCTGTGAATGACTTGTCTATGATGGTTATCTGGACAACTTCTGAGAAGTCAGTGGAAAGCATTCAAGCATGGTGGCACAGCATAATGGCCATTCCATGGATGTCAGCAGAGTGCATAGTGCACTTCAGGATGTTTGAAGTACCTAAACCAGGGTTTAAACGGTTAGATTTTTTGATGAGACATTTGTCCTCATCAGTGTCAAAAGGAGAAGGAATTTAGGGCCAAATGTAGGTAATCACATAGTACCGATTCCTAAATACCGAATTTTACCGATTCTGTATTTAGGAATCGGTATATGTGATGTAGGTAATGATTCGGTAAATGTTACTGAATCGGTAATATTCTGTATTTACCGATTCGGTATTTACGGAATCGGTATTTCCCATTCATTCCTATGGGCCTAGAGGTAATAGGGGGAAGTCTTACAAGGGTGGCAGGGTGGCAGGATGTCAAATTGACACCCTGTTGCACCCCTGAATAGTGTATGGGTGCACATGTGGCACACATACATGTATGTCTGCCACATGGCACTTTTAAAAAAGCACAATATTGCTTTTTTAAAGGTTTTCAATATTTACAACCAACTTGTAGTTGATGGTAAGTAATGAATCCTTAAATGTAAAATGCACTCACTTGAGTGCTCCCTACATTAAGGATTCAGTAATTTACCGAATTGGTATTTAAATTTCCGTTCGGTAAATTACCGAATCCTTAAACCTGCCTCCAACATCTCAAACCCTAAATACTGGTCGGTAACGGCCGAAATTCGGTAATTTTGGCCGGGACCGACCGGTATTGGGCTACCTACATCTGGCCCTTAATCAGTGAAGCTTGGAGAGAGCCTGGCTTGCAGCAATGAGAACTGAAAAATACAGCAAATGACACCAGCGCACTGGCTATTGCCTAATGTACTCCGATGGCATCATGTCCGCTAAATGGTGTTGAGAATGAAGCTGCATGCAATTGTATGGTGATGCCGGAGAGCAATTGATGGGGAAAGCTTTCAAGACCTGCAAAAGATATTCATAATTTGAAGAAACTGCAAGAAGATGTATATATCAGAAAAGATTATCTTTTTATCTGCTACATTACACAAGCGAGAAGGATAACATTTTATGAATTAACCGGAAAATTCTTGTGTTGGATGTTGACATTTAATAGCAACATATGTTTAATCATGATATTGGGTTGGGTCTTTAAAATGTCTTCTTTGTGCAGAAATATTGTCCATATAAATGACCCAGATTTTTAAGTTACTGATGACACTTTTTATCTCCAACAGGCCACACTACCCTCCAACCCTCCACATCAAACTTGTGCCAGAAACAGAGGCTGCTATCAGGGTGTGAGTGTTACCTGCCCCTCAACAGCAAAGAGCCACTGTTGCTTAGCTTCTGTTTTTTTATGTAACTTTTCTGTGTGCAATTGTATCTTGCACTGCTCCTTCACTGCCTGTGACTCTAAATCTCCTGGTGAGCGATGAGTTCCTCATGAGGCAATGACCCAAAGGTACATGGGAAGTAGCAATACACATGCACTGCCCCTCTTGCCACTCTTTTCAGCATGCGCTGTGCTCTTTTCACCTTGTGCTCTGCCCCTTGCAAAGTAGTGTCCCCCGTGCACCTTTTGCTTTCGCTCCACCTTGTACTCCACTTTTCTCCTCCCAATAGTTCTAATCAGTTTGGGTTTTGTATGATAAAAGGTGATCATCAAGATTCAGCACTATTCCACAGTGATCCAGTGTGTGCAGCAATCTTTCCTGACAAAAAGAACTGTCATGGGGCACTGTGCAGGAGGATATGCCACCTCCCACATGCAGAACAGACACAGCATGTGCAGCACCATTGCGGATCCCCTGTGTGGGGAAGAAGATTCGGTGCTGCTTCTGTGATCCTCTGCTGTATACCACCTGAGCCTGAGGGCCTCCTATCATACAACAGTCAAAAGGGCTGTCATTGCCAACTCATGCTCTTATGTTATGTTACATGTTTTTATAAAGCGCAGCAATTACCCAGAGGCATCTAGGCGCTGCAAGAATAAGGAGAATTTGCACATTTGATGTAATAAAGGACAGGTTTTAGGAGTCCTTCTGAAGGTCAGTAGGTCAGGCAGTGACTTTAATGTGCAGGAGGAGGGAGTACAGTTTCGAGTACTCTCATTGAAACTTCTTCTACCCAAGCAAAGAGCCTCAACTTAGGAACCACAAGCAACATTCATGGCCTTGCTTGCGCGTAGCGACCTCACTTGCTGGACCATCTGAACCTAATTTTAAGGAACTTTGGGTCTAAATCATGTAAGGCCCTGAAAAGCACTTTTTGTTTTACAGGGAGCCATTGCAGGTGCAGTAAAGCAGTCTTGGCTTACTGTGTTTTAGGGATTCCCAGCAGCAGCCTGACTGCGGAGTTTTGGAGAGCCTGGAGCTTGTTGGCATACCGCAGATGCAAAATGAGATAGAAAACGTTGCAGTAGTCTGGTTTGGCTAAGACTGGAGAAGTCACCACCGTTGTTTGTAGAGTTCGGGGGAGGTACGACACGGATTCCCTAATTATCTTAAGAGTGTAAAAGGACGCTGAAACAGTCGCATTCACTTGGTCCCCGAATGCGAGTTTATTATCCATCAGGATACCTGGATTCTTAACCTTGCTGCTGATGATGCCTAGGTTCCCAGCTCTTAAGGGCAGCAGGGCGGCTCCAGAAGGAAGTATCCTTCCCACAGAGAAGGACCTCTGTCTTGCTGGACTTTAATTTGGGATAGTTACGGCCCCTCCAGTCCCTGATGGCTAGCATGCAGTTCTGAAAGTTCTGGCAGGTGTTGGAGAAGGAAACAACAATTCATTGGCGTAGGATGTTTAAGAAAAGCTGAATGATTAAATCAACACTGCCAGGGGTGTAACAAATATATTAAACAGTGTAGGACATAATGAGGACAATGATGAATGTTTATTACTTCTGGCCTAATGCTGTGCGCTTCTTTTTTACATGAACAATGCACACCTCCTGTACAAACTGCCGTCTGATGCATTTAATGGAAATCTCCTGGAACACACGAGGACAGCTGGCAAGTAGATTCATGCACTGTATGTTCTTTGTATGCTAGAAATTGGCGCATGTTACTGCTTTATCTTCTCCCTGAGTAGCCGTGAGTCAGCAAGAGGGCGGCTTTGCCAGAACAAGTAACGCTAACAAAAGAACATCTCTTGACAAACAGTCTCATGGCTAAAGGAGCAAAAGCATGGCCAGGAACCACGAGAGATCACCTAAGGTAAGCAACAGAAGTAGAATGCAGCTTTGGTAAACTGAAGTTAAAAGTAGTGATGCACTGAGAGCTAAAGGTGGACTCATATGCCACCGTGCACACTAGTGCAGTGATCTCCAGGAGAGGGTCTGGCCGGTCTTCCTCCCAGAAAATTAAAATAGACACCTAACAGCACAGTTGTCCAAATATTCTTACTAAAAGCTGCAGATTCTTATGGTCATACTTAATATAGAGTCATAGAAATTTGCATTATTGCTCCACAGTAGTAAATTATGATGTGCCTATAAAACAAGCATTGGCAAAGCCAATAGGTCTTGACTATGCATGAGTTATCAGCTTTTTCAATGCGTTTTGGCCAGGTTGTATACCAGAGTGGCTGCTGTTCGGCAAGGCCAAATGTTAGTGGCGTAGAGTGGAGTATTGAAAGTGAAGTAGAGTGTTGAAGGGTGGAGTGCAGGAGCGGCCTGTGCAGGAAAAGAACAAAGGGGCGGGGTGGGGAGGGAGTTAACAGACAACGAAAAAAAGAAAAACACTTACCTTGCGCTTTACGCATCGCCGATGCGGTGAGCACAAGGTAAGTGGTTTCTTTTTTAATTTAATTTTCCCTTACCACTCTTACTTGCATGGGCCACTCCTGGTGGAGTGTCTCAAGGGGAGTAGAGTGAACGTGTGTAGAGTGGAGGGGCATAGAGTGGAATAAGGTGTTGTACAGTAGCATAGAGTAGAGTGCCCTGAAGTGACATAGAATTTCATAAAGTGTAGTAGAGTCGTTAAGTGGAGTAGAGTCACAGAGTGGAGCGGAGTCGTAGAGTGGGGTGGCATAGAGTTGAGTGGAATAGAGTAGAGAGGCCTAGAGTGATGTGGCATAGAGTGGAGTGGCATAGAGTGGATTGGCGTATAGTAGCATAGAGTGGAGTAGGGTATCATAAAGTGGAGTGTAGTAGAGGGGCATAGAGTTTTGATAGAATGGAGTGGTGCAGAGTGGAGTAAAGTAGAATGTCATAAAGTGGAGGGGCGTAGAGTGGAGGGGCATAAAGTTGAGAGGCACTGAGTGGAGTAAAGTGTTGTGGAGTAAAGAGTCGTAGAGTGGTTTAGAGTGGAGTGGTGTAGAGTGGAGTGGAGTGGTTTAGAGTAAAGTGGTGTAGAGCGGAGTGGCATTGTGTTTAGGGGAGTAAAGTGTCATAGATTGGAGTGGCATGGTATGGAGAGGCATAGAGTGGAGTAAAGTGGCATAGAGTGTCATAGAGTATCGTGGAGTGTTGTTAAGTGGAGGAGAGTGGTCTAGATTGAAGTGGCTTAGAGTGGCGTAGAGTAGAGTCAAGTGTGGTGGATTAGAGTGTGGTGGAGTGGAGAGTTGCGTCATAGAGTGGAGTAAAGTATCATAGAGTGGAGTAGAGTGTTGTAGAGTGGAGTGGCATAGAGTGTAGTGGCATGAAGTGGCACGGTGTAGAGTGGAGTAGCATAGTGAGGAGTATGCATGGTGTGGTAATGCACTGCCTTTACAGACAACACATTTTCAGTTGAAATTAACATTACATTTGCGTTTTACTGATAACATTATACAGTGCACAAACAATAATGTGTGTAATTGGGACCACCTAGTAATATTTGCACAGTTCATTTACAGGCTTTGAATTTTTTTTATGTGCTTGAAAAAACCTTTTTTGTACCAGTACATGTAAGATTATTATGTAAATCCCATCACTTTGAAGTCAGAGAAAGGAAAGTAAACACCAAGCTGCCTCAGAAGACTGAGCCTTACATTGACCTCTGTCTCTTTGAACACAGAGCAAATGTGACAAGAGCAATATGTGAAGGTCTTTTTACGGAAAGCGGGGGACTCGTGGAAGAATACAAGGAGCAATGGTGAACAAGCTTTGCTCATCTGGAGGGACGAAGACATGCTGGACAGCCTAAAATAAATCAAACTACCAAATAGAAAGCCTGAAAATGTGAGTTACAAACCACAAAGCCAATGATAGCAATGGGTGGAATGCATTTCCAGGGAAGCTTTTATGATGCCCAGAAGTCTTTTTGCAACCAGACAGCTGTGCTGTTTGGTAGGCTTCAACCTAAAAACATGCTTATGCTTTATTGGTTTTATCAGCATCAGGAAGAAACTAATATCACATCAGCATTACGATGCCCGTTGTCTTCTGGTTCACTATGCAATGAATTCTTTATTAACCCTCCAACTCTCCCCCTTCTCCCCACCCCGGACCTTATGGAAATGAAAACAGTCCTCTAGCTGTCCCTAGGGGAAGTTACCTCGCATTGTAGCCCCTAAGTGGTGGGTGTGTGAGTCTCAATAATCTGAGAAGTTGTAAATATTTGGGGCAGGTGAGTTTGTGAAATTCTGTTGTCAGCAGTGTCAAACAAGCATTGGAAATGCAATAGGTCTCGGATTTATTTGAGTTAGAGCTAATGGCATTGTAAATGGCAATGTCTTTTAGCCATGTGTTATGGAGTGTATGCATGTGGTGTGTAATGGAATTATGTGGTATGGATTGGAATTGTTCACCCTGCGCACTCACTGCTCTGCACTCACTGCTTTGCACTCACTGCTCTGCACTCACTGCTCTGCACTCACTACTCTGCACTCACTACTCACTACTCTGCACTCACTACTCACTACTCTGCACTCACTACTCACTACTCTGCACTCACTTCTCACTACTCTGCACTCACTACTCACTACTGTGCACTCACTACTCTGCACTCACTACTCACTACTGTGCACTCCCTACTGTGCACTCCCTACTGTGCACTCACTACTGTGCACTCACTACTGTGCACTCACTACTGTGCACTCACTACTCACTACTGTGCACTCACTACTCACTACTCACTACTGTGCACTCACTACTGTGTACTCACTACTCACTACTGTGCACTCACTACTGTGCACTCACTACTCACTACTCTGCACTCACTAGTCTGCACTCACTACTCACTACTGTGCACTCACTACTCTGCACTCACTACTCACTACTCTGCACTCACTACTCTGGACTCAGGGCTCACTACTCTGGACTCAGGACTCACTACTCTGCACTCACTACTCTGCACTCACTACTCTGCACTCACTACTCTGCACTCACTACTCTGCACTCACTACTCACTACTCTGCACTCACTACTCTGCACTCACTACTCTGCACTCACTACTCACTACTGTGCACTCACTACTCACTACTGTGCACTCACTACTGTGCACTCACTACTCACTACTGTGCACTCACTACTGTGCACTCACTACTCACTACTGTGCACTCACTACTCTGCACTCACTACTCTGCACTCACTACTCTGCACTCACTACTCACTACTCTGCACTCACTACTCTGCACTCACTACTCTGCACTCACTACTCACTACTGTGCACTCACTACTGTGCACTCACTACTCACTACTGTGCACTCACTACTGTGCACTCACTACTCACTACTGTGCACTCACTACTGTGCACTCACTACTCACTACTCTGCACTCACTAGTCTGCACTCACTACTCACTACTGTGCACTCACTAGTCTGCACTCACTACTCACTACTGTGCACTCACTACTCTGCACTCACTACTCTGGACTCAGGACTCACTACTCTGCACTCACTACTCACTACTCTGCACTCACTACTCTGCACTCACTACTCTGCACTCACTACTCTGCACTCACTACTCTGCACTCACTACTCACTACTCTGCACTCACTACTCACTACTCTGCACTCACTACTCACTACTCTGCACTCACTACTCTGCACTCACTACTCTGCACTCACTACTCTGCACTCACTACTCTGCACTCACTACTCTGCACTCACTACTCACTACTCTGCACTCACTACTCACTACTCTGCACTCACTACTCTGCACTCACCACCCACTACTATGCACTCACTACTCTGCACTCACTACTCTGCACTCACTACTCTGCACTCACTACTCTGCACTCACTACTCTGCACTCTGGAAACTCACTACTCACTACTGTGCACTCACTACTCTGCACTCACTACTCACTACTCTGCACTCACTACTCTGCACTCACTACTCACTACTCTGCACTCACTACTCACTAGTCTGCACTCACTACTCACTAGTCTGCACTCACTACTCACTACTGTGCACTCACTACTGTGCACTCACTACTCTGCACTCACTACTCTGCACTCACTACTCTGGACTCACTACTCTGGACTCACTACTCTGGACTCACTACTCTGGACTCACTACTCTGGACTCACTACTCACTACTCTGCACTCACTACTCACTACTCTGCACTCACTACTCTGCACTCACTACTCTGCACTCACTACTCTGCACTCACTACTCAGCACTCTGCACTCACTACTCTGCACTCACTACTCACTACTCTGCACTCACTACTCTGTACTCACTACTCACTACTCTGTACTCACTACTCTGCACTCACTACTCTGCACTCACTACTCTGTACTCACTACTCTGTACTCACTACTCTGTACTCACTACTCTGTACTCACTACTCTGTACGCACTACTCTGTACGCACTACTCTGTACTCACTACGCACTACTCTGTACTCACTACTCTGCACTCACTACGCACTACTCTGCACTCACTACTCTGCACTCACTACTCTGCACTCACTACTCTGCACTCACTACTCACTACTCTGCACTCACTACTCACTACTCTGCACTCACTACTCACTACTCTGCACTCACTACTCACTACTGTGCATTCACTACTCACTACTGTGCACTCACTACTGTGCACTCACTACTGTGCACTCACTACTCACTAATCTGCACTGACTACTCTGCACTCACTACTCTGCACTCACTACTGTGCACTCACTACTGTGCACTCACTACTCTGCACTCACTACTGTGCACTCACTACTCTGCACTCACTACTCTGCACTCACTACTGTGCACTCATTACTCACTACTCTGCACTCACTACTGTGCACTCACTACTCTGCACTCACTACTCTGCACTCACTACTCTGCACTCACTACTCTGCACTCACTACTCACTACTCTGCACTCACTACTCTGCACTCACTACTCTGCACTCACTACTCACTACTATGCACTCACTACTATGCACTCACTACTCTGCACTCACTACTCACTACTCTGCACTCACTACTGTGCACTCACTACTCACTACTGTGCACTCACTACTCACTACTCTGCACTCACTACTCTGCACTCACTACTCTGCACTCACTACTCACTACTCTGCACTCACTACTCACTACTCTGCACTCACTACTCTGCACTCACTACTCTGCGCTCACTACTCTGCACTCACTACTCTGCACTCACTACTCACTACTCTGCACTCACTACTCTGCACTCACTACTCTGCGCTCACTACTCTGCACTCACTACTCTGCACTCACTACTCACTACTCTGCACTCACTACTCTGCACTCACTTCTCTGCACTCACTACTCTGCACTCTGGAAACTCACTACTCACTACTGTGCACTCACTACTCTGCACTCACTACTCACTACTCTGCACTCACTACTCACTACTCTGCACTCACTACTGTGCACTCACTACTCTGCGCTCACTACTCTGCGCTCACTACTCTGCACTCACTACTGCACTCACTACTCTGCACTCACTACTCTGCACTCACTACTCTGCACTCACTACTCTGCACTCACTACTCTGCACTCTGGAAACTCACTACTCACTACTGTGCACTCACTACTCTGCACTCACTACTCACTACTCTGCACTCACTACTCACTACTCTGCACTCACTACTCACTACTCTGCACTCACTACTCACTACTCTGCACTCACTACTCTGCACTCACTACTCTGCACTCACTACTCTGCACTCTGGAAACTCACTGCTCACTACTCAGCACTCAGCTGGTGGTGTCTGTGTGTGCATGGCAGTGGTGGTGTGCGTGTGTGCATGGCAGTGGTGGTGTGCGTGTGTGCATGGCAGTGGTGGTGTGCGTGTGTGGATGGCAGTGGTGGTGTCTGTGTGTGCATGGCAGTGGTGGTGTCCGTGTGTGCATGGCAGTGGTGGTGTCCGTGTGTGCATGGCAGTTGTGGTGTGCGTGTGTGCATGGCAGTGGTGGTGTGCGTGTGTGCATGGCAGTGGTGGTGTACGTGTGCATGGAACCTACTTGCAATCAGACGTGTTGGTTGTCACCAGAATGCTTCGTTACTGCTGCCGGTAATGCTGCTGGATGCTAGGACGTGAAGAGCACACCACTCACTTGAGTCGGGTCCAGCAACTTTTTGAATATCCGACCTCACTTCCTTCCAGAGGAGGATGCGAGGTCACAGCCACGACACACATAACCACTGCCCGGGTCTCCATACTATTAGGCAGTGAGTCAGTGTTCATCTTTCTTTTCCCGCTCGCCAGCAGTTAAGTCACCCATTCTTTCAGCTCAGTTTGATTCTGGTGGTTAAGTGACACCGCGGGAGCATTTCTTCATCGCTCCAGCGGTACTTAGTAATCGTCTCGGGCGGCATCAATGCTGTAGCGGCTGGGAGCCGACAGAGGGCGCACTAACAGCAACAGTCAGTGAGGTAATAAATAGCATGTGAATAAATGTGACATGCAGTAGACACGGCCCTGATAGGTAAGTGCCGGTGCTAAGCACCAGAAAGCACCGGCACAATTAGCAAAGCAACCCGCTCCTCCCTATGTACTGGCGACCTTAGGCCTGCTGCTTCAGCTGCGGGGGGCGCGCGCCGCCGTGAACGGCGGCTGCGCGCGAGCACTAGCACGCAATCTGAGAGGCAGGGACGGCACGCGACTGGGGCAAGCCGGTGTGTCCTGTTGAAAGAGGGTACCCCTCCTTAGGTGCTCGGTGACTTGTTGGGGGCCTGTTGACGACTGTGCACCTGCCCGTCCTTGTGCAAGACAGTCTGTCCAGTGCTCACCCTCATTTGGCAAACGTCACCATGGAGCGCAAAGACACGCCGAGACGAGGTAGGAAGGGGGGGGGTGGGGCGGTCTCTGTGTGTGCTTGCGCATGCGCTGCGGCGAGGGGGGGATGTTCTGTATGTGTGTGTGTGAGTGTGTGTGGGTGAGTGTGTGTATGTGCGGCGAGGGGGGGGGGGTCTGTATGTGTGTGCGTGCGTGTGAGTCTGCTTCCAAGGAGCCATGGGAGACAGGAAGCGCGCGCGACCTGATCCCAGTTCCAAGGTTGCGCGTGCACCTCGCTTGTCTGTCTCCCTTGACTCCTCGAAAGCCAGAATGATTACAATAGAGTCTCGGAACGACAGATTGCTTCGCAATCTGTTCGCAGTTCCGAGACCTAAAAATGGGCTCCATTGCTTAGGAAATTATGGCCCTGGTTAGCGAGAGTAAGGGAGATACGTTCCATCTCCATTATTCGCCACATTCGGTGTAACCAACCCCAATGTGTAGGGACCTGCTCAGTGCCCGAAAGAGACATAATATTTTGTAAGGCAGCTCCCAATGCCATACCTATCTGTCTGCCCCTCAAGGACCTGAGGGGAAAGGTAAGGGGGTTGGGAGTGATTATCATTTAGGGCTGCTTTATGATGGTCAGAGAAAAGCAGCCGCCACTAAATCAGCCTCTGTGTGGACAGATACGCTCTTGTTCAAATAAAATATTTACTCTGATATGATTCAAAACAACTGAGAGACACGGTGGGAGAGGAAAAGTCAGAGCAACTCTGTGAGAAGTTGGCCTGGTATATAATGCTCACTAATTCTAGTGATCACTTTGTACCATGCCAAGCAACCCTTATGATGATTGGTTGTAATTCAACCTTGTAGACCAGTTATCCTAGTGGTAACGTGGACAAAGCAGTCTTAGGCTAAACTCTGAAAGGCATGTGAAGCCAGCTGTTATACCATACACAACCCCCTTGAATACCAAATGAAAGGGACACCACACAGATATATATTGAAAATATATATTGATTTATTAACTATAAAATCCCCTGGACTCTTTATGAGCACAGAAGCACAAGCGTTAAATCACAAGACAGTTTAAAATACACAAAAGTTGCACAATATGGATGAGCCCTAGGGGCCACCTAAACCATATACTAAATAAGTGGTATAAGAGATACCTAAAGGAAAGTGAAGAGGCCTAGGGCCTTGGGAATCGCTGGAGCTATTCGAGACTGGAGTTAACTAAGTCGGGTAAGGCCCACGGGACTCGGGTGCAGTGTTCAAAGTGCACGCACTTCTCAATACAAAGTCTATGGTGCGTAAAAAGCACAAAGTTAGAAAGTTAGGAACCTTCCGAGTGACCTACGGAGCTGAAACTTAAAACACAGGCCCTTGGGATGTGTACCAGTGCAGGAGCACCGGCGGAGCTGAGTTACCTCACCCACAGGAAGCGGGTGCACAGGGTCGAAGATGTGTCGGGTTTCGTCACGCTGGTCGATGGTGCTTGGAGCTGAAGATGCTGCAGGCGGCTCGATGAGAAGAGTTCCGGTGGATCCAAGGGTGGATCTGTAGATGTGAAGACCTGAAAGCAGAGGGGACAGTGTTCAAAGTCACTAGCCAGTGACTGCCGTGGAACCAGAGTGGAACCAGGTGATGTCGGGTGCAAACAGGCGTTGTCGGGTAGCTTCTTTCTGCAGCCACGTGGATACCCGGGGTCGAGGACGTCCAGGAGTCGGTCACGAGCTGTCCCACGTAGGCTTCTCGCTGTTGGCGGTGTCGGCGACCTGATCGGAGCAAACAGGCCTTGGCAAATACAAGCCACGCAGAAGTTGAAAGATGCTGTTCACTCGGACCAGCAAGGTCAGAGCGGGTGCTCCTTTTCACAGGAGCTTGGGTAGGTCTGGAGCAACCAGACCTGCTGTTTAAATCTTCGGGTTCGTCGCCAAGATGGCCGCTGGCCGCGTGGCTAGTGGCCGGGATGGCGCGTCGAGTGGCACAATGCAAAAGGGCCCCACGCAGATCGTGGAGATGCTGGAGGGCTGATCTTCGGTGCAAGGGCTGCTCGGTGGTGGGGGTTCTCAATCCCCAAAGCACAACGTCGAGGATGCCTCAGAAGCTGCGCAGTCAGCTTTTCGAGTGTCTTCCAAGAGGTCCGGTCCCACGTCACTCGATGCCTCCACGGGTCCCTTCTTTGCAGGGACTGTGGATCGGGCTCTGAGAGGTCTGGGAATCTGGTTCTTGTCGGGCTCTGGGCTCGGGCTCCGGCGGGAGGCGGCGGCAAAGCAGACGTCGAGTTGCTGGTTGGTACCTGTGTTCACAGGGTGGTCACTCCTTGGCCACAAGGGAGATTCTTCTTCAGTCTTCTGTGCAGCAGAATGTCGAAGTCCAGTCTTCTTCTTAGTTTAAGTTGATTTCGGGATGATCTGCTGTGCAATGGCACTGCTCCCCCTCTTATTCCCAAACTGGGGGTGGATCACCTACTAGGTCCCTCCTCTGGGTGGAACCAGGAAGGGGGGCGGTTACACCCCCTTTCCTTTGTCCAGCTCCGCGCCAGGACTGGGGCTGGAAGGCCCCAGAACCGGTTTGGACTGGCCTATGCACGGGGACACCTTGTGTGCCCCGGGCATGTCTGATTCTTTTCAGCCCTGTCCTACCTAATACACAAAATCCTGTCTGGGGTGGTGCTCGCACCTCCCAAGGCAGGAAACCCTTTGTCCAGGCCACCATCTGCCGAGTTTCGGTCAGCAGCAGGAGGCCAGACTTGTGTCTGTGGTGGCAGCGTCCATTTTGTGAAGCTGAGGCTCTGTTTAACTTTAACCGGGGTTAAGGCTACGCACATGTCGTGTCCCTCTAGAAGGGTGGAATGCTATCCCCGTCGCCAGAATTGGCGAGGGGATAGTATTCCAATTCGTATGACACCTTACTCGACATGTTTTGATAAAGCCAAACCAAAGATAGCATTTAACCGCGAGGATTATAATGCACTTAAGAGTATATGGTATGGCAATATCCCGGAACGGCTTAGGGAGTTGTTCCCGACAGCTGCAGACAGGCTCAGCTCATGCCAGAGCACCATCTCACATATTTCCAAGCACTCTGCCTCCAGGATTGATGAGGCCTTCCATAGGAGTGGCTGATAGGAACATATGTGTCCAGTTTAGGGTTAGGCACAGACATACTGTACCTAAGTAAGAGGTGGTTACACCGACTTACCCCAGCTGAGTGATCAGCCAGTTGTGTCAAATATGGAGGCCAGGCCAGGGGTGGCACAATACGTGCTGCAGCCCCTGGTAGGCCTGGGATACACCTATGCCCTGGGCACCTAGGGTGCACTAGTACAGGGGCTCATAAGGTGAACCAGTTCCAATTCGTAATGCACCTAAAGTGCATTGGCATTAATTTAGAGAGAGAACAGCAGGCTGTGGGTCTGATTAGCAGGCCCACAGCCACATTAAGTCAGAAACCAGTGAAGCAAAAAGCAAAAATTTGGGGTGACCATAGGATAGCAGACCCTACTCTCCTACATAACCCCCCCCCAAACGCAGGGACATTAGACTAACCTTGACCAGTTGTGTCTTCATGTTCTAAGTGGAAGTACCTGGAGAGACCATCTGCGTTGCCATGGTCAGTCCCTGGGCGGTGCTCCACTGTAAAGTCCATCCCCTGTAGGGAAATGGACCACCTGAGTAGTTTGGGGTTTTCACCCTTCATCTGATTAAGCCATAGGAGGGGCTTATGGTCGGTCTGAATCTTGAAGTGAGTGCCAAATAAGTATGGTCTCAGCTTCTTCAGGGCCCACACCACAGCAAAGGCCTCCCTCTCTATAGCTGACCAACGTTTCTCTCTGGGGGTCAGCCTTCTGCTAATGAAAGCAATGGGCTGGTCCTGGCCATCTACATTAAGCTGTGAAAGCACTGCTCCCACTCCCAACTCAGAAGCATCTGTTTGGACAATGAACTCTCTTGAGTAGTCAGGACTCTTCAGGATAGGTGCAGAGCACATGGCCTTCTTCAGGTCATCAAATGCCTTTTGACAGATTTCTGTCCACTGAACCTTTTTGGGCATCTTCTTGGATGTCAGATCATTAAGAGGAGTCACAATGGACCCATAGTTCTTAACAAACTTCCTGTAGTACCCAGTCAGGCCCAAGAAAGCTCTGACCTGAGTCTGGGTAGTTGGAGGGGACCAGTCCTTGATGGTCTGGATCTTACTCTCCAGTGGTTGAACTTGGCCTCCACCTACAAGGTGGCCCAGGTATACAACCTTGCTCTGCCCTATCTGGCACTTTGTTGCCTTGATAGTGAGGCCTGCCTTCTGCAGAGCCTCAAGCACTTCCTTCAGGTGGATCAGGTGATCCTCCCAGGTGGAGCTAAAGACAGCAATATCGTCCAGATAAGCTGCACAAAAGTCATCCAACCCAGTGAGGACTTGGTTCACCAACCTTTGGAAGGTGGCAGGTGCATTTTTCAAACCAAAGGGCATCACCACAAACTGATAATGCCCACTAGGGGTAGAAAATGCTGTCTTGGCTTTAGACTCCTCAGCTAACCTGATTTGCCAGTAGCCAGCTGTCAAGTCAAATGTGCTCAAATATTTGGCAGAAGCCAACTTGTCAATGAGCTCATCTGCCCTTGGAATAGGGTGTGCATCTGTCCTGGTGACAGCATTGAGTCCTCTGTAATCCACACAGAACCTCATCTCTCTCTTGCCATCTTTGGTGTGAGGTTTGGGGACCAGAACCACTGGGCTAGCCCAGGGGCTCTCTGAAGGCTCAATGACACCTAATTCCAGCATCTTTTGCACCTCAGTCTTTATACAGTCCCTGACGTGGTCAGGTTGCCTGTAAATTTTGCTCTTTACAGGAAGACTGTCACCAGTGTCCACCACATGTGTACACCAGTTAGTCTGACTGGGTGTCAAGGAGAACATATGCCCATATGCCTGTAGAACTTGTCTGCAGTCATGTTGCTGATGCTCAGTGAGGTTGTCACCTAAGGCCACACCATCAACTGAACCATCCTCAGGGTTCTGAGTGAGCAGGTCTGGGAGAGGGTCACTCTCTTCCTCCTGTCCCTCATCTGTAGCCATGAGCAAGCCCATGTCTGCCCTGCTGACATATGCCTTCAGTCTGTTCACATGGAGCACCCTGTGGGGGCTCCTGGGAGTTCCTAGGTCCACCAAGTAGGTAACCTCTCCCTTCTTTTCCAGAACTGTATGGGGTCCAGACCATTTGTCTTGGAGTGCTGCTGGGGCCACTGGCTCCAACACCCATACCTTCTGTCCAGGCTGAAACTCAACAAGGACAGCCTTTTGGTCATGCCAAGCTTTTTGTAATTCTTGGCTAGCCTCAAGGTTTTTGGATGCCTTTTCCATGTACTCTGCCATCCTGGAGCGGAGACCAAGTACATAGTCCACTATGTCCTGCTTAGGCTTTTTGAGAGGTAACTCCCATCCTTCCTTCACAAGACACAGGGGTCCTCTTACAGGGTGCCCAAACAACAATTCAAAGGGGCTGAAGCCAACCCCCTTTTGAGGGACCTCTCTGTAAGCGAACAAAAGGCAGGGCAGAAGGATGTCCCATCTTCGCCTGAGCTTTTCAGGTAATCCTTTAATCATGCCCTTTAGGGTCTTGTTAAACCTTTCAACAAGCCCATTGCATTGTGGGTGATAAGGAGTGGTGAACTTGTAGTTTACACCACATTCCTTCCACATAGCTGTCAAATATCCAGACATGAAGTTGGTACCTCTATCTGATATTACCTCCTTAGGAAACCCCACTCTGGAGAAAACTCCAAGTAAGGCCCTGGCCACAACAGGAGCTGTTGTGGTCCTAAGGGGAATTGCCTCTGGGTACCTGGTGGCATGATCCACTACCACCAGTATGAATCTGTGCCCAGATGCTGTAGGGGGATCCATTGGACCAACAATATCAATCCCCACTCTCTCAAAGGGAACCCCCACCACAGGTAGTGGTATCAGGGGGGCCTTTGTTGTTCCACCTGCTTTACCACTGGCTTGGCAGGTTTCACAGGAGCGACAAAACTCCTTGGTGTCTTCAGACATGTGAGGCCAGTGAAAGTGAGGGACAAGCCTGTCCCAAGTCTTGTTCTGGCCTAGGTGTCCTGCTAAAGGAATATCATGGGCCAAGGTGAGTAGGAAGCCCCTAAATTGCAGAGGTATAACCAACCTCCTGGTAGCACCAGGCTTGGGGTCTCTAGCCTCTGAATAAAGGAGTCCATCGTCCCAATATACTTTATGGGCACCTTGAGCATTCCCAGCAGCCTCAGCAGCAGCCTGCTGTCTGAGGGGTTCAAGAGAAGGACAGGTTAACTGAGCCTGCCCCAAGTCTGCCCTAGAAGGTCCCCCTGTCCCCAGAAACTCAACCTGATCAGGTTCAAGTTCTTCAGGGACAGTTCCTTCAGGGGTCTCTAGATCAGTTTCCTGTGAAGCCTGATCCTCACTTGTAGGCAGTTGGGAAGGCACAGCCTTAACCCTCCTGTTCTTCTTCTTGGGAGGTACTTGGTCCATTGTTCCAGGATCCAAGACCTGAGGTTCAGAGAGGCACTTTTTGGCCTGTGACCTGGTCACAGCAAGGACATGTGATGATATCCCTAACATCTCTGCATGAGTCCTGTACTCAACTTCTGACCATAGAGAGTTCTCCAGGTCATTGCCCAACAAACATTCTACTGGGAGATCAGCACTAACCACAACTTTCTTTAGGCCAGTTACCCCTCCCCAGGAAAAGTTAACAAGTGCCACACTATGTGTAGTAGTGACATTGCTGGCATTGGTCACCAGGTAATCATCGCCTGGCATGTACTGTCCAGGGTCCACAAAGTTAGGTGTCACCATAGTGACACTGGCACATGTGTCCCTGTAAGCTTGAGCCACTTTGTTGTTAATCAAAGGTGTCTGTCTGTATTTGCCCAGGTTACTGGGACTTATGTCAGGGGTCAAATCTATGTCCCCTTCACAAACCAGAACAGCCTGTGTAAGGGTTCTGACTAGGTCAGAATCTCCTTCAGTTCCCAAAGTGATTCCCACTAAACCCTTGGCTTGAGGACCAACACTGCTAACTGTACTAGTGGGTGCAGGTGCCTTAGGGGCTGCAGTGTTGGGGGCTCCACCCTTTTTACACTCACTTGTCCAGTGAGAGGTGTTCTTACAAGTTTTACACCAGGGTTTCTTCTGACCTTCTTTCTTCTTCTTCTTGGAAGTTTGGGACCCACCCTCTGTCTCAGTTTGGGGCCCTGTTGAAGACTTCTGGTCTTTAGCTTTCTGCTCCCCACCCTTCTGGTCTGTTTTCTTCTGGTCACCACCCTGGTTCTGGTTCTGGTTCTTTTGCTTAACTCTGGTTCTTACCCACTTATCTGCCCTCTTTCCCAATTCTTGGGGAGAGGTCAAATCTGAGTCAACCAAATGTTGATGCAACTGCTGGTTCTGACAATTATTTAAAATTTGTTCTCTCATCAGCAAATTGTACAATCCTTCATAGTCTGTAACCTTGCTTCCCAGCAACCATCCCTCCAGAGCCTTAGTGGCACACTCAACAAATTCAGACCAGTCCTGAGTCTGTGTCTTCTGGGTATCTCTGAACATTAACCTGTACTGTTCAGTGGTTAAGCCTAACCCATCAATCAGAGCACTCTTCAGGACCAGGTAGTTTCTAGAATCCCCATCACTAACTGTGAGGAGTCTGTCTCGGCCTCTACCTTCAAAGGAGAGCCACAAGATTGCTGCCCACTGCTCCTGAGGGATCTGCTGTACTCTGCAGGCTCTCTCCATTGCAGTAATCCATTTATGGATGTCATCCCCAGCTTTGTAGGGGGGCACAATCTTACTCAGGTTTCTATTATCAAAAGACCTGTCTTTATCCTTGTGGATATTGCTGCCACCAGTGGGTTCTATTACCCCACTCTCTCTAGGCTGTCTTGCTCTAGCAAGTTTCTCCTTAGCCAGGGCAACCTCTAACTCTTGCCTCTGGATCCTAAGCTCAGCCTCTCTCATCTTGGCCTCATGTTCCCTTCTCTGAGGGCTAGTCATCTCCTTTCTGGAGTGACCATGAGAGCCTCTAGAGACATGGGAGGTGTTGGATTCACCTGAGTGATGCCTTCTCCTCCTATGGCCCTGGTTAAGTCCACCTGGGGGTCTGAATGGGTTGTTACCTGATTCATTCCCAAGTTGACTTAAGTTAGCCTGGTTCAGTCTACTGACCAGCACCTGACTATCTCTGTCATCATCTGACTCACTGCTTTCCACCTCCTCCTCCTCTTCTTCTTCTTCCTCTTCATCTACCTGAGGAGCTCCAGTGGTGGAGGCTTCCTCATCTACTAGGATGATAGGGGTAGGGGTGTCTACAGTGTCATCCTCTGAAGGATGGCCTCCTTCAGCATTCCCTGTGGGGTTTGCTTTAGAGGTCTTTAGAGCCTCAGACTGATCCAAGAGCTCTCTTAGGTGGTCTGTAGTAGGGGTAGGCCCTGTCTTCAGACCCCTTAAGACACAAAGCTGTCTTAATTCCTTAAAGGGAAAAATAGCAAACTGGGATGGTGCCCTTGGAGGGTCACTCTCAACAGGAGTAAGTCCACTGGACCCCTCTGTTCCAGACATTGCTCTAGTGTGGGTGGATGTGTTGCAATCTACCTACACTGGTGTTTACCTACTAAACCTATCTAGTAGTTGTAGCTAGGGTGTGCTACTCCCTTTGCTCTACAACAACTAAGTTCAGTAGAACTTAAGTATACTAGTCTTGTTTTATATGTACCTAGCAGGTACCTGTGTGATCTTTCAAATGATAATCTCAAAGATTGTAATGGTAAAACAACAGCAAGCTCAGATCCCAATCCGCTGCTCACCAATGTGAGAAGTTGGCCTGGTATATAATGCTCACTAATTCTAGTGATCACTTTGTACCATGCCAAGCAACCCTTATGATGATTGGTTGTAATTCAACCTTGTAGACCAGTTATCCTAGTGGTAACGTGGACAAAGCAGTCTTAGGCTAAACTCTGAAAGGCATGTGAAGCCAGCTGTTATACCATACACAACCCCCTTGAATACCAAATGAAAGGGACACCACACAGATATATATTGAAAATATATATTGATTTATTAACTATAAAATCCCCTGGACTCTTTATGAGCACAGAAGCACAAGCGTTAAATCACAAGACAGTTTAAAATACACAAAAGTTGCACAATATGGATGAGCCCTAGGGGCCACCTAAACCATATACTAAATAAGTGGTATAAGAGATACCTAAAGGAAAGTGAAGAGGCCTAGGGCCTTGGGAATCGCTGGAGCTATTCGAGACTGGAGTTAACTAAGTCGGGTAAGGCCCACGGGACTCGGGTGCAGTGTTCAAAGTGCACGCACTTCTCAATACAAAGTCTATGGTGCGTAAAAAGCACAAAGTTAGAAAGTTAGGAACCTTCCGAGTGACCTACGGAGCTGAAACTTAAAACACAGGCCCTTGGGATGTGTACCAGTGCAGGAGCACCGGCGGAGCTGAGTTACCTCACCCACAGGAAGCGGGTGCACAGGGTCGAAGATGTGTCGGGTTTCGTCACGCTGGTCGATGGTGCTTGGAGCTGAAGATGCTGCAGGCGGCTCGATGAGAAGAGTTCCGGTGGATCCAAGGGTGGATCTGTAGATGTGAAGACCTGAAAGCAGAGGGGACAGTGTTCAAAGTCACTAGCCAGTGACTGCCGTGGAACCAGAGTGGAACCAGGTGATGTCGGGTGCAAACAGGCGTTGTCGGGTAGCTTCTTTCTGCAGCCACGTGGATACCCGGGGTCGAGGACGTCCAGGAGTCGGTCACGAGCTGTCCCACGTAGGCTTCTCGCTGTTGGCGGTGTCGGCGACCTGATCGGAGCAAACAGGCCTTGGCAAATACAAGCCACGCAGAAGTTGAAAGATGCTGTTCACTCGGACCAGCAAGGTCAGAGCGGGTGCTCCTTTTCACAGGAGCTTGGGTAGGTCTGGAGCAACCAGACCTGCTGTTTAAATCTTCGGGTTCGTCGCCAAGATGGCCGCTGGCCGCGTGGCTAGTGGCCGGGATGGCGCGTCGAGTGGCACAATGCAAAAGGGCCCCACGCAGATCGTGGAGATGCTGGAGGGCTGATCTTCGGTGCAAGGGCTGCTCGGTGGTGGGGGTTCTCAATCCCCAAAGCACAACGTCGAGGATGCCTCAGAAGCTGCGCAGTCAGCTTTTCGAGTGTCTTCCAAGAGGTCCGGTCCCACGTCACTCGATGCCTCCACGGGTCCCTTCTTTGCAGGGACTGTGGATCGGGCTCTGAGAGGTCTGGGAATCTGGTTCTTGTCGGGCTCTGGGCTCGGGCTCCGGCGGGAGGCGGCGGCAAAGCAGACGTCGAGTTGCTGGTTGGTACCTGTGTTCACAGGGTGGTCACTCCTTGGCCACAAGGGAGATTCTTCTTCAGTCTTCTGTGCAGCAGAATGTCGAAGTCCAGTCTTCTTCTTAGTTTAAGTTGATTTCGGGATGATCTGCTGTGCAATGGCACTGCTCCCCCTCTTATTCCCAAACTGGGGGTGGATCACCTACTAGGTCCCTCCTCTGGGTGGAACCAGGAAGGGGGGCGGTTACACCCCCTTTCCTTTGTCCAGCTCCGCGCCAGGACTGGGGCTGGAAGGCCCCAGAACCGGTTTGGACTGGCCTATGCACGGGGACACCTTGTGTGCCCCGGGCATGTCTGATTCTTTTCAGCCCTGTCCTACCTAATACACAAAATCCTGTCTGGGGTGGTGCTCGCACCTCCCAAGGCAGGAAACCCTTTGTCCAGGCCACCATCTGCCGAGTTTCGGTCAGCAGCAGGAGGCCAGACTTGTGTCTGTGGTGGCAGCGTCCATTTTGTGAAGCTGAGGCTCTGTTTAACTTTAACCGGGGTTAAGGCTACGCACATGTCGTGTCCCTCTAGAAGGGTGGAATGCTATCCCCGTCGCCAGAATTGGCGAGGGGATAGTATTCCAATTCGTATGACACCTTACTCGACATGTTTTGATAAAGCCAAACCAAAGATAGCATTTAACCGCGAGGATTATAATGCACTTAAGAGTATATGGTATGGCAATATCCCGGAACGGCTTAGGGAGTTGTTCCCGACAGCTGCAGACAGGCTCAGCTCATGCCAGAGCACCATCTCACATATTTCCAAGCACTCTGCCTCCAGGATTGATGAGGCCTTCCATAGGAGTGGCTGATAGGAACATATGTGTCCAGTTTAGGGTTAGGCACAGACATACTGTACCTAAGTAAGAGGTGGTTACACCGACTTACCCCAGCTGAGTGATCAGCCAGTTGTGTCAAATATGGAGGCCAGGCCAGGGGTGGCACAATACGTGCTGCAGCCCCTGGTAGGCCTGGGATACACCTATGCCCTGGGCACCTAGGGTGCACTAGTACAGGGGCTCATAAGGTGAACCAGTTCCAATTCGTAATGCACCTAAAGTGCATTGGCATTAATTTAGAGAGAGAACAGCAGGCTGTGGGTCTGATTAGCAGGCCCACAGCCACATTAAGTCAGAAACCAGTGAAGCAAAAAGCAAAAATTTGGGGTGACCATAGGATAGCAGACCCTACTCTCCTACAAACTCAAAGTTATGCATTCAGGAATTCTGTATTCAGAATATGTCTAACAACATGAGACTAGGTACTGTGGGTCAGAACCGTAGTCACGGGGGTGGGAGCTGAAGGGCCAGGCCAGCCTAGTTTATATATATATTTGTCCCCAGACAGGCAGGCAGAAAGGTCAATAGAATTAAATTAAATGTTCCGGGGATTTCAAACATGATTCAAATTAAATGAAAGTTGAAGTGCGGCAGCTGCTTTTCACTATAAAACAAAATAAACCAAACCTTTTCCCTCTTCTGTCCTTCTCAAATCTCAATCCAAATAACTGACTAACATATCCACCACTCAACTTACTGAGATATTTCACTACACTAATTCACCTCCAATCCTTTATGGGTTCCGGAGTAGCGTGCTACTCACCGAAAAAGCACTTCACCACCTCATCAGGGGTAGCAAGTGCTATATAAATGCAAACCGTTATCCCTCTTCTATCACTCCACTATCCTTCTCAAGCCAAACAACTAACTAATACATCCCCCACTCAAATTACTTTCATATTTCTCTATACTAATTCACCACTAATCCTTTATGGGTTCTGGAGTAGTGGGCTACCTGCCAAAAAAGTGTTTTGACGCCTCGTAAGTGCAATATAAAGGCAATTACAATATAATACAATTTCCAAACAAGCAAAAATGTTCTTTCCTTTTAGCGAGGATGAGACAGGAGCTGAACAAGTGAAGCAAACAGTAATGTGGCAACGTGCAATGTATGCTTCTATTACCTGCATGGAACACTATCCAAAATGTCTTCCATGCTAGCTACCATGCATTTTTTAAATAATACTACTTTTGTTTTACAGAATTTGTGTTCTTTAGCTCCAGTTGAAATATGTAATATGGTATAATGAGTCACATATCTGAGCAGCTTTATCATCAGATCTGATGGATTAAGTGGTCTATCTTTTGCACATAGTTGTGTTGTTTAAGAATGTGCTATAATTCCCCTAGTATTAGCTAGTTCCACAGTGTAGGGTGGTGATATATGGTGAGACGCATGTGGTAGTGGTGGTGGTTATAAGATGTATATGTTTAATCAGCACATGTGGCAGTTCTCCTTGGGACATGGGTGAGTACACCTTGGTACACAGTTGTGGTATGGTTATTTTGATCAATTAATTTTTTATTTGTTTGATCCCATTGGGTTTAATTTTAGTTTTTTTACTTAATATTTGCCACTCCTCTTGTTTCCCTACATTTTAGCTATGGGGATTGAATATTCAGTCCCTGAGGAAGGTTGACGTTTTGTATCGAAATGCGCGCCGGCACCCTAAAGGCGTCTGACAGACCATTCATACCAGAAGGTGTGCACACAGATATTAATGATCACAGCAATATGATATTGGCATTAATAGGTGCTTGACAGATATCAAAATCCGCAATATTTCTATGTTATTGTATATCTGATTATGTTATAAAGAAAATTGAATGGAAGTCAGTAAAGGAGAAATGACAAGCTATTTGTCCAAAATATTGGCATGTGATGGAGTCTAAAGAGAGAGATGTTCAGACCTTTTGGGTGCTGATTTTGTTTCTTTTTTAAAATATGTTTATTTGCATTTTATAATATAACAACAAAACAGTCATGTCATCACAGGTCCACATGTCCCGCCAGCCCACCCTCCACCCCCCTCAGCCTTACCATTAAAAACAATACTTTTATATTCATTCCTCCCCATTTCACCAGCTCATTCTGCGACCCAGTCTGCCTTGTCCTGCCGGGGTTCCCTTGGTTTCCGCTTGGCTGCGCACGGACCCACTCCCCTTCTCCTTGCTCACAGACCCCCATCAAGGCCATGGTAGTTCCTCCACTTACTCCAAAGTCTGCCAAATTTTTTCGGGCAACCCGCGCCTTGTAAGTTACTCTTTCAGCCGCCATATAAAGGTCTAGGCCTCTTCGCCAATCCTCCAACCGCGGTGTCGCAGCTGCCCCCCATGACTTTGCCACATCTCTCGTAGCTACCACCAAGGCCAGGGTCAGGAAGATCAGCAGTGGGCAAGTGAGGTCAATATCATTCGTCAAACCTAGTAGGACCAGTTTAGGATCCGCCGGCAGAGGGGCTTCCAGTACCTCTCCCAGCTCCCTAAGAACCTCCCTCCAATAAGCCTGAATCTGCGGACATGACCAGAGTGTGTGGAAGCCCCCCGTCTTGGCCGCATCTTAAGCATTTCGTATCACCTATCTTTCCCATTTTGTATAGGCGTACCCTATCAAAATAGGTCCTATGAAGGACGTCAAATTGTATTAGTCGCAGCCGGGACTTGATCGCTCCTTCCCTTGGATGCATGAGAACAGTATCCCAGTCTATCTCGTCTAATTCGCCCACCTCACTCTCCCATTTACTTATTAGTGCACCTAGGGCCTCTGGCATATTATTCATAAGGGTCCTATACGTAAGTGACACAGCTCTCTCCGGTATTTGTTCTTGCAATAAACGGCCCTCCAGAGGCGCATACTCAGGGAGCGTGGCCACCGGGGTGTCTTCAGCCCGCCACACATGTCTTAGCTGAGCATGTTTAAGGTATTGCGTGGGGAGCATACCCAATTCTGCCCCAAGAGCCGGGAACGACTTCAATGTCGCTTTTGCAATCACATCTCCTAGCGTCGAGATCCCTATATCGTCCCACCTCTTGAACTCCTTCAATTTATTCAGCTCTTGCAGCCATGAGCAGTGCCACAAGGGTGTCTGTCTTGTGGGCTTTTTTCCCAGCCAATGGCCCTATTTGCTTTATACCATAGCACCAATGTGAGCCTAGTGGCCGGCAGCAGTCTTCCTTTCCCTTTTCCCCCGTATAGGTAGTAGTTGTAAGGGTGGGAACCCATCACGTGCCTCTCAAGTGCGTATGAGGGGTGCGTAGCCGGGGCATGAAAGCAGTCATTGATGGCTACCAAGTGTTCCGCCCAATACTAGGCTTCAACGTTAGGAAGTGATATCCCCCGCTATATTGGTGTCTTTGTAAGGTCGACAGGGCTACTCTAGGTTGCTTACCAAGCCAAAGATAGGAGCGGACTTCAGAGTTTATTTCCCGAAACACCATGTGGGGAAGAGGATAGTATTCGTTTTGAAATGCATATAGGAGCTTGGGCAATGTCATCATCTTGAACATGGCTGAGCGACCTAGGAGTGTGAGGAGTAGGAGCCGCCATCTAGCCGCATCCTCTACAAAAGTTCGTAATATCCCTCTGACATTTTTATCGTACGAGACGATCTTATCGAGAGTCATGAACACTCCTAAATAGGTAAAGCCCTCCGTTGTCGTCTGTAGCCTTTCCGGAAGGTACATCCACTGTTCCAGGCACCTTGGGTCCTACAGGACCGACTTGTGCCAGTTAATCCTATAACCTGCGCGTGCGCCATAGCGTTCCAGCTCCGAGAAGAGCACTGGCACCGTTGTTTCGTGGCGTGTTATATAGAGGAGAACGTCATCCGCGTATAGGGATATTTTTTCTTCCGTGGCATCCCCTGGCCCCATCTGAAAGCCTCTGATGGCTGGGTGTTGTCTGACTGTCGCTGCCAACACCTCAGTTGTCAACGTGAAGAGCAAGGGGGACAGTGGGCATCCCTGCCTGGTTCCCCGTCGCACTGTGAAGTCCCCGGACATAATCCCGTTTACCTTGACTCTTGCTTTCGGGTCAGTATAGAGTAAATGTATCCCTTGCCGAAAATTGGGACCAAAGCCCAGTCGTACCAGGACTCCCTCAAGGAAGGGCCAGTGGACCGAGTTGAACGCTTTCTCAGCGTCTAGCGAGAGAAACCAGTGGGGGTCTCGCCTCTTACTCACAGTGGCGGCTGGTGACATTTGAAAGTGGTGAGGCGTAAAATGATAATCATACTGCACCGTAGCGTGCGAGCGTAGCGAGCGAGCCCGAACCCCCTAAGGAGGGTTCGGGGGGAATTCCCCCTGAGAAAATTTTGAAAAAATAGCGGAAAAATGGTGCATTTTCAAGCAAATTTGAGAAAGCAGAAAGGTTAATAAAGCAATTGTGGAAGTGCAGGTATTACATTATTAAAGAGATGTCATATAACATAGGTAGCTGCTTATTCAGTATAACCACAGAGCTTCATAACAGACTTATTCCTATAGTAATCTGTTCTCAATCTCACTATGCCAGGATTAAGGCGTTGGATAATTTTTAATGGTGCTGAGGTTCCGTGAATTCTGAACCTGGGTCATAAAGGTCGTGGTTCTGTTACGATTTTGGTAACAGCGAACCGTAAACAGTGAGTTCAGCAAGTATGAGTGTTTTCATCATGTTACACCGATGGATTCACTGTGTATTTGAAGATTTTGTTCTGAACCATGGGTTCCATTTTGTGCATGGCAGCCATTTTGTAGTTGCCCTCACATAGGCTGATGACTTTAGCTGACTGCTGGATGACCTGAGTGAACTGACCCTGTTGCCTGAAGCTGACCTTGTTAGACCAGTTTCTTGCCCAGTAGCTGATCAAGATTAAGGATCAGAGCACAGGAGATTGTAAAGTTTGGTATACACATGCACACCCAGTATCCTACCTCTCATCTGTTTCTGTTCCTTCTTTTTATGACCTGTTTACGATATGGGTTTGTCCAGCTTGTGTAAGAAGGAATGTTGAGTTTTTTGCATGCTTGCAAAAGCTAGGACTGCCCTTTACTTTTGTGCTGAGTCATGTAACCCTAAAACATATAAAAGGCCTCTGTCCTCTGTATTCCTCAGACTACCTCATTCAGTTACTACGGTTTCTGTGTGACATGGCCTCATTTATTAAATTTAATAAAGATGTTGTTTCATATTTCAGCTTCTGTGCCAAGTTCTTTATTGATATTAGGAAGACCCCTGAGAATGGAGATTTCGGATTTCCTCAGCGCTGCCATTTCTTTAATGGGGCTGTGAAAGTCCCACTGGGATCCCACTGTGTCTGCCTGTGTGTTTATATTGGTGTATATATATATTAAACACTATTAAAAAAGCAAGCTTGTTTTCATCAAAAAACACTCACTTCCTCCTATTTGTGAGAATATTTAAATGAATGGATTAGTACGACTGGCTGCTTCTGGTCACAATGCCTTTGCAATGCAATCACATCGGCCTTGTTTCACTAGATCATGGGTACTCACAAACTTTCTCTCGTGGGCCAAATTTACAGTGTGGTTTGTGTCTGAGGGCCGCACTGGTGGGGGCGGGGTCAGTGGGGGAGGGGGCGGGCTAGAGGGAAAAAAACTGACCATGAGGTTGATCACAGGTCCCTGCAGCGGACGCCTTCGTCCACTGAGCCACCAGACCCGGCATACACACATTTCTCTCTCTCTCTCTCATTCTTTCTCTGTCACTCTCTCGCTCTCTGTCTCCCTCCCTCCCTCTCTCTCTCCCTCCCTCTCTCCCTCTGACTCTCTCCCTCTCTCCCTCTCTCGGTCTCTCTCTCTCTCTGTTTCCCTCTCCCTCTGTTTCCCTCTCCCTCTCTCTGTTTCCCTCTACTTTCCTCTATTTCTCTCTCCCTCTCTATCCTTCCCTCTTCCTCCTTCCCTCTCTTTCCCTCACCCTCCTTCCCTCTCCCTCCCTCCCTCTCCTTCCCTCTCTGTCTCCCTCTCTCTCCTTCCCCCTCCCTCACTACGAGGTCTCCCTCACTCTGATGTCTCCCTCACTCTGATGTCTCCCTCACTCTGATGTCTCCCTCACTCTGATGTCTCCCTCACTCTGATGTCTCCCTCACTCACTCTGAGGTCTCCCTCACTCACTCTGAGGTCTCCCTCACTTGCTCTGTCTCCCTCCCTCGCTCTTTCTTTCCCTCGCTCTCCCTCTGTCTGCTCTGTCTCCCTCCCTCGCTCTTTCTTTCCCTCGCTCTCCCTCTGTCTGCCTGTCTCCCTCCCTCGCTCTCCCTCTGTCTGCCTGACTCCCTCCCTCGCTCTCCCTATGTCTCCCTCGCTATGCCTCCCTCGCTCTCCCTCACTCTGCTTCCCTCGCTCTCCCGCTGTCTCCCTCGCTCTCCCTCTGTCTGCCTCTGTCTCCCTCCCTCGCTCTCCCTCTGTCTGCCTGTCTCCCTCCCTCCCTCTCCCTTTAGCTGCCTCTGTCTCCCTCTCCCTATGTCTCCCTCGCTATACCTCCCTCACTCTCCCTCCGTCTCCCTCGCTCTCCCTCTGTCTCCCTCGCTCTCTCTCACTCTGCCTCCCTCGCTCTCCCTCTGTCTCCCTTGCTCTCCCTCCCTCTGCCTCCCTCGCTCTCCCTCTGTCTGCCTGTCTCCCTCCCTCGCTCTCCCTCTGTCTGCATGTCTCCCTCCCTCACTCTCCCTCGCTCTCCCTGTCTGCCTCAGTCTCCCTCGCTCTCCCTCGCGCTGCCTCCCTTGCGCTGCCTCCCTCGCTCTCCCTCTGTCAGCCTGTCTCCCTCCCTCGCTCCCCCTCTGTCTGTCTCCCTCCCTCGCTCTCCCTCTGTCTGTCTGTCTCTGTCTCCTTCCTCCCTCCCTCTCCCTCTTCATCTCATCATGCCTGTGTGTGCCCGGGCTGACACTGCTTCTGGGCACACACACACTCAGCCAGCCAGCCGCACCCGAGCACTTCACACCTCTTTAAGAGACCATTTGCATGCTAATGAGGCTTTGTTCAGCTCTTAGGCCCCTGCAGCCCCACTCTGACGGAAATCGCCCGGCCCTCACAGAGAGTCTCTGCATCGCGCTGCCGCAGGGGTGTTTGCTGAGATTCTTAAAAATAAAAAAAAAACACGGGTACGATGTCTCCGCGGGCCGCCAGGGAAGGCTTGCGGGGCCGGCCCTGGCCCGCGGGCCGTACTATGAGTACCCGTGCACTAGATGAACCTATGGTCATGGACTCCAATTGCAGTGGCGTCACTCAGTCTTTAATCCTTCATAAATCAGCAAAACAAGCATAAGTGCAGGAACACAACGAGTCAGTTATCACCGCAAACTTACTTCATGTTCTATACAGTTTCAAAGTCGCTCTCATTGCAACATCCTTTCACATTTACTCAGTCTGACAGTAATCTGCACCTTTCATTCTTGGATGCATAGTCTCCTCGTCTATCCAGGTTTCAGACTACGAATCACTACAAAGTGAGCTGGAACTGGGGAGACAGCTAACGGAAAAGGAATGGGGCAAGATATATTTCAGAGCTAGATAATTGAGAATACTGAAATATACTAAAAATACTGTAATACTGAATATTTAAAATAAATATTTCATTTCAGAACCGGAGTGTTGGACTTGGACCCCTGAGCCCGTAATATAAGCACACTGTGACTCACTGCACAAGAGCACGTTGCAACTTACTTGGCCTGATATATTTTTAAAAGGGCTGCGATCAGTCTCTTAGACAACTTGGAGGCAAAATTAACAAGCATTGAAATGCAATAGGTCGCGCCTTTGATTAAGTTAAAGCCATTTGCTTTGCTAATGGTATTGTATAGCAAAGCAAATGGCTTTAACTTAATCAAAGGCCTATATTAATGCTGCTGTGCAAGCTGCAAGGGTGTACAGTGCGCCCCTCTATTAATTTTACATGTAAGGTAATGAATGATTATAATGCTGCCTTGCATGCTGTGCTGTAGTACACACTGCTTCTTCATCAATATAAAAGTTAAACTAATGGATGAATGATTATTAATGCTGCTCTGCAAGCAATGGAGGGCCCCTCCAATAATATTCCGATGGGGCGTGTGGGGAATCGAGATATGGTAGGGTGCCATGCTGAGGCATGGTAAGCTGAGAGTGTGGTGAGAGAGAGTCTGAGCCAGGGAGTGTGAGTGTTTGTGGAGGCGAAACGGTCTGTAAGAGAATGGAGCAGTGTCTGAAAGCATGTGTGAAAGAGAAATGTGTGTGTGCAAGAATGTGTGTGTGATAGGCTATTTTAGAAAAAGTTTATGAGTGTGTGTGAGTGCTCATGCAAAAACTGCGGAACCACCTCACCATACACATGCACCCCAATGCTGCTAAGTCATAGCCGTCCACCCCCTCACAAGATAGTTGTAATGCTCCTTGGTTAAGAGTGGGTGGCAATTACAAGTCGTTGGCGCCACTTCTGGAGTCTTAGCTGAGGAGCCAATAATCCTGTATTAGCAGGTGCTCAGTATCTGCCCCTAGGGGTGGCAGTACTTTAATTATTAAAGTACTGCCACCTCTAAGGGCAGATACTGAGCACCTGCTGTAGGGCGCTGCTGTCACCATTTCACAAGACCTGGCGTGGTTATCAGGGGGCAAGGGTCAGGGAGTGGGGGGTAGTCGAAGGGCAAGATGCACTGACAGTGCACACAAGGGTGTTCAGCTGTCCTCTCAGCCTTCTGCACTGCATGGTTGGAAACATAGTATCACTGAGAAGAAAAGAAAAACGAAGGAGCACTGATAATAAGTATTAAAGATGAAATGTTGAGCAGTGAAGGCGAGGGGTGTGAGGCACACGCATCTCATTGGAGAGACTCTACTGAACCAATACCTGCTTAATAGCATGTATGTGAGATTGGGCTCAATTCGGTTTTTCCCCACTGATTTTCTGTTTCAAATTTAATTATCCGAACTTGTTTAATTCTGTGTTCAATGAATACCAGGTGTTGTTATTGCCCTTATGTTCATTCATATATAATGACTCACAATACCATGCCCCTGTTGCCGCTAATGGAGAACCACAATCTATTAATATTAAGTATCATATTGCTTTCCTAACAGTCAAATCATGAAGGCGATTCTGCCTCACAACGCAATACTTGACTTAGGTAATTAGTTCCTCTGTGACCTAAAACACGGTCATTTAAATATTGGCTCTTGGGGTTGGGGGGCGATGAAGGGATCTCTTCAGTTTTGCTATTCTGATGATTAAAATGCTGCTGTCACAAGTGTCATCTTCTCAACATTCTCTCGAGCTCTTACGTCACCACATCGTTAGAAGGGGTATGAGCATTCTCACGAATTATCCCTGAGCGTGCAACATTTCTTTTAATATTGTCACATAACGATACGAAAAGAAAGGCACGCACGCCGCCAGCTGCACCTCGCATAAACCTAAAGCGTTTCCCAGACTTGACCGGTGGTGGTGGATGTGTTGTGTAGGTACAGCCCCCCCACCCCTTCTGTCCGTATGGCCAGGCCACATCTGGTAACAGCAGCTCGTGGCTTTGCCATTCAGTCTAAAAAACCACAAAGTGACCTGCCTTGAGGAGGCCTGGCCGAGACACCCGGTCAACCAATGCCTGCTGTCAGTAACAAACTCGCCCCAGTCACGCAAAATACTGCCTGCTGTCGGGGTGGATTATGCCAGTCTTTTAAATTTATGCCGCCGGTATTGCATACCGTCGAAGGTAATAGGCCAGCAGCACGTTATCCTTTCATTGCACTTGTCACGAAATTCACGTTAAAGGTGGTCATCGGCATGCTTAATCATATGACGCATTTTGCACGTCACTTTGGCTGGCATTTTAACGTAGTGAGCTTCTGAGCCAAGTACGGCGAACATTTCATTTTTAAAAACATTATTTTATTGGGGTTTTCAGTAAGTGCAACAATCAACAGTGCGAGCACGAGCCCTTAGCATTGGCATTGGAATAAAGAAGCTCACTAGCTCAGTCATCGCAAACCACTATGCTGTGCATTGCATGATCGCCCTCTTATCAGTAGCAACAACAACAAGGATAATATGTTGCCAATGTTGGCAATGTACTATTGACTGGACTGGGACTGTGTTGCCATCTGATCGGATTACTACCGCCACCACCACCGGTATTTTGATGTCCACAGACTGTGGACATCAAAATACCGGTGGTGGTGGCGGTAGTAATCCGATCAGATGGCAAGCTGAATTGACCAAAAGTTAGTTGCAAGCTCAGCACGGAGCGGGTAAACATTACAACGGGCCGACAAGGGCCACACTTGGCTGGCTGGCGGCACAGTCAGTAAAAAACTTACATGGTGGGTGGTGGACGCGAAAGCAGCACCAGGCGGTCCGGACCGTCCATAGTAGCAGTAGTCACTGGGCACTGTCTGGCACACAACTGGTCACTGGTCAGCTCAGCTGCAGCACTGCGACGACGAACTGGTCACTCCTCACGCGCTGACTCTCCAGACTAGTCTGCTTCTACTTTCACTTTAGTTCAGTTCAGTTGTACTTTCACTTACTGCTTGTTTTTGTGTTCTTTCTGTCACCAGTGCGCCACGCGCGGTGACGTCCAGACAGCGTTAGAAATGGCCAATCACCTCGACATGGCTGGATATAGCCATATGGTGATTGGTCATACAGTACAGAGCAGCCAACACGCGGCACCATCCTGCTGCTGCTGCCAATCCTGGCGCAGCGTTAACAGCAACACTGCGCCAGGATTGGCTACGGAGCAGGCAGTTATCTGCCCATTTAGAGACCGGGGCCCCGGGTCCCTGCCTGACAGTGCCTGTGCTAATGAGGGGAGGGGGGGGGAAGGTCTACCACGGTGCGCATGCGCGAGCCTGTCGAAATTGCGACTACTCCTTCATTCCACATGCGTAATAGTATTCCAACACTGCTCTGCCTGTGCGCTGCCTGTCACTCTGCTGCAGCCCCGCCCCCACCCACGGCCCACTTCCCAGTTATCGGGTGCCCGATTCTGTCGGGTTTGTCCCGGCCGGTAGCGCGCAGTGCGCTCAGATTGATTTTTATTCTCAGTCTTCAGATGCATTTTTTAAAACCCTTAATTCATGTATTGCCAGACAGTGCGGTCGTCCATGGCTAGTGGGGCAACGCCCCAATGCCCCCAATGGACGCACCGCCACTGCTTACTCACCTCCTGCAGCCAGTTATGGGATCGCCGGAGGTTGAATCTCGTGGCCCTACCTGGAAGGAACCCCGTTTGATCCAAATGGACCAGGTCTGGGATCACCCTCCGCAGTCTAAGCGCTAGCACCCTCGCCAGCAATTTCACCTCTATGTTCAGGAGGGAAATAGGATGATAAGAGGTGCATTCCTCCGGTGGTTTACCTTCCTTGATAATCGGGATAATCGTGGCCATGCGCAGGTCCGGGGGAAGTGTCCCCTCCTGGCGCGCCCCCTCAAAGAGTCCCAATAGATGGCGAGACAGAAGGTCTGCCCTTTTTTTAAAGAAGTCTGCCGGGAACCCATTCTGGCCAGGGGCCTTTCCTGCACGTAATTTAGCCAAAGCCTTTTTAACCTCTTCCAGGGCGATGGGAGCTTCCAGGTCTTTAGCCTCCGCGTCTGCCAATACTGGGAGATCGAGGTGCTCCATATATTTCAGGGCATCCTCCTGAGTGCCTAGATCTTTCGCCTCATAGAATGTCTGGTAATGCGTGGCAAACGCCTCCGCAATCTGGACATCCGATTCCGTCAGGTTCCCTTGGGTGTCTCGTACCTGCTCTATCCATCGGGCATCCCTCTCCCTTCTGCTCAGCCATGCCAGTAATTTGCCAGATTTGTCTCCTACATCATACAGGCGGTGTAGCGTCGCCAACGCCTGCGTTTTGGCCTCCCCCGTTACCAGGTCCCTATACTGGCTTTGGGTGTCGGTTAGTTGATGGAGGATCCTTGCAGCTTTACCGTCTTGATATTCCCTTTCCAGCCTTAGTATCCGAGTTTCCAGTGTCTCCAACTGTCTTGGAACCTCCTGTTTCAGCTCTGCTAGCCTATTTTGGGCCCTGTCCCTCATGACTGTTTTAAAGGCCTCCCATAGGACCACTGGGGATGATACTGAGCCCTCGTTTTCTGCTATGCAGACTTTTACATCTGCCCGGGAGCCCTTCAATATACTCGGGTTCTGCAAGTCCCACGCTGACAGCCTCCAGGGCCTCTGTCTCTGGGTCCATCTCCCCACCTTTACCACTAGGGGGGAGTGATCCGATATTCCCCTAGCTTTGTACTCGGCAGAGTCATCCCTTGCTATAGCGTGTCGGGCAAGAAAGACATAGTCTAGTCTTGAATAGACCTTATGTGCACCAGAGAAGAAGGAATAGACCCTTCCCTCCGGATCAAGCCGCCTCCACACATCCGTCAGACCTATGGCATTGATCACACTAGAGAGGGTGGTCTGGATCTGATCTCTAACCCTGTCTCCAGTCCTATCAAGGGTCTGGACCATTATGTCATTGAAATATCCTCCCAGTACCTGTATAGTGTCGGACGTATGAAGTAAAACCTCCGTAACTCCCTTCAATGTTGCTGCCTGCAGTTTAGATGGTGCATAGGCCAACACTATTGTGTATTCCTTCCTCCTCCAGGTGCCCCTTACCCCAACATACGTCCCCTGTGGGTCTGCCCAGGTCTGTATTACCTGGAATGGCTGGGACTTCCCTATTAGTATTGCCACCCCCCTCGATCCTTTGGTGAATCCCGCATGTACTAAGACTTTATATTGCCCCCTCGCTAGGAAAACGTAATTGCTCCCCATAAGATGCATTTCTTGTAGCAGCACAATATCTGGGCCTACCCTTTTGATGTATGCATTCACCAGGCCCCTTTTGATCCTACTGCCTAGCCCATTCACATTCCACGTTAGTATCGAGGCCCTCTAGATCTTGCCTCTGCTCTATGTGTCTATCCGGCATCTTTCCATGACCCGGTGCGAGTGGTGCTCTGGTTGCGTGCTAGCGGAGTGTCCTGTAGTGCGGCATGTGCGACCTTTCTGACATGTCCCGTAACCACCCCCTCCCTGCCTTCCCCCCTCCCCCATCCTCCTCCCCATTCAAACCCTCAACTCCCCCAAACTGGAAACACACATAACTTCCCCCCCAACCCCCTCCCCACCACCCCCCCTTCAGTCTCAACTTCCACAGAAACAGGACTGTCGGCGGAGAGGGTCTGTCGCCCTCCCTCGAAACCCACCCCTCTTTATCCTACAGTTGCGATCTGTGTAGCGGGTATGTGACCCATTCCCGCCCAACCATCCTAAAAATTCACAAGAACAGTACACAAAAGTGAATAATACAACAATAGATAAAGGGGAGTTGTAACTTGTGTGCCCCCTTAGTGATGAGCTGCAATCTCTGTTGCCAGTCCTTCCCCCTTTCAGGAATGTGAGTCCTGAGCATCAGTTCTTCGGTCTTCCGCCAGACCAGACGCGTCTTGCTCCATTTCTCGGATTGCTGCCGCCAAAGGATGTGAAGAGGGCAGGTCCTCCTCTTCCCCTCCGGAGGAGCGACCCCCAGTGTCATCTTCCCCTTCCGAGCGGGCATTTCATTCTAGACAGCTGAACCTGGATCCCGTCCCGTCTCTCCCTCCGGGTGAGGCTGAGTTCCGTCTTCATCCTCCAGACGGGGTGCATCCTGGATAAGGCGTTGTCTGCATCTGTCTCCTGCTCCTCGGAGTTCGCTATCTACCATCCTGCCCACCACCCTATTTCCGTCGGCATCCGCTCGGTGGAATGTAGGACGTTCCTCCAGCCACTGCCATGCATCCTCCGGATGGTTGAAGAAGTGCGTTGCACCGTCGTATAACATCATTTTGCTGGGAAGAGCAACATGTATGTGATATGCAGGTCCCTTAGCTTCGCTTTTACCGCATCATAAGAGCGCCGCTGTTTTTGCACCTCTTGGCTGTAGTCAGGGAATATCATAATGTTCGTATTCTCTAGTTGGATCTCCCCCATCTTTCTGCGCTCTCGAAGTATCAAGTCCCGGTCTGCAAAATTGAGGAAGCCTGCAATGACCGGTCGTGATCTCGCACCCTCCAGTAGCTTCACCAACAGCGCCCTAGGTGCCCGTTCAATAACAAAGCAGTTCGAGAACTGTGTTTTTGGGAAGGTCTTCCTCAGACAGTTATGTAGGTAGGTTGCCATGTCTGTCCCTTCGGTGCCTTCCCTAAAGCCCACAAAGCGCAGGTTGTTGTGTCTCGCCCTGTTTTCTGCATCGTCCACTTTCCATAGCAGTTGGCGGTGTGATGCTTGGAATTCGCCATATCTTTCCGGAGAGTAATGAATGAATCCTCCGCCTCGTTTATCCGCGTCTCCGCCGTCGTCACCCTTTCGGTCAGATTTTGGAAGTCCTGTCGCAGTAATGTCACTTCCGAACCCACCTCACCGATCTTGACCTCCAGGGCTGCCTGGGACTCTTGGATATCAGTCCTGGATGCTTGGATCGCCCCCATCAGCAGCTCCGTGTCTGAGCGTGCGCCAGAGGTGGAGGGTGTCGCCTCTATCTGTGGCGAGTCGTGGCGTAGTTGTCCATGGTCCCCTGCCTGGAGGTTTTAGCGGCCAAGTCCTTCTTCCCCATCTCACTCACCTCCGTATATTTCACCCGTTCATATAACTGCAGGCCGTGTGGGGGGGGTGTCGTCCTCCTTTCACCCCTATCGTGACGGCGCTTACCGGTCCCCTCCTTCTCCAATTCCCCAGTCTCTGTTTTCTCGCAAGCCTCCTCCACTGTCAGCACCCCTTCTGATGGTGCCACTGGGTTGTCCGCGTCTCTCCCCGGGCCTCCCAGTAGCCCGTAGCGTGTAGGGCCGCGTCTGTGAGTGGCCGATGAACCGGAGCTAATTCCGATCTACGTCACGCAGTCTCCCTGCTGGCATTGGTGAGGCCCTCTCCCAGCCTGGGCAATATTGAGCAATATTGGGCAATATTGAGCAGTCTATCTCCTCATGGCCCCGGGCGTCTCTCCCTCCGCCGCTGCGCCAGGCACCCGTCCTCTGTGCAGGGCCCCACGGTGTTCCGACCTTGCAGTGGCGTCGGGCGTAGCTGATCTGTCTCTGATGCCCCACTGCAGTCGGATCTCCGTCTCATTCCGTGTACTGCCAAGGGCGGGGGTGTGGGGCGGCGGGCCACTGTCCGCGCCGGCGCTCCCGGTCCGGTCTCTCTACCCTGCAGTTCCTCCGTACTGGGGCCTACCTCCACCGGGTCTGGCGTTTCTGCTCCCTTGTCTGGGTGTCCAGGTCTCCCCCCCAGGTCCCCGGGCATCCGGGTCTGCTTGGCTGCGGCTGTGATGAGGGGGGGGGAGAGGTGCTGCGGCGCTCTCCGTTAGCCTTTTCCTTACCGGCATGCTTCTGAGGATCTAGGGCCTCCGTCCTCCGGGTCACTCCCTCCGTGGCCCTGTGAGTGGCTCCCTCCGTCAGCCTCGGGTCTGTGTCAGGTGAAGTCGGGCGCCCCTAGCTCCAGTCCGTGTCGACACTCTCCGGTGCAACGCGTACCTCTTCCTCAGTCCATGGGGCCTGGGTTGCACAATACGCCTGCTCAGGACCTGGTCTCAGCCCGCCCCGCACGTCTCCGTGCCTCGGCATCCACCCTGTTGCCTCGGGGGTGTCAACACCGGGTCCAGCGTCTATCCCGGTTGCACTCTTGTTTCCTGTTTCTTTCGGCTGTGGTCTGGCTACCTCCTAGGAGTTTTGCGCGGTGATCGTCGTACCCCGCGGCCTATCTCTCAGGGTCCGGCCGCTATCTTGGGGCTCAGTCCTGATTCTCTGTCTCTTCGGTGCCCATTTCTCCCGTTTCCAGCCACGGTGACGTCCGATTTTTAACCCCAGGGCGCGTCTGATCTCTTACGGTCCCGTCTTCGTCAGCTTGGGGTTTTTTGGACCGGTTATGAAAGTCGGATTTTGAGCAGCTCATCAGGAGCTACTACGGAGCACGTCCTAACCGGCCATGCTGTTGGCCACTGTTGGACCCGGCCCTTTTGGCAGGTTCACCCCGAGATTTTTTTGCTTTTTCCTAGCCTGTTTCTGTGACCTGGTGTTGGTGATTTTAGGCCTCTGCGCACTTTTTAACTGTGGTACATTGTAAAGTGCTTGAGCTCTCTGTGTATGTGTGGTGAGTGACCTGCCCTCCCATTGGAATGAATGGGGAATATGTATGCCCATGGTAGTTCCTGATGTGTGGGGAGTGCAGGGTCGAGTTTGATATGTACGAACTCGTGAGATTGAATGCTGCGTAATGATATATGCGGCATGACTGTGTCTAGTGTAGAAGTGCCACTTTTAGAAGTTGGCATATTTGTGTAATTTGTGTCTGGCGTGTGATTGGCTGGTGAGCCTGGTCCAGGAGTGCCTAGGCCTGCTTGTGGATTGACTGTCTGGTTTGAGGGTGACAGGGGCTGGGGAGCCCCAGGAGGTTGACTGAGGCAGCCCGTGGATGAAAGGCTGCATCTGCTGGCAGGGAAGTGGGAGTAGATAGCACCTGGGGGTGAAGAGCGCTGTGCCTGCCTGCCACAATGCTGGCTACACCTCCTGCTGGGCGACTGTCGCCTCTGCCCCTCACAGTGAAAGGAATTCTCTATAACCAGTTCTAGCTGGTTCTCACACTGCCTGCACCCTTTAGACAAAGGATTTTATAGGGTAAAAAGGGGCTTTGTCCCCTTCCAAAAGGTTCTTGTTTCTGACTTGAATCCTACCAGGGGCATGCTGCTGCTTGGGCCCAGGGGAATCCCTGGGCCCTGCCCAGCCCCTGGATACCTGATGGACTGCTGATGTCCTGGACTCTGGATACCTTTTACTGGGTCCCCTTTGCTTCCCTTTACTGAAGGACCTTGTTGGACTTGTTGACCTTTACTTGTCCCTAGCACTGGGAGTGCTTTGCTTTCACCCCTAGCGCCTGGGTGCACTTTATCTCTGCCTTTAGTGCTGGGAGTGCTTTATTTTGCTGTTGAAGCGCTTAGGAGTGCTTGATTCTGGCCCCCAGCGCTTAATAGCGCTTTACTTTTGGGCAGAGCGCTGTGGTTTTCCCTGAGGGGAGCGCTCCTGCCTTTTGTGTGCCCCGAGTGCTTCGTATACACCTCATTTTTAATTACGGGTGCCCACCCCATTTATCTGGTCCTGAGCGAGTGCCCACCTCGCTGGTACCTTTTACCTGTTTACCGAGGGTGCCCACCCCTCGTTATTGGCCCCTGTGACTCACCGCCGCGGCCCGTGGCGAAACCGGAAGTCAGGCAGCTTTTCGCCTGGCCGCAGGCGAGACTTCCGGTTTGTAGGAGGAAGTCCCGCCCGCCGCGGCGTTCTAATTGGTGGCTGCCCGGAGCCTCGAGGGCTCAACACGAAGCCCCAGTCCCGAGATGGGGGACCGAGTGAAGACCGGCACCTGCTGGTGCCGCGCTGAGGAGGGGCGAGACTGACTTCCCCCCACCGCATGAAAGATAAGAGGGAGAGTCCCCGAGGAGCGGGGGCTCTCCAGTGCATGCCGCCAGGGACCGGAGAAGGATGCCACGGACCTCCGGTGAGTAGACTGCGCGCTAGCCCCGGTGAGGGCTTACCTCCTTTCCTGCATTGGTGCCAGTGTAGGCACAGAGCCAGGGGTGCATTTAGGGCGGCCCCGGATGGCAGCGGGCCGCCCCAACGTGGTGATGAAGTCACAGACCCAGAGAGGCTCCAATGTCCCGGGGGCATTTTATTTCAGAGCCCGAGGCTCCCGGGGGCATTTATGTATTCAGAGCCACGAAGGCTCCAACGATGGCCCAGAGTTGTTTTAAAGATTCCTGTGAGGGGCTATGGTTATTTGAGAGACCCCAGAGGGGCCTGTGCTGAGCCCCGGGGCTCCTACCAGTTGGGGCACCTATGTTCTGAGTGCGAGATAGCTTCCAGTGGGGCCCCTGTTTCTTGTCCCCTGAGGGCCCCAGTGTAGTCCTAGAGCCTAGAGGGCTCCCAGTTTGCACAGCTTAGGGTTCCAGAGCGCTAGTGAGAGCCCTGGCACAATTTTGTTCTAAGGGTCAGTGAGGATCCTGTCGCAGTTTGGACTCACAGCTGCCCAGCAATTAGTGGGCAGCTGCACCGTTTAGGTCTTGGGATGTTCTCAGGTGCCCAGCAAGTAGTGGGCACCTGTAACGTTTAGGTTTTGCGCCAGTGGCGCACCCCTGACTGGTGCTGCATGGCAGCGCGCCCTGACATTCTGGACAACAGGGCTCTTTAGTCCCTTTTATTAGATGGGGGCTGGTATGTGATTTTATTTAGGCGCAATGTGATTATCTATGTGATGGTAGTTGCCTAATGTGTTTTTGCGCTATTGAGTTATGTCCTGGCACCCCTGAATGTTTTTATGCATCATGTGTCTTCTTTGATTTTACACCTCTGAATGTTTTTTATGCATCATGTGTCTTTCTTTCCCTGTGCTGCACCTCTGAATGTTTTAGGCGTCATGTGTCTCCTAGCGCTGCACCTCTGAATGTGTTTGTGATGCATCATGTGCCTTGTTCTTAACACCGCAGAATGTGTAGGTTTATGCATCATGTGTTTCTCTTTACTACTCCTCTGAATGTATATTTATGCATCATGGGTAATGTGTTCTTTCCTAGACCCCTAAACGCTGTGTGATACTTAGGTGGTTGTTCTTTTTAGTGCAGGTGGTCCCAGTGAGGTCCTGGTTCCTGTTACCAGTGGTTACTGGTTGTGTGCCATAGTTGCTAATTTGTGCTACTATGATTTTTATTCTTTATTATTCTTTATTCTAGAAGTGCTAAGTGCTGATTCTGACAGGCGCCCATATGGCCCTGTCCTGGTGTACATAATCCCTTGTGAATATTGCCCGTGCCAGTTGGCACCATGTATATTGTATGATACTATCTGATGTGTTTTTACAATACAAAAGTTATTTTATAATAACCTTGTGTGGAGTTCCTTTTGTGGTGTGCCTAGGATGTTGTTGCTGTTGTGTGCTGGCGCAAATGCTTTACACATTGCCTCCGAGTTTAGCCTTACTGCTCGTGCCAAGCTACCAGGGGGTGAGCAGGGGTTATCTTGGCGTGTGACTCCCTTGCCCTGACTAGAATGGTGGTTTCTGCCTGGCTATAGCGTCAGCCTTAGCCAACCAGAAATAGCCAGTTCTAACAGCCACGCCCTCGATTTTGTTTCTTTTTAAATAGTTGTGATGTGAGGGATGGTGATATGAATGTGAGTGAATGTTTGTGAGCGGGTACTGTTGATTGGTAGGGATAGAGGGTTTGGCGTGTCTGTGTAGCCCACATATGTCTGTTGTATTACGATAGAGAAAAAGTATGTTAATATGTATACTTTTTATGAGAAAGTTAGTCTAATATTGAATATATACATCTGAATTGTGATTTGACAAATATATGTAACTTTGAATTTTATGGTTTTTTGGTCCTTGCATTGCTGTTTGATGTGTTATAACTGTTTGATCTATTGGCACTTGCAAGGTATGCGGGGTCAGCGGTTTTCCATAGTAGTGCTCTTGTTCTCCCCAGTCCCGTACCCGGTATCTTTTTTCAGTGGCCCTCTCCATTTTTTTTCAATGTACATTCAGACACCATGAGAACACTAAGAGCCTGACTCATTACAGGGACCCTGAGGTGAGAGCACTGGCATCATGATGGGAACACTTCCACTGAGGCACTGACAGTGACATGGGCACTGCCTTTGACACTGACACAGGGACACTGACACGTGGACATCAAGCATCATGGATCAGTGTCGCAGTATGTTAATGCAATGGCAGTGCTAAGGACACTGGGACACGTACATGTAAACCTTGCGACAGTCACATCAGGACATGGATCCGAGACACTGATGAGAGGGCACAGACAGGAGGGCCCTTAGATACAGGCATTAACACAGGGCATGGTGCCAATTAATATGGGGGCACTCACACTGTAATAAGGAAATATGGACAATAACACTGGGATACTGGTATTAATCATAAGATACCTAGGGACACAGATTTTGTTTGCATTTTTTATATAGTTTACTCTTGGCCCAAAATCATTAGAGTACTTTACATGAGCACCAGATTACATTGCACAAGGTCCAATTTTGTTTTAGACATGGGGCTATTAAGGCCCTCGTAAGGATGTTGATCGGAAAGCCTCCGACAGCAGTAAAGTGCGCTATGTGTGCCAGGGCTGGTAATGCAAATGCTACTAGTGGGCCTGCAGCACTACTTGTGCCACCCACACCAGTAGCCTTAAAGAGGGAACTCAGGCCTGCCATTGCAGTGCCTGCGCACAATTTGTTAAACTGCCATGTTGTTCTGACAAGTACACCCACCTGCCTCACCCTTCCCTTTCTATGCACATCAGACACCCCTATGGTAGGCCCATGGTACCCCCTGGGCAGGGTGCAGTGCATGTGAAAGGTAGGACATGTACTAAGGTGTGTACCATGTCCTGACAGTGAAATAATCTCCATTTCCATGTGCGGTCGCATCAAAATACAGTGTTAGGAACCACCGACCTAGGGTCGGTCAGTTCATACTCGGCAACGGTGTCGGGTGGACGTTAGTCCACCCAACATCGTAATGGGGGCCTAAGTGATTTTCCCAGAATATTAGATGTTGAGGTGACACAGGAATTCAAACCTTACTTGCCAGTTCGAAAACCAGCAGGTCTGCCCATTAGGCACATGCCCTCCTCTTTCTGATTTGGAATAGTGCACAAAGGCAACCTACATAGGGTCACCGCCTGGTATTGAAACAGAAACCGTGACATTTGAAATCTGACATGGTGACGCAGACATCGTGGCACAGGAAGACTCAGATTAAATAAAGGCACTATCACAGTGACGATGATATTTGCACACTGACGCTAATCAGGACAATGATACTAAGGCATGGCGACAAAGAGACATGGGCACAATGATACCTGGCACCCAAAAGTGGTACAAAATGAAAATGGGATGCAGCCAAAGGGACAATGAGTAGGGTAAGACACCACACCATAAAGATAGAGTCACAGACAAAACAAACATTTTCTATGCAATAGGTCTCACATTTGCGAGAGTTTAAGCTATTGGCATTGTAAATGACAATGCCTTTTCTTTATCTGTTTTGATAATTAACGCATAAATAAAAGGCATTGTCATTTACAATGCCAATAGCTCAGAGTCTTATAAATGCAAGACCTATTGCATTTCAAAGAAGCAGCCGCCACTGTCCCGGGCAGCTTGGAATGTGTAAGCGCGCATGGCGCACTGAATGTTGCAGGAAAGCATATTGTGCCTTCAGTAGGAGAAACAGTGCTTACAGACTGAATAAGATGTACCGTGTCACGACCGAAGTACAAGGGCCAGTCCTAATGGGAGGTTACAAATGAAGACATAGAGGTTCTAAGGAGGGACTAACAAGCCTATCAATGAATCAGAAGCCAGCATTTATGAAGGACTATTAGCCAATGACAAATTTGTTTAGAGAGTGGGCGGGGCTTCAAGTCCATACTCTAGCGTCCTCGGAAGCTTCCAAAAGATTTTATTAGTCAAAAAGCAAGGAATCAAAGGGCAATAAACAGAAAATTGAGGAAGAGTTAAAAGGGGGGGAAGGGAAAATCAATATCAATCAAAGAAAAATAATAATACATCAAGTTCAATAACATGAGAAAAACATGGGCAGTAAATACGGCAAAAACGATACAATGTATTCATATGCAATCGGGGGAAAAAAAAAACATAATGTTCACATAACAAGTGATAAGGAAAATAAAAGGAAATGCAAAGGGTATTCAGGGTGGTTTAGAAACCTCTTGTTGGGATGGTTCTGGACAAGAGGAGCGTATAGCACAATTATCTAAATACAGTGTAACAGGAAGCCACAATTCTGCACGTTTCGCAGCCATGTGAAGGGGGAAAACAAAAGCTGTATCAGGCTCGACCTAAAAAGACCATGGACATCAGCAAACTTAAGGCTATCGCCCTAGCTAAATTAAATACTACAACAGTCCACAATGTTGATATCAATGCCAGATATAACACTTCACAAATGTAACCTTTTTCCTTATGAGAAATAAGGCTGAGGTAAACAATTTTGTAAAGGACCAAGAGTAGGCACATTTCTCCATTCTCCTTATACAGCTTGGACCTCACTCAACCAGCCTCATAATGTTTGCACTCCACTGGATTTAAGAGCACGCTTTTAAGACAGAGAACTGTGTCACTGCCAGATATAATCATGACTAAATGTCCAGGCCACGAAGCATAGGAGTTTTGAATTTATGTTGGTTGGTCAGGCAGTACCTATCCTAGAGAGCAGGAAGCCAGTATTGGCCAAAAAGCAACAATTCGACGAGTGGCCCTTAAGAAATGGGGCACATTAAAGGCTCCCTCCACTGTCTCACAGAACCTTTGGTAGGGGGCCTAATGGAAATACGCAGTTCAGCTGACAATACGTGACATATGGTGACCTCGGCAAAGCACGCATTCACCCGGAGGGGTCTTTTCTTACTCTTAGCAGAGTAGACCTTAGAGAATTGAAATCTACCTCCACAGGGTCAAAACAGGGCCTGGATGGAATTAGGTGTATTACTCGGCTAAGCCGACATACAGGGATACTGGTACAGTACAGTACCATTAGACGATTTCTGGTAAAATAAGTGCTGGCTCTGTCAGATAAACGTACGGCAGCACTTCCCAAGACTTCCCGTGTAACATATGTATGCTGTGCTAGGAATATTGGTACTGCTCCTGGAAAGCATTAGCGTTGTTGTGATGTGTTGATGCAATCCATGAAAAGCACAGCAGTCCTACTGAAAAATGTTGACCTTATCCAATGAAGAGTATAGGAGCCCTGTTGAGCTGTATTGGCACTGTCCACTGATTCTATTATGTGCAGAAAAATATCCATGCTGAATTATCTTGGTGGGAAGCACTTCTCAGAAATAACTGCACTGGCCCAATACGTGTATGGCAGCCCTCTTGAGAGGTGCACGTTCTGTTACGTTGATGTACAGCATAGTTGTAGGGTATTTTTTACTCTCCTAGTAAAGGTATGGCGGACTTTCTGAGGAATAGCTGTCTTATCCCAAAAAATGCAAAGCAGCCCTCCTGGAGGGCACATACATAGGGGGTTTCAGAACTACGTTTGAACTCTGCAGTCTAACAGCTGTCAAATAACAAGCAGTGGCAAACTCTTTCACTTCCAACACGGTGGAAATTTTATGTGATTAAAGGGCACCATGTGTCTTGCATTTTCACAAGCATCCTTCGGGAGAACCCCCTATTTTACCACAAAAGTCCAGTACAAACTTGTATTTAAATTGTACCCTGTTTTGAGCCAATATTGCATGTTCCAAAAGACACAACACACAATTCTGTTTTCCCAGAAATTCGGTGAGGGAATTCCCAATGTCCTCCTTTACAAACCTGTATATAACATCTTTCCAGCATTACCTATTTGTCCAGGCCTGAAGTGCTCCAAAGCCTATGATTTGCCACACAGTTACCAGAAATTCACGAGGCACCTTGTGTAAAATGGAGTCCTCCTTTGACAAATGTTTCTAGAGCAATAGGCTTTAAATGGAACAATAATGTAAAATGTTTTTGGGAATAGCCTAGTAATAAAATACAAGGAAACATATTGCGGCCTTTAAATCTGAAAATAGTCTGAATTAATGTACCAAAATCCCTCAGGAGAATCCACTTCATCCATGCCTACATCCTTTAACATTGTTGTCATTACAAGGGGTCATGGCCCCCAATACTTTTACTCCTGGATACTGGCCTGTAGGGCAAAAAGCTCTAAAAGAAATGTGTAGTATATATGAATCCAAATGTATGTCTGTGGCCAGCTATGGAGCAGGTGTTTGGGAGAAAACCAATATTGGGAACCTACGAATTGCAGAAAAAAAGTCTTAAGAGACAATTGACAGCTTCCAAAAGCTGTACCAGATGCTTTTGACATTTGCCATGCGGACTGGGTATGGAATATGCAGTATATGAAGGACCGGATCAGATTTCGACCGCTTTTACTATGACACTCTATATTGTCCAAATCAGAGACGACCCTGAATAGATTGGTGTTGCGTGACTGTCTATTTTTCGATTACGCAGTTCCCATACCTTTGCCAGGATATATAAGAACAATGTCGGTGAATCTGAGCGACCCACATTTTTTTTGTCTTTACCTACCTTTGCTAAAGTTTCCATGAAATCCTGTTTCTTAACTTTTGTATGGAAAGTAGGTGGCAGAGGGAGTCGTCTAAAGTTACCAACATTGCCCACACATTGATGCCAACTTCAGAGGGCATTTAGAAAGGGTAACAACTTCTGAAGGTAGATTTTTATTGACGTGTTTTCGTCCAAAAATACAATCAACCGAGGGCTGTTTTAGTACAATCTCTTTTTGAAACAGGTTTTAACGATTAGAAGGATTTTATTGAGTGAAGCTACTTTTACCATTTTATTATTTTACATATGATGTGTTCTATCCTTGGTGTACTTCGTTTTTAGAGTGTTTTATGCGGGAATTATACAGTGGTGGTATATGGTGTGTTTGACACCATATAGCATGACCATATAATTCCCTCATAAAATACTGATGCATAGTTATCTTTTATGGTTTGAAAAATAATCGAATAAAGATTTAGTGATGATGATGACACCATGGTTTGAACCACCTCGAGAAAAAACCTGTGACAATTCACCCATACCTTGGAGACTAGGTGGGATTGCTCATGTTGAGTATGCTTTATAAGAATGTACAAATGAATACACATTTGTTTACTGCAGATGTACCTCTACCCGAAGGGAGAACATTTCCATTATATCTGTATACCACATTTTCCTGATGCGATGGGTGTTTTCTCCAAGACCTTTGAAGCTGTCATGGTTCACTGAGAGTACTTGCATGCAGAAGATGCTGTAAAAATGGTGGTGGTCTGGCACACCTACATTTGGCAACAGGTACATCACCATTTCCGTCTCTGTCTTCACCATAAATATGCCATCGCCCATGGCAGTGTCTCCACTGGCACCACTGTCACGGAAGCCGACATACACACCCATATATTATGATGGGGAAATGCAGAGTAGTGCAGGCAGGACTTCCACCAATAGAAATCCTATGAACGGCCTCCTTAAAATCAGACTTTAAATGTTACGTTCGCCAACAGCCTCACAAATCTGGTCCTGAGACAGTAAGAGTTTGAGACAGCATTGCCAGAAATGGCTGTGGGTCATGCAGTTTTAGACAATCTGTGGAAGCGTGGTTTGGTGCATGTTGCTTGGTTCTATGTGCAGGGAAGTTGGATTGTGGGCTGTCAAATAACTATGAGTAGGGGAGTTTGGTACTGACCTGGGTGAGATTAATGTGGATGAGTGGATTTAGCCATGGATATTTGTGTAAATGCCATGCAGTTGTACAATTTACACACTAAGCTAGTCAGATGGTGCAAGTATGCAAAAGGTACCTGTCAATTATGCTATTTCCGTTCCTAGTACCCTGCTGCTAGAATTTCCACATCTGCTTGCTTTTATGATTAAACCTACAATCAGGGACACTCGAATTATGCGGTAATAGATCACATTTTTTCGTTTACTAAATTATGTGGCAATGTGGCAACATGCCAGAAAATTATAAATCTCCTACATCAATTCTGTGAGTGGGTTGTTCTTTTAAGTGTTATCTGTTTATCCTAAAAGTTACAATGCCCACGTGACTTGATGGTAATCTGCAGCTGAGGCAAATAATGTGGAGTTTTTTGTAAGCAAATGTGTTCTTCACATGGATGTCCAAGTTGTCAGCCGACATTAAACAGTGTGATGATCCCATCTGACTGGTGTAATGTTATGTGACCCGGCCGCCCTGCGCTGCCTCAGCCCGGGTGCAATGCTGCCAGCAGCGCTGAGCCCAGCCCTCCTCAGCCCTCCTCTCCTGGCACCGGCACACAGCGAGTGAATCACCAGCCCCGGGCTCCACACAGGCAGGGACCGCCCACGCCTGCACTCACACAGTGAGTAGATCTCCAGCGGCGGGGATCCCTTGGTGCCAGACGCCGTCGTGCATCACCACTTAGTGCAATGGCCTGCAAGACCATCGCTGTCTTCGGAGCAACAGGTAAGACGCGGCAGCGACCTCACCCCGAGCGCTCCGGGTCACCGGCTCGAGGTGGGCGACGCAGCCCCTGAGAGGCTGAGAGCAGCACACGACAATGGAAACTGAATACAACCGTTTGCAGGTTTGGCTTTTGAACTTCTTCTGGTAGTTCTGGGCTTCGGCTTGGCGTAGCAGGCTGCAGGGCGAGTCACGCGTCACTCCAGCCTTGATGATCAGACGCAGAACAAGACGGGAGCGATGGACACAGCGCCCATTTTAACAACTTTCTTCCAGGGGTTTATTGCAATCCTCCGGTTTGATTCTGGGGCTCTGTGGTTGCCCTAGTACAACGCCCACTGTGTACGGTTCACGTGCATGCTGTTGCAGGGGTTTCGCTGCTGGCCTGTTCCACGCGAGGTGTTCAGTACTACTGTACATGGACTGCTGTTACCGGGGCACTGCCTGGTGGCGCTAGTTTATAAGACCTGCCTCGAGGTAAGGAGATAGTAATGGTGACTGAATCACAATGCCATGTTCAGTTGGTACTGTTGACTGAGCTGCTAAAGCTTGTACTGGTGGCACGGATACTTGACAAGTGTCTACCGGGATTCCACGGGCTGTATTGATGGTTGACGCAATGGTGACTACTGAGAAACCAAGGCACCCGTTATAGTACTGGCACCGATGGCAACTGAGTTACAAGCCTCGCACCGGTGGTACTGGCACCGATATTAACTGAGTTACACGCCTCGCACTGGTGGTACTGGCACCAATATTAACTGAGTTACACGCCTCGCACTGGTGGTACTGGCACCGATATTAACTGAGTTACACGCCTCGCACCGGTGGTACTGGCACCGATATTAACTGAGTTACACGCCTCGCACCGGTGGTACTGGCACCGATATTAACTGAGTTACACAAGCCTCACACTGGTGGTACTGGCACCGATATTAACTGAGTTACACAAGCCTCACACTGGTGGTACTGGCACCGATATTAACTGAGTTACACGCCTCGCACTGGTGGTACTGGCACCGATATTAACTGAGTTACACGCCTCGCACTGGTGGTACTGGCACCGATATTAACTGAGTTACACGCCTCGCACTGGTGGTACTGGCACCGATATTAACTGAGTTACACGCCTCGCACTGGTGGTACTGGCACCGATATTAACTGAGTTACACGCCTCGCACCGGTGGTACTGGCACCGATATTAACTGAGTTACACAAGCCTCACACTGGTGGTACTGGCACCGATATTAACTGAGTTACACAAGCCTCACACTGGTGGTACTGGCACCGATATTAACTGAGTTACAAGCCTCGCACTGGTGGTACTGGCACCGATATTAACTGAGTTACACAAGCCTCACACTGGTGGTACTGGCACCAATATTAACTGAGTTACACGCCTCGCACCGGTGGTACTGGCACCGATATTAACTGAGTTACACGCCTCGCACTGGTGGTACTGGCACCAATATTAACTGAGTTACACGCCTCGCACCGGTGGTACTGGCACCGATATTAACTGAGTTACACAAACCTCACACTGGTGGTACTGGCACCGATATTAACTGAGTTACACGCCTCGCACTGGTGGTACTGGCACCAATATTAACTGAGTTACACGCCTCGCACCGGTGGTACTGGCACCGATATTAACTGAGTTACACAAACCTCACACTGGTGGTACCGGCACCGATATTAACTGAGTTACAAGCCTCGCACTGGTGGTACTGGCACCGATGTTAAGTCAGTTAAAAGCCTTGCACTGGTGGTAGTGAGACCAATGTTAACTAAGCCAAAAGCCTTGCACTGGTGGTACTGGCACCAATAATAATTAAGTTAACAGTCTTCCAATTGTGGTACTGGCACTGATGTTAACTACGTTAAAAAGCTTGCACTGGTGGTACTGGCACCAATGTTAACTAAGTTAAAAGCCTTGCACTGGTGGTACTGGCATCGATGTTAACTAAGTTAAAAGCCTCGCATTGGTGGTGCTGGCAACGATGTTAACTAAGTTAAAAGCCTTGCACTGGTGGTACTGGCACCAATGTTAACTAAGTTAAAAGCCTTGCACTGGTGGTACTGACACCAATGTTAACTACGTTAAAAAGCTTGCACTGGTGGTACTGGCACCGATGTTAACTAAGTTAAAAGCCTCGCATTGGTGGTACTGGCACCGATGTTAACTAAGTTAAAAGCCTTGCACTGGTGGTGCTGGCACCAATGTTAACTAAGTTAAAAAGCTTGCACTGGTGGTACTGGCACCAATGTTAACTAAGTTAAAAGCCTTGCACTGGTGGTACTGGCATTGATATTAACTAAGTTAAAAGCCTCGCACTGGCGGTACTGGCACCAATGTCAACTAAGTTAAATGCCTCACACTGGCGGTACTGGCACCGATGTTAACCAAGGCAAAAGCCTTGCACTGGTGGTACTGGCACCGATGTTAACCAAGTTAAAAGCCTCACACTGGCGGTACTGGCACCGATGTTAACTAAATTAAAAAGCTTGCACTGGTGGTACTGGCACCAATGTTAACTAAGTTAAAAGCATTGCACTGGTGGTACTGGCATACATGTTATCTACATTGAAAATCTTGCACTGGTGATACTGGCACCGATATTAACTAAGTTAAAAGCCTCACACTGGCGGTACTGGCACACATTTTAACTAAGTTAAAAAGCTTGCACTGGTCGTACTGGCACCTATGTTAACTAAGTTAAAAGCCTTGCACTGGCGGTACTGGCACACATTTTAACTAAGTTAAAAAGCTTGCACTGGTCGTACTGGCACCTATGTTAACTAAGTTAAAAGCCTTGCACTGGCGGTCCTAGCACGGATGTTAACTAAGTTAAAAAGCTTGCACTGGTGGTACTGGCACCGATGTTAACTAAGTTAAAAGACTTGCACGGGTTAAAAGGCTCTCACTGGTGGTACTGGCACGGATCTTAACTAAGTTAAAAGCCTTGCATTGGTGGTACTGGCACCGTTATGAGGTATACTAAAAGCCTTGCACTGGTGGTAGTGAGACCGATGTTAACTAAGCCAAAAGCCTTGCACTGGTGGTACTGGCACCAATATTAATTAAGTTAACAGCCTTCCAATTGTGGTACTGGCCCCGATATTAACTGAGCTACAAGCCTCACACTGGTGGTACTGGCACCTATATTAACTGAGTTACACGCCTCGCACTGGTGGTACTGGCACCGATATTAACTGAGTTACACAAGCCTCACACTTGTGGTACTGGCACCAATATTAACTGAGTTACAAGCCTCGCACTGGTGGTACTGGCACCGATGTTACGTCAGTTAAAAGCCTTGCACTGGTGGTAGTGAGACCAATGTTAACTAAGCCAAAAGCCTTGCACTGGTGGTACTGGCACCAATGTTAACTGAGTTAAAAAGCTTGCACTGGTGGTAATGGCACCAATGTTAACTACGTTAAAAAGCTTGCACTGGTGGTACTGGCACCGATGTTAACTAAGTTAAAAGCCTCGCATTGGTGGTACTGGCACCAATGTTAACTAAGTTAAAAGTCTTGCACTGGTGGTGCTGGCACCAATGTTAACTAAGTTAAAAAGCTTGCACTGGTGGTACTGGCACCAATGTTAACTAAGTTAAAAGCCTTGCACTGGTGGTACTGGCATTGATATTAACTAAGTTAAAAGCCTCGCACTGGCGGTACTGGCACCGATGTCAACTAAGTTAAATGCCTCACACTGGCGGTACTGGCACCGATGTTAACCAAGTCAAAAGCCTTGCACTAGTGGTACTGGCACCGATGTTAACCAAGTTAAAAGCCTCACACTGGCGGTACTGGCACCGATGTTAACTAAGTTGAAAATATCTCACACTGGTGGTACAGGCACCGATGTTAACTAAATTAAAAAGCTTGCACTGGTGGTACTGGCACCAATGTTAACTAAGGTAAAAGCATTGCACTGGTGGTACTGGCATACATGTTACCTACATTGAAAATCTTGCACTGGTGATACTGGCACCGATGTTAACTAAGTTAAAAGCCTCACACTGGCGGTACTGGCACACATTTTAACTAAGTTAAAAAGCTTGCACTGGTCGTACTGGCACCTATGTTAACTAAGTTAAAAGCCTTGCACTGGCGGTACTGGCACACATTTTAACTAAGTTAAAAAGCTTGCACTGGTGGTAGTGGCACCGATGTTAACTAAGTTAAAAGACTTGCACTGGTGGCACTGGTACCGATGTTCACTAAGTTAAAAGACTTGCACGGGTTAAAAGGCTCTCACTGGTGGTACTGACACTGATCTTAACTAAGTTAAAATACTTGTACTAGTGGTACTGGCACCATTATGAGGTATACTAAAAGCCTTGCACTGGTGGTAGTGAGACCGATGTTAACTAAGCCAAAAGCCTTGCACTGGTGGTACTGGCACCAATAATAATTAAGTTAACAGCCTTCCAATTGTGGTACTGGCACTGATGTTAACTGAGTTAAAAAGCTTGCACTGGTGGTACTGGCACCAATGTTAACTAAGTTAAAAGCCTTGCACTGGTGATACTGGCACCGACGTTAACTAAGGTAAAAGCCTCGCACTGGTGGTACTGGTACCGATGTTAACTAAGCCAAAAGCCTTGCACTAGTGGTACTGGCACCAATATTAATTAAGTTAACAGCCTTCCAATTGTGGTACTGGCACTGATGTTAACTAAGTTAAAAGCCTTGCACTGGTGGTACTGGCACCAATATTAATTAAGTTAAAAACCTTGCACTGGTGATACTGGCACCGATGTTAACTAAGTTAAAAGCCTCGCACTGGTGGTACGGGCACCGATGTTAACTAAGTTAAAAAGCTTGCATTGGTGATACTGGCACCAATGTTAACTAAGTTAAAAGCCTCGCACTGGTGGTACTGGCACCGATGTTAACTAAGTTAAAAAGCTTGCATTGGTGGTACTGGCACCAATGTTAACTAAGTTCAAAGCCTCGCACTGGTGTTACTGGCACCAATGTTAACCAAGTTAAAAGCCTCGCACTGGTGGTACTGGCACCTGGTACTGGGACCGATATTAACTAAGTTAAAACGTTTGCACTGGTAGTACTGGCACCAATGTTAACTAAGCCTCGCTCTGGTGGTACTGGCACCAATATTAACTAAGTTAAAAAGTTAGCACTGGTGGTACTTGCACCAATGTTAACTAAGTTAAAAAGCTTGCACTGGTGGTACTGGCACCAATGTTAACTAAGTTAAAAGCCTTGCACTGGTGGTACTGGCATTGATATTAACTAAGTTAAAAGCCTCGCACTGGCGGTACTGGCACCGATGTCAACTAAGTTAAATGCCTCACACTGGCGGTACTGGCACCGATGTTAACCAAGTCAAAAGCCTTGCACTAGTGGTACTGGCACCGATGTTAACCAAGTTAAAAGCCTCACACTGGCGGTACTGGCACCGATGTTAACTAAGTTGAAAATATCTCACACTGGTGGTACAGGCACCGATGTTAACTAAATTAAAAAGCTTGCACTGGTGGTACTGGCACCAATGTTAACTAAGGTAAAAGCATTGCACTGGTGGTACTGGCATACATGTTACCTACATTGAAAATCTTGCACTGGTGATACTGGCACCGATGTTAACTAAGTTAAAAGCCTCACACTGGCGGTACTGGCACACATTTTAACTAAGTTAAAAAGCTTGCACTGGTCGTACTGGCACCTATGTTAACTAAGTTAAAAGCCTTGCACTGGCGGTACTGGCACACATTTTAACTAAGTTAAAAAGCTTGCACTGGTGGTAGTGGCACCGATGTTAACTAAGTTAAAAGACTTGCACTGGTGGCACTGGTACCGATGTTCACTAAGTTAAAAGACTTGCACGGGTTAAAAGGCTCTCACTGGTGGTACTGACACTGATCTTAACTAAGTTAAAATACTTGTACTAGTGGTACTGGCACCGTTATGAGGTATACTAAAAGCCTTGCACTGGTGGTAGTGAGACCGATGTTAACTAAGCCAAAAGCCTTGCACTGGTGGTACTGGCACCAATAATAATTAAGTTAACAGCCTTCCAATTGTGGTACTGGCACTGATGTTAACTGAGTTAAAAAGCTTGCACTGGTGGTACTGGCACCAATGTTAACTAAGTTAAAAGCCTTGCACTGGTGATACTGGCACCGACGTTAACTAAGGTAAAAGCCTCGCACTGGTGGTACTGGTACCGATGTTAACTAAGCCAAAAGCCTTGCACTAGTGGTACTGGCACCAATATTAATTAAGTTAACAGCCTTCCAATTGTGGTACTGGCACTGATGTTAACTAAGTTAAAAGCCTTGCACTGGTGGTACTGGCACCAATATTAATTAAGTTAAAAACCTTGCACTGGTGATACTGGCACCGATGTTAACTAAGTTAAAAGCCTCGCACTGGTGGTACTGGCACCGATGTTAACTAAGTTAAGAAGCTTGCATTGGTGATACTGGCACCAAATGTTAACTAAGTTAAAAGCCTCGCACTGGTGGTACTGGCACCGATGTTAACTAAGTTAAAAAGCTTGCATTGGTGGTACTGGCACCAATGTTAACTAAGTTCAAAGCCTCGCACTGGTGTTACTGGCACCAATGTTAACCAAGTTAAAAGCCTCGCACTGGTGGTACTGGCACCTGGTACTGGGACCGATATTGACTAAGTTAAAACGTTTGCACTGGTAGTACTGGCACCAATGTTAACTAAGCCTCGCTCTGGTGGTACTGGCACCAATATTAACTAAGTTAAAAAGTTAGCACTGGTGGTACTGGCACCAATGTTAACCAAGTTAAAAGCATCGCACTGGTGGTACTGGCACCAATGTTAAGTCAGTTAAAAGCCTTGCATTGGTGGTACTGGCACCGTTATGAGGTATACTAAAAGCCTTGCACTGGTGGTAGTGAGACCAATGTTAACTAAGCCAAAAACCTTGCACTGGTGGTACTGGCACCAATATTAATTAAGTTAACAGCCTTCCAATTGTGGTACTGGCACTGATGTTAACTGAGTTAAAAAGCTTGCACTGGTGGTACTGGCTGGCACCAATGTTAACTACGTTAAAAAGCTTGCACTGGTGGTACTGGCACCAATGTTAACTAAGTTAAAAGCCTTGCACTGGTGATACTGGCACCGATGTTAACTAAGTTGAAAATATCTCACACTGGTGGTACAGGCACCGATGTTAACTAAATTAAAAAGCTTGCACTGGTGGTACTGGCACCAATGTTAACTAAGGTAAAAGCATTGCACTGGTGGTACTGGCATACATGTTACCTACATTGAAAATCTTGCACTGGTGATACTGGCACCGATGTTAACTAAGTTAAAAGCCTCACACTGGCGGTACTGGCACACATTTTAACTAAGTTAAAAAGCTTGCACTGGTCGTACTGGCACCTATGTTAACTAAGTTAAAAGCCTTGCACTGGCGGTCCTGGCACAGATGTTAACTAAGTTAAAAGACTTGCACTGGTGGCACTGGTACCGATGTTCACTAAGTTAAAAGACTTGCACGGGTTAAAAGGCTCTCACTGGTGGTACTGACACTGATCTTAACTAAGTTAAAAGACTTGTACTAGTGGTACTGGCACCGTTATGAGGTATACTAAAAGCCTTGCACTGGTGGTAGTGAGACCGATGTTAACTAAGCCAAAAGCCTTGCACTGGTGGTACTGGCACCAATAATAATTAAGTTAACAGCCTTCCAATTGTGGTACTGGCACTGATGTTACCTGAGTTAAAAAGCTTGCACTGGTGGTACTGGCACCAATGTTAACTAAGTTAAAAGCCTTGCACTGGTGATACTGGCACCGACGTTAACTAAGGTAAAAGCCTCGCACTGGTGGTACTGGTACCGATGTTAACTAAGCCAAAAGCCTTGCACTAGTGGTACTGGCACCAATATTAATTAAGTTAACAGCCTTCCAATTGTGGTACTGGCACTGATGTTAACTAAGTTAAAAGCCTTGCACTGGTGGTACTGGCACCAATATTAATTAAGTTAAAAGCCTTGCACTGGTGATACTGGCACCGATGTTAACTAAGTTAAAAGCCTCGCACTGGTGGTACTGGCACCGATGTTAACTAAGTTAAAAAGCTTGCATTGGTGATACTGGCACCAATGTTAACTAAGATAAAAGCCTCGCACTGGTGGTACTGGCACCAATGTCAACTAAGTTAAAAAGCTTGCATTGGTGGTACTGGCACCAATGTTAACTAAGTTAAAAGCCTCGCACTGGTGTTACTGGCACCAATGTTAACCAAGTTAAAAGCCTCGCACTGGTGGTACTGGCACCTGGTACTGGGACCGATATTAACTAAGTTAAAACGTTTGCACTGGTGGTACTGGCACCAATGTTAACTAAGCCTCGCTCTGGTGGTACTGGCACCGATATTAACTAAGTTAAAAAGTTAGCACTGGTGGTACTGGCACCAATGTTAACCAAGTTAAAAGCATCGCACTGGTGGTACTGGCACCAATGTTAAGTCAGTTAAAAGCCTTGCATTGGTGGTACTGGCACCGTTATGAGGTATACTAAAAGCCTTGCACTGGTGGTAGTGAGACCAATGTTAACTAAGCCAAAAACCTTGCACTGGTGGTACTGGCACCAATATTAATTAAGTTAACAGCCTTCCAATTGTGGTACTGGCACTGATATTAACTGAGTTAAAAAGCTTGCACTGGTGGTACTGGCACCAATGTTAACTACGTTAAAAAGCTTGCACTGGTGGTACTGGCACCAATGTTAACTAAGTTAAAAGCCTTGCACTGGTGATACTGGCATCGATGTTAACTAAGTTAAAAGCCTCGCACTGGTGTTACTGGCACCGATGTTAACTAAGTTAACCTCGCACTGGTGTTACTGGCACCGATGTTAACTAAGTTAAAAAGCTTGCACTGGTGGTACTGGCACCGATGTTAACTAAGTTAAAAGCCTCGCACTGGTGGTACTGGTACCGATGTTAACTAAGTTAAAAGTCTCGCACTGGCGGTACTGGCACTGATGTTAACAAAGTTAAAAAGCTTGCACTGGTGGTACTGGCACCAATGTTAACTACGTTAAAAAGCTTGCACTGGTGGTTCTGGCACCGATGTTAACTAAGTTAAAAGCCTCGCATTGGTGGTACTGGCACCGATGTTAACTAAGTTAAAAGCCTTGCACTGGTGGCGCTGGCACCAATGTTAACTAAGTTAAAAAGCTTGCACTGGTGGTACTGGCACCAATGTTAACTAAGTTAAAAGCCTTGCACTGGTGGTACTGGCATTGATATTAACTAAGTTAAAAGCCTCGCACTGGCCGTACTGGCACCAATGTCAACTAAGTTAAATGCCTCACACTGGCGGTACTGGCACCGATGTTAACCAAGTCAAAAGCCTTGCACTAGTGGTACTGGCACCGATGTTAACCAAGTTAAAAGCCTCACACTGGCGGTACTGGCACCGATGTTAACTAAGTTGAAAATGTCTCACACTGGTGGTACAGGCACCGATGTTAACTAAGTTAAAAGCCTCGCACTGGCGGTACTGGCACCGATGTTAACTAAATTAAAAAGCTTGCACTGGTGGTACTGGCACCAATGTTAACTAAGGTAAAAGCATTGCACTGGTGGTACTGGCATACATGTTACCTACATTGAAAATCTTGCACTGGTGATACTGGCACCGATGTTAACTAAGTTAAAAGCCTCACACTGGCGGTACTGGCACACATTTTAACTAAGTTAAAAAGCTTGCACTGGTCGTACTGGCACCTATGTTAACTAAGTTAAAAGCCTTGCACTGGCGGTCCTGGCACGGATGTTAACTAAGTTAAAATCTTGCATTGGTGGTACTGGCACCAATGTTAACTAAGCCAAAAGCCTTGCACTAGTGGTACTGGCACCAATATTAATTAAGTTAACAGCCTTCCAATTGTGGTACTGGCACTGATGTTAACTAAGTTAAAAGCCTTGCACTGGTGGTACTGGCACCAATATTAATTAAGTTAAAAACCTTGCACTGGTGATACTGGCACCGATGTTAACTAAGTTAAAAGCCTCGCACTGGTGGTACTGGCACCGATGTTAACTAAGTTAAGAAGCTTGCATTGGTGATACTGGCACCAAATGTTAACTAAGTTAAAAGCCTCGCACTGGTGGTACTGGCACCGATGTTAACTAAGTTAAAAAGCTTGCATTGGTGGTACTGGCACCAATGTTAACTAAGTTCAAAGCCTCGCACTGGTGTTACTGGCACCAATGTTAACCAAGTTAAAAGCCTCGCACTGGTGGTACTGGCACCTGGTACTGGGACCGATATTGACTAAGTTAAAACGTTTGCACTGGTAGTACTGGCACCAATGTTAACTAAGCCTCGCTCTGGTGGTACTGGCACCAATATTAACTAAGTTAAAAAGTTAGCACTGGTGGTACTGGCACCAATGTTAACCAAGTTAAAAGCATCGCACTGGTGGTACTGGCACCAATGTTAAGTCAGTTAAAAGCCTTGCATTGGTGGTACTGGCACCGTTATGAGGTATACTAAAAGCCTTGCACTGGTGGTAGTGAGACCAATGTTAACTAAGCCAAAAACCTTGCACTGGTGGTACTGGCACCAATATTAATTAAGTTAACAGCCTTCCAATTGTGGTACTGGCACTGATGTTAACTGAGTTAAAAAGCTTGCACTGGTGGTACTGGCTGGCACCAATGTTAACTACGTTAAAAAGCTTGCACTGGTGGTACTGGCACCAATGTTAACTAAGTTAAAAGCCTTGCACTGGTGATACTGGCACCGATGTTAACTAAGTTGAAAATATCTCACACTGGTGGTACAGGCACCGATGTTAACTAAATTAAAAAGCTTGCACTGGTGGTACTGGCACCAATGTTAACTAAGGTAAAAGCATTGCACTGGTGGTACTGGCATACATGTTACCTACATTGAAAATCTTGCACTGGTGATACTGGCACCGATGTTAACTAAGTTAAAAGCCTCACACTGGCGGTACTGGCACACATTTTAACTAAGTTAAAAAGCTTGCACTGGTCGTACTGGCACCTATGTTAACTAAGTTAAAAGCCTTGCACTGGCGGTCCTGGCACAGATGTTAACTAAGTTAAAAGACTTGCACTGGTGGCACTGGTACCGATGTTCACTAAGTTAAAAGACTTGCACGGGTTAAAAGGCTCTCACTGGTGGTACTGACACTGATCTTAACTAAGTTAAAAGACTTGTACTAGTGGTACTGGCACCGTTATGAGGTATACTAAAAGCCTTGCACTGGTGGTAGTGAGACCGATGTTAACTAAGCCAAAAGCCTTGCACTGGTGGTACTGGCACCAATAATAATTAAGTTAACAGCCTTCCAATTGTGGTACTGGCACTGATGTTACCTGAGTTAAAAAGCTTGCACTGGTGGTACTGGCACCAATGTTAACTAAGTTAAAAGCCTTGCACTGGTGATACTGGCACCGACGTTAACTAAGGTAAAAGCCTCGCACTGGTGGTACTGGTACCGATGTTAACTAAGCCAAAAGCCTTGCACTAGTGGTACTGGCACCAATATTAATTAAGTTAACAGCCTTCCAATTGTGGTACTGGCACTGATGTTAACTAAGTTAAAAGCCTTGCACTGGTGGTACTGGCACCAATATTAATTAAGTTAAAAGCCTTGCACTGGTGATACTGGCACCGATGTTAACTAAGTTAAAAGCCTCGCACTGGTGGTACTGGCACCGATGTTAACTAAGTTAAAAAGCTTGCATTGGTGATACTGGCACCAATGTTAACTAAGATAAAAGCCTCGCACTGGTGGTACTGGCACCAATGTCAACTAAGTTAAAAAGCTTGCATTGGTGGTACTGGCACCAATGTTAACTAAGTTAAAAGCCTCGCACTGGTGTTACTGGCACCAATGTTAACCAAGTTAAAAGCCTCGCACTGGTGGTACTGGCACCTGGAACTGGGACCGATATTAACTAAGTTAAAACGTTTGCACTGGTGGTACTGGCACCAATGTTAACTAAGCCTCGCTCTGGTGGTACTGGCACCGATATTAACTAAGTTAAAAAGTTAGCACTGGTGGTACTGGCACCAATGTTAACCAAGTTAAAAGCATCGCACTGGTGGTACTGGCACCAATGTTAAGTCAGTTAAAAGCCTTGCATTGGTGGTACTGGCACCGTTATGAGGTATACTAAAAGCCTTGCACTGGTGGTAGTGAGACCAATGTTAACTAAGCCAAAAACCTTGCACTGGTGGTACTGGCACCAATATTAATTAAGTTAACAGCCTTCCAATTGTGGTACTGGCACTGATGTTAACTGAGTTAAAAAGCTTGCACTGGTGGTACTGGCACCAATGTTAACTACGTTAAAAAGCTTGCACTGGTGGTACTGGCACCAATGTTAACTAAGTTAAAAGCCTTGCACTGGTGATACTGGCATCGATGTTAACTAAGTTAAAAGCCTCGCACTGGTGTTACTGGCACCGATGTTAACTAAGTTAACCTCGCACTGGTGTTACTGGCACCGATGTTAACTAAGTTAAAAAGCTTGCACTGGTGGTACTGGCACCGATGTTAACTAAGTTAAAAGCCTCGCACTGGTGGTACTGGTACCGATGTTAACTAAGTTAAAAGTCTCGCACTGGCGGTACTGGCACTGATGTTAACAAAGTTAAAAAGCTTGCACTGGTGGTACTGGCACCAATGTTAACTACGTTAAAAAGCTTGCACTGGTGGTTCTGGCACCGATGTTAACTAAGTTAAAAGCCTCGCATTGGTGGTACTGGCACCGATGTTAACTAAGTTAAAAGCCTTGCACTGGTGGCGCTGGCACCAATGTTAACTAAGTTAAAAAGCTTGCACTGGTGGTACTGGCACCAATGTTAACTAAGTTAAAAGCCTTGCACTGGTGGTACTGGCATTGATATTAACTAAGTTAAAAGCCTCGCACTGGCCGTACTGGCACCAATGTCAACTAAGTTAAATGCCTCACACTGGCGGTACTGGCACCGATGTTAACCAAGTCAAAAGCCTTGCACTAGTGGTACTGGCACCGATGTTAACCAAGTTAAAAGCCTCACACTGGCGGTACTGGCACCGATGTTAACTAAGTTGAAAATGTCTCACACTGGTGGTACAGGCACCGATGTTAACTAAGTTAAAAGCCTCGCACTGGCGGTACTGGCACCGATGTTAACTAAATTAAAAAGCTTGCACTGGTGGTACTGGCACCAATGTTAACTAAGGTAAAAGCATTGCACTGGTGGTACTGGCATACATGTTACCTACATTGAAAATCTTGCACTGGTGATACTGGCACCGATGTTAACTAAGTTAAAAGCCTCACACTGGCGGTACTGGCACACATTTTAACTAAGTTAAAAAGCTTGCACTGGTCGTACTGGCACCTATGTTATTTAAGTTAAAAGCCTTGCACTGGCGGTCCTGGCACGGATGTTAACTAAGTTAAAAAGCGTGCACTGGTGGTAGTGGCACCAATGTTAACTAAGTTAAAAGACTTGCACTGGTGGCACTGGTACCAATGTTCACTAAGTTAAAAGACTTGCACAGGTTAAAAGGCTCTCACTGGTGGTACTGACACTGATCTTAACTAAGTTAAAAGACTTGTACTAGTGGTACTGGCACCGTTATGAGGTATACTAAAAGCCTTGCACTGGTGGTAGTGAGACCGATGTTAACTAAGCCAAAAGCCTTGCACTGGTGGTACTGGCACCAATAATAATTAAGTTAACAGCCTTCCAATTGTGGTACTGGCACTGATGTTAACTGAGTTAAAAAGCTTGCACTGGTGGTACTGGCACCAATGTTAACTAAGTTAAAAGCCTTGCACTGGTGATACTGGCACCGACGTTAACTAAGGTATAAGCCTCGCACTGGTGGTACTGGTACCGATGTTAACTAAGCCAAAAGCCTTGCACTGGTCGTACTGGCACCAATATTAATTAAGTTAACAGCCTTCCAATTGTGGTACTGGCACTGATGTTAACTAAGTTAAAAGCCTTGCACTGGTGGTACTGGCACCAATATTAATTAAGTTAAAAGCCTTGCACTGGTGATACTGGCACCGATGTTAACTAAGTTAAAAGCCTCGCACTGGTGGTACTGGCACCGATGTTAACTAAGTTAAAAAGCTTGCATTGGTGATACTGGCACCAATGTTAACTAAGTTAAAAGCCTCGCACTGGTGGTACTGGCACCGATGTTAACTAAGTTAAAATCTTGCATTGGTGGTACTGGCACCAATGTTAACTAAGTTCAAAGCCTCGCACTGGTGTTACTGGCACCAATGTTAACCAAGTTAAAAGCCTCGCACTGGTGGTACTGGCACCTGGTACTGGCACCGATATTAACTAAGTTAAAACGTGTGCACTGGTGGTACTGGCACCAATGTTAACTAAGCCTCGCACTGGTGGTACTGGCACCGATATTAACTAAGTTAAAAAGTTAGCACTGGTGGTACTGGCACCAATGTTAACCAAGTTAAAAGCATTGCACTGGTGGTACTGGCACCAATGTTAAGTCAGTTAAAAGCCTTGCATTGGTGGTACTGGCACCGTTATGAGGTATACTAAAAGCCTTGCACTGGTGGTAGTGAGACCAATGTTAACTAAGCCAAAAGCCTTGCACTGGTGGTACTGGCACCAATATTAATTAAGTTAACAGCCTTCCAATTGTGGTACTGACACTGATGTTAACTGAGTTAAAAAGCTTGCACTGGTGGTACTGGCACCAATGTTAACTACGTTAAAAAGCTTGCACTGGTGGTACTGGCACCAATGTTAACTTAGTTAAAAGTCTTGCACTGGTGATACTGGCACCGATGTTAACTAAGTTAAAAGCCTCGCACTGGTGTTACTGGCACCGATGCTAACTAAGTTAACCTTGCACTGGTGTTACTGGCAACAATGTTAACTAAGTTAAAAAGCTTGCACTGGTGGTGCTTGCACTGGTGGTACTGGCACCGATGTTAACTAAGTTAAAAGCCTCGCACTGGTGGTACTGGTACCGATGTTAACTAAGTTAAAAGTCTCGCACTGGCGGTACTGGCACTGATGTTAACAAAGTTAAAAAGCCTCGCACTGGTGTTACTGGCACCAATGCTAACTAAGTTAACCTCGCACTGGTGTTACTGGCACCGATGTTAACTAAGTTAAAAGCCTCGCACTGGCGGTACTGGCACGCATGGTAACTACGTTAAAAAGCTTGCACTGGTGGTACTGGTACCGATGTTAACTAAGTTAAAAGCCTCGCACTAACGGTACTGGTACGTATGGTACCTAAGTTAAAAAGCTTGCACTGGTGGTACTGGCACCGATGTTAACTAAGTTAAAAGACTCGCACTGGCGGTACTGGCACTGATGTTAACTAAGTTAAAAAGTTTGCACTGGTGGTACTGGCACCAATGTTAACTTAGTTAAAAGACTTGCACTGGTGGTACTGGCACCGATGTTAACTAAGTAATTTTTTTATTTGTAACTGAGTTTTGTATCGCGCCAACTCACCGACAGGTCTCAAAGCGCTTCTGACAAAGTACAGCAACAAGAGAACGAAGTGAAGATAAAGGATGTTAACTTGACTATGGAGATGTAAACGCGTCCTTGAAGAGTAAAGTTTTCAGGGTTTTCCTAAACCGAAGAAGGTTGGCCTCTCTACGGAGCGCCTCCGGTAGCTTATTCCAGATGGTGGGAGCTTGAACTGAAAAAGCTCTGCCTCCTTTTGTTGCCAGTTTGAAACGTGGGCAGGATACCAGGAGGGAATCGGAGGATCTGAGGGCGCGCTTAGGTTCATAGATTCTGAGCCTATCTTTTATGTAGGCTGGCGCCTGACCATGGATTGCTTTATGGCAGATGCACATGCTCTTAAATTCGACTCTTTGTTTCATAGGGAGCCAGTGCAGCCTATAAAGTAAGGGAGAGGCATGGGTCCGCCTAGGTACTCCAAATATCAGACGAGCTGCGTCATTCAAGATGACCTGTAGACGATTGATGGAATTTTTAGGGAGGCCTAGGTATAGTGCGTTGCCATAATCAATTCTAGACACAATCGTAGCTGAGACGATGGTTTGAAGCATGCTCCTTGAAAGTAAAGGGGCAAGCTTACGTAGCTGCCTGATCAGATTAGCGCATGAGCCAACCACAGCGGACACTTGGTTGGTCATTGATAGTTCCTGGTCAATTTTCATCCCAAGGCTCTTTACATTAGAGCACGGTTTTGGGGTAGGTCCAAGTTCTTGTGGCCAGAACAAATCATTCCAGGGGGAGGTAGAAGTTGAGATTACAAGAACCTCCGTTTTGTCTGGATTTATTTTCAATAAGTTGGACGACATCCAGTTCACTGTGAACCGTAATATGTCTTGGGCCAAGGATTGAGCGGATATGGTATTGTCGATACTCAGCAATAGCTGAGTATCATCGGCATAATTAAAAACTTTACAGCCCATGTTTGCCAGGGATTCTATCAATGGTTGTAGGTATAAGTTGAATAAAAGTGGGGAAAGCGCGGACCCTTGCGGGACTCCACAAACTAAGGTACCTACTTCGGAGACCTGATCTGCTAACTGGATCTTCTGTGTCCTCCCTGATAAGAAGGCTGTCAGCCACTGGAGAGCTTGTTCTCTTATCCCGGACCTGGCTAGTCTGTCCAGGAGCAGTGCATGGTCGGTTAAAAGACTTGCACTGGATTGCACTGGTCCCGATGTTAACTAATTTAAAAGACTTGCACAGGTTAAAAGGCTTACACTGGTGGTACTGGTACCGATGTTAACTAAGTTAAAAACCTTTCATTGGTGGTCTTGGCATAGATGCTAACTAAGTTAAAAAGCTTGCACTGGTGGCACTGGCACCGATGTTAACTCAGTTAAAAGCCTCACACTGGTGATACTGGCACCGATATTAACTAAGTTAAAAGCCTTGCCCTGGTGGTACTGGCACTGATGTTAACTAAGTTAAAAGGCTTGCACTGGTGGTACAGGCACGATGTTAACTAAGCTACAAGAGTCGCACGGGTGGTACTGGCACGGTTGTTAACTAAGTTAAAAACCTTGTACTGATGGTATTGGCATAGATGTTAACTAAGTTAAAAGCCTCGCAATGGTAGGAGTGGCACCAATGCTAACTTAGTAACAAGCCTTTCAGTGGCAGTACTGGCACTGACGGATTACTAAATGCTGGTCTAAAATGTGGCATATCACATCAAAAACACATTAGAAATAAAACTACATTTTTAACAGCTCCAAACTTACTATTAAGATATTTTTTTTATTTGTGAATAAAATAAAACATTTCATATTTGTGTATTGTTTCTTGTAGGTTTGTGTCTGTGTATAGTATTCTTGTTTACATTTGTAGACATTGCTTAGGCGGGGGTCTGTGCTTCTAGTATGGATTAAGAATCACTGTTCTGTGGCATTGGTCCTGGCAGTGGCTACCTTACTGAGTCTTGAGCTTGTGGTACTGACACTGAGATGAAGTAAGTCATTCAGCCTGGCACCTTGTCACTGGTGCACTGATGGGGACTGAGCTATCAGGGGGCGTACTTGTGGTACTAGCATTGATGGCACTTGAGTTAATTAGGCCTGCACTATAACATCACAACACTGGCACGCGGTGCACTAGTCGTGCTGAGGAAGATGTGACTCGGTTACTATAGGTTGTGTTGGTAAGTCACTGACCATTGCACTGCTGGTGATGCCACAAATGACTGTATTAGTGAAGTTGCCACTGGCTGTACTGACACAATAGGTGGCTCACCAGCGACTCTACACCTTGCACTCATTTTAAGGTTTCTAAGACCGTATATAATTCTAATTAAACCCATTAATGCTCAGTGGAGAATTTCTTAATGTTTGCTTTATTTTCAGGGATTTTTGTGTTTCAGGAAGCAGCAGAAATGGTCTCCTTGGTGGTTTGAACGTGTTTCACTCCATCTAACCCTTTTATCCTACAGAGCTCCAATGGTTACCCGAACGCCCAAGAATGATATCTGTATTTGCAGCTCAGATTGGGGTCCTCCTGCCTTCACTCGGGAGCCCCTGACACTTTCAGCCACGGTCTCAAACAGCGTCAAACAGATAACCGCTGGCGTCATTCTATAAATCACCTCAAATTAACCCCTTCCCAAAATGATTTATTTTCCCCCAAAACACCAACTACACGAGGAGAGAATTCCAACGTGTACTTGGCCTATTTAAGCTGCATATTTGCTGATTGTCTTCAGTAGCATCAATATAGTGAGCCATTCCTGTTAGATTCATGTTATTCTAGGTTAAGACTGCAGCACAGCTTTTAACGATGCAATGAATGTGCTTGGAAATTGAAATGATTATATAATTTAAACTTTCGACTCCCGTTCATTCGGCTGGTGCACAATATGGTCAGCATCAGAAAACTAGCCGTTTGTTTCACTAAACACGAGAGGAAAAGATGGAGGGCTCCTTGGGCAGGCTGGTGAAAAACAATCAAATATTTTCCTAAAACAAAAACTATTAAAAGATTGTTTAATGTGAGTGAACTGTTTTATTTTTGTTCACTGTATAAGCATTAGCTAGAGAACAAAACGTGCTTGTAAGGAACGTTAACGCGCATCTCGGGTCTTAAATCTTGCCAGAGGCTGTGTCATTGGTGATTGCAAAGTGTATTGCAAACAAATAAAAGGACAGAGAATGAAAAATATAGCATGAAGGGAAAGATATAAATAGGAAGTGCTAACGTTGACCTTGATATTTCTTATATATGCAACCTGTACGCTCACTCCCTGGCTAGTGGTAAATTTCTCCAGGACTCCGAAAGCTTCCGATAGGTCTGAGAGAACCTGTTGGGAGCGAGAAGCCCATGTGCATTATTTTTTATCAAGATTGGTCCTGGCTCTGCAAAATGGTTCACCAGAGGAGGCATTGTCGTCTCATCAATCCAGAGCGACTAGTCCATTTTACGAGTATGGCCATGAGCAAGGCACCAGGCCGGTCTTCCAGATTTCATTATGTGTGTACTGTGTATTTGTTTGATGTATACAGTGGGGACCCTCAGATTGCATTATTGATTCAGTGGGCGTGCACAGAAGTCAAAAGGTTAAGAAATGCTGCAGTAGGGTCCTTCCAGGACTCACCGCATACAAGCAGCCCTCCATTCCTTGCTCACTGCATTACTAATACCTCACTCTGTCCGTTCACATGAGGCATTTGGATATACACTCCAGGATCTGTCGTCAAGTTCTAGCGCTTGTTTACTAGTCTTCAAACTAGCTTTTTGTCCTAGTGTTTGAAGGTTCCAAATCTTCAAGCCTCAATCCTGGCAAATTCTATTCGCAACTCCAGTCCAGAATTTGCAACCCTGAACATCCAGGAACTTCCAAACATCACTAATAAGTCAGATTCTGCTATTAGAACTTACATTGCCCGAAGGCCTGCCACCGAAGACAGTTGGGTGTAGTTGATTAGTGACTATAGGATGCAGCACCTTTAGAATTTAGTGTAGTTTGGGTGCTCAGTGTCCTTAGAGCGTGGCACAGTGTGCTGGGTTGGTATTCCTAGGGTGAAGTGCATTGTGGTGTGCTGCTGTCTCTAGGATATTGTATTCTATTGTAATGTAATTGCATTTATATAGCGCTTACTACCCCTGACGAGGCGTCAAAGCTCTTTTTCCGCAAGTAGTACGGTACTCGGGAACCCATAAAGGATTAGTGTTGAATTAGAATAGTGAAATATGAAAATAATTTGAGTGGTGGATATGTTAGACAGTTATTTTGATTGAGAAAGATAGCGGAGGGATAGAAGAGGGAAAGAAAAGTTTGCATTTATATAGCACTTATTACCCCTAATGGGGTGTTGAAGCACTTTCTTGGAGAGTAGCATGCTACTCCGGAACCCATAAAGATTAGTGGTGAATTAGTATAGTGAAATATGCAAGTAATTTGAGTGGTGGATATTAATCAGTTATTTGGATCGAGAAGGATAGCAGAGGGATAGAAGAGGGAAAACGGTTTGCATTGATATATAGTGCTTGTTACCCCTGATGGGGTGTTGAAGCGCTTTTTTTGGCGAGTAGCACGCTACTCCAGAACCCATTAAAAGAATTAGTGTTGAATTAGTGTAGTGAAATATGATAGTAAATTGAGTAGTGGATATGTTAGTCAAGTATTTGGATTGAGAAGGGTAGAGGCGGGATAGAAGAGGGACAACGGTTTGCATATATATATAGCGCAAGGATAGAAGCGATGTGAAAAGTGTGTTGCATCCCTCTCACCCCGTAACTGTGAATCTATGCCTAAAGTCACTTGATAAATTCCTGTTCAGACATCAACATTCACAATCCTGTGGCCTCAAATAAGTTGCCCTACTATGGGCCCAGCATACCAAAACTTCTTCTTGGTCTTGGAGGTCTAGTGTGGTGAGTTAGTGTTCCCAGAACGCAAAGCTGTTTATTTGATCAGCACCACTAGGATTCAAAGCAGTGAGTTAAACTCACCAAGATGCTATGCAGTGGGTTAGTATTCTTAGGTAGTGGGATGACTAAGTATCCTGGTTGGTTGATCTTCCTAAGCTGCAATACACTGTGACAGGTTAGTGTCAAAGAATCCAGTATGATCTAATTAATGTCACTAACATGCAGTGGTAATTTGTAAGTTAGCAAAGCATGGATATTGTGCAGTATGGGATGTCAGTGTTCACAAGAAGTAGGGAAGTTTGTCGGGCTGATGACCCTATGTTTCAGATCAGTGTGCTAAATAACCTAGATTATGTTCAGTGCAGTGGAGTAGCGTACCTACGATTCTATGTAATGTCGTGGAATAGAATGTCCAGAAGACAGTGCTGTGTGGTAGATTAGTTTCTCTAGAATGCAGAGGCCTTTATATTTATTTTCAATAACAAATCCCTGCTTATTAATCTAAAACTGATTTTAGAATAAGGTGTCAAAGATTTGGGAAGTCATTAGTTTGAGTAGTTTCTTTTCAAAGATGTATTTGGAAATAAATTGCTCAGTGGGATCGATTTGCGGCCTTTTTCTTCTAAAATCGACTTTAACTATGGAAGTTGAAAAACTCAATAGCAGCATGAACAAGACACAATGTTTAGTAGAACCTTGCCCTAATAGATTAGGTTAGAGCTTTGTACCCACACTCTGTAATATCATCATAAATACATAATTCCTGAAAGTTAAGATGCAGAGCTGCTTAAAACAATCTTGACCACGCCTTTGAATACGAAAATTTAGGCTAAATGTAAAAGATCCAGCAAGGTTTAGACAGGCGTAATGCAGGTCCCTTCAGCCCCTGCAGGCAAGGGGGCTCCCAAGACCTTCAGGGGTCCCTCTGAGCGTAAGGGCCCTCATCACATTCTGCATGGTGGGAGGGAGCATCATTTTGCATTATGCCACTGGATTTAGATCCATTTCTAGGCTTCCCTTTTTGGCCCAGGTAATGAAAAGCATAGCGGGACCTCCGCCCACTTTAAGCCACATAAGTTGATGGGTGAGATGCAGATGGAGTTTTAGCCAAACCATGGAGTGAAAACAGCATTCTTGAATGCGAGGGAGGGAGGTGGTTGATCAAGGGAAGGTCACTCTGCTTTTGGTACTATGCATCATGATGTGTTATTCAAAAGAGTAAAGACTGTGGCATGGTTGCAGGAATATACCCTAGACAGGGGTTCTTCTTTGTTGGAAAATTGGATTCACAGATGAAGTGAAGGAGGCATATGTTAGCCCATAGAGTAAAGATGCCTTTTGGGGTCCCTTAGGGCTTGCCAATGTTACTGATCCTGTCCTGCATGTATGTCAAATTCCTACACAACCTTTTAGTCTACAGTGGTAAAGGGTTCCTTTTTATGCACATGGTATTCAAATCGTAATGCCAATCTGCAGTGACATTGAGAAGGATACTAAAATCCGGAAATCTGAATGAAATCATCAATCCAATATTCACAAGGGATTGTGCTATTGAATATCAACCCCCAGAATATTGTGGTACAAGATTATTGAGGACAGAATATCGAGGGGAAAAATACTGAAAGGTAAGTGTATATACGGTAGTATAAATGTGCTATTCCTACCTCTTATTCTATGTACCTTAAGATATATTTATCGCCAGGATACATATATGTGGAGTTAGGAATATAAAATCCAGACTTACTTACCTATTGAGATTTCATTTTAATTTTTTATTTTCAGTATAATGTCCCATCGATATTCTGGTGTTGATATTCAGGGTGCATCCCCACACACGGGTGGCTGCTAAATTTGTGGCATTGAAGCAACCATTGGTAAGCCCAGTTCACCTGCCTTTTTGTTTGTAAGAAGTGTTTGGTAATAGGATTCTATAATGATGCAACATCTTGAGCTAAACAATATGTATGCTAGGAGATAGGCCCTTTTGCCAGAAGTCTGCATTATCAGACTAAAGCTTTACCCTCAAAGAATAGTTTAATGACAAGGAGATGTTTGCATTGTAAGTGTTGAACTTAAAAGGTATACACAAGAAAAATGTGTATAATAGATACTTTGTCAAAGAACCAGTATTTTCATTTAGTCTTTAGGAAAGTATATCTGTGTGCACACCTTTAGGTTGTGACTAAGGAAAGCTACTCGCTCCACAACATGTTATTGTGACAGTAAAGTAAAACAATAAGCATACAAGGGTAAATAGTGCATAGCATGGTGTTTTTATGAGAGGCTAAGACAACAACACAGCTCATATTTCCTAAACAAAAAAACCCATAAATCAGCATTTTAGATGCCTTCTTGCCTGCAAAGTAACTACACATATCGGATATCACGTACAAGCCATGTTGCATTTGCAGTCTAATAAAATGCCTACTTAACACTCCATTACCAAAACCTCATTGCAATACAAATTGGACAAGGTAACCATCCATGAAATGCCTTGATAGACAGCTCACCCAAGCAATGGCAAATCAAGAAAAACACATGAAACCCAGTAGCTGAGTGGATTGACCCAAAAGCTATGCTTGCCCGCACCTGGCCACGCTGCCCATTTCTTCCAAGACTTCCATAGAAATTGTTAGATGGCCTCACTAAGAGTAACATGTCCTTTGTTAATTTGCATAAGCGTTTTTATCCACTTTCCAATGTTTTCACCCATCTTAATGAGGATCTCATTGACAATTTAGTCAAAGAAGGACTATTGCAATACACAAGCAGTATTTACTCTAGCCACTATGCTGTGCTATGCCCATTCTGTATTAACTGATAGTTAAGAGATTTACGATCTGTTTGAAATGTATCATCTTGATTTATTGTTTAATACCAAAACATGGTTTACTCATGAGTCTAAACAGTCATTTAATTAATTCATTCCATCTAATTTCAAAATCTTTCAGGTAGACTGGGAAACAAAAATGGAGAAGGCGAGTGGGGCAGGGGAGGTACTGGTTGCTGTCTGATAGACATTAAGCGCGAAAGCACTAAACATAGTGGCAGAGCCTCGGCAGAAAAACTTACATATGTCTTTCATAATTCAGACCTCCTAATAGTATTTTTTCTTGACATATTGTCCTCCATAAGCCTGCACAACTGATTTAATTAATCTTGCTGAGGAACTCAGGTTTCTTTGTTTAAATAAAAAAAGTGACTTGTATTTAGGAGATCTTAATTTATAACTAAATAAACCACAGTTTGGTGATTCGTGCCCTTGGAAGATGGCTGCCTAAGCTGGGAGCTTGTGGTGACAGGAGATAGCTGGCAAGGAATCAACGCTTACAGGCATCGTTATGTAACTAAACCCCAGCCCATCGCACTAAGTCGCCTGCAACGTCATCCTGCTTATGAAATTGTGCTGCTGGCACACCTGCACCACATGAAGTGTAAATTACGGCCCACGGCTTCCAGACAAGATATTGCAGGGGTGTAAACTTCCCAGTGATTACAGCTAAGAACACATAACTTACCACCCTCTTAACAGGAGCCTAAACCCAACCTAGAGATTGTACTCTCCATCCAGCCTGATACATCACAAGGTCTGATGCTAAGAAGTGAAACGGGATGCGGGGACAACACACTATGGATACGGTAGGTTTTAGATGACATTCCCTTACTAAAAGTGAGATTCACCTCGCTTCTCTGTACCGCACTTTTCTGCAATGGCCTTGACTTGACCACTAAAGGCTTCTCTATCATCCAGGATTCCAGGGCCACCACACCCTAAACTAACAAGCTTATTTTGTGTCCTAAGAGAAAGAGGTTACCTCAAATAACGCCCTCATCCTGGGAACACTATCCATCACCTGTCACACCGTATTCCACTGCCCATATCTGGCTGAGCAAGAGAAATGCTGTACCACCAAGCACCAGACCTATTGGAAGACATTTATCCCTGCTGTGGTACTGTTGAGGCACTGTAAATTTCACAGTATGGAAAACTGATGTTTGTTGGGTATAGAATAGTAGATAATTGTGCCCGTCAGGGAACTACAATCGAAAGTGAACTGGAATGGGAAGACAAGAAGAGACTAATTCAGGACTGAAGATAAGTTGTAATTCTCCCGTGATTTACAAAGCAAAGTAACCTGAAATAAATCTACAATAAATCTTGCTCAGCTTGTAAATTGCCCAAAACAAAATAAGCTGCATGCTGAATGTGGCTTAGCCTGTAGGAGAGTGAAATGAAGAGGAAAACATGATGTGCAATAAATGTAAACTCACCAGCACTGAGGTGAGGGTCAGATCCCAATGCAAACATGAAACTGGTTCTGAAATCCCTAACTACATTGAACAACCTGGCCCAAAGAACCAAACCCAACAATGATTTTCTACAAACAGGGATGTTAGCCCTAAGGAAAGACTTTGTGGACCTCTCAGCCAGACTCTCAGGCACTGAATCTAGAATCAGTAGAGTATAAGATGAAATAAAACTTACTACAGAAAAGAACAGATATAATGGACATGGAAAATGGAACCCTCGAAAAAGAAAACGAAGCTAAAGGATTGAAATGGATGAGAAAGTCAGAGAATCGTTGACCTCCTAGAAGTTGTAGAAAAAGCTTCCAAATGCTGAGCTACTCTTCTAGAGGCTTGGATGCCAAAGGTCCTGGGAATAACCTTAACAAAAAATCTCAACCAGACTTTCACTTCAATAAACACACCCTGGAACTATGATCCTACTAAACTCTGAGTTGCAAACAGTTGGATTTACCATAGAAATAGTAAGAAATAGTAGAATGACTAGATATGGATTATGGGACATTAAGCACAATACTCTCCTTTGGTGTGTTTGATGCTTGTAACAACTGCTCTGCCATACCTGCCTGATGCAGTTATTGTTATAACAACACTTATTTAATGCTGTTTTGATGTTTGCTTCAATCTTTGACAAAATAGCTAAGGAGTCTCTTTTGAATGTTTTCAACTGCCTGTTCTAGATGTTTAATGCTCATGTTGTTTCTTTGTTGGTTGCAATAGCTGTCAGGCTTTGGCCACTCGAGGCCTCCATTGTTCATAGCCAGAATTTTGGGACGGGAGGGCTAGGGAGGAAGTTTCTCCTCATCTCTGGACTCACTCTTTGGAAGCCTGGCCTTTACCATAGCACTTACAATTTTTTAGAGGCGGTCCAACCCATCCCTCCCACTGCACAGCCCAATAACAGGGTGACTTTACAAGTCGGCTGCAATCATACTGTAGTTTATCTAAGCACCCTACCCTCATACCCACCAGATGACTACTAACAGCTTGACATTCCTGCCAGTTAATACTAAGCACTAGAATACGGTAAAAATGAAAGGATTAATGTTGACTTTAAAATATATGCTAAAATTCTCAACACAAGACTTGAGAAAATCATGGCGACTCTAATAAACCCCTCACAAACTGGTTTTGTGAAAGGAAGTCTTGTGAGTGACAATATAAAGTTATTTGGGCATATAATGGAAAAGGCTAAGCTGTTGGCCACTCCTGCAGTGGCTATAGTGCTGACGCAGAAGTAGGTTTTCGACAAAGTTTTTTCGGCCTTCCTGAGCTTGGTGCTAAGTAAATTTGAATTGGGACTTACAATTTGAACTCATGATGTTTGCCCAATTTGCTCGACAACCGTTTGGACCAGAGTCAATGGGCTCTTACCCATCTAACTCAGGGTGTCACAAGATAACAGACATGGATGTCCGCTTTACTAATAGCCAACAACAAGCATTGGCATAGGCAATAGGTCTCGCATTTGGGACCTTATAAGTGTTTAGCCATGCAACAGTTGGTGTTGTTGCACCAAGGATATTCTTTTGCATAACTAAATACTTATACTGTCCCAAAAGCGAGACCTATTGGCTATGCCAATGATTGTTTCCCCGGTTACTATTGTTGGGCCACAAACATCACAACTTTAACCACTATAGTTTTTACAGGGCACCTTGGAGGCATATCCCATCTTAAATTGATGGTGAGCATGGGTGCTCAACCAGGGACGTCACATAAAATAAACTAGAGGATGGTGAAAGGGGGAAGAGGGATAGGTAAGAGACGTTACCTGCAAAGCAGATCTTGACGAGGTCCAAGGGGTGCAGTATCAGTGTGGACACCAAGCCACCGCTGAGGCCGGCTGTAGGAGAGTAGGGTCTTCAATCCTATGGTCACCCCCGATTTTTGCTTTTTGCTTCACTGGTTTACGACTTTCCCTGGCTGTGGGCCTGCTAATCAGACCCACAGCCTAGCTGTTCTCTCTCTAAATTGACAACCATGTACCTTAGGTGCATTTACCAATTGGTACTGGGCCACCTTATCAGTCCCTGTATAGCATACCTTAGGTATCCAGGGCTTAGGTGTACACAGGGCCTACCAGGGGCTGAAGCATGTATTATGCCACCCCTGGCTGGCCATCTAAACAGACACAACTGGCTGCACGACAGCTGGGGCAAAGTGGTGTAATAACCCTTTGCTTTAGATATAGAATCCCTATATCTAAACCTAAAATGGACACATATATCCCTATCAGTCACTCCTATGGCAGGCCTTATCAATCCTGAAGGCAGAGTGCTTGGAATTATGTGAGATGGTGCTCTGGCATGAGCTGAGCCCGTTAGCAGCTTGCGGAACCAAGTCCTAATAGCTGTTCCATGATAACGCGTACCATATACTCTTAAGTGCATTATAATCCTCGCGGTTATTTGCTCACTTTTGTATCGCATTGTCAAAACATGTCGAGAAAGGTGTCATACGAATTGGAATACTACCCCCTCGCCAATTCTGGCGACGGGGGTAGCATTCCACCCTTCTAGAGGGACACGACATGTATGTAACTGTGAAACCCGGTTAAAATTAACTCGAGCCTCAGCATCACAAAATGGATGCTGCCACCACAGACACAAGTCTGACCTCCTGCTGCTGGGAGTCCTTCCAGCGAGGGAGGCTTGGACAAAGGGTTTCCTGCCTTGGGAGGTGCTAGCACCACCCCAGACAGGATTTTGTGTATTAGGTAGGACAGGGCTAAAAGGAATGAGACATGCCTGGGGCACACAAGGTGTCCCTGTGCATAGTCCGGTCTAAACCAGTTCCTGGGGCACTCCAGCCCCAGAGCTGGCGCAAGACCGGACAAAGGATAGGGGGTGTAACCACCCCTCTTCCTGGTCCCACCCAGGGGAGGGACCTAGTCGTAGTACAGCCCCCTTTAGCCGAATAAAGGTAGGAGCTGGGCCCATTCCAAATCAGATTAATCTTGACAACTTCCACGAAGAACTCTTGACCTTCGACCTCCTGATCATCAGAAGACTGAAGAATCTCCCCTATGGTCAGGGAATGACCATCCTGCTTCGCAGGCACCATCAAGCTCCTGTGCGGTTTGCTGCAAAGTCCTTCCATCTGGAATCCGACAACCCAGCTCAACAAGACCCGGACCTCCAGACCTCTCTGACGTCTACCCACATCCACAGCACAGCTGGGACCCGTGGGTGCGACGAGCAACGTGGAGACGGCCATCTTGAGAAACCTGCACAGCGCTTCCAGCACGACCGCCGAGGGATCCTTGAGTGAGTGCATTGGGTTCTGAGAAGCCCCACACCGACGCAGCTCCTGCACCAAAGACCAGCCCCTAGCATCCACGAGATCTGCGTGGGGCCCTTTTGCCTGGTTGCTGCTTGTCCTGTTGTCTGGTCACTTGCCGGCTGGCTCGTGACCTCTGAGACGACGACCCAAAGAATCCAACACTGCTGGTCTGGTCCCCCAGACTGGCCCTTGCTTTCCTGTGAAGGAGAAGTACCCCGGACCCTCCTGGTCCGCACCAGATGCCATCTTTGTACCACCATGTGGCTTGCATTAGCCAAGGCCTGTTGTCCAGATCGACGATCCGACACCGCCAACAGCAGCAGACTACGTGGGAAAGCTCGTGCCTCCAACCTTGTTGTGAAGAACAGCTCCTGGTCCGCGCAGCTACAGAGAGAAGCGACCCTTCTTCCACCTGAACGCGGCGACAGCATCTGGTTCCCTCCTGGTTCCAGCACCGTCACTGGCTAGTGACCGAGACTCTGTCCCCTTCCCTTTCAGGACTTCTTCTTCCTAGTTCCATCCTTGGAACCTCCGGACTCCTCCATCTGGCTGCCTGCCAGCAACTCCTTGTTTCAGGCATCACCGGGATCAACGCAGCAAACCCGACGCAACTTCAGCCCTATGCACCCGCAGCCTGTGGGTTAGGTAACTAAAGCTTCTAGGTGCTGAAGTCTGTGTTCACTCTCCTAGTGTCCAGGTCCACTGTTGTTTTCCCTCCATCCAGCCGGGTTCGTCCGGAATCCGTAACTTTCTAAACTGTAAGATCCATAGACGTTGGTACGCATCCCGCGTGAGAGTTTCCACTCTGCACGTGAGTCCCGTGGGCCTTCTGCTCCTTACTTACCTAGTTTGTAGCGTAGTCCCAGCGATCCTCCAGCCTCTGGATCTCCTTACAGTACTTTCTTTCCTCGCATTCCATTGTTTTGAGTATATGGTTTGTCGTGCCCCTAGGGCGCACTTGTAAATATTGTGCGAACTCATATTTCCTTTTAGTCTTGTTATGTGCTTAGTCCTCTGACCTCATAAAGAGTTCAGAGGTCTATGTTAGTTAATAAATATCTGTTTATTTTCATAACAACCTGTGTTGTGTCCTTTCACTTGGTATTCAAGGGGTTATATGTGGTAAAACAGCTGGCTTCACATGCCATTCAGAGTTTAGCCTAAAGACTGCTTTTGTCCACGCTACTAGGATAGCTGGTTTATAAGGTTGACTTACAACCAATCACCATAAGGGTTGTTTGGACTGATGCAAGGTGATCACTAGAACTAGTGAGCATCATATATCAGGCCAACTTCTCACATTGGTGTGCAGCGGTTTGGATTTGAGCTTGCTGTTGTTTTTACCTAATATAATCTTGAGATATCATTTGGAAGATCACATAAGGTACCATAGGTACATATAACAAGCTTAGAAATACTCTGAGTTCTACTGAACCAGCTGTTGTAGTAGAAAGGGAGTAGCACACCCTGACTACAACTCTTAGCAAGGGATCAGCAGGTAAACCCATAGTGTAGGTAAGTGCACCACTTACACCTCACTAGAAAAGCATGTCTCTCACAGGTGAGAACTCAGTGGCTCCCCTCGTGACAGTGGACCCTCCACAGGTCATGTCAAGATATGCAGCTCTTAGCTTCCAGGAGATGAGACAATTGTGTACCTCCAGGAAACTAAAACAGGGTTCTAACCCTACCACTCCTTTTCTGATAGTTCTCTTAGAGACATATGATGCCAGAAGGGCTTCTAACACAGGCCCCGTCTAATCCAGATGGGAGCATGCCCCCCTTAGAGGTAACCCTTGGTGACCCTGACCTTAACCTCCATGGAGCAGACAGTGAAGAGGAGGAAGAGGAGTTATCAGGGGATGAGGCAGACACAGGTCCAGTAGTAGTCAGTAGGCTCACCAGGACCAACTTAAGCATCCATGAGAATGGAACTGGGGGACCCCCAGACCCATCCTCAGGCAGGCTTAACCTTGGGAATAGACGAGTTAGGTCTCACTCCAGAGGCTCTAACAGATCTATTCACACCCATGTCTCTCAGGCATCTTCTCAAAGAGGGATGACATCCCCTCAGAGAAGAGAGCATGAAGTCAAAATGAGGGATGTCAATCTGAGGATTGAGAGGGAAGAACTTGCCCTGGCCAAAGAAAGACTTGCCTTTGTCAGAGAGCAGAAATTGAGTGGGGCAGACCCCACTGGTGGCAGCATTATCATTAGAGATAAAGACAGGAGGTTTGATACTAGACACCTGAGTAAAATAGTGCCCCCCTTTGAACAAGGGTATGACATCCACAAATGGATGACTGCTTTGGAGAGGGCCTGCACTGTCCAGTGCATCCCCCAAAGTCAGTGGGCAGCTATACTGTGGCTCTCCTTTGAAGGTAAAGGTAGAGATAAGCTCCTCACTACTAGAGCTGAGGATGCTAACAATTACCAAGTCCTGAAGAATACACTGATTGATGGGTTTGGCTTAACAACTGAGCAGTACAGGTTGCTGTTCAGAGATTCCCAGACAATTCAGTCTCAGGATTGGGCTGACTTTGTTGATTGTGCCACTAAGGCTTTTGAAGGCTGGTTACTGGGAAGTAAAGTTACTGATTACACAGGATTTATAATCTAATTATGAGAGAACAAATCTTAAGTAATTGTCAAAATCAGTTGTTGCATCAGCACCTTATTGACTCAGACCAGACCTCTCCCCAAGAATTGGGAAAGAAGGCAGACAGATGGGTCAGGACAAGGGTCAAGCAGCAGAACCAGAACCAGGGTGGTGGCCAGAAGAAAGCAGACCAGAAGGGTAATGAGAATAAGCAAAATGACCAGAAGTCTTCAACAGGGCCCCAACAATCTAAGGATGGTGGGTCCCAGAATTCCCAAAATAAGAAGAATAATGGTCAGAAGAAACCATGGTGCCAATACTGTAATAGTAATACTCACTGGTTTAGCGAGTGCACCAAGAAAGGCCCAGCTCCTACCACTACTGCCCCTAAGGCACCTGCAACCCCTAGTTCAGTTAGTAGTAGTAGTGTTCCCCCTAAGGCTATAGTGGGGTTGACATTGGTTTCTGAGGCAGGCTCTGACCTAGTCAGAGTACCTACCCAGGCTGTTCTTGTTTGTACTGGGGACATGGATTTGACCCCTACAATAAGTCCCAGTACTCTGGGCAAATACAGGCAAACGCCTTTGATCAATGGAAAGATGGCTCAGGCCTACAGGGACACCTGTGCCAGTGTCACTATGGTGACACCAGCATTTGTGGACCCTGGACAGGTAATATTAGGTTCAGACTACCTAGTGACCAATGCTAGCAATGTCACTACCAACCATAGTATGGCACTTGTTAATTTCTCCTGGGGAGGGGTAAATGACCTCAAAAGGGTTGTTGTTAGTTCAGACCTCCCAGTGGACTGTCTTTTGGGCAATGATTTGGAATCCTCCCTATGGTCAGATGTGGAGTATAGGACTCATGTGGAAATGTTAGGTTTGTCAGCACATGTCCTTGCTGTGACTAGGTCACAGGCCAGAAAATGCCCAGCTGAACTAGTGCTGGATCCTGGAACAATGGACCAGACACTACCCAAGAGTAAGAACAGTAGGGTTAAGGCAGTGCCTTCCCACTTGCCTCAAGGTGAGGATCAGCTCTCACAGGAGACTGACCCAAAGACCCCAGAAGGAACTGTCCTAGAAGAACTTGAGCCTGAACAGGTTGAGTTTCTTGGGACAGGGGGACCTTCCAGGGCAGACTTGAGACAAGCACAATTAGACTGTTCATCTCTTGAACCCCTCAGATAGCAGGCTGCTGCTGAGGCTGCAGGGAATGCCACAGGTGCCCATAAAGTGTATTGGGATGATGGACTCCTTTACTCTGAGGCAAGAGACCCCAAGCCTGGTGCTACCAGGAGGCTGGTCATCCCCTTGTCTCTGAGAGGTTTCCTTCTCACCTTGGCCCATGAAATTCCTCTTGCAGGTCCCTTAGGCCAGAACAAGACTTGGGACAGGCTTGTCCCACACTTTCACTGGCCCCATATGTCTGAATACACTAAAGAGTTTTGTCGCTCATGTGTCACCTGTCAAGCCAGTGGCAAATCAGGTGGCACCACAAAGGCCCCCCTTATACCACTACCTGTGGTGGGGGTACCCTTTGAAAGAGTGGGGAATGACATTGTTGGACCAATGGACCCCCCAACAGCATCTGGGCACAGATTTATACTGGTGGTAGTGGATCATGCCACCAGGTATCCAGAAGCTATTCCCCTTAGGACCACTACAGCTCCTGTTGTGGCCAAGGCCCTGCTCTCAGCTTTTACTAGAGTGGGGTTTCCTAAGGAGCTTGTCCCTGACAGAGGTGCAAACTTTATGTCAGGATACTTGACTGCTATGTGGAAGGAGTGTGGTGTCAACTACAAGTTCACCACCCCCTATCACCCACAGTGCAATGGGCTTGTTGAGAGATTCAACAAGACCCTCAAAGGGATGATAAAAGGTTTACCTGAAAAGCTTAGGCGAAGATGGGACATCCTTTTACCCTGCCTTCTGTTTGCTTACAGAGAGGTCCCACAGAAGGGGGTTGGCTACAGCCCTTTTGAACTTCTATTTGGGCATCCTGTAAGAGGACCCCTGTGTCTTGTGAAGGAAGGATGGGAGAGACCTCTCAAAAAGCCTAAACAGGACATAGTGGACTATGTACTTGGTCTCCGCTCCAGGATGGCAGAGTACATGGAGAAGGCATCTAAAAACCTTGAGGCCAGCCAAGAACTGCAAAAAGCTTGGCATGACCAAAAGGCTGTCCTTACTGTTTACCAGCCTGGACAGAAGGTGTGGGTGTTGGAGCCAGTGGCCCCAGCAGCTCTCCAAGACAAATGGTCTGGACCCCATACTATCATTGAACAGAAGGGAGAGGTCACCTACTTGGTAGACCTTGGAACTCCCAGGAGCCCTCACAGAGTACTTCATGTAAACAGGCTCAAGGCATTTGTCAACAGGGAAGACATGGGCTTGCTCATGGCTACAGATGAGGGACAGGAGGAAGAGAGTGACCCTCTCCCAGACCTGCTCACTCAGAACCCTGATGATGGGTCAGTAGATGGTGTAGTCTTTTCTGACAGTCTCTCTGAACATCAACAAGAGGATTGCAAACACGTTCTTCAATCCTTTAGACAAATGTTCTCTCTGACCCCCAGTCAGACAAACTGGTGCACCCGTGAGGTGGACACTGGTGACTGTCTGCCTATAAAGAGTAAAATCTACAGGCAACCTGACCACGTCAGGGACTGCATAAAACAAGAAGTACACAAGATGTTGGAATTGGGAGTCATTCAACCCTTAGAGAGCCCTTGGGCTAGTCCTGTAGTTCTAGTGCCTAAACCTCACACCCAGGATGGTAAGAGAGAGATGAGGTTTTGTGTAGACTACAGGGGTCTCAATGCTGTCACTACAAATTCTTGAGTACATTTGACCTGACAGCTGGTTATTGGCAAATCAGGTTAGCTGAGGATGCCAAGGCTAAGACAGCATTTCCTACCCCAGGAGGTCATTACCAGTTTGTGGTGATGCCCTTTGGTTTGAAGAATGCACCTGCCACTTTTCAAAGGTTGGTGAACCAAGTCCTCTCTTGGCTGGATGACTTCTGTGCAGCATATCTAGATGATATTGCTGTCTTTAGCTCCACCTGGGAGGATCACCTGATCCACCTGAGGAAAGTTTTGGAGGCCCTGAAAAAGGCAGGACTCACTATCAAGGCTACCAAGTGCCAGATAGGGCAGAGTCAAGTTGTATACTTGGGCCACCTTGTAGGTGGAGGCCAAGTTCAACCTTTGGAGAGCAAGATACAGGCCATAAAGGACTGGGCTCCTCCAACCACCCAGACACAGGTCAGAGCTTTCTTGGGCCTGTCTGGTTACTATAGGAAATTTGTCAGAAATTATGGAACCATTGTGACTCCACTTAATGACCTGGCAAGTAAGAAAATGCCAAAGAAAGTTCAGTGGACAGTTAGCTGTCAAAAAGCATTTGATGACCTAAAGCAGGCCATGTGCACTGCACCTATTCTCAAGAGTCCAGACTACTCCAAGCCATTCATTGTCCAAACAGATGCTTCTGAGTTGGGTGTGGGAGCTGTTCTATCTCAACTGAATGTTGATGGTCATGACCAGCCCATTGCTTTTATAAGTAGAAGGCTGACCCCTAGAGGGAAACGTTGGTCAGCTATTGAGAGGGAGGCCTTTGCTGTGGTTTGGGCCCTGAAGAAGCTGAGGCCATACTTGTTTGGCACTCACTTCAAGATTCAGACCGACCATAAGCCCCTCTTATGGCTAAATCAAATGAAGGGGGAAAACCCCAAACTTCTTAGGTGGTCCATTTCTCTACAGGGGATGGACTTTACAGTGGAGCACATACCAGGGACTGACCATTGCAATGCAGATGGTCTCTCCAGGTACTTCCACTTAGAACAAGAAGACTCACCTGGTCAAGGTTAGTTTAGTGTCCCTAAGTTTGGGGGGGGGGGGTTATGTAGGAGGGTAGGGTCTGCAATCCTATGATCACCCCCGATTTTTGCTTTTTGCTTCACTGGTTTACGACTTTCCCTGGCTGTGGGCCTGCTAATCAGACCCACAGCCTAGCTGTTCTCTCTCTAAATTGACAACCATGTACCTTAGGTGCATTTACCAATTGGTACTGGGCCACCTTATCAGTCCCTGTATAGCATACCTTAGGTATCCAGGACATAGGTGTACCCAGGGCCTACCAGGGGCTGAAGCATGTATTATGCCACCCCTGGCTGGCCATCTAAACAGACACAACTGGCTGCACGACAGCTGGGGCAAGGTGGTGTAATCACCCTTTGCTTTAGATATAGAATCCCTATATCTAAACCTAAAATGTACACATATATTCCTATCAGTCACTCCTATGGCAGGCCTTATCAATCCTGAAGGCAGAGTGCTTGGAATTATGTGAGATGGTGCACTGGCATGAGCTGAGCCCATTTGCAGCTTGCAGAACCAAGTCCTAATAGCTGTTCCATGATAACGCGTACCATATACTCTTAAGTGCATTATAATCCTCGCGGTTATTTGCTAACTTTGGTATCGCATTATCAAAACATGTCGAGTAAGGTGTCATACGAATTGGAATACTACCCCCTCGCCAATTCTGGCGACGGGGGTAGCATTCCACCCTTCTAGAGGGACACAACATGTATGTAACTGTGAACCCCGGTTAAAGTTAACTCGAGCCTCAGCATCACAAAATGGATACTGCCACCACAGACACAAGTCTGACCTCCTGCTGCTGGGAGTCCTTCCAGCGAGGGAGGCTTGGACAAAGGGTTTCCTGCCTTGGGAGGTGCTAGCACCACCCCAGACAGGATTTTGTGTATTAGGTAGGACAGGGCTAATAGGAATGAGACATGCCTGGGGCACACAAGGTGTCCCTGTGCATAGTCCGGTCTAAACCAGTTCCTGGGGCACCCCAGCCCCAGAGCTGACGCAAGACCGGACAAAGGATAGGGGGTGTAACCACCCCCCTTCCTGGTCCCACCCAGGGGAGGGACCTAGTCGTAGTGCAGCCCCCTTTAGCCGAATAAAGGTAGGAGCTGGGCCCATTCCAAATCAGATTAATCTTGACAACTTCCACAAAGAACTCTTGACCTTCGACCTCCTGATCATCAGAAGACTGAAGAATCTCCCCTATGGTCAGGGAGTGACCATCCTGCTTCACAGGCACCATCAAGCTCCTGTGCGGTTTGCTGCAAAATCCTTCCATCCCGGAATCCGACGACCCAGCTCAACAAGACCTGGACCTCCAGACCTCTCTGACCTCTACCCACATCCACAGCACAGCTGGGACCCGTGGGTGCGATGAGCAACATGGAGACGGCCATCTTGAGAAACCTGCACAGCGCTTCCAGCACGACCGCCGAGGGATCCTCGAGTGAGTGCATTGGGGTCTGAGAAGCCCCACACCGACACAGCTCCTGCACCAAAGACCAGCCCCCCAGCATCCACGAGATCTGCGTGGGGCCCTTTTGCCTGGTTGCTGCTTGTCCTGTTGTCTTGTCACTTGCCGGCTGGCTCGTGACTTTTGAGACGACGACCCGAAGAATCCAACACTGCTGGTCTGGTCCCCCAGACTGGCCCTTGCTTTCCTGTGAAGGAGAAACACCCCGGACCCTCCTGGTCCGCACCAGACGCCATCTTTGTTCCACCGAGTGGCTTGCATTAGCCAAGGCCTGTTGTCCAGATCGACGATCCGACACCGCCAACAGCAGCAGACTACATGGGACAGCTCGTGCCTCCAGCCTGGTTGTGAAGAACAGCTCCTGGTCCGCGCAGCTACAGAGAGAAGCGACCCTTCTTCTACCTGAACGCAGCTACAGCATCTGGTTCCCTCCTGGTTCCAGCACCGTCACTGGCTCGTGACCGAGACTCTGTCCCCTTCCGTTTCAGGACTTCTTCTTCCTAGTTCCATCCTTGGAACCTCCGGACTCCTCCATCTGGCTGCCTGCCAGCAACTCCTTGTTTCTGGCATCACCGGGATCAACGCAGCAAACCCGACGCAACTTCAGCCCTATGCACCCGCAGCCTGTGGGTTAGGTAACTAAAGTTTCTAGGTGCTGAAGTCTGTGTTCACTCTCCTAGTGTCCAGGTCCACTGTTGTTTTCCCTCCATCCAGCCGGATTCGTCCGGAATCCGTAACTTTCTAAACTGTAAGATCCATAAACGTTGGTACGCATCCCGCGTGAGTTTCCACTCTGCACGTGAGTCCCGTGGGCCTTCTGCTCCGTACTTACCTAGTTTGTAGCGTAGTCCCAGCGATCCTCCAGCCTCTGGATCTCCTTACAGTACTTTCTTTCCTCGCATTCCATTGTTTTGAGTATATGGTTTGTCGTGCCCCTAGGGGGCACTTGTAAATATTGTGCGAACTCGTATTTCCTTTTAGTATTGTCATGTGCTCAGTCCTCTGACCTCATAAAGAGTTCAGAGGTGTATGTTAGTTAATAAATATCTGTTTATTTTCATAACAACCTGTGTTGTGTCCTTTCACTTGGTATTCAAGGGGTTATATGTGGTAAAACAGCTGGCTTCACATGCCATTCAGAGTTTAGCCTAAAGACTGCTTTTGTCCACATTACTAGGATAGCTGGTCTATAAGGTTGACTTACAACCAATCACCATAAGGGTTGTTTGGACTGATACAAGGTGATCACTAGAACTAGTGAGCATCATATATCAGGCCAACTTCTCACACCGGCCAGCAGATTCTCGTAGCGGACATGTCTGAAGAGAGACAGGCGCTCAGGAGCCGGGATGGAAGACTTCAGTACAGACATTCCCTATGTCTAGATCGCTGGAAAGCGGGGTGGGAGTTTAAGGCTGCACAAGGGTAAAAGTGCGTTGCTCTGGTACGAAGGTATGAGCAACTCAGAACGGGATGCCTATTTAAACGAAAGTGAAACTATGAGGTGCTGACGCAGCCTGGCAGATAGTATGAGATGAGCAAGGAACCACTTTCTTGGAATTGTGTCAGTGAAAACGGGTATATGTGGTGAAGCTTCAGACAATACGGGCGTGCTGCCAGGACTACAAGATTTTTACTGGCACTGTGGGGAGGGAGGTTAAAGTGTACAGATTTAGGAACATTGTGCTCTGAGACTGTACACCAATGCAGCTGAAAGAAGGGCGCACGTTGCATCAGTGGTCTGACTAACGTGACCTTTAGCACTCTAACCTCCATGGAGAGGAAAGAAGGACAATGTGAGTTTGTCAGACTATGTCCAGGCATGTTGAGAAAGGCATAAATAATCCACAACCATCCGTAATCAAACATAACGCAGCCAGCAGATGTAAATTAGCCTTCTGTTTTCCATATATCGATATGTGGAGGGGGCTGGGCTAGGTTTGGTGCTTCGTTAGATATGATTTTTTGCAGTAACCATGTTCGCCAGAAATACACGCATCTATGATGAAAATTGACTAACAGAAAACGTTGACACGTGCATCATAATCATCAGTGTATAGAGCTGCCCTTTCCGCTTTATGGTTACAGTTTCTCTATTATGATGGTCGCTGTTGCGTTACTTGTAGGAACAGCCTAGTTCAACTGTAACCCGCGGTATCCACCCCACCCCGTGCACCATAAAACTAGAGTCGGACCTTTGCAGTAGCCAGCAAATGAAACTGACTGTGTTTTGAAAGGAACGTCTTTCCCAAGTTCTTAAAAAACTCAATGTTGACACGTGCACCAAGACGGGCAGAATGAAACAATAATTTTAGTTTTTCTAATATAATGTTATTTTAAATTTAACTGCATGCAGTTTCGAAACCCAATACTATCATTTCTTTCATGGAAGTTCCTGAAAAATAATAAACCAAAAATCTCCAGTGTTGTGCAAAATATCCTTCATGTTCTTAATACAGTGGGAGACAGTGCTACATTCTGCTCTTTCTTTTTCTCATTCGACGGGCGCTCTGTTCATTGAAGTTGTCACTGTTTAAGATGGCCGCTTCTCCAATAGACTCAAGTAACACATTTGCCAGTTCGCCTATTAATGGTCAGATCAGAGGCTTGACCCTTCCTGGAGCACGTTGTATACAGTAATGCCCACACAGTTGCCCACGTTATCGGATTAACAGGATGAAGGTGAAGGTTTTGTGCTGAAATTCAGACGATTATATCAGGGAGACGGAGAAAGATCTGCAGCGAGGTGAGGAAGAGAACTTCTTTTTGGAAGGGTTTCAGCTAGAACATTGTACATTTTACCATGCACCTCCATGGAGAGCGCACGCCTCGCGCGGCAGCAGGTGGGAGGAGGGGGGCTGCGCGATTCTCTTGCGAGAGCGATATTTCTACCATATGGCGGCGCTCGCTCCCGCAAGGGAATCGTAACACGTGCACGCGTTGCCATTGAAGGTATTGGAACGCGTGCACGTTTTAGCCTGAAAAAGGCAATCGATGGCTACAGGTCTCTTTCCTATGCAGCACATGCGCGCTGCATAGGCGAGACCTAAAAACGTTAAAAGGATACCTCCCCTTCTGGTCATCAAAAGGTCACTGCATATGCAGAGGATGTCCTGATTTTGTCTGAAGAAGCAGAACCGGCAATCCCGGAATTAATTAAAATAATAAATCATTATGCTAGTGTATATGGTTACTCACTCAACCATGAAAAAACGGAAGTTTCCTTCTAAATAATGTATGTCATTATGTAATACTAAGCATTACTGGCCTGAAATGTCACACAAAAACATCAAATTCCACAGGCATCTGATTTTGCAAAGGTCTAGAAGAATCAAGAAATCACATTAAAAATAAATACACTCTACAACAAAAGTTAATGCGTGGTCCCCAAAATTCATGAATTGTTGCCGAATACTATTTATCAAAATAATAATTGCACGTTAAATTAACTTTATAAACAGCATGTTCCCTTCTGTAAGATGACAGAGAAGCTAACTTCGGATTCTAGTTGGAAATAGAAAAAGCAAGAATCTCCCTCATAAAATTAAACTAAATAAAACACAAAGTTGAGTTAACTTGTTAAACTTTTTTAAAATACCAAACCTTATTTCTTGAAAGGCACACAATGGATACAGGATAACACAATAAACAACAGATTTTGATCTACAACAATCAATAACTTCTATTGCGAATAAAAGAACTGAAAGTATGTCTCTTGCCTTTGCTGGTGGGCTTAAGAATGCTTCAGAAGAAGTGTGAATAACATCACACACGCTAGCACTTTAAAAATCAACTCTCACTGTAATCTAAATTAGATCTGTTGCTTAAAAAGCCAAAACCCACACTCTCCCACAGCTATCTTGAGCTAAGTATGGGAGTCTTATAGCGATTGGATACTGGTTCTTCTCTAGGTACTGTTTACATTACTTTAAAAAACAAATCTGTTCATTAGGGCTTTACACGTCATGTTCACTATGCATCTCCAGAACATTCCCTTATTTTACTCAATTACCATCACTGCTCACTGTTAGAAATAGGGGTCTCTAGTTGGCAATGGGTTGCAACTTTGTCCAAACTGGGACCCTTCCTTCTAGTCAGGGAAAGGGGAAACACTCCTAAAATAACCCCTGCTCACCCCCTTGGTAGCTTGGCACAAGCAGACAGGCTTATCTCAGAGGCAGTGTGTAAAGCATTTGTGAACATATACAGTTACAGTGAAAACACTACAAATGGACACCACACCAGTTTAGAAAAATAGTCAACCTTTATCTAAACAAGACCAAACGACACAAATCCACAATACAGTATCAAAAATAGGCTCTTCAGTGGTAGAAATAGTTCAGTTCAATGCAAGTTGTAAATTCAACACTTTTCCAACAAAGTACCTTAGATGCGTCACGCAAAGCAAACTAATGGGTCGCAGGGAAGGTGATGCGCAGTTCCTTACACTCAGGGGAGTGGATGCGTCTGTTCCTTACTGCAGCACAGGGGAGGAGATGCAAAGCTTCCTTACTGAGTGGGGAGTTGATGTGTCTGTTTCTTCCTGCGCTACGGTTACAATGCGACAAGATGGTGCCTCGATGCGGTGTGACAATCCGGTGTGATGCAATAAAATGGTGGCTTGATGTGATGCGGCGATCCGGTCCAATGTGTGAACTTTTGCAGCCACATGGCAGGCACTGCAACAATGTTCTCGGTGATGCGTCAGGTCTCGGTGAGTATGTGACACGCTTATTCGTCGTTGCGTCGTTCCTCCAGCTCCCAGCGACAAACAGTCTCTAGAGGTCCTAAACAGCAGCAGGTACCTCTCTGCAGGTTAGAATTCCCAGCAAGGAAATTCAGGGGAGCTGGTGGTGAAGTCTTTGTGTCCCTGAGACTTCAGACAGGAGGCAAGCTCAATTTCAAGCCCTTGGAGATCTTTCTTAAGATGACAAAGCAAACAGCAAAGTCCTTTTCTCCTTTCCTTGGTAACAAGTAACCACTGCATGTCACCCCCAAACAGCAATTAGCACAGGGGCAGTAATCTTCCTTCAGCCTTTCAGTTTCTTCTCCTTAGCAAAGGTTCCTTTTGATTTCCCAGAAGTGATCTAAAGTTCTGGGGTCTGGGTCCCCCTTTTTATACACACAAATCCTTTGTCTCTAAAGGCAGAGACTGTCTGTATCCAGCTAAAACCAGTTCTGTTTTCTCTGGCGCAGCTTCCTGGCAGGAGGTGGAGACAGCATTGTTGAAAGCAGACCTGGCCCACGCAGGTGAAAGGAAATATCCTCCTCCTACTCTAAATTCAATCCAGGTACTATTCAGCCCAGCCCTGACTCATCAGACTGCTGGAGCCACAGCCCTCTCCCAGCTCCTGTCACTCACAAGCCAGACATGCAATACACAAACCTAGCAGAGGCACACTGGCTAGTTAGGCAAGAAAATACCTACTTTCTAAAAGTGGTATTTTCAAACACAGAATGTTAAAATCACCCACACTAAACAATGCTCTTTAACATTCTGAGTTCAGGCATACTAAACTTTATTTTCCTATCTTGTTCTTTGGGTCAGTTATGTTTATAAGATGTTTGTAGTGTTCCCACCTTGCGCGCCACCCGCGCATGGTCTGTGCGCGTCAGTTGTCTTGCGCTGCCCGTTGGCACACAAGCTCGTGAGATGTGACAGTTGGTGAAATAACAGTTGGAGGGTGACCGTTGTCACAAAGCGTCCTTCATCTCTACAATGTTATAATCAAACTGCCCACTATGGCAATTGGGTATAGATAGCCTTGTAATAGTGAAAAACGAAATTTTCTGTAATTCACTATCAGGACATGCCATACACAACAGGGCATGTCCTACCTTTCACATACAATGCATCCTGCCCACAGGGGTACCTTGGGCATACCTTAGTGGCGACTAATATGTAGAAAAGGAAAGGTTAAGGGACTGGCAAGTGTGTGCACTTGCCAAGTCGACATGGCAGTCCCAAACTGCACACAGGCTCTGCAGTAGCAGGCCTGAGCCACATTTTACAAGCTGCTTCTGTGGGTGGCACAATCAGTGCTGCAAGCCCACCAGCAGCATTTGATTTACGGGTCCTGGTCACACATGGTACACTGTACTAGGGACTGACAAGTAAATCAAATAACCAATCATGGAATCACTATTCCACACTACCTATGTCCATCTGAATGGATCTTTTATCCAGGACGTCGATTCAGGTCCCAGTCCTGCGTTTACTGAATCACTATTCTTCTGACTGCTATTATCAATCCCATGGCTACACATTTCTACTGCATTTGTTTCCCCTTTGGGTTTTTAAAAAATATATATTTATTGACATGAAGGAAGAAGTTGCATACACAATAGTACAATCAAGTTTCATTCTTGTTTTCATGCATTTACGTATCAGTAGATCAGTATATTCAATGTGTATTCTAATACATGCTAAGTTCAGTCCCAACATTGACTTGTATGGTTGCCACCAATTGTCCTTAACGCAATTGTTGGTGCATAATGTTTCTGTCTCTCATTGTGTACGTTACCCCACTTTAACCCTCAAAACATATATGCTAATTTGTGAAGAAGAGAATAAAAAAAAAGAAAAGAAAACCTAAAAGGAGTCATCACTCTCAGGTATGCCTTTCACGCCCATATCAAACCACCAGCTACCCCACATGTCCCACAATTTGTTTCACAATAAAGCTGCATTAAAGCGACATTTTGTTTGATATAGTAACCTAGCAACCAATCGCCCACCCTTCTACTCATCCTCCCCTTCGGAGTCTAGGTCCTCTTCTTCTGGCAAGGGTTCACAGATTTCCCCCCTATATACATTCCATGCTGCCCAGATCTTGTTCCACTTACGGGGGCAAGCCCTGAGCACATACACCGCCCTTTCCGTAACCATCAGCATGTCCATATTTTTAGTCCATCTATTCGCTGTAGGCAGCTCCGGAGCACCCCACTTCTGCGCAATGTCTCGTTTAGCCACTGTCATGGCTAGTGTGGCCCATATCAGTCCATATCTATCCAGATCATTGGGGTCCCAAATGTTCAACAAGCACTTGCGGGGTTCAGGTAAAATGGAGATCTTAAGGGCTTGGGAGACAGTACGCATAATTTGCTTCCAGAATTCTTGTATCTGTGGGCATTCCCATAGTGTATGAAATAGTGTCCCTTCCTCCCCGCATCCCCTAAGGCAGAAGGGATGTGGTGCCCTTTGTATCTTGTGAATCAGTGTTCTAGTGTAGTAAATGCGGTGCAGAATTTTGAGTTGCACTAATCTGAACTTTGCCGAAATGCCTACTTCTCTCGGGGAGGCAAGCGCCTCGTTCCACTCAGATTCATCTACCTCTCCTATCTCTCCCACCCATTTCTCTTTAAGTTTTAGTGTAGGGTCCTCCAGGTTGTTAACCAGTTTTTTATATGTGAGAGAGGTCGCACTTTGTTGCATAAAGTCCGTCAGTAGTCTATCCTCTAGTGGCGAGGACTCTGGTATTTCAGTGTCCGCTGGGATTGCTTGGAGTAGTGCGTGACGTATCTGCACGTATCTGAATGTCTCGGTGGGGCTTAGTCCATATTGTTGTTGGAGTTGTGGAAATGCAATCACTGTGCCCTTGTCCCATAGGTCCCCCACCGTGGAGATTCCTATGCAGTCCCACTGCGTAAACCCTTTGCATGATCTGAGGTTTCCCAATGATTTCGTGTCCCACAGCGGCGTCAGTTTGGTGATCTTTCCTTTCCAGCCCAGTCGTGTTTGTGCTACGTGCCACAGGGCCGCTGTGTGCTGCGTCGGGCCCAACAGCTTTTTAACTTGCGATTTGTTATATAAAACGGAGAGCATGCAGTCCGTCCCCAGTTGAGACCAGTCTGCCTTGCACGCTGGATCATCTCGCGGGGTGTAGATCCACTGGTTAATTATTTTAAGTTGGGCCGCCCAGTAGTATAATTGAACTTTGGGCAGTGCAATCCCTCCCTCATACCAACTTTTTATCAACTTATCATATGCTATACGCGCCGGGCCATTATTCCAGAGTAGGCTGGAGACCAGTGCTGCAACTCGTTTGAAATACTGCGGTGCAACCATATATGGGGTATTTTCCAGCACATAAAGGAATCTGGGAAGCGCCATCATTTTATATAGAGCCACCCACCCAAGGAGGGTCAGGGGCAAGGTCGCCCAGTGTTTAAAGTCTGTACGTAGGCGATCCATAGGTGGCTTCAAGTTTTTGTCAAAGAAGTCTGCGGCATTATTCGTGATGATAATACCCAAGTATTTAAAGGAGGCTGTCGTCAATGCCAGGGGCATTCCTCCTGCAATATCGGTTCCGGGCCTTTAAGCACGTATATTACCGACTTGGACCAGTTCAGGGTATAGCCTGACAATTTCCCATGTGTGTTACAGAGATGTAACAGGGCTGGGATCCCGTTGTTAGGGTCAACCATGTAGATGAGCATATCGTCTGCGTATAGGGAGATTTTATCTTCCCAACCTTCCTCCCATGTGATACCCCGAAACAGTGGCGTTGTTCTAATCAGGATCGCCAGCGGCTCCAGCACAAAGGCAAAGAGCAAGGGCGACAAGGGGCACCCCTGCCTAGTCCCCCGTCTCAGCGGGAACGGTGGTGAGATGTGGCCATTCGCCACTACCTGCGCTACTGGTGTCGTATAGAGTAGCTGTACCCACGCAATATATTTCGGTCCAAACCCCATACGTGTAAGTACCGCTAATAGATATTCCCACTCTACTAGATCGAAAGCCATTTTGGCATCAAGTGAGAGGATCACTGCCTGTTCCGAAAGAAGGTGCGCACGTGCCATCACCCCATGGACACGTCTGAGATTCAGTGCTGTACTCCTGTGAGGCATAAAGCCTGACTGATCAGGGTGTATCAGGGTGTGTAGGTGTTGTGTCAGACGGCTGGCCAGGAGTTTCGCCAGAACCTTGGCTTCCACGTTAAGCAGGGATATTGGGCGGTATGAGGTACATGCAGTCGGAGGTTTACCCGGCTTTGGTATGGCTACAATCGTGGCTGTACGCTGGTCAAGCGGTAGTTCAGCCCTTTCCAGGCTTTCCGTATACATGTCTAGCAGTGGTTTACTGAGCAGGGAAGCCATTGTTTTATACCATTCCACGGGCAGCCCATTGGGACCCAATGCTTTACCTGATTGCAATGCCTGTATCGCCAATTGAATTTCGTCTTCCGTCAGGTCAACCTCTAGCTCCTGCATTGCCTCCTGTGTGAGCCTGGGGATGGCAATGTTATCAAGTGAAGTCAACGCCGCTTGTACAGTGACGTCCTGTTCTGGGGTGTATATCTCTTGAAAGTGACGTGCCAGGGTGCACACTATTTGCTCAGGGTGTGTCTGCAGCTGTCCGTCATGTGTGTAAAGTCTCTGTATACCTCTGGTACTGCCCCCTCTCCTGTCCAACCACGCCAGCATTTTCCCAGCCTTATCGCCTACATCATATATTCTATGTGCTGTGTTTGCGATATAGCCTTGGACGGTTGTTTTGAGGTGGGCCTGGTATTGTTGTTGACGGAGCTGCAGTAAGTGTGTTGTTTCCGGGGTGGGATCTGACATGTGAGTAGTGTTTGCGCTGTGGAGTGCCAGTTCTAGCTCTGTGAGTTCACGCCGGGATTCTCGTTTGTGCCCCGTTATCGCTGCTATTGCTTCACCTCGGAGGACCGTTTTATACGCTTCCCACAGGACCGAGGGTGAGGACACCGTCCCAGCGTTTTCTTTAAAGTAGTGTGTGGTTGCTAATTTGAGTTTCTTCCTGATCTTAGGGATTTTCAAATAATTTGGGTATATCGGGTAGATTCTAGCGCATTTCCTTTCCTTGGTAGTGAGCGATAGAGATATTGGTGAATGGTCAGATACGCCTCTAGGCAGGATGTCTATCTTATCCACTGACCCCAGCCCAACCCCCATGAACAAAAAATAGTCTATTCGTGAAAGGCTATTGTGTGCAGCGGAGTAGTATGTGTATTGGGTCGCCGCTGGGTTCAGCTGTCGCCACACGTCCGTAATGCCCATTGCCTCCAGAAAGCCACGGAGCGTTGTAGTTCCCCTGGGGCGGTCTCTTATGGGAAAGGTGTCTAACGTGGGGTCCATTATTGCATTGAGATCCCCCCTATGATCGTGTCACCCTCTGGGAGGTCTAGGAGGAATTTACCGAGTGCAGGCAATGCCGTAGAGTGGAGTGCCGGGGGGATGTACACGGAAACCACATTGAGAGGCCTCTCCTCCCATTGGCCATGTAATGCGGCGAAACGACCCTGATTATCCGTCTTGCGGCGTTCCACCAGAAAAGGTGATGTTTTTTTCATTAGTATCCCTGCCCCTCTGGAGCCTGTTGTGAATTCCGCATGCACTGCCATTACATACCCGCGTCTATCAAGCGCTTTACATGTTGTCCCTGCGAGGTGCGTCTCTTGGATCAATACTAGATCAGGTCCCTGGCGTTTATTGGCCTGCAGAACCAGACCCCTCTTTATTTTATCCCCTAAGCCTCTAACGTTCCAAGTAAGCATGCGCAGGGGGGGCACTTCAGTTGTCGTAGGGGCGCCCTCAACGGGTGCAGCGCTTAACTGTTGGGCCATTGGGTCGTGTGGGCAGTGTTGTGGGCGATAGGCTGTTGCTCTCAGTGCAGATGCAGTGTTGTGTGTCGGTGCACAGGAATAGTTTGGCATTTGGCGTGTTCGTGTTTGTATAATGGAACATGAGTGATGACTATTAACAGTAACATTAACATTAGAACTCCCCCTCCAACCCCCCTCCCTGCTCCCCCGCCCGCTTCCCCAACTTGGCAGAGTGCTTTGTCCCATTCCCAACTATCTTACTTGCTCGTGGGGTTGGTGAGTCCCCTACAGGCACCGGCTATTGCCCACCCTACTCAGCTTCACCAGTTTCAGGTTCCCTTGTATCGCACTCGGTCTGACCCAGAAGTAGTCCACCTTTAAACCAGGGCCAGCTGTCCAGAGTCAAGCGGGTCCTGTTCCACGTCGGACTCCACTCCCGCAGTGTCATCTCGGTGTGCTGGATGGCTGGTCGGCTTATCTGTGTGTTTGCCGTTGCGATGGTTCGGTCGATCCCTGTGTGGACGTTGGTGTTGTCCCACCTGCCTCCATCCATCAAGCCAGTCCTGTGCCACTTCTGGCTTGTCAAAAAACCATGCCTTCCCATCGGCTACAATCCATAATTTGGCAGGAAACAGCATCGAGTACGGCAGGCCTCTGTCTCGCAGCGCCTTTTTCACCTCAGTAAATGATTTCCGGCGTCTGGCCACTTCCGCTGTGTAGTCCGGAAAGAAGGCCAGAGTTGAGTTTTGGAGCTTGACAGGTGGTGAAACTCTCGCCGCTTGCAGGATTGCATCCCTGTTTCTAAAATTGAAAAGTCAAGCCAGTACAGGCCGCGGTGTTGCTCCTGGTTTGGGCGTTCCGCCCGGCACCCTGTGTGCCCTTTCTACTGAGAAGAAGTGCGATAGTCCCTTAGGTTGCAGTTTATTTTTTATGAGGTCCTCGACGTACAGATCCATTGCTCCTTTTCCTTCTGTTTCTGGAAGACCAAGGATACGTATGTTATTTCTTCGGGAACGCCCTTCTTGGTCGTCCAGCTTTTCCTGCAGCATCTTGGTGACTTTCTCCATGCGTTCCATCGCTATTTGCAGTTCCGAAGTGTCCTCCACAAGCGATTTCGTAACCACCTCAACCTGAGACACCCTTTTGGTCATTTTTTGAAAGTCCGCTCGCAGCAGAGTAACCTCGGAAGAGATGGAGCCCACTGTCGTTTGCACTTCTGAGAGGGTCTTCATAATGTCTTCCAGTGTCACTTTCTTGGTCCCTTCCGTTTCTGGAGTAGCGCCTGTGGAATTTCGCCCATTGACTTGCGATTGTCCGTGCTGGCTATAGGCAAATTTATCTAGTCTAGCCTGCGTCGATCCACTCCTGGTCCCTTTGCCTGCCATGGCTCGAGGTTTGCGGATATTGAATCCCGTCTCAGTCAGCACCGCGGTCTCCGCATGGCGATGAGTTGTGCACCCTCTTCGTGGGTCAGGGGAACGTGGTTTGGTATATGCCCTGCTGTTTCTTAGATCTAGAAGTGTTCCTTACACTGATGATCCAGACGCTCGTCGGCAGGGGTATCCAGCCCACCGTGTCTGATCCGGTCTCCAATGAGCCAACCTCAGCGTATCTGCCTATGTGCCTTCGCCCCGACACTAGTCGCGTACCACTTCTATGATTTGTCCCTGGCCGGTGGTTGCTTGTATGTGTCGGGGAGATGGTGGTTCGCGACACAGTCCTCTTGCGTCTATTGCGCAGCGTCGTGGCCCGCTTCCAACTGATCTTTGTGCGGCAATGACCCCGCTACGCCTCTCGCTTCGCCGCCCGGGTTCGCCCATTGCCGGTTCTGTGTTTCCCAAGGGGGCACGCTGCGTATGCTACTGCCAGCCCAGCAGGCGGGTTCCTTGCGTTTTCATTGTTATGAGCCCGCTCAGGGTCCTACTGGAGTTTCATTTGCCGGGGCTTCCCCTGTTGCTCTGCCCCCGGGTCTGGCCGACGCTGCTACTGGCTCCTCTGGCACTCTCCCCCATGCGCCTTCCTGCTCTGCGGGATCCCGGGGGCACTTACGTGTACAGCCGAAAGACAGCCCCGCGTGTGGTCGCGATCGCCGCCGCCGAGGTGACAGGGTCTCTTCGCTCCCGGTGCGCAAGCACTCCTCCCGTGCCACTCGCGCTGACCAGGCCTCACCTCCGGTGGGGCGTCCGATGGAAACATGAGGCGCCACCTTCTGCTCGGACACTTGCACGATTCAGCCACCGCTGTGGTTCCTCAGCGGTATCCCTCAGCCTCCGGCAGTCGTTTCCGCCTGCTCATGCCCCGTCGGCTCCTCAGGGGCTCTCACTGCTACTGTTGGCGCTGGGGCGTCCTCCGCTTCGTCCCGGTCGGGGGGTGGGGGGCGCCTCCGAGTTCAAGCCGGCCAGGTCGCACTTCCGCCGGGGCTAGGCATTCACACAAGGCCGATTCTGCCTTTCAGTCGCAGGCCCAATGACGCCAGCACGGGATGGTGTAGTTCCCCGCCTACGATTTCCGCCGGAGTTGGATCGGGTGGTGTCGCTTGGGTTCCTGATCTGGTACCGCTACTTCGGGTGGGCGATGTGGCGGATTAAGGTATCGGATTTTACCAAAGGCCGTTATGCCGTGGGGAGCTCTCGCTTCACGCTGCCGCCATGCTTGGATGCTAGGCACTTCCTCCCCTTTGGGTTTTTTATATGTGTAGGAGAGTAGGGTCTGCTTCCTATTGATATCCCCACTTTTTGCTGTGATTCTCTGGTTTTTTGACTTTAGTATGCTAATCAGGCCCACAGCCCAACTGTTCTCTCTCGAAATTGATACCATGTACTTTAGTTACATACCAGATTGGTTACTGGGTCACCCTTGTGAGCCCCTGTATAATGTACCATAGGTACCCAGGAGATAGGTGCACCCTAGGCCTACCAGGGGTGGCAGCATGTATTGTGCCACCCCTGGTTTGCCTTCCAAACTGACACCACAGGTCTGTACACACAGCCTGGGTAAGGTGGTGTAATCACCCCTTACTTAGATATAGTATACCTATATCTTTATATACATATAGACACATATACACGTATAAGTCACTCCTATGGCAGGCCTTTACATTCCTGGAGGTAGAGTGCTTGGTTTTATGTGAGAGGGTGCCCTAGCATTCGATGAACCCTTCTGCAGCTTTCAGGACCATCTCCTTATAGCTGTTCTATGATATAGCCATACCATATACTCTTAAGTACATTATAATCCTTGCAGTTAATGCTAACTTTGGTTTGGCTTTATCAAAACATGTCGTGTAAGGTGTCAAACACTTTGGAATACTACCCCGTCAGTCCTGGCGGCAGGGGTAGCATTCTACCCTTCTAGAGGGAGAAGACATGTAGTTACTGGTTTACCCAGTTAAAGTTAAACAGAGCCTCAGCATCACAAAATGGATGCTGCTGCTACAGACATGAGTCTGCCCTCCTGCTGCTGGACAAAACTCCAGCAGGGGAGACCTGGACAGTAGGTTTCCTCCCCACACAGGATCTTTGTGTATTGGGGCAGGGAGGGCTGCATTCAGTGAATGCTTTCCAGACACTGCCTGGGGCACACTAGGTGCTCCATGCATTTCCCAGTTCAAACCGGTTGCTGGGGCACTCAGCTCCAGCTCTGGTGCGAAACTGGACAAAGGGGAAGGGGTGTAACCACCCCCACCCCAGGTCCACCCATAAGAGGGACCTTAAAGTTCGTCCAACCCCTAAACTTAGTATAAGTATAGGATCCCAGTCCCTAGGATTTTAGATTACCCTGGACGAAACTCTGAAACATGTATCCTGGACCTTCGACATTCCATTTTGACTGGAAGACAGAAGATATCTCCCTTGTGGTCAAGGAGTGACCATCCTGTTCAAACAGGCACCAAAAGAATCTTTGATGGTCTGCATTTTCGAGGCTCCCGCTGGATCCCGAAGAATCTGCGACACAGGACATGAACTTCCAGATATCTCTGACCCCGACCTTCACTCACAGCAAAGCTAAGACGCGCGGTGGACACGAGAGATGTGGGATCAGAACTCCTGGACATCCGGCATTTTGCTACCTGCATTGACTTCTTGAGGTATCCTGAAGTTGTGCATTGGGGTGCTTGAAGCCCCAGACCCGAGCACCTTTTGCATCGAAGCACAGAGCTCCACACTCCACGAGTGGCCGGTGAGCTCACTTTGTGCATTCCCGCTCGATGTGTCTTTGCGGTTCCTAGTCCGTTGGCTAGTGAGCCCCCAAGAAGACACTACTTTAATCTAACTTGCTTTCCTCGTTGATCCAGGCTTGTTCCAACTTCCCTGCAAAGGAAAGGTTCGACAGACCTTGCTGGTCTGCACCGAAGCCCATCTCAACATCCTGCGTGGGTTGCATTTACAAAGGCTTGTTGGGTACAATCGGATACTGACACCGCAGTCAACTAGATCCTTCATGGGACAGCTCGAATCCAGCTCCTGGTCATTGTCGACGCCTCCTGGTCCTCGTGGCTGAAGAGACAAACTTCACCTTTTCACCTGAAATCAGCCAGCATCTGGTGGCATCTTTCTATTGCCGCCCTGGTTACTGACAAGTGGCCCAGACTCTGTCCCTCCTGCTTTCAGGTTCTACAGATCTTTGATCCACCCTTTGATTCACCCGGACACTTTTTCTCTGGTCGCCTGCAGCACTTCTTTGCAGATCTCCATTGAAATCGACGACGAAACCTGACACCAAAAGAGACCTATGCACCCGGCTTCCGTGGGTGAGGTAACACAAGTACTCTGGCAGTCTTGAGGGTATTGGCCCTCCTAGTGTCTAAGTCTAAAAGGGTTCCATCGTAGTTCATTTAGAAGTGTCCTTAAATTGTAACTTTGTAACTTGTTAGTTTCCCATAGAAAGTCAATGGTAACCCGCGGCTGTGTTTAGGCACTGCACGCGTCTCCCGTGGGCCTCCTACATCCTAACCTTTGGTTGTTTAGAGTAGCCCCAGCGATTCCACAGGCCCAGGCCTGCTTTCTACTTCTCACGTGGTTCCTATACCACTAGTTTAGTATATGGTTTGTGAGGCCGCAGGGCAAAAAGTATACTGTGCAACTTATCGTATGCTAATTAAGTAACTTGTATTGTACTTTTACCCCTGACCTCATAAAGAGTGCAGAGGGGTTGTGTTTAGAATAAATATATATATATTTGATAAATACCTTGTGTGGTGTGCTTTCATATGGTACTCAAGGGATTATACTTGGTAAAACAACTCTCTTAATTTGCTCTCTGAAGTCTTAGCCTGAAGACTGCTCGCCACTGCTACCCCTAGGATAGCTTTCTATGAGGTTGGCTTTACAACCACCATCGATAAGGGGCGATTAGACTGGTGCAAGGTGCTCACTAGAACTAGTGGACATCATATGCCAGGCTAACTTCCCACAATGTAGTCCTCATATACATTGCTTCACGTCTGTATCTATCATGGATCCCCAAGCTTATACCTAGTCTCTCACAACACTATCCCAGAACCTGGTATACACAGAACACATCCACACCATGTGTGTGCAGTCTGTAGTCACCGGAAGTCGTATCCTGCGGAGTTGTAGCACCTCCATAATAACCATGCTGAAGCTCAGAATGTGAATGAGCAGTACAAATGCCTTTGCATTTAGTTTTTATCTTGTCACGTTTGCTGTGTGTTCAAAGTCAGAGGTCAAATATCAGGCTATGTATTCTCAGAAATTGCTGCTAATTCTTTTAAACATGGAGATTGGTGTTTACTTTTATATCTCAGACTACAAATTGAGAACATTATGCAATGCAAACTATGTGACAATCTTGCTGGGCTACATTGTCTAAAGTCTGTACAGGATATATATTTTTTTAAACACAACAACATTTAAATGTCTGTAAAGGAACTGTACAAATATAAAAAAATATATAAGCAATTAGGAAAGCACACATGAAGCACACTTTTTTTAATTCTGAAGTGTGATGGAAACAATGATTTCAATAGGATTTATTCAAATCAATTCACTTTTCTTTATAATGAGCACGAGTAATATTAGCTGAAAACTGATTTCAACACATTATCATTGGTGCGCTACATAGTTTTATCAGTAAAACTGCATGTCTGTGCAAATTAGTGGCCATTACAATAGACAATGTGTCTTTAAATGACATTGTACTGCCACACCATGCTTTAGTATTGTATTTGTGACAGCATTTCCCAAATGCACCACCAGCTACATACTACAGCCTTTTTCTACACTTGTTCTTTGTGTGATGCTTGGATTTTTTATAATTCCTATGATCTCCGTGATGTAACATTGATGGTCACATCACCACTCTGAAAACCACTGATGAAGGCCACCCTTTTTAGATTTAAAAAAAAATATATATTTTTATTGAATATGAACAATAACAAACCACTTATATATTCAATAGATACTTTGGCATATTGCATCAAGCATCACAGTACAATTATGCAATACATGTAGCGCAATTAGGGTGCGACTTGCAGTCTCCGGTTTGTCCGGTCCATTTCCAATTCTGTTCTTGGGGACGCACACAAATCCCCTTGATATACATTCCATTTGCCCCACTTTCTATCCCATTTTCTGAGGTACCCTCTGATTTTGAACACCTCTTTTCCCGCAATCATACACTTATCCAGTTCCCTGGTCCATAGCCAAATTGAAGGATTATCTGCCACTCCCCACCTCCTCGAAATCACCCTCTTGAACAGCATGTAACCCAGTGTAATACATTGTGGTTCAGTTTCTGTTAGGTCTGTCGGCTCCCATATATTGAGGAGGCCCAGCCGAGGTGTAAGGTGTTGGTTTTCTCCAGTGCTTCAAGCATACTGTCTGTGACCCCTTCCCAGAGAGGTCTCACTCCTGGGCAGTCCCATATCATATGATTGAAAGAGGCGTCTTGCTGATACCCTCTAAGACATGCTGCACTGGCTCTGGAGATTATCCGTGCAAGGGTTGTTCCCGTGAGGTACAACCTGGGTAAGATCTTTAGTTGGATAAGTCTGTATCTCAATGTTATGGCTGCCTCGCGAGGAGACATCAGTGCTGCCTGCCAATCGTCGTCTATTTGATCTATGTCTCGTTGCCACCTCTCACGGAGTTTATGGAAAGTGTCCGGTAGGTTATTACAGAATTTTTTGTATGTGAGTGATATGGCCTTAGTGAGTAATGGACCATCAAGAAGCCTATCCTCCAGAGGGGATGAGTCTGGTATATCTGTCATGTCCGGGATGGCAGTAGTGAGGGCATGTCTAATCTGTAGATATCTAAATACCTCACCCTGAGCCATATCATATGTCCTCTGTATGTCCTCAAATTTGAGAAGTTTCCCCTTTTTTACCAAATCTCCTATCATTCAGATCCCGATTAAGTCCCACTTGTCGAACCCAGGGTGGCTTCCGAGAAGTCCCAATTTCTGGGTACACCATAGGGGTGTGGCCTTAGTGAGGGTTTTCGCCCATCCCAAGTGGGAATTCGCCAGGTGCCATATCATCACAGTGTGACCAGTGGGGCCAAAGTATCGACCCTTCCGAGTCTTCAAGTAGAGTGCGTCTAGGTATCCTGCCCTCCCCATCTGATACCTGTCCAGCCTGTATGCTGGCTCCATTGGGGATCTGCAAATCCAGTGGTTTACCACCACCAGCTGTGTTGCCCAATAGTAAAGACGAAGATCTGGGAGGGCCACCCCCCCATTGTACCACCCTTTGGTCAGCTTATGCATGGCTATGCGAGGTGATCCGCCATCCCATAGTAATGTTCTTATTTCCCTCTCCACTCCTGCAAAGTATGAATCCGGAACCCTGTGGGGACAAGTTTGAATGATGTACAGGAACCGGGGAAGGGCCAGCATCTTAAACAGAGCCGCCCATCCCACCAGGGACAACGGCAGGGAGCGCCAGTGCTTAACATCAGCCCGTAGCCTGTTCAGATGGGTTGCAAGATTTTGGTCATAGAAAATTTTGGGGTCACAAATATCCCCAATTATCGGAAGCCTTCCGCGGTAATCCTCACTGTACAGCCCGCCGGTAACCGGGGAGCCTGGCCCTTTAGGAGAAACAGCACTGATTTGCTCCAATTGATGGCATACCCTGAGTACTTCCCGAAGTTCGTAAATATATTCAATACTCCATGGAGGGATTTATAAGGGGGAGCCATGTAGAGCAATATATCATCTGCATATAATGATATTCTGTCGTCATGCCCCTCTGCCCATTTCATACCTCTCACCATGACATCTCGCCTAACCCATGCCGCAAGCGGCTCCAGCATCAGGGCGAATAGCAAAGAGGAGAGATGGCAACCCTGCCTTGTGCCCTGATTCATTGGGAAGGGCGGGGATGTGTGGTTATTGACTCGGACCTGTCCCAAGGTATCCATATACAAGAGTTTCACCCAGCCCACGAATTTAAGTCCAAATCCCATATGCCTCAGGACTTCAAATAGGTAACGCCATTCAATGGAATCAAACGCCATTGAGGCGTCTAGGGAGGGGATAACAGCGTCTTCTTCAACAAACTCACGACGTACCATTACATCATGGAGATGTCTAATATTTAATGCTGTGTTCCTCCCTGGAATAAAGCCCGACTGGTCTGGGTGGACCAGTGATGGGATAACCGCTATCAGGTGTAAGGGCCAGGACCTCGGCTATGATCTTTGCCTCCACATTGATTAGGGAAATCTGGCGGTATGAGCTACATGTCGCTGGTTGACGACTTACCTGGCTTCCTAAGTACTACGATGGATGCTAGACTTTGGTCTTTCGGTAGGAGACCTTTCTCATAGCTTTCTTCGAACATAGCCCGTAGATGAGGCATTACCAGCGTGGCGCCCACTTTCAAAAATTCTATGGGTATCCCATTATGGCCCATCGCTTTGCCCGACTGAATTTTGCTCATAGCTTGATGAATCTCCTCATCTGTCAAGTCACTCTCCAATGACTCTCTGTCCTCGTCCAATAATACTGGTATGTTGCTGTCTGCATGAAGTTGGGGGGAGTCCTCTGAGGTGTGGGACGTGGATGAGGTGTAGACCTGTTCTAGGTGATTCGCGAAGACGTTAGCTATGTCGTGTGGGTGTGTGACATGTGACCCATCCCCAAGACTCAGCTGAGGCACCCACCTCTCCCCCTGCTCCCCTTTTTAGATTCTGAACTTTAATTCTCTTAAACCTTTTCAAATTAACTATCTGCTGTTTTACAAGTCTCTGTAAATGTGCTCTTCTCTGCTACAATCCGGTTGCATTAACCATTTTAACCAGTTACCTTTCTTCCAAGGTAGCCGTTGGGAAGTTTGCATGCCAAATAAAACTAAAGCAAGTATCCTCCAAGTAAAGAACTGTAACTTTCCCTTGTCAGATTTTTCTAGGTTTTGGAAATGGTATACTTTGGTCCCAGACCAAAGTAAGGATCTGCAACACATGGCTTTTGGCTGTATAAGCATCTCCGGGAGCAGGAAAGAGCAATATGCAGTGAGGTCTGGGCATCGGACTGCCACCAACCATGCATCCCAAGAATTCTCAGCCATACACTGTGCTCGTGCCTCCATACCTCTAGAACATGCTGCAAGTGATCTTTGACTATGAGCAGAAGACTCTGGTGCAGGACTTGGCCTCTGGACATTCCCTGTTCAAAGCTCCCATGCACCCACTGTGAACAGCCTCAGGCCTTAGATTATATCAATCTTGGCTTGTGGCCATGCATTGCATGTATGTACATGAACTGCATAGCCACAAGCCACATCTCCCTCAAACCCCCTTCCTTCCAGAACCGGCTGAAGGTTTTTTCATGTCTATTTTCACCCTTTTCTTTAGGGTGGTCCTCAAACTTGTATAATGTTGGATGTCTTCCAGATAATTTTAAGTTGTAAAACGTAGTGTGCCATTTAAGCTTTGTAAAACAATTAGCATTTTCTACTCTTCCAGGTTGTCCCCTGATCTCCTCCAAGAGTTTCAGGTGTGCCTCTGCCATAGCCCTACATGCTCCCAGTTATTCTTTTAGCAACATGGGTTCAAGAACAGTTCTTGAACTATTCATAAAGTGTATTGATTGTCAGGAAAAAACTCTTTAATGTGTTACAGCTAGTCAGAAAGTGGTGGTTACCTAACCGTTTGAGATTCTGAAACCTGGTTGGACAAACAGTGAACTCAGTAAATGAGATTTATATTTCTAATACAAAATTGAATCTCTTTCACTATATAAATATATACACATATACAAGACATCATAGTTATGAAAAAATGTTAGTTAAAACATACTGTTCAGCTAAAACATACCGTTTAACAAAACCACTGAAATTCACCATTTATAGTTATTTCAAGTAACCATAGCTCATGCCCTAAGTAACTATAACTCGCGCCATTCACTGTGTTGTCATAAAAACCGGCATTTCAGACGCTGCAGTGATTTTATCAAATTTTTAGATAAGTATACCTAGTGAATTTCAGTGGTTTTGATCCTTTAAAACGGTATGTTTAAATTGACATTTTCACTTAACGAAAACATGTCCTTAACCTTTAAGTTTTTTCTGTGAATTTATAAGATTTTTTTGTAATGCAAAGTAAGATACTATAATCATACCTAACTATAACACCACTTCAACCTTTGTTTTTTAAATAGAATTTCTACAGCTTTTTAACGTACAGTAAGATGTGTATTGCTGTGCATGGCGTGAGGGAGGGTGTTGAAACCCCCCGCTGTGTCCTGCTTGGGGTAGGGCACGGTGGATCGGTGAATCTACTACAAGGCCCAACGTGACACCTCTGGGTATTCCCTCGGATCCATGCATCAAGAGCAAATTCCGAGAGGTGTCACGTCGGGCATCGTGGTGGAGCCGCAGATCGATGGAACCCCAAAAACAAATTTTTCTAAAGATTTTACCCTCTCCACAAGGTCCAGGGTTTCAAGGTGCTCCTACCCTGCCCCTTTGTATCTTATTTGGCTTCACTTTTAGGACTAGGGGACTGCGTCCCTGATTCTTAAGATGGCAGCTGCAACTCTTCCTTCTGGTTGCAGCCATCCAATCTCAATGTGTGTTTGAGCACATGTATCCGCAGATCCTCTGCAGCAGAAATACACAATAATCTTGAGCCTCAATATCTCAAAAACTACTAATCGGATTTACACAAATCACAGAAAAGCAAGCTTTCTGGACAAAGATCTAGCTTTCTGCCAAATTTGGTATAATTCCATTCAGCCATTTGGGCTGTAGCTTTGTCTAATTTTCATAATGAAAAATATATGAGAAAATGCGTATTGGGACCCTCCTTTTTCACGGCCCTCGCTTAATGGATCACCCCAAAACATTCCTGAAAGGAGCTGAGGTGGAGGAACATTTGCTTTTAGTAACCTTTTGTGAAAATTCAGCAAACGGTGCCAAAGTTATTAGCAAACCAAAAAATGCTTTTCCCATAGAAACATGAGCCTAACTATATATGTGTATATACATATATGTGTATGTATATATGTGTGTGTGTGTCTATTTATGTATATATATAAACATGGATATATATATATATATATATGTACATATATATATATGTGTATATACATATATGTGTATGTATATATGTGTGTGTGTGTCTATTTATGTATATATATAAACATGGATATATATATATATATATATATATATATATATATATATATATATATATATATATATATATCCATGTTTATATATATACATAAATAGACACACACACACATATATACATACACATATATGTATATACACATATATAGTTAGGCTCATGTTTCTATGGGAAAAGCATTTTTTGGTTTGCTAATAACTTTGGCACCGTTTGCTGAATTTTCACAAAAGGTTACTAAAAGCAAATGTTCCTCCACCTCAGCTCCTTTCAGGAATGTTTTGGGGTGATCCATTAAGCGAGGGCCGTGAAAAAGGAGGGTCCCAATACGCATTTTCTCATATATTTTTCATTATGAAAATTAGACAAAGCTACAGCCCAAATGGCTGAATGGAATTATACATATATATATCACGGCTCCGAAGTCCTAGCAATACCCAGCCGGGTCCCAGGAATCAGCACTCTTGAGCACAGCAGTAGTCTTTAGCAGGGAAATTTATTCAAACAACAGACGCGTTTCGGGAGAGCCCTCCCTTCCTCAATGTTTATATATATATATACATATTACTTTTTCACAAGTGCCCAAAGACGAGACTCATTCGCACCAGAAACAATATTTCTCAGATGTCGCTGTGTCTTGGTGCGCTGCAAGTTATTATTTCTGGTGCGAGTGAGTCTCGTCTTTGGGCACTTGTGAAAAAGTAATACTGACGGCAGTCCAAGCCGTGGAGACTCAGCGCTGCAAACAATTGGAAAGCGGTTCTGGGGCCCTGGCAGAGCACCAGATTGCGATATTTAACGCATCTTGAACATCGTGCCTTTCCGAACTTATCATGGTTATTAATATTGCATTTGGAACATCAGCAACATCTGAGAAATATTGTAAAGTGACTACCATTCCCACAATGCATGGCATCTAACTTTACTCACCTGAGGAGAATGAACTTTTACGTGTGGCTATTTATGGTGAGTCCCTTGATATGAACTTGCACTCATATGCTGCTCGCCCGTGAAAAAGGATGTAAGATTTGAAACGCGTTGGGCATTGTCATTAAAAAGGAACTGTCACGCTGTGTCTTGGTGCGCTGCAAGTTATTATTTCTGGTGCGAGTGAGTCTCGTCTTTGGGCACTTGTGAAAAAGTAATACTGACGGCAGTCCAAGCCGTGGAGACGCACCGCTGCAAACAATTGGAAAGCGGTTCTGGGGCCCTTTGAATACGGAGCCTGGCAGAGCACCAGATTGCGATATTTAACGCATCTTGAACATCGTGCCTTTCCGAACTTATCATGGTTATTAATATTGCATTTGGAACATCAGCAACATCTGAGAAATATTGTAAAGTGACTACCATTCCCACAATGCATGGCATCTAACTTTACTCACCTGAGGAGAATGAACTTTTACGTGTGGCTATTTATGGTGAGTCCCTTGATATGAACTTGCACTCATATGCTGCTGGCCCGTGAACAAGGACGTAAGATTTGAAACTCGTTGGGCATTGTCATTAAAAAGGAACTGTCACGCTGTGTCTTGGTGCGCTGCAAGTTATTATTTCTGGTGCGAGTGAGTCTCGTCTTTGGGCACTTGTGAAAAAGTAATACTGACGGCAGTCCAAGCCGTGGAGATGCACCGCTGCAAACAATTGGAAAGCGGTTCTGGGGCCCTTTGAATACGGAGCCTGGCAGAGCACCAGATTGCAATATTTAACGCATCTTGAACATCGTGCCTTTCCGAACTTATCATGGTTAATAATATTGCATTTGGAACATCAGCAACATCTGAGAAATATTGTAAAGTGACTACCATTCCCACAATGCATGGCATCTAACTTTACTCACCTGAGGAGAATGAACTTTTACGTGTGGCTATTTATGGTGAGTCCCTTGATATGAACTTGCACTCATATGCTGCTGGCCCGTGAACAAGGATGTAAGATTTGAAATGCGTTGGGCATTGCCATTAAAAAGGAACTGTCACGCTGTGTCTTGGTGCGCTGCAAGTTATTATTTCTGGTGCGAGTGAGTCTCGTCTTTGGGCACTTGTGAAAAAGTAATATATATATGACATCGGCACTGAAGACGGCCAAGACGGCCAGAAACGCGTCTGCCCATAGAACCAAAACGCATCACGGACTGCAAGGAAATGTGCTGTAAAGTTTAATAAAAATCCTACCTGGTCTGAATCCGGAGCTGTGTCCCGCTTACTTTCGACGGAGGGTGAGCAGTGGATGTTGCATGTTTTACGGTTGGCTGAAACCGGTGGGGCACGCACTCTCGGTCAGGAGCACCGCATCATACAGCAAAAAACTTTGGACAGTACGAGGAGTACAAGGTGCGGCGCCCCCCCCAGCGAGGACATTGCCTGCAAAGGTGACTGAATTTCGTGATGGGGAGCGAGGAGGTAGCATTGCGCTACCCGATAGGACAAAGACACAGGTGGTGACGGAACAACACTTTCCTGGCTACACTGCTAGGATGTATGAAACAGTGCCAAGGGAATGGGACATCTTTGAATGTTTGGAACTCCGCTATTAAGCAGGGAATCCACACTGAACTACACATCCCAGGATGCAGTCTGCCAGGCGCTACAAGCACAAACACCTGCAGAGAGGAGGTGGAGTCGTGAGACCGCCCTGGAGGGAGGGGTCCCCCCAATGAGGTGTAGGACTGTCCTAAAAGGAGTGGCCAGCGATCCAAAGCCCACATGAATTGCCAGCAGCCTGTGACATCGGCACTGAAGACGGCCAAGACGGCCAGAAACGCGTCTGCCCATAGAACCAAAACGCATCACGGACTGCAAGGAAATGTGCTGTAAAGTTTAATAAAAATCCTACCTGGTCTGCATCCGGAGCTGTGTCCCGCTTACTTTCGACGGAGGGTGAGCAGTGGATGTTGCATGTTTTACGGTTGGCTGAAACCGGTGGGGCACGCACTCTCGGTCAGGAGCACCGCATCATACAGCAAAAAACTTTGGACAGTACGAGGAGTACAAGGTGCGGCGCCCCCCCAGCGAGGACATTGCCTGCAAAGGTGACTGAATTTCGCGATGGGGAGAGAGGAGGTAGCATTGCGCTACCCGATAGGACAAAGACACAGGTGGTGACGGAACAACACTTTCCTGGCTACACTGCTAGGATGTATGAAACAGTGCCAAGGGAATGGGACATCTTTGAATGTTTGGAACTCCGCTATTAAGCAGGGAATCCACACTGAACTACACATCCCAGGATGCAGTCTGCCAGGCGCTACAAGCACAAACACCTGCAGAGAGGAGGTGGAGTCGTGAGACCGCCCTGGAGGGAGGGGTCCCCCCAATGAGGTGTAGGACTGTCCTAAAAGGAGTGGCCAGCGATCCAAAGCCCACATGAATTGCCAGCAGCCTGTGACATCGGCACTGAAGACGGCCAAGACGGCCAGAAACGCGTCTGCCCATAGAACCAAAACGCATCACGGACTGCAAGGAAATGTGCTGTAAAGTTTAATAAAAATCCTACCTGGTCTGCATCCGGAGCTGTGTCCCGCTTACTTTCGACGGAGGGTGAGCAGTGGATGTTGCATGTTTTACGGTTGGCTGAAACCGGTGGGGCACGCACTCTCGGTCAGGAGCACCGCATCATACAGCAAAAAACTTTGGACAGTACGAGGAGTACAAGGTGCGGCGCCCCCCCAGCGAGGACATTGCCTGCAAAGGTGACTGAATTTCGCGATGGGGAGAGAGGAGGTAGCATTGCGCTACCCGATAGGACAAAGACACAGGTGGTGACGGAACAACACTTTCCTGGCTACACTGCTAGGATGTATGAAACGGTGCCAAGGGAAGGGGACATCTTTGAATGTTTGGAACTCCGCTATTAAGCAGGGAATCCACACTGAACTACACCTCCCAGGATGCAGTCTGCCAGGCGCTACAAGCACAAACACCTGCAGAGAGGAGGTGGAGTCGTGAGACCGCCCTGGAGGGAGGGGTCCCCCCAATGAGGTGTAGGACTGTCCTAAAAAGAGTGGCCAGCGATCCAAAGCCCACACGAATTGCCAGCAGCCTGTGACATCGGCACTGAAGACGGCCAAGACGGCCAGAAACGCGTCTGCCCGTAGAACCAAAACGCATCACGGACTGCAAGGAAATGTGCTGTAAAGTTTAATAAAAATCCTACCTGGTCTGAATCCGGAGCTGTGTCCCGCTTACTTTCGACGGAGGGTGAGCAGTGGATGTTGCATGTTTTACGGTTGGCTGAAACCGGTGGGGCACGCACTCTCGGTCAGGAGCACCGCATCATACAGCAAAAAACTTTGGACAGTACGAGGAGTACAAGGTGCGGCGCCCCCCCCAGCGAGGACATTGCCTGCAAAGGTGACTGAATTTCGCGATGGGGAGAGAGGAGGTAGCATTGCGCTACCCTATAGGACAAAGACACAGGTGGTGACGGAACAACACTTTCCTGGCTACACTGCTAGGATGTATGAAACGGTGCCAAGGGAAGGGTACATCTTTGAATGTTTGGAACTCCGCTATTAAGCAGGGAATCCACACTGAACTACACATCCCAGGATGCAGTCTGCCAGGCGCTACAAGCACAAACACCTGCAGAGAGGAGGTGGAGTCGTGAGACCGCCCTGGAGGGAGGGGTCCCCCCAATGAGGTGTAGGACTGTCCTAAAAGGAGTGGCCAGCGATCCAAAGCCCACACGAATTGCCAGCAGCCTGTGACATCGGCACTGAAGACGGCCAAGACGGCCAGAAACGCGTCTGCCCATAGAACCAAAACGCATCACGGACTGCAAGGAAATGTGCTGTAAAGTTTAATAAAAATCCTACCTGGTCTGAATCCGGAGCTGTGTCCCGCTTACTTTCGACGGAGGGTGAGCAGTGGATGTTGCATGTTTTACGGTTGGCTGAAACCGGTGGGGCACGCACTCTCGGTCAGGAGCACCGCATCATACAGCAAAAAACTTTGGACAGTATGAGGAGTACAAGGTGCGGCGCCCCCCCAGCGAGGACATTGCCTGCAAAGGTGACTGAATTTCGCGATGGGGAGAGAGGAGGTAGCATTGCGCTACCCGATAGGACAAAGACACAGGTGGTGACGGAACAACACTTTCCTGGCTACACTGCTAGGATGTATGAAACGGTGCCAAGGGAAGGGGACATCTTTGAATGTTTGGAACTCCGCTATTAAGCAGGGAATCCACACTGAACTACACATCCCAGGATGCAGTCTGCCAGGCGCTACAAGCACAAACACCTGCAGAGAGGAGGTGGAGTCGTGAGACCGCCCTGTAGGGAGGGGTCCCCCCAATGAGGTGTAGGACTGTCCTAAAAGGAGTGGCCAGCGATCCAAAGCCCACACGAATTGCCAGCAGCCTGTGACATCGGCACTGAAGACGGCCAAGACGGCCAGAAACGCGTCTGCCCATAGAACCAAAACGCATCACGGACTGCAAGGAAATGTGCTGTAAAGTTTAATAAAAATCCTACCTGGTCTGAATCCGGAGCTGTGTCCCGCTTACTTTCGACGGAGGGTGAGCAGTGGATGTTGCATTTTATATATATATATATATATATATATATATCCACACACAAGTTTGCCTGCAAAGTAGAGAAGCCCACGAGCAAGGTGAAGTATTTTGCTTTTATTCTATGTAGAAAGCAGCCTGCGAAATGGATGCAAATACAGCAGCATTCTCAGAAAGTCAGCCTGACGCGTTTCGTTTTCAACTTCTTCAGAGGCACTGACTCAGATACTCCCAGGCAAACATTTTCAGGCAGCTACACAAAGATTTATCTCCCGCCTCAGTGGGCGTGTCCCAGCACAAAGCCTCATGGTAAATGTAGTGTCCTGTCATACTCGAGTGAGTTGCTTGCCTCGGAGCCATGATAATGTTCAATTAAACCACAGTGGGGTGTGCTTCATCACATCACGACATCGCATATATATTTATATAACTCGTGCCCCCGCCATTTTCTTCTCAATATTTTAAGACAATGTTGCCCTGATAATATTAATAATGTCATAGAGATGTTATAAGTGATATAATATGTGGGGTAATTAGAAGTGCATGGTGAGGGCACAAGTTATAATTTCCTTAGGGCACAAGTTATAATTACTCAAGATAACTCTAACTATGACCGTTGAATTTCTATGGTTTTGTGCATGTAAAATGTGAGCCTAATTATAACAACCCTGTAACCTTTAGTTTTTCAGTGAATTTCATTGTTTTTTAGTGTAAAGTAAAATTTTATTACCATTCGTTAATTCAACCTCCGCCACACACAACTTTGGTGTACAGGCCCTGTGGCCACTCACACGCATGCCCCACGCTGCGCATGGACTTCAGCCGTGCACGGTTGGGAATTGGACGGCTGAAGGCCTCACCCACATGCAGCCAACCCAATGATGCGCATAGCCTTTGGCCAACACCCTGCATGCAACCAGCCCTGCACTTCAGAGGAGTTGGCCACAGGACCTAGTCTGCGGCCAGGCCCTGTGGCCAACCCCGAGGGTAGTCAACCTGGGTGGTGGGCATGCAGCCCCGCTGCTTGGGCTGATTTTGGAACCAGGGACCCCTTCCCTAGAACCTATTTGGCCCGAGGGACCCACATCACCTGGGGCCCATCACCTAAATTATGGGAATGGGGCATGGTGCACACTCCTCAGACCGATGTCAGCCCAGAGATCATAGCTCCTGGGACCTGACCTTATTATAAACAGAGGGCATACGCCTCCCTCCCTGGGACAATACTAGAGACCTCATCTACGGGGGCCTGCCCAGTAAATGGTGGGTGCCTTGTAGCCTTCATCGGTGCACCCACTTTGTAGTTAAAAGGGGGAAGGGGCACAGTGCCCCTCTCCCCGGGCCAGTTTTCCATGCCTGCCCTACACCGCTATGTTCCAAAGATAAGCAACTCGGGACATATTAGGAGCCAGCTCTGGGAGGTGGCGGTCCCCAGGGCCATTAATGGCCCCAGGAGGGCAGCCACACGGCATTCTCCTTTTGAAAATGCACCTCCGTGCCCGGGGGGTGGTGATTCTTCGGGCTGAAAACGGCCTGGGGAGCGGTACCACGGCCTCCTCCTCATTCTTGAAATCAACCGTACTCCGGGTAGGTGGTGGTCTCAGGGGCTGAATACAGATCAGGAAGGGGCTGGCACAATCCCCCTTCCCCTTGTAAAAATTGGTCTGGCCCAGGGGATGTGATGGTTCCTGGGGCTGAAATTGACCTGGGAGGGGGTCCCCTCTCCCCCTTAATTGATTAAGATGGGTCCCAGGGTGAGGCAGTCCCGGGGACGAAATCGGCTTGAGGAGAGGGGGCTATGCACATCCCCTATCCCCGTTATAATATAAAATCCTCCCTCTGGGACCTGGCCCACTCGGGGGTGGGGGAATTAAAAAAACAAGCATGGGAGACCACGCTTGTTTTTTTGCAAAAGGTTTGCTACAAATTTGTGGATCATCAGCATAATTGTAGCAAAAAAAGCACCAGGCATAGGGGATCAGGGTATTCCTAACCTGCCCCCTTCTGCTTTTTAAAATGTTTTTTCTTGAGACTTGGCTCAGTCCAAGTCACTAGATTGCTGTCAGCACTTTCTGATTGAAGTGTTGGCAGCCAATCAGATCTCAAGATGAGATCTGCCAGATCCACAGAGGATTCGCATCCCTAGATATCTTTATTTCTTTCTTCTTTAAAACTCCAAAACGACTGATCGGATTTACAAAAAGGGCACTTTCTCGACCAAGAGCTAGATTTTTGCCACATTTTATGTAATTCCATCCAGTGTTTTCGGACTGCAGCCATGTCTAAAATCCTTATGGGGAAAATGTGTTTAGGGATCCCCTTTTTTTCTCGGCCCGCAGTTGATGGATCAGCCTGAAACTTGCAGCTCATGTGACCAGTACACTCATTTTGAAAAATGAAGATTCTGATATGTTGGTGTTATCAGAATATGTAAGCCATGCGGTACCCTTACCACTTCAGTGTAGCTGTTAAGAGAAATAAGCTCCCAGAATCAATTTATCTCTTTCTAACAAAGCTTCTCATACTGTATCACATTCTGCTTTAAGGTCTTATTTGTTCTAGTTTGACAAGCAGAGGCATCTTTAGAATGGAAATCCATGCCAGTTTCTTCAAATAGATTATGCGCTATGTCCAGCCTCATTATTGCCTCACTAAGTCAAAGTTGTATAGTAACTTGACCATATCTATGGTTTACAGCTTATTTTTAAATGTAATGTGATTGTTTCTCGTTCGTCTTTATACAAAACTTTATGATAAAATGAATCTTCCTAAAGAGAAGACGACAAGAGTACAAAAAGGTACATCTCCATCAAACAAGGGTCCTTCCTCTTAACTGTATGAAGTAAGGGCTACTCTGTTTGGGCGAGATGTCCTCATATTCCTCAGCATCAAGAAGGCGTCGCCAAAATCAGCAGGAAAAGCGTTGGGGGGCTTTTTGGTAAGTTGCTCATCATCCTGGCAAAAGGTGGGAAGACCATAGCATTGTGCTAAGGTAAACTGGCAAAATAGGTGGCCTTCGTGATTATGCACATTTGTATAGTCATAGTCATTAAAACGTAGAACCATGGACTCTGCTCGCACCAGCTGAGGAGGCCAAGATCATTTGTCCTTACAGAAGTGGAGCTTCAATTGGGGAACTTGCTATGTTTTATTTTTAATTGTTTCTCGTTGAGGTTTAATTTCTGTAAAAATTAAGCAGGTACTCATGCCAGCTCCCCCTGCAACAGTTCTCATGTCCAACTTGCCCGTAGTCCGCTACCCTCTCCTGCCTGCCTACCTGCTGCTCTCTTTTTATGTCCCCTCTACTTGTTTCTTGCTCTGTTTTGCCCTTTCTGCTAATTTTTCTGCCCTTTATTTTGCCTTTTCTGTTTTTTTTCAGCCCTCTGTTTTGCCTTCACTGCTCGTTTATCTGCCTCGTTTTCTGCCCTCCGTTTCGCATTTTCTGCCCTCTGTGTTGCCCTCTTCTGCTCTGTTTTGCCTTTTCTGTTTTTTTCTGCCCTCTGTTTTGCCTTTCTGCATCTTTTTCTGCCCTCTATTTTGCTTTTTTCTACTCGTTTTTCTGCCCTCTGTTTCGCCTTTACTGCTTGTTTTTGTTGCCCTCTGATTTGCCTATTCTGCTCGTTTTTCTGCCCTCCATTTTGCCTGTCTCTATTATGCCTTCCCTGCTCTTTTGTATGCCCTCTGTTTTGCCCTCTTCTGCTTTGTTTTGCCTTAGCTGCTTGTTTTCTGCTCTCTGTTTTGCCTTTCATGCTTGTTTTTCTGCCCTCGGTTTTTCCATTTCTGCTCGTTTTTCTGCCCTCCATTTTTGACTTTTCTGCTTGTTCTTCTGTCCTTTGTGTGGCCCTCTTTTGCTCTGTTTTGCCTTTTCTGCTGGTTTTCTGCCCTTTGTTTAGGCTTTTCTGCCCTCAGTTTTGCCTTTTCTTTTCCTTTTTCAGACCAGCGTTTTGCCTTTTCTTCCCATCTTCGTGCCCTCTGTTTTGCCCTTATCTGCTCTGTTTTACCTTTATCTGTTTGTTTTTCTGCCCCCCTGTTTTGCCTTTTCTGCTTATTTTCTGCTCTCCATTTTGCCTTTCCTACACTTTTTTATGCCCTCTGTTATGCCTCTTCTGCCCTCTGTTTTCCCTTTTGTGTAATTTTAGCTCCTGGGAACTCATCTAAATGACCCAGTGTGCTGTGATGGGGACTGTAGGGGAGCGTTAATGACTCCGTTGCCTCCTGAGGAGGCAGCATTGCTCGCACATGCAGCAGCTGCCGAATATGCAGCTCCCGGCTTGTGTTTCACAGATGAAAACATCCACAAAGCGGGAGCAGTTTGACAGCTCCCACTTGCTGGGAGAGGAGTTAGTGTTTGCTCTTGCTTGGCGGAAGCTGTCACAGCTCCTGCTAAACAAAAGCAAAATGCTATCTCAGGGGGTGGGCACCTTGGGAGCCAGCCCTGGGTTCTGGCGGTCCCCAGAGCCATTAATGGCTCGAGAAGGGGTCTGTGCGTCCCCCCTTCTTTTAATAGCGCAGGCCGCTGCTGGGAGCGTGGTGGTCCCTGGAGCTGTATATATAGTCCAGAAAGGGGGCCACATGGTTACCCTCCCATTCTCTAATATGCATTTGGCCCCTGGGAGGTGGTTGTCCTTAGGGCCTGGGGCTTCTGAGGGTCCCCATTAGTATTTATTTAGGCCGTGGGAGGTGGTGGTCCCCAGGGTATGTACGATCCAGGAGGGGGGTCAGTTCGGCCCACCTCTGTTTTCATTGAAGCCCTGACACATCTACTCACACACTGACACAACCACTCATACACCCACATAGCCACTTACACAGCCAATCACAGACCCAAAAAACCACACCGACCCACTCACAGACCCATGCAGCCACTCACACACCCATTCATACACCCACTTACATACCCACACAACCACTAACAGACCCACAAAACAACTTACACACATACTCACAGCCCCACACACCCACTGACACACTTACTCACACACAAACACACCCACTCACATCCCTATACTCACTCACATACCCACTCACACTACTCATGTACTCACACAACTATTCACACATCCATACACCCACCACTCACACAACCATACAGTCACTCACACATCCACTCATAGACCCACAAAACCACTCACACACCCACTCACAAACTCACACAGCCAATCACACACCACTCACACACCCAGATGACTACTCACATACCCACAAAACCATACACATCCGCTTACACAGACATACAACCACTCACACATCCAGTCACATATCCATCTAGTCACTCACACACCTGCTCACAGATCTACAAAACCACTCACACACCCACTCACTGGCCCACACATTCACCCTGACACACCCACTCACAGACCTACACAGCTATCCATATGCCCACTCACACACATACTTACACACACAGATATTTACATCCCCATTAACACACCCATACAATCACTCACACAGCTACTGACTGACCCACACAGCCGCTCAGGTACCCACTCACACACCCAAACAGCCACTCTCACACCCACTTACAGACCCACACAGCCACTCACCCACCCACTCACATACCCACTTACACACTCACACTGTCATTTACATTCTCACTAACACTCCCATTTAGTCATTCACACAGCTAATAACACACTGACAAAGCCACTCAGGCGCCTTTTTCACAGACCCATACAGCCACTCACACCCACTAACACACCCGCACAGCCACTCAGACATTCACTCACACACTAATACAGCCACACTCAGCCCGTCACAGGTCAACAAAGCCATTCACATACCCACTCACACACCCACATAGACATTTACATCCCCACTAACACACCCATACAGTCACACACACAGCTGCTGACACACACACACACAGACTCACACTCCTATAAAGTCACTCATACAACCATTTACACATGCACACACCTACTCAGATAGACTCAAACACCCTTACAGACACACACTCATTCACACACCCACACAGCCATTTACACACCATTTTCATAGACCCACACAACTACTACACCCTGAGGGCTACTTACACAAGTACTGATACACCCATACAACCACTCACACATCCACTGAGACACCCATACAGTCACTTACACATCCACTTGCATTTTATTAATCTAGATGACATTGTAAAAAAAATTCTAGTGTCTTATTTAATACTTTATAGGTTTATTCTCCTTGGTGAATAAATATAAAAGTATTCAGATGTGCTACTTTGAGCATGTATGCAGAGTATGATACATGTATACATAGAAAAATTCACAAACACATAAAAACACAATTTTATACAATCATAAATCATGTAGTTAGCTATTTCTTTGACTAGATGAAGGGGTTCTAACAAGAACCGTTTTTCTGGAAGTGGATTGTCTCAAAACAAGTTTTGCATTTTTTTGTGGCTTTTTTCTTATAGAACAAAAATAACAAGGATAGCAAAAGGAGTAAGGGAAGGCAACTTTGAAGAAGCAACTGAATGGAACGGCAATGTGAAAAAGAAATTAACAATAATGCTTGTTGATAGCATCCATAAACTGGGCAGCAGATGACATTTTTAATGCAACTGGTGAATGGCATTTGCCATAATGAGTCACCATGTCTTGCAGTTTTGGTGAAACAGCGGGGATGGTAACCATCTGGTTGGGTGATAAGTGCCACACAGACGGTCCTGCTACTGATGATGCTGTGCCACCTTCCCTCTCTCTGATCATCCTCTTACACTTCCTTGTATGTATGGTATTCAGATGTGCCCATGTGGATGATGTGCCATATGTGATACTTCTTCCCCATACCTCTCAACAATTTTTTGGTGCTTACATTGTACTGCAAAATGATTGCAGCAAATTTCTTTTTTCCTGAAGGGTCTGCTCTTCCTCCTCGGAGCCCACCTAACTCTTATTTTTACACATACATAGAATAGGCTGCATGAATATGCCCATTGCTTATAAGAAAATGAAGAAAAGCCCTTTAAATGATGATCAATTGAAAACTATAGTCCTGAAGGAGGGACATTGCCCAGTACAGCACAGATACTGTTTGGTGTTACCTGGTTAAAAAGTAACAAAATAGGAAAAAATGTGTCTGTGTGCATGCATATTGAAGCTGCTGTGCTAGAGCTTCCCCCTCAATCTCTTTCCATGTAGTAAAGATAGGTGGAAGGTCCATGGTCACTTACATTACAGAACCCAATGTATACATAGCAGATATTGGGAATGCCTAAGGATTCGTTTTAAACAGATACATCTCAATTTTATTTTCTGTTAGCTTTCTTAAGGCTAAAGAAGCAAGGGTCAGAAAGTTAAAATATAATTTTAAGGTATAAGTCTCCCTCCTACTTTGCACATTTGTGCATACAGGCCATTAGGAACTAACTGCTACTCTTCGTGAGCTCATCCTGATCTTTTCGTAATCTGTGTCCTCTGTGGAAATCAAGGGACTGAGCAAAGATGGCACAGGCAAGGTCAGACAGGGCTGAACCAAGAACCCACTTCACTGGCACAGGATAATTCATTGGGGGTTCAATACAACTCAGTGCTGGCCTAAATCACAGAAATTGCTCAATATCACACAAAGTTAACTTGAAATTACATCGTGCTGAGCCAAGAACACACATTTGTGGTCAAAGACCACACAGCATAGCTCAAAATCACTTTATGTGCAATGGGCTCCATACATATGTTAGTGGGTCATAGCAGCAAACTGCCTATTAATTACTATTTTTGTATTTTTCCATGTGCAGAGGGAATCGGCACATATGGAAAACTAGAAACTACTAACAAGGACAGTGCAAGTGCAAAGTGAATACTCAACAGATGGAAGAAGTACCTTTGCATCATATCCCAGCCCCAGACCTGCTCACAGTCCAGCCCACTAGCCACAACCTAGCCCAATTTTATGAGTACCTGCACTTATATTTTCCCATTTACAGCACTGGTTGAAGGGTGAGGCTGGCCTAAAGGTGCTCTAGCCCCAACCCAGCTTTGCACGCACGGGAACAACTTATCCTTTGAGGAAGTGTGGTCGGACTCAGCCACAGTTCTTCTAACCACTCCCCCTCCCAAATGCTGATGTGTCTTGAGTAGTGTATATATCATAATGTCTTCCCTCGACTTGGTTAAATTTTGCTAAGGTTGATAAGAGATCTGTCTTACCTATCCTGTGTAAAATGCCCATCAGTATTTGCTGAAAATGGGTGCGGCATCAATCATCTGCTCCTTTGAGGCAGTACCTACCTTTGTTGTGCAATAGACAGTGTTCACATATTTGTTCCTGTGCAAGTTGAAATAACGTGGTCATAATATAAATGCATCAAGAAACCTGTAAGCAGGCTGAGCAGAGAAGTGCTACAAGGTTAATTCTATAGAGGTGATGCTTAGAGGGATGTGAAAATGGAGGGGCCTACTGAAAACCGGAACCAAATTAAAAATATTCTACAGCAGGGTTTCGGCAATTTTTAATTCTTTTATGTTTAAACACCTTTATTTAGAAATACAAAGGCCAGCAAATACAAAGAAATCATACTAAATAAGATATACAAACAAAAATTTGCTAGCTATAAAGGCAAAAAGAAAGCTGTTTACGTTTTATAAAGAGGTATGGGTGAGGGAAGGAAGATGGGGGAGGAGACAGGGTAAAAAGGAGCAACTCTTACAACTGAAGAACATGGAACAATGCACATCTACAAATGAATGTAAACAGTAATCTTATTATAATTTAAAAAAAATACAATATGCCAACAAGAGATTAGAGAAAAAAAAAGAACAGAGAAGTTAAGCAATTATGGAGGTTTAACATTTTCAGAGTTTAAACGAGAAGTATTTGTGACTACCATCTTGTCTATATAGGGTGTAAGTGGCAACCAAAAAAGATCTCTATTAACAATTGGGTTACAAGAGGAGGCAAAAGCAGTATCAAGTCGATGAAGATGGCACAGATTATTCCACCTGTGTTGGATAGAGATGCTTGTTAGTTTTTTCCAATTAAGTGTTATTTGTTGGAAAGCTAACATAGGGTCAAGAAGGCCATGCATATGAATAGGGAGATCCAGAGACTCAAAAAAACTCCCCAAGAAAAAAATAGGGTTAGAAAATGGAATGAGAATATTAAACAAACAAGAAATATAGGACCAAATTCTCTTCCAAAAACGAGTAACAGGAGGGCAAAGAAAAAGAAGGTGCATAAGATCAGCAGCAGGGGAACCACAAGTCCAGCATTTCCTGGCAGTAGAAAGGGAGAAAGCGGCTATAGAAGTAGGGGTGATATAAAGTCTGTGATAAAAGAAGAACATAGACTGAGTGACAGAAGCAGATCTAGAGATTTTTAAAGAACGGACCAGAGTTTTTCCCAAAAATTGATGGACCATTCACATCCCAGATCCAATTCCCAGGCAAGTTTAAGTTTACTTTTAGGATGATTTGGATCAGAAGATAGGGAGTGTTTATAAATAAGGGAGGCCTTAGGAAGAGTAATAAAAATCTTAAGAAGAGAATTTTCTTCAGAGGAGGAAGGAATTGAGGTAAGAGAATAGAAAGTATCAAGAATAGCTGACATTAAAGTGGAGAATTTCTGTAAAGAGAATGGGGACAATTAAAGGTAGATTAAAATTGGAGAAAAGAGAAAAGAGAAAAGACCATCAACTAAGACCTTGACCCAAGCTATTCCCTTTAATCTCCAGGATTTCCAAAAGATTGGTCTATTTTTATTAGTAATAAGAGAATTATGCCAAATTGGTGAGCATAAAAAAAGATTCCCTGGAAATAGTTTTGGGATGGGTCAAAGGTTTCAACAGAAAACATATGTGTTTAAAAAAGGGAAGAGAAGTTTGAGGAGTTTTGGAAGAAAAGGCCACAACCTCCTATAAGGAAAAGGGTAGAAGCAAAGAATGTTCAATAGAAAACCATACAGGTGTAAAAGGGGAAGAATCAGAAAGGAGCACTTTTGGAGCGTGACAGGCAGATGGATTTATTATAAGTGCGAAAATCAGGGAAATTATCACCTTCGTTAGATTTCATCTTACGCAGAAAAGATAAGGATATTCTGGCTTTTTTATTTTTCCAAAGAAATTTGGAAAGGCGAGAATTGATCTTTTTAAAATAACAAGCAGGAATGTGGATAGGGAGCATGGAAAGAGTATACATTAAAATGGGAGTGATCATCATTTTAATTCAATCTAACCGACCCAACCACGAAAGAAAAAGAGGATTCCAGGATGAAAATAATTTCTCAATACGAGATAAAGCTTCAACCATATTTAATTTAACCGAAAAAGCAATGGAGTTGAGAAACCACGTACCTAAGTATTTGATTTTTGAACTGTTCCATGAAAATCCAGTAGAAGAAAAGGAATGTTGAAAAAAGAATTTTTTAAGAGGGAGAATCTCTGTTTTATCTGAGTTGATTTTGTAATCCAGAGACAAGGGAGAATGAAGAAAATGTGTGTAATAAAAGAGGAATAGATGCTTCAGGATTGGAAATAAAAAGTAAAATGTCATCTGCATATGCAGAAAGCATATGTTGGTCACCATAAGAAAAAACAGATATAGAATCCTTATTACCGATGGAGGATAGAAAGGGTTCAAAGGCTAAGATAAAGAGAAGGGGGAGAGAGGCTAACCTTTACGGACACCTTGTTGTAAGAGGAAGTAAGAAGATATCTAACTGTTAACTAACACCGAGGCTCTGGGGGCAGAGTAAATAAGGAAATAAGCGAGATCAACTTAGGACCAAAACCATGCCACTTCAAAGATTCAAATAAAAAGGGCCAATCAACCCTATCAAAAGCTTTTTCAGCATCAACAGAATTTTCTGCTAGGGATGTGGAAAAAGAAGGAATTTTGTTCAAGACATTAAGAAAAAGAAGAGAATTATCAGAAGTTAATCTATCCTTGACAAAACCACACTGCTCCGTACCAACCAAATAGGGCATTATCAGTTCAAGACGTAAAGCAAGTCATTTAGCAAATATTTTATAATCTACATTGACCAAGGATATCGGACGATAATTTTTACAAAACATGCATTCACAACCTTCTTTATGGATCAGACATATTGTGGCATCTTGAAAAGTGCCGTCTGTCTTGCCAGAGAGAAAAAATGATGAAAAAGCTCTAAGCGTTTAGGGAGTAATAAACTAGAGAAGTGTAAATAAAATTAAACTGAAAAACCCTCCGAACCAGGGGTTTTGCCTTTCTTTAAAGCTATTAAAGCACTGGATATTTCGTTAAGGGATAAGACTGTTTCAAGTTAAAAAAAATTTGATGATCTTTAGAAGGGGTCGGAATATTATTAAGATAAGATTGAATAAGGGGATTAGAAGGAGGAGCGACCCTTGACGTTGCTGGTAGGTCGCTCCCCCACCACACAGCTCCGCCTGTGTGTCCTGACCCTGCCCCAGCTGCCACTGTTGTAGAAGTTGAGGCCCTCCTCCACCTGCAGGCTACCACCTGCCCCTCATCCCTGGTGGCCAGTGGTAGGCCTTAGGTTTGTATCACTGTCGCTGTCTGTCTGTCTTCACTGTACTGCCCATACTGTCTTCTGGTGTCTGTGACCGCTGTTGCCTGTCTACCCCCTGTGCCTGCATTCTTATCTACGCCCGTTCTCTTGCCTTCTGTTCCCTGATTGCGCTTGTTTTCTTGCCTTCTGCTCCCCTAATTGCACTTGTTTTTCTTGCCTTCTGCTCCCCTGATTGCACTCGTTTTTCTTCCTTCTGCTCCCCTGATTGTACCCGTTTTTCATGCCTTCTGCTCCCCTGATTCCACTAATTTTTCTTGCCTTCTGCTCCACTGATTGCACTCGTTTTTCTTGCCTTCTGCTCCCCTGATTGCACTCGTTTTTCTTGCCTCTGCTCCCCTGATTGTACTCGTTTTTCTTGCCTCTACTCCCCTTGGTGCCTCTATGCCACACGTTTCCCCCTGTTTTTTGTGACCTTTCTGCCCTTTCTTGGGACCTTTGTGCCTCTGTGCCACTCGTTTCCCCCCGATTTTTGTGACCTTTTCTGCCCCTTCTTGTGACCTTTCTGCCTCTGTGCCACTCGTTTCCCCCGTTTTTGGGACCTTTCTGCCCTTTCTTGTGACCTTTGTGCCTCTGTGCCTCTCGTTTCCCCCCGTTTTTTGTGACTTTTCTGCGCTTTTTTGTGACCTTTGACCCTGCTTGCAGGCAGGTTGCCCCCGCGCCGCTGCTCGTCACCTGACTGCCTGGTTCTTGCCTCTTTGCTGCCTCCTTGTTTCCTGGGGTTTTCCCTCCCCTCTGCCCTGTGCATCAGTTCCCCCCGCCCCCGCTGCTCCCGATCTGACCCTTTCCCGCCTCTGCATCCGTGTGGCCCCACCCTCCCTGCACACCCATTCGCCTCCCAGCTGCTTCTCCCTCCCAAGCCACCTCATATGCAGGCTGAGAAGCAGCCACGCAGCGGACGCGTGCAGCTGGTGCGCTGCTGGCACACCACGCCCATCCGCGTCTGGACCACGCCCAGCGCCAGAACCCATGGACCTCGCGAACGCCACGACACCAGAATCCACTACGACGCCAGCACCCTCCACGCACTCAACGCCGGTGGAAACCACACCTGTTTCCAGGCCGCCCCGAAACAGACCCACGGACCCTTCTCCTGCCTGCCACACCTGCAGCTTCACCTGTGACAGAACCACCAAACCTCCAAGGACTGGCCCCAACCACCTCTGCTGCATACTCCTCAACACCCGCTCTGCACGCAAACATGCTGTCGAGCTCTGGGATCTGCTCAACACTTCCGCCCCAGACGTGGCCTTCCTGACCAAGACCTGGTGGAACGACTCCTCGGCGCCTGACATCGCCATAGCCATCCCGGACGGCTACAAGATCACGCGCAGGGATTGCGCCAACGTAATTGGAGGAGGAATAGGCATCGTCCACAAGACCACCCACGCAGACGACACCCTCAACACCGCCGAACACCTGCACTTCCGGATCCACACCGACCCCAACACCACCCTCAGAGGAACACTCATCTACAGACCACAGGACCCCAGGCTCAGTTCAGCGACTCCATCGCCGACCTCGCCAGCACCCACGCACTCACCTCCACGGACTACATCCTCCTCGGGGACCTGAACTTCCACCTCGAGAACAACAACGACACCAATTCCGCCACCCTGATTGACAACCTCGCCAACCTGGGCCTCAGACAACTCATCACCGCACCCACCCACGCCACCGGCCACACGCTGGATCCCATCTTCTCCACAGGCTCCCACATTGCCTTTGACCACACTACCGAACGCCACTGGAATGACCACCGCTGCATCCATTTCACCTTCAAGAAACCAACCACGCACCACCGCACCCTACAGCTGCCTCGCCGCTGCTGGAGCAAAGTCACCGAAGTCCAGCTGATCACCTCCCTTGCCAAGAACCCACCCACCAACCCAGACGCCGCAGCCCAAAACCTCAGACAGTGGATCGACGACTGCGCCAACACCCTCGCCCCACTCAAGAAACCCTCCAACAGCCACACCAACAAGAGAGCCACCTGGTTCACCGATGAGCTCCAGACCTCTAATCGCGCATGCCGGAAACTGGAGAAGACATGGCTCCACGAATGCACATCGGACAACCACGCAGCCCACAGGGATGCCACCCGCAGAAACCACCACCTCATCAGATTAGCCAAGAGATCCTCCTTCAAAGATCGCTTGAATGACGCACACAACAGCAAAGAGCTCTTCAGCATCGTAAAGGAACTCTCCAACCCCAGCGCCAGCGCCAACGACATCCCGCCCTCACAAGAACTGTGCAACTCACTAGCCATCTTCTTCCACCGCAAGATCGCTGACATCCACGACAGCTTCAACACCACGACCGCCCCGACTACGCCAGACTCCACCTCCCTTGTGAACACCACCAGCGCCAACCGCCTGACCTCCTGGTCCAACGTCAACGACAACAAGACACGCAAGGTCATGAACTCCATTCACTCAGGATCTCCGTCTGACCCGTGCCCACACCATGTATTCAACAAAGCAGATGCAGCCATCGCACCCCAACTACGGAAGGTCATCAACATCTCCTTCAAAACAGCAACATTCCCGGAAAGCTGGAAGCACAACGAAATCAACGCCCTCCTCAAGAAGCCCAAAGCGGACCCCAAGGACCTCAAGAACTTCCGGCCCATCTCCCTGCTCCCGTTCCCGGCAAAGGTCATCGAGAAAATCATCAACATGCAACTGGCCCGCCACCTCGAAGACAACAACATCTTGGACCCTTCCCAGTCCGGATTCAGATGAAACCACAGCAAAGAGACAGCCCTCATCGCCGCCACAGACGACATCAGGTGCCAACTAGACAACTGCGAAACATCAGCCCTCATCCTCCTGGACCTGTCAGCCGCCTTCGACATGGTCTGCCATCGCACTCTAAAGACACACCTCCTAGAAGCCGGAATCCAAGAGAAGGCTCTTGACTGGACCACCTCCTTCCTCTCTGGCAGAACCCAGAGTGTCTACCTCCCACCCTTCCGATCCGAAGCCACCGACATCATCTGTGGCATCCCCCAGGGCTCATCCCTCAGCCCAACGCTGTTCAACGTCTACATGGCCCCCCTCGCACAAGTGGCCCGCCATCATGACCTCAACATCATCTCCTACGCTGACGACACCCAGCTCATTCTCTCCCTCACCAAGGACTCACACACCGCCAAAACCAACCTCCACGAGGAAATGAAGGGCGTCACCGATTGGATGAGGAGCAGCCGTCTGAAGCTCAACTCAGACAAGATGGAGGTCCTCATCCTCGGACCCACCCCCTCAGCCTGGGACGACTCCTGGTGGCCGACCACACTGGGAACAGCACCAACACCCACCGACCATGCACGCAATCTAGGATTCATCCTCGACTTCTCTCTCTCCATGTCTGAGCAGGTCAACACTGTCTCCTCCTCATGCTACAACACCCTCCGCATGCTCTGAAGGATCTACAAGTGGATCCCGACCGAAACAAGAACAACGGTGACACAGGTCCTCGTCAGCAGCAGACTGGACTACGGCAACGCACTCTACGCAGGAATCCCAACCAAACACCTACGACGACTACAACGCATCCAAAACGCCTGCGCCCGACTGATCGTCAACATCCCCCGCCGCAGCCACATCACCCCCACCTGAGAGACCTACACCTGCTCCCTGTTGACAAGAGGATCACCTTCAAGCTCCTCACCCACGCACACAAAGCACTCCACAACGCCGGACCAGCCTACCTGAACAGCAGACTCAGCTTCCACACCCCCACCCGCCAGCTCCACTCTGCCAGCCTCGCCCTCGCCGCTGTCTCCCGCATCCAATGAACGACCTCCGGCGGCAGATCCTTCTCCTACCTCGCTGCCAAGACCTAGAACACCCTCCCTACCCACATACAGTAGACCCAAGACCTACTCGCCTTCAGAAGACTCCTCAAGACCTGGCTCTTCGAGCAGTAGCAGCACCTCTTCAACCCCCCCGCGCCCCTCCCCCCTTCAGTGCCTTGGGACCCTCACGTGTAAGTAGCGCCCTTTACAAGTACTCTGATTGATTGATTGATTGATTGATTGATTGATTGATTGATTGAGATTCTGGGGTGTATAGGGGCCGATTCATAGAACTAACTCAAGACAAAATCCTAAACTTACTACTGTTGTTATTCACAGAAGGCATTTAGTAGTCTTAAATTAGGATTGTGTCTTAAATTAGGATTTTGTTCTAAATTAGGATTTTGTCTTAAATTAGGATTTTGTCCTAAGTTAGGATTTTGTCTTAAATTAGGATTTTGTCTTAAATTAGGATTCTGTTCTAAATTAGGATTTTGTCTTAAATTAGGATTTTGTCTTAAGGTAACCTTAAAACAAACTTAAGTTAAACTTAAGTTTAACTTAAAACAAAATCCTAACTTAAGACAAAATCCTAACTTAGGACAAAATCCTAATTTAGGACAAAATCCTACCTTAAGACAAAATCTTAACTTAAGGCAAAATCCTTATTTTGGACAAAATCCTTACTTAATGCCTTCTGTGAATACCAAAAGTAGTAAATTTAGGATTTTGTCTTAAGTTAGTTCTGTGAATCGGGCCCTAGATCTTTATAAAATCGCATAAATTCATTGAGAATGTCCTGATCCTTATGAATGAGAGTACCATCTGAGGAATAAATAGAGTCGATTTAAGATAATTCGCCAGAAGTTTACCAATTTTATCACATCCTCCATAATATCGAGCACTGCTATGAAGAAGAATAGAAGACGCATTATCAGTAGTAGCTTTATTAAAGTTCAATTTGGCACGGACAAGATCCTGTAAAATAGAGTCTGATGGTGAGGTGTAGTATTTTTTTCTCTAGAGCCTTAATATTTGCTAGAGTAATTTTATGCTGTTGGAGGAAACTTTTCTTTTTTTGTGAGACAAAGCCTTTGATGAAGCCCCTAGCCGTTGCTTAAAAGAGTCCCATAACAAGCAGGGGGAAGTATTATGATTATTGTTCAGTTCAAAAAAATCTTTAGCAAAAGAGGTGAATGAGGAAGAAAAAAGAGGGTCTAGAACAGAGGTCTTCAAACTTTTGTAGGTTGAGCCCCCCGGCTGAATTCTTTTAGATGTTGGGCCCCCCCACCACTTGACAGAAATTTCTGGACTCGACCGCCATGCGCGCATTCCGGGCATATTCAGCGAATAACATTCAATACAATAAGAGTGTTTAGTAAACTGCAGGTTTGTGAGTGGGTGTGGTGAAATGACAGAGGCTTATTACACAGCTCAAAACACCACTTTCCAAGATAAAATGTGTGCAAATAGTTTTTACTAGGATGCTTTGTTTTACACATGACATGGATTGATAATAACACCACGAACATAAATGTGACAGGTGTGCCTGTTTTTCAGAGACTGTCAATCTGTGGATGGATTTTTGCTACGGCCATCCTCAGGTGTTGCCCAACATCCGGTCTTGAACGGTACTAAGGGCCCGATGTGGGTAGGCAAATACTGGTCGGTAACGGAGGAAATTCGGTATTTTCGTCCGTTACCGACCAGTATTTTTTTGGGGGATGTAGGGGCATGTTAAAATACAGATTCGGTCATTTTACCGATTCGGTAAAATACCCACTCTGTAAAATTACCGAATCTGTATTTTGACATGTAGGTAGCACTTAATCAGTGCTACAGGGGTTTAAGAAGTCATTATTTACCACCAACTAAAAGTTGGTGGTAAATAATGAAAACCCCTCAAAAAGCTTTTTTTTGCATTTTAAACAGTGCCATGTTGCAGACATACATGCCCTAAGGGCATGTATGTCTGCAACATGTGCACCCATGCACAATTGAGGTGTGCACCAGGGTGTCAAAGTGACACCCTGCCACCCTTCAATGTTTACCCCTAGTACCGAATCGGTATTTACCGATTCGGTAATTGACATTCATTCCTATGGGCCTACAGGCCCATAGGAATGAATGTCAATTACCGAATCGGTAAATACCGATTCGGTAATTACTGAATCATTCCGATTCGGTAATGAAATCGGTAAAATTACCTAAATCCCAATTGCCAGTTCTTAAATACCGAATCGGTATGATTCGGTATTTAAGAATCGGTAATCTGGGATTACCTACATCGGGCCCTTAGTCTTTAATACTGCAAGTGCTTAGAACCCAATCTCACATAAATAGGACGAGCTGAAAGGCAAGAGAGTTTTGATAGCAGTTTCTGCCAAAGCTGAATATTCTGCAGACAGTTTCAGCCAAGACAGGGTCTGTAAGGGAGAAAGTGTTGTCAGATGTTTCGAGCACTCCCTAGCTCAGAGTTGGTACACCAGCAACAAATCTTCTCTAGAAATCAACAAACATTTTAGGCAGCATTATAATGGGATAATTGCCCACCAACCAGTTATGGATCTGAAGACATTTGAAAGTCCACAGAGAAGGCGCTGAACAAATTACCTCATTGAGAATTCCTTAGTGGTACAATAAGTTGCTTGCCTGAAGTAGTGGGGGTTTGGGACACGTCAGGCTTATGTTTACAAAAAATAGAACTAATAATGCATTAATGATGTTGTCTAGTTTACTTCCGAGTAATGTTGTCTGACAGACTTTGTGATGGCAGGGACATGTTAGGGATTTTGGGTGCCCTGGGCTAAAACTATTTTGGGGGCCCTTGTTCAGTACAGGTTTGAGTTTAAATGATTTATTTTCAGCTCTGCCATACCCTATTTGAAATGAAATGAATGAATGAATGAAATGAAATTTATAAATGTGCTACTAAGCCCGAAGGCATCAAGGCGCCTAACCAAAAAAGCAATCATTAAAGGCAAATCCAGAGCTAAGGGTAGGCTATGGCAAATAGCCACGTCTTGAGGGCCCTCCTAAAAGCTTGCATTGAGGGTAGGGATTTAGTTTCAGCCGGCAGGGTGTTCCACAGCTTTGGAGCCAGACTCGAAAAGGCTCTGCCACCCCACTTGGCTCTACGAACACGTGGGACTGATAACAGGGATTTATTAGCGGAGCGCAGAATTCTGGAAGGGGTATAAGGAACCAACAGGTCCTTTAGGCCTCCAGATCTGTTAGTAGCCAAAGCCCCATAGATCAAACACAGGGACTTAAAGGAGATCCTGGCCTCAATCGGAAGCCAATGCAATGTCTTTCTTGCAGCAGTGGCTAAAGCTCGCCTAGGTAGATCCAGTACAAACTTGGCGGCGGCGTTCTGCACCATTTGAAGTCGCAGTAACAGACCCTTGTTTATGCCTAAATATAAGGCATTACAATAGTCAAGTCTTGAGCCTATTAATGCTATTACAATTTGCTTTCTGGCTTGTGGGTACAGGTAGTGTTTAATCTTCCGCAAGATGTTTATTATGCCCCAGCATGTGGAGATAGTCCTGTTAACTTGCTGACCCATCCCCAGGGTAGGATCAATCATGACTCCTAAGTTTCTGGCCAGGGCAGTGGGTGTCGGACACACGCCCAAGGATGTAGGCCACCATTCCGCCGACCAAATGTCCTCCTTTCCTCCGAACACCAGAATTTCTGTCTTCTCGCCATTAAGCTTCAATGAATTGCAAATCATCCATTGAGCAACTGCCTCCATACAGTGTCTAAAATTGGAGGCAGCGGAGATGACAGGTTGGGCGAGAGACATCAATATCTGCGTGTTGTATTTAGCCAGGCTACTAATGATGCACGGGCACTGTAGTCGAAATTCTAAAAGCGTTTACAGCTAATATCCAGAAATAGTGATGTGTTTTCACTGTTGTAACAAAGCACCCACCCACTAATTTTACAGTGAATAATATCTGTGATATCCTCCAATTTCTCATATGTGAGGACCCGCTTGGATCTAACTTTTTTATGGTTACCTTTTTTATGGTTGTTGCATGAAACAAACACATTTCTCCACAAATAGTAATAGACTACCTCACATCAATTACATAAAAAGAAATTAAACAAAAATGTATTTGCAAGAATCTGTTTAGGAATTATTCCAGTCCATCAGGGCAAAAACAGAGCTGTCTCTATCAAGGGGCCCCTGGAAGGCTGGATTGTAGTGCATTTAGATGTCTCCTTTTGTAATTTAGGACAAAAACCTTAATGGGGCACGAAATGCCCATACTTGTGTACAGGGGTGAGTGAGGCGACCATATGAATTTGGGTGCACATGTTAGTGCAGAGTGGGACGAATGAATGTATGGTTAGTGGTGGGCTTATTTGAGTGAGATTGCAGATTGAACAGTGAGGGGGACAGGTGAGTGAAGTGTCACGAGTGCAGGTTGAGTAGTGTGCTTGTGTGACTACCGGGTGAGGTACAGGGTGAACAGCGCAAGTGCATTGTGAGCGCAGAGTGATCACTGTGAGTGGAGGGGAAGTGGGTGAATGATGTGAGAACATGGTGATCAGTGTGAGTGCAGGGTGAGTGGGTGAATGGTGTGAGTGCATGGTGATCAGTGTGAGCGCATTGTGATCGCTGTGAGTGCAGAGTGATCACTGTGAGTGGAGGGTAAGTGGGTGAATGGCGTGAGTGCATTGGGATCAGTGTGAGTGCTGGGTGAGAGTGAAAGTGAAGGGCAAGAATGGGGAGTGAGTGGTCTGAATGCAGGGTGCATTCATAGACACTTAAAGTAACTCAGCATGTTATTGACGGCAGGCAGAGTAGGGTTTCAAATGTGTTAAACTATTGCTATTATGGCAGTAACCAGGGATCAGGGTGGAGCAAATAAATAATGTGCTAATCCCTCAACAAAGTTCCAGTCTTATGATTAGGGTTGCCAGCTCATTATTTTGATGTCACAGACGGTATAAAATAAGCAGTCACCTAAAGCTGTATTTTCAGCACTTGTCTGTGCATACGTTGAACAGCAAATATAAATAGAAAGAACTTTTGTTTTCTAGAGCTGCATGAATGATCCATGACTGATAATAAAAGGGAACAAAGATAGAAAAGTCACATTACAAATTAATCAACAAAAAGAAGGAGGGACCGAGAGCCCGTTAACATTACAAATTAATACATACTTTTTATTTATAACCATATTAAGCTGTTTAAACAACACATGGCTGGCCATCATTTTGCGCACCTGCCTATGTAATTTTAAAAGAAACTTCAGGGACGTTTTAAGGATTTTGGGGCCTGTGGGCCAAATGTATTTTTGGGGCCCCTGTTCGGACCAGCTTTGATTTTATGATCCAGTCTCAGCTCCTTCATGCCTTCTTTGGTCAAATACTAAATGTGTGTACATCGGCTATTCAGGGATAGTGATGTGTGTTTTCAGTATGTAACACAACAGCAGTACACTAATATTACTGCAACTAATCTGTCACACCCTTCTATTTCTCATATGTGAGGTCATGTATTGATCTAAAATAAACTTTTTATATGGATGTCGCATTACTCATCAGCACATTTTGTCTGCAAAATATCTGTAATAGACTTTTACACATTAAAAATTAATGTTTGAAAAATGCTATTTACAACATCGTGTTTAAAAATGATTCTAAGTCATGAGGGCAAGACTGTAGAAAAGAGCTGGCTCTTTCAACTCCTCCCCCACTCCCACCCCCTTTGAAAGTCTGGGGCCCTGGGTCAGAGCCCACTTTGCCCATGCTTTAAACTTAAACTTCTCTGGAAGCTTTGTCTCCGTTCTGGGAAGAGCTAACTCTCCCAGGAGGGGGTTAATTCACAGAGCGGACAGCTTCAGCTGCAGCGGGAGGCAAGGAGCCTCCTCTGCTAAAACCGAAAGCGTGTCTGTGTGTTTCCTTTCAGATTTAGTAGAGGAGACTCCTTGCCTCCCACTGCAGCTGAAGCTGTCAGCTCTGTGAATTAACCCCCTCCTGGGAGAGTTAACAAGACAAGGGTGTGGAGGGAGCAGATCAAAATCAGCCACAATCAGAGCATGGTCCGAAATGACAATGGGTTCAATAGAGTGAGATAAATGATTTTGAGACAAAGATTGAGAAAGAAAGATAGAGTCTAAACATGAGAGGGAGTTGTGAGGAGGAGAGAAAAAAGAAAATTCAATAGTATTAGGGTGAGAGAGCCTCCAAGCATCCACGAGGTGTGATTGGGAAATAGAGTTGAGACATTGTTTATGGGATTTATGAGGAGTGAAGCGTACCTGAGATTTGCGGTCAAGAAAGGGGTCAACAACTTGACTGCAATCATTTCCTAGAATAAAGAGATCCTCTCTAAATTGTATACATTTTTGTGTGATCAGAGGCCAAAAAGAGCAGTCTGGTTGACTAGGGCCATAAACATTAAAAACAGTCAGAGAAATATTATTAATAAGCAATTTAGCTAACAACCATCGTCGTTCTGTATCAACCTCCTGCAAAATGACTTTACAATTCAATTTTTTGTGACAAAAATTAAAACACCATTTTTCTTAGAAGATGAAGGAGAGGCCAAAACTGAGCCAACCCAACCTCTTTTTTAATTGTAATGCCTCTGGTTCTGTAAGGTGAGTCTCTAGTAGGAAAACTAACTCAGGTTATAAGAGGCAAGATGTGATAATATTCTCTGTCTTTTAATTGGGCTAATAAAACCTTTCACATTCAATTAAATAACTCTGACTGTAAAAATATCAATAATAAATAAAAGACAATGCATGCAACAATGAAATTATGAAGTAAGAGAAAGGAAGAGGAAAAAAGAAGAAGAGATAACTTGTCGAAGTGTCAAGGAGAAAGGAAAAAATTTTAAGAAGTCATATGAAGAAAGAAACATATAAGAAAAAGGATGCAATACCACAAAGAAAAGAAAGGGGAAAGATACAATAAAGAGGGAAGAATAGAAGGGGAGAAAGATTAAGAGTAAGAGAAGACAGAACATGTCAAAAATGACGACAGTGGTACGTACCTTATGGATAACAAATGGAAGAATGAGAGGCGGCAACGGACAACGAAAATAGCACACCCAACAAAGGGAAACACACCAGGACACCAATTAAACATGAACAGGAGCGGGAACATAAAGAGGAACACAGTAAAAAAAAATCAATGAACCTGTAAAAGGAAACAAAGAGTTATGCAGGTAAGAGCAACAAGAACTTTGGAACCAAAATAAAATAAAACTATAACAACAGAATCAATGAAGTAGCACAACAAAAGAAGCAATAAAGTCAAGTTCCAGAAGGAGGAGCGACAATCTCCATCTAAGCAGCAGAATGAGACTGAATAAACCTTCTGAGATCAGCCGGATCTTCAAAAGTGGAAGTCTTGTTTAAGAAGGTAACCTTAAACAGGCATGGGTGAAAAAACCATATCGTGCACCCAAGGAGCGAAGTGCCGTACAAAGATCATGAAATTATTTTCGCCACTTGGAGGTGGCTGAAGAAACATCCAGAGAAATAAATACTTTTGTGCCATACCAAGCCAGTTGCTTTTCGGATTTAACGGCATCCAGCACCTGTAGGTCTGTGAATTGTAGAAATAAAAGAATATTCCATGAGGTTTAAATGGAGCGACTGAGAAGGATAAACGTGGACCCAGTCTATGTGTTCGTTGTGTATTAAATTTGGTCAAAGAAGGGAAACCCAAGAACTGTGGCAGAAAGGAAGTAAAGTATGCAACAGGGCCATCCCCTTCAAGGCCTTCAGGAAGCCCGCAAATGCAGAAGTTATTGCAACAGTTTCTATTTTTCAGGTCTTCGGTCGATCTTCTCAGTTGTAGGACCTCTTTCTTCAAGGAGGAAGTTCTAGAAGATGAATCCTGTACCTTGTTAAAATGCTGCTCCACCACAGTGAGTCGGGACTCCATAGATGACCATTTGTTATCCAAGGTCTGTAGGCAAGAGTTAGTTTCCTCAATGAAGGGTTGGAGGGCGCGGATTTCCTCCAAAACAATATCCAAAGAAACCGAAGTGACAGATTTAGGAGGGGAGGGGGGGATCCTTTTTGAGTCTCCTAACTGTAGCTGAAGGTAATTGTGTTTTATATGCCATGGTCGTAAGAGCAGCTGTGTTATTAGAAGAAGCCTCTTGCATCAAAACCTCAGGTAGATGTGAGGAATTGTTTGGAGCAGTAGAGTTGGTACAATAAGCTGCAGGAGCATTGGACTTCTGTCTCTTGGTATTATGGAGTAAGTATTTGCTCCTACCCATGAAACGTGGTATGAAAAGATCAGGAAGAGGCTATGTAGATAGACATCATACAGGGAGTGGGCAAAATTACCTCACAAATTACAGCAAATCCGATATATAATTAGACCCTCCAATATTGAGAAATGCTCAGTCAAAGAAAATGTGCGCAAGGTCAAGAAAAACGTCGAATTGCCTTCTAAAGTGCCATGTGAGGAGATTTTGAAGAGAAAGAGCTGAAGGAAGAAAAACAAAATGGCGGGCGCTACGCAGCTAAAGAGTCAACTGTAATTTCTGTTATGTTTCCATGAAAATGAGGGATGTAGAAGGTAGCATCCTGTAGGGCAAGTTTCCGATTCAGAAATATGCCACATATTGTTAGGAGAAACGCTGGTACCGCTCAAAAAGGAACCGAGAAGTCCGGCGCGATGCGGATCTCAGACCTTAGGCGGCCAACATGGGTCGCGATGCGCGCAAATCTTCAGGGCTTAGGCGATTTATAACTGAGTCTGCTCCAGGGATAGGTCTGAATAGGATATGGGTAAGGTGGGTTTGTAGTATTTTGAGAGGCTAGTGAATGGGATAGGGAATTCCAGCTTATGGCTAAAGAGCCTTTGTAGCGGGGACTGAAAATATCCTAAAATACCCAAAGACAAGTGGAATGTGCAGAATAGCTTGGAATAATGGGATTAGAAACTGTTCTCCCAGTGTTCTGCATTACAAAACAGAGTTCACCCTTACCTCCTACACATGGAGCCATTTTCACAGTTTTGCATACATTCTCTTAGGCCGCATTTTAGGGTTTCCATTGTATTTCCAATTTCCATAATAGTTTAGTGCGCCTGTCCATATGTATGTTAGGACTGTGAAATATGGTGAACGTCAGTGGATGATATCTAATCCCCAATGTTCCTTATTTTGTTACAGTTATGTTCCAACGATTTTGATTTTAATAAATTGCCTTAGCTTCGTACAGTCTACGTTCAACTTGTGTGTCATTGTTTTGAAAATCCCTACTTTTGATCCTAAATTAATATGAATGATCCTCTCCAGGTGCACAGGGTGGGTCAGTTGCCCGAGCTCTTTTGAAATGCCCCGGCTTTGCAGTCAGAGCGGTCACCAGGGATGTCAGCAGGCCTGCTGCCATTGCACTGAGGGACCTCGGAGCAGAGGTTGTGAAAGGAGACCTGGATGACAAAGAAGCTGTGGAGAGGATATTAAAAGGAGTCTATGGAGCATTCCTGGTCACCAACTTCTACACCTGTAAAGAGAAAGAAATCACCCAGGTGAGCAAGTATTGTAACTTCTGTTGTAACACTTCAAATTAGACCGAAATTGATGGACAATTATAATGCTATGTTGAGTACACTTAATTAAAACCATCACAGTAAAACAGAATAGATAACATAAGAGCACACAAAGAAATCAAAAAAAGAATATGTTATGATAAAATGCAAAACTGCTGCATTCTGGCCCTCGATCACAGGAACTAGAAGAAATGGTTAATCACAATAGCAGCCTTTGTTGAAAAGATCACTTTTGTCCAGTGTGTTATAGCCCAATACAAAACATCTCATTACATCGCAAAGCAATTTGTGATTGCTTCTGCGATGGTGGCCCAAAGGATATCACAGACACAACTGTCAGTCCACTCTCAATCGAGGGCAAATACACAATGAATGAGCAAAGTCCTCCATTTTATACCGACATAAGCAGCAGCATCGACATGGATACTGATGAGATTCACTGCATCTCTCTACTAGTTGTAATCCTGTCCATAACATACAACAAGAATAAAGGTTAAAGTCTGATTAGGCGTCAGTTGAACTTCACTTTAATTCACACGTTTACACTCTGCTCCTTTCACTCACAAATTGCACTCATATGGGGTACGACACAAAACATCCAAGAGCTTCTCCTATGTTAGGAGTTGTAGCCCACACTACAACTATTGTTGTGGTGTGAGGAGGAACCCTATGCAGCAGCATGCCCTTATGGTGGTTGAGGGTTCGTGTCCTTAAAAAATATTCTGTCAGAGACACTGACAGTCAGCTGAACTCTTGCTGTCGAATCTACTTTCCAGACCGGATATATTGTGTATATTCATAAGCCTACAGCATGAAAGCCTTTTAAATTATTTTGCCAGTTTTATGTGCAAATGATCAGGAGTGACATAGAACGTGGGGGCCTCTCTATGCTGCCATGCTTGGCATTGGTGACAGGGATAGGTCATCACCTCTAAAAGAAGGGATGACTTTGGAAGCCAGGGCCCCCACTTAGACAAGAAGAACCAAAGAGGGCCCATGGGTTGAGCGATTAGGCATGCAGTATTGTTGTCCATGGGCGTAGGAGACACTAAATTTCTGGGGGGGACAGGGACAACCTTGTGGACTTTCCATTGACCCTATACAAATCGACCATTGTGCGAGACCGTACGCGCGTTAAACGTATACAATCGCATAGTTATGAAGAGAAATATTGAGAAAGGCAGGCAAGTAGTCACAGTCTGCAAGTATGCTTTATTTTTATTTACATTCACAATAAAGACCAAATGGGAAAAAAATATGTATATGAATCTTGCATCTTCATGCACCAAGAAAATAAAGGCGTGACAAAAAAAGGAATAATAAACTAAACGCTCTTAGCGACATTCCTACATCTCAAAATGCAATCGGACAAATTAGAAATAGTTTTTCTTGCTGCAGGAATCTGTTTTAGAATTATGAACTTTATTTTGAAAAGCCAAATAATTTCTTGCGCCGTTCATTGCATGTAAATGTAAATGTATAGGCATTTATATAGCGCACTACTTACCCGGAGGGTCCCAAGGCGCTTCGACCGCTGCAAAACCCTTCCTGGCTTCCCTGAGAGATGGTCCGTTAATGGGTATCTCCAGGGTGAGACCAGGCATCCCCGGCGGTCTGGTGGGGCCGTTAGTGAAGATGAGGCAAGCTAATGCCCAGAGTTGCCGAGTGTGATCGCTGATCAGAGTGGGCACCGAGGCGAGAGAATTTTCGAGTCCGCTGACCCTGGTCCAGAAACCTGCCGCGCCGGGAATCGAACCCTGGTCCCGGGCCGTCCTCTGCTCTTGGGTCTGCCGCCTCTAACCAGTGAGCCACACTACTATTGCAGAGTCCATCATCTCTCTTATGTTGCTGCAAAGTGGAGGGCCCTTTGCAAAGGTTGACTGTCACCTTTCTCATTGCTGCATTTGTATGTTACACTGGTACTAACGAGGCAAAATCTTTGCAGAGACTGTAGGTATGTGTAAAAATGTCAAAATTCACTGGAAGTAACTTATTCCTTAAATTATTAATTGTTCCCCTAAATTAAGAATTTTAACCAAAACTAAAGTCATGTGTTTTTCACATGTCTTATAAAAACACATGTAATGTGTGTCACAGAACATATCCAATCACAACAGGATTTTGGTTTTCTGGATCATTCTATTTTTTCATGTCAGCTGATTTCATTGCTGTTTTAGTAGTAGTAATTCGCACCACCCCCTTCCCGGACGATGTCACTGTCATGTCCTACCTGTGAAATAAGACCAATTAAGTACGGAATGGCAAGTTTCACTGTCGTCTAAGCTGCATGCCAATACATTTAGTTCACAGCAGCACCAACCCACATGGCTGGGCTTCACCTTTGAGGCTTTTGGATACAACGCAAGGGTGGGCAAAGGGACTAAAGTGATGAGCTCAAGAAAAAGGCCAGATACCAAGGAACAGGAAAACGTGGCTGAATACCAGCACAGTCCCACTTTCCTTTGCAGTGTAGGGTGTTGCAGTGACGAACAGCCTACAATAACACCAGTGTCTGTGGGGGGCTGCTTGCATTCTTGGGTCTGTGCTGAGCACCCCCAGCTGCTCAGAGGCCCCAGCTGACGTGGTGTTATGTACTGGAGTCTGTCACCAGGCAATGCCGGGCCTAGACAGGCTGAAAGACATGAAACCTATTGAGTGCAGTGCATTGAAGGGTGAATGATGTCTGTGTGAGTGCAGGGTGAGCAGTGTGCCTGTGTGAGTCCAGGGTGAGTGATGTCTTTGTGAGTATAGGGTGAGCAGTGTGCCTGTGTGAGTCCTGGGTGAGTGATGTCTGTATGAGCGCAGGGTCAGCAGTGTGCCTGTGTGAGTGATGTCTGTGACAGTGCAGGGTCGGTGATGTCTGTGTGAGCGCAGGGTGAGCAGTGTGCCTGTGTGAGTCCAGGGTGAGTGATGTCTGTGTGAGTATAGGGTGAGCAGTGTGCCTGTGTGATTCCTGGGTGAGTGATGTCTGTGTGAGCGCAGGGTCAGCAGTGTGCCTGTGTGAGTGATGTCTGTGACAGTGCAGGGTCGGTGATGTTTGTGTGAGTGCAGGGTGAGCAGTGTGCCTGTGTGAGTCCAGGGTGAGTGATGTCTGTGACAGTGCAGGGTTGGTGATGTCTGTGTAAGCGCAGGGTGAGCAGTGTGCCTGTGTGAGTCCAGGGTGAGTGATGTCTGTGTGAGTGCAGGTTGAGCAGTGTGCCTGTGTGAGTCCAGAGTGAGTGATGTGGATGGGTGAATGCTGGTTTAGTGATGTGTCAGGGAAGGGTGAGTAATGGGTCTATGAGTGCAGTGTGACTGTGCCTATGCGAATGCAGGGAGAGAGATGTGTCTGTGCAAGTGCAAAGAGACTTGTCTGGCTACTCCCAGAGTTGTATTGGCCAACATACCTCTTACTCAAATGTGCTTAAGAATGCACTATTTGCCCACTCTTTTTTCAAAATGTTCTCGTGGGAGAACCCCCGAATCCCCCATAGGTGGTTGGGCCTTGCTCGCTGCGCGCGCTCGTCACAGTGCAGTATTTACGCCCCACCACTTTCAAATGTCACCAGCCGCCCATGCCTTTTAAATGAAAATACACTATGAAAATTACAGTGTAGGCATAAGGTGATCACATATCATTTCACACACTGACAAATCTGAATACACAATGTAATACAGCAATGTCTAGCACCATCCCCTAAATGAATATTAAAAAAAACCTTTTGACCTAATGTCAGATGTGTCAGTACGAATCTAGTTATACTGAAAACATTGACAGTCTTAACTATCACAGTAGTTTAAGGAAGAAAGTCTTGAAAATGTCCAAAAGGCTTCCTCAGAGTTCTTAAAGAACACTACAGCACGTCAACACAGAGAATTATATAAGTGTCCAATCTGCGGCTGGGCTGCGCCGCGCCGGGACCGAGAAGAGACCTGCACCTGGTGTGCCCAGAGAACCAAAGGTGTGTGCGGAGCTGCGACTGTGTGAGGTGACCTGGGGCCGCGATGTATACACTCACTGCACTGACTGCATGCCAAGAACAACGGTGCGGGACGCTGCTCACAAATGGACAGTGACAAGAATGACAGAACAGAAGGTAGCGCTAGCAACCCCAGCCTATGCGTTAAAAACACACGAATGTCCATTGTCGCACAACAATCTCCAAAATCTTTCCCCATCTTCCTACCTCGCAGATATTTCATTCACCCCTTGAAAGCCTTGTAAGCAGCCGTCTGATTAATTCCCAGTCCTTATGAGGTTAGATTTCTCACGTCCGCGCTCATAAAACTAAATCTACTTTGTAAGCCCCATTCAGATAATTAGAAAAGTATCACATTTAAGCAAGAATATTGAGCCACAATGCCCGTGAATAGCCGAATTTAGAGACCGGCCTGCAAACACTAGTCCGCGGTGACATTTACACAATTCCAATCTAATAATTACAGAAACACAGCGTGAAAGGGCCCTTTGTTATCGGGAGTTATTCAAAGTGCGGAATTAAGACAGAACATACATGGGCACAATTTAAACTAAATGCGACGAGGAGAGGGCTTTCACGCACTATAAATACAAAATAAAACAAAGCAGCACTGGCAGCAGAGGTGAGGGCGAGGCAGAGCCGAGGCTCAGGCTGCACTCCAGACTCCACTCAGTCACAACTTGTAAACCCCACACCCCCACCACTTTCAGTGGTGTAACGAAACTGGAGGGGGCCCCCCTGCAAAGTACATGGAGGGGGCCCCCCACGCATCACTGCCAAGGTGCTAGGTTGCTTATGTGTGACATTTCAATGGCTGAAGTGTGCTTATGCGTGACTTTGCAGTGCCTTATGTGTGACACGTTGAGTGACACTTTATCGCAGGTCAAAGTAGCTGTGCCTGTGTAATAATGTTAATTTCAGAATGTCCTGAGAAACCCTGAAAGAGTGGAGTAAAGGCGTATGTAGGTAGGAATGTGCTTGTTTCCTGCAAAAGGGACAAAGCCTGGTGAGTGTTGCATGTGTCCCAGTCTAAATTATAAAAAATATAAGAAAATACCCCAAGTAGCAGGCTGGCTACACAGGGATTTTGCCAGGATACAACATCTGTAGTAAGCTCTGGTGTCACCATGTGCTGAGTTCAGCCACACATACCTGCAGTAAAAAAAAACGCAACAAGGCTGAGACTGTAACAGCTAGGGGATGGTATGACCAAGATATTACAAACACAAGGAGATGATGGACAGAGCACTGAAACATTTCAGACACTCACCCCCAGTCACAGATCTGGGTTGAATCCATCATCGTTCTTTAGCACACTTCGCCACCCCAGTTCAGAGCCAGCCATATGCAAATCAGTCTTAACCCTATGTGTCATGGGAACTGTCCAGACCGAACTGCCAAGCCAGGTCTTTCCTGGACCGGAATCAAGCATCCTGGGACCGATTTCAGGGTAACACCCCTCATCATCCAGGCTAGCTTGAATCCAGTGGCAAAGTGAGCAAAGGACCCACGTCTCGGCATACCCGTCCCATTCGGGGTGACAAATACAAAAAGAACAATTGAAGGACAGAATACAGAAACAATGTCAGACGTGGGTCCCATGCTCTCCATGCCACTGGAGTCAAGCTATCCTGGCTCAAGGGGGGTGAAACCCCGAAACTGGTCCTAGGTTGCTTGTTTCCAGTCCTAGGAATCCACCCACTGTCATCTCTCATCCACAAACAAACTGGTTGTGTTAATAATGACGTCTTTTTTCAAGCAATGCAGTTAAATATATAAGGGTAGCACTATAACTGCCTTTCCACTTTCTGCCTCCTTTCCCACCACATACTGGAAGTCATCCACCACCATCCATATCTGGGCTCCCCATCCTCTCTCTCCTCCAGCGAGTCTGTATCTTCATGCCCAGTGTGTCAGCCATTCAGACCTGGTGCTTTGGTGAGGAGTCAGCACTTTTATCGCATGAACAAAGTAAATAAACTCTTGAATCTTGCCTCTACAAAGTTAATTGGGGAGTCCGAGCCAAAGGGACAGAAAAAAAACAGAAGCACTCCAAGAAGGACTACAAAGCCTAGTGTGTGAGTGAATTCTGTTTGATCCTTTTTCTATCATTTCTTGTTGCCTCAACGAACACATTAAACAAAATGGTAAACAAAATCTAGCAATAATTGGGGTACATTGGTCCAATCACAGGCTTTTGCCCCAGTGCCACAGCACCTGCTGCACTAATTATCGATGGGCCTGCTCCTTCCTGCAGAATCCAATGATACCGGCCTATGGCCTAGTTGTGTGCGATACAAGTGATATTTGGCAACACCAAGAGAACCCTCATCCCGTGATTTCGGAAACCTTAACCCCTCCTGCCCAGATATCGGATAATTCCTGTCCATTTCATTGGCGCTCTTTTTGACTCACCCCCATATGCAATAAATAAATTGAAGTTTCATTAAAACAACTAGGAGTTTCCCTCAAAACTAGAAAGCCCAGAAGGGTTTGTTGTATGTTTGTGACATGGGTTATTACATCAATGTATTTTGTGGTTTCCCTCTCTGCCACAGCCACAGAACTTTACAGAATGTATTTTACACACGTCACGGTTACAGAGCAGTCCTGGATGTTATCGGCTTGATGAGGATGAGTAGCAGAGACAGCCCCGCTGACATCTGAGCCTGTTTATTGTACATTTGATAAAAAATATCCCCAAAAGGCACGCACGGTCCTGCATCACCACAGTCCTCTCTACCCCACAAACACCCATTGGAGTTTACAGATACAACATGCAGAATCTTTGTGTTTTCCCAAAGGCACTGACTCCATTGGTTGTTCTGCAAGGGCTGGGTTACCTGTGTTCATCTGACAGCCTTTCCAGATTTTTAAGGCTCATAGTCTATTTTAGGGGCAGATACAGAACCTTTTCACCTAACACAATTCATTGGCCATCCTATGAATATTTGCCAGCTACCTTTACAGGAACCTTTCACATATGAAAATAAAAAATGTTCAATAAAAAAAAGCTGTGCAATATTGTAGGGGGTGGCTGTTTTGAATTGGGGTGGGAAGCTGTGAAGTATTTCCTTTGCAAATTTCTCAATTCCTGAGAAAACTATCATTATTACCAATTGTAGTTGTATGTTGGTTTTCAAGTTAAAATAAGACATTTGTCAACCAATTAAGTTGCTTAATGGAAAATTAATCTACATGCAATGCACCTTCATTTTTAGTTCCAACTACTGCTTTCAAAGACATGTTTCGTTTTGTGGGTAAAATGACACCACTAAACGTTAATGAAACAAGAACCTCCTAGTTGGGCAAGTAGGCCAATAATCTGAATCTACGGAGACTTTGCTCATGTAATAAAAAATGCGCTACCCGTGCTTTGATGTGCCTGAATAAAATATCAGGGATTTCTGATATCCAATACTGTCAGTATACAAGAGAATTTCGTTTCAGGCTTTGGCTTACTTGAAATTTTACAGTGTTCTGCTGCTGATTTTCAGCAGAGCCCACTGTGCAGATGCTCTGGGAGCTGGGACGGCTGACCTGCCTAGTTCCTGCTGCTGCAATCTGGGTGTTCAGTCCAGGCTGCCAACATGTGCCCTATGCTCAGAGTTCACCCAACCCTGGAGAAAGGGATGAGCAGAGTTCTGGGTGCAGCGCTTACCTTCTCACTTAAGAGCTGGCTCTCAACATGCTGCTGATGCTGAGACAGCCGTCCCTGCATCTGGTACACGTGGTCGCCCGGGTGTGGCAGTGACACTGCTGTTAAGTTTCTGGGCTCTCAAGGCACCACCCATTACATCCTGTTCCGTCAGACAGCACGATTCAATCACAGCAGCACAGGGGTCCCGGATTCGAACAAGATGTGACAAAAGGCATGATAGAAATAAAATTGTAACATCCGGGTCCAGAGACGAATTCCATGGCAAACATAGTAATCTGTCTCTGGGCCGGCTTGTACACCCCTGGAAACATTTAAATGTGTAAACAGACGAGCTGTGAATGCGCACTTGCCGGAATGACTCTCCAAAGCTCCTTTACAAAGGGACAGGGGCCCAAATGCGTGATTATCTTTTTAGGTCAAGCAGACGTACTCTCAATGCGTGAGCATTGAGAGTGTCTGCTACAGACCTAATGTGGCTCGTATTTAGGAAAGTGGACACGACTCAGACGCGCGCTTTTGCAGTCTCAGTTTTGACCGCGGGAGCGCGCGTCTGAGCCGCGCTTGCGCAGAGTAACTCACAGCCCCTGCTCACACACAGACACAGCCAGCCCCCACCCCTCTGCATGCACGCACACACACACAGGCGCTTGCGCACACACACACACACACATACACACGCTGCCGCCCCCCACCCCCCACCCCCCCGCATACACACAGACACGCAAGCACGGAGCCCCACTCACCGGGACACAGCCAGCCCCCACCCCTCTGCATGCACGCACACACACACAGGCGCGCGCACACACACACACATACACACGCTGCCGCCCCCCACCCCCCCCTGCATACACACAGACACGCAAGCACGGAGCCCCACTCACCGGGACTTCTACTCCGTAGGACTCTTCTGACGTCAACGGGCACAGGGACACCGGCACTCTGCTCCTTGACTTCCCGGGCGGATGCCAGCTGCACGCAGGGCTCTCCTCTCTCTGCACCGGAGCCATGCGCCAGCCACTGCAGCCTGCCTCCTGGGAAGCTCCGGTCGCGTGTCCGGCCCCGCCCCCGTCCCAACAAAGGTTGCCTGGCTTCCTGGTATCGTAACGCTGTTTATATCTTTGACAGGTCACATGACCCAGCTAACCTATCCAATTCTGGGAGCATCCACGTGACTAAGATAATCTCAAGATAATTGTTACGATCATTGAGTTATTTAATAGATATCGACCACTTGACGGGTTGCCTTCACAATAACTATTGTTTGTCGAAAACCCGATATGCTTAGAAATACCCAATCTTTGTCGACTTTTGTTTCGACGTTACACCCAAGATGACGCTACTCACATTCACTGGAAGGTCACATGACGTAGCCAACCAATCCGAAGATGTGACATTGTTTAAAAGAGCACTTCGATGTAGGTTAATTTGATTGCATCTCCGTGACTTTGTCGGCTGAAGCATGCCTTTTTCGATTTTGACAAACAGACTAATTAGTAAGTACTTGTATCTAGCCATTACCGGCATGTTATCTTCATTCTCGCCTGCCGACATAAATCTGTCTTTACATTTGGGCGGCGGCTTAGATTTGCTGATATAGCAACCGCGCATCTGACATGCTCTGTGCTTACTAATGCTGGCGTTTTTATTCAACGCTATTACACTGAGCTGCTCTCTGAAACCGAATAATCTTGCGAAAAATCTAGCTAGTTCCGGCATGTTATTTTCACTCTCGCCTGCCGGCAGAAGCTTGGTTTTACAATTGGGCTGCTGTTCAGATTTGCTGATAGAATAACCGCGTATCTGACATGCTCTGTGCTTACTAATGTTGACGGTTTATTCTTAAGCTTAATGTTGTAAGAAACACTATTACACAGAGTAGCTCTTTGAAACTGTAAAATCTTGTGCAGTACCAGCGGTATTGTTTCGAACTGTTATGCATAATATCAAATTAGCAGTGTGATTCATATTCACTATATGTCCATGTTACTAGTCAACGAGTGGAGTTTATATGGCTTAAACAACCATTGATTCGCTATGAAACAATGTGAACACTGAAGTCCTACCATTGTTCCTAAAAGGTTGGGTGCCTTAACGCATAACTTACTCTCAGTTGACACCGACTTTTTATATAGTATTTGTACTGACTGGTTGTTTAAATGTAAATCATTCCATATCAAGCCGTGTGCTTCCAGCCTGCAGGCGGCTGCACCGCTCTGCGACCAGGCGTTTGAAGCCCATGTTTTGGGCCAAGCAGTACCCTGTCACATATAAACACAGCCACGTGTATTGGAAATAGATAAAACAACAGAATGCATCTTGTGACCCTAGAACTGGATGTACAGACGATTCAAGGGCTTCCAAGGGGTTTATAATCCTGCAGTGCCGGTCTAAATCTAGCTGCTATGAAGTGCAGGTGCGTCATTCATGCTGAAGTAACCAGGGCCTTCCACACATTGGACACTGCGCTGCCTCACACACACTGCGCTGCCTCACACACACTGCGCTGCCTCACACACACTGCGCTGCCTCACACACACTGCACTGCCTCACACACACTGCGCTGCCTCACACACACTGTGCTGCCTCACACACACTGCGCTGCCTCACACACACTGCTCTGCCTCACACTCACTGCGCTGCCTCACATACACACTGCCCTCCCTCACACACACTGCCCTCCCTCACACACACTGCGCTGCCTCACACACACACTGCGTTGCCTCACACACACACTGCGCTGCCTCACACACATACTGCACTGCCTCGCACACACACTGCGCTGCCTCACACACACACACACACTGCGCTGCCTCACAAACACAGTACGTAGCCACACACTGCTGTGTGTCACTCACACTGTCCTATCACACACACTGCGCTGTTACACACACACTGCCCTGTGACACACACACTGCACTGCCTCACACACACCGTGCTGCATCACGCACACACTGCGCTGCCTCACACACACTGCGCTGCCTCACACACACTGCGCTGCCTCACAGACACTGCGCTGCCTCACACACACTGCGCTGCCTCACACACTGCGCTGCCTCACACACTGCGCTGCCTCACACACTGCGCTGCCTCACACACACACACAAACACTACGTAGTCACACACTGCTGTGTGTCACTCACACTGTCCTATCACACACACTGCACTGTTACACACAAACTGCACTGTGAGTCACACACTGCACTGCCTCTTACACACACTGCCCTGCTACACACTACACTGCCCTGCTACACACTACACTGCCTCACACACACACTGTGCTGCCTCACACATGAACTGCACTGCCTCACACACGCACTGCCTCACACACTGTGCTGCCACTCACACACTGCGCTGCCACACACAAGCTGCCTCACACACACACACACGCTGCCTCACACACACACACTGTGCTGCCTCACACACACACACTGCCTCACACCCACACAATGTGCTGCCTCTCACACACACACACACACACACACACACACACACACACAGTGCGCTGCCTCACACACACACTGCGCTGCCTCACACACACACTGTGCTGCCTCACACACTGCCCTGCCTCACACACACTGCACTGCCACATAATTACACAGCTCTCAATGCAACATACACTCCAAATACCACTCAGTGCCACATAATTATATGCCACATAATTACACTGCACTCAATGCAACATACACTCCAAACAATACGACTCAGTGCCACAAAATTACATGCTATATAATTACACTGCACTCAATGCAACATACACTCCAAATACCACTCAGTGCCACATAATTACACGCCGCATAATTACACTGCACTCAATGCAACATACACTCCAAACAATACGACTCAGTGCCACAAAATTACACACAACACAATTACACTCTACTGAATACAACATACACTCCACACAATACCACTCAATGCCACATAATTACATGCTACATAATTACACTGCACTCAATGCAACATACATTCCAAATACCACTCAGTGCCACATAATTACACGCCGCATAATTACACTGCACTCAATGCAACAAACACTCCAAATACCACTCAGTGCCACATAATTACACGCCACATAATTACACTACACTCAATGCAACATACACTCCAAATACCACTCAGTGCCACATAATTACAAACCACATATTTACACTGCACTCCATGCAACATACACTCCAAATACTACTGAGTGCCACATAATTACACACCACATAATTACACTGCACTCAATGCAACATTCACTCCAAATCCCACTCAGTGCCACATAAGTACACTCTACTGAATGCAACGCACACTCCACACAAGACCACTCAGTGCCACATAATATGCTACATAATTACACTGCACTCAATGCAACATACACTCCAAATACCACTCAGTGCCACATAATTACTCTACTGAATACAACATACACTCCCCATATTACCACACAGTGCCACATAATTACACCCCATATAATTACTCTTCTCAATGCAACGTAAATACACTCCACATATTACCACTCAGTGCCGTATAATTACACACCTCATACTTACACTACTCAATGCAACATAAATACACTCTATCTATCTATCACACTCACTCTATCCCCATCACTCTATCTATCTATTGCCCTCACTCTATCTTTTACTTCGCCACAGCATCACTCAGCACCACCACAGCATCACTCATGGGAAATACAACTCACTAGGTGCTACCACAGCATCAATGAATGCCACAGCATCACTCGTCGCCACCACAACATCACTCGTCGCCACCACAACATCACTCAGCACCACCACAGCATCAATCTGTGCAACCATTCAACAACTGGTTCAAATTTGTTCTCTCAAAAGTTTAAGCTACTGCTATTATAAATTACAATAACTTTTATTTCAGTATTATTAAAAACTGTAAAAGCCATTGTTATTTGAAATATCAATACATCTAAGTCACGTAAATACAACACATATTGCATTACAAATGCTATAGGTGTCACATTTGCAACAGTTAAAACTATTGGCATTGTAAATGACAAAGCAATTAAGTTTGCTATTTTCAAAACCAACACATAAATAAAAAATGTGTCATTTACAATACCAATAGCTCAAACTTTCCTAATGCGAGACCTATTGCATTGCAAATGCTTGTTTATTGCAGTGATTCGGGACGTGACTTCAAATGCCTTAGGCATGATGCTTATTTACAACAAGGGGTGGTGAGGGACAGAGTCTCTGAATTAAGCAGAAAGCTCTCACCCAGTCAAGAGATCAGGGCTAGATCCAACACCGTTTTTTAGCTCACTGCACCATCCCAGTTTCAGAACCTGGCTGTATGCAAATTAGTCTGTTCCTGTCCCAGTGCATGATGGGAACAGGGCAAACCAAACTACAAAAGCCAATTCTTACACTGGGAAGGAAACAAGCTCCCGGGGACCGGTTTCTGGCATTACAGCCGTCTTCGGCCCGGTTTGCTTGAATCCTGATGGTGCAATGAGCAAGGGTCTCACATCTGAGAATACCCTTCCACACTTAGGGTGGACAAAAATATTTACAACAAGGGGTGGTGAGGGACAGAGTCTCTGAATTAAGCAGAAAGCTCTCACCCAGTCAAGAGATCAGGGCTAGATCCAACACCGTTTTTTAGCTCACTGCACCATCCCAGTTTCAGAACCTGGCTGTATGCAAATTAGTCTGTTCCTGTCCCAGTGCATGATGGGAACAGGGCAAACCAAACTACAAAAGCCAATTCTTACACTGGGAAGGAAACAAGCTCCCGGGGACCGGTTTCTGGCATTACAGCCGTCTTCGGCCCGGTTTGCTTGAATCCTGATGGTGCAATGAGCAAGGGTCTCACATCTGAGAATACCCTTCCACACTTAGGGTGGACAAAAATATTTACAACAAGGGGTGGTGAGGGACAGAGTCTCTGAATTAAGCAGAAAGCTCTCACCCAGTCAAGAGATCAGGGCTAGATCCAACACCGTTTTTTAGCTCACTGCACCATCCCAGTTTCAGAACCTGGCTGTATGCAAATTAGTCTGTTCCTGTCCCAGTGCATGATGGGAACAGGGCAAACCAAACTACAAAAGCCAATTCTTACACTGGGAAGGAAACAAGCTCCCGGGGACCGGTTTCTGGCATTACAGCCGTCTTCGGCCCGGTTTGCTTGAATCCTGATGGTGCAATGAGCAAGGGTCTCACATCTGAGAATACCCTTCCACACTTAGGGTGGACAAAAATATTTACAACAAGGGGTGGTGAGGGACAGAGTCTCTGAATTAAGCAGAAAGCTCTCACCCAGTCAAGAGATCAGGGCTAGATCCAACACCGTTTTTTAGCTCACTGCACCATCCCAGTTTCAGAACCTGGCTGTATGCAAATTAGTCTGTTCCTGTCCCAGTGCATGATGGGAACAGGGCAAACCAAACTACAAAAGCCAATTCTTACACTGGGAAGGAAACAAGCTCCCGGGGACCGGTTTCTGGCATTACAGCCGTCTTCGGCCCGGTTTGCTTGAATCCTGATGGTGCAATGAGCAAGGGTCTCACATCTGAGAATACCCTTCCACACTTAGGGTGGACAAAAATATTTACAACAAGGGGTGGTGAGGGACAGAGTCTCTGAATTAAGCAGAAAGCTCTCACCCAGTCAAGAGATCAGGGCTAGATCCAACACCGTTTTTTAGCTCACTGCACCATCCCAGTTTCAGAACCTGGCTGTATGCAAATTAGTCTGTTCCTGTCCCAGTGCATGATGGGAACAGGGCAAACCAAACTACAAAAGCCAATTCTTACACTGGGAAGGAAACAAGCTCCCGGGGACCGGTTTCTGGCATTACAGCCGTCTTCGGCCCGGTTTGCTTGAATCCTGATGGTGCAATGAGCAAGGGTCTCACATCTGAGAATACCCTTCCACACTTAGGGTGGACAAAAATATTTACAACAAGGGGTGGTGAGGGACAGAGTCTCTGAATTGAGCAGAAAGCTCTCACCCAGTCAAGAGATCAGGGCTAGATCCAACACCGTTTTTTAGCTCACTGCACCATCCCAGTTTCAGAACCTGGCTGTATGCAAATTAGTCTGTTCCTGTCCCAGTGCATGATGGGAACAGGGCAAACCAAACTACAAAAGCCAATTCTTACACTGGGAAGGAAACAAGCTCCCGGGGACCGGTTTCTGGCATTACAGCCGTCTTCGGCCCGGTTTGCTTGAATCCTGATGGTGCAATGAGCAAGGGTCTCACATCTGAGAATACCCTTCCACACTTAGGGTGGACAAAAATATTTACAACAAGGGGTGGTGAGGGACAGAGTCTCTGAATTAAGCAGAAAGCTCTCACCCAGTCAAGAGATCAGGGCTAGATCCAACACCGTTTTTTAGCTCACTGCACCATCCCAGTTTCAGAACCTGGCTGTATGCAAATTAGTCTGTTCCTGTCCCAGTGCATGATGGGAACAGGGCAAACCAAACTACAAAAGCCAATTCTTACACTGGGAAGGAAACAAGCTCCCGGGGACCGGTTTCTGGCATTACAGCCGTCTTCGGCCCGGTTTGCTTGAATCCTGATGGTGCAATGAGCAAGGGTCTCACATCTGAGAATACCCTTCCACACTTAGGGTGGACAAAAATATTTACAACAAGGGGTGGTGAGGGACAGAGTCTCTGAATTAAGCAGAAAGCTCTCACCCAGTCAAGAGATCAGGGCTAGATCCAACACCGTTTTTTAGCTCACTGCACCATCCCAGTTTCAGAACCTGGCTGTATGCAAATTAGTCTGTTCCTGTCCCAGTGCATGATGGGAACAGGGCAAACCAAACTACAAAAGCCAATTCTTACACTGGGAAGGAAACAAGCTCCCGGGGACCGGTTTCTGGCATTACAGCCGTCTTCGGCCCGGTTTGCTTGAATCCTGATGGTGCAATGAGCAAGGGTCTCACATCTGAGAATACCCTTCCACACTTAGGGTGGACAAAAATATTTACAACAAGGGGTGGTGAGGGACAGAGTCTCTGAATTAAGCAGAAAGCTCTCACCCAGTCAAGAGATCAGGGCTAGATCCAACACCGTTTTTTAGCTCACTGCACCATCCCAGTTTCAGAACCTGGCTGTATGCAAATTAGTCTGTTCCTGTCCCAGTGCATGATGGGAACAGGGCAAACCAAACTACAAAAGCCAATTCTTACACTGGGAAGGAAACAAGCTCCCGGGGACCGGTTTCTGGCATTACAGCCGTCTTCGGCCCGGTTTGCTTGAATCCTGATGGTGCAATGAGCAAGGGTCTCACATCTGAGAATACCCTTCCACACTTAGGGTGGACAAAAATATTTACAACAAGGGGTGGTGAGGGACAGAGTCTCTGAATTAAGCAGAAAGCTCTCACCCAGTCAAGAGATCAGGGCTAGATCCAACACCGTTTTTTAGCTCACTGCACCATCCCAGTTTCAGAACCTGGCTGTATGCAAATTAGTCTGTTCCTGTCCCAGTGCATGATGGGAACAGGGCAAACCAAACTACAAAAGCCAATTCTTACACTGGGAAGGAAACAAGCTCCCGGGGACCGGTTTCTGGCATTACAGCCGTCTTCGGCCCGGTTTGCTTGAATCCTGATGGTGCAATGAGCAAGGGTCTCACATCTGAGAATACCCTTCCACACTTAGGGTGGACAAAAATATTTACAACAAGGGGTGGTGAGGGACAGAGTCTCTGAATTAAGCAGAAAGCTCTCACCCAGTCAAGAGATCAGGGCTAGATCCAACACCGTTTTTTAGCTCACTGCACCATCCCAGTTTCAGAACCTGGCTGTATGCAAATTAGTCTGTTCCTGTCCCAGTGCATGATGGGAACAGGGCAAACCAAACTACAAAAGCCAATTCTTACACTGGGAAGGAAACAAGCTCCCGGGGACCGGTTTCTGGCATTACAGCCGTCTTCGGCCCGGTTTGCTTGAATCCTGATGGTGCAATGAGCAAGGGTCTCACATCTGAGAATACCCTTCCACACTTAGGGTGGACAAAAATATTTACAACAAGGGGTGGTGAGGGACAGAGTCTCTGAATTAAGCAGAAAGCTCTCACCCAGTCAAGAGATCAGGGCTAGATCCAACACCGTTTTTTAGCTCACTGCACCATCCCAGTTTCAGAACCTGGCTGTATGCAAATTAGTCTGTTCCTGTCCCAGTGCATGATGGGAACAGGGCAAACCAAACTACAAAAGCCAATTCTTACACTGGGAAGGAAACAAGCTCCCGGGGACCGGTTTCTGGCATTACAGCCGTCTTCGGCCCGGTTTGCTTGAATCCTGATGGTGCAATGAGCAAGGGTCTCACATCTGAGAATACCCTTCCACACTTAGGGTGGACAAAAATATTTACAACAAGGGGTGGTGAGGGACAGAGTCTCTGAATTAAGCAGAAAGCTCTCACCCAGTCAAGAGATCAGGGCTAGATCCAACACCGTTTTTTAGCTCACTGCACCATCCCAGTTTCAGAACCTGGCTGTATGCAAATTAGTCTGTTCCTGTCCCAGTGCATGATGGGAACAGGGCAAACCAAACTACAAAAGCCAATTCTTACACTGGGAAGGAAACAAGCTCCCGGGGACCGGTTTCTGGCATTACAGCCGTCTTCGGCCCGGTTTGCTTGAATCCTGATGGTGCAATGAGCAAGGGTCTCACATCTGAGAATACCCTTCCACACTTAGGGTGGACAAAAATATTTACAACAAGGGGTGGTGAGGGACAGAGTCTCTGAATTAAGCAGAAAGCTCTCACCCAGTCAAGAGATCAGGGCTAGATCCAACACCGTTTTTTAGCTCACTGCACCATCCCAGTTTCAGAACCTGGCTGTATGCAAATTAGTCTGTTCCTGTCCCAGTGCATGATGGGAACAGGGCAAACCAAACTACAAAAGCCAATTCTTACACTGGGAAGGAAACAAGCTCCCGGGGACCGGTTTCTGGCATTACAGCCGTCTTCGGCCCGGTTTGCTTGAATCCTGATGGTGCAATGAGCAAGGGTCTCACATCTGAGAATACCCTTCCACACTTAGGGTGGACAAAAATATTTACAACAAGGGGTGGTGAGGGACAGAGTCTCTGAATTAAGCAGAAAGCTCTCACCCAGTCAAGAGATCAGGGCTAGATCCAACACCGTTTTTTAGCTCACTGCACCATCCCAGTTTCAGAACCTGGCTGTATGCAAATTAGTCTGTTCCTGTCCCAGTGCATGATGGGAACAGGGCAAACCAAACTACAAAAGCCAATTCTTACACTGGGAAGGAAACAAGCTCCCGGGGACCGGTTTCTGGCATTACAGCCGTCTTCGGCCCGGTTTGCTTGAATCCTGATGGTGCAATGAGCAAGGGTCTCACATCTGAGAATACCCTTCCACACTTAGGGTGGACAAAAATATTTACAACAAGGGGTGGTGAGGGACAGAGTCTCTGAATTAAGCAGAAAGCTCTCACCCAGTCAAGAGATCAGGGCTAGATCCAACACCGTTTTTTAGCTCACTGCACCATCCCAGTTTCAGAACCTGGCTGTATGCAAATTAGTCTGTTCCTGTCCCAGTGCATGATGGGAACAGGGCAAACCAAACTACAAAAGCCAATTCTTACACTGGGAAGGAAACAAGCTCCCGGGGACCGGTTTCTGGCATTACAGCCGTCTTCGGCCCGGTTTGCTTGAATCCTGATGGTGCAATGAGCAAGGGTCTCACATCTGAGAATACCCTTCCACACTTAGGGTGGACAAAAATATTTACAACAAGGGGTGGTGAGGGACAGAGTCTCTGAATTAAGCAGAAAGCTCTCACCCAGTCAAGAGATCAGGGCTAGATCCAACACCGTTTTTTAGCTCACTGCACCATCCCAGTTTCAGAACCTGGCTGTATGCAAATTAGTCTGTTCCTGTCCCAGTGCATGATGGGAACAGGGCAAACCAAACTACAAAAGCCAATTCTTACACTGGGAAGGAAACAAGCTCCCGGGGACCGGTTTCTGGCATTACAGCCGTCTTCGGCCCGGTTTGCTTGAATCCTGATGGTGCAATGAGCAAGGGTCTCACATCTGAGAATACCCTTCCACACTTAGGGTGGACAAAAATATTTACAACAAGGGGTGGTGAGGGACAGAGTCTCTGAATTAAGCAGAAAGCTCTCACCCAGTCAAGAGATCAGGGCTAGATCCAACACCGTTTTTTAGCTCACTGCACCATCCCAGTTTCAGAACCTGGCTGTATGCAAATTAGTCTGTTCCTGTCCCAGTGCATGATGGGAACAGGGCAAACCAAACTACAAAAGCCAATTCTTACACTGGGCCAGGGACAGACTGATTTGCATATAGCCAGGTTCTGAGCTGGGATGGGGCAGTGAGATAAATAACGGTGATGGATCAAGCCCTGATCTTTGGACTGGGTAAGAGTGGTCTGCTCAATTCAGACACTCTGTTCATCACCACCCCCTTTTGTAAATCGATTTTGGCCACTATAGGTGTGGCAGGGTATACTCAGACATGAGTCCCTTTCTCACTGCTCCATCAGGATTCAAGCAAGCCGGGCCGAAGAGGCTGAAATGCCAGAAACCGTTCCCCGGTAGCTTGTCTCCTTTCTGGTAAAGAATTGGCTTGGTAGTTTAGTCTGCCCTGTTCCCATGATGCACTGGGCCAGGGACAGACTGATTTGCATATAGCCAGGTTCTGAGCTGGGATGGGGCAGTGAGATAAATAACGGTGATGGATCAAGCCCTGATCTTTGGACTGGGTAAGAGTGGTCTGCTCAATTCAGACACTCTGTTCATCACCACCCCCTTTTGTAAATCGATTTTGGCCACTATAGGTGTGGCAGGGTATACTCAGACATGAGTCCCTTTCTCACTGCTCCATCAGGATTCAAGCAAGCCGGGCCGAAGAGGCTGAAATGCCAGAAACCGGTCCCCGGTAGCTTGTCTCCTTTCTGGTAAAGAATTGGCTTGGTAGTTTAGTCTGCCCTGTTCCCATGATGCACTGGGCCAGGGACAGACTGATTTGCATATAGCCAGGTTCTGAGCTGGGATGGGGCAGTGAGATAAATAACGGTGATGGATCAAGCCCTGATCTTTGGACTGGGTAAGAGTGGTCTGCTCAATTCAGACACTCTGTTCATCACCACCCCCTTTTGTAAATCGATTTTGGCCACTATAGGTGTGGCAGGGTATACTCAGACATGAGTCCCTTTCTCACTGCTCCATCAGGATTCAAGCAAGCCGGGCCGAAGAGGCTGAAATGCCAGAAACCGGTCCCCGGTAGCTTGTCTCCTTTCTGGTAAAGAATTGGCTTGGTAGTTTAGTCTGCCCTGTTCCCATGATGCACTGGGCCAGGGACAGACTGATTTGCATATAGCCAGGTTCTGAGCTGGGATGGGGCAGTGAGATAAATAACGGTGATGGATCAAGCCCTGATCTTTGGACTGGGTAAGAGTGGTCTGCTCAATTCAGACACTCTGTTCATCACCACCCCCTTTTGTAAATCGATTTTGGCCACTATAGGTGTGGCAGGGTATACTCAGACATGAGTCCCTTTCTCACTGCTCCATCAGGATTCAAGCAAGCCGGGCCGAAGAGGCTGAAATGCCAGAAACCGGTCCCCGGTAGCTTGTCTCCTTTCTGGTAAAGAATTGGCTTGGTAGTTTAGTCTGCCCTGTTCCCATGATGCACTGGGCCAGGGACAGACTGATTTGCATATAGCCAGGTTCTGAGCTGGGATGGGGCAGTGAGATAAATAACGGTGATGGATCAAGCCCTGATCTTTGGACTGGGTAAGAGTGGTCTGCTCAATTCAGACACTCTGTTCATCACCACCCCCTTTTGTAAATCGATTTTGGCCACTATAGGTGTGGCAGGGTATACTCAGACATGAGTCCCTTTCTCACTGCTCCATCAGGATTCAAGCAAGCCGGGCCGAAGAGGCTGAAATGCCAGAAACCGGTCCCCGGTAGCTTGTCTCCTTTCTGGTAAAGAATTGGCTTGGTAGTTTAGTCTGCCCTGTTCCCATGATGCACTGGGCCAGGGACAGACTGATTTGCATATAGCCAGGTTCTGAGCTGGGATGGGGCAGTGAGATAAATAACGGTGATGGATCAAGCCCTGATCTTTGGACTGGGTAAGAGTGGTCTGCTCAATTCAGACACTCTGTTCATCACCACCCCCTTTTGTAAATCGATTTTGGCCACTATAGGTGTGGCAGGGTATACTCAGACATGAGTCCCTTTCTCACTGCTCCATCAGGATTCAAGCAAGCCGGGCCGAAGAGGCTGAAATGCCAGAAACCGGTCCCCGGTAGCTTGTCTCCTTTCTGGTAAAGAATTGGCTTGGTAGTTTAGTCTGCCCTGTTCCCATGATGCACTGGGCCAGGGACAGACTGATTTGCATATAGCCAGGTTCTGAGCTGGGATGGGGCAGTGAGATAAATAACGGTGATGGATCAAGCCCTGATCTTTGGACTGGGTAAGAGTGATCTGCTCAATTCAGACACTCTGTTCATCACCACCCCCTTTTGTAAATCGATTTTGGCCACTATAGGTGTGGCAGGGTATACTCAGACATGAGTCCCTTTCTCACTGCTCCATCAGGATTCAAGCAAGCCGGGCCGAAGAGGCTGAAATGCCAGAAACCGGTCCCCGGTAGCTTGTCTCCTTTCTGGTAAAGAATTGGCTTGGTAGTTTAGTCTGCCCTGTTCCCATGATGCACTGGGCCAGGGACAGACTGATTTGCATATAGCCAGGTTCTGAGCTGGGATGGGGCAGTGAGATAAATAACGGTGATGGATCAAGCCCTGATCTTTGGACTGGGTAAGAGTGGTCTGCTCAATTCAGACACTCTGTTCATCACCACCCCCTTTTGTAAATCGATTTTGGCCACTATAGGTGTGGCAGGGTATACTCAGACATGAGTCCCTTTCTCACTGCTCCATCAGGATTCAAGCAAGCCGGGCCGAAGAGGCTGAAATGCCAGAAACCGGTCCCCGGTAGCTTGTCTCCTTTCTGGTAAAGAATTGGCTTGGTAGTTTAGTCTGCCCTGTTCCCATGATGCACTGGGCCAGGGACAGACTGATTTGCATATAGCCAGGTTCTGAGCTGGGATGGGGCAGTGAGATAAATAACGGTGATGGATCAAGCCCTGATCTTTGGACTGGGTAAGAGTGGTCTGCTCAATTCAGACACTCTGTTCATCACCACCCCCTTTTGTAAATCGATTTTGGCCACTATAGGTGTGGCAGGGTATACTCAGACATGAGTCCCTTTCTCACTGCTCCATCAGGATTCAAGCAAGCCGGGCCGAAGAGGCTGAAATGCCAGAAACCGGTCCCCGGTAGCTTGTCTCCTTTCTGGTAAAGAATTGGCTTGGTAGTTTAGTCTGCCCTGTTCCCATGATGCACTGGGCCAGGGACAGACTGATTTGCATATAGCCAGGTTCTGAGCTGGGATGGGGCAGTGAGATAAATAACGGTGATGGATCAAGCCCTGATCTTTGGACTGGGTAAGAGTGGTCTGCTCAATTCAGACACTCTGTTCATCACCACCCCCTTTTGTAAATCGATTTTGGCCACTATAGGTGTGGCAGGGTATACTCAGACATGAGTCCCTTTCTCACTGCTCCATCAGGATTCAAGCAAGCCGGGCCGAAGAGGCTGAAATGCCAGAAACCGGTCCCCGGTAGCTTGTCTCCTTTCTGGTAAAGAATTGGCTTGGTAGTTTAGTCTGCCCTGTTCCCATGATGCACTGGGCCAGGGACAGACTGATTTGCATATAGCCAGGTTCTGAGCTGGGATGGGGCAGTGAGATAAATAACGGTGATGGATCAAGCCCTGATCTTTGGACTGGGTAAGAGTGGTCTGCTCAATTCAGACACTCTGTTCATCACCACCCCCTTTTGTAAATCGATTTTGGCCACTATAGGTGTGGCAGGGTATACTCAGACATGAGTCCCTTTCTCACTGCTCCATCAGGATTCAAGCAAGCCGGGCCGAAGAGGCTGAAATGCCAGAAACCGGTCCCCGGTAGCTTGTCTCCTTTCTGGTAAAGAATTGGCTTGGTAGTTTAGTCTGCCCTGTTCCCATGATGCACTGGGCCAGGGACAGACTGATTTGCATATAGCCAGGTTCTGAGCTGGGATGGGGCAGTGAGATAAATAACGGTGATGGATCAAGCCCTGATCTTTGGACTGGGTAAGAGTGGTCTGCTCAATTCAGACACTCTGTTCATCACCACCCCCTTTTGTAAATCGATTAGGCATGATGCTTGGCAGGGATGGCCCACGCTGCCTACCCAGTCTGGTGCTCTTGGGCCTTCCCGTGCACAGTGCTGAAGGGGCCCCCCCCCTCGAGCTCGGGGCACCCCCGCACTGCATGGGCTGCGGGGGTTATTGTTACGCCCCTGACCACTTTCAAATGTCACCAGGCGCCCCTGGCAATGCAGTGTAACAGCCCTTGCCCCTACTTACAAGTTAACCGAGCGTCAGAGCGTGTTGCTGCCTGCAGCCCTTCTGTCTTCAAGCCTGCAACAGAGAAGTCCGACAACGAGGTCAGGTCAGCCAGCAAATCAACCAGAGCACTGGCTACAGGCAGCTGATGTGAGAACTAAATCATTCCTGGAGCCTCAGGGGTGTTGAGCCACACAAAGAGTTCAAAAGGGCAGAGGCAGGGGGGCGAGTGGCCTCTGACGTCACCTTATGCTGTGACTATCGGATCATTGGCGGCTCACAGACAAGTAACTGGAGAGGCGCCAGGTCAAGTGCAGGGCCATTGATCCGATAGTCACAGCATAAGGTGAAGTTAGAGGCCACTCGCCCCCCTGCCACTGCCCTTTTGAGCTCTCTCAGCGCTGATGGCCTGCCAATCTCCCTCTCAGGAGGTAGAGGGGAAATTTGTTTGACCCCTCGGACCCCCCACCCTTGTCCCCTGTGTCCCCTCCACTCCAAAATCTGGGGGGGATATGTCCCCCGCGTCCCCCACAGTTCCTACGCCCATGTTGTTGTCACCAGCAGGCAGACTCCCTCAAGTTCCCCATGTCATGAGGGCGTCTTTACCCTGTGCAAAGGATGTGGACCGTCAGCTAGACTGCCGACTTTGGTGCTGGAAATCAGGGTTCCTGCCTCGGGGTCGCGTCCACATCCTGTGATTCTGGGCAAATCACTTAATCTCCCCGTGCCTGAATGTGTAATGTAAATACGGTGCTCATGTAAAGCGCTCCAATACCTTCGGGTCTACTTTGCGTTATATAATTTATGCACAAAAAAGGCACACATGACAGAAAGGCATTGCTGAAGTGGGAGCATTCAGTGGGTGATGACTGCAAGGCACTAGTAGCAGCTATCAACACAACAGGTGAGTTTTTGAGCACCCCACCAAAAGTGGTTCCTTCTCATAGACGTTGGCCCAAAGCCATCACTGCACAATGTTGCTCTTCCCTGCTAGGTAGGAATGGCCCAAAGAGGAAAGTTAGAGGGAACCATTCCACATAGCTGCATATATGAGGAGCATCACTGCTTACCATGCTACCCAGAGTAGGAGTTGGACACTTCAGGGAGAATATTTACCACCGTTCAGGAAAGGTTTAGACCGCGTACTTGTGAGGCAGTGGGGGAGAAATGCTGCCTCACTAGTGCGAGCATGCCTGTAGTGCTGTAGGAGGGAAAACAGTATGAGTGTTTGTGTATCCCGAATGTGTGAGGGGAGCTGGATTTCGAAAGAGCCATGATAGTTGGTTGCTTTGAATGTTTGCCCTGCTGTATCAGGGCTAGTTGCAAATAAGCATTTCAGAGAACGTCACCTAGACACTTCATGGGTGTACTTTGTTGTAACATACAACAAGGGATGTTCTTGGTCTGACACCGGGAAGCAGGTACTTGGATTTTCTTTGAGCATTTGTTGACCTTGTACAGCTAGTAACACACAGACCATCTACATGACATGCCACCAGGCCAGACATAGGACTGACACCTGATGGGGTTTAAAATGTACTTAATGAGAAAATCATGTTATGTCATATATAATAACACCCCCAAACCACTATATGCTAGCACTGGGGTTAGAATAACAAATTAAGCTAGTCTTGCAACATGTTTGAAGTGAGGTTGGCTAGATATAGGAGTTTAAAATAAGTCAAACACTTTGCTTGTTGGCACAGAAGGTGTATCTCTTGATTTCTGAAGTAACCCAAGCTAGTTATGTCTCAGCATATTTTGACAAGTATAATAAACAAGGCTGGTTTCCTATCAGAGGCAGATAGAGACCAGTGTTATCAGGCCCTGCTTGACTCGGGCAGTCTGTTTGGCAAAGGCAGACCTTCGCCATGGCTCATTCCTGTGTCCCGCAGCAGTTGCTGTCTGATTGTACATTGGGATAGTAAACAAGCCTGTCTAATTACTGTGCATGTTTGTTCACAGGGTAAGCTGGTGGCAGACTTGGCAGGGGCCCTGGGCCTGCAGCACGTGGTGTACAGCGGCCTTGAGAACGTGACCAAACTGACGAGCGGCGCCTTGAAGGTCGCGCACTTTGATACCAAAGGGGAGGTGGAGGAGTATTTTTGGGCGAAGGGGGTTCCCATGACAAGTGTTCGCATGGCTTTCTATTATGAAAACTTCCTTACTGACATGAAACCGGTGAAAAATGCCTGCGGAGAGTATGATTTGGGTAAGTCGCCTACAGTGCTCTCTGTTAAGGGGTACAAACATGAAAACATTAGGGAATTAATTAAAACGCAGTTATCTCGAAAACGAATTCAGCAATTGTTTCGATTTGGTTTGCATTAACTTTGATTGATACACCCATGATATTAAGCCAAAATGTTGCATTACATTAAGATGAAAAATAGCGCAGACTTTACATTTAGATGCCATTTTAATTCTGAAGTGCCTGATGTCTGGATGCATGTGTAAGTGAATGATGGGCGTGCCATCTTGAGCCTCATTCAAACCCAATTTGGAGTGGAGGGTCTTTCAATCTAATCAGGTGAAATGCATCGCTCATTTTTAATAGGATGACCTGGGGCGTCACAGGTTTGTGCGCCTGCCCTCTGCACCTCAGGGGCACATACCTATGACAGACCGGACCTTACACACATGCAGTGCTGGCACTTTCCTAAAGAGGCTTCCCCCCCCCCCAGCCCCCCCCCCGACACCCCTCTGCAGGCAGGTGCAGTCACTCCCTGCACCCACCTGGTTGTACTACGGAATATCGAGACCATCAATATCGTGATACAAGAATATCAATGGCAAAGTAACAAAAGGTTAGTCCACTTAGGCAAGTATACATTAAATGTTCCTAACTCCACGTTGTTAGAAATGGGGATTTCTGGTTGGCTAAGGCTTGCGCCAAAGCCAGGCAGAAACCACCATTCTATGTCAGGGTAAGGAAGTCACCCGCCAAGATAACCCCTGCTCATCCTCTTGGTAGCTTGGCACGAGCAGTCAGGCTTATCTCAGAGGCAATGTGTAATGCATTTGCACACGCACCCACCAGCAACAACATCCCAGGCCCCCCACAAAAGGAACTCCACACATGGTTATAAAATAGCCTTTGTATTATACCAAACACATTAGATAATAAACACACAATTTACACTGTGCCACTGGCACGGGTGGGATTTACAGGGGATTATATACACAGGACAGGGCCACATGGACCACTGTCAAGAATAAGCACTTGGTAGAACTAGCATTTTGTAGAGTTAGCACTTTGTAGAACATAGAACTTAGAACATAGAATAATTGTAGCACAAAATAGCAAATGTAGCACACAACCAGTAACCACTGGTAAAAGGTAAGTACACGCTACGCAATCCTAAACACTTTAGGCATATATCACGCAGGGAACCATGAACTCACTAGCATAACCTATACTAGGAAAAACACCCTCCTAAGCATAAAAATACATTTAGGGGTATAGGCATAAAAGTATTGCATATGACATAACAATCACATTAGGTAGGTAATCACTTTGGCGCAAAAGATCACATGCGGCAAAAACATGTACTCCACGCAAGGTCCCAACACATAAACTGTCCCCCAGGCCAACTTGGCCTCTCAGGGGCTGAAACGCCCCGTGTCCAGCAAAGTCAGGGCAGGCTGCGCAGGCAGCCAAAGGAGGTGCGCAAGGGGCCTAAACGTAGCAGCTGCCCACTAAGTGCTGGACAGCTGGGAATCTCTTCTGGGCTTCTAAATCACAATGGTGCCCAAAACACAGTGGGAGCCTCGTGGGCTCGAGATGCAAAATGGCCCCAAACTGGTGGAACCTCTCTGGCTCGAACGAGAATGCCGCCTGGAGCTTCGTGGGCTCTGATTAATAAAATGCCCCCGAAGTGATGGAGCCTTGTGGGCTCTGAATAAACAACTGCCAACTGTGGGTGGAGCGGCCCGCTGCCAGCCGGGGCGGCTCTACCTCCTGAAATGCCCCCAACTCACATGGGAATCCCCCTCGGGGGACTCGGGAAAAAACAGTGACCCCTTGGTGTTAGAGCCTCCTGGGCTCTAGATACAGAATGGCCCCAGGAGCCTTCTAGGCTCTAAAATAACATTGCCCCCGTGCAGGTGGAGCCTTGTGGAAGCCTCGCAGGCTCTAAATAACCAAATGCCCCCTGCACTTGTAAAAATGGAGCCCCACTCACCGGGACTCCTGTTCACAGGGGCTCCTCCTCCAGTGCGGCGGGCAGGGCGGCTGGGCTGACTTCTGTTGGTGGCGGGCAGGGCTCTCTCCCTCGGGAGAGCCTCGCTGGGAGGCAGAATGCTTCCTGCTTTTTATCCCGCAGCACTTCCGGGTGGGGCCCACCCGGAGTCAGGCAAGGTCTGCCTGGCTTCCGGGTCGGGTTCCAAAATCAGGCGCCGGCGGTGATTTTGTTGTGGCTGAGATGCGGGTTGGCACCCGCGGCAAGGGCAGCAATGCAGCAAAAACAGGCACTGCAGCACCAAGTCCCTGGCGGGGTGGGCACCCGCTAGGGATATTTCCACGGCAAAGGAGTGGTGTGGGGCAGCTGTGAAAAAGCGGCACAACCCGGGGTGGGCACCCGCTCTTCCCACAGCCAAGGGGGGAATCCCTCTCTCAAATGCTTGCAGTTCCGTTGCTGCAACTAGAATAAAGGCGCTCCCATGGAGGGAAAAGAAAGCACGTCCCAGGCGCTTGAAGGGTGCAAAAGTAGTCCAGGGAAAGTCCTTTAGAAAGGTAGGCGGGGGGGCAAAGGCTGGGCCCAGGGTCCAGCTCACAGGGTCCTTCAGGCAGGGAGGCAGTCCCAGTGGCGGTATCCTCCTGGCGCCCAGCAGCAGCAGGCCCCCCTCAAGAATGGATCAGGGGAAAGAACTTTTTGCATGGGGACACAGCCCCTTTTTATATACACATTTCCTTTGTCTGTGTCTGCAGGGTGGGGAGAAAACCAGTCGCAGCTGGTTTTGGAGCACTCTGTTGTGCCCAGCCCCTCTCACCATTCACTGGCCAGGCTAGGGTCATCAGTCGCACCACAGGGGGCGGAGCCAGCATTGTGTTGGGAAAGCCCAGCCCTTTTCAGGTCCCTGGTGCACTCCTCCCACCTATCTGGCTGTCAATCTCCCTATTTACCCATCTGACTCCTGGAGCCAGGCTCACCAGCCAGCTCCAGCCAATCACACGCCAGACAGTCACTGCACCTTTCTTACACAGACATGCCAACTTCTAGAAGTGGCACTCCCACACTAGGCACATTAACGCCGCACACATCATCGTGCAGCATTTAATCACACGAGTCCGCACATACCAAACTCGCCCCTGCACTCCCCACGCATCAGGAACTACCATGGACACATACATTTCCCATGCATTCCTATGGGAGGGCAGGCCAACCTCACTAAACGCACGCACTTTACCCTGGGACACAGTGGTAAAGTGCGCAGAACCAAAAATCACTAACACCAGGTCACAATTAAAAGCAAAAAGTTCAGGGGTGAACCTGCCAGAAGGGCCAAGTCCAACACACATCTACATACATTGATAATATGTGTACGGCATTGTTATATATATGTGGAGTTAGGTGTAGAAAATGTAGACTGGTGTGACTAAGAATTATTTTTGAGGTAGTTTTTTATGCATATGAAAGAAAAAAATGATATGCAACACTATACTGATGTTACCAAATGTGACTGTGTAATCACAAATCATGATACAGGAGATGAAGTTGAACAAACAAATAAAACCAACCAGTCGTGGTATTTAACAAAACAACTGTTCCTATTAACAATGAAATTAAAATAAGGTATAAACATATTGCATGATGTTCTATGAAAATGTATTTGCATCTTTTTCTAGCCTGAGATCCTCTTTCAGCATGATGCTACATTCCACTGTTCGCCCCTTCACCACTGTGGCACCTTCTGCTTCTTATTGAGGCAGAGGTGCTCCTGGACTGTGGCCGTGGACTTGTTGTTTCAGAGTCATCTATCCAATCTTTTCGGCACTGCTGCCATTTACTTACTGAACAGTCGGTCTCATTATTGGGAAAAGAAAGGAGGCCTTGTGTAAACCGCTATCTTCCCCGGCACCTGCCTGAATCTCTACTATCGACGGCTTCTTGGCCTGGGCAGTTGGAGTAGTCTCCAAAGAGATTGAGCTGGCCAAGCGTAGACTGTCCCACATAGGGATGGCCCGTACCGCGTAGAACAAGCTTTGAGCTATTGTCCAGGAGTGATTCCTCAGAGTTCACTGGCCAGCCTGGACTTGAGAGTGCCGCTCTGACATGTGATTCCTCAACTAAGCCATGTGCCTGAACCTTCACCACTATTGCACCAACCTGATACAGGTGCCTATTCGGTCTCAGAGCCCCAATGTGTAACGCAGGAGGAGGACCGCTAATACTAAAGGGAAATCGGGCAGGGTACGATCAGTGTAGGGGACTTGGTCAATTCACTCAAAGCAGAATTTGAGGCTCTCCTCAGTATCAAGCTAGACCCATCTTTTCCCGGCAGGTGTCTATTGAGTCAACCCTGTCAGGCCTCATAAAAGCCTAAGATGCACCTGATGAAGGGAGTGGAGGGAGCATTACCTCGGGGCAGGCAAGGTCTAGCAGAGCTACTCCTCATGATGCCATCACCTGCAGCACCACTACACCTCCTACATTTGGTGTGGGGGTTACCGTCCCTTTGCTATTCGAAGGCTTGGATCTAGTGGGCGACCTGAGGTTTCTGAAGCCGGCATTCGAACAGACATAGCATTTGCACCAATGGACAGCTCTCCAAAACTGGGGCCTGGGTCTGCTGCCATTACACAGGGATGAGCCTTCCACATTACATATCCAGCCAGCATCATGCCTATAAGTGGTCGTCCGGGCCAATGTCCTTGCATTACCTCTGGCAAAACAACCATCGAGCAGAGAAATAAAGCCTCCCATTGGTTGAACACTAAAACTAACTTAACAGCCTTCCACATTACATATCCTGCCAGCATCATGTCTTTACGTAGTTGTCCTGGCCAATGTCCCTGCATTACCTCTTGAGGCTGGCAAAACAACCATCAAACAGAGAAATAAAGCCTCCCATTGGTTGAACACTAAAACTAACTTACCAGCACGTTTAGGTTGCCCTTTTAGAGAAATTCGAATGATAAGAAGGACTGGGTGGCAGGGCTCGCAGTTTTTGTACTGTGAACTTCCAGAGTCTCCATTTTGTGGAAGGCTTGGTGTCCCAGGCCAACAGGAGCCTGTTTCAATCAAAATCAATCTATACCTTGCCACTTTGTTTTGATAGTACTTTGACCTTAGTGCTGAGGTGCCCGCCTGCTAGAACCAATGGGGGAAAGCCTCTGGAGCTCATGACTTCTAATTGTTTTGCACCACTCTCCACCCCAGCTGAGGAGGATTGATGCTCTGTTGCAGGTCCTTGTAATCTCCCATCGCCAGCTGCTCTGCCTACCGCCCCCCTATCGAGTTTGTTGGGGCCTTTTTATGAGTCTCTGGTCAATATACCATCTCCTGTCCCTCCGACTAGGTCACTGCAGGAAAGAAAGTATGTTTCTCTCTTTGCCAATAAGTGTCCGCCGTGCAGCACCATTTCAGGATGCTTAGTTGGAACACAGCAGGTGTTAAGATGGGATCACAGGCCTGGATGGATTTGGCCCAGCAATTTGATACTGCTGTGCTGCAGGACACCTGGGCCACAGAAAACGTCCTGTGTGACAGTTTTATTAGTTTTGCCCAACATGCTGTTCAGTCACCTTCGGTGTGGGTGAGTGCCGGTTTATTAGCCTGGGTTAAGGTCTCTCTGGGCTTCACAACAACATGTATTGATTCAGGCAGCAGGCTCATCCAGCGCTTTCATTTAAAATGGCCTTTAAAAGGAGGGTTATTTGTGATACATTTTTACAATGATGAGTTTTCGGCCAAAGGCAATGGTAACGTCACTGCCTTGTCTGTCTGTATTGATTCTCTGACCCTTCAGCCCTCCTTGCCCTGGGGGGTACATTGGTCTGGTTGTAGCAGGCGATTGTATTTCTAAGTTTGGGGACACAACAGCAATTATTGAATCTCAGTATTTGGTATTTCTCACCAATCTTTCAGCGGGAATCACAATGCTAGGGGCACTCTTCTGTATCCTACAATTGTCAGCCAGAATCAGTGTAATGCGTTTTGATTTTCTTAACCACAGTGTATCTGATCTTGTTACATTTATTGGGAGAGGGCATTGCCCCACTGTAGGTGATGTCCTTGTTTCCAGAGGCATGGCTACCAGAATTTTGGAGGGTGGTGTTATTTCCAACATTTAAAGTGATCACAATGCCCTCTACATTTCCATCAATCACCCTTTATTGGCCCAAAAGGACTCTTTGGCTGGTAATTCCCCCAATAAAGCGAAGGATAACCATAGCAGACTTGTAAGGAGGTACACTGTTATCAAATTAGTGTTTGCTAAGCTAGTGGCTGGCAGCCAGACTTAAATCTCTAAGTGTCTATCTCTGCAGATTGACAGTCCCCTGGTTGTTGATTTTTTCGTGGCCCTGGGTGATGCCATTAGAGCTAGACTCACCAAGAAGGCTAAAGACCCGGGACCGCTGCCCACTTCTTGGTTGAACAGAACCCGCAGGCTGGTATGTAGGTAACTACACACTGCCTTAGGGAAATCTCCTAAGCACAGGGAGAAAGTAGCTCAGTGTAGGAAAGATTACTCACAGGCCTTGAAGATTAGAAAAGCTGAAGTAAGAAACATGCAAAGGGATAAGCTGGCGGAAACCTGTTCTTCAAAGGATTACAGGGCTTTCTGAAGCCTGGTAAATAATTATTCTCTGGCTGATACACCTTAACCTTAGGTGGAGGAGTGTGGCTCAATGGTTAGAGAGGCAGACCCCGATGCAGAGTTCTGGCCAGGGACCAGGGTTCTATCCCTGCCTCTGTGGGGTCTCGGGCTCAATTTCCTGGGATCTGTTAATTCTCGCCTCGGTGCCTATTCTAATCACAGGCCCCACGCTGAAACTCTGGGTAATAGCTTGCTTAGCCTCCACACTGGCCCCAACAGCGCTAAGGATGCCTGGCATCACCCTGGGGGTGCCCAGGAGTGGACACTTCACAGGGAAAGCCAGGAGGGGTTCCACAGCGGTATGAGTATCAGTGCCAGGATGCCGAATAGGCAACACCGCAAGGTGACCGTCTGGTGACAGTGCGCTCCATAAGTACCATGACATTTGCATTTAGCCAGCCGTAGACTGCAATATTTCCCAGAAGAACTAGGTGAAACCCTTCCAGTGTATTTATACCCAATGGAAACCTCCTTCTGCCTGGAAGAGATCACCGCAGCCTTATGTTAGCTTCTGCATAGCTTCTTTGCAAGGGATGAGCCCATTATAGAACAGCTGGAGCGCTTGTTATGTTCTGTGCCTCAGAGTCTGGAACCCAAGCTGAAAACGAATTCACATGTGTTTTCTCCTCCAGAACATGTAGGTACTAATATAGCGTACCTCTTTTTCACAAGCACATTTTGTTAGTTTATTTCTGGAGTCATTTACATGGGTATTACAACTCAAAGTAGTACTAAATCCACCCTATTTGGGACATTTAGGGCAGCGGGATTACCAGGACACTAATAATTAAACTCATACCAGGGAGCTTTCAAGCAGAATTTCACCACATTTGATCTCCCTACATATTCTTTATTTCCTTACAGAGACCAGAAGGAGGTGGTTTAGAATTTGGAAACCGTGAGCTATGCATTGGTAAAAGCTGGTAACTTGTGCTATGTCCCGAAAGTTGATTCTGTTTTCTTTTCATTTACCCATTCTGTCAGTGTTGCCAATGGAGGGTGTTCCCATGGATGGCATGGCTGTGGCAGATATTGGGCCTGTTGTCTGCAGCCTCTTCCAGTCTCCGGATGGGTACATTGGGAAAGCCATTGGTCTCAGTGCTGAGCGCCTGACAGCAGAGCAGTATGCAGAGAAGTTCTCCAAACATACAGGGAAAAAAATCAAAGCTACCAAGGTAAGAGTCAGTCTCTACTGGAGAACACAATTAGGGTGTAGAATGTTCTTTTTTATTCTTGGATGTGCATATAACTCCAGGGGGTTTATAGGTGGTGTTTCGTTGCAAACACAGTTTCGTTCAAACCCTAGCAGCTATTTTATAAACATGTCAATTTAATATCAAGAAATACAAATCTTCTGAAATGAAAGAGCACTTTCAGTCTAGTGTCACCTACCCATACAACATGACCTGCCCCTGCAGGAAATAATATAAGCACACCACTGCTTAATTTGTAAAATATTAAATGCAGGTGCTCACATTTTTTATGGAGGCCACACCCACACACCCCTGGCTCCACCCACTGACTCCACTGACTCCACCCACTTCCCCTATTGGCTCCACCCACCCACACCCAAAACTAGTATTGCTGAATGCGTCAAAATAAGGGTTAGACTAAAATCTACATGTTGAAAGGTCAGGAAATGAGCCATGTGCATCGCCATAAGGATGCACTACAGGACAGTCTATACCTTGTACTGTTCACCTGTGGCTGAGGGTCAGCCACTAGCCACATGTCATCGAAGCACAGATGGGCCAAGCAAGATCCTGAGGAGGTGCCTGTCACCCACAGGGTTGTAAGTCTGAAAACACCACACATGCACCCAGAGAGGTGGAAGACTGAGCACCATACACCCTTGACCTCTCACCTCCACATCCCGAGGCCACAGGAAGCCCATCAGGGCCCCATTAGCTCATGTATACACAGGCTGTCAGGATCTGACTTGCAGAACCTCTGCAGGTGCTCGGCAGTGGGTAGAGAGCCATGCGAAGGACAGAGCTCCTGTCTGGAGTCCAGTGCTACAGCGAGTGGACCCGGGTAAAGTCTGAAATTAAAGCCCTGCCATTCCTTTCTGATGATGCTTATTCTGGAATGTCACGCCGGTATCCATAGAAGTAGAAGCCAGCAGACCCCATTATACGAAGAATCGGCATCAGATTGAAGACTCCATACCCATAACAGATTAACAAGAAAGACCACGACCTTCTCTACTAATCGTAAGAAAACAAAAGAAATACATGGATCTCTCCAAATGTCGACGCAAAATAGAAGTCTTAAACTAAAAAGGACAAATAAAGGACGATAGATTGTCTACACCAAAAAAAAGTTGGCTTCCGGCACTGTTTACTAAGGTCAGCATTTGTTTGCACCCCTGAGAAGAATATGTATTGAACTCTTTATGACCTTCGTTCCCTCAAAATCCATTTTGTACACATTTACAGACAACGGGGGAGCCTAAAATAAAGAATATCAGTGTTCTATATATTTCGACAATACCCAAAAGATAATCAAATTGTCTTCGGAAAATCAAACTGTGCGCTCAACCAAAATAAGTGGAAGTTTACGTTATATGTAATATACGAATGACGGTCACCTGACGAAGGCCCTTTGGCCGAAACGCGTTGTGTTCCATTCTACCGCATTGCCTTCTTCAATATTTTCCACCGACTGAATATATCGTATAGCACATTTTTTCTTTGCACTGTTGTTGATATTGTTTAGTTTCTGTCTGTATGTGCATTATATGTCATTGAATGTTAAATTATATGAAGTACATGTGTTTTTATAAACTAATTGAGATAAACAAGATAAAGATTTCTCCTTTAAAAAAAAATAACAAAAGTTAACAAACAGAAATAAAATAATCAAATAATTTTGATACATTACTGTCTCAGCAAATTATTATCATTCAGCAGGTAATATGAGGTCAATATAAGGGCGATATAACTACCATTAGTTTGCTATATATTGTCTTTTTCCCTAAATGTGTATATGTATTCCCTACGAATAGCAAACTGAATAGAACGTAGGGGTCCCCATTTTTTCCATACATATATGTCACTTATTCACACCTGAATACCCCACCCCTTCTCCCTAGCTGCAACGGGACCTGACCCTCCAAAACAGAAGCATCAATCAATGCAATGCACTTGCAAGAAAGCAGGAATGCAGGCTTGCAGTATAAATATCCGATCATAACGTAATGTCTCACAACCGCTGCATCCTAAATACAGCAGCAGCCTTGGCCCTACTACAGAGAACAAGACGTGATTCATTGTGATATTATATATAATATTTATACAGTCTATGATTTTTAGGTGAGCCACACCAATACTTCATAGACAAAAGTTGAGCTCTTTTTGCAATTGCTGTTCATATTTAATTTCCTGCTTAATAAGGTCCTGTAAGTTGTTTATTGCCACACAATGTCCGGTTTTGTTTAGCATTACTCCTTATGGACATAAACAAAACATTCCAGTCTCCTCTAACCATTCCAAGCTTCAAATTGGGTAAACTGTGAGAAAAAGTGGTGTTGAATGTTCAAGGCAACAGCAAACCAACCCTCTACATTCCAGCCTCCTGAAAAATTCCCAAGTTAAGCAGCTACAAATTACTTCAAACAGAAACAGTGCTAATTCCTCCCTTTGCCGAACGATGAAGTGGCCAGGCAGCCAGAAGGTAACTGTGGGTGAGCTAGTGTAAATTACTTGAAAGGGCACAAAGTGTGCGCGAAAAATGTGTGTGCGAGAGCGATAGTGCTATTTTTGTATTGGGCCACAACACAAATAATATAGCGTGTATTGTTTACATTCTGCTGTTTTTAATTAGTTTCAAGCTTAAAAGAAAATTTTTCAATGTGAAACTACCCCTTGTTTTGGAAAAAAGTCAATCTCATTTTAACTCCATCAGTCGCCATTTAGCCATGGAGCCTGGAGGTTCCCCAAGCAGCTTGGCTGAATAGTGTAGTATTCATTTGATGTTGCCTTGTGTTGGCGGGGAAGCAGGGCAGATAGAAACTGCCACAAGAAACGTGGCACAGTCCAGGCCTTTGAGATGAATGCGCAAATTTAAAATATCTGTGAGTGTTCACACACAAGGCCTGTCTGATAATCATTCAACTGCGTGATTTACATCTAAGGTTACTGCAAGAATGGAGATGCTAGAGCCAGGGGTCCTACAGTGGACCAATTAGCGCTAGAAACACAAACATAGATAACCTGCAGGAAGTTCTGTCCATACGTGTGTCACTGGGTTCTGCCTTAAACTTGTACTGCAGCTGCAGACAAGTGGCTTAACCTGCTCTTTTTCATTTGCAGATTCTGCAAAAAGAAGAGCATGCCGGTTTACATATGCGCAAAAGCACTGACACTGGCAATTTACTGTGCAACCCCATAAATTGGGAGGTTAGGTGTGGCAGAGGAAAGGGGCCATTTAGTCACGAGGTGATGAGCTTGAAAAAGCAGAGTTGACAGTTAACTTATACATTTATTTGCTGCAAAGAAATTGGTGAAGAGGACACATAATAGTAAATCTTTTCCAGATTAGTTAATAGAGACTTGTTGTAGTACTATCTACTACTCTCTTACCTGTGACCTGCATTCTCCTTGGCACTGGCTCTAATAGATAGCTGGCAAATAATGTGTTTTGGTGGGCCCCAGGCCAAGGGGGGCCACCAAGGAATGCAATGTAAATGACAAGTCAAAAGGAATAATTTATGGCCTGCTTCAGCTGGGTTTTCATTTCAGTGCATGCTAATTGCTAACAGAAAGCAGCTATGCACTTTTTTATTACTTCGACAATGTCGTATTTAGGTTATTGCCGAGACCGGAACTTTCCAGGACCCGGTCTGCCTTGCCCGCAGCTCACCCATCAGCCAGCAAACAACTGTAATAATTAAACAATGCGAAAGAAAATTCTCCTTGAAAGCCAGGCGTGCACTACTGACATCACTAACGTGATGCTGTCATCATGCCTGGACCTGGGTGGGCCATCCTGCAGGAAGGATGACGACACAGGACAGGTAGGTCCATTTCTTTTTAATAAATATTGGGCTCAACTCACTGGGGAGAAAAATTCACTAGCCCCGGCCCTGTTAAAAAAGTGACGGTGCTTAGCACCTGAAAGTTCCTGCACAGATTAAGCACTGAAGCACACATCTACTCTAAAGAGTAATATGGGTAAATTGGCTCATTTCCGTGATTTTATGTTTTAGTGCTTCCAGTGTTTTTAGGGTAGAAAGTAACTAAAAAATTATTTAAGGAGAGATTTATAGAAAATGGGGATTACAAGGAGGCTTAAGAACGACCAAAGTAGTGACTAGACTAGAAAATAAAACCCTGTCTATCCAACCGCAGCCATGATGAAACATATTTAGCAGCAACTATGACAACGACATTGGCCTCTTTTAATGCAAGTAGACTGTTATTGATCTGACATAGGAAGGAGGATAGATTTCGGTTACTTTCTCCGTAAGGGTTTGGTGTGCATAGCCCACAGCCAGGTACATATATTATTTTTTATTGTTTAAGCTTGTATTTTAATGATCTGTGAGACTGTTTGAGGTACATTCGTATCTTGGGGAATTAATGTTTATTGGTATTGTTGAAAATAAATCATGTTATTATTAAGGATTTGTATAATTGATACTGTCAAGGTCTTTGTAATCTGAGTGTGAGACAACGCATTCAAAATTCATTATCGACTTCAGTGGGACTGTGCAGTCTGGAACCAGTTGGGAGACCTGCAGGTTTGAAACTCTGTGCTTAAAAAACAAGCATTTGCAATGCAATAGGTCTCGCATTCACACAATTTTGAGCTATTGGCATTGTAAATGACAATGCCTTCTATTTATGTTTTAGGTTTTAAAACATTTAGACAAGGCATTGTTATTTACAAATCTAATAGCTTAACAAATGCAATGAACCTCACCATCTATACCAACAGAAAGAGCACTTCAGATATATCAGGTCAAAGAGCAAACACCCCGACTGGCGCTGATGAAAGCACCTCAAAATACAGAACGGACAGCCACTTCTCCTCAAAGCAGACATCGTTTGTCACAAATCGAAGGGACCCATGCACTGGTGGTATTTCATCTCAATGCAAGAAACATGAGTTGTCATTAAAACGCACCAAGTACTGTGCTCGACCTATAGGAAAGGAGACAGAACTTGTGAGTGTTGTTTTTGGCCGCCCAAGTTACAGTGCTGAAGGACGAACATGGTGAAGGTGGGCGAGTCCACGAGCTCGACACGCAATATCTGCCCCGACCCGACTCCAATCTGTCGTGCCACTTGTAAATTGCTGCCCGCTCGACAGGTTGATCAGCCTTTGTGACCATTATATGTAGCACAGACATTTTACACCAACAATTGTACTAACTGAATAACCTGGTGTTAGCCTGCAAGTTCCTCTAAATGCAGCTGAATGTCTGGCGCTGTGCGATGCTGACTCTCGCTCCACACTGAGTATTCCATTTAATGATGCCCGCAGCTGCTCCCTGCTCAGTGTTCCCCCTCACTTCCCCGTTGTTCCGACATTCCCTCGAGGCATAGTAACCTCTGAGTGGGAGAAGTGATCGAGGCTGACCATACTACAGCTAGGGTGACCAACTGGCATTGGTGCAAATTCAGGACGGTGAGTGTAAAAATTCAGGACACAAATTCAGGACAGGAGGTCAAAATTCAGGACAAAACTTCAGGACAATAGGTACGTTTTACAGACAAATCAGAGGTCGCACAATAGTATATAAGTAAGCCCAGCCATTTCCAAACATATTCAACCATTTGCAAACCTATCCATCATGTATCCTTCCATCTATCATTTCACTAATCCATCCCTTCATCCATCCCCTCATCCATCCTTTCACTCATCCTCCATTATAAATCCATCCATCCACCCTTTCACCCTATCCATCTGTACACTTATCCATCCACTCTTCATCCCATCCATCCATTCACTCATCCCTTCAGCCATTTACCCTTTCACCAATCTAGCCATCCTTTCACTTACTAATCCTTCCACCCATCCACTCTTTTAGTCATCCATCCATCGACCCTTTCGCTTAGCCTTCCTTCCATCCATCCATCCACCCACCCATCCATCCATCTACTCATCCACTCATGAATCCATCCATTGCCCCTATCACTCATCCATCTATCATTTCACTCCTTCACACATCTATTCATCCTTTTGACCATCTCCCCTCCCTTTCACTCACTCATCCATCCTTACACCCACCCTTTCACTCATATGTCCATTCATTCACCCTTGCACTTATCAATCCATCAATCCATCCATCATTTCACTCATCCACCTACCCCCCATCATCCACCCACCCACCATCCACCCACCCACTCATCCATCCTTTCACCCACCCATCCAATCTACTGATCCATCCTTTCACCCACCCACCATCCACCCACCCACTCATCCATCCATCCTTTCACCCACCCACTCATCATCCATCCATCCATCCTTTCACCCACTCTCCATCCATCCATCCTTTCACCCACCCATCATACATCCATCCATCCATCCATCTGTCCTTCCCCTCATCATCCATCCATCCATCCCCTCATCATCCATCCATCCTTCCCCTCATCATCCATCCATCCTTTTCCCTCATCATCCCTCCATCCTTTTCCCTCATCATCCATCCATCCTTCCCCTCATCATCCATCCATCCATCCTTTTCCCTCATCATCCATCCATTCATCCATCTGTCCTTCCCCTCATCATCCATCATCCTTTTCCCTCATCATCCATCCATCCTTTTCCCTCATCATCCATCCATCCATCCTTCCCCTCATCATCCATCCATCCTTCCCCTCATCATCCATCCATCCATCCATCCTTTCACCCACCCCCTCATCATCCATCCATTCCCTCATCATCCATCCTTTCACCCACCCTCTCATCATCCATCCATCCACCACCCACCCCCTCATCATCCATCCATCCATCCTTCCCCTCATCATCCATCCTTTCCCGTCATCCATCCATCCTTCCCCTCATCCATCCTTCCTTTCATCCATCCTTCCCCTCACCCATCCATCCATCCCATCCATTTATCCTGCCCTTCATCCATCCATCCTTCCCCTCCATCCATCCATCCATCCTTCCCCTCATCCATTTATCCTTCCCCTCATCCATCCATCCATCCTTCCCCTCCATCCATCATCCTTCCCCTCATCCATCTTTCCCCTCATCAATCATCCAGCTACCCTTCCACCCATACATCCAGCTATTTACATTTCTCTCCATCCTTCCCCTCACTCATCAATCAATCTATCCTCTCTCATTATCCATTTATTCAATCTTTCATTCATCCATTCACCCTTTCACTTATTCATCCAGCCATTCACACATCCCTTCACTTACTTACTCGCCCACCTTTCCATATTAATTTTGAGCTGAGCCCTTTTGAGAAGAGGCCCATCAAGAACTTCACCCCTCCGCTGCAGGGGCCGTTCCAGGACCGGGACAGAAGCCACTCAGGGCGGAGACTGGATCCACCACAGGGGGGGACAAGAGCCATCACAGGCGGGGGTGGACTGGAGCCACCACATGGGGGGACAGGAGCAGGAGTCATCACAGGAAAGGGAACGTGATCCACCAGGGTGGGCACAGGGGTGGGCATGCAGTATTCTAGTATCATCTTGGGCTTCTCGCCCCCTCCTGCACAAGACAACGAGAAGACAGGCTGTCTGTCCAAAATGCCATCCCCCACTGTGATGTACAGTACTTACAGGAGATACTCTAAGAGAACTGATTGAACTGATTGTCCTCCATACTTTGTTAATCAGCGTGGGTGCGATTGTGGCATTTCTTTATTGTATTACATTATGCATGTTTGAAGAACCGAGGTTTGCTTACAAATTAGTGACAGTAATTAAGCTCGGTGAAGAGAAGCAGGTGCGGTGTAATCAGGGGTGTAATCTGGCCGAGTCTAGGATGTTTGGTGCCCTGGGTAGAAATGGAATGTGTGAGCCCCCCTCTAAATAGCAGATACAAGACGCATTCAGGGCTGTTTACATGTGAATGGATGCCCCCTGCTCCTGAACCTGCAGCCCCTCCCTCTGTCACCTTCAAGCACCTCTTAACAGCTCAGCAAGGGCTGGAGGTGTGAGGGTTGCCATCCCGCTGCGCTGTGCCTCTACAGAGCTGCTGGGGGTCTGAGCTTTCATACAGCATCGGAGTCAAGAAGGGGGGTGGGGGCAAGCTGTGCCCGGTTAAAATTACGGACAAATGGCGTCCGTTAAAGAATCCTTCACGGACAACGGACAGACAGCCAAAATTACGGACTGTCCGTGAAATTTACGGACGGTTGGTCACCCTAACCACAGCTGCTGGGGCTTACCTCCCCCACACGTGAGAGGGCGATGGTATATGTAGAATTAGTACGTTGGATCGCACTGCAGTATTGCACATTTAACCCTCCAAAGCATAGGGTTTAGCGGTCGCACCAGGGCCGACACTGCCTTAGCACAGAGACCCGGCCACTACGATCAGCACCTTCTGATGCGCAACAAGATTTCTTATCTCTAATGAAGAACTACAGGCACGCACTCACAGCCGAGGCGTCATGCTGCTGACCCATAGTGCAGTGTACAGTGCGAACGGGACGACTGTGACGGACGGCGCGCCTCCCTGCTTCCAGCTCTGAGTCTCTGTTACCTGGATTACTGTTGTATACTGTATACTGTACTCTGCATATTGTTCCTGACACGAGATGACACGTGGTTCCACTCGTGACATCTCGTGTCAATCGCTTTCTGTTATGCTCACATGCTACTGCATCTTTTGAATATGTTTGTACGTCTTGGCTTTAGAATGATGGGGTCATTAACTGCTTGACTGGACTTGCTCCAGATGTGTTCCTATTAAACTTCTCATCTTCAAGACTCCTGTGTCCTCCAGTCTTTCCTACACTGGCGACGAGGGAAAAAAAAGACTATCTTACTACTCTAGAAGGATTATTTCATCGTATTTTAAAAGAGGAAAATTAATTTTCCAACATTTGACTTATTTCTTCTGAACGGCTTGTTTCATTGCGACCCAGCGACTCAGCGACTCAGCGCCTGTCAAGCGGACTCCTAAGCAGCACTCGCTTCCACTCTCAAGGTATTTTGTGATTAATTACCTTTATTTGGAAGAGTTGGCTTCAGCGCGAGTCCTGTCCGCTCGAGTCCCTGCTTACACGCGCGCATGCGCGAGCCTCGTGAAATCATCGAGTTGCTTACGTGGGATCGTCATACGCTCTGAAAACAAGCCCATCGACTGTGAAAACAAGCAATTTACATGGCGTCCATCTTAGATTGGTGAATTCTATCGAGTTGAGTTGTATTTCTTCGTTTTTTTTTTTTTAAGTCCGTTTTTCTTCGTGACACTATCAAATTTCAACTCGATTTCTTCAGAGGTATTATTTTGGATTCTACATCTTTTCCATTCATCAACGGTCTCTTGTTTAAGGTATTTTTTTTTTCTATATTCATTCTCTTACACATCATAACATTTTTTTTTAACATTGAAATTTCAATATGAGTGGAATTGTTCCTCCTCCTTCGTTTATGGCAAATAAAGGGGATCCTCCAATGGAATGGGAAATTTGGGAACCTGTTTTCCTAGCCTATGTTGAAGTAATGGAAGGTATTGAGTGTGAACCTGAGAGAAAATTGTCTCTTTTAAAACATTGCCTTGGGGGGATTGGACTAAAAGAATTTGTTACTCTTCCACCCTTAACTAATCCTGGTGAAAAAAATGTTTATGAATGTGCGGCAGAAAAATTAAAAATTAGATTCGGAAAGAAAAAGAACGTTGTCATGGAGAGATTTATCTTCTACTCTCGCAAACAATCTGCAGATGAACCAATTGATGATTTTGTATCATCTCTCAGATCTCTTGCCGTAACTTGTGATTTCGAACATATTAACTATGAACAGGTATTAAGGGACCAAATACTGATGAGAACAAACAATAAAAAGGTCCAGGAAAGACTTTGGACAACTTCGGATATGTCTTTAAACGCAGCCATTGACATTGCAAGGTCAATTGAACACTCCGAGAAGTTTGTAAAGGAGATAAGAGGGAGCAAAAAAGGAGATGTTTTTAGCGTTTCCAAGGAAGGAGAGAAATTTAGGAAACCGTTTACTCCTAAAAATGATTTTGCTAATAATAAGAGTGACTCAAAATTTAAGTACACTAAAAGTGATAAGAAGAACAACACTCAATGGATTTGTTTCAGATGCGGAAGTTCAAACCATTTAGCAAATTCTAAAGTTTGTCCTGCCCTTGATAAAATGTGTATGAAATGCAATAAGAAAGGGCATCTAACAAAGTTTTGCAAATCCACTACAAAAAAAGTTAACATTGTTCAAGATTTTGATGACTATGATTCTAATGAAAACGATATAAATACTGTCATTAATATTTGTGGTAGTGAAGGTGTAAGTAAATTTCCATCTTGTGATGTAATTATAGATGGAAAGACAATTAATATCTTTGTAGACACTTGTGCATGGTATACATTATTGGGTCAAGATGTTGTAAAAAAAAATTGGCCAAACAAAATGTTACTTGAATCTGACATTTCCCCAGGGGGTTATACTGGACATAGGATTGAATTAGTGGGTTACTTTTGGGAGAAAATCACCTTTGCCGCTGAATCCACATATGGTAAAATCTATGTCGCTAAGTCTGGGCAACCCCTGTTAGGATGGCCACACCAAGATCAATTGGGCATTAAGATAGATCCAAGAGCCAATCCGCCCGTCTACTCTGTTGCTAACACCAGTGATCCTGATCGATAAATTGAAATCTGAATTATCTGATGTTTTTAGTGGAAAACAATTTTTGGGTTTCAAACACACTATTAAGCTCAATGATGGTGTTGTTCCTGTTCGGCACAGAGTCAGGAACGTCCCTCTTACCTACAGGGATAAACTTAAAGTTTTGCTCAAGGACTTGTGTGACAAGGACATCATTGAGCCCATTGAGTCCTCCCCGTGGGTTTCTCCGATCGTGATTTCGGTTAAATCCAACGGCGAATTGAGGCTCTGTGTTGATCTTCGCAGTTTAAATAATTCAATTTGGGTAGATGCTCACCCCTTGCCAAATCTGCATGAGATGGTTTCGACATTAGGAGGTGCTGAGATTTTCTCGTGTATAGATTTGGCAAGTGCCTATCATCAGGTCGTTTTGGATGATGATTCCAGAAATCTGACGGCTTTTATTACGCCAGAAGGTCTTTTCAGGTATAAACGCATGCCTTTCGGATTGGCTAGTGCCGCTTCCGTCTTTCAAAGGCTAATGAAAGAGACACTTGAAGGGTTGACAGGAGCTATCGCCTTTCAAGACGATATTCTTGTATTTGGGAAAAATGTAGAGGAGCATGATAATAATTTAAGGAGTGTTATTTCTGCATTATCCTCTAAAGGTCTTACTCTTCGCCTTGATAAGTGCAAAATTAGAGAAAAGGAAGTTGAATATTTGGGACATTCCATAAGTGGTGCTGGGATCAGACCTAAGCAAAAACACATCGAGAGTATCATCAAAGCCCCGGTTCCAGTCTCAAAAGAACAACTGGTTGCCTTCTTAGGTTTAATGGAATTTTATGCCAAATTTATTCCAAACTTTTCTTCAAAAGTCGATTCCTTTAGACCACTTCTAAAAAAAAATGCAAGGTTCTTATGGTCTGACGTAATGACGAGGGCATTTCAGAATCTTAAAGCTTTTGTTGTGAATGCACCTTGTTTAAGACCTTTTGTTATTGGTAAAAAATGTACCATCATGGTTGATGCAAGTAGCACAGGGTTAGGAGCTGTGCTCATGCAGAATGACTGCGGGAAGGAATGGATAATTGCCTATGCTTCAAGGGCCTTGAGGGATGCTGAAAAACACTACTCAGTCATTGAAAAGGAGTTATTGGCGTCAGTTTGGTCAGCCGAACACTTTAAAACCTTCTTGTGGGGAACAAAATTCACTATTAAGACTGGCCATAAGCCCCTTATTTACATGATGGCTCCAGGTGGAGGTCGCACTTTATCAGCTCGTTTGGCTAGGTTGGCTTCCAGGCTACAATCTTTTCATTTTGAGATGGTATATGTTAAAGGGAAAACTAACATTCATGCTGATTGCATGTCCAGGTTGCACACTTCTTGTGATGTTCCGTGTGATGACGATGAGTGTGAAGTAGCTTTCACTTCGCAAGACGTTATGTTAGTGTTTGGTGAGAAATTTGATCTGAGCAAGGAGTCCTGGTTAAAGGAAATGGAGAAGAGTATTGAACTGACTCAGGTTAAAAATTACATTTTACAAGGATGGCCAGAACAAAGGAAGTTTTCAGGTGAAATGATGAGCTATGCCAAGGTTCAAGATGAGTTAGCAATCGAAAATGGGGTTCTCATGAGAGGTGATAAATTCATTCCTCCTTTTTCTTTGAGAGATACTATCATTGGTATTGCCCATGAGGGGCATTTAGGAATCTCCTTTACCAGGAGACGCATAAAAGATTTCTTTTGGTGGCCTGGAGTGGACAGTTGTGTGGAACACTATGTCAAAAAATGTTCAGAGTGCGCCAACAGTGACAAGTCTGCTGTTCCTCTACGTCCTGAACCTTGCCCTGTGGAGTGCCCTTTCGGTCCTTGGCGGAAGTTAGGCCTTGACTTCATTGGTCCATTTTCCGTTTTACCTGAACGTGAGAAATTTGGTATGGTTTTGATAGACTATTTCTCAAAATGGCCAGAGGTAAAAATGGTTGGGGAAATAACAACCAGGAATGTAGTAGAATTTTTGGACGAAGTTTTTTGTAGGGAAGGAATCCCAGAAGAATTAGTGACTGACAATGGCCCACAATTTACCAGCAAGGATTTTCAATGTTTTATCACCAAATGTGGGATCACGCACAACAAGATTGCTGTGTTCCATCCTGAAGCCAATGGCCAAGTTGAAAGATTTATCAGAGTTGTGAAGGAGGCTATCCAACTTTCTGTTAAAGGTCATTTGAATTGGCGTAATGCTCTTCAGTCTATGTTATTGTCTTATAGAACATCTCCTAACTCTTTCACTATGGTTAGCCCATTTGAGCTTTTAAGGGGTCGGAAACCCAGTACCAGATTAACTCCGTGGTGGTTAAAAAGAAGTTTAAGTGACCATTGTGGTTTTTCAAAAGTGGATTATGATTTGGTTCGTGACAGGGTTAGTGCGTATAAAGGTAAGATGAAAGAAAGGATGGAAGCCAAGCAGGGATCCGTTAGCAAACATGTTATCAATGTTGGTGATTTTGTTCGCATAAAAAGGAAGGAAGGTGTTTTGAAGGGTGGTCAAGTTTGGTCACATCCCAAGGAAGTTATTGAAGTTTTCAAGCATGCTGTCAGAGTTGAGGACGGGAGTGTTTGGAATTTGAACAGAGTCTCCATTTTTAAAGGCAAAGGTATGTGTGCGTCTGAGGATGACAGTAGCGCTTTACTTAAAGGTATGGATGCGGTTGTGTCAAGCGATGATAGCAACGTCTTTCTTGATTTTGATTCTGGCTGTGGGGGCCCTGGAAATGCAGAAATCACTTCTGGGAATCTTTTGGGTGAGAATACCAGCACTAGGGCTGTAAGGACCACTCCACCTATGGAACTCTCAAGAAGTTGCCATAGGTCTCACCGTCTTCCTGCAAGATACAAGGATTTTGTCATGAGTTAAGTTTGAATTGTATGGGATTATTCTTGTTAAGATTGAATTGTGTTAGATTATTCTTTAGAGTTTTATTGTTTTTTCTGTTTTCTTTTTTTTTTTTTTTTCATTTACAGGAAGGGAGGTGTGTTGTATACTGTATACTGTACTCTGCATATTGTTCCTGACACGAGATGACACGTGGTTCCACTCGTGACATCTTGTGTCAATCGCTTTCTGTTATGCTCACATGCTACTGCATCTTTTGAATATGTTTGTACGTCTTGGCTTTAGAATGATGGGGTCATTAACTGCTTGACTGGACTTGCTCCAGATGTGTTCCTATTAAACTTCTCATCTTCAAGACTCCTGTGTCCTCCAGTCTTTCCTACAATTACTTCATCCTTTGCAATTAAATGTGGCCCACAGCATGACACAAATTTATTAGGTCACCAAATGCTCCTTTTTACCTACCTGAAAATACGTAACACTCATGTTAGGTGCTGATACTAGGCACTGGGACATGAGTGATTCTCCCACACTCACAGGACTTTGAGCCAACGCCGAGGCTTGAACTGGAATATCACGCTTCACAGACAGCACATCCGGCGGTTATGTCACATCCTCTCTTCTCCCGGTAGTTAGCCCCCAAAGCTCTGCAGGAGTATCCTTATCGCAGTGCCTGTCGAGCTTACCGGTTTTTGCCCAAATGCATAGCAAGAGAGGCATAAATGATATCCCTTGCCATCTGCACTTTGTGTGATTACCTCCAGCTGGGACCCTTCATGCTAACATTAGTGGAAACGATTGCGGCGAGATCGCTTTGTGCAAGACTAGGGAAAGGTATTCCCCAACCTGTAGCATGTTAACGCTCGCTGGTGCTGCTTAAGCATGTATGCCACACCTTGAAAAACACAGCCCTCCGCAAGCGTGAGCCCAGCCACTCTTATGCTGAAAAATTGCCACACAAATTCGCTTGCACGCCGGATCTCGCCAGGTCAGACCTGCCCTAACACCCGCAGACAGGGACAGCCGGTCATACAAGGCATCGTTTGGAGACCATAGAAAACCCCCACAAAAGGGGGGGGGGCAAAGCTATGTCTTGCTATAACCGCATTCGACAGCGCAGCACTTTACGGGCACACTTGCCTTGCCTGACGCCCGGGAGGACAGAACGACCCCAGGCAAGATAATGGCCTCACCTCCTACATAGACCAGACGCCCGCAGTGCCACATCTGGCCGAGTGGATCCTCAACACCACCGAGCCTATGAGTGGAGCGGGCCTAGGTGCGCAGCCTTCGGTGGCCCCACCAGCTACGTGCAGCATGAGCATGAAGGCACTGGCATACCCAAGCCCACACCCCCTGCAGACCGAGGAGCCACTGGAACCAGGGTGTGGGTGGCTATCATGGAACAGAGCACAGCCGATTCGATGAGGGCTCCAGGGCCAATGGACCCCACAACTGGAGGGGGTTGAAGTGAGTGTCCTTCCGCTCGGCCCACCAGCCAGCCTGCAAGAGGTTGCGCCCCCTTAATCCTCCAAGGCAGTGGATGACTACCACCCGGAGAGAGGAGAGCCAAGGGGTGAATGCCCCTGGTAGTGGAAAGTGGGTGGGGGCACATGAGACGACCGAAGGCACCAACACAGCAGACCTCCTGCAGGGCCGGACTAGGGAGCTTGCAGTTGGGACAGGGTCAAAGCACAACACCAAACACACTCAGACAATGGGAGGAGGCGGGAGGAAGGAGAACACGGACTATGGGAGGGTGTGGGTACTAAGTAAAGCACAACACTGAAACTAACTAGAAAAGTACCCTACCTCTCCTTGTACGTAGCGCCACTGCTGTCCTATTGGCCTGGGAAAAATAACACTTAATGCTAATGGGAAAACAAGACTTCAAAAACATGATCCTTCAGTACACTTCTCCTAAAGATAAGAAATAGCCTCACGACAGCCAACAAGCAAGCGATCCAGTCTGTATGGGCCATCCCAAAAGGAGACTGGGCAGGAACAAAGAAGCCTCATTTTCAATCGGAGGCCACCATTTTGCATAAACGATCACGCCAGCCATTGAAAAAGATGGGGGTTGCTTCATGTCCACTTCTGAAATCTCCTCGATCACAATAGCTCTGCGTATGTGCGCTGCAACGCTAGGCGAGATCTAAAAAATATATCAGATTCGAAAATTGCAGAGTTGAGGGCGTTTCAAAAAAGAGAAAATGGGACCTGAGGGGGGGAAAAATAGACTCTGTGCTGCAGCAGGGATGGGCATCATTTTAACTACCCCTCATCGGGTAAATTCAGGAAGCTTTGCGCTTCTATGGAAAGTAACAATTTTCCTAAACTTGGCTGACTACATGGATATAATTAAACATCCCCAAGCCAGAGGTCAAAGGGGGCAGGATCTGTTACGACCGATATTTACAAGCTTCTTTATTAACATAAAAACAGTTTCCACACCTTTGTAAAAAAAATTACTACTGTTCCTGAATGGTTAATGATATCCTTACTAATCAGAGTTATTTCTCGTGCATTTCTCTGTGCAGATGCTCAATCAGCACATTTAAAGTCTGCTTACACTAGTAAAGGCCCTAAGAAAACATTCACTTGAGGTTTCTTAATTTTCTTTTTGAGAGTTACTTTGGGACTATTCTGGAATGCGTCCATTTATTGTAAACCCATAAAAACATTTGTAGGGGGTTCATTCTGATTGTGTATTACTAAAAATATTATTTTTGAGAGCATGATGAGTACTTAAGCACATAATGTGCAGCACTCTAGCTTATGTTAAAGTGCTGCCTTCTATCGTATACTTACATTTAACCGCTTTGCCACGGCGGACATTCAGCCGCGGTGCGGAAAAAAATTACACCTGCGCAGTTCGGACGGCCACCGGCCGCCGTGGCACACGCCCACCGTGACGTCGATGCATCAAAAAGTTTATAAACCAACATATTCACAGTGGATCACTGAAATAATATCGAGGGACAGAATATCGACTTGCAATAATATCGTTGACAAAATATCGACAGACAGAATATCGAGTTTGTATCTACAAACAGGTAAGTACAAAAATATCGAGTACAAAATATCGTTTACAAAAATATAGTTTATAAAAATATCGACTTTATTAAAAACGGTGTTAAATTAAATTAATATTAAAATGTCGGACCACTTTCTGATTCGGTTCACCTGGGTTACATACAAAACCCCCCAGTCATCCCCTCAAGTCACAACAAGGAGGAACTGGACAAAACTTCCCATGGAATCCTGGACATACAACCTGGACTCCACCCATCCACCCCCTTGCCAAGACCCCAATGTGGCAAACAAAAACTACGTAGGCTGGATCACCAACTCTCTGGACACGATCCTACCTCTTCGTAGGTCCTCCTCAAAGAGAATGCATAAATCAGCACCCTGGTTCTCATATTCTCTAAGAGAGCAAAAACGCCTTTGTAGGCAACGAGAGAGAGCTTGGCGACTAGACTTCCAACCGGAAAAAAGGTACATTACAAAGAGGCGATCAAGGCCTACAGAGAAGGGGTTAGGGCGGCCAAGGCACCCTACTATTCGGACAAAATTCTGGAAGCCAAATCCAAGCCCAAGGAAATTTTCCACATAATAAAACAATGTACCAGTGTCAATACTGCTCCCCCTCCGGCCAAAACTCAGGAACAATGTAATGAGCTTGCGGATTTCTTTCACAATAAAGTCTCCAAAATCTACTCCACCTTTCCAATAGCAGCCACAATTCCTGATGCAACTGACCTACCTCCCCCAAGACCCCCTCTTCCCCCAGACCAGCCAACTCTTGAGCACTTCCCTCCTCTTGACCTTGACACCCTTGGCAAAGTGGCACGTCAAGTCAAATCGGGCTCTCCTCGCGATCCAGCTCCTCCGGAAGTCTTGATGCAGGCATGCCAAGCCACCCTGCCTGTAATCCTGGAGCTACTAAACTCCTCCATCTCCGCATGTACAGTGCCCACCGCTTGGAAACAAGCCATGGTGCGGGCGCTATTAAAAAAAACCCAACCTGGATCCTGACGATCACTCCAGTTACCGCCCCATCTCACTCCTCCCCTGGGCTAGCAAGGTTCTGGAGAAATATATAAACGCTCAGCTGGTCCAGTTCCTAGAGAACAACTCTCTACTAGACACGTCCCAGACAGGCTTCAGACCGAAGCACGGTACTGAAACCGCCCTGTTAGCGGTTACCGAAGAATCTCGAAGGGTACTTGATCAGGGAGGATCAGTGGCAGTGATCCTACTTGATCTAAGTGCAGCCTTCGATACGGTCAGCTATGCCACCTTGCTGAACCGTCTCTATACCATCGGAGTATCAGGCGACGCACTGAGGTGGTTTGACTCCTTCTTGACCAATAGATCTTTTCAGATCTTTGACGGTGACACAGTGTCATCCAGCAAACCACTAAGCTGCGGAGTACCGCAGGGCTCCTCCTTGAGCCCTGCGCTATTCAATGTATACATGAGACCACTGGCTGGGGTCGTCGAACCGTACGGTATTAAAATCGTATCGTACGCCGACGATACCCAACTAGTGGTCTCGCTGGCACAAGAGAACAACAGGCAATCCCCGGAAGGTCTGCTAAAATGTTTGGAGGACGTCAAGGAGTGCATGACTAACTCCTCCCTCAAATTAAATGGAGAAAAAACAGAGCTCATGCTCCTAGGACCAGCCTCGCCAGTGCCTTTCACTTCCTTATGGCCCCCCTGTCTGGGCCCCCTCCCGCCCCTAAGGAAAATGTAAAGAGCCTGGGAGTATGGCTGGACAAAAAGCTCTCTTTCTCCACCCAGGCCACCAAGTTGTCCGCCACATGCTTTGGCCTACTTAGAACCCTGAGGAAGGTTCTTCCGCTCTTACCACTGGAAGCCAAACAGGTGGCAGTACAAGGCCTCATCCAGTCCCGCCTAGACACAAACAATGCCCTATATGTAGGGGCCCCTGAGATGACTCTTCGGAAGTTGCAGGTGGTACAGAACTGCGCAGCCCGTACCCTGCTACAGATTCCGCGAACCCAGTCAGTCAGACCTGGACTAAAAAGCCTACACTGGTTGCCAGTAAGGCAGAGAGTGGCATTCAAGGCACTATGTATTGCGCATCGGGACTTCTGGAAGACAGGCCCAGCAATCAACGACAATTTAGTCATCCCCTACCACCCAAATAGGAACCTTCGCTCCACGGAGGCTTTCCTGGCAGTGATTCCCAGAGTAAAGAGAGCCAGGGCCGGTGGTAGGATGTTTTCCTTGAACACCGCTAAGCTTTGGAATGCTCTTCCTCTACCACTCCGGTCCAACCCGAACCTGCTCTCATTCCGTAAGCAGTTGAAAACCTTGCTGTTTGCCAAATCCTCCGAGTTCTAACTCTTCTGCTCCGCCCCATCTCTGTTACTACTCAGCGCTTGGACGCCCGTGGGCAGCAACCGCGCTTAACAAATCTATTTACAATTACAATTACAATTACAATTACTAAAATATACTTAAAAATACTTAAATTAACTTATAATAATTAAATAATTAATGAAATTAATTTAAAAAAATTACAATCGTATTTGTTAAAACATATATATATATAGTTACATAATATAATTAAATAATATCCAATATTATTACCGTACAATAGCAGAAGTGTAAAATATACTATTCCCACTCCGAAGAGTGCAAGAGTAGGCAAAGCGTTGGATAGCGTAGGGGTTAAATTTACTATTCCCACTCCAGTGGGTGCAACAGTAGGGAAAGCGTTGGATAGCGTAGGGGTTAAAATTACTATTCCCACTCCAGTGAGTGCAACAGTAGGGAAAGCGTTGGATAGCGTAGGGGTTAAAATTACTATTCACACTACAGTAAGTGCAACAGTAGGGAAAGCATTGGATAGCGTAGGGGTTAAAATTACTATTCCCACTCCAGTGGGTGCAACAGTACGGAAAACGTTGGATAGCGTAGAGGTAAAATTTACTATTCCCACTCCAGTGGGTGCAACAGTAGGGAAAGCGTTGGATAGCGTAGGGGTAAAAATTACTATTCCCTCTCCAGTGGGTGCAAAAGTAGGGAAAGCGTTGGATAGCGTAAGGTTAATAATTACTATTCCCACTGCAAAAAGTGCAACAGTAGGGAAAGCGTTGGATAGCGTAGGGGTAAAAATTACTATTCCCACTCCAGTGGGTGCAACAGTAGGGAAAGTGTTGGATAGCGTAGGGGTTAAAATTACTATTCCCACTCCAGTGGGTGCAACAGTAGGAAAAGCGTTGGATAGCGTAGGGGTTAAAATTACTATTAACACTCCAGTGGGTGCTACAGTAGGGAAAGCGTTGGATAGCGTAGGGGTTAAAATTACTATTCCCACTCCAGTGGGCGCAACAGTAGGGAAAGCTTTGGATAGCGTAAGGGTTAAAATTACTAATCCCACTCCAGAGAATACAACATTAGTGAAAATAAATACTTCATGTATTATTTAAAAATGTATAAATCAATATCTATTAATAATTAATTAAAAATAATTGAAAAAATTATATTATATAATAATTAATATATTAAAATTACTAATTAACAATAATTATTTCAATTGATCACCTATTAATACTAATAATTGAAAAATAACAATACATTATTCAATAATTAAAAATCATTTAACAATTATTTCAAATTAAATACATTTTAATAAATTTAATTATTTAATTAATTATTAATAAATTACTTCCCACCCTATTCCCCTATAAACCCACAACCCGCTACAGAAAATACATTATTTAAATTAACATAATTAACAATTAATCAATTACATTTAATTAATTGGCAAATAACATTTTTTTAATTACCCATAAATACTTAATTAATAATTAATTCTAAATAAATACCAAGAAATAATTTTACATATTTAATTAATTATAATTTAATTACTTCCCACCCAATTCCCCTATAAACTCACAACCCGCTACAGAAAATAAATTAGTAAAATTGACATAAGTACCAATTAATCAATTAATTAAAATTAATTACCAATTAAAATTTAAATAATTAACAAATATTAATTAATTAACAATTAATTAAAATTTACTATCAATAAATAAATTTACATATTTAATTAATTATAATTAAATTACTTCCCACACTATTCCCCTATAAATCCACAACCCGCTACAGAATTAAATTACGCAATAATTATAAAAACAAAATTCATTAATAAAAATTAATTATAACATAAATACACACTTTTCATACATATTATAACACAAAAATACACTATAAAAAATTAGATATTATTAAAAAATCGATATTTTTAACTATCTATATTATATACTTCGATATTTTAACTTTCTATATTTTTAACAGTCGATATTACATCACTTACCTTAAAAACGATATTTTGGTTATCTATATTCTGTCCTGTCGATATTTTGTCCAGTCTATATTTAAAACTCGATATTATGTCCAGTCGATATTTTAGAGTCGATATTATGTCTGTGCACCATTCACAGTGCTTCATGTTCGAGGCAGGAATCTCAAGTGCTGTAAGAACATGTCACTTTCGGAAGGCACCAATCACGATTCACATACGTGCCCTACCGATTTCACACACGTCTGAAGTGCTGAGATTTCCGACCAGAATAATGCATTTCCCACAGATGAGTTTGACTTGCATGTATTTTTTATTTAGGGTGTGGGTATTATATTTCATATGCAGTTACCTGTAGGTAAAAGGCTACAAATTAGTTTCAGAATATTTTGTTCTTTTTAGCCTACGTTTCTGACCCCACCCCTACACTCACTCACCACACCCCCCACGAACTCGAAATATCAGCGCCCACCCTTTTGAATGGACTTTGACCGGTGGCTGCACCAGGTCCGACTCAAGTATTCCCTTTCTGGGTGAGTCCTCGAAAAACCGGCGCAATCTTGGCCTCAATAAAATTCAACACCAACTGAAGTTAAGATCAGGATGCGCCTGCAAAACCACCCTGTTGTGTTAAAAATAATCTAACAGCTGAAAAGTGCAGATATGATGCTTTATTCTTTGTAAAGTGACAGCAAAGCGTCAAATTGCCTTTAAACTAACAATTCCTTACAAAGTATGCATTTTCTGTTAATTGCTTTTCAGATCTCAACAGAAGAATATTCAAAATTGGGATTCCCCTATGCACAAGAATTTGCCAATATGTATCGATTTTATCAGATGAAACCAGATCGCGATATTAAATTAACTCACCAACTGTACTCAAAAGTAAAAAATTTTGACCAGTTTCTCACAGAAAATAAAGACGCTCTTAAAGATGTATTGAAATGACAGTGTGATATTATGACCTGCTACTGTAATGTAAATTGTCATCTTTGAAGAAAAAGGTAAATGTGAAAATAAAATTATATGAAATTTTGTACTACCTGGAAAATATGCATTATAGCAAAAAAAATGTTGTCTGCAATATCGATGTAATAATCTCTGTTAATCACATACATTCAGAAATAAATACAATTTCATCACAAGTGTGTTGTAGTTAAAGTCAAAATATAGTGCTATGAAAAATGAACTATTAAATTATAAGGCTCATGAGATAGAGAGAGAGAGGAGAGAGAGAGAGCGAGAGAGAGAGAGAGAAAGAGAGAGAGAGAGGTTTATTATGTACACATACCGGGTTAACAAAGGTAAGACACTTGTAACAAAATACAACCGAATATTTTCATGAATATAAAGCATATTCATTGGGATTTTGTTTTTTACAAATTTATAACAGCAAAGATGCAAGAATTGAAGGACATTTGTGTGACAAGCATAAATAAGTGCTGTATAGCTTTATGTAGGCACTCCCCCCTCTATAAAGCTATAGATAATTTCTAATGAAGATGCTATCAAAGTGTCGCATACAAAAGAGTGGTGCGGGTAGCTCACTGCTAGAAGTTAATTTGTGACATAGAGATGGAGGTGCATTGGTGTATTTTTGTAGTCTGATACTGTGGGTAGTAGGTTGTCTGTGGGTTAGATGTTTGGTTGCAGTAGGGTGGTAGTAGAGTAGTACGGATTTTATTTCAGGGTGTGGTGGAGGGGTAGAGTTAGTTCTTAAAGATGTTATTATGGTATTGGAAGCAATGTTGTCTTGTAGAGGGGTAGTGGAATTGTACGGGTGGCTGTATGGTAATGTGGTTGTAGAGCACTGCACTGGATGACAGTGTGGTACTGAAGATGGTATTGAAATTAGAGACTTGTGCTGTGTGGTGGAACAGCGGTGCTGGGTGTGAAAGTGATGTACTGGTAGAGGTAGTAGTGTTGTGATTCAGGCGGTTGTGTGATGCTGGGCAGTGGTAATGTACTTGGCCGCAAATCCGAAACAGTTGTTAATAGGTTAGTGAGGGTGATAATACAGTGATTTGAGCAGTGGCGGCTGGTGGCATTTGAAAGTGTTGAGGCGTAAACATTGGGCATGACATTTATATAGCGAGTGATGCGAACAAGTTCAATGGACAAACCGGGGGTACAGTGTGAGTCCCTCTCCAGAGAAAGAAATGAAAAAAAGATTAACAAATGGTGAATTTCAAAGCAAATGAATGTAGCGATAAAGCAAGGGTTATAAAGCAGTGGTAACGTATAGTCTTGAAATATTAAACACATTAAAAACTGCCCCATATCTTCCTGCATTAATATGTTCAACAGTTACTGTAATGTGTAAATTGTACAGCATGACAACTTTAGCCCTCTAAATGTATGCTTGACAAGTGCCTTGCACTGCAAGCAGCATTCATTTTGGAAAAATATGCTCTAACCAGACTACGAGAAGCACCTACAGCTGCTGGCTGCAACCAGTATTCTAGAAATATGTGCAGACAGGTCTTTAAGTGGGATGAAGAAAGTGGGGGCTCTCTATAAAAAAACATGTCAAATTAATTTCTGTGATTCCCAAGGTGTTCCACCTGACAGGTATTTTGTTTTTTCTCTGAGATGTAATTGTATCCAGATAAATAACACAATAACTGACATACACCTAAAGCCTGCCAGTGATATTGGCTTTCTCAGTGGGTGTTAGTTGTTTAAGATAGATGAGTTACAGCAATAAGTTGTTATAAATATTAAACATTGTAAATGTTTAAAATCTGAAACTGTGAGTCTGTGAATTAAATAGCATTGAGGACTGTAGAAGGAGTTTTGGCCTTCAGTTATGTGTGCTTGATGTTAAATATGTATCCTCGTTTTCTATGCATATCTTGTCCATCTGCACATCTTCAACCACCTCTCTTTTCTCTTCAGCATCCACTTTTCACTCTTCACCGAATGCACTTCCTCTGATCTCCGTCACTTCACTGCCCCAAACATGCACTGCACTCCCTCTAATGTAAGCATTTTAATTCCTCTTACCTTTGCCTTGCAAATATTTTAATATCTGTGTACCCCCTTCACACACATATCCACATAATTTCAGTTGCAAATGGAATACATAAACATTGTTCTGTGTGCTCTGTAGAGAGGCCAAACCACTGACAGGCACTTTGTTATGCTGCAGCCTTAGCGCCTGCGTGCTCAATCAGAGCCCCTCATAAACACCTGGCATGGCTCAAGCATCAAAGTATGCACAGAACAAAATACAGATAAGCAACTTACTCTTAGGGAATGCAAGATCAAGTAAAGCATGTAAAATAAGAGAGGCACTTATTCACTGAAATGTTTTTAACATTCAGTGTTTGCAAGTCAATCCATGTTTTTGGCATCAGTGTTAACTTAGGGGCATGGAGAAACCACCAGTTTTAATGTCATACATCAGAGAACTGTCCACTGTAAGCACCTATTAATCGTCCCGCTTGACTCAGATTCTTGGATGAACTTCGAAAGGGTACAAGAACCCTGTTCGTTATTTGGATGCATTTCATGGGGAACAAATACAGAAGCTCCACTTCTAACAAAACTAGCAATCTGCTGCTTAGACCTGGGGTGCCACAGTGGGGGAGGTTAGCATGATGATGTACTTGCATCTACTCTGATCTATGAGGAAAGGGTGGGACCTATGCCTTTGAATTACAGACGTCTGAAGTCACGCAGGGATGAAGTATCAGACGCCCGAAACTGGGACGCTGATGTGTCACTGGCCTACAGAGTGCATACAACCCTAGACCACAATGGTAATGAAGGGCATTAGAACAGAAAGCCCTGCGCCCTGTATTACAGTTCAGAAATGTGTTTTACTACCTGGTTCCGTCTCCTGCGCAGAGCGGGGCGAGGCAGGTAGCCAAAAATGGACAGCCCAGAATTAAATACATCGATTTATTTAGAGATACAATCGTATCTCTAAATAAATCAATCTCTTTAATATGTTTTTAAATGTGTAGGAATTTCAGAGGGCGCAGCCCCTGAGCACTAATGGAGAAACTGCCCCTGCCAGTAGTGACTGGAGTACGGGCGGAGTAGAGCAAGGTGGGAGGGAAAACCGATGACAAATATTTAAAAAATAAAATAAAAAGAACTTACCTTCCGCCTGCCGCCCGGCATTATTTTCCATGTCCTTGCTGCAGTACAGGCTCCCTGCCTCCCCTGCAGTCAATCCTGACGCTGCTTTCATGTTTCAAAGCAGCATCAGGATTGGCCTCTGTGCTGGGAATTTGTGCTTCCAGAGAGACTGGGAGCCTTTGCTTTGCTGTCTCCACCCAGCAACGCAGCTGGGTTGTAGACAGCCTGAGACGGCCGGGCAAACCCGCATGCCCACCAATAGCAGTGCTGCTTATCACTTCCTCTCCAGACTCCCCCACGATGGCTTCACCCCCAGGATGCAGCACGTAGAAGTTGAAAAAGAAAAAAAGAATAAACGTGTTTTTTTTTTCATTTTATTTTCCAACTTTTGAGTAAGCTTGGGCAGAGTTCGCGGAGTTACTCCACATAGTGCAAAAATAACTCTGCCGCACTACACGAAGCTCTATGAGTAGCAGAGTGCATTAGATAAATGCAGTTCAAGGTGATTTTCAGTGCTAGGTGCTTGTCCGCAATGTGCAATCATCGCGAACAGCACCATGCACAGCACAAGCGGGCGCTGCTTCCTTTCTGTCACTTGTGTAGATTTTTACTCGAGCAGCAGCTTTCTCAACACGAATGGATGGTTTCTCAATGTGAACGGCCGTGAGCATATGCGACGATTCACAATGAGAAATCTGACTGCCCGCTTTGAGAAATCTCGCCAGGAGATTGATTTTCCACACTCGAAACGAAGAAAAATCTTGCTGGGGGGTGGATTTTCCTCGCTCGTGCTCGTCAACTTGATGCTGACATACGTGAGCGAGTAAAACACGCTCTGCAGTGCGAAAAAGTCCACAAACTCTGCCTTTGGAGTGGAGTTCACCATCCAAACCTACTTTTGAGCGTGACGGGGGGCAACACTACCACTGACCAAGGGTAGTTCCTCTCCAGGAAGGAGTGTGCAGAGTTAAACAGTGCACAGGGTCCATGATGTTATGAGGGCATAGGCTGTTTGTGCAATGAGTGCCTTCAGTGTTTTTTTTCCATTTATGCTTTGTCCCAACCTGTATTGTCATGTTCTGGGTGTGCCCCTGGGGTGTGTGGTGGCAGGGCGCAGGACAGGGGGGATGCACACAATGCTTCCCAACCTCCAAACTGGCTGCGCCAATGCAGGGGCCAATCTCCTCCACCAGCTGCTCTTGCGCAGTGCCCAGCTCTTGTCACAGGCTTCTCCCTCGTGAAAGACAAGCATGGTCCTGCCATCACCTGATAGCAGATTTTGGCTTGCTTCCTGCTGACCGCAAAAGGAGTAAGTCTGGTTTTAAGGCCTGCAGTACCTCAGCGGTACATGGCCCTCCAGCCAGCCTGTCCAATTAGAGTCCAGGCCCAAGCTGCCCCAATAAGTCTATGGCCCAGGACCCCGTGCCAGCTCAGATTCTCTCAGGTCTGTCCCAGCTTGAGGCCTGGAATCAGCTCCTGTTGTCTTCCCGTCGTAGGCTGGGTATGGCCATGGACCCTGAAGTGCTTCAGGCAGCTTCCGATTTTCTGACAGCACCCCCTCTAGGATCCACACTCAGAAGGCAAGTTCTGTATTTCACACCCAGCCACCATCAAGCAGTTTTCGTTCCACTGCTGTACTAGTCAACTCAGTCAATTTACTTGCCATTCATACCTCCTTTAAAAGGGCCGCCACCTCAGAATTCTTTGAGGCCCTGGTTCCCTCTCGAATCCGACCGGGTGCCGACAATAGCTCCTCAGGCAGGCATTACTTTCTTGTTGCGCCAGCGCAATTCCGTTAGACTGAGGCTCCCCAAGCAGCATTATTGGATGGGGCATCGTAGGTCAAACCGGAGCTCTTTCAGGGGAAACAACCTTTACAACGCAACTTTTACAACGCACTACCATTACAACGAAACTTTTACAACGCAAAATCCATTACAACGCATGCATTTACAACTCAACCATTACAACGCATGACACTACAACGCACACCACTACAACGCATGCCATTACAATGCAGTCATTACAACGCATACCATTACAACGCATAGCATTACAACACATAGTACCCTTACACTATCCAACATTTACCCTACTGTTGCACCCCCTGGAGTTAGAATAGTCATGTTAATCCCTACACTATCCAACACTTACCCTACTGTTGCACCCCCTGGAGTTAGAATAGTAATTTTTACCCCTACACTATCCAACACTTACCCTACTGTTGCACCCCCTGGAGTTAGAATAGTCATGTTAATCCCTACACTATCCAACACTTACCCTACTGTTGCACCCCCTGGAGTTAGAATAGTAATTTTTACCCCTACACTATCCAACACTTACCCTACTGTTGCACCCCCTGGAGTTAGAATAGTAATTTTAACCCCTACACTATCCAACACTTACCTTACATGCAATGTAATGTTATGCGTTGCAATGGTATGCGTTGTAAAGGTAGTATGCGTTGTAGTGGAATGCGTTGTAAAGGTAGTTTCAAAGAATTCGTTGTAATGGCATGCGTTGTAAAGGTATGCGTTGTAATGGATGTTGCGGTGTAAAAATTGCATTGTAAAGGTAGGCGTTGTAAAAGTATGCGTTGTAACGTCATACATCCTCTTCAAGTTGTGTTCTATCTGGTTACCATCATGGCCACACCCCTGGTAGTGCAGTGCTTTTAATGTGTTGTTGGGGAGTTTCTATGCAGAGCTCATTTCTGGTAGTGCTGTGGGACAGGCTAATATGGTGCAGATAGGTAGTAGTGTGGTGGTTGAGGAAGTATTCAAATATAGTGAGTGCAATGATTTGGGTGCTAGAATTGTTCAGGAGTAGCAGATCTGTTGGGAAACTATGTGATGGTATATTAATGTGGTGTTGTACAATGGTAGTGCTAATCTGTGATAGCAATGCAGTATTATAAGATCGTAGTGGCATGGGAGTGTTCCGGTATTGTTCTGTGTCAGGAGTGTCAGGCTGTGGAGATAAAGCGAGGTGGTGATGTGGTGGTGAAGGGTAGCAGTGTATTAGAGTGGAAGATGTGATTTTCTGAGGGATTACAATGACCATGGGGGTGATAGTGCAGTACGTCAGTGTGGTAGTGTTGTTATCTGGAAGTCGTAATGACAAAGTAGTACTTTGCTCCACTTTGAAAGTGTAGTTGTATTGAAGTACTGCGAATGGTCATGCAATTATGAGTCATAGTGGTATTTGTATGTTGCAATGGGCTTTTGTGGTGCCAGAATGAGGTAGGGTAGGGCAGGGAGGTGGTGATGCACTGCTAGTCATGGGTAATGCAGAGCTGGGGTAGTGTAGCGCAGTGGATGAAAATGTGAATTTTAGTTTGGTAGTGTGGGGTCTTGGATGGCATTTCTTTGCTCTGAAGTTGGTAGTGCAGTGGTTGTAGTTGTAGAGTGGGGTTACTTGGTTTGAGCAAACATTTTTACAGCCGTTCATAATTTTTGTACACAAGGATGTTATTGTGTTATGTTACCTAATCCATCCAAATTAGATAAGTGACATAGGTCTTTGAAAACTTGTAACAAGTTGTATGCAGTTTATATGCATTTCAAGCACACAAAGGCTGACCTATTTGCAAGCAGTACTTTATTTCACTGGGAATCATAATTCATTATACAAGCAAGTTGGCAAAAAGAATTGTTTGTTGAATGTAAAGTTGAAATTATTGACCGTGTGTAAAGAATTGTCTCATTTTGGATGATCACCCTCAGGTTTTGACAGCCTGCTGACAAGACCTCAGTGCCAGTGTTCTAACCTCTTACAAAATGTATGTAAAATTGGCGAGCCACAATTGGCATAAGCTAACTTACTTTTAAGTCCCTGGTATATGGTACCAAGGGTGCCCAGGGCCTGTAAGTTAAAATGTCTACCCAGGGCTGTGCCAGTCTGAATGTGATAAGCTAAAGGCTCCCAGCCTGCCACAGGAGACTGGAAGAACGGTTTTAAACTGCTAGTTCGACTTTGCCATTTAAACCATCGGCAGAATCCATATCCCTCTTAATGACATATATGTCTTCCCTTTGGAAGGCCTATTGAGCCCTTAGGCAGGGAGCTGTAGATTGTTAAGTAGGACATGTACTTTCATATGCCCTAGAGGTTTTACAAACAAACCTGTCCAAAGACGGTTTTGTGAGCATTACACGGTGAAGTCACACAACCACACTATATATTACATCACATTCCTCACACTAAGAAGGTCTAGATCTATTTTCGAATTGTCTTGCCATTAAAGCAACAGGTAAAGACATTTTGAAATTTTCATTCTGATGAAAACAGGCATCACTTCCTCCTTTACTGTAACCCCTGGTCCCAAAAATGGAGTTGGCATTTATTTACACACTTTAAAATACACAAGCAATGGCAAAGCTAATAGATCTGGCATTAATTTGACAATGTTGACTTGCTTTTGTATATAGCTAACTACATTCCACAAACAGCTAGCTATCAAACATCCGAATACTAGGGGGCATATTCACAAACAGCACTTTTAAATACATTTAGTAGTACTACAATAGTACCACTCATGTACTGTTCACAAACCTATGTGTGGAGACCTCTGCCTCCGCCTCTCCCAACATTTCTATGCAGAGTTCTCTGCCTCAGTTACATAGGCCGGCCTTAACAAGGACCACGCGTCAGGGGTTAGACTAACGCATATATAGTGCAGGTGTCCACATCACCGCCTAAAATGCATAAGTTACGCAAATACAACGCCCCTTACCATCCCACGAGGCCGCTGTATGAAAAGTCGCCTTTTAACAAGGATCGCGCTGGCAATAAGTGTGCTGTGCAGAGAGCGACTCTGTTCTCACTTGCTTACTTAGTGGTAGTACTTTGTCAGAGCGTCCAGTCTTTTCCTGCGTGCCCTCTTTGTATTTCCATGGCACATGCTGCAGAAGCTCTCTGTGACTGACTCTGCCCTTCTGCTCACACTCCGTGTAGCTGTCTGGTATAGCTGTGTAACCCTTGACCTGTAGTCGTAAATGAGGATTGCCACAGCTATGGTAAATTTGTCTAATAACACAGACTTTAGTAAACCTGATTTCTTAGTTGCACTCTCCAAAGCACAACTCCTCTCAGAATCTAACAATAGTTACAGCTGCCAACTTTGAGTCTCGGTGTTGGCTCAACATCCTGGTATTCTGGTCAATTCACTTAATCTCCCTGTGCCTGAAAAATGAATGTAGCCCTGCGAAATGTAACCAGTGTTCATGTAAAGTAGTGGTGGTCATGTTAGGCACTCCAATACTGAGTTCCCACTATATTTCACTGAAAAAAATAGTTCGAAACACAGTGGCCTCTAAAACAACAAATCTCAATCAGGGCCGGACTGCCCGTTGCGGACACCGGGCATTTCCCTGGTGGGCTATCAGGGTAGGGACTGTTTTTGGGCCCCTATGGGGCAGTTTTTGTTACAGGGCCGTTTCTGCAGCATAGCTGCAATATCGACCCCTGTAACAAAATCGTCCGAAACCGGCCCTGGCAAAAGCTCGGCGGCACCCCTAACCCCGAGGGGAGCCGGCAGAGTACTTTGCCAGGGCCGGTTTTGATTCCCAGTCCGGCCCTGATCTCAAGCCGCACAGGGCGGGCCAGTAACAAAGATTGTATTTCACATGGTTTGAAATCACGTTATGTTATTGGTATTTGGATAGCGCTTTCAGACATTGTCATGGAACCGTAGCACAATCTTAATCTGTGAGGAACTGAAGAGACCATTGTTTAATAACGCGTGATGGGATTTGGTTGTTTGTGGTTAGTAGATATTTATTCAATCTTTAGTTTTGATTAGAATTTAGTGAAATCTGATATACCAAGGGAAGACACTGAAGCAGCAGCTTTGATTTTCCTAGCTGAACTTGCTGCAGCCAGAGCTAAGGTGACCACCTGGCTTGGGGGCAAAGTTTAGGCAGTAGGTGTAAACATTCAGGATATGGTGCCAGATGTACAAAGCATTTTTCTGGTCGCAAACTGCCTGATTTGCGGAATTGGGTCATTGGGACTTGAAAAATGCTTTTTAAAATGTATAAAATGCAAAATACAATTCAGTAACTTGTTACCGAACTGCATTGGGCATTTGTGAATTTGTATTTGGAAAGGGACATGTTTAGGACATCCCTTCCAAATACCAAACCAGTATGGTATGTATTACTGTTATGTGGCCAAATTCTGGTTGCAAAACAGTAATACTTTACCACCTGTTTAAAACAGGAAATGTCCTTTAGGACAAAGCCGGAATCATGCAGTGCCTTCACAGCGCTGGCAATACAACAAAAGCGTCGTTAGCAAGCATTCCTTGAGCACGCAAGTTGTTACAACGGCTTGCTCTGGGAGGGGCATTGGTGGAATGGTGTTGAATTTAAAGTCCAACACCTTCCCTACTGTTGTGCAACCTGTTGTACAGACTGGAGTTGGAAAAGTAAATTAAACTATTCCAAAATCCAGCCCCCCCTAAGTTAAGTCATATTAACAACTTGTGTGCTGAACGAATGCGTGTTAAAAGTGCGTTCGTTCTTATGATGGCGTTACGAAGGCATGCGTGATAAACGCATTCGGAATACTGTCATACATTCATTTAAAAGTAGTGGTACTTCATTCGCAAGGTGGTAAGGGTCCCCAAGGGACTCTTGTTCTTTGAGAATGTAAATTATAATCTTTTTTTAAGAGCAGGCAGTGGTCTACCAAACCACTGCCACCTCTTAGAAAATGAAAGTTCAAGGCTTAATTTTTTTATTTTCAAACGTATCTTGATTTCCTTAATAGAAAACACCCAGCATTAAATTTTAAAAAAATTGCTTTATTAAAAAGTAATCGCATCATGGTAGTCTGCTGATCTCAGCCGGCCACCGACCCTGTGATGGCTGTGATTCCTAATGGGTTACAAACTGCGACCTACCTCATTAATATTCATGAGATAGGTGGATTTGCAACCCGCAAGGAATACCTAAATTAAACTCAATAAGTTTCAAACATTAGGAATACTGATTTCCTAATTGTGATTCAGAAACAATCTCTATTAGGTAATCGTTATTCCTAATGTATGTACATCTGGCCCAAAGGGTCAAAATTCAGGAAAATAATTTTGGACTTAACGTCAGTGTTATGGATACATTAGCAGAGGTCACGTCTGCCAGTCTTTTGGCCTTGGCAATCCTAGTTTTGTTTTGTCAAGGTTTTTGTAAAATCTTACTGCTGGGGAAGACACTGGCTCCTCAGCAATATAGTAACAATGAATTGAACCAAAAATATTTTGGGCACCAAAAAGCACATGTGGCCAGAGTAGCTTTTGACACTGAAGGGGATTACTTTGTGTATTGGTATGCTCCTCTGGAAATGAAAAATGCTGTCACTCCCAGTGAAGTTAGCCAATGGCTGAAGTGGGCTGCTGCATGCTGCACAGGGCAAAAGTATTATGTGAATGGCATGGGCTAAAAGTATCGATCTATCTATCTATCTATCTATCTATCTATCTATCTATCTATCTATCTATCTATCTATCTATCTATCTATCTATCTATCTATCTGTCTGTCTGTCTGTCTGTCTGTCTGTCTGTCTGTCTGTCTGTCTGTCTGTCTGTCTGTCTGTCTGTCTATCTATCTATCTATCTATCTATCTATCTTTCTAGCTTTCTAGCTAGCTAGCTAATATACATTTTCAATTTTAGAAAAATTAAAAGTTCTTGGCCAACTCTAGACCAAAATATGAGAGACAGAAATTCAACCTAAACAATGCAGAGAAAAATAACCCACAGGACGCTAGACGACTAAGTGGAACTGGAGTACCTCTCTCTTGTGTGGAGGAATATGCACACCAAAGATGAGAGACCGGAAGTAGAAATCATAGGTAGCAACGTGTGCAAACAATTTTTGAATCTCTATGGAGTAAGGACAAATTAACAACTTAGTTCCAGATCAACACATTTGCAATGCAAAACAAACTTGAAAGCATCATTTTTAAAAATATTAACAGAGCTCCAGGTGTTAAGCCCTGTCAGAAGAGTGTGGCAGCCACTGCACATGCACCAACTCATGTGTCTCTTACTTGGTTCTCTCTTCTTTAACAGGTGTCCATTGCCATGCCAATTAGACCCCAGAAACATTCTTGCATCCTTTGCACTGTCTTACCCAGTATGCCTCTCCTTCAACACTATACAGGGCAACTAGTTTCTTTTCACTATGATCCTCGAGGGGAATGTTCCCAGTAAACATTTTACATCCATCTGTGGTTTACAACAAACATCTTTCATACCTTTCCCTTTTCAAGATTGAATCAAGTCTGTCACCTTCCAATCATATGTAGCGTAATCCCCCTTTCACCAGCTCGCTCTCGCCAGCAACAGTATAATCGGAAGTTTACAGTCTAGCTACACTGCTCTGCGGGTGCGTATGAAAAGTGATAGAAATTAAAGAAGAACGTAGAAAGATTCCTGCTTTCCTATCTATGATAATAAAATGCCACCAGTGAACTAGCAAGTTATTATGTGTAACCTATATGTGGAGTCGTACAGGTGGAGCACCATTCTAGTCTGTTATATGAAAAGCAAGAGGTTTTATTATAGTGCACTTCCTGAACGTACATATTGACATTGCATTTAAATAGCGCTTATTGCCCCTGGTGAGGTATTTGAGTGCATCGCTAAGGGCAGCACACTGCTCCAGAACCCAAGCTTAGTGGTTAGTCCAGTATTATTGGTTATTCTTTGCTATTGGGATTAGTCTTGTGCAGTCGCGGACCATGCAGGTAAGAGCGGTGGGGCGAAGTGCCGGGTTGGGGGGGAGGGGGAGATTCAACAGACAACCAGGAAGGGAAATTAAATAAATAATTAATTTCCCTCATCGTACTCTGTTGGAATTCCCCCTCCACTCAGTCCCACCGCCCCACCACTCTTACCTGCATGGGTCGCGGCCATATGTGCGCAAAGAAACGATTCCATGCATTCACTTCGATTTCTTTTTGGTTGATCAAATAATTTGGAGTTAGTTGTTATCATTATTTGAGGCAGGGAGTTATGTCAGCTCATGCACATCGTTTGGAGTGGTAAACAGATGAGCTAGAGTAGATTATATTTTGTTATGTTGCAGCGTTTCACTTACATAGAAAGTAGGAATTGTTGTGATCTGTGAATGTGTTTTGGGCAAATTGCAAAAAAACAATAATACAGTTTAAGCCAAACATGTATGTGACAGTAGGGTGTGCACAGAGCGAAGAGGCTTGAAAAGGATGGGAGGGAAAGTGAGGGCCATCTGAAAGAAAAAAGGAGAGGTGACAATCAAACATTTTAAATAAAGGGCAGTTTTTAATGTTGGGTTTTAGGGATATAAGGTATAGTGTTGTAACTTGGCCTTTAATGCTGATGTAATACGTGGATGTCCTGGACAACCAGAGTGTCAGTTGGATAGTGGCTGATGAGACTGTAGTTGGGACCCGTAGGTGGATGCTAATAAGGAGAATTCATACTTCCAATCTACATTGAGGCTTCTGTTAGCAATGGCGACTAGCTGCATCCACCAGTGGAACCTGCGTGCATCATTTGGAGTTTTTAGGGTCATTGCAATTTGAGCTGCAAACCCTTCTATTGAGACAAACATGTATTTACGTACTGCGGTGTGTAAACCTGATATTGGAAGCAGGATTATGTTGGATTAAGGGCTCCTCGCCAATGTAGTTACTATCGATTTTGGGAGGTTTAGTCCATATCACAGTTTGGGACAGTTGATGTGCTGGTGTGAGTACTGAGCAGTTGTGTGTATTTAAAACCCGGCTGCCCGAGTGTGTGTGGTAACTGTGAAGTGAATATTCCTTATCACCATGATGCGAGGAAGTTAATGGCGACTACTGTGGCGTTTTGACGGCATATGTTGGATTAAGGGCTCCTCGCCAATGTAGTTACTATCAATTTTGGGAGGTTTAGTCCATACCACAGTTTGGGACAGTTGAGGTGCTGGTGCGAGTACTGAGCAGTTGTGTGTATTTAAAACCCAGCTGCGCGAGTGTGTGTGGTAACTGTGAAGTGAATATTCCTTATCTCCATGATGCGAGGAAGTTAATGGCGACTACTGTGGCGTTGTTGACGGCATATGGAGGACATGGTTATTTGCTCCCATCATCCTTGTCCAATTTTTCATGTTGCATTATTCTAGGTGTATGTACAGCCTTGGGATTATTTTAGTAATTTGAGCTAATATGTCATTGTATACACAGCAGAGTCTGGCAAGGAATGAGGGTGGAGGGGCGGGGGAGAGAGTGAGTGGTGGGGGGACAATATAACGAAAAACAAATACTACTTACCTTTTCTGCCGACCGTTTCTCTCCTCCGCTACTCTGGTGAGTCCTGGAACTAAGAAGCACCCAGGCTACCCATAGGCAATCAGATTGGTTTCCCTAAGCCAATCACAACACTGTAATGTAGCGTTGTGATTGATCTGAGCGCCGTGGATCAGCACTCAAATGGGTCCTGGGCATGTTCCTCACCAGGCTGATATATACAATAATTGCAGTGGTATAGATCCTTTACCTATAAAGGAACCATTTATTTGGTTCACTGAAATTTGATTTAAGCACAGCATTTTCTCAGGGGAGCACAGCTGAAAACCAGGTTGTCCTGAAAAGCTAGACTGGCTTATTTGAAGGTACTCACATATACCTAGGCTATCCTGTTTTCAACTTCTATGTTTTAGTGACTTCTGGTGTTTTTTTCAGTGTTTGCAAGTGATTTCAATACCTTTATAAAGCAGTGGTCATTAGTGGTTTCATGTTTTCGCACCATTAAAAACAACAGAAACAGTGTTTTCCTGGTGTTTATGGAACTTTTTGCTTTTATTATTGCTTGCTTTCTGCACTGACAGTGTGTGGTATTAGACAGTGTACGTACCATGTATATGAGGTTCAAATACATTTTTACAAATCAAACTTATTGTAGTACACTATACAATACTTCTTCAGTGAGTCTTTGGTCATGCACACTCGCTCTTTTCTTCCCATGTAAACTGTATCTGTGAAAAAGCCCTCTCAACATGGGCACTTGAGACAGGCAACGCCAAAATAGCCAGTAAACAATTTGCTAATGCTGGCCATTGACATAGCTTTCCATGTCAATACTGGTGATTCTCTGTGACAGGTTCAGCAACATATGAACTGGGCGCATCTGCCCTGAGAGTTATTGAAGCAGTCAGAAATGAGGCAGCACTTTTGAAACTCAGGAGAAAATGTCCCTTTACGGAAGGGATCTATAACTTGTGCGGAGTACCACAATGAGGCTTCATTGACTTCAAATGCCATGGTTGGTGAAGGACTATTTCTCATACATTGTAAAATTAAATTCCTGAATTGTTCCTCAACATTTCTTTGCTTACCAAGTGGCAAGCACTCTAACATGGAGCATGTTGCAGTGCCAAAGTCACTAAAAGAGTCACCCAGCCTACTCTCATGGAGATGTTTCACATCTACACCAATTATGATGAACACTTGGTAGACAAGGGTGTTTTCAGACTCTAGTTTTTTTTATTATGTCCACTACAGCGGTCATGCTTTCCTGTAAAAATCTAAGAATGCAGTCAAATCTACTTTTTTCAAATCACTAGCAATATGTGACCAAAGATCCTTACATTTCTTGCCTTTGGCATCATCATTCAGCGAAAGTTCTGTAATCAATTGCCACATGGATAATATAACAGTCATGGTCTCTAGGACTGAGAACCACTAGCTAGGTGACACAGTTGGGATGACTCTTTCATTGATGTCACACAAAGCACAAAATGAGAAATAATTGCGTTTTAGTTTCCGTGCATAACACACCAGTGCACCAGAATGGGCTAAAAAGTCAATAGCATTCATCATTAAATCTGAAGATTGTAAAGATGCTTTCAGCATACCATCAAGCAAGTGGCAAGGATCTCTTTAAGGAAAGCACTTCAGCTCAGATATCGATTTTGACAGGTCATCACACAACTTTTTCATATACGTAACTGAATCACTGCAAATATAAACAATGTCAGTCCAATCTTTGTTGAAATTGGTAAGACCTTTTTGCAGCAGCATTCCAAGTGGCACTGCATTCCATGTTTTCCAAACGTCTGGTGTCATGTTTTCACCAGTATCCCAGATGCTTTGTGACTGCACTCTTTTCATATATACATGTCACTATGCCTTGCATTGAATGTGTAAAGCATGTGGTGTTTGGCAAAACTACTATCAATACTGTCTCATTAGAAGAGGGGGCTGATATATCAAGGGTTTTTACCCATTCTCTGTGCTTAAATGTGATGGTACATATTGGGAAAGATTCTTATGAAACCTACATCAGTGAAATACTGAAACGTAGCCATAAAATCTAATATGATTTTGATATTTTCTTATTCTCTACAGTTTATAAAATAAATAAACAACCCCTAAAACAAGACCACAAAACTGAAAAAAGGAAGAAGCAACAATATTTTAGTGACATCCCTAAACAACAAAACTCAAGCACAATAATGTTAGCCCCGTCTTTCTTACTGCTACTTTATATAACAAAGTTACATTGTATTGATCCCTTCTGGAAGAAATAAAAATGACTCTTTCACTCTCCTTTTCCCTTCTTTGAATGGCATTTACTTTGTTGTTGTGCATGGGTTTTTTCAGTTTTTATATGTTTACACTGCTGAGGGCTATTTCCCTTCTGGTCGGTTTTTATCAGTTATTAGAACATTGGAATGTTGGAAGCTTGCTCCGGGCTTATAATGGCTGGTATAAGCCGGGGGGCGCCAACATTCCAATACCTCTTTGTTCACAGCTCTGGCTGTGAACAAAGGATTCAGGGAGCCTGAGGGAATTTCAATCCCCTCGTCCTCCCTAAAGCATTTGTTTAATTTGTTAGAGCATTCTGCCCTCCAGTGGCAGAATGTTCTATTAGCCTTAGAGCCCTTCGTAGCTGGGCTATACTAGCTATTAAAGTCCTGCTGCCTTGTTAAAGTCCTTCCCCTTCGGCTCGGGCCTTTAATTCTGCAGCAGGCCTTAATAGCCGGTATAGCCCTCTACGGCAGGCCATAAGGCTATATTATAGGTCTGAACCTAAAACTGGACAGCCTACATATACCATAACGATGGGCGAGCCACTAAAAGCTCTGAAGCCACTTCCAGGCTTAGCTAAAGGTGCTTGTGTAACTTCAAGCCCAAAACAAGTTGTGTTTGATTATGGCTTCTCAAATCACAAAGTAGTAGGGTGCCAGGGTCACACAAAGGGGCACAAGGCCATGTGTTCAGTCCGACACCTCCTAGTCAAAGTCGTGTGGGGGCCATTCAGAACAGGAAGGCCATCCTTAATGAAAGAGGATGCCTCACACACATAATAGTGGTATGCTTAATCATCGGCGTCGTCTCCCCACCCTGGTAAAATGGTACCATGAAGGCGGCTCGACCTCCGCGAAGACTTGGCGAAAGGAGGGAGTTCTCACATAAAACTACTGGACAATAACGGGTACAGTAGTAAATGTACTACTGCCAATTCTTGGAGTAAGGGAAGCAGCACACATGAGCACTCACAGTTAGAACCCCCACTCTCATAAAAAACTATGGCGGCACCAACAAAAAAAAAAAGAAATATATAGGACACTAATGCAAAACTTGTTTACTTTTTGATTCTTTTGTTATCCAATATATATATTTTTTAATGTGACATTTTTTCAACGATGGTTACAACACTGCAAAACCACTGGTAATGCAAGGAGTGATGGCTCTGGACTATACCACCCATCTACAAGTGGAACACATTACAACATCAGTCAATCGAATGCAGGCTGACCGCAAAATGAATGAACTCTGATTTCATCTTGTTGGTGAATGTGTTAGTTACTTTAGCCTTCATTTTGAGGAACAATTTTTGGGGGAGGAGAGAGAGAGTTTACAGGCAAAGGATCATCATCGTTAGCATGCCCAGGGATGCAGTCATTGCCAGGTACCACTTCTTACCTGACGTGATCCTTGACTTAGTTGCAGACTGAGAGCAAAAGCTTGAATCATCTACAGTCCACTCCCAGGCTATCCTTTCAAAATACTGGCTGATCTCCACTTCATGGCCACTGGATAGTTCTAGAGCAGAGTTCTTCAATCTGTGGGGAATGACCCCCAGGGGGGTCGTGCAGTCCTGGGAAGAGGGTCGCTCATTCAACAGCTTCACTTTTGCCTAAAATCCAACACATTTTCTTTCATTTTGGAAAAAGAAATATGTCCTGGGACGGCTAATTTAGATTGTTATCAGCTGAAGTTAAATAAATTGAATATCCTATGCTGTGAAAAGCCTATGTGCCAGTGTATCTGCTTGCCTGAATGAACTGCAAATGTGCGCTATTGGTTAATCTGCATGAGTAAAGGGTGCTTGGGAGCCGGTTGTGGCTTTAATTGATCCAATCACTCCAAGCTTTATGATGACAAAGATTTGGTTTTTTGAGTGTGGTGCAAAGAGTTAACAACTAGGCTGTGACGTGCTTCCTTTTACCTGTAACTGTATTTACACAGCCCTTAGTACCCCATAGAAGTTGCTGAAGAGACAGTTATGTACATAAACAAATTGCATTACATATATTACTAAAATCTACATGTTATAAGCCACATTTTATCATAAAACTATTTGCACATTTTGTATCAGTCTGTCTTATACTGTGTGTAATGCACGTATACAATAATGACTTACATACTCACAGTGCTTTCTGTCACAGGCTGTGACCTCATAACACTAAAACAACACTATTCTCCACTGCACCAATCAAGATTTAATTCTGTGGCTCTCTGGTTACACAAAGACCTCTAAAGTGCATTTATTAATAGAGGCTTCATAATGTACTACAGTGCATTTCCCACTGAGTGAGACATGTTTTAAAATGTATTTTTCATTTAAGCTGCCCATTATTTTATATGTAGATACCTGATGGTGAAAGACCTAAGAAAACGTACATAATATTGTGGGGCTTGTTTATGAGAGGCTTGCGCCGCAGGAGCATCACCTTTTTGATGCTGCAACGGCGCAAGGGCCTCAACCTTACCTATGAGGGGGTGCAAAGTCACCCTGCATGGCTTTGCATGGCCTTCTAGATATCGAGTTATACAAAGCAGTGCTAGTCACTGATTGCATTACTCTGCATCAAGGATGTGTTCCATGGGTTTTGTATGGGGTCCCCACGCAAACCCATGGATTTTGATGCTGCCATAGGATGCTGCCCCATAGTTACAAAATCACATAAACCTGGGGCAGCACCAAAAACGTATGCCTCCCCAGCTGAGGCATACGTTTTTGGTACTGCATTCTGCAGCTCACATACAAAAAGGAAAATGCCACCCTGCATTGTTTTTATGGAGGAAGGTGCCCCTCCTTGTACAACAATCCTGCAAAGTTGGTGCTAGGTAGCAATTTGAGCAAGGGGGAAGGACAGGAATGCACCATACTTTATAAATATGGTGCATTCCTGCGCTTTCACATTGGCATAGGGCATGGCAGCAAGAAGACTTCCAGCGCTGCCCTAGGTCAATTCCTCATAAAGGAGGCCCTTTAATTTTTTTCTACACCTTTGACTACATCCCCACACTCACTGACCTTTGGTTTGATAAACACTCTTTAATATTATTTTCCCATTGTAAAAATGATTATCTGTGGAAAATGGGGGGTGTTTATAGTTGTTGAATGTTGACGATGATGAAGTGTACCAGGTTCTAGAACTTTTTGTTAGAAAGGGGGTCCTTACACCTAAACAATTTTGACAAGGGGGTCTCGGCAGCAAAAAGTTTGAAGTCATCTGATCTAGAGGGTCAGCTTTGACAACTTAAGTATCACACAGGCAATAAAGTCTCGAGACTTGCAACACATACTGACATGCATCAAAAGAAGAGTGCATCAGTTTATTGCCATACCACACTCACTGGAGCAACTGACTTTTATGCCTTTGTCCACTTTGCTCACTTCCCTTGTTTGGTAGATGTGATTGATTGCACCCGTGTGGAACTTCAGCCTCTTCACCACGCAGCACACCTTTTCCACAACAAATTGCAGCAGCTGACAGTTTCTCAGCAAAGCTTTGTCATCAACATGCAAGCTGTTCGTGGTGTCAATGACTGCTTTACTAGTGTGTAAGCTTCCTTTACTGGAACATGACGGGTACATTGCCAATCAGTTAGGTCTTGCGTGTTGGTTTGGTCCTGGAGAGTTTGTTGACCTGTGGCTTATTGGTGAGTAAGAACTTCTCACACTGAGAATACATGTGCATCTGGGGGAAGGCATCTCAGACATACTCACCAACTATTCACTACAACATAACTGACACAAATTACCTTGACAGACACAACTTGTATGTAGACATGATGTTTTCCAATTAAAATAGAACACCATCTAAGAAAGGTGATGAGGTCTGTATTCTCCCGCCCTATCTCCTCACATCCTACAGACATGCACACGTATATAAGCCACCACTGAATGTACTTTTGGAATCCTTAATCCGCAATTTAGTTGTCTTGAATATACAGGGGTATGCTGGTGTTCTGCCCAGAAGTTATGCGCAAGATTGCTGTGGCCTCCGGCGTGTTGCAGAGCATCACTTTGTGATAGAGCTTACATTTGGACATTAAGCCTCATCTACGGCCAAATCCAGCTACCCAGAATGGGGTACGCAATAGAGGTCCGGCTATATGGGTGCAGGAGCGACTGTTCAACTAATTTTTAGGTCGAGGACCGTAGGCTGCGCTTGCGCAGTTCGGTCCGGAGATTTAATGTTTCTTAGTTAGGGTGCTTGAACCCACCCTTCTTCTCCGTTAGCTGGCTTCCTAAATGGAGGCCAGCCATTGGAGGAGAGGGGCGTCACTCTGTTCAAGCCCCGTCTTTTTCGGATTTTGGGGCGTGTTTTTTGCAATTTTCTCGCCGTGACGTCATCCATCACTCAAAGCAAAAACCACCACCCGAAAGCGAAAAGGTTGGCGCTTTTCGGATACCATTTTGGCCCAACCGCCGCCGGAAGAAGCTGCCGAGTACTCCGGTGAGTGCTTGATGTCCTACCCCCTTCGTTGCTTGTACTTGCTCCCATGCCCTCCCCCCCTTGCTTGTTCTCTTTATCACCTCGCCGCCGCTTCTTCCTCCTTCCGCGCATTCTGTGAATATTTCCTGCCACCCCCTTCCTCCACAGATCATTCCGCTTCACCCTCGCCCTTCATTGGTGCAACTCGTCCGCCCCATATACCCTCCGCCCGCCGTTTCGTGTCTCCTACCTACCCACATGCCTTGCTAATGCAAGGTGACTATTGGCGCCTTTACGACGGGGAGTGACTTACGTCTGTTCTTCTCTAGTGGGGGTTAGTAAGGGGCGGATTATTATTATTTTTTGTTGGGTGTGGGGTGCTTGCATGGGTGGTGATCATCATATTTAGGGCTGGACACATAGTATTAGGAATGCAGCGCCTCGCACCCTTAACACCATCACTGCTGCAGCAATTCCCCCTCTGTGCTGAGAGGCTTTGAAACCCATTGTTCATGCACATCTCCACTGTGCCTCATGACAAGCTCGTCATGAGCATTGAAGGGGTTAAGACAAGCAGATGTGCTGCATAGTTATCATTGAATATTTCCATTTAATGCAATGTATTAAAACACCGCTGCTCCCTGCCCCCGTTGCTTGTTCTCTTTATCCCCTCCCCGCCGCTTCTTCCTCCTTTCGCGCACTCTGTGAATATTTCCTGTCACCCCCTTCCTCCACAGATCATTCCACTTCACCCTCGCCCTTCATTGGTGTACCTCGTCCTCCCCTCATACCCTCTGCCCGCCGTTTCGTGTCTCCTCACCTACCCTTGCGCTTGCTGATGCACCGTGACTATTGGTGCCTTTACGACGGGGAGTGACTTACGTCTGTTTTTCTCTAGTGGGGGTCGGTAAGGGGCGGATTATTATTATTTTTTGTTGGGTGCGAGGTGCTTGCATGGGTGGTGATCATCATATTTAGGGCTGGACACGTAGAATTAGGAATGCAGCGCCTCGCACCCTTTAGACAAGCAGATGTGCTACATAGTTATGATCGAATATTTCCATTTAATGCAATGTATTAAAACACCGCTGCTCTCTGGCCTCTGCTGTACATTTCTGCCTGCTTTGTAGTACACCCGAGCAGCTGCACGAAAAAACCCCTTTCGAAACGATAATTTGGTCTCCTTCCCAAAAATCTACCCGGTAACAGAGCTCGTCCCCAAACCTTTCCATTGTGGACATGGTCTTGCGTGCTTCTGTTCCAGCACCAATCCATTACTTTCCAACCCCTAGAGTTTCTGCATGGAGATTCCGTAGTTCAGTGTGATGCTGCCCGAACTGCACTCTTGGGTTTGACCTTAATCAGGTGCTGGATAGCTAAATTGAACTCTGCATACTTTACAGTTGTGAATGTCCCTTGCGAGTGTGGTGCTGTCAGCGGTACTCCACCCAATGCCCTCCCCACTCGAACCCCTCCAACCTCTGAGGAGGGTGTGTCTCTCTTTCCTTCATGTAAGTAACAGCTGCTGGAAGATTGCTATCACAGGCAAAGACATCTGCTCCCCAGCCAGAGCTCTATGTCAAATGAATGACTAGAAAATACCAACAGCACGAGTCGGGTGTCATTGGCAAAAGCCGTCCGAAACATGTGAGTAGTGGCTAGTGTTGCTCTAGTCTAGACTGTTTTCTGTGCTGGTGTCTTTTGGGCGAGTATTGTATTTCTATAGGGAAGGGCATGTATGTAAGTGAATAGTTTCTGCTAATGCCACAGCTGCTCGTTTTTAGGTTTCATCTCCAGGTCCTTTTTTTTCTCATAATAACAATAACAAAAGATAGCAATAAATGTTGTTGTATAACGTACAGCTTGCGAGCTGCGTAAATTACAAATATTATTTCTGAATTATACTCTGTGTCTGTTGGGCTGTCTGTGTCTGTTGGGCTGTCTGTGTGTGTTGGGCTGCATGTGTGTGTGCCTGTAGCTTTTTTGTAGGTGGCCGTGTGTGTGTGGGTAGCTCTGTATGTGTGTGGGGGGCTCTGTGTGTGTGGGGGGGGGCTCTGTGTGTGTGTGTGGGGGGGGCTCTGTGTGTGTGGGGGGTCTCTGTGTGTGTGTGGGGGGGGCTCTGTGTGTGTGGGGGGGAGCTCTGTGTGTGTGTGGGGGGGCTCTGTGTGTGTTGGGCTCTGTCTGTGTGTGTAGCTTTTTTGTAGGTGGCTCTGTGTGTGTGTGGTTGGCTCTGTTTGGGTGGCTCTGTGTATGTGTAGGTGGCTCTTTGTGGGTGGCTCTGTGTGTGTGGGTGACTGTGTGGGTGGCTCTATGTGAATGACTGTGTGGATGGCTCTGTATGTGTGTGTGGGTGGCTTTTTGTGTGTGGCTCTGTGTGGGTGCAAATGCAATAGGTCTCGCATATGCGAGTGATTAAGCTATTGGCATTGTAAATGAATATGCCATTTATTTATGTTTTAAAACCAAAAACATATATAAAAATAATGTCATGATCAATGCCAATAGCTCTAACTTTAACAATGCCGAGACCATTGCATTGTAAATGCTTGTTTACTTGGGCTGCTAGTTTGGTTGCTGCATTTATGTGTTTGGCTAGTGTCTTGTTGGTGATGAACAGTGGACTATTACATTGTGAAAATATCTGATCCTGAGAGGACCCTGTTTAGTTAACATGTAACAAACAGACACGCTATACTCTATTTATTATAAGATGTACACTTCACTGTCACTGTCATTCCTACATGTTTTACTTAGAACACTTAATTACAATCACTCACACAGTACACGCATTATTATATTCCAAAATACATATTACAGATCTTCATTTATTAATATAAATCATGCATTTAACTACTCCCTGTAAAAAAACATTTGTGTTACCCAAAAGCATTTTCTTTTTCTCAACATGAAGTATCTCCCTCCCGCATCTGGAGGTCTCCTCCCGCATGCATGCGATGTCTCCGTCCTGCATGCAGAGACCTCTCTCTGCATGCAGAATCGAGATCTTGAAGTTGGGGGTGAACATCTTTGCCTACAAATAGAAAAGTACAAACAGGAATATGACGACAGCAATTTTATGTCCTGCTGAGCCATCCTTTCACCACCACAAAAACCTCCTCCTCCATCCTGCTACTACTTTGAGATTCCGAAGCACCAACTTGGCTGAGCAGCAAGGCAAGAGGCCCTCCCACCTTGACTGATGACATATTGGTACTCATTTGAGAGGGATCCTCCCGAGTTACCCTCAGCTTTATGGGGTCCAGAAACCAGGCTAAGAAATACAGCGCGGGCTCAAATTCAGAGTGACATTGGCATGCACTGCAGGGCAGTAGGTGTCCACACCCAGCGCAAAAAGGAATGCCGCAAGCACTGGGAAGACCTTTGATGTTAAGCAAGGATTAGGCTCAGGACATTATTGGGTTGCGTCCCCATTCCCAGCCACTTTCTCTGTGCCACTGCATGACAGCACTGAACAGGAGTTTCTTTACATCTGCCTGGTCGACCCTCTTCACAGAGCAGGAAATGTTCAAGCCACAGACAGCCGGTAATTGTTTTATTTTTATAATACCTTAAGACAAATAAGCTTAGATTGTTTGCCCAGTCATCTGTGGAGTCTGAAGTTGTGTCTAACATCCAGTGTTTTTTTTATACTCTGTTATTTTTTGTTTAGGAATAGAAAAAATGCTGTAAAATACTAATATAAATTGTTTTCGTTTTTGGTTTGGACAACTAATCAGCTCAATTTGACATAATGCAAATGATTTTCGAACTTCCTAATTCATGTCAATATAACATTTCCGACACAACTTTAACATTTTGCCTATGGAAAATGTCTATTTTGTCAAAATATATTCATTTAGGCTGGGATTGCGTACCTTTAACATACTTTCAAATCACCAAAATTATTTCTTAAGAACGCAATTAAAAACACTTAAAAAAAGGAAAATAAATGTATTATTAAAAAAAATATATCTATACTACTATTATAAAGAGAGAGCTGTGTTTTTTGAGCCAGGTAAACTCGAAAAGTACACCACCAATCCAAACACCCAAGACATCTTTGAAAACCTCAGGGCAAGCAGAAGGACATAGGCTAAATAAAAATATATGTTTTTAAAAAAATTTAGGGATAAAAAAAAGTAGTCCCTTGCAAGTAGCGTCGGCCGCGGCGTGCGTGATGACATCGGGAGCGCGGGGAGGAGCAGCGTTCAGGAGCAACAGGAAGAGCGGCGGACATGAGCGCGGGGAGGAGATGCGGACAGGCGGGGAGGAGCGGCGAGCGGCGGACAAGCGGTGAGGAGCGGCAAGAAGCAGAGGAGCAGTGGAGCGGTAAACTCAGCAGCGCGGGGAGGAGAGGCGGATGAGGTAAGTGAAGCAGCCGCAGGTGCGCACCTAGGGATGGGCAGAGGGACAGGCGGGGGCCATGAGTGCTCGCAAGCCTTTTACTCAAAGTCGGGACGTCGGGGGAAACAGCAGACAAGAGCCGCGGGTGCGCACCAAGGGACGGGCGGAGGGACGGGCGGGGGCCATGAGTGCTCGCAAGCCTTTTACTCAAGGGCCATGAGTGCTCGCAAGCCTTTTACTCAAAGTCGGTGGAGTTCTGGACTTTTTGGTTCCGTCCAGAGGTGTCAGGGATAACACCCGAAGACCCCGGAGTTCTACCTGTCTCGGTGCACAAATAAACAGAAACACGGGCTTCTCGATGGTGGCGTCAAAGACCAACGGTTTATTACTGCAGGGACACAGAAGTCACAGAAACTACACACGGGCAGTATCTAGGAGCCTGTTCGATTTGTACAAAGTGGGTTGCTCCTTATATACTAAATTTTAGGCTTCAGGCAAATTCTTTACATGCTAGTACATTTCTAAACCTTTGTGTCCTAAACAATAAATATTTGGCGTTGCACAGGAATCGTCAACAATATCTGATGTCAAAACATTACGAACGAGGGGTTCCCACTGTTCCATCATAATCCCATGTCAACTTTTCATTCAAGAGCCGGACCGCCTCATTGTAAATTTCGTTACCTCCCCCTAATAAAGGCCCAGAAGGAAAGGAGCAGAGCCAGGTGTAGAAGATAGAAAAGCAGGATAAGAGATGTTTGTGGGCCGTAAATGGGCAAGGCTACCAGCTTCGGCCGCCTAATCATGATCAGGCCAACGAACACGAGAACCAGTATAGCAGGACTGGCCTCAGGCAGAGGAGGCATCTTCTGTCGAGTCATGCGGCCATGGCGTGTTCTGTCCTAAGGTGCACGTGTCACTAGCAAGGTGAATCTCCGGCCAAAGCTTACGTGTCCTTAAGTGAAAGAGGTCACTGCGTGTCCATTGACAATGTGAGGACAAGAAAACAAAATGGCTGCCGTAATCTAAGATGGATGCCATGGGTAGATCAGAAATGTGTTCATAACAGGAGTGCTCTTGCTCGTACCATAGCGAAAACACCAGGATATGCTAAATGGATCATTTGCGGTTCACTGATACCAAAATTATGTATTTACGACAATGTTGAAAACACGGGTTCAAATCGTCACGGAACCTCAGACCCTCCTTTTGCCCTTACATAGGCAATTACTCAGTCTATGTCCGAGTCTATCTCTATGCTCATCAGGTCAGTGACATGTTGTTGCATCATCATCCTTTCTCGCACCTTTTCTCCAAACGCAGGTGGTTTTCTGAAACAGGTTGCAGCACAGAGACTACACAAAGCGGGACCACATTGGATAATAAGGCAGCACGAGAACAGGAATACTAGGATGATACCAATGACCATTAGAACCTTCCATCCCCACGCTGATAGCAGAGTCCAAAACTACTCCATGAAGGACCAGTTTCCCTTGTCTACGTGAATAGAGTCGGAAATCTTGTGTAGCTTAGAGATCGCTTCGTAGACAGTCGGAGCATTATTGGGAATAAAAACACAGCAGCTTGATTGGATCATTCTGCATACCCCACCTCGATCTGCAAGTATTACGTCTAGAACCATACGGTTCTGCAACGTCATGAGACGATCCGCCTGAAGCTCAGCTGTTAAGTTACTAAGGGCACCAGCAGTTTCTGTAATAGTAGATTCAACTACCCGTGTTAGTTGACGTAGATTTCTACTATTGGCCATAGGCCCCCAGAACGGAAGGAAACCTTTGAAGAAGTCTCCCGCTTCCTGACCAGCGGTATCTTCCTTGCTGAAAACACCTCTTGCTACTCTGGTCTTGTGGTAATCTGAAGAAGCAGTGTACGTTGGAGGCAACAGTCGAGCAATATAACATGAACCTGAAAAGTCAGCAGGCAACCATGTATACGCTCTGTCTTGACAGATGAAGTAGGTGCCCCTAGCAGTAAGAAAGGCAGGGGAAGAGTTAGACGGAAACACGTAGGTCTCAACGCACTCACTCTTCCCTAGCTGAGCTCTCGGGTTTCTCCCATTTCCTTGCAAACAGACTTGACCTCGGTGAGGCACGACCCAGACTGGAGTGGAGCTTTTACGCTTGCTTTCTCCCAAACTAATGCGATACTCTGTGGAATTCCAACTCAAATATACCCGTAATTCATCTCTAGGGTAAGATGGAGTATTATTGACGTCTTTAATCATGTCAATAATTCCCTGGACTAAAGCTTTGTTGGCAGAGTTGTATTTAGTGGAACGTGGTGGACGCGGAGGATAGGTCTCAAGGGCATAGGCAAAATTGGTCTGAAAGGCCTGAAATGATCCATTATAGCTAAAAGGCAAGACTAGATAGGGAATGCCTTTATCCATAGTGTGGGGTATCAGGCCACACACCCAGCAGTCTGTAGTGTTAACTACCAGTTGGTGTTGATGCAAGAGCTGTACAAAAGTGTTATTAATGAATTCTGAGCGTCGAGCTTGTTCGTGTTCAGGAAACGAGTGAAAAGAATGCATAGAAGCAACAGTAGAAGAAACAGGATCAAGGGGAGGTACTGTAGTTGTTACCGGCGTAAAAATTAAATGCACACCAAAGACGATTCCACCCACCAACGTTATTAAAACAATTAAAAACGTAATTGCACATTGCATCAGAAAGCATTTGCTGTGAAGAATTTTGTAAAGTCTATTTCTGCGAACATAAATTACATTCTCTCGTTGCAGCTCAGGAAGCTCCATCTTCTACAATCCGCTTGCGACCACTGATGATGTGTACATAGATGAAAATGCCTCTATCAGCCCTGGGAGTTCCCAGAACTAACAGAAAGATCGACCTTGTGTCTGACCCCCGCAGATTCAACTAGGCACACAGCCACGACCCTACGGCTACCCAGACGGCAAGGCAATTTAAAACAACAAAACAATACAAAGTATTAGCAAACTTCCTGGCTGGAGGCAATGTATCAGAATTTAAATGTGTAAAATAGGCAGTTTCCTGCTTTATTTGTCCATATTGCGAGATCGTAAATTGTATCTCGATTTTGCAGGGGCTGTTTGATCTGGAAACAGTGTATTTTCAGCAGGGGTTGCAATGTTCAAGTTCGCAGATGGCAAATGTTCTTTTGATGCAGAGGACAAATGTTCAGAGTTCAAAGGAGCAGTTTCAGAAGGGGAGTCAAAGTTCGATGAGTCAGTGATTAGTTCTGCATCGCTGAAAGGGATGAACCTGGGGACTTGTTCAGTTTCAGAGGCACCGATTCCTTTCTTCACCCAGTTGTTATAAGGAAGCGGCAGAGGTACACCCTTGACATGCGTTGTATGGATCCAGTTTTTTCGGCCAGCCACACGAATAGCAGTTCTCGTCGCCAGCAACACCTGGAATGGTCCGACGAATCTGGGTTGGAGGTTTCTTGTCCGTCCAAAATTTCGGATGACCACTTGGTCACCTGGTTTCAGCTGATGACCTGGACTCTCCGGTGGCTTTGGCAATGCACCGAAAACCTGTTGGTGAATAAGACTCAATTTAGCAGTCAAGTCGAAAAGGTAATCAATTAACATTGGGTATTCCAGCTGTTTAAATTCCTTTGGTCTAGGTACCCCCCAAACATTTGCAGGACGGCCAAAAACTATTTCATACGGACTAAGCCCTACTCTAGAATGCACAGTCGCTCTTGTGGATAACAGAGCCAAAGGTAGTGCATCTGGCCAGGGCAAACCCGTGGATGCTTGTATCTTAGCAAGTTTCAGTTTGAGGGTGCCATTGTAACCCTCAACTAAACCAGCAGACTGGGGATGATTTGCACTGTGGAACTTCTGTTTTATCCCTAAGCCGGCACACACACTCTGCATAACTTTCCCGACGAATTCACTTCCATTATCTGACCATACAATCCGTGGCATTCCAAATCTGGGGAAGTATTCTTTGAGAAGGATTTTGGCAGTGGACAAGGCAGTATTGTCCTTTAGTGGATATGCTTCAATCCATCTGGAGAAAGCACAAACTACCACTAGGACGTACTTTAGATTGTTGCAATGATCCATGTGAATGAAGTCTAACTGAATCACTTCAAAGGGGCAAGAAGGAGGAGCGAAATGACCAGCGGGTGTGGGAATTCCCTTGCCAGGATTATGCATCAGGCATACCATGCAATTTCTCACCACTCTCTCTGCACACTTACTAATCCCATCATTCTTCCAGACTGGAGCCAACATCTTACAAATCCCTTTAGAACTGATATGCGCTGCTCCATGCGCCATCGTTACTACTGCAAGTACATACGCATCAGGCAACATCCAACGCTGTTGTTCTGACAAATCAATCCAACACCCACTCGAGTCCAATTTACCCGTATTCTCTTTCCATGCAAGCTTTTCCTCCTCAGTCGCCTCTTTCTGAATTTCTTTCACACTTTCCACTGTATCCTCACACATTCCAGACTCAGAAATCCATCTTGCAGACGTTGCAACATACATTCTACTCATCATATTCCTAGCTGTCTGTTTAGCGGTCTCATCAGCAAAAGCATTTCCACGACCAACATCATCCGTGATTGCTTTATGAGCACTGCACTTCACAATCGCAACTTCAGTCGGCAAGGTTAAAGATTCCAACAAGTCGTTAACTAGCTGACCATGTTGAATCTTAGTCCCATGGGACGTAATGAAACCTCTTTCTTTCCACAAACGGCCAAAACTATGGGCCACGCCGAACGCGTACTGACTATCTGTAAACACATTCACTCTCTTTCCCTTAGCTAAAACACACGCTCTCGTTAGTGCAATCAATTCTGCAGCTTTGGCAGAATTCTGACTCACTCTCGCAGTCTCCACAATCGTACTCAAAGTCGTTACTGCGTAAGCAGCAGTCACATCACCATTCTCCAATTTAAAGCAAGACCCATCAACATACAACGTGCCATCTGGATCTGACAACGGAGTGTCTTTAAGATCAATTTGTCCTTTTGTCTCTTCCTCGGTTCTGAAACAACAGTCATGTGGTTCCGAATCACTCGACTCCTGATTAGTCGGCAACAATGTTGCTGGATTCAATACATTGCATCTTTTGATCTGAATATGACTCGCTAGCAGTGTCAGCTCGTAGCCTGATAATCTAGCACTGGTAAGGTGCTGTGTCTTGGTTCGGTTCATGAGTGTGTCCACAGCATGAGGAACCATAACCACTAGCATGTTGTTCATGCCCAAACCAGCAGATTGTCGAATGGAGGCTGCAGCTGCTGCTGTAGCTCTCAAGCAACTAGGCAACGCTCTAGCTACCGGATCTAATGTTGATGAAAAATACGCACAAGGGCGTTGTTTATCACCAAATCTCTGTGTCAGAACACTCAACGCGCAACCTTCTCTCTCGTGAACATAGAGCGTGAGTGGCTTACTGTAGTCAGGTGTACCCAACACAGGAGCTGAACACAATGCATTTCGTAACTCAGAAAAACTCTGCTGACATTCGGCAGACCATGGCATCGGGCTCGGAACACCTTTCCCAGTCAAAGCTACCAGTGGTTTTGCCAAAAGAGAAAAATTTGGGATCCACTGCCTACAGTATGAGGTAATACCTAAAAAGGCACGTACTTCTCTCTGTGTGCTAGGAACATTTATCTGCGTAATTGCTTTTATTCTCTCTGGGGTCAACTTTCTTCCCTCCTTTGACAAGAGATGACCTAGGTAGGTCACTTCTTGGCAACAGTATTGCATTTTCGAAGGTGACACCTTGTGATTCACCCTCCAGTCAACGATCAGAAATCTGCCACTAATGAAACAGCTCAGATCAGCAGCAAAGCACCCTTTGAGAAGCAGCCAGACACAGCGGGGAAGATATTGTTCATCCCCGGCTACGAGCCCCAAGGCACCCTAGACTACCTAAACCGAGGGAATATTCTCCACCTCACATCCTCCATTTCCAGTCTAACCCACCTAACGTCGGCTGACCTATTATCAATCGAATTCATCACGTTAGGAGAGAATGCCTCTAGGGAAGGCACACTTACTACCTGGAGGAGCTTAGAAGTGACAAAAAGCATTCTTGCAGAAGTAAATAAATTTGAAGAGTGGGGAATATCTCTGAAAGAACAATCAAAAAAGGGCTACCCGTCACCATTGCTAAAAAGATCTAGGAAAAGAGAAGACTACACCATTCTGACCACTCATTCAATTCTACACGGTGCCAGGGGGGCAGAAACATCAACTAATAGTTACCAGAGACAAATGCAAGCCATTAATGACAATTGAATCAATTACGAGGCCGGTAAAACTGAAGAAAATGTTATAAAACTGCTCTCATGGAACATCGCAGGAGCAAAAAATATCCTAAATCAAAGCAGGAAAACAGCTACCTGGGATCAATACGATATCATAGCGCTGCAGGAAACTTGGTCAACTGAACCAATTGATGTACCGGGAAGATTATGTTTCCATGAAAAGGCGACACGCTGTCAGCGCTACGGCCGCGCAAGGGGAGGTCTATCTATTTACGTTTCCACCTCATTAAATATCAATGTCTCGCAAATGCCGGCTTCAGCAATGGATATGCAAATCATCAAGCTGGAGAGCACAATCAAACGTGTGCTAAGGACAATTGTCCTAATCAATATATATGCCCACCCGAAAAAACAGCAAAAAAAAGATCTGTTCCAACGTGTAGTTAATGTTGTAACTTCCATCCGCTTAGATCACCCAAGTTGGGAGATAATTGCTACGGGCGACTTTAACTCCAATCTTTTGCATCAATCGGAGGAAGAGGACAATATCTTAGTGGCAAACGAAATCTGGAATGTCGAATCTCAGGAGATTATATCGCCCATGAGATCAGACCAACTGGGTAAGCAACTGGTTTGGGACCTGGAACGACTCGATATACGGGTATTAAATGGAAGATCGAAGCACGACAAGCCGCCAGCTGCTACATACATAGGTCATAATACAAACTCAACTTTGGACTACACATTAATAACATTGCCCCTAATGAGCTTGGTCAAAAAATTTCAAATAATTGGTACTCTAGACAGTGATCATTCCATGCAACACATTGAAATGAAACTAAGCTCCCCTAGGTATACAATGGCTCCAAAAATACCAGGTCAATTATCAACTTACAACCTAAAGCGGCTTAAGTGGACAAGCAAAACACTATTCCAAATAGCGCTGGATGCCAAGAACCTATTACAAATGGTCATGGCAGAGAATGATCTTTGTTCTGAAACCTGGACCAACTTTCTAGAAAGACTGCCAAAATCAAGCAGCAAGCCCAGGAGCCATAGCAGTCCCACGACCAAAACCAAATTTTCAACAACCACCCTAGTTATGAAGACCCGTCTCCAAAAGCTCACAAGACAGGTACAAGGTTCAAGGACAAACCAAAGCACCTGGCAAGAAGTTCGGTTGATTAGGAAAGAATACAAAAAGTTAGTATGGAGGGAAAAAAAGAACAAATACAATGACTTTTGGGCCAAATTGATGCATAACATTAAAAAAGCAGATTCTAGAGCATTTTGGATGCAAATCAATGCAATCAACAGAGCAGTACAACCTACAAGCATGACATGCGTCCCGGAAAATCTTTGGGTCCAACACATAGTGGATACATTCGCGGTAAAACCATTGGAGAACCAGGCCATGTTGACCACAACAACACCTGAAATTACAAGAACTAGGGTCAAGGAAAGCAAATCCTCTTCCAGTCCCAGAGCCACATCTAATGGCAAGGAGGGCTTGGACCAATCAATCTTGTTAATTGACGATCAACAAATATGTTCCATAATAAAGAAAGGCAAGCAAGAGAGCGCACCGGGGCCAAATGGCATCCCGCAGGCAATATACAAAGAGGACCCTGAATTCTGGGCGCGCAAATTTAATCTTCTATTCAAGTCCATTAGCAACTCAGGTCGGGTGCCTGAAAGTTGGAGGGGGGCCATCATCAACCCCATCTATAAAGGCGGAGATCGGAAAAATCCATCAAATTACCGCTTAATTGCCCTGATTGATGCAGAGGCAAAATACTATGCATCCCTGGTGCTAGCCGATCTGGTACAGTGGTCTGATACGAATAGCAAGGTTCCGTTAAATCAGACCGGGTTCCGTCGCGGAACTGGTACAATGGCTAATGCAATGGCGCTGTGCATGATTGGCGAAAGCAGTCTACTTAACCATCGGGAACTGTATACCTGTTTTGTTGACTTTAAAGCGGCATTCGACCGTGTCAATAGAAATTTGCTATGGGCCAAACTGAAAAAGCAGGGCCTGCCGGAGTCAATCCTAATGCCGATTATCGACCTGTATAGCAACACCTGGATGCAGGTAAAAATCAACAATGGGCAAAGGCTAACCAGGAAGATACACACCTTTGATGGGTTGAAGCAAGGTTGTGTGCTGGCTCCCCACCTTTTTAATTTATTCATGGCCGATTTAACATCAAGGCTCGATTTGGTCAATGCCCATCCGCCTCGGCTGGGCATGCTTCGTGTAACCCACCTATCTTACGCCGATGATGTGGTCCTATTAAGCCAGACACGAATAGGCCTGCATCGGCTACTACAGGAGCTGACCCGCTACACAAAACAGAATATGATGGAAATAAATTGCGCAAAAACAAAAATCATGGTCATAACCCGACGCCATAAACCGCCACAAACATTTACCATAGACAATGTCAAACTTGAAGCGGTGGGAAGTTACAAGTATCTCGGAATACTGCTGGATAAGCGTCTTAACTTCCAGGCACAGTTCACCAGCATGGAAAAGAAGGGCATGGCCCTAATGCACGCCTTCACGAGCTTAGCTACTGAACTCAAGGGTCCTTTGGTCTCGCCACTGCTAACAATAATGAAAGCCAAACTTATTCCCACGATAGCTTATGGGAGCATACTGCACCATGGCAAGAGTGCACAACTTTTGGATAAGGTGCAAATGAGAATTTACAAGCGCATCTTTGCGCTACCAAGTGAAGCATCCCCGGCCCAGGTAAGACTGGAACTGGGCCTGAAATCTCAAGTGCTACTGAGGAAGTATGAGACCATAAAATTCTGGTATAATGTCTGGATGCACCAAGAGATCATGATCTATCGTGCTATGTGGGAAACCATCATCAAATGTCCAAACTCAAATTACGCCAAGTACCTCAAAACTTCATTGGAAACAACAAACCTGATTGAACTCTGGGAAACCAAGCTCCAAGTACCTTTATTCAAACAGGTGGTCAGGAAGGCAGCCATCAAACACTCATTGTTGGATGACAAAATAGCTTTCAGTCTCAGGTCACATGCCTGGATGACTATCCAATCATACAAAAAACTAGTGCCGGCACACTACCTGGACCTGACCTTCTCGCCTTATATCAAACATAAATATCTTAATATAAGGCTGGGTAGTTTGCCAACCAACGCCGAGCGTCCTAAGTGGAAGCCCCAAGAAAGTGAAGGGTGTGGTCTATGCGGTGCAGCAAGGCAAGACTTTATCCACCTAATTTGCATCTGCCCGGCTCTCATAGAGGAACGTCGGAATTGGTTGAAAGCCAAGTTCAACCAGTTTGGAACACGTACCTGTAGATCTGCGATTATAAAAACATTATGCACCACAGACCCCCAATTTATTTGTAGATCAATCAAATTTATCGAACATTTTGAGAAAAAACAAAGATTATAGGCAAAATCTTGAACATGGAAATTGTTATTCTTTACTCTAGAAAGACACTTGTTTTTATTACCAATTCTAAATTTTATTACTCTCACATCAGTGTGTTTTTAGTATATTATCATATCTGTATTTTTGTAATGGTTTTAATTAACTATACAATAAAGTTTCTTCTTCTTCCTTGTGATTCAGACTAGACAAATGATGCAATAAGGAAATTGTAGCTGCTTTGCAAGTTTCCTTGTCATCAGCAGCCACTAGAAGATCATCTACATATTGCACTAAAGCAGAACCAGGAGGAAGTACAAAGGAATCTAACTGACTTTTTAATGCCTGGCTGTCAATGGATGGACTCTCACAATAGCCTTGTGGAGCACGTTTAAACCTGAAGCTTCGACCTCCTAGAGAGAAGCCGAAAATATCTCTGCTTTCTTCGGCTATCGGGATGCTGAAAAAGGCATTCTTCAAGTCGATAACTGAAAACCATGTGGCTGTAGCAGGAATCAACGTTAATAATGCAGTTATGTCTGGAACCACAGGAAACTGTGGAATCACAATTTTGTTAACCTCTCTAAGATCAATTACAAACCTATAGACTGGAGGCTTTGAAGGATCAGTACGTTTCAGAATTGGCAATACAGGACTGTTACAGACATTTCCTCTAGTCTCTTCTACTACGCCTTTCTCAATCAAATCTTGCACAATCAATAAAAGCGCACGTTCACCTTCACTAGAGATCTTGTATTGTGGGATTCGTGGAAATTTGACATTCGCTTTCAGAGTGACTACATATGGTGGAATTTCTAAAAGACCTACATCGTTAGGACCAGTCGCCCAAAGAGTATCAGGGAGTGAACGCAGCTCTGGTGGCAGCGCATCCATCGACAAGTACATCGGAGAGATGATTCTTTTACCCAGTGTAAGCTGTACTCCTGCCGGAGAACAGTACAATGTCGCGTACAGGCGTTTTAACAAGTCTAAACCAAGCAGATTTTCATTACAACCAGTCGTCAAAATCAAGGGTGCTTTCAATTGACGGGGTCCAACAGAAATAGACAAAGGACCAGATACTGGGTTGTAAACAGGGGCGCCTGAAAAACCTACAGAAACATTTGTTAAACCAGACAAAGGTGCGCCAGGGAGTTTTGCATGTATGATAGAACTTTTTGCTGCACCAGTATCCAACAGAAACGGTTCGACTACACCTGATGTTGCTACTGCGACATAAGGCCCACTCTGATCTACTGGAACTGATACTACTCCCTCTCTTTGTCCATGGCTGTCCTAGTAATCACTTTGCTGAAATTCCTCATTAGCTTCACAATAGTCCTCAACATGATACTGTTGAGATCTATTTTGCTGGGCAGACTGTCCATTTCGCTGATCAAAATGATTAGAAGGGCGATCATTCGTTTGTGGAGGCATAGTACCTCGTCCTCGACCTCTAGAATTTTGCATAGAACCACCACGACCTCTCTGAGCTGCTGCAGCATTATTTTGCGCTAAGACTGGACACTCATTTTTATAATGACCTTCCTTCTTGCAGTAAGCACACTGATTCCATTGGTATTGTGGTCTCTGAGAACCATAATCTGTCCTTTGATATGACCCTTGCTGTGTATTAGTCTGATTCGTGCGAGGCGGATATGCTTGTTGCAAGAGAACTTTTGTTTTTAAATCTTTCGTTTTCTTATCTGACTTTTCCTTTTCCTCTTTATCCCTATTTTCATAGTACTGGGCAGTTGCAAGTATTTGCGCAGTCGTAGAGACAGCCAACGCACTCTCAGAATCTTTCAATTTATTACTAAGCTCTGGTAACAGATTGTGCACAAATTTATCAACAAATAGTTTCTGTCCTCCTTCCGTGCTCATATCCTGACCACTATGATCTACGAAAGTCTCTTCAAACCTTGTGAAAAAGTCGGAGACACTTTCGTCCTTCTTCTGCCTGCATGCGGACAACTTGTCCCAGTTTACGCGCAATGCTGGCATCCGAGTCTTCATTAAATCGATTATTCTACCCGGTAAAATAGCAATTAGAGGTTCGGGTTTGGAACCACCTATTTGTTGACCATCCGCTGCAATTATAGCTGCCCAATCACCACCTAGAGCAACTGGATGATTCTCTTTACGAATTTTAGCCCAAATCGGTTGCGGAACTACATTACCAAATAACATGTCAATGTCCGCTAAATTCATCACACAAGCTTCAACTGTCTGCGCTAACTCTTTGTAATATCCGGTTGGATTCTTACGCGGATCTGGCAAGGCCTGTTTCACTGCTAACACTTCGGCTCGCTTCCACGGAATGTGTATCCACACTCTCTGGAATTGCGCCGGGGCGGCAGCAATACCATTCGGTATGTCAGCTTGCACAGCTTTGCGCCAAATTGGAGGAACCTCCCTCATTGGATATTGGCGATTCTGCTTCGTACTACGTTTCTCTAACTCCCTCGGCGAACGAAGGGATGGATCATTCCTATAACTTAAAATCAGTTCCATCGCTTCCTTTATATTTTGACCAACTATCATACCTGCAGCAAATTCTTTCTGGATATGAATTAATTCGTCTAAATTTGATTCAGAGTCATCCTCTTCCAATTCCTCACGTAAAAGGGAGCACATTTCATCAAACACATATCGCTGTGTCGGTTCATTCCATTGCATAAATGTATCTAATACATCTCTAGTACTATATCTTCCACTTTTTGAAATCCATCTAAGAGCTGTGGAATCTAATATTCCCCGTTCTTCAGTACTGGGAAGCTGACTACGTCTCTGCACAGAGTCAGAGGCAGGAGTCTTAATTAAAGTTTTATAGAAGGGAGATAGAATATTAGAAACAGAATCAGTAATTCTCCGACGAACAGAAAGCGGAGTCATAATGCTAGCAGAAGCAGTAAGTAGAGTAGCAGTTGGAACAGATAAAACAGGAACAGTAGGAGTAGCAGGCAAAGTAGTTTGTGAAACAACAGGTGTAAGCGGTACAGGCATAGGCAAAGAAGCTGGCAACCCAGGAAGATGGGGTGCCGGAGGAACATTAACATTGACCACAGGAGGTACAAGAGCTTGATTCAGGGGAGCAGGAGCAGGAATACCAGGCTGTCCAGCAACCGGTAATTGAACATTCGGTAAGGGTGGAGCCGTAGCACCCTGTGCCTACGGTGGGGGTGACCTCAACAAGTAAGACAACAGAGGATCGTTTTCAGGGTCCTCTACTATCTTAGCTGTACTCGATGGCAAGGCAGGATAGCACTTGTCTATCGCTAAATTACGCTCTCTATTAGCCACCTCCATCGCCTTCTCAGACTCGTTGAGTTGCAGCTGCTTAGCAGACTGTTCTAAAGTCAACTCTTGCTCTTTCTGTTCTTTCTTCAACTTTTTAATTTCTCTCTGTTTAGATTCTTTTCGCCAATAACGGAAAGAATCAAACATTGCCGGCCGGGCTTTCTTCTTAAACAATTTCATTTCCAAATTATCTAGAACTTCGGGTTCAAAACTACCATGCAGTGGCCAACTAAGGACACCGTCTTTCTCTGTATTTCGGATCTACACCTCATTATAAGATATAGGACCGACTCCAAACTTACAATACAGATCATAAAGAGGAGTTCCAATCGGAGGAACCAAACATGAGTCCTCCAACCGGGAATCACTGTTGCAACCAAAACACGACAACATACAATTTTTCCGACTTACCATTTTATAATCCGGAACACAGAACAAACAAAAACACGAACAAAAGGTGCGCACTCGAACCAAGAACTTAGGCCTACCAAAGCAAACAAATGTATCGATACCCAAACTAAACCAAATGATTATCGTAACCAGAGCAACCAGCGATAATCTTACGAAACCAAACCAAACCAAGAACTAAAAAAGATTATCCAAACAGGAGCAACCCTTACGAAGTAACCAACTAGCAACCACTTAATACTTAACTGAGGCACTGAAGACGTCACCAAGGAGAAACCCGTCACGTCTCGCCGTACTAAGGACTGCACCTCAGGTCCAAGACAGGGCGACGGTCAAGGCAACGGACCACTGCAGCCGTCCGAACGGGAACCCTCGTGGAAGAGAACGTCGGGCCACTTTTGCGATATGCCGGGATCGATGAAGTGGGGCGCCTGCCTCAGGAATCTTCACACAAAGCTTCTCGAACTCTTCAGGCTTTTGGACCGGTACCGAATGACGATGCCCCACGTTGGGCGCCAATTGGAGTTCTGGACTTTTTGGTTCCGTCCAGAGGTGTCAGGGATAACACCCGAAGACCCCGGAGTTCTACCTGTCTCGGTGCACAAATAAACAGAAACACGGGCTTCTCGATGGTGGCGTCAAAGACCAACGGTTTATTACTGCAGGGACACAGAAGTCACAGAAACTACACACGGGCAGTATCTAGGAGCCTGTTCGATTTGTACAAAGTGGGTTGCTCCTTATATACTAAATTTTAGGCTTCAGGCAAATTCTTTACATGCTAGTACATTTCTAAACCTTTGTGTCCTAAACAATAAATATTTGGCGTTGCACAGGAATCGTCAACAATATCTGATGTCAAAACATTACGAACGAGGGGTTCCCACTGTTCCATCATAATCCCATGTCAACTTTTCATTCAAGAGCCGGACCGCCTCATTGTAAATTTCGTTACCTCCCCCTAATAAAGGCCCAGAAGGAAAGGAGCAGAGCCAGGTGTAGAAGATAGAAAAGCAGGATAAGAGATGTTTGTGGGTCATAAATGGGCAAGGCTACCAGCTTCGGCCGCCTAATCATGATCAGGCCAACGAACACGAGAACCAGTATAGCAGGACTGGCCTCAGGCAGAGGAGGCATCTTCTGTCGAGTCATGCGGCCATGGCGTGTTCTGTCCTAAGGTGCACGTGTCACTAGCAAGGTGAATCTCCGGCCAAAGCTTACGTGTCCTTAAGTGAAAGAGGTCACTGCGTGTCCATTGACTATGTGAGGGCAAGAAAACAAAATGGCTGCCGTAATCTAAGATGGATGCCATGGGTAGATCAGAAATGTGTTCATAACAGGAGTGCTCTTGCTCCTACCATAGCGAAAACACCAGGATATGCTAAATGGATCATTTGCGGTTCACTGATACCAAAATTATGTATTTACGACAATGTTGAAAACACGGGTTCAAATCGTCAGGAGCAACAGGAAGAGCGGCGGACATGAGCGCGGGGAGGAGATGCGGACAGGCGGGGAGGAGCGGCGAGCGGCGGACAAGCGGTGAGGAGCGGCAAGAAGCAGAGGAGCAGTGGAGCGGTAAACTCAGCAGCGCGGGGAGGAGAGGCGGATGAGGTAAGTGAAGCAGCCGCAGGTGCGCACCTAGGGATGGGCAGAGGGACAGGCGGGGGCCATGAGTGCTCGCAAGCCTTTTACTCAAAGTCGGGACGTCGGGGGAAACAGCAGACAAGAGCCGCGGGTGCGCACCAAGGGACGGGCGGAGGGACGGGCGGGGGCCATGAGTGCTCGCAAGCCTTTTACTCAAGGGCCATGAGTGCTCGCAAGCCTTTTTCCTCAAAGTCGGGACGTCGGGGGAAACCGCAGACAAGAGCGTGAGCAGAAGCGGCCAGGACCAACAAAACCGGAAAAGGGAACACTGTTAGTACGCTATGCTGCTCCCGGCCGCTCTGCTGCGCCTCTCCTGCTGCGATGCTGCCCCCAGCCCCATTCTGCCCCGGGCAACGCTGGGGCGGGCTGCTAGTTACATAATAAAATTACTAATTATGTATTCCATTTGAAACACTCATGTATAAGTGAGGCAACATGGTAAAGATATTTTTTTTAAATGGGACATGATAATGGATTTCAATTATTTCTCTTTGCATTTGTTCACCGTTGAATACCGGATATAAAAAAAAACAATCTTCATAAAAGTTTTAAGAAATGTGTTTTTATTATGTTGAATATTCCTGAATACACATTAGTATGGCCACAATTAACATATATTAAGTGTACTGTCTTGTTTTTAGAGGGTATATTAGCTCACAAAACAGATTGAATTGTTATGAAGTATTTTACATATGTACTCAACTTTTCATTGTTTTTATTTATTCAATTTCAGAGGACAGAGCTGGTTAAATAACATACAGCAGGACCTTGGACCCAGAAGAACATCAATGTCTGCAAGGTGGGTATAACACCATCAGCAAGAAGGAGGAAGCCAATTCAAGCTTCAGACCAGCACACTACTTAACAAGCTCCTCCATTCTTTAAAAGAAGATCTCTCAGTGATGTGTGAAGAGCAGACCCACCGTCTTCCTGGACTGCACTCACTCCTCATTAACTCTTGGGACCCCTATCCCATCGGGGGTCTCCAGCTGCACCAAAGGCACAGCCTTTTTCTTCTCCCCCAAATGTCCACCCAGAAGTAGAGCAATCATTCATGAGACACTTTTGCTCCCAACATTCTATAGTCCTCACCTTTGCCCACCCCTTCCCCAAGATTATGCCTCAGTATCTGATCTCAAGGAGATCATGACGTCAATCAAAGAGGTTAAGGGATCGATATCTCAGGATATCTCCCACCTCTACAATCTAGCACCCGCACCTGCGAGGGTTTCATGGCTCCCAGTGTCATCAAGCACAATAAACAGGAGCCCGTTCCCCGCCCCCGACAAAATGTACCTGTCTATACTGCAACGCCCGGTCCCTCTCTAAACACGCCCTAGAAATATGGGCGCTACTCGACGTTGATAAACCGGATCTACTTTTTGTCACAGAAACATGGGTCCATGAGTCTTCTATGCCTGATATCTCCTTGGCTGTGCCACATGATTATAAGTTATATAGACTCGACTGACCAGGCAAAAGAGGGGGGGGCACTGCAATTATCTACAAATCCTATATGAAACTCTATGTCAGTGACTCCTACTTAGAAAACTGGGGCGAAATGTGCATCGCCACCATGACGACCGGTCACAAGGAGGGCTGGAAGGTTGCTCTCATTTACAGACCCCTGGTGTCAAAACCCATTTTGTAAATAAACTAGTGGAAGCACTTGCCCCATATGCCTTGGCTTCGGCCAATTTCCTCCTATTAGGGGACTTTATTTACCACTCTGAACAAACCCTAGAACCCCACACTAGCGACCTCCTTTCAAGCATTAACTCCCTAGGACTGAAAGTACTAAGCATGGACCCCACTCACCTTGCGGGACATACATTAGATCTGCTAGGCTCCAACTCCCCAATGGTAGAAATTGGTGAAATACTTCCAGTCGCATGGTCCAATCATTATATTATTACATTTTACATCACAGACCTTCCTATAAAACCCCTGATCAGTAACCAAACAAAAATGAGTAGACCGTGGAACAAGATCAATCTGGACTCTTTTATTACCCATTTCACTCCCCCCATATCACCAATTCCACTGATCCAAATATAGCAGCCATTGACTTTGAACTCGCTATCTCCTCGACCTTAGATATAATTGCCCCACTAAAGGTCTCTAGGCCCCCAACCAAAATCTCCCTGTGGTTTACTCCATATCTGCGAAAAATAAAATGAGCTGTCAGGGCAGCAGAAAGGAAATGGCGGCAAACCAAAGCCCTTCTCGACAGGCAACAATATATAACTTTGCACAGAGTATATATGAAAGAAATCGCCACGGCAAAAAAAGTCCATCTCAAGATCAGAATAACTCAGGCAGCCAATTCCCATAAAGAGCTATATAAAATCGTAAACGAATTTACAAATCCTCCCGCCTGTCAGCCCACTCACTCCTACCTCATCCCAAAACTGGGTTAACTCTGTTTCTTCTTATTTCCATGAAAAAAATCGATGTTATACATAAACTCTTCCCCCAACCAACTTTGTCTAATCAGCTTGCTTCCCTATTCAATAAAGCCACCACAAACCTGAATCTTCCAGATATAGCCCTTAAGGAATGTATTACCTTTTCAGAAGCAGATGTAGAATCCACCCTTCGCAACATCAAATCAGGATCCCCGGGCGACCCTGCCTCTTCTCAGATCCTGGCGAAATTTGTGCCCGCTTTAATCTCTGACCTCACAAAGATCCTTAATCTGTCCTTAGCCCATGCTTCGGTCCCCATGCACTGGAAGGAGGCCATTATTAGACCTATCCTACAGAAACCTTCGGCCGACCCTAAACTGCTTTCGAACTATCGGCCTAGCTCTCTCCTGCCCTTGTTTGGCAAGGTTATGGAATCTTTGATCAATAAACAATTAGGATCCTACTTAGAGGAGAACACATTTTTAGACTCCTCCCAATCCGGCTTCAGGGTGTTCCATAGCACCGAGATCGCCCTGCTTGAAATAGTAGACAATGTCAGGATGACCCTTGACACAGGACAATTGGCCATACTGGTCCTGCTCGATTTGTCTGCTGCCTTCGACACCATCTTGCATAACATTCTCTTGGAGAGGCTTGTAGAGATTGGTGTCGAAGGCTCAGCGTTACTTTGGATTAAAAGTTATCTTTCCAAAAGGCGCTCAAAGGTTCAAGTCAGAATGTACTCCTCCAGCCACCAGGAAAATGATAAAGGTGTTCCCCAGGGCTCGATATTGAGCCCAACGCTTTTTAATCTATATTTCTCTCCCTTGGCGAAGGTGACCAGAGCCCACGGCTTTGACACCGTATCTTACTCTGATGATACTCAGCTGCTGATCACCTTTGGCCCTGATCCCGTGGAAACTAAATTAAGATTCCAAAATTGTATGGTCGCAATCGACATCTGGATGACCAACAATTCTTTTAAAGTAAATGCCAGCAAAACGGAGATTGTGCTTTTTGGAACAGCAGACAAGTTCTGGACTGACGATTGGTGGCCAATCACACTCGGACCGTGTCCTCCCCCCAGGTCCTCGGTCAGGAATCTGGGGATGATTGTCGACAATAGGCTACCTATGACTGAACATGTCAATAAAGTAGTGCAGACTAGCTTTGGCCTGATGCGCAGTCTGAAGAAAATTTTCAAGTGGTTCCCCCTCTCGTCTCGTATGCCCCTAGTCCAAGGCCTTATCAGAAGTTGCATTGATAATGGAAATGCCCTATTAACTTCAATAAATGAAAACCTTCTGGCAAAACTGCAGGTATTGCAGAACACTGCTGCCAGACTGGTACTTAACCTTCCTCCCCGTAACCCCATCAGATCCTATCCCTTAGGACCTTGCACTGGCTTCCCATTAAGAAACGCATCCAATTCAAACTGTGCTGCTTAGTACACAAAACCATCAATGGACAAGGGCCGGTTTATCGGGAAAAAAAAGCTTAAACCCCACAAACCGGCCAGAGCTCTTAGATCCTCCAACAAGCAGCTTTTAAAGGTTCCCAAAGTACGCACTGTGAGAAACGGTGATAGGTCCTTCAGTAAAACAGCTCCTGAAACCTGGAACACCCTGCCCCTACCTATTAGGGCACAATCTAACTATCTCAGATTCCGTAAAGCCCTTAAAACCTGGCTTTTCTAATTTCTCTGACCTACGCTTTCTGTCTGATGTCTATGCTAGCGCTCTGAGACCTTTGGGTGAATTACGCGCTCTATAAATGCAATTTACATTACATTACATATCTGGGACTTATTAGGAGGATAGGTCTGGCTACCCCAAGAGGCTGAAAATGAACAGCTCCGAACTTCATATGGTTTTAGGACCTCATTGTTAGCAGGCCTAACACCTCGTCTGTCTCCCTAACCCACCCCATCTCATATTATCCAGTTTGACTGTTCATCAGTGTTATATGTTTCACCTATTACGCCTATGTTTCGAGCTTCCCATGGTGTGCCTGATCCTGCAAAGGACAGCCCTTTAACATTCACATCTGAGGAGTATTTCTTCATCATTGTGCTGCAAAGTGAAATAGAGGATGGCCCAAAACGTTTGCCTCCCAGGCATGACCTTGATTCAGACTCCCATCCCCGTCCCCCTGCTTAGAGAAATTACATTATTATTGTCTAGGACACTATACTTTTTTGGTATAATCTGATTTTTTTGGACGATGTTTTCTGCTAAAATGTATGCCCTTTTGCACATAGACTTGCTTCCTGACAATATCTGATGTGTTTTTATTTTTTTTCCCACCCACCTCTATAGTGGTTTACCCCTCTGCAAAAATACTCGTATTTTTATTTTTTTGTCCAATCCTAAGAACAGTTTACATTTTTGTTAAAAATATATTTTCTTCATTTTATATGAAAAGCTGAACATTTCTTATCAATGATACATCTGGTCAGAGGTGCTTAACGACACTCTGTTCAAAGACACCATCAGTAATCACATTGCATAGTACTTTGCAGAGAACTAGGGGTCCTCCACGGATAGAGCAGTGGCATGGGATGCCTTTAAGGTGGTCATTCATTTGGATCACTAATGAAGAAACACCTTGAATTAGAGAACAGAATTAGAGAGGGGGGTAGATTACAGGTAATATCTACTGTGACAGCATGCATTGGTGGACAGGGCGGGCACTCTGCTCACTGAGTTATTGATATCAGATGCTCCTAGATCTCTCATTGAAGCTTTCAAGTCTGAAAAGGGAGATATTGTAGTGTAGTTCCTATTTTCCCAATAGGCCCTGCGCATTGGAATAACATAAACAGTAGTATGGACGTAGAAGTGTGGATCTTCCAGGTCTCCACTGACTATGCTAAACTTAATTGGGTTTGTTAACAACTAGCTCAGAGGTCACTGGAAACTTTCTTGACTGAATAGGAAGTGATCAGCTTGCCTGGGACAGACAAGAAGGGATTCAGTTTTCCAACAACCGCATAAACATGACAACTTTGCTCCTTAGAATAAGAGTCAATCTCTAGAGTCGTGTGAAACAATAGACAGTTATTTTACTCAGTCAGTTGTGCAGATTACTTTCACCAAAGTGCAGAGAAATAGAGAGACGGGCGTTTTCAATAAAAAGGTATTATTTATTGAACAGTCTTTCTTCTCGTGCAAGAGGAATGAATTGCCACAATTGCAAGACTAGTTATTATAAAAAGTGCGTACAGTAAAATGAGGATTGTGAAATAATACTGTAAAAGCATTGATATGGTTTCTTAGCCATACAATGGTTTAAAATGAATAAAATATATACATTCATATATACATTCAGCTAACGTACTCAACTGGTGCTTCTAACTACGCCTACCCCAGTGTACCTGACCTAAGCCTAATACTTGGGAGGGAGTAAGTAAGTAGCAGTTTTAGTTAAGTTTGTTTTGCCAAGGTTTGCTTCAAGAATTCTCTCCAAGGGTTTAGTCAACACCATACCTCTGGAATAGAATGTTGGAGGTCTTGTATCTCCTTCCAGGACTCGATATCCCAGTCACTATCAAGAGTAGGCTGGGAACGCCGGAGCTGGATTTTCTCGGCAGGAGAAAAGACAGCGTCTCTCTCAGCATGTCGAGGAAGAGGAGAGGCAGCGTCCGTGGGCAGCTTGTATCTGCTGGGCTCTGCAGGGGACAGCTGTTCTGCTCCTATGTTCACCACACCATCGCTATCATCAATGTCATTGAGGCAGCCTTTGCTTAAGGCAACGTTGGTAATATTTATACCTGAAAGGTGCCTTGTTTGACGTAAGTTTTTGGACATAAGACGTCAATAAAGATGTCACTAGGAAGTGATCGTCTCTCAGTGCTCATTAGAGTTCTATTACTAATCAAAACATAGCAAGCGGGGCTTTCCCAGGTTGCTGAGTTTTTATCTTGTTGAAGAACTCGGAGTGTAATCTAGGAATCTTAGATAGTGGCTTCTGCTGTGTCATTTGCTCTAATGAGCTGCAGAGGAAGCTGCAGAGGAAGAGATTCTGAAATGTGGCTCTGATCCTGTTAGGCCAGAGACGAGTTTCTGAAATATCACTCTTGATCGTTTATGCCATTATAGGGGAATAAATGGATTATAGCCGTATAGGGGCATAAGGTCACAGTATTGATCGGGGTCCTAGATTAGAACGCAACACCCACTCCACAAATTTATGTCCTAATTTACTAAAAACTATAGCAAAAGATGCATGTGTAACATTACCCACCCCAAAATACATATTTGCATTTGAAATGGCGTATTCGAAATACATGGAATTATTTGTACTGAACGTCTTTTAAGCATAGAATTCATTCAAAATTATAGCATATGCAATCAGTGAACGATTTTGCAAAAAAAAAATTACACATGAAATATCTCTTAATACAGAAAGGAAAGGCGAGATAATTTCATCACATATAAATGCAATTGCTGTAACATGTGCTAGAGGCTGATGTAAAATTATTATGTCTCTAGAATTACCTAAAAATAGAAGCTTCTGTTCTTTATGAATAGGTCTACTTTAAGCAAAGAATTTTTGTGCCAGAAAAAGGTAAATATTTTTAAAAAGTGTTCAATTCAAAAAAATTCTTGTTGAACGGGGGAATAGAGTTCCAACGCTTTTCAGCAGTTTTTGTTGATCAAAACTGAAGGCCGAATTCAGAGTTCATGGGAACGCTGTGTGTCGGAATGCTTTTCTAAAGTTATTGTTTCTGTTCAGGGGAGAACATCATATCAGACAGGCTCTCAAAAAATTGGTCTATAAAATCAGGTGACAGTTCGACCAAGTTCGATAGTGCTGTAACTTGGCAGGTGTGAGAGTGATTGCTATCATCAAAGTCTGGATCAGCAATGCTCACAGAAGGTCGTACCTGGGTGATGTTGCTTTTATTTCTCGCTCTACTGTCACCACCTAGTCGTAGCACAGGAGTCTCAACGAATGCCGTCATCAGGATTGGTAGCCGCTGGGGACAACACAATGCGTGAGCCGTTATAGGACTTAGCAAAGTATCGATATCCATTGGTACTGCTGATGGAAGTGCAAGACAGATGTCCAACACGCACTCATCTCCGCATAGCATACATCGAAGCACAGGTAAGATGCAGGTCTGCCATATCGGTCTGAATGAAAGAAACCAGGTCATATTCAGATCTCTCAGCCTGGCCAATCCAAGGACTCTAGTTATTCGGTCCCGGTAGCATATTGCTAGGATCGTTTCTTCCATCCTTGTCAGAGTCATGTCTGAGTTTTGGCTTGCCATATCGGAGCAGGAGGGTCAAAAATAAAATGCCTGCTACAAGTCCCAAAAATAGGGGTATGCCGCCAAAGACGGAATGGACAGAATTAGGAATTATTCCTAGAATTGCTTTGAATGGTGTTAACAGTCCCGTAAAAATCGTCTTAAATATGCCTGGGATGCCTGTGTCACTAGACATGTTAAGGAGTTGGCTAAGCATTTCTGTGAAATGCACGGGGCAATTTGTTGATAAAAGGTCATGAATCTCTGATGTTGTCCTTGCAACTAGGAGATCATACGTCTCTTTTGATGATGTGATGGGCACTGTTGTCTGCAAAAGCACAGACTTCATTCTGCTTAAAGTATCAATTCGTATAGAAGAGAAATTCAAATGAGGCCATATGTGAGTCTCAGTGTCTCCAGGGCCGTTTGGAAACAATGCTTGCATACAGCATTTGACCATGGAAGTTACGCTTACGAGATATGCTTTCCCTGGCAAAAGGCCACAACAGCTGCGATCCGTTCTTAGAATGTAACTCCCATTTGAGAGCTGCTTAAAGAAATGCTCTATCTGCGTTGCAGGTGTGACATGTTGGTGGCATGAAAGGTTGTTAGAATTTCCTTCACAGGCTCCGTGTAAATTAATACCCTGGCACAAAAGTATACCGCTTAGTGAATGTTTACAGTTTTCACCACTAAGAAATACATTTTTGTTGCTGTCACTATAGCATGTGTGTGTGTATGGTAATGTCCATGGTGACTTAATGTATCCTTTACCCAATCGTTCATACTGGCCAGTAGGTATGTATTCAAGGCAATTTTTAAATCGGAAAGTTGTTATCGGAATTGTGATAATCACGTGTATTATCCATTCAATGACAGGACTTTCTGACATTGTCAAAGGTAACCTCTCAAGTTTTTCGATGCTCAGGATTGTATAGTCTGCTCCTTTCTGTGCCACGCTGGTTTGTTTATCAGTAAGGTTAAAGATAGAAAACAATGACGTTGTGTTGATTAAACGCCAAGGCACATAGCCTGAACGAAGATTTTGCAGCGTCCAGCCTAACTGTACAATAGAACGCAATTGTGACTGGCCATGCTGTAACATTAGCAAGTCTTTGTCTATTATATCTATGGCAGAGGATACAAAACTGTCCAGTGAATATATTCTGGAAGGCAGAGTCATTAACCCATTGTCCACAACAGAAAGTGATTTTTCCAAATTAATACGATCAATTTCTCGTATTTTTTCAGCTGTTTCAATTTGTGTTACTTTCCAAGCCTCGTTGTATGCCGCATAGATGCTGGCCGCTATGAAGCGTTTTTGACGCTGTTTGCGTGGTCCCATAATAAAATCGCGCAAATCAGCACCATCTTTAAGTAAAGATAAGTGTTGCTTAATTTCAGCCAGTGTGGATGATTCTAGCCATTCAAGGCACAGCTTCCCTACACTGTATGTTGTTACTATCCCTGGATGTTGTCTCTGGGAGTATCTAGGGTCTTGTCTGGTCATTGTTAACCCCTGTGTTTTATTCAGGAATCTATCTTGACAGTTGTTTGTGTCAGTAGGCCAGATTAACCACTTTTTCCAATCAAGATGTGTTCTGTTTAGATGTAAAATTTTAGATACATCTATTTCAATATCTGTTGTTGCATTATCAGGTATTGGCTTTGGAATAGATGGTTTGTTAAGGTCTTTGATCTTAGCTAGGCCAAGACAGGTTGTTTGGTGAATTGTTTCGTTTAAAAACATTATTTGCTCTGGGATCATGCAGGCTCGAAATAGTGCTTCTATGCCTTGTACCTGCCAATTTTTTGTACCCCAGATTGTTTTTGTTTTAATGTTATTTTTCCAATAATCAAAACCAAATGTCATCATTTTTTCATAAAATACTTCTGAATATATCAATTTAGTATTTGTCAGCATAGTTTTCAACCCTGTTTTATCTAACAGTTTATAATAAAACGTTTTTGCATCAAAGGTGTTAAACCCTGAGAAGTACTGAAATTTCTCATTGGATGTTTTAGAACTGCTTTTAGGTGGAGTAGCACAATGTTCCCATTGGTTATACTAAAAACATTTCTAGGTTGTGCAGATTTATGCAAGTAATGATAACCATAGTGTGTGTAGCAGAACATCTGTTCATAACTAGACGAACCTTGCAAATAATCATGTTCTGTGAATCTTGCTGACATTACTAAATCAGACATCATATTATTAATACTTTCAAAGTCCCAATCATCAGAGAATGTACTAGGTTTTACAAAGTCACTTAAGGAAACCTTGAATTGATGAGGATATTTCAGGATTTCGACCGGACCATATATTTCATAGTCAGTTTTGTCCCATACTACCCCGCCGGGTATTGGAATGGCTGTGACATTTACTGTTGACAGTTCTCTTTTCTTTACGTGGGATGATCTGTGTGGTTTGAGGACTAAGTTGATGTTCTGACTTGCTGTGTCCATTGAATTGTAATAAACTTTCCTAAAATTAAAACTAAAATTAGGCATAGTAGGAGTATAAATACCCCCGAAATAATCCAATGCTCAATTAATGGTGCATTCAGATATAATTCTTTGATTTGATGAAAGAGTTCTGTTGCTTTTTCTTTAAAAGTCTTTTTTATTTCTGGCATCACTTCAGGGTTGCTTTGATCCTCAGAAAAGTTATCGAAGTTGATGAAGTAGCCAGAGGCAGTTCTGTCAATTGTTGGGATTGTTCTTTCAATTTGTCTTTCGGTAGCACATTCTGATGCCACATCATTGTAGACTGGTGTTTCTTGACGAACTGTTTCAATCTGTGTTTCAAGAGGCACGAGTTCCATGGCACTATTGCGTAGTCCCTCTCTGTGCACTGCAGGCTTATCGAATGTGATTAGTCTTTCAGTTTGAACCTCTTGAATTGTTGCAAGTGTGGGTATTCTGTTGTTTCTCGGGAGTGCACTGGGCCTACTGTTGATTATAGGCCACATGCTTGTGGTTTTACCAGGTCGATTGATACAACTCTGTTCTCCTTTTTACCAGCAAGGGGCGATAGTACTACTGATCTTGTTCCGTTGATTGCTAAGACAGGTATTGCTTTTCTGTAAGAAGGCCCAAATTCCTTCTTCACCGCTATTTTTTCTCTGACTAGATCCCCAATCTTTGGAATCCAGACAGGCCTTGCTGGGGCTGGTGGTGCCTCGTCAGTGGTAGTTGGCTGTTGCTTTAACTTTATGTTGCTTAAGGATTTTCTTGTTTCATTCAAGTCCTGTAAAACAGCCAAACGGTCTTTGATGTCAAAGTCTGTTTTCTTATCTTTTACCACTGATACCTGACTATCTAAGTCCTGAATGTGCATTCTATTTCCGAACAATAGTTCATATGGGCTGAAACCTTTTAGAGAATTTCTTGGCAAGTTGTTTAGGCTTAACTGGACACTTATTAAATGTTTGACCCACCCATCACCCGAGCCTAATACCTTCGCTGTTATAGATTGCTTTATGTCCCGGTTTTTTCTTTCTACCACACTGTCCCCTTCGGGGTGTGACGGACAAGAATACCGCAAGCCAACGCCCATGCTGGCCATGGCCTCCTTATAACCTCGAGAGCTAAAAGCAGGACCCTGGTCAGAATGGAACATGGCAATTGCGTATGTGCCGATAAAGACTCGCAGATCTTTTATAACCGTTCTGGCGTCAGCCGAGCGCTGGGGCCACATTTTTTAAGTGTGTTTAGCCTTAATGATTTACAATGGGACGCGTTTCTCTTGTTTGATTGCGCGGAGAGATCGCCTTATGCTTTCTATTAGGGTTTCTGACACTACACTGGCCAGTTCTCCACTGTGATCTCTGTTGCAGTCTTCACAGTTTTTTGCAAATTCATGAATACCTACACTCATTTCCGGCCACCAGTACTCTGATTGCAATTCTCTCAGAGAGTCCCTGATTGTTTGGTGTCTCAGACCCAACCCCATATGTGCCTCCTGTAATAGGAATATTCTCCTGTTCATGTTTGGAATTACCCTATCCCCCACTCCACGGATTCGAGCAAAAGGAACGGAGTTTGCATCAATTACGTATGCATAATTGAGGGGATAGTTCACGGGTAGTGCTGCACAGTCGCCTTTTACGGACGTTTTTACTGCCAGCATGGTTTCCCCGTCTATGTATTTTTCTGAACGCTTTTTTGTGGCTACGGAAGCCGGTTTTGTGGCCTCCGCTGTGGCTGTATTAGCCAATTAATTCCCTGCAACGTGAACGCCATCACGTTGATGACTCAGAGTGTGTATCACGTGAGCCTTTTGTAGTTCTTTTTGTAAAAGAGCTACCTTTTTCCAAAGCATTTTATGCTTTATTGTGGCACCTGTGTCATCTTTGTAATCATTTTCAATCCAGCTCTGTAACTTGTTATTGTAAGAGTTGCGGCAAAAATACGAATCGCACACGATTAGTGTCGGGAATTCACGTTCTGCATTTTCAAGCGCCATCTTTAAACATCTGATTTCAGCTCTCTGAGCCGAACAGTTTCTAACTGATTCAGTTTTTGTTATTTTCGGTCTGAATTTACCGCACAGCCAGCGACCTTTAACAATCGCGCAGGCTGCATCGTAGGATTTGCTCTCTACGTTGAAATGCTTTACAAATCTATCTGTATAGATTATACAGGAGTATTGTTGGAGAGGCAGAAGTTCGATTGGCAGAGGATATTCTTCTTCATAAGTCAATTCATTCAGTTTTTCGAATTGCGGGGCGAAATAGTATTTCACATCTTCCGCTCCAAGAGAATCTATACACTGTATCCATTTCGGATCCAGTGACACTGTAGGCAGGTTTACCGGGCTGAATTGCGCCTCGAAGGCGGATTCCGCTGTGAGGATATTTATCCTTCTACCATGTGCTAGTTCTCGTTCATTTGCTAATGCAGTTTCCACTGCTTTCATGGTTTTTTCTGTGGGACTGAATGTTTTTTACGCTTGTGTGTACAAGTGAGATTTAATTGTAATTGGTACCTTTTCTCCCTCATTAGAGGTCAGGTACATGAATCCGCATCTTCCTGGGATGATTCGGATTACAAGATCGCGTGTATTGTCACGTGTATCTAATTTTGTTTTTGCTAACATGTCTGTTTGCAGTGATCTCAAAATTTCTGTGTGTTTTTGAGTCCAAGTGATTGGTTTAAAATCAGGTTTAATTAGTTCGTAGAGAGGTTTAACCCTCTCCGCATAATTTAGAATGTAAGTTCTACCGAAATTCAGAAAGCCTAGAATCGATTGTAAGTTCTTCAGCGTTTTTGGAGCTTGGAGTACAGCGCACTTCTCTAAGAAGTTGTCTGCTAGGCTTTTCCCTTCACTTGATAATTCGAATCCTAAAAATAATACTGTCAGATGGGCAATTCGAGACTTTTTAAAGTTGAATTTGTAACCCTCTGCTGCGAACCCATGTATAATGGTGTTCACTCTTTTCAAGTGAGTATCCAAGTCATCGTCTGTGAGATAGATATCATCTACATAAGATAATGCCTCATCACCATATATTTGTAGCAACTCTGTTACTCTGGCTGAGAATAGTCCTGGGCGGTTCTTGAATCCCTGTGGGAGCCTACAGAAATTTTTCTGCGATCCCATTACTGAGAAAGCGGTCAAGTATCTGCTTTCTGGTGCAATGTTTTGACAAAAGAAACCATTTGATATGTCTAACGTTGTTTTATATTTTTTCCTAACTATGTTATTCATTAGTGCAGCACTATGTGAATTTTGTACTGCAAATGTTTTGCAACATGCATTAAGGTGTCTGTAATCCAAAACTTGACGATATGAATTGTCTGGCTTGGAGACAGGAAACAAAGGATTGTTCATTTGAGAGGTGCATGTTTCAATCACCCCCTGGTATTCAAGTTGATCTAAAATCTCCCTGACTTGTTTTTTAGCTTCTTGCTTAATGGGATACTGCCTTTGTGCAGTTGGTTGATTTTTTAACTGGATTTTGTGAGGAGGAGAGTCCTCATCTTATCCTAAATTATTTTTATATAATGCTGGTGCCTGGGCTACTGCCCATTTCCTTGCATAAGTATATTTTTTGTGAATCGGAACGTGATTCGAGAAGTCAGGCATAATAATGTCTTCGCCACAAGGGCACTCCCTGACAAACTCTGGGGGCCAATCTTTTTCAGCTAACAGAATGTCATAGCCTTTTGAGAGTTTATCCCAAAATAGACCCCTTATTTTCCTAGTCTTATCACCCTCTATACGCAGTGTTATTTTGTATATCTTATGGGGCTCGCTAACTCTGGTGTCGGCAGTTTCTACTTGAATGTATTCATTCGTGCCCACTGTCTCCAGATGACTCATCAGGATCTTGCGAGCTATGGTGATTTTTTCTGCACTGTCTAGCATTGTCTGTGCCCACTCCCCATTTTTCAACTGTGTCCTCAGTATTCTCGGCATGTTCGATTACTCTAATACTGGCTACCTTCTTTCTTGGAAATTAAGATTTTTTACTTTGAGCAGGTTCCTTGTCTTTGGACTTTGTGTGCTCCCCTGGGTCTGACAGTCCTCTTCTTTCCGATTTCTGCGAAAAAGATCGAGAGGGACTTGTATCAATACTTTGATATCTATCAGGTTTCTTCAAATTATCCCTATTTCTAAGGTTATATCTCTTCTCAGAGGGCTCCCTCTGGAGAGACTGGTGTTCTCGAGTCGGAGTTCTTTCCCTCCGTCGAGGAGACCTTCCTCTGGACTGGAAAACTTTTTCCTTGGGAGTGGATTGTTTATTTCCATCCCAGCTCTTTTTAGGAGTGTTTGAATTATTTTTAATAAATAATTTTACTAACTCTCTATATGCCTTTGTTAATTCTCTTATTTTAACTAAGAGTTCTTCACTTGACATTTTATCAATGTCTGGATGCGGCGTGTAGCTGGCTAGAACCTGCCACGTTGCTCCTGGTCTACCTAGTGGACCGAGCCCGGTAATATGATCATTGTGTTTTAGGGCGCCTTTAAACCAGAGCAGGTGCTCTTGGTATTTTAATGGGATTTCAATCTCCTCGAAAGGAGCGTACTCTTCCGGTGGATCCCCTACTATATAGTAGTGAAACTCGTGTGTTGCGGCGTTTGCCGCTGGAAATTTTATCCAAGAATAGAATACCTCTGTCTGCCGATATTCGTGTGCCTCTATCACGAAGACAACTGTGCCACCTTGTGTGGTCAGTCCATTTTCTATAAGTTTTGATGTTATAGATTTTCTTAACCGCATCGCCGCGGCGGCTTTTCCCGCTGTGCGCGGCATTTTTAAAAATCCCGCGTAACGTGACAAAGCCAGCTCGTCATCCGCGCAGCGCAGGTAACGCCCATGACGAGCTCGCTTTGTCATTAGCGTCGAAGGGGTTAAACGTGCCGGGAAGATTATTGCACCCGGTTCAGTAGTCCCTGTACCATCGGGACGCTGCTGAGTCGCATTTACTGCGGCATCATCGTCTGACATTTTATTGTCAGGAAGGTTTTGCAGAGCAGGTCTCCAAGGAGACAAAGATTAGGTGCACAATATTTTGGAACACTGTATCCTTCAACGTTGAATAAACCAGAGCTTTACATGGGAATCTCTTCCTACTAAGTTCGGGCGGATTTTAACCTTTCACCCACTCCACACGTCTATTGGAGTATTCACGGTAGAAAGGGGTCTGTGTGAAAAATGCACGACTGAGTTACTCTAACGTCTTGCGTTAGTTTTATCGCATTACCAAACGTTGGGCGCCATGTAGTGTAGTTCCTATTTTCCCAATAGGCCCTGCGCATTGGAATAACATAAACAGTAGTATGGACGTAGAAGTGCGGATCTTCCAGGTCTCCACTGACTATGCTAAACTTAATTGGGTTTGTTACGAACTAGCTCAGAGGTCACTGGAAACTTTCTTGACTGAATAGGAAGTGATCAGCTTCCCTGGGACAGACAAGAAGGGATTCAGTTTTCCAACAACCGCATAAACATGACAACTTTGCTCCTTAGAATAAGAGTCAATCTCTAGAGTTGTTCGAAACAATAGACAGTTATTTTACTCAGTCAGTTGTGCAGATTACTTTCACCAAAGTGCAGAGAAATAGAGAGACGGGCGTTTTCAATAAAAAGGTATTATTTATTGAACAGTCTTTCTTCTCGTGCAAGAGAAATGAATTGCTACAATTGCAAGACTAGTTATTATAAAAAGTGCGTACAGTAAAATGAGGATTGTGAAATAATACTGTAAAAGCATTGATATGGTTTCTTAGCCATACAATGGTTTAAAATGAATAAAATATATACATTCATATATACATTCAGCTAACGTACTCAACTGGTGCTTCTAACTACGCCTACCCCAGTGTACCTGCCCTAAGCCTAATACTTGGGAGGGAGTAAGTAAGTAGCAGTTTTAGTTAAGTTGGTTTTGCCAAGGTTTGCTTCAAGAATTCTCTCTAAGGGTTTAGTCAACACCATACCTCTGGAATAGAATGTTGGAGGTCTTGTATCTCCTTCCAGGACTCGATATCCCAGTCACTCGCAAGACTAGGCTGGAAACGCCGGAGCTGGATTTTCTCGGCAGGAGAAAAGACAGCGTCTCTCTCAGCGCGTCGAGGAGGAGGAGGGACAGCGTCCGTGGGCAGCTCGTATCTGCTGGGCTCTGCAGGGGACAGCTGTTCTGCTCCTATGTTCACCACACCATCGCTATCATCGATGTCATTGAGGCAGCCTTTGCTTAAGGCAACGTTGGTAATATTTATACCTGAAAGGTGCCTTGTTTGACGTAAGTTTTTGGACATAAGACGTCAATAAAGATGTCACTAGGAAGTGATCGTCTCTCAGTGCTCATTAGAGTTCTATTACTAATCAAAACATAGCAAGCGGGGCTTTCCCAGGTTGCTGAGTTTTTATCTTGTTGAAGAACTCGGAGTGTAATCTAGGAATCTTAGATAGTGGCTTCTGCTGTGTCATTTGCTCTAATGAGCTGCAGAGGAAGCTGCAGAGAAAGAGATTTTGAAATGTGGCTCTGATCGTGTTAGGCCAGAGACGAGTTTCTGAAATATCACTCTTGATCGTTTATGCCATTATAGGGGAATAAATGGATTATAGCCGTATAGGGGCATAAGGTCACAGTATTGATCGGGGTCCTAGATTAGAACGCGACAATATAAGTAACTCACACGTGGGTATCAATCAGACATTTACAGAGTATTAAAAAGCTCTTTAAAATGCTTCCCAAGATATAGACCAGCCCCAAATAAATGCTTATGTACAATACATTCCTGTCCCTCAGCATGACCATTTGCACTCTGGAAAGCAAATGTTTACAAAGGCTCACAATATCTTGCTTTTCCCAAAAACATGGGAAACTGCCCCTGTGATCTTTGAGGGTTTCTCGTGCTTCAACGTACCGGCTGTCCCATTGCGTGCAGGGCCTGCTTCGGGTGGCTTATCTATATGGATTCATCTATTATTAGGTGGCCGAGTGGAAGTTCAGATAAAACTAAGGAGCGATTACCAAGCAGTCCTATATAGAGGGTACTTTACTCTGTCTTATACATTTTTATAACAATGATTTTATTTTTACAATCCACTGAATGAGTTATTGGCACCACAAAGGAGTTTCCAACAACACCAGTCATACCAGAGTATGTCACGTTACAACAGGTACGCAGCCCTGGTGGAATACACAGAGTAGGCAAATAAACACTTGGTTGCACAAAGAGGTCAGCAAAACTGCAGGGGGTCCACCTGGTAACACACCCAAGCCGAAAGATGGGAAAACATATACCACAACGGTAGGGTGCCCGACGTTGGAATTAGCAAGAGCACCCCCCAGGGATAAGGCCTATTCGAAAAAAATTCTACGCTGGAACGTAGCGGGGCTCCGCTCTAAAATATCACTCCCAGACTGGCAAATGTTTATAAAGACTTACTAGCTACTACATCTTGCTTTATTCACGAAATATGGGAAACTGCCCCTGTGATCCTTTGAAGGTTTTTCGTGCTTCAACATACCGCTGTCCCATCGTGTGCTGGGCGCGCTTTGTGTATTTTATCCATATGAATTCATCTATTATTAGGCGGGCAGATGGAATTTCTGAAAACCCGGGGGAGCAATTACCAAGCAGTCCGTAATAAAGGGTCCTTAAATCTGTATCTTACAACTTTTTCTAACAATGATTTTTATAATGGTCCAAGTCAACTTTTTCCAGGTTTATTTAAATTAATTTCTTCCATAGCAGAGATCAAGTCAGAGATGAGTCAACAAATGCACCTGCACCTAGCGGGTGATTTTAATGCTAGCTTACCAAGAAACAGCGCAAAAATAGATCCAGCTCCATTGCCAAGATCAGACACAAGAGGGAATGAGCTGGAGGCTCTGCTCACTGCAGCAGAACTGTATGATATAATAGAGGGGGCAGGGGTAGGCGTGCAAGGGCCACCCACTTTAAGGGGGAGAAATAGTTTCTCTATAAGCGTGGGCAGAAAATCCGTTCCGCTCGCGGATTTCGCGGATTTTCTCTAAATTAGCAATCCGCGAGATTCGCGAATTTCCCGCAAAATCCGCGAACGAAAATCCACGAATGGAACGGATTGGGTCAAAAGTTCAAGCTGACTTTTGTAACTCTTTTAGAATGGCGCCAGCAAGCTGCCAGAGCCATTCTAAAATAGTTACAAAAGTCAGCTTCAAAAGGAAGCTCTAATAGATAAAGTAAAGCAGGTGCTGCTCAAATTCAGTTACACAATCATTAATCACCCCCAAACTTGGGGTGATTAATGATTGTGTAACTTAATTTGACCTTCAACTGGAGCACCTGCTTTACTTTATCTATTAGTGCTTCCTGTTGAAGCTATTTCTAGCTATTTTAGAATGGCGCTGGCAGCTTGCCGGCGCCATTCTAAGTGGGGCTGAGGGCAGAAAAGCACAAAAGTGGGACAGAGGGCAGAAGGGGACAAAAAATGAGTGGGGCAGAGGGCAGAAGGGCACAGAAACAAGTGGTACAAAGGGCAGATGGGCATAAAAAACAAGAGGGTGGCAGTGATTAAGCAGGCAAAAAAAAACCCCGCGAAATTGCAAAGCGCCTCGCGAACACCCGCGAACACGCAAAGCGCCCCGCGAACACGCAAAAATAAAAAAATCCGCAAATTCGCGCGAATTCGCAAATTTTGCGGATTGCCAATTCGCAAATTCGCAAATTGCCAATTCGCAAAATTCGCCCATGCTTATTTCTCTATAATAGAATATGTCTTTATTTCCCAGAATTTTATAAGCTGTCAATTTTATATGGTGCTGCCATCTGCACCAACTTCAGTAACCATAATCCCATCAAGATGGCTCTAGCAACACCGGCAAGGAATCCTGCCCAAACTGCACCCAGTCTGAGTAGTGTGGAGCCAACCCAGACAACCTTAGACTGTCTTGTAAGCTACCTGAAGCGATAAAACCTTTGGGGGAAATAGTAGGTGCAAATATGTATTTGATGATGAGGTGCTTAACAGAGTTAATGGGTAGGGAGGGGGTGGTGGACTGTTTTGTAGCTGTTTGTGCTGAAATTACGGTGTCCTTATTGAAGCCAGCTAAATCAGCATTGGAAGTCCCTCGATGGGTTGATCACACCTACCTGCTCACTGGCTAATTGTCTCCTGTGCAAGGCACTCATTACTCGTTTGCGAGATAAAGATCTTGTGGCCTTTCTGCATATGGAGTATAAAAATGCAGAATGAAGTTATAACAGACCAGTGAGCTACCCTTACATTCACCGCTTAGACGAAGGAAAGTAAGGCTTATTGGAGATTAGAATCACACATACCGGCAATAGATCAAACCCTGCACCACTATTAGCTGTCATATAAGGGTAGAGGATTGGGCAGCACATTTTAAAGCCATCCATGCTGCCAGTAACCAAACCACAAGGTGTTGTCAAAATTGACACTTCCTCTGCCCTATCTGTATCTTTGTTGGAAGTCACGGTTGCCAATCAAGAGAGTAAGGGTGGTAAGGCCCCCAGCTCTGACAGCGTTCCCATTGATTTGATTAAGTGTTAGTCGACTTTATGGGCACCTTTAATGACAATTGTTTTTAGTTCCATGAGACATCACACAATTCCAGAATCTTGGGCCCTGTCAATGATAGTGCCCATTTGTTTAAATGAGAGTCGCTCGGAGCTTAAAAATTATCGCCCTGCTTCCCTGATAGACATCCCTGCTAAGATCTTTGGAAGAGTCCTATACAATAGCATACTAACATGGGCCAATGAAAATAATATATTGAATTAGTGTCAGCTGGGTTTTTGTAATGGAATAGGTACAGGAGAATAATGCCAGAATTTACACCATATTATAGGCAAATACACCATGGTGAAGTAGCCTAACCTGTATGTTGCATTTATGGACTTGTTAACAGCCTTCGACTGTGTAAACAGGGTTAAGTTATGGCAAATTTTAATCAAAATATGGATGTACCTAATACGGGTGTGCACTTTAATATCTTTCTACTATGAGACAAAAGCATGTGTTAGGTTTGGGACTGGTGGGAAAGTATCTGATGATTTTAATATTGAACATGGTGTGGGCTAAGGGTGTATGCTTGCCCCGTTGTTATTTATTTCACATATAAACAATCTTAGGGGTCCATTAGGATGGCGGGCGGATTGACCCCGCCAGGCTGGCGGTAGCCACCGCCAGCCTGGTGGGGGCAATCTGCCTGGCATCCTTCCCTGTATTCCCCCCCGCCGTATTAGAAGAATGGCGGGGGGACCAATGCGAAGCAAAACACCACCCGACAATTTTCCGCCCTGGTCGCATTGCGGCCGGGGCAGAAAATGATTAATATGGTGGCGGTGTCTATGAGACACCGCCAGCCATATTACAATGGCAAGAGTGCAATGCCTTTCTGCGGCGGCAATGCCGCCACGGATAGGCAGGCGGTGTTCACTCTGGGGGCCCCCTGTGGGCCCCCAGAGTGAAGACCAAAGGGGGGTGGCACACGGTACTCCCTTGCATTAGCATAATCAAAGGGGCAGGACACCACACGGTGCCTGCCGCTTTGATTATGTAAATGATGCAAAGCATTTTTAGTATTGTGGCGGGCGGAGCAGAGAGCTCCGCCCGCCACAATACTATAAATACAGGATGTGCCCGCCACTGAGGCGGGCACATCCTAATGGCGCATGCGGGCAAAGCCCAACCGCCATCCTAATGAGCCCCTAAGTTTGGATCTTATAAATAGCACCACCAATGTCCCCATGGTAAACAGCGCACCCATTCCTGTACTTTTATATGCGGATGATGCTGTATTAATGGCCCGCACCCTGAAAGTCTTACGTATTTTAGATAACTTGTTCATGGATTTTATAGAGAAATTAGATCTAAAGACTAATTTCTGAAAATCGTTTACTATGTCCTGCGGCCCCAAGCACAGGCAATCTTCACCCATCACTGTAAGGCCAAATAAGTTATTGCACACCAGAACTTTTACATATCGAGGGATCTTATTAAGCGTCTCTAGTTCATGGGCATCCCACATCGTGCAAAATAGAAGTAAATTGTGGATGGCAGTAGGATCCCTCCTTATATTACTATCACCACCAGGAGGGAGGGCCTTTGTTCCATTGCTACAAATATATTTAGCTCAGTGTGTATGTATTGATACTTATGGGACCAGATTATGGGGCATTGGTGACCCGTAGCCACTGCAAATGGAGGAAAATCGTTTTTGCAGGCACTTATTAATGGCGCCTGAATTGAAATCACATTTTATTTGTCATAAGGAGTTAAGATTACATTATTTATGTGACCAAATAGGCACTGGTCTCGACTGCTGTGGCTCTCTGTTATGAGCAATGTGAAAGTATCACTCACGAAGAAAGGTACTTTTTGACTGCATGGCCTGTCCTGCATCAAAAAAAGGCACTGGAAGGACTGGTTTAAGGTTTGCTGCTTCTGAGTCAGCCATAGATGCGCTATAGCAGAAAGCAAGCCCAGGCCCCGTTGTTAGAAAAATTGCAAGGTATCGGGATACATGAGGAATCAAAGAAACCCACTATTGGGGATTACTTTCTTGCTAATTTTGGTGCAGTGTCAATTGATTACCTGATGAACACAAAGGGAGGTGGGTGCCCTCGCTTCTATTTCGATTTAGAACAGGGACCCTGAAACATTCCCACTGCTTCCCGCGAGGTATCCAGCCCAACTTGAGCTCACACGTTTTCCTGTGCAGCAATGTATCTTAGCAAACTATGATTAATTTTACTCTCTTCTATGAGTACTGCCAATTATTTACGAGAATGGATTAAGTCCCTTTGTTAAGGCTCAGAAATGATCGTAAATGCCAACAAGTTTTTAGGTGTCTGCATGATTTACCTGACAATGAACCCTGTTGTTGCGTAAGCTTGTTTTCTCAAGGTTGCTGTACGTTCAAGAAGCACTAAGCACTTTGACTAACATCTTGTACCTTTTTAGGCTATTTACCGATGCATGCAATGCTTTTTCTTAAGTTCTCTATGATACATGTGGGTAGCAGATGATGTATATTTCTATCTTTTTTGGATGTATTTTAAACTGCTTTTATGGCGGGTCTCCCTGCTGAATAAATATGTTTTTGATTTTTGATCTTTTATTCAAATTATTAAAACTGTTTGGAACATAATAAATAGACAATATCATCTAAAAAACAAAAAGTAAAGTGCAGTATAGTGTTAATTTGAACATGAGTTCAGTATAAAAAAGATCAAAAGACAAAACATAGTTTAGAGAGCTCATCCCAGACATAAAGATATGGAAGAAAGAAATCTCTAGAAAGTGCTATGTGCGTATTGCTGAGCGGGTAGATAGGCATTGCCTTATCAATAGGATTAATGCAGATGGCAATCTAGTACCGCTAATTTGCAACCCTTCTTTCCTTATTGACAAAACATGTGATGAGAAATTGCATATAAGCTAAAGTGCATATTATTAGGGAGTTCTCATCCGTCGCTTAGATGACAGAAATGTTTTACAGCTGGCCTTGTTTTAAATGTAAAGATGTCAAGTATAATAAATTGCTATGGACGGAAGAAGCCTGGCCCCTGACTCTATTATTAGCCCACAATTTCAGTCTGTTTAAACAGTGCCGATAAAAAGTGCTTTGTGTGAGTGTGAGGGCTAATAATTTCAACAGTACCTGTGGACAAAGCAAGAGGAAAAGATAGCTAGTAAAGTGCGTTAGTTGGGTCGTGGCCTAGTAAGATGGCGGAGTAGTCGCATTCTCTACGAGCTCCGGCTATCTCCGCATCCGACAATCATCCTGATAGTAATAAACAGCTCATTATCACCCGAAAATCATCAGGCTTCCCTTCCCCTACTGAAGCGTGCCATCGATTGAAGAATTAAAGTAATGAACCGGAAGGAACAGAGAGGAACAGAGAGGTTCTGACTGTGGTGTCTGGAGCCGATCAGCCATCTCGCGCAAGAAATCACTGTCCACACTTCTTCTAGGAGCAAGAAAGGCCACTTTATTTTAAGACAGGTGCATAATACATTTCTTGAACACATTAATTATTTATTTATTTCATAAACTTCAAATCTACACAGTATGCTTAAACATCCCTACCTAACTGAACCCGAAACTAACTCTTGACGAATACCCTCTGGATTACCAAATGAGCTACCCTTCAGGATGGCCAACCCGCTCCAGGCTGCCCAATCCACTAGCAAAAACCGCCACCCAGGAAAACCTTTAGCATTTTCCTGCCCCACTCAAAGACAAGGAGGAAGGGAAGGAGCACACCACAACTGCACCTGAAGAACTTTAGCTATCAAGTCCCGCAGCTCTAAAAGGTAAATGGAAATGCCCAATTTGGACAGGTGGACACCGTCCTCACAGAATAAATGCGTCTCTGAAACTTGCAAATGATGATGAGCCAAACTGTATATACATAAATGGTTACAAAAAAGTCTCATGGTTCGATTCACTTTGCGTCTGGCTATCTCCATGGCTGAATAACTCCTTGCCCCATTCCATGTCAGTCGAGGCACAAACTCAGTCCATATCACCATGGTGCTCACCCATGTGGTCTTGATGACTTCAAGATCCTGTTTCATTAACTTTAGCAAAGTCAAATCTGATAGAGAAACTAAGTTGTTTTCCCCAAGGTGCATCACCAGTAGATCCGGTGGGCCCCCCCAACCCCCTGAAACCAGAGAAGCCAAGGCGGGAAAGAGTCTGCCCCAACGCATGCCCCCTGTGCCATGCCAGGAGACTTCATGTGTCAGACTGCTTAAACCAAGAGATCTACCACAAAGCTGACGTGCAGCGGCTACAGCAGCCCTTTTAACAAAAGAGTGACCAAGAATCCACACCCTCCTTTTTGCTCCAGCGACTGAGGGCCAAGGACCTAGGAGAAAAAGAAATGTTAGGCAAAGCAAAGGTGATCTACTTTCTCACATACTTCTCACAACATCTCGAGCGCCAACGCCCAATACGACGGATTTGGGACCAATCCCACCCCAACCTGGCGGCCTCTGTCGCTGCCCCAATCCTGAAGGAATGGGTACCGAATTGAGAAGGATCCCGCCCCAGACCCAACAAAACCTTGCGAAGGACAGCCAACAACTGAGAAACAATAATGGGGCTGCCATCAGCATGACAGAAAATTGCCCCCGGGGCAAAGTGAGGGGATGACACAAAAACCTCCCATTCCCCAACAGGGCAGCAAGAAGACACCCCGCTCCTCCCCAAAAACACCCACTTACCCTTCCCCATCTGATCAGTCTTGGACATACGCAACCACATACGCACCCTGTCATGCTCCACCACTACCTCACTGCTAGTCATACCCACTCTATCCCTCAAACCCAGCAGTTCAGAGGCCCGAAACGCCCCAAAGAATAACCACACAAAACACAAACGAAATTTCTGGCACTCAAATGCATCATAACAGCACACCTTCAATTGCGATAAAAGCAGCTGAAGCAAATCAAAGGTCACCGGCTGCCGTAGCTTCTGAGCACCAGCCTGAAGCCTACCCAAACCTTTTAAAACTTTCCGAACCAACACCCCCCCAACAGGATCCCTCCCCCACCAAAGCTGACCGTAAAAAGACACCCCAGCCAACTTGCCCGAAATGGTCGTGTGAGAGAGGCCTTTGTCCGCCAAATGCAAAACAAACTGCTATAAGAATTGTTCATCAGATAACACAGCCCGTGCCGGACCCGCCATCTCCTCACCAAACTGCAAAAACTCATGCCAGGCCTTTAAATAACTCCGACGGGTGGAGGCAGCCACTGAATTCTCGACCAAATGGTGGACCCTCAATCCCCCAATGCCCATACGTACTGTGGGATCGCTGTCGGTTCTAGGTCCGCCCCGGGAGCCAATTTGCGGAATTCTGACCACTGAAATCGAGATAAAGAATCAGCGATGCAATTAGTGGCTCCTGGAACATGCCTAGCTTTAAAGACAATATTCAGTTGTAGACACCGCAACATGAAAGCGCGCAAGAGCTTCAATATACGCAAATCACGGGCCCTCTGTTTATTAACAAGGTCAACTACTGCCATATTGTCCACATGGAACAATACAGAACGATTCTGAAACTCCTCCCCCCAGATGTAAAGAGCGACCAACAACGGGAAGAGCGCCAAAAACACAATGCTGCGACCCTGTTCCCGCCAATGCACTGGCCAGCCAGCCGTGCACCAACGTCCTTCCCAAAAGATGCCGAAGCCATTAGCTCCTGATGCATCCGTGAAAAGCTGCACCTGCCACACAATGTCCTCATCCGCAAAAAACAAGGACACGCCGTTGAAATCTTGCAGGAAATGCAACCAGATACTCAAATCGGCACGGACAGCTGTTGTAATGCGCACCCGATGATGAGGAAGGCTGGCGCCGGACATCGAGAGGCCAAGACGTCTACAAAACGTCCTACCCGCCCGAACAACCCGACACGCAAAATTCAGATACCCCAAAAGCTTCTGAACCTTCCGCAGTTCCAATTTGCTTTCACCCAACACCAACCTGATGAAATCAGATATCTCCCGCACTTTATCAGCAGGCAAGCGTGCCATCATAGCCAGGGTATCGATTTCAATCCCAAGAAAAGTCAGAGAGGTACACGGACCCTCAGTCTTATCCGGCGCCAAAGGAACGCCCATCTCCTTGGACATAGCCTGAAAGATCTCCAAAGCTAACTGACACTGCCCAGACTGACCCTCACCAATGAAAAGAAAGTCATCAAGATAATGACAGACCAGGGCGTGGCCGCTGACGAAAGTGAAGCGCCACTGCAGAAATGTACTGAAGCTTTCGAAGAGGGAACATGACACCGAGCAGCCCATTGGCAACACCTTATCCACATAGAAATAGCCACCAAAGTGCATACCCAAGAGACCAAAATCCCAAGGATGAATGGGCAGAAGCCGGAAAGCCGACTGAATGTCACTCTTTGCCAGCAAGGCACCAATACCTGCGGCGCGAACGAGCCGCAAGGCGTCGTCCACGGAAGCATATGTCACTGTAGAATCAGCCGGGTCAATGAAATCGTTGATGGAGGCACCCTCAGGCCAAGACAGATGATGAATGAGGTGAAACTCCCCAGCCGCCTTTTTTGGTACCACACCCAGCGGAGAGACTATCAAATCAGGGAGAGGACAGCTAAGAAAAGGACCAGCAATCCTGCCCGCTGAAAGCTCAGCATCCAACTTCTTCTGCACAACCTGGGGGGACTCCTTCGCAGACTTGAGATTGTCAGACCACCTGCCCAACCGGGGGCCCTGATACCCAATCCTGAAACCAACTCTGAAACCCCAGGACAAAACCTTAGCAGCCTCAAAGTCAGGATAGTCCACCAACCACAAATCAAGGACGTCCAGTTTAATAGGAGTAGGAGCCCTTAGATACAAAGTGCGAAGGTTGTCCCCTGCCCCCGGAACCCCTCCCTTGGTCTCCAAAACGCTGTCCGGGAAAACACTGAGTGAGAGCATGTCGCCCCCCGCACTGCGCACACTCATGCTTATATCTGCATGCTGGCCGGTTACACGAACCCCTGTTAAAATGCCAGCACGCGCCAGAGGAGGAGGACTGCCCTCTGCCCCAAACCCCCGCCCCAGAAAGAGCGGGGCGAAATGGAAAGGGCCGATAATGCACCGGCTGTCCGCTAGCCGTGTGGGTCGTAGCGGGCGGGTGAGCAGATGCCATCCACTGGAGCCACAATTCCGCATCAACCTCACCCCAGGAACGCTCTGGAAAAACACTCATACGGGCCCGGAACTCCTCGTCGTACGACAACCAGGCAAAGCCTCCAAAATAAATATGAGCTTTACGTATGACATCAGCATATTTAAACATGTCCACCGCCTTACTCGGATGACGCTGGCAATAAACGCTGGCATAAATTAAAAAGGCCGAAGTCCAATTCTCAATAGACTTCGGGACTCGAGGCCTCCGAGCCAATTCCAATTCCTCCTCCTTCGACCCTTCCTTAGCTTGGACATCTCTATGGAGAAGCCGAAACACATCCACAAATTCACCACTCCAGATGCGAGTTTTAGTTTTCTCAGACAAATGGGACCCCAAAGGCATCCCCACCCCAGAATAAGGCAATTTTTTAGGCAGGATACTATCCTCCATAACAGGGTTTGTAGCAGCCACCCAGCCCCAATGGTAGAAACTTCCCCTGTAGTTTGCACATTAGAAACATTCAAACTCACCGGCCGCTCAAGCCTCGGTGCCAGAGGGACTCGCTCACCAATAACCCCATCACCCGTACCGATTGATCTGGTACGCTTAGCCGGGAGACTCTCCCCTGATTTCCACAGAGCCCACCATCCATCCTTACCTCTTGGCAACTGTGCTGACTTCTGCTGATAATCAACATGATCCCCTTGAGATGGTCTACGCCTTGCTGCCTCACGTACCGCTGCGTGGCCCGCACATGACTCCTGCAAGATACGAGAAACAGGGAGTTGCCCCAGCCCACCCCGTTTGGCCCATGCTGCCAAAAGCCCAACATCCTTATCCCTTAATTCCCCTTCTTCCAAATCATCATCTTGTATATCCAAATGCAAAACATCCCCAGAAAATGAAACTTGTGCACTGCCACTTGGCAGAGCCCCATCTCCAATTCCCCCATCATAAAACTGCCAATCAATGTCATTAAAGCGCCGCGCGCGCAGAGCTGCAGAAGAGAGATCCGCTCCAGATGACTCTCCCGTGATCCCACCACTGGAAACAGCCGTATGGACAGTTCCCAAGCCCGTAGAACCAGCCAACAGCCGCCCAGCTGGAGTCGCGACATGAAAACTGCGGTCGCTCAAGCCGGACTGTGAAGAACCTGCAAGAATGCCACCCCCCACAGAGCCAAGGGAAACACCCACCGAAGAACCGGCCACCGTCGCAAACCCAGAGCCACCACCTAACCCATCCACCAAACCACCTTGGGAAACACCAGGCATCGCACGAGAAGCCGGGAACATCACCTAGCTGGAAGCAGGAGGCGCCCCCCCGGAGGTCCAGACCCAACCCACCAGAAGCTTGTGACTGCTGTGGAGCAGAAAGGAGGCCAACATAACCAGGAGCCGTGGACCTGGGGGCCAGGGGGAGGTGGAGGGGGGGGGCACATCACTTAAGTGGACAACATCAGAGGCCAAGGGGGCCCCCGGGGGGGGGGGAAACCTGACAACTCAGCATGGGGTGCCCCAACATCCGGGCAGCCCTGAACCACAACACCAGGTAAAGGGGGTTGAGCCTGCCCCAGCCCAGTAAGGGCAGGAGACAGCAAGTAACATTGTCCATTGACCCACAAGCAGGGCGAAGCCCCATCAGGCAACACAGACACCGGGATGGAGAGACCCCCGGGCACAGGGGCAGGAAGATGGGCCCGGGGAAGGCTCTGAGAATCGAGGCTCCTCCCCTGCCGTGCCCCAGGACACACCGAAGGCTTCTTCGCCTTACCAAGAGGGGGCCCGCCCAAGCGCTGGGCCTGCCGGCCCACAGAACGCCCCCGCCTCCCCCGGGGCGCCCCAAGCAAACCAGCATTCCCCAACTGCAACAAACATACCTGCTGGTGGGCGCCCGGGTCATCCGGTGGGGGCTCCGAGGCTGCAGGAACCTGGGCCGGCAGTGGCAAAACCGCCGGCATGGCAGCTTCACCGTCCTCCTCCTCTTCCGGGCCGGGTGACAAGCAAGCAGTCACCGCTTGCGACACGCCTTCGGAAGCCTTGCGAGGGGGGCGGGCCAACCCCACCCACGCCTCCGCCGGCACGCCGGGCCGCAGAAGGTCCTCGCGCCCGGCGGCACACAGCGTCTGCACAGCCCTTCTAACCTCCGCCGCCTCCTCCATGGCCCACAAGACAGGGTAAACACGCAAGCGAAGCCGGCAAAAAGAACCTCCCTTCCCTTGCCTCCCGCTACGCACTTCCGGAGAATGGACGAATAAAAACGGACGCCACATAGGAAGCAGGGTGGCAGAACGTCGAGGAGGCGGGACCGGTGACGGAACACGGGGAGGACGCCGAATCTCGGAGCCGGGAGCCGGACCTGCCCGCCGAGAGTCAAGACAGCGTTGCTGAGCGTGGAGAGGAGGTGGGGGAAACCGAAGACCGCTGGACGGAGGAGTGGTGGTGTCCCCCGGAGGAGGCTGGAGAGCGTGCCGTGACTCAGGAGAGTTACGGCGGGGCCGGTGAGTGACATTGATCCGAAGCTCATTGGGGAACTGTTTGATATTGTGGGTGGCGGGTGGTGGAGAGCAAACCTGTGGGTGGCGGGTGGAATGGACTAAGGGGAAAAGCCTATACGTTCATAAGGGACAAAGAAAGTACTAGAAAGTAGCACTTGGTTGTTTATCTTGGGTTAGTTTTTGCTTGGTCTTCGACTATTCCTCTGCTATATTCTTATCCTCGCCTTGTACAATTCATCACCTACCCTTTATCCTTCACGACCATTATCTTTATGCACAACCCCTCACCGTTCCCTTTTTCTTGCACTACCTTCCGGTGTAGGAGCAAGGGTTTCAAACCAACAGTCCAACTGACGGCCCCTTTCTCTTTTTCCCTCTCGGTACCTCCGGGTAAAACAACACCACGGAGTTTCCATCGTCCCAGGAATTACATCAACTGGAAGAAGAGGGAGGAACATCGAGTACCACGGCTAATCCTTTCAATCCTGGAGAACTTGGTACTGCGGGAGGAAGCGCGGAACCCGTTGTGAAATCTAAATCCTTGTTTCCTGATAATAAAAGTGCTGTTCGCCGATATATTCAGCCTCCGCGTCTGTATATCCGACCTGCCCTCCCACAGTATCGCATTAGAAAAGTTTGAGTTATTGGTCTTGTAAATGTAATAATTTTTAAATTTATGTTTATGTTTTTATCATTTCAAATGTATTAATTTTGTTACTAAAATTGGTATTTTTTTTAGAAATTGCAAATGTGACACCTATAGCATTATTAAATGTACATGTTTAGTATTTCCCTGACGTACATGTATTGATATGAAAAATTGTAATGGCTTATCTTTTTTATAAATAATTAATAATTACATAATATTTCCAGTAATGTATAATGGCACTACCTTATTTTTGTTTGTGATAATGTGTAGCGTATTATATTTGTAAAAATGAAGATTAAAAGTGTAACATTTTTTTCTACTTTTTGTAGTAAAGCTTTAAACATTGATACATTTCATTTTTGCTGAGAACTGGGAATTAAAGAAGGAAGTGCTGGAATAGAGTTTCATATTATGACGGGTAAAGAGATGTAAGCATGTATTTATAGAAGGCGTTAGAGTGAGTGAGTGTTGTAGAGTTAGTGATGTTGGTATAGTGTTAGAGAGAGTGCGGTGTTGTAGTGTTGTGTGTCTGTGTATGGCGATATATTGAGTGACCGTAGATTTTGAGCCTGTGGTTTGAGTTTTTATTTGGAGTGTGAATTTGGAGTGGTGAAGTGGATTTGGATGTTGTGGTTTTATTTTTTATTTGGATGGTGCATTTGGAGTGTGTATTTTGAGGATGTAGTTGGTGCTTGTAGTTTGAAATTTCTTGTGGATGGATGTTTTTTTATGCTTTTTTAGGAGTGTTGATTTCTGAGTGTTGCTGTGGTGGTGTTGAATGTTATTGTGGTGGTGCTGAGTTGTGCTGTGGTTTTCGTTACTGCTGCTGTGTTTGTTTTTAGTTGTGCATGCTTCGTAGTGTTGTGGTGGTGCTTAGTGATGCTGTTGTGGCGTAGAGTGGTGCTGTGGTGTTGGTGAGTGTTGCTGTGGTGGTGCAGAGTCATTCTGTTGTTGTGCTTAGTGTTGATGGTGTTTGCTTTGAGTGATGGTGTGGCGGTGCTGAGTTATGTTGTTGTGGTGTAGAGTGGTGCTGTGGTGGTGCTGCGCTTAGTGTTAATGTTGTGCTGCCTATTGATAATGTTGTGAAGGTGAGCGGCGCTGCTGTGGTGCTGAGTGATGCTGGTGTTGGTATTGACTGATGCTGGTGTTGCGCTGATTGATGTTTGGGTGTTATTTATTTATTTTGGTGTTGCGCTGAGTGATGCTGGTGTGGTGCTGATTGCTGCTGTGGTGGTGCTGAGTGGTGCTGTGGTGGTGCTGAGTGGTGCTGTTGTTGTGCTGACGTATGCTGGGCTGGTGCTGAGTAATGTAATGGTGTTGTTGAGTGGTGTTGTTGTGGTGCCTAGTGTTGTTTTTGTGGTGCTGAGTGGTGCTGTGTTTTTGCTTTTGTGGTGCTGAGTGATACTGTGGTGGTGCTGAGTGGTGTTGTGGTGGAGTTGAGTTGTTGTGTGGTGGTGCTCTTGTTGCGCTCAGTGTTAATGTTGTGCTGCTGAATGATAATGTGGTGGTGCTGAGCGTTCCTGGTGTGTTGCTGAGTGATGCTGAGTTGGCGTTGAGTGTTGTTTGCATTTTGCTGAGTGATGCTGTGGTAGTGCTGAGTGTTGCTGGTGTTGCGCTGAGTGATGCTGGGGTGTTGCTGAGTGATGTCTGGCTGGTGCTGAGTGGTGTTGTGGGGGTGTAAAGTGATGCTGTTGTGGCGTTTAGTGATGCTGGCCTTTTGCTTAGTGGTGCTGTGGTGGAGTTGAGTGGTGCTGTTGTTGTGCTGACTTATGCTGTGTTTGTGCTGTGTAATGCTATGCTGGTGCTGAGTGGTGCTGTGGTGGTTCTGAGTGTATCTGTGGCGGTGCTGAGTGTTGATTTGGTGGTGCAGAGTTGTGCTGGTGTGTTGCTGTGGTGGTGTGTATTAGTGCTGTGGTGTTGAAGAGTGATGCTGTCCTTTAACATTGTGAGTGTCTTGTATGTTGTGGCGTTCTGCTTAGTGTGTGATGTTTGTATGCTATTTAGCAGATGTGATGGTGTGTGAGTGTGAGTATTTGCATGTTTTATTTGTATGTTTTATGTTAATGTGTGTGTTAGTGTCGTTTTTTTATTTTATGTGTGTGATGCAATTGTGTTGTAACTTTATTGTCCTTTTTTTTCAATTTAAAAATGGCGGATGCTATGTTTGTTCTTTATGGTCTGTATGTAATTGTGTTTAGCGTTCTAGTTTTTTTGTACCTTTGATATTGTTAATGGCGTGACGTAATTTCCAGCCAATGGCAGCGCTACGTTTTGTGACGTAGCTTTCCGTCAACCGGGAAATTCCCAGATCGCCGTGAATCTTCGCATGGGAAAGGCGTGTTCTTCTTCCGGTCTTGTAGCTGCGTCGTTTGACAGGTAAGAATAAAGTTTTATATTATTTACTACATTATGATCAGTGTATTATTGCTTGTGTGTATATTTTTTACTAAATTTATTAGTGTTTTGTATTTAATTCCGACGTTTGTGCATCGCAACTGTTTTTTTAGCGTATGTACTTACTATAGATTTCTGAAGGTTTATAAACTGTGGACGTGCTATGTTTTAATTTATTGATATTTAATGTATAGCAATGTATTGTTTGTATGTGACATTTTTCTGACTTAAATGTATTTTGCTTATGCACTTTGTGATTAGCTATAGAACTTTCTTGATTTTTTGATGTGCTATGTATTTATTATTATCTTGACATATTTATCTAGTTTGGTATGTACATTTGATTTTTTTTGTGCTTATGTACAGTATTGGTATGTCATTTACAAGGTCATTATTGTTTTATTTGCGTTGTGTTTTGATGCACAGCTTTTGCGAAAGTTTTTAATTAGGTTGTAATATTTGATCCATTTGGAGGTTGTTATTGGTTGTTATTTGTTCCTTATTTTTCTTAGCGTTTTATTGTTCGTAATGTATATTGAAGGAGATAGTTCTACTTTCCGGACATATTGTTATTAGTAATGTCGTCTTCTTAATGCAATTTAATTTTTTGTTAAAACTTTTGCTTGGAGTGTAACTGTATAGTTTTTTTAGGTAGTATATCTTTTCAGTTTGCTCTTTCTGGGGTGGTGCTAGAGAGTGAAAGGGTGGTCTGAGTAGGCAGCAAAATTGGAGAATTGCTGTACTCAAACAATTGAATAGCATTTTACATGAAAGTCTGGAGCCTGTGCGTGTCAGTACGCGATCTGTGTGCACTGGGAACACTCACTGCCAATGATGTGAAGAAAGAGTAGCGATGAATATGGGCATTGTAACAACAGTAACACTTGAAGATGAATGAAGGTGAATGACTGCAGGAAGTTGTAGTAGGGGAATGGCTAGCCTGCAACCGGGAGGTAGACGCCCTGGGCAGCAGGGGAGTGAGTGCAAAGGGCGATATAGAAGCAAGGAGTAAAGAGAGCTTGTATTACTGTGAGAAAGGATAATACCATGTGATGAGCCGCTAAGAACTGGGACAACAGGAGACGCACCGCTGGAACATATGGGCTTAACTACTCTTTGTTTGTGGGGGCATACATAGAGCGTTCACAGGAGAGCAGGGGCTGTAATTTGTGTTTAAAGAAGAAACAGATAACATTTTCACTTTTATTGACTAAAAAAGGCAAATACTATGTGTAACAGGCAGCACGTGGTACTTGAAGGAAACCAAAAACAGGCAGCACGTGGTACTTGAAGGAAACCGAATGTGCATTACCAAGTATAACTACTTGTTGTGGGGGCAATGGGATGTATTTTTTTTAAGTATGCAGAAAAAGCGAGTTGCGTGCTGGAGAGGGAGGGGGTGGTAAAAGTTGTGTGTGGTAGGCAGCAAAATTGGAGAATGGCTGCGAGCTTCGTGTTGTCGGCGTGCACAAAGTAAAGAGCTAATGAAAGGAGAGTCTGTGGGAGGGAGGGAGGGGGTGGTATGAGCGAGAGGCTCACGCAAAACAGGGATAGGCTGTGAAAAGTGGTCAGCTGAATGCAGCGTGCAAAAAGTGAAGAGCCAATGGGAGAGAGGCTGTGGGATGCGTGATAGCGTGCTGGAGAGAGGGTGGTATGAGCGAGAGGCGCACGCAGGACAGGGAGAGGCTGTGAAAAGAGGTCAGCTGAATGCAGCGTGCAGAAAGTGAAGAGCCAATGGAAGAGAGGCTTTGGGATGCGTGATAGCGTGCTGGAGAGAAAGGGGATGTGATCAGCGCGAGGCGCACGAGTCAGCTGAAAAGAGCGTGCACTAAGTGAAGAGCCAATGGGAGAGAGGCTGTGGCATGAGTGTTAGCGTGCTAGAGAGAAGGGGGGTGTGATAAGCGTGAGGCGCGCCCTGGACAGGGAGAGGGTGGGAGGACTTAAAGTGAAGAGCCAATGAAAGAACTTTAAAAAAGTGCATGTGGCGAGAATGCGTGTCCTTGTGTTCACGTGAACTGCATGAAATCGCCGGATCGTTAAGCTCTGGTTAAGCCCCAATATCTCTCGCCAGCAATGCGCAAGCGCATTAGTAGGCGAGACCTAAAAAGTGCATCACCTGGGCCTATGCCGGCCGTCGGAGTAACCGTTCTTCCCCATGACCAGTGGTTCCCAAACTTTTTTGACCCGTGGCTCCCTTGACCCAATCGGCAGTTGGCCGTGGCTCCCACCATTTTTTACCACTCCCCTTTAAGAGACTCCCCCAAACCCACAGCCCCCCTCTGGATCCCACTTAAACACTGGTTAAACCCCTCTATTCGTACGAAGAGGCCTCTGGTGTCCAGGGTAACCCTAGCCCCCGCGCTTTATAATGTGCTGCCACTATCACCATGTTGCAGAACAATGTTGAATGTGTACATCAGTTCTCATTTCTGACTTTTGTTTATTGAGTTAATTCACCTTCCAGGTTCTCTGTATTCCTGGCTTTATTTCAAGGAGCTGAGGCAATGTGTCCTTTCCTCTGCCCTTCAGATGCCACGGCAGGGGCATAACGTTTAATAGTGCAGCCGGGCCAGGGGCACCAGAGCCCACAGTTCTGAGGGACCCACTGCTCTCCGACCCCAACTGTAGGTGCTCTTTAACTGCCAACCCAAAGTATCAGGACCGTTTTCTGTGCTTGAGCTAGGACCCACAGCAGCTTTCTACAAGCTCAAAAACCACAGCCCAGGACTGCTCGAAGCTTCTGCAACCCATGTTTCTGACAAATATAAATATAACTCCTGCAGCTTGGATCGCCTGGCCTGACCCCTGCACCAGCAAATTCCTGCAGGCTGCAGCACTTCAGCGTGACCCCTGCACCCTTCTAACTCCTGTAGCTCGGCGCACCCAGCCTGGCCCCTGGGTACTGTGCAACCAGCAGCCGGACCCCTGGCCACTCTGGAGCCTGCATACAGGCCCCTGCACCCATCTAAAGCCTGACCCCTGCGGCCTAGAGTAGTCAGCCTTCTGTCTCTAAACCTTTCAATGTACACTTAGCTTCACCCCAACCTCGTAATCCTGCCATTCCCTTACATTTCTTTGTGCTCTTGAAATTCAGCACCACAACGGCGACCTCTCCGCCAAATAAATATAGCGCTTTCTGCCTCACCGTCACACTTGCAGCTTTGTACAGCTATAAATCACAAGTGCCGCCCTTACCCACTGATACTGTCCCCAGTCTTCTTTATCTCCGAAAGGAGAACCTTTCACACTGCACGCAGATTTTAGCAGCAGCTGCCTGACCAACATAACGCTCGACCAGCCTTTTACATGCACTCCCCAACCAGCACTGCGTTTTCATACATACCCACTAGGCGGGCAACACCCATTGAACCCAAAGGGTTTCAGCCCCCTCCTCCCCTGTTGTGTGTGGCAGCCTGGGATGAGACAGCTTTCCTGGCCCACACACAGCTGCACCCGAGCACTTCACAGGACTTTAAAAGACCATTTGTATGTTAATGAGGCCTTGCTGTTGTTTCACCCCTTCAAAGAGCCCCTGCAGCTCCACTCTGCCTGTTGCTTAAAGATTCAGCCCCCCCTCCCCGAAATTTGGCTCTAATTGTGCCTCTGACACCCACTCACTCCACTCCCATTACTCGCTAGCATGCAATTTCCCACATTGTGCGTGCGTCGCCCCTGGCACCTCATTACGCCGCAACGGGGTGCTGCGGCGCACAGTTTGGGAACCACTGCCCTAGAAATTGCACTGGAGGTCTGCGGGCAATGCATGGGGGGACCAGGGAGGAGGATAGTCATCGCAATTAAAGACTTGAGTTCCCGATTGAGGTTTTATTGAGGATACGGATGTGAATGGAGGAGGAGCGCGTTGACGGTACCTGGCCTGGCCGCCAGAAGACTCGAGGGGCAGTCTCTGCTGAGACGCTGAACCCGTGGCCCACAGGCACTGAAGAGGTGCAAGGTGGGCTGGCTGGAGGGAGCACCTCGGAAGCAGGGCTGTAACTGAGGAGGCATTGCATAACAATTGCCTGCAGAACCACTGAAATCACAGTCGGCCCTAGTGAGAGTGAGGAACAGTAGGTTGGCAGTCGCGCCTATTTGAACCCGCAAATCTATAATGGGCCAAGGAGAAACGGAAGACCTGCGATGCACAGAGTGGAAACCCCCGCTACACAATTGTGAGTAGTGACAGGGGCAATTAGTGGTGGGAAGATTGCAGCCACAACAAATAAGTGAGCCTAAGAGGACAGTCCAAAGGAAAGGCTGCTGTGCACTGACTGTAGCATACCTGGCTGGCTGAATGAGAGAGGGACTTTTGTAAATCGCCATCTCAGAACCAACAGATGTGAAAGCACCAGATACCAATTTTATATTTTATTCAATACTTCTGACTTTGTTCCTTGGTGTCGTACAGCTAAACATAAACTATGGGGAAAGATAAAGGTAATAAGCCAGCCCAGACCAACAACATTTCTAATTACGCCCAACCACTACCATTGGAACAAGGTGCCCCACTGACAACACCAGTGGAGAAGTGTGGCTCAATGATTAGAGCGGCAGACCCTGATGCAGAGGTCTAGGCCGGGACCAGGGTTCAATTCCCCGCCTCGGCGGGTCTTGGGCTCAAAATTCCACGGACCTGATAATTCTCGCCTTGGTGCCTATTCCAATCATGGAGTCCCACTCTGCAACTCTGGGCAATAGCTTGCTTAATCTCCACAACGGCCCCCACAACGCTAAGGATGCCTGGCCTCCACCTTGGGGGTGCCCAGGAGTGGACGCCTCACAGGGAAAGCCAGGATGGGTTCCACAGCGGTATTCGTACAAGCGCCTTGAGACCCTTGCGGGTGAGTAGTGCGCTATACAAGTATCAATTTACATTACACCACCAGCAGGCACGGAAACACCAGTACAATGCACTGACGGGCCCCCATACATAACGGAAGTGCTAACAGCCACCCGCGCAATCCAGGAGGAATTAAAAAACAAGATCAAATCTGTGGCTGTTGATTTGAACCTACTTCAGTGAGACCTGCCAAAAGTCACAAAATGAGTGACAACCACAGAGAAAACAGTGGATACTCTGCAAACAGAGATGCACACACTAAGGGATACCATGATCAGTCTACAACAAAAAGTGGTGCGTCTAGATGCAAAGGCCAAAGATCCCAAGGGAAGGTCTCAACAAAACAATCTCTATTTCAAGGATTTAGGAAAAAAGCGAAAGGTCCATCAAAAGAGCTGTTCTCGGAGGAATGGCTGATTGGCATATTGGCTCCAAAGAAACCTTCACACCTCTTTACAGTGGAGAGGGTGCACCAGGTGCTGACCTCCCCACCCCACTTCCGAAGCTTGGGGCACCTCCCAGAGCCATCATAGCTTGCTTTCTTAATTTTCGGGATTGGGACGTAATACTACAACTGTCACGCAACAAAGACTAGCTAACCTACGAAGGACATCAGATCTCAGTCTACCTAGACTATACGCAGAAAGTACAGGAGCAGAGGCATTCCTCTCTAGCCGTTAAGCGCAGTAATGAGAGACCTAAACCTACATTACAGTCTTTTCTTCCCTGCAGAACTATGGGTAGAACATGGTGGCAAAACATTATTTTTCTTCTCGGCGAGTGAAGCAGCAGACTGGCTAGACGCAAGAGGTTTTCCGGGGGCCTGTTTGGTCCCCTCCACGGCAACCCCAAAGAAACCTGGAACTCAGAGTCAGTCAAGAAATTGCTGACACCAAGGCCAATCACATGACGCCATTAGGAACCACAGCCCCTCCAGAATCCGGGTCTGCCCAAATGGTACACTGCAGGCATCAGAAGTGATACCAGACTCTAGGCCATTATCACTGTGGCATCCAGTTAGCAATAATGTGAGTGAGGATACAAATGCATAAGAGGGGACTATGCTGGAAACACTTGAACTGATCAAACTCCCTTGACATATGTGTGCTGTACTATTAAGGGGCTGGTGCCCTGTTGTTGGAGTTGGAGGCATGTCCTCACACCTCGACAGCCATAGAAACCACTTATTTAGAACAAGGTGGGAGGGAAGGGAAGGATACTAGAGTTCAGTTGTTTTTCACCTCTTAAGGTTATAAGTTGAGGAGTTAAAGCAAGGGAATGGGACGACCTCTACATATCTGCACCAGACCACAGATGGCAAGGATGGGGAATGTGATATTGCCCGAGGGGAGGGGGACGTTGGAGTAGTTTTGTTTGAAAATAAACAAACCGTCCTTTGTATGGATCAAATGAAAGGAAGAAATCTTGCTGTATAACTTGTTGCTAACAATCACCTCTATATGTGGAGAGTTAAATGATGTTAGATGTAGTAGCAAACAGAATGTGTTGAGACAACCACCATGAGTGAGTTCATTACATGGAATGTGCGAGGCATAGCTACACTTGAGAAACGTAGGCGAATATTTGCCTTTTTTTAAATATATTAGGTGACAGTGGTGTGCCTGCAGGAGACTCATGTCTGGGGGAACTCTATAAAATATTTGAGGAATCGATGGAGGGGACAAAGATACGTCACTTCATACTCTGGCTTTGCAAAGGTAACCCTTATATGGGTAGCACCTGGGGTCCTGTTTCAGCACTTGCACCATGTTACTAATCCAGACGGGAGATGCGTTATTCTACATGGGAGGATAGATGTGTTAAAATATGCATAAATATTGTATATGCTCCAAATGATGATAACGCTTCCTTTTTAAGCGGCCTCCTCGAGGTGGCCCCCCCTATCTGTCAGCTCCAATACTACTAACAGGAGATATGAATTGTGTGTTCAACTGCAGTTTAGATAGGGAATCTCCAAAGCTGCAAACAAAGCCAAAAATGACAGCAGCATTACAAGAGCTACTACAGGGATTACACTTACAAGATATATGTTGGGAGCGGCATCCCATAGTGAAACACTTTTCCTGTTATACAGCGGCCTCTCAGACTACCAGTAGGTTGGACTATTGCTTTTTTTGTTGTTTTTTTTTTTGGAAAACCTTTATTGCAGCATTCATAAAGTACAAGTATGGGCCTACAACCGCAGGGGCCGGCCGCTAAACAGAAGTAAAACCCGATGTATCAAAATATAACACAGCTCCTCAGCCAACAACCCTGAGGTCCGGCAGCGATTCAGGATGGATCTTGTATTAGAACGCATTGATAAATCACAGGATATAATAAAGGTTTTATTTTATATTATTTAAATGAGCAGATCAGGTGCCATACAATCTACCAATAGGATACGGGGATAGGCCAAGAAAACAGGATATGCATATGGAAACAGCCATTCGTAGGACTCTGGCGTTAATACTTACGAATCAGAATAGACAACAGAACAATATACATTTTCGTGAACGCCAGTTCTCAGGGCCTGCCCACCCAGAAGTTCGACTAACGTAAGAAGCAAGGGCACTAAATACCAGGTCACAATGAGTCAAGATAAAGCACAAACCATACTGATCCTAAAGGAATAAAGGGAAGAGAGAAAAAGGCCATAGAAAATAAAAAGGCAAAATAAAAATAAAAACCTCCAACCCCCCACCCTGCACCCCTGCCGATGGCTATAGCCTAACCCCACTAGCAGCCTGCCTGTCGACCCTTTAACCTAAACCCTAAAGGAAGGAAGAAGAAGAAGAATGGAGGAGGGCATAGTCGTACGATGTTCCCGGCCCCTTAGTCCCCCAGCCTAACACAGACACCCCCTGTCGCAAAAGACGGATGTAGAGCTTCTCTTTCAAAGGACCATAGGGGGCACCGTGATACACTCCCCAGCCTCTTTAATCAAACAGTTGCAGTTCAAGCGTCCATAACAATAGTTCCAAGTCGTCCCAATGCAATTGACTTAACCCTGACCCTTCCGAACCAGCACACAAACCCTCCCCAGCGAGACCCTTGAGCACACATACAAGTCATAAATGAGAAGGAAGTCATCGAAAGTCAATCCATTACCACTTGTAGCTAGTAACTCCACGAGAACTTCAAGCACAGAAAGTTTCCCTCCTCTAGCTGGACTGTCCCGATGTTTCTTGTCCCGGGATCGTAAAATCTCCAAAGAAGGGAGAGACAACCACACGATGAGAGGAGAGTCTACAGCACAGGTCTCCGGGGGGGGGGGGGGGGGGGGGGGGGGGGAACGCCACTCGATACTTCCCAAGTCAATGGTGATGAAAGGTACAGTGATACACTCACGGCCTCGGGGACACCATCTTCCAGAGCGCCATCTGTTGGTTTCGATTTTCTCTTCCATACTCGTTCCCTCACGGGGTCCTCGCACAAAGTCAAAATGGCCGCTGCTTGAATGGCTGTAGATTGCTGGTTCAACCGTAGGGCAGGGTCCGGTACCTCGAGCAGAATCCCAGTTAGACATGCATCCATTTTAGTCAAGAACACATCCATTTACGAGTGAAACGCCCAAAGTTCTGCCAATATTGACCTCAGCATTAGCCCAGATGCTGTTCGATTCATGGTATCAAGATCGGTACCAGTCACAATCAACTCCCCGGGTGAAACTGGCATTTTCGGGGGGAGCGGACGGGATCACGAGAGGGCAAGCGTGGACGGTGACCCGTCGTTATCCACAGCCGACGTAACCCGGCGTAACACCGTGGGCCGGGGTCCCGACCCGCCAAGCCCCGGCAGGAATTTATATCGGGTCCACGGGACGGGGATCCCCACCCACAGTCAGCAAGCAGGCCACCTCTCTCTCGTTGCTGGGAAAGGAAAACAATTGCCACCGAATTCGGGCGTAGACGAAGTCTCCACTACGATCGACCGGACCCTGCCAAGGTCCCTCAGCCGATGTTGTTGCACTGCAGCCCGGCCTTGCAGATACTCGAGGCCCCGGCTTCACCGCCGGAACAGGCCACGATCTTCAACTTGGTGTAACTTCGTTAAATCAGCCGATAAAAATTTGGGAATTTCGCCATCGGAGTGAGGAACACTTCATACAAGCAGAGGCTGGGCGTAAGGTCAGGATATTGTACAGGATCTTGTGGCGGAATACGGAGGTCGGCGGAGCCGGGAACCTAAGCAGCCATCTTGTTTGCCGTCGTAGCTCCTCCCTCAGGACTATTGTTTTTTATCCTCTGATTAGGTTTGGAGTGTGAGAGGTATAACATATCAGCCGAGATACCTCTTGGACCATGCCCCAGTCCAAACGGACTTGGGAACTAGAAGGGTGAGGTCCGAAATACCTCTTTGGCAGCTTTGGCAGTGGACTGGTGTGGCTCACTGGTCAGAGGCAACAGACCCAGAAGCAGAGGTCGGCCTGGGACCAGGGTTCGATTCCCGACGCGGCAGGGTCTTGGGCCATGGTCAGCGGACTCAATAATTCTCGCCTCGGTGCCTACTCCAACCATGGGTCCCACTCAGCAACTCTGGGCAATAGCTTGCTTGATCTCTACTAACGGCCCCATCAGCGTCGGGATGCTTGTCTTCACCTTGGAGATGCCCAGGAGGGACCATCTCACAGGGAAAGCCAGGATGGGTTCCCCAGCAGTATACAGCGCCGGGACGCCCCTTTGCTGGGGCAGCTGTGCGCTTTACAAGTATACGACATTTAACATTTAACAACGACACGCTCACAGATCTGCCCTTTTTTGCTGCGATCTCCACACAGCTGGGTAACTATTTCCAGGACAATTGGGGATCAGCCTCGAGCCGTGCAGTAGAGTGGGAGGCCATAAAAGCAGTGATTCGCGGCATATGTATAGCAACCACATTCGGAGTACGATCACAGATGGAACAAGATGTGCCTAACCACGATTCTAATCTGGGAAAACCGGAGGCCAAGATTAGCCATAGCCCCACAAAAGTTGAAAGAGTGGACCGAGGCAAAGGGGGCTCTCATGAAGGCCCTCAGCAGGATAAAAAAAAAAGGACGTATAACATATAGGCAACTACTCTAGGTGATAAAACTCGGATGCTCTTGGCACGTTTGGTAAAACAAGAAATGCCTGCTACTCAAATATTACAGATGAGGGATGACACTGGGACACTAGTGTACACCCAACGAGCTATTACAGAAGCTCTGGCAACTCACTTGGGAAAAGTATACACTAATCGCTCTGAGCCAGTGCTGGGGATACTGATACATTACCTGGATGGGCTGGAGCTCCCCCAGCTTACCAGAGAAGAGCAGGACTCTCTAAGTTCCTCGATTACCAAAGATGAAATAAGCAGTGACATAGGGCGTCTCAAGACAGCCAAAAGTCTGGGAGCCAATGGACTCCCCACAGAGTTCTACAAGGGCTTCGGAACGCTCTTGGTGGATAGATTGTTGGAGGTTTATAATGAGGCGTTGGATAGGGGTATGCTCCCACCTACCATGAGCGAAGCACTTATCCCATGATCCTTAAAAAGGATAAAGAACCCCAACTTTCCAAGTTCCTATAGACCGATCTCATTGCTCAACATTGATGGAAAAATATTAAGTGTTATTATAGCTGAGCGTCTTCTGATCAGTCAGGTTTTATCCTTGGATGAAAAATGATATACAATTTAAGACAGTTAGCACATTTATGGGAGGACCCTGACCTGCTGGAGATCGATACTGTGGTCACCTCATTGGATATCGAACAAGCGTTCGATTCAGTGGAATGGCTGTATCTCTGGCAAGTTCTGAGTCTGATATGAGTGGATGCTCAGTACCTGAAATGGAGCCAATTGCTCCATACCGCTACCATGGGTAGAGTACGGTGGGTAGAACAGTGTCAAGGTCTATGAACTTAAACCGATGCACCCGACAGAGATGCCCACTATCACCATAGCTGTTTGCCATCTCTATGGAACCCATGGGCGTGTGGCTGAGAGCAGTTATGGATACATGGGGTATAAGGTTGGGGAACACTAACCATGTTGTGTCACTGTAATCAGATGACACATTGGTCTATTTGAGACAACCGGAAAATTCGGTCCCAGTACTGGTAGAGGAAATGCATCAATTTGGTAATATTTTGGGACTATATATCAACACTACAAAATCTAGACTAATATGAATGGGCAGAATACCAGCTGGCCCCCGAGAATTGAGGCAGTTATGGCTATACTGTGGGCGGAAGAGGGGATACGATACTTGGGAGTTTATCTGGCGGGTTCCGCCGATGCATACCATAAGCTTAATATAGGCCGGGTGGTACAGGGTCTGAGAGGCTTGATCCGCTTTTGGGCTGACTTGCCACTATCACTAATGGGGCGAATAGCAATCATTAAAATGATTATATTGCCACATTGCCTATACACACTGCAGCATTCGTTTTACATGATACCATGATTGTATTTTAATGCACTAGAAATCCTGATGGTGGACCTTTCATGGGGCAAGAAACGACGACGAGTAAGTTTGCTGACATTGCAAAGAACTTGGGGGATGGGGAGACTCGAGGTTCTGAGACTAGAGTTCTGTTATATGGCCTCCCAGCTTCAGTTTTCAGTTAACTGGCTTGATGACGAGGAAAATTGGAAAAAGTCCCTTCTAGCTGGGACGCATAGACAGTATACACTTGCACCGCTATTGATAATGAGAGGGGCAGTCCCCGAGAAATACCCGTATATAATACGCCATGTTGTAAAAGTATAGGAGAGTGCGGTTAATCGGGTAATCCCGCACACATGCTCCCTACGCACTAGACATGCCCCAATGGGAACTCCACCCATTCACCGCAAATGCGGACTCCATGTCGGTACGATGGTGGAAGAAGGGAGGATGTCAACTTTTGGGGGATCTTTATAAGGAAGGACAATTTACAACTCAAGAAGACATACAACCTGGGGCCAGGGCAATTCCTGCAGTATGTAAAAATATCAAGCGTTGCCCGGGAGCTGCGGCCAAACTTCCCCACTGAACCCCCCATCACTTATATAGTAGTGATGATATTAACCATGGCACTGGGGAGGCGACTGGTCTCACACCTTTATCGAGCACTACGTGAAGATGTACCACCGGAGCCATTAGGGCTGCAGCACAAATGGGACATAATAGTGAATGGGCCCCTAACTGAGGCTGAATCGAGAAAGGTACATGAAAGTGTCCTCAAAGTTAGTACCAATGCAAGATTTAAATTACTTCACTATAATATCATACAACAGGTATACCTAACTCCGCACACCCTACATGTAATCTACCCACACTGGACGGACAACTGCCCCAGATGCACTACTTAGGGAGCAGATTTGTTGTATATGATCTGGCAATGCCCCATGATCCATCCTTATTGGGAGAGTGTCCTGACATGTCTGGGAGAGGCCGAGGGCTGGTTCATACCCTAGGAGGTCAGACAGGTGTTACTCGGCCTGTTACCCAAGCCAAAAAACTAATCACTGAGTAGGAAATGTGTTAATCTGGGACTGGTATTAGCTAAAAGAAGAATAGTTCTAATGTGGCTGTAACAACAACCCCCGAAACACCCAGACTGGTTAACAGACATGAAAAGATGGGCAATGGCTGAGTTAGTTAGGATGAAATTTGTGAAAAAGGATGAAAAGGCCGATGAAGATAGAATGGCATGGACCTCTATGATAACAGATCTCCAGGTTGACCAAGAGCAGATTTCTCAACAGACTGAGTAGAGATGCACAACCCAGAGGGGCGGAATACGCACCGGCCCAGAGTGGAGGGGACCGATGTCCTAGTAGAAGAAACAAACACATAATAGGTGATCACTAATCAGGAACCTATTGATCCAAGGGACAGAACGGGAAGGGGGGCACTGTTAATGTTTTGAGGTTATACGAATTATTGACAGAACAATTAGGATGCATGACACCATTTAAAGGTACGAACCTACTGTTTATATATCATATAGATCAGTGCACACAAATGGGTATATGCAGCTGGGATTGACTATGATGTAACTGAAACCAAAATGAGTAACATGCACTGTATTACTGTGAAATAATGTAATCTGTATATAGGACCAAATGCCAATAAAATATATATATATATTTTTAAAGAACGTTAGTTCAAAATTGTGGTTTCAGGCTAGCTCGAAAAAAAGGAGATTAATATAGCCAGTAGACTATTCACCATATAATTAAACGTTTCTGGGTTTCAGAAAGCAGTAAGCAGTTGTGACCCTTTTGTGTGTAATTGACAGGTTGAGAGTCATTAGTTCAAGGTTGGAGATGAGCTCCAAGTTCTTTGACGCACCTTGATAAAGATCTTGCGACCGATTCGGAAAAACATATAGCTGAGGTCTCCTGGCAAGTACGGGTCCCCTGCATCAAGAAGACTGGTTTTAGAAAGGACCTTCTAGTGGCACCAAGAGAGCAGCAGCAGCACTGATGAAGTAACCCTGATTCTTGCCTAAAAACATAATCTGCTTGCCCCCACTTTTCTAGGTTGAAGTCTGCTATCATAAGACAAAGTACAAAATGACTGTACACACTTGAATGGTGAAATATGTGTAGTGAAAAACGACTATCAAGGAAACCTGTGTATTTTTAAATAGGTACAAGATATTTAGTTTAGGAGCAGTCGTTATTTGCACATCTCTGAATTTGTGGGTACAATTACTAGCATATGAGTGAAAAGGTATTTTTTAAATGTCTTCTTTGTTACCCACTGGCTTAAACTTTGAAATGCACAAATGAAGCAAAATCAAGTGGTAATAACAAAAGTTCTACTATTCTATGCTCCTACATATATTCTGATACAAATGGTACACCACTTGTGTGGGTAAGTTTAGTGCCCGCAACAGGAAATGGCACAAAACACAACATGAATACATTGTTGCACTCAAAACTGACACTTTTTTCATCTCTTCGCGCTGCTACGCAGGTTGAATCTTGGACCGCGATTTCTGTCCTACCTGTCCCTACTTTACACTGATTTTACTGCGTCGGTAGTTGCTGGTGCTACTTCCTCCACCTTTTCTCTTCGACGGGGTACCCGGCAGGGGTGTCCGCTGTCCCCATATTTGTCTGCCCTGACGATGGAACCTATGGCTACCTGGGTCCGTATAGACACGCAGGTGACTGGCTTTGAATGGGCACACGGATTGTCGGATCGTATAGCATTGTACACTGACGACGTTTTATTCTTTCTCACTTACATTAACCGGAAGGGCCGCAGTTGCTTTCAGATCGTGCAGATCTTTGGGGAATCGTCAGGACATTACATGAATCCCGGTAAATCTACCTTTTGGCCACTTGGGGATGCGTCGGGTCTGGGCACCTGGGCATCGTCGGTTCGGGTTGCTTTCAGTGGGATGAAGTAGCTTGGGGTGTTTTTATTGGACTTACTGTGGCGTGGGAAAGGAATTTGGTCCCGGTCTGGGAACGTGTCCGGGAGGATCTGAAGGTATGGTTTCATATACCGCTGTCTATATATGGTCGGTCGGCCATATTCAAGATTCTGTTTACTAATTCAACTGCAGAATCACCCTTATATGATCTCCCCTAGATGGTTCCGGCAGGTCAATGCTGCGTTGGGTCAATTTCTGTGGGCAGGAGTGCAGTGAGGGTCGCCCTATGAACATGCTTTCTTTCTATGTACTGTGGAGGACTTGAAACCTCTGATATACTATGCTATTACATGGCTTCACACTTATTGGTCTTAAATGAGTGGTGGTATGGGGCAGGGACGACCCTGCTTTTGCGGTAGAGTGGATTGTTATGGAGGAACTCTCCGTACACCCAATTCTGTATTCAGCACCGATACAGAGATCCCTGCCATCAGCGACCCAAGTAGTTTTCCAAATTTGGCTTCAGGCCCTGCGGAGAATGGGGTGGTGGAATAAGCTGACATGGGAGACCCCTCTATGGAACAATGGCCGCCTACCACAATCAGCCACCCAGTCCGGGTTTCGTGGTTGGGACCAAATTGGTATTTCTACCCTGGGGGACGTTATGAGGGGGCCGATCCTGAAGTCCTTTCAGAATTTGCAAAAAGAGTTAAAAATCCAATTTTACAATTACCTCCAGTTTCAACACGCCCTCTCCCCACGTCTGGAGGGAATGAAGTCCCTGGCGGAGTTCAGCCCGATAGAAGCAAAGGTATTTATGGGAGACCTTCCGGATCATAAAATTTCCACGATCTACCAGCCCCTAGTAACTCACAGCTCCCCTACACTGCAGAAGCTTAGAGCGGCCATGGGAGGGAGACGTCGGCTCACTGGATGAAGAAGACTGGATGGATGCCCTGGCATCCCCGAGGGTGGGCGGCCATAGTGACCCGCCTATGCCTGATCCAGTTCAAATATCTTCATCGGGTCTATTCCACGTGGGTCCGGCTAAGGACAGCGGGTCTGCTGGAATCCCCTGTTTGCATTAGATGTGAGAGGGAGGAGGAGACCCTGGTGCATATGGTTTGGCATTGTCTCTCTCTGTAAAGGTTTTGGAGGGGGGTAGTGACCTGCCTCTCTGAGGTGTTGGGATAGGATCTGCCACACTCACCAAAATTGGTACTTTTGAATGTCAAGGATGGGATTTAGGGTAATATTTATAAACGTCATCTTATGCTGCTGGGGTTTACTCTGGCGAAGAGGGACATAGCTTGGGAGTGGAAGTATCGGCGCCACCTTCGGTGGCAGCCTGGAAGAAGGGACTGGACTTCTGTATGGACTTGGAACTCCCTATTTTCACTGCAAGAGGTTGCCCACAGAAATACTATAAGGTTTGGAAGCGATGGACAGATTATCATGGCCTGCTATTGGAACTGGAGGACGTAGCTGGGCCCTTTCTTCCAGCATAATATGACCCTGCTGGTGCAGGCTGTAGTTTCTTCCATTTTCGTTTTGAGAGCGTGTGGTGGTGCTGCAAGGGCACAGTTAGGCTATATGTGGGAGGCTGTTAGTGCGACCTGGGCGGGGGAGGGAGATTGTTGGGTGGGGAGTTGTATATGGGATTTTTCATCTGTATTGCTTTTCATTTCTTCTAGATTTTCACACTGAAAAGTCAAGGTCAGGAAGCTTTGCATTTATTGTGCAGTATTTGTATGATTTGATGAATAAAATGTGTTTAAAAAAAAACCAGACACTTTTTTTTGCAAAGTGGGTCGCTGTGGATTTTGGCCTCTAGCTCAGCCGTCATCTAGGGAAACCTAACAAACTTGCAATTTTTTAAAATCTAGAAGCACCTTGGAAAATCCAGGGTGGGGTGACTTGTATGGCTATCACCAGGTGTATTTAACCCTAAATCCCTTGCAAATCACCAACTTTTCTTTAAAAAAAACACATTTTCCTCACATTTCTGTGATGTAAATTTCTGTAAACTCACAATAAAAATGGTACTTCGCTTGTGTGGCTAGACCAAGTTCCTGGCACCAGGAAATGTCTCAAAAACACAACAGGGATACATCACTTTTTTCCACTCCAAACTGAACCTTTTTTGCAAAGAGGGTAATTGTTAATTTTTGGTCCTTAGCTCAGCTGGCACCTATGGAATTCTAACACACTTCCACATCTTTATCAACCAGCCACCTGGGGGAATTCAGGGGGAGGTGTCTTGCGTGGCTGTCACCAAGGCTTTTTTACTCTGAGTGTCCTACAAACCTTAAACCTTGGCTAAAATAAGAAATTTTCCTGACATTTTTGTGATGGAAAGTTCTGGAATAAGCCATAAACTTCCTTCCACCCAGCATTCCCCCAGGTCTCTTGATAAAAATAGTACCTCACTTGTGTGGGTGGACCTAGTGCCCAATACAGAAAAAAGGGGGGGATAGGCCTAACAGACCGGAACCCGTTAGGGCCTTATATATAGTGTACACAATGAATTTACCTGGTATCCTTGTCATTTACCATTTTATTTAGGACAAACCACGCTTTATTCCTTTCGTGATTAGGTTATTTAATCACCCTATTTTTTTCAAAATGTCATCATTTTTATAAGAAGGAATCTGACCTTCACACAGCTACACCACCAAATTACAAACATATACAACATATATTTATATATTTACACAATTTACATTGATACATACAAACGAAAATCTTAAACCAACAAATACAACTTATACAATACAATACTTTTTACAACCACATAACAACGACACCAATGTGGATCAAAGATTAAACTCTTTTTGTTATACCACAAATGAGAAATAAATTATTTTTCAATTTAAACGCTATTGTATTCTAATGAAGAATCAATTCCATTCCTTTATCATGATCCTTTATATAAACCAGCTAAGTTAATCGCTGAGCAGATGCGTTTCAAGCCTCACTCTTGTCTCTGTGGGCTCTCATCAGGGCATCTTAATTTCCCACATAGGACTCATCTATAAACAAAAATTGGAACACCTATCACTGTTTTGCACATATATCTTATCTTATAGTCTTTATTGTTACCTTTGAAGAATTGGAAACATACCTGCCAATATGGGGAATTTCTTTTCTCTGTATATAGGCTCTTTCTGTGAGCTCTTTGGACACAACCACGGACTAATTTAAATAGACCTGTAATTAAAGAATTTCCTATGTTTTATATGGGCCATCAATACATGTTACTGTTGGAAAAGACTAACTAACTGTCATGCCAACGGGACATACCGGAACTCCTGTTTATTCGGTAGGATTTGGAATGACCATTTCTCGAAGTATTTTCCCTTTCTTTTTTTTATTCTTTTAACAAGCCCCCTCACGAGGACAAATTCCCTTTCCTTTAATGATAAGGGAAAGTATCATTCAATCCTCCTTATTCAATAACCCATTTTGTATTTGTGCCTTCTTGCGTGTAGGCGGTGCCCGCTTACCTAAATGCGGCTTCTTCTCTGCTCGATGTTTGCTCCGATTCACTTCCGGCTCATTTCTGCCAAAGACGTCGCGTACAAGTTTACGCTTAAAATAGACGTCCGTGTGCAGCTGGGAATTGTAGTTCTCCACACTGCCGTGGCTTGCTAAATGGGACATACCTCATACGTGATTGAAAGAGGCATAGCTTTATTCTACCTAAACCGGGGATTATGGTATCATTTCCATGATCTCCCTAGCACGTTTATGCCTATTGCTATGTAATATGCCAATGGCAAGGATACCAGGTAAATTCATTGTGTACACTACAGACAAAGGCACAAAATGCTAAATGAATACATGAAATTGTTCCTCTCAAGACTGAATATTTTTTAGCAAAGTGATTAGCTGTGGATTTTGTACCCTAGCTTAGCCGGCACCTAGGTAAGCCTAGCACACTTGTACATTTTTTGAAAATTAGACAACTGGGGGACTCTAGGAAGAGGTAGCTTGCATGGCTCCCTATCCACCTGCGGCAGACCCAAGATCTGCTGACCTTCAGAAAACTTCTCAAGACCTGGCTTTTCGAGCAGTAGCAGCATTCCCCAACCCAGCGCCTTGAGGCCCTCATGGGTGAGTAGTAGAGACAGTCTCATCTCATTAGGGACAGTCTCATCTCATTAGTGACAGTCCCATCTCAATAGAACTGATGTACGCAAATGATCTTGTAGACCCCCCGTAGATTTCAGACCCACATTCCACGGTAGGGGCTTGTCAAGCACTATAGACTTTATTTTATGTTCTTATATTTTAAAGGGCAAACTCCATAAGTTCACTACAGGCTCAGACATCTCAAGCGACCACTTCCCAAACAGTATTACCCTCTCGATTACCATGGATGACTTTCATCCTAATAGGATGAGTTTACTGACTCAGCAATCTTTGGCCATGGGTATACAACGTTTAGCACGCATTTTTTACCACGCACTACCATTACAACGCAGGCATTACCACGCATACCATTACAAGGCATTGCGCTGGGGGGGCGCTCTAGGATAGGGAATAAGTTTAATTTTATATCCAACACCTTCCCTGGTGTCCACGGGGACTGGAGTTGGAATATAAAATTATACTTACCACTATCCAGCACCTCAAAGCGCTATGCGTTGTAACGGTATTCATTGTAAATACCGCGTTGTAAAGGTATGCGTGGTAATAGTATGCGTGCTAACGTCATACATCCTTGGCCATGGATAGAACCAATGGTTTTTCTGTGAAATGGTCTAAGATTGATCCCACAATAATTACCAGTAAGGTCATATCCACGGCTCTTCCTTGGATAAATACCTGTTTGGCAGACGAATCCCCACCTGAGTTGATTTTATCTAGTTTCCAGGAGATTCTAAAAGTTATGAAGGCCGAACTATTCCGTCACCACAAATCCGGTAAACAGATTTATCCAAAAAGGCATTACATAATCCAGTTAGAGACAAAACTGAAATAGCAAAACTTAGAATAGAGTATAAAAAGGCTCAAAATAATTGTAAAAAGGATCGAAAGAAAAATCTATGGGCCCAACTACATGCGAGTTGCCGTAGTAAAGACAGCTCTCAGTTTTGGCGTGTAGTCAAATCTTCCTTCCTGGCTGATGTAAATTCACCCCAGTATTTGGATGTGGCTGTGACTGCAGACGAGCGGGTGACCCATTTTTCAAAGATCTTTGGTGGTTCCCCCGTGGGCAGCACAACACAGGCCACGCTGACAGCCGACCTTTCTAAGACGCAGGCATACCCAATAGACCTCCACTTCAGCATAAGCGAGGTCATACAAGCTTTATCGTCCTCAAAAACCGGAAAGGCCCCTGGCCCTGATGGAGTCCCTCTTGACATCTTCGTCACCAACATAGGTCTGTGGTCCCCCATCGTCACCCAGGTGATGGCGGCGGTCTCAAAAGTTGGTCTATTAGACTCATGGTCCTCTTCTATACTCCTCCCGATTTTTAAAAAGGGCGATCGAAACAACCCAGCCTGTTACAGGCTCATCTCCCTCCTGGACTCCATGGGGAAGGTCGCGGGACGTCTGATCCTGGAACGTCTCCAGGACTGGGCGTCGAAGAACAACGTCGTGACCGACCTCCAGTATGGTTTCCAGGAGGGACTTGGTACTGTTGAACAGGCTTTAAGTTTAACCCTCCTAATAGGCAAGCATGTGGAGGCAAAAGGGGGTAACCTGTACCTGGTATATGTCGACCTCAGTGCAGCGTTCGACTGCGTGATACATTCCAGGCTGTGGTCCATCCTAGAAGAATTGGGTGTTGATCCTTCACTCATCAAGTCTTTACGTGAGCTCTATTCCGATGCCACGGCTTGTGTAAGATACGGGATAGGTGGCGAACTCTCGCCCTCCTTTCCAGTAACAAGAGGAGTTAGGCAGGGTTGCGTCCTGGCTCCCTTCCTGTTTAACTTATACACCAACGGGCTGGAAACAGCCATGTTAGCAAGGAACCAGGACCTACCAACTATTAATCGCAGACGACTCCGTCATATTAGCCAGAACACTAGTCCAGCTACAAAAACAACTGGATAAATACTGCCAGTTTATGCTCTCTCTGGGGTTAAAAGTGAACAAAAGCAAAACCTTTGTTATGTATACAGGGCCCAAGGTAAAGAATCCCAAACCTCTCTATATTGAGCAAGTTAGATTAGAACGAGCCAGGGAATATCCATACTTAGGTATTTTAATTGACGACCAATTATCTTGGAAAAGAGCTATGGCAAGCAGGAAGCTGCTTTATCAGAGAGCAACTTCGGCGCTTGTTTCTTTTTCCAAGAAATTGGGCAAACCTGCCCCATCTGAGTTGCTTAAAATTTACCATGCCACAGCATAGCAACCTATGGCGCAGGCTTCTGGGGCTATGTACCTACAGACGAGTTGCAAAAAGTCCAAAATGACTTTTTAAAATACCTACTGGCACTTCCACAAAGTGCTCCAATTTACGGTTGCCATATCGAGCTTGGCATCGACTATCTATCAGATAACATCAAATGTCAGCCAATCCTCCTATGGCACCGTATCTGGAACAAGCCACAATGTCATTTAACACGCTCTTTGATTTCCGATTGTTTAACTATGGTGTGCTTGAAAAAAATTCCATGGTTAACGTACGTTTCTAACTTTTTAAAGGACCTGAACCGCACATCATACTCCACTGAGCCTTCCTCATTGGTTGATATCAGCAGAGGTGCTTTGAAAAACCTCTGTCTAAATCACCTAAGGGAACTACGTCTCTCTTGTGAAGTAACCAAGCAAACTAATGTGCAAGCACTGATGGTCCAAGTTTCCCCTGGTATCCAGCCTTACCTTACCTTTTACCTCTCCAATCACGAAAAATATTTAATAACTAGGTTTCGTTTTAATTTATTTTTTCGTCTTGTCACTTTCCCCACTGTGTCAAACTGGTCCCATGACTTGATTAAATGTCTGTGCGACAGAGCCTCTCCCCAATCGACCATCCATCTTATTTTGTTCTGTCGATACTATGAGCAAGCGCGTAAGCGTTGGATTATTCCACTTTTACGCCAAATGGGGTTGAGGACCTGTCGACCAGCATTCTTGGCACTCCAGCTGTTAGATTCACAATTTGTAGCAAAAAATGTAGCTCTTTTTCTAAAATCATGTATGACGACTCGTAGCAAAATGGGGCTACCATCTCTTTGATCTTATGCTTAACTGAATCAACTTGTAAATAGATTTCATGTAAAGTCTTTTAAATGCCACCTTGTAATGTAATAATGTGTTTTTATTTAATTGTATTTAAATTGTATGATGTACTTTTCATGATTATCCAAGCGTTAATCGAATAAAAGATTTGAACTGAACTGAACTGAGTAGTGCATCTTACAAATGATATGATTGATTGATTGATTGATTGATTGATGGCTCTCACCAGATTTTTTTACCCAGAATCCCATGCAATCCTCAAATCTTGACACAAAAAAACACTTTTTCCTCACATCCCTGTGATAGAAGTTCTGGAATCTGCAGGGAGCCACAAACGCCCTTCTACCCAGCATTTTGCTAAGTATCCCGATAATAATGATATTTCACTTGTGTTGGTAAGCCTAGTGCCCGAGACAGAAAATAGCCCAAAATGCAAAATGGATACATGACATCTTTCCACTCCAAACTGAACCTTTTTTTAAAAAAGTGGGTAGAAGTGGATTATAGGCCATACATCAGCCAGCACATAGGGAAACCTAGCATTTTTATAAACTAGACACCTGGGGAATCCAGAGTGAAATGCCGTGCATGGTTCTCACCCATTTTCTTTCTCCAGAATCCCTTGCAAACCTCAAACCTTGAGTAAAAAGCACATTTTCCTTACATCTCTGTGATGTAAAGCTCTGAAATCTGCAGCAAGCACCCACCCAGCATTCCCCTAAGCCTTCAGATAAAAATGGCACATCATTTGTGTGGGTAGGCATAGTGCCATCAACAGGAAACAGCCCAAAACGCTACTTGGATAGATCAAATATTTCACTCAAAATGAATGAATGAATGAAACTAGATCTTATAAAGTGCGTACTTAGCCCAAGGGCATCAAGGCGCTAAAGCAGACTATACGTGATGGAGGCAGAGAGAGTTAAACTGCAGACTGGGTGAAGAGCCATGTCTTCAGAGCTTTACGAAACAGCAAGAGAGAGGCAAGGCCGGAAAGATCATGGGGAAGGGAGTTCCAGAGTTTGGTGGCAACCGTAGAAAAGGTACGGCCTCCCCACCTAGCCTTGATGAACCTTGGCACTGTAAGCAAGTTCTTATCAGCCGACCTCAGATTCCTAAAGGGATTGTAACAATGTAAAAGAGTCTTAATACCCTCTGGACCAGATCCAAAAAAAGCCTTATGAACTTAGCATAAGGTTTAAAAAAGAATCCTGCGGTCAATGGGAAGCCAATGTAGCGCACTAAGAGAAGGGGAGATGGAATGAAATTTAGGTAGGTTCATCACAAGCCTGGCCCCGGTGTTCTGCACAAGCTGCAGCCGCTGAATCAGACCTCTGTTAATGCATTACGGTAATCCAGTCTGGAAGTCACCAGTGCAGCCACAACCTCTTTACGGGAATCCAATAAAAGATAACGTGAGATTTTCTTTAAAGTTCTGATAATCCCGAAACAAGTAGAATCTGTCCTACTCACCTGCCTACTCATGATGAAAGAGTTGTCCACCAGAATGGCAAGATTTATTCCAAGTGAGACAGGGCAGGGACAGGCACCCAACGAATCTGGCCACCAGTCGCTGGACCAGATATTCAGACTACTGCCAAAAATCAATACATCAGTCTTCTCCCCGTTTAATTTAAGAACATTTGAACTCATCCAGGAAGCAACTGCTTCCATGCAGAGCCTGAAGTTGGAAGCCGCACCTCTGATATTATGGGTAATAGACACCATCATTTGCGTATCATCAGCATAGGATAAAACCTCCAATCCAAACGATCTTACAACTTTGGCAAGCGGCCCACATAAATGTTAAAAAGCGTCAGGCTCAGGGAGGAGCCCTAAGGATGCCACACACCATAGTCTTGGAGGCAGAAAAAAAGGCCCAAGGTTCACCATCTGAGTCCGATCATTCAAAAAGGAAGCAAGAAGCCCCAGCGCTGAACCCCCGATCCCTATCTCCCTGAGGCGCTCTACTAGCCTCACAGGGGCCAGGGTATCGAAGGCTGCTGTGAGGTCGAGAGGAATAAGCAGGGTAGTGTGGCCTGCATCCACCTGCATACGGATGTTATTGAAAACCACAGTAAGGGCCGTTTTTGTACTATGCAGAGTTCTAAAGCCGTGTTGTGAATCATCCAGCAACCATCCGGCCCCCACAACGCTAAGGATGCCTGGCCTCCACCTTGGGGGTGCCCAGGAGTGGACACCTCACAGGGAAAGCCAGGATGGGTTCCACAGCGGTATTCGTACAAGCGCCTTGAGACCCTTGCGGGTGAGTAGTGCGCTATACAAGTATCAATTTACAATTGATGATCAATAAGATAGGAAGAGAGGTGAAAATTGAGATGCAGCGATATCGGACGATAATTCTTAAGCTCCGCCGGATCAAGGGAAGGCTTCTTCAACAACGGCTTTACCACTGCGGTCTCCCAGGACAAAGGATACTGTCCTTCAGAGATTGCCAGACTCAGAACAGCAGTAAAATGTGGTGTAATAACATCTCAACAGCGTTTTAATATCTTGAGGGGGCACAGATCTAAAGGGGAACCAGACTTAACACCTGTTCAGTGGCATCCCGGCCTATTTGGTAAAACGCCTCCAAATCATCCAGAATGTGGCAGTCCGACTCTTGTTTAATATCCCGAGATGGAAGAGCGTTCGTTCTGAGATGCGCACGCTCCACTGGCTTCCGGTTGCCCAACGCATTCTATTTAAATCACTGGTGCTTGCGTTTCGTGCTTCCCATGATCAAGGCCCCTGTATCTGAGGAAGAGATTTACCAGCTATGTTCCTGCACGCCCCCTCAGATCCTCCACCTTGCACAAACTGTATCTTCCCCGCTTCAAACGAGCAAGACTTGGTGGCCAATCGATCTCAGTGATCGGGGCCCGGGCCTGGAATGCTCTCCCTCTCCAGCTACGATCTATGTCCTCAGTGGCTGTTTTTAAAAAGCATTTGAAAACTCATCTGTTCAAGAGTGTAAGTTAAGTTTTTCTTGTATGTCTGACTGTCTACCTCTCCTCTACCCGCGCCAGGATACTCTCCAGTAACGGAGCGCGCTATAAAATAATTTATACATACATACATACATACATACATACATACCTTCAAGCAATCTATCTGCATCTTCCTGCGCTACTAATGGAAAAGAAAGGAGCGCTGGGAGAGTCTCATAGGACGCCAGTTCTTCCCTTACTGTAATCGAAGACGTGGACTGTCCTACATTGGCAGCTTCAAGAGCCAGATAGATATCTCTGATCTTACTGGGGAAGAAATCCGAGATTTTGTCACAAAATGACTGTGAGACGTCCACAGTCTGAGTTTTTGTCGGGACAGTGAGGGAACTAATAACCTTAAACAGTTCTCTGAAGGATTTAGACAAATCCATCATCTTTGAATAATGAAACCTTTTTTCTTCTATAATAGCTTCCTTGTAGTGATTCAGAGAAATCTTATGGAGTTCCCTGTCTGCAGGATCTAACTTTGAACGCCATAACCTTTCTTGTCTACGGCAGGTTAATCTCAATACTCTAAGTTTCTCTGAGAACCAAGGAGCAGAAGGTTTTAGTCTCGCCGAGTAGTGCTTCCTACCTGGGGCCAGATTGTCCAAAGTGTCTGACAATTTTTTCGACAACTCCATAGCAGCCTGATTAACATCATGATGCCTAGTGAGAGGGTAGTTGTCCAATAAACTAGTAAGGGCCTCATTCGTTATACGGCTAAGGCCTCTTCTTTCCACCCAATTTTTGTGCTCTGAAGTAATTTTGCCGGATGAACCACTGCGTAAGTAAAAAGGTACCGCAAGATGATCCGACCATGTCAGAGGAACAGGGTCTCCCACACTAACTCAGCCATTAAAAGTTTCAATGAGGGATTGAGTGTCCTTACAGAGAGAGTTGTCTAAATGAAAGTTAAAATCACCAAGGAAAGTAAAATTCAGTCTGTCTAGAAAAGGTTCCACAAGGCTACTAAATTTTTGGCCAAAGGCCGTCCTGGATCCCGGGGGCCTATAGCAGAGAACCCCGGAAAAACTTTCCGTAGGAAGGGAATTAATAGAAAAATAAAGAACTTCAAAGGGGTCTGAAGGAGCGGAAAGCTGCTGTGTGCGGTAGATCAGACCGTCCTTATAAAGGGCAGCGAGGCCTCCGCCCCGCCGACCAGTCCTGTCACATCTGGCAAGCTGATAGCCAGTCGGAATGGCCTCAACAAGATCTGGCCCTGAAGAGTCCGAGGTCCAAGTTTCGGTAATAAAGACCCACGGACATAAAGTCTTCAAATGCAATTCTATTCTTAATCAAAGACCTAGGGCCAGATGTAGGTAATCCCATTTTACCGACTCTAAAATACCGAATTTTACCGATATGGTATTTTAGAATAGGTAAATGGGATGTAGGTAAAAAATCGGTAATTTTAACCGATTCGGTAAAAATCGGTATCAGCCATTCGGAATTTACCGAATCGGTATTGACCGATTCGGAATTTACTGAATTGGTATTTCCTGATTCGGTATTTACTGAATCGGTACTTCCCATACAATCCTATGAAACTCAGGAGTCAGCCAATCAGGTGCAACCACCCCCTCCCAACCAGGAAGTGGCTACACCCAGGCAGCTGGAAGTAATTAGAAGGTTCTGGAGAGGCAGTGAAAGCAGAGCTGAGTCCCTGAGCCATAGGAAAACTTTTGTGCTTTTACATTTGGAAAATGGCAAGCAGCAGTGAAAAGGAACTTCCAGAGAGAAGAGAAAAATAAAATTCAGCACCATGGAGCTGCAGGTCCTCGTGGAGGAGGTGGTGAAAGAACACCATAAATTGTTTGGAAAGCAGTCCCTGACTGTGGCTGAATCTGCCAAAAGAAAGATTTGGCTGGAAATACAGTTGAAGGAGAATGTTATAGGAGTGACTCCAAGGGACATAGATGACAGGGAAAAAAGGTGGTACGACCTCAGGAGCTTGACCAAGAAGAAAATTGCAGAGCTCCACAAAGAGGCAAACAAAACTGGAGGAGGGAAGAACCGTGCACCTCCCCTGACTGAGCTGGAGGAGCTGGTAGAGTCCACCATAGAACCAGAGAACCCCTGTGGACTGGGAGATGCAGACAGCTCAGCCAGAGCTGCCACCAGAAAAGGTAAGAAGCATGCACAGCAATCACCCCCACCCCATCACCTTCCCTTTCCCCTATGTGGCAGTGTTAACCCCTCTCCAGTAGAGGTAGCACTATACAGGAGCAATGCATTATGGGAGATGTAGTCATTGAAAGACCTACCATGTTATACAGCACTCCAAGCAACAAGTTATGCAAAACATATCAGTCATGATCAAGCTGAGGCAATATGCACAGTGTTTCAGTGAGAACATTTTAATTGTAGAAGCAGTGAGGCAGGAGCACAAAGCTAATGTACGCTTTTATGTCCACAGGCAAGAAATCTCGCAGGCATACCAGGGAGAAGGAAGGCACTGCACCACAGAGGGATGACAGCCAGGAGGCAGGCACAAGTGCAGAGAATGTCACAGAGGACACTGGTGCACCAACACCACTGCCACCATCGCAAGACCATGAAATGTCTCTACATCTGCAGGCCTCCCCAGAGCGTTCAGGATCTCCTCTGCTACTGTCCTCACCTGAACTGCCTGCGTCACTGTCACAAACAACACCTGCAGCTCAAAAGAGCTGGAGGCATGCAGTTGCCCCACTGGTTGAAATGGAAACATCAGCAGGTGAAATGGAGGGAGATGACACTCAAACCTTGGCTGGGGAAGGAAGCACTGCCACACAGCAGTCCAGCACAGAGGGTGCCCGTACAAGTACCAGATGCTGCAGGACCAGATATAGCAGTGCTGCACAACATTTGGAGGGTCCCAGTGTCTTCTGTGGGCTGGAGGGTAGCATGGTAAAGATTCAAAGAATGCAGGGGAAGGCCATCCAGTCTGTGCAATGCCAGATGAGGCACCTGAATGCAAATATGGAAAAAATAGGGAAGGGCATCAGTGCACTGGTTGATGAGAACAAAGAGACGGCATCAGGTATGAGGGAGATGGCTGCAGGGATGCGGGAGATGGCCACAGGTGTGCGGAACATGTCACAATCGGTGCAGCTTCTGTGCACAAAACTGAACCAGGACAGGTAAACAAGGCGCAAGGACAGGCAGCAAGCGCAACAACAAACTAAGGCAATAAACCGCCTGGCCACAGCCACTTCCCTTCTATGCAGACGATGCATCAACATGCAAGAGGGACTAACACACAGCAGCAATGAGGTGTCTAGGGGCCTTGCAAGGGTGACGAGTGTTGTAGAGGTGCTGCTTAATGCACAGACAGCACAAACTGCTGCTCTGGATGTACCGCAAAGTGAGGAAAGCACCAGTAGGAGCAGCATGACAAGCCCCCCTGTTGTTAAGACACGGAGGAGCAGCAGGCGCCATGGCGATCCAACAGCCCAAACACCCAGTGAGGACAGCCAGCCACTTTCATCTGGCACTGGTAGGCGTGGCCGGAAATGACTTATGCAGCCCACACTCCATGACCTTAAATGGGGAAGTGAGCCAGGACTACCATTATTACATGGATGACATTTTTTTTGCACATTTGTGCCTTTGAGTACCTGCGTAGTGCTAATGATTAAACTACGTTGGGTGCATACTCCACCTCTCTGTGTCTCTTTACTTACTCAGAAATAGTTCAGTGTGATCTCTGCCCGTCTCTGTCTGCCATCTGTTGCTGGCGCAACTCCTGCTGTGTTGGGTTCAGGCAGAGCATGTTCATCATCGTGGTCCTCATAGTCACTCAATTCAACCTCTGTGCCCTTCTTTGTAGCAAGGTTGTGCAACATTGGGCAAGTTGCAATTATCTTAATTTAATTATTATTATTATAAAAGATGAGTGGTGAGTACTGCCGCGCCCCTCCACTTTTGTGGAGGCAGCAGAACCTGCTTTTTAACAGCCCAAAGGTGCGCTCCACAACGTTCCTAGTGGATTTGTGTGCCACGCTGTATCGTCTCTGGCTGGGGGTTGAAGGGTTGAGGTAGGGTGTCAGGATGAACGAGCAGACGGCATATGCGCTATCACCTATTTGTAAATGAGAGAGCCATTACTCACATGCACACATACACATACATCTGCAATATCTATCAAGGTGTGTCACAGTGTTTTACCTAGCAGGTATCCTTCGCCGAATTCCCCCGCTGTCAGGCGTGTGTAGATCCCACTGTTCTGAAAGATGTAGGAGTCGTGGGTACTTCCTGGGAACTTGGCCACAATGTCTGTGATTATGTTGTTGGCATCACAGATTACCTGTACATTGATAGAGTGGGTTGACTTCCTGTTTCAGTAAATGTACTCTGTGGCAGCAGGTGGGCATATAGGCATGTGGGTGCCATCAATACAGCCAATGACGTGGGGGAACTGTGCAATTTGATAAAAGCCAGTCTTGGTCTTCAGCAGTTCCACATGTGTGTTAGGGAAGCAGATGTAATGATGCATCCTCTGCATCATGGCCTGTAGGAACTTCCTGAAAAAACGGGACAGGCAGCAGTGAGACACCCCACCTACCACAGCAATCACCCCCTGGTAATTCCCAGATGCAAACAGGTGTAGGCTACAGAACACCTGCACATGGGGTGGGATGGCATGCGCCCTTGGGGTTGGGTGCTCCAAAAGTGGGTGGAGGTCCCTGATCAAGTCCAGGATGGTTTGGGGGTGTTGCCTGTACCTTTGCAATATCTCTGGCTCAGTGAGTTGAAAGAGCGGCATCCTCTGTCTGTACACTTGCTCCTCCCTTCCCCGGACCCTCTCTCCTGCTGCCTGTAGCCGTAGCCGCCTTGCTATCAAGTAGAATGCCGCCATTCTGGTCACACTGTTGTATTTTAGGGCCTTTTTAATGGCCTGCACCTGGTTACCACCTGCTTTCGATCTATGGTAAATACCGACTCTTAAATACTGAATTTCATGAAATTCGGTATTTTAGAAGTTTCCTACATCTCAAAACTAATTTTTTACCATTTCTTATTTACCGATTCGGTAAATAAGAATTCGGTAATTTTCGAATCGGTAAATACCGAATCGGTAAATTCCGAATCAGTAAATTCCGATTCGGTAAATTCTGATTCGGTAAATTTCGATTTGGTAAATTACAGACTCGTATTTACCCAATCGGTCTTTTTTGGGCCCCTACATCTCAAAAGCCAAATAACGGTCAGTAACGGCCGAAATTCAGTATTTTCAACCGTTACCGACCGGTATTTGGCTACCTACATCTGGCCCTTAGTGTTAATGAGATAGCCCGACATAGTGCAGTCATGGCTTTGAGAGTACCTGGGCGGCGCCCAAACTACATTATTGACCGGCACACTGCACTGAGTGCAAATTAAACACTTTCTGTGTACTAACAACTCGGGGTCAATAGTATGGCGGCAGGGAGCCCTTACCGGGCATAGGTCCAGAGGTTCCTCTCTTGAATAGTTTAAGGATCCCTGATGGAGTGGAAAGGGCACAGCATCTCTGGCCCCTTTGGCGCGCCCGCTGCACGCGTCCGCTGCACGCGTCCGCTGCGTGCTCGAATCTGCATCCGATTTTAATGGGTGGGGAGGCGACTAGAGCGCGAACCTCCACCGGACCGGAAGTTGTCTCCCAAAACACAATCGGGACCAAGGAACCCACGGTGGAACGGGGAGTGCAACCGGCACAATTGATCCAGCAAAGTGACGACAACAATAGAAACAGTAAGAGAGTCATTTAAAAGATTTTTAAAATATTCAGTGCATGTGTCTTAAAACAAACTAAACGTATCAGCAGCTAAGTGGTAGCGATTAAAATAATAGCAGCACAACATACACCTCCTAATGCGTGACCGCTGCACGCTTGAATCTGCATCCGTTTTTAAAGGGTGGGGAGGCGACAAGAGCACCAACCTCCACGGGACCGGAAGTTGTCTCCCTCCACACAATCGGGACCAAGTGTGACGGCCGGATTTTCAGACCAGATAGAATCAGCTCACCAGAGCACCACCAACCAAAACCGAAACGTAACCACCTCCTTCCTCAGGAGCCATCTATCCAGGCACCTGGGTACCTACCTGAGGATGGGGAACTCGCAATATACAAGCTCATATCATCAGAAACACCACTAAATCTGTAGGGATTACTAGGAATACTCACTGATTACTAAGGACGTCCATGCCCTACACCACACTCATACCTCATAGTCTCGCGACCACATGGGCCCAGACTAATCTACCCTGGGGCAGTTCTGATTATTTACCATTACACACTGGTTACACCCAGTGCTCGCTCAAGATAGACACTGTATCCCCCCAGTGCTCTCACTATTTCATCCAGGGCCCAAGCCACAATCCTGTGGGTATACACACTGACCACAATCAGTGCTCTCACTAATGCCACTCTCTCTCTAGCAGCAATCTCACTACACACCGTGTCCCTCCGGTGCTCTCACTATTTCATCCAGGGTCCAAGCCACAATCCTGTGGGTATACACACTGACCATAATCAGTGCTCTCACTAATGCCACTCTCTCTCTAGCAGCAATCTCACTACACACCGTGTCCCTCCGGTGCTCTCACAAGCCACAATCCTGTGGGTATACACACTGACCACAATCAGTGCTCTCACTAACGCCACCTTCCCTAGCAGCGATCTCACTACACACCGTATCCCCCCGGTGCTCTCATTAACGCCGCTACACAACGACGATCACTTTCCTATGAATACCCTTGGAAGGAATCTCTCATTGGCTACTAGGGATACGATACTACAATATTATAGATACAACAGTTTACCAAATTAGATGATATACAATCTATTCTCCCCCTCAAGGGGCCCCTCTCTCCCTCATTGCTCAGTCACTACTTACCTGACCGGGAATTACATCCGTTCATGAAAACAATGCCTGACTAGAAGGACAGGTTACCCTGATTGAACAAGAATACGAGGCACATGCTGGTTCACTAAGAACTGGGGTATCTTTATTACAATAACAATAAAATGGGAATAGACACATACACAGATCTGCGGGGTCTCTGTAACTAACAGGAACTGTAAATAGACTGCACACCGCTGAAAGAAAAAGGATTAGACATACAATAGGGACAAGGTTAATATTTAAAGATAAGGAAAGTTATCACCTAAGGAGTGTGAGGTCTTGCTCTAGCTCCTAAGGTGCGTGCGCTACGTGGGTACGTGGGCGCATCCCTGTGTATTAGGCACACTTATTAAAGTTCAGATTAACTGACTCAGGTACAGTTCAGTCGAAAGAAGTTCAAATAAAGAGTTCAATGGTGAAGTTTCATTATTTGTTGTATTTAGTGAATTTCACAAATATTTGAAAATGCGTTACATCACGCTGTATTCAAAGTAATTCAACGATGCTTCAACAAATGCTCCAATGCATTTCGGACTGGGATAGTCCTTTATCAAGGAGCGCTGCGGGAGGATACAAAAGATGCAACTTAGATCAACGGTAACTGGGTGTAATGAGTTACAGTGAAAACATGCTATGTGACGTGATTATCATGCAGGTTAAGGGCAGTGCAGATTTTGACGTGTGTTACGGAAAAATGAAAAAACAGTGTTGGAAGGTGAAATGCGAGTGGTGATGGGAAAATGATAAAAAATGGTGCAAGTCAACGGTAGGAAGGTGAGGTTTGTGCCGGGGTTAGGAAAGATTTAAAAGAGTGTTTTTGCTAAGTCTTACGCTTAGAACATCAGTGCTGTGCTCACGTTGGTGCTGCAAAGAGAAAAGCGGTGAACGGTCATAAGGCGTACCAAACGGGAGAGCGTTCGGTTAGAAGGTGAAGCGCATGCGGTTAGAGTTACTTACTAGGAGTGGTTCAAGCAGTGCACCGGGTGTCACGAACTACGCGGAGTTACTGCGGAGTTCCGGGAGGGTGAACAGAGGGTAGGAATGGATAGAAATAGATAAAGGACCCAGGGTAAATGGGGAAGTGTGAGCGGCCATCTTGTAGTGGAGTGGAGTAATCGGAAAGTGCTGTACAAGTATGATATTATGCAGAACGAGGGTGCAAAGCATCAAACAAAGTAATTACAGATAACAACTTAATTCAGTTCGATCATTGAGGCCAAATGGCTTCAAAGATTGGAGTCTGTAAATCCACGAGGTCTCCCGTTGTAGGAGGATTTTGTTGTTGTCTTTTCCTTCTGTGTGGGTAACCATTTCAAGTACCAGGTATTTAAGTTGAGCCACGCTGTGATGGGCTTCATTGAAGTGCATTGCCACATTGGATTTTGTGTTTTTGGTTCGAATATTCAATTTATGTTCATTTAAACGGGTTTTGATTTTTCTGCTGGTTTTTCCCACGTAGATCTTCCCACAAGGACATTTAAGTAGGTAGATCAGATTGGCTGAATCACATGTGGCATCTACTTGAAGATTGATCACAAACCCTCTCATGGGGTGGTTGATCGTGTTCCCTGTGATCACATTGTTGCAATTGTTACAGTGATGACACGGACGAGTGCCCGTGTGTGTTCTTGGAGTGGCAGTTGGTTTAGACAATATTTCTCTAATGTTCATGGGTCTGCTGTAAGCAAAGATGGGGTGTTCTTTAAAAAGATCTTCAAAGTCTGGTTCTGACGATAAGATTCTCCAATGTTTGAGTATGATCTTTTTGTAGGTCTGGCTTGAAGTGGAGTATCTGGAGACCAATGCCATTCTTTGGTTTGGATCTTTTTGTTTGCTTTTTAAAGCTTCAGATCGAGGGATGGTGTTTACTCTGTCTGTAGCCTCTTTGATAATAGCTTGGGGGTACCCCCTGTTGGAGAATCTGGTAGCCATGGATTGTATTTGGGAGTTCCTGATATCATTATTGGATACTATTCGGGTAACTCTCAACATTTGGCTGAAAGGTAGATGTTTCTTAAGAGAATCTTGATGAAAACTGCTATATAACAATGTGTTGTTGCGGTCTGTGGGTTTTCGATAGAGGTCAGTTTCGATGCCATCAGGGGTAATTTTCACTAGTACGTCCAGGAACGTAAGGGCTTTGTCAGAAATGTTCCATGTAAATTCAATGCGGTCATCTTTAGAATTCAAGGTGGTTAGTGCTGATTCCAGGTGGGTGCGGGAATCTTTCCAAATGAAAAATAAATCGTCAATGTATCGTGCGTATAATTTCAGATTGTCTCTCCAGGTGGCGTTGGTCAGGATATGGTTTGATTCGAAGTTGCCCATATATATATTTGCGTACGTCGGCGCGGCGCAATTGCCCATTGCCATCCCGGACATTTGAAGGTACCAACGTTCTTCAAAAGAGAAGTAGCTGTGGTATAGGGTGAAAACCATAAGTTCCATAATGAAACTCTTCATGGGGTCTGTCAGATCAGTTTTCAGAAGTGCCAGTTCGATCGCTTCAATTCCGCCGTCATGGGGAATGGAGGTATACAAACTCTTAACATCAGCGGTGCACAATAGTATTTGTTCATCCTTGTTAATTTGTATGGAGTTTAACTTGTTGATAAAGTCAGTGGTGTCTCTAATGTAGCTCTCTAGATTGGTGACTGAAGGCTGTAAGTAGCGATCGATAAATTTACCGATCGGTTCATGGATGGATCCTCTCGTAGAAACGATGGGACGGAAAGGTGGGTTCATTAAGTCTTTATGAATCTTAGGAAGCATTGTGATGGTAGGGCTTCTTGGATGGTCCACTATGAGGTAACGCTTGGTTCTGTCGTCAATGATGTCATTTTCTATAGCTTTATCCAGGATGTTGCGTAAGATGGATCCGTATTCCTTGGTGGGGTTCCCATCAAGTGGCATGTAGGTATCGGTATCGAAGACATGTTCTCTGGCCCTCCGGTTGTAGAGGTCAGTGTTGAGGATGACTAAGGCGCCTCCCTTATCAGCTTTAAGACATTTGATTGCCTTGTTGTTGGCAATGTTTTTCAGTGTGTCTTGGTCCTTGTTGGTGATGTTCCTACGTGTTTTTTTCTTGAAATTGATCTTGGCAATGTCTTGACGTACTAAGGTCTCAAAAGTGTCAATGCTTTTATGGCTACTTGAGGGCATGTAATTGCTGGATGGACGTAATCCAAGTAACAAGTCAGGCTTAGTTTCTACGGGAGGTTCTAGTACTTTCTCAAAGAAGTGTTTCAGTCGCAACTTTCTGGTGAGTTTGAAGGTGCTGACCTCAAGTTCAAGTAAGTTGGTGTTGCTGGTAGGGATGAATGACATACCCTTCTGAAGGATGTTGGTTTCATGCATGGTGAGGTTGGTGTCTGATATGTTAATGACTAGCGATTCCTCTTCGATTTTGGTTTGGTCTGAGGTGGTTGTTGGGTTTTTTCGTTGTCCTACTACATACGTCTTGCTCTAGCTGTCATCTGGGCTCCTCTCTCGTCTGTGCCTTAGCTCGTCTTAGATCCTCTCCTGCACTCTTGGACACACATCTGCGCTGATCACTCTGCACTGGATTCCTCTCCCCCACGAACTCTCTCCACCTTCCAACTTCAGTCTAATAGTTTCTGCCGCTCTGATAACCGTTCGCTCCACTAGCTTCTTCACTCTGTCTAATTGTCTCTATTCCAATGTCCAATTCACTCCAGCTGCTCCCACAGATTAATCTACGATATAACTTCAGTCTCTTCCAAAAGGCATTACTTCCGACTCCAGCTGTTCACAACTCCTCCTGATAAGTAACTGCTTCTGACTGCTTCCTTCAGTTCCAGCTCACTGACTGTCTGTCTGTCTTCTCTCTGTTCCAAGCATCTTCTGTCTCTTCTCCTCTGCTCCAACTCCTCTCCTTCTGCACTCAACTCTTTCTGCAACTGCACTCCTCTCCTCTGCTCCAATCCAACTCAACTACTTCCAGCTCAAACTCTTTCTGATTCTCCACTCCTCCTGCAACTGCACTCCTCTCCTCTGCTCCAATCCAACTCAACTAATTGACTCCGCCTCTGCACTTCACTAATATGGAATGCTGCCTCCTCATGGAAAGTTCCAGCCAGCAGCCTTCTCCCACCGATTCCATGTACCAGGCTCCTTGCGCTAGACGCTCCCACAGTGACCAGCTGCTTGTTTCGTCTAGAGACCTGAGCCCAGAGACACTTCCTGATTAGATTCAGCTCTGGCCGATTCTCTCCAGTTCGCTTAGGGCGAACAACAGCTCAAAACTAAAACATTACCTTTACCCTGCAAGCATCTCAGTTCTGCAGGGACAAAAAGCAAAATGGAGTCTCTCTAGTTCTGGGCCTTGTAGGCCTGAGAAGGATGAAATAACACTTAGCTCTGTCAGAGTACATACACAAACCATACCAATATGTAATATAAAGTCAGGACTACAGGATCCACCCTCTACTATAGGCAGGATGATGAAAGGACACATAATTATGTCAAAGCCAATAGGCAATAGATGGATTAGAGTCAAGAATAAGGGATCTATCATCATATTAAGCAGCTATCCTCTAGTTTATGCTTCTAGGACTGGAAAAAGGCTTTAAAAGGACCAACACAAAGCAAGAATACAGATTCAAGATGCTAGCAAGCTTAAAGTCATCATCACTCAGAAATAGAGCCAAAAACCATGTCAGAACACCAAGGAACCAGCGGTGGAACGGGGAGTGCAACCGGCACAATTGATCAAGCAAAGTGACGACAAAAATAGAAACAGTAAGAGAGGTATTTAAAAGATTTTTTAAAGATTCAGTGCATGTGTCTTAAAACAAACTAAACGTATCAGCAGCTAAGTTGTAGCGATTAAAATAATAGCAGCACAACATACACCTCCTCACATGCGACCGCTGATTCTTTTTTTGCAAAGTAGATTGCTGCACTTTTGGGCCCTAGCTCAGCCGGCCTCTATGAAAACCCAGTGATACTGCGCGTTTTTGAAAACTCGACAACTAAGGAAGTCGAGGGGTGCATGATTTGTGTGGCAATCGCTAGATAATTTTCCCCATAAGCTCTTGCAAACATCAAACATTAGTAAAAAACAAATATTTTCCTAACATTTCTCCGATGGAAAGTTCTGGAATCTGAAGGGAGCTATAAATTTCCTAGCCCCTTTCCCCCCCCCGCACCCTGCCCCATAGGGGCAAAATGTTTATTGTGCTCCAGGGTGGAGGTGCAGACCCATGTCCAAAAAGGAGGGGTGTGTGAAAAATAATGCCCGGAATGCAGTCCCTGGTGCCCAGTGCACTTTCGGCCCCCGGCAGGGAGATTGGAGGTAATCACCCCCATCTTCCCTCTATGAGGGGGGGCAGAAAGACTGTTTGCTCTGGTTTGGGGGCAAGCCCATGGTGGGCATCCTCCATCCCTTTATTTGTTTTATTTTATTTTTTATCCCTGGTGTCTGGTGGACTTTCTGTGCCCACCCCCCCCCCGCCCAGAGGCAGATTGTGGGTAATCATCCCCACCCACTCTGTCTGCCCTGTTATGGGGTGGGAGCACCCCTAAATTTAAAATAATAGCTTTCCTATGTGCATAGTGAGCAGAATGGGGGGTGATTATCCCCATCTACCACTAATCCTGTTTGAGTTCCGGAGTAGCGCGATACTTGTTGAAAAGTGCTTTGATGCCTACAAAGCGCTATATAAATGCAAGCCCCTCCCTCTTCCATTTCTCCACTACCCTTTTCAACCTAAATAACAGACTCACATTTCCACAGATCTAATTGATTTAATATTTCCCTAAACAAATTCACCACGAATCCTTTTTGGGATCCGGAGTAGCGTGCTACTCATTGAAAAGCGCGTCAACGCCTCATCAGGGGTAGTAAGAACTATATAAATGCAATTACAATTACAATCTGCACCCCCCGGCACAAAGTCTGAAGCCCCATTTAATTGGGGTGGGGATATAGCTACTCATTGAAAAGCGCGTCAACGCCTCATCAGGGGTAGTAAGAAATATATAAATGCAATTACAATTACAATCTGCACCCCCCGGCACAAAGTCTGAAGCCCCATTTAATTGGGGTGGGGATATAGCCATACCCATGGTGGGCAACCCCAATCCCTGTATATATATATTTTTTTAAACACTTGCTCTGGAGTCTATTAGGCTTTAGATTGATGCCCCAGTTGATTTGTGGTGAGCCTATATTGGGCAGCCCCCACCCCAATATATTACAAAGAAAATCGATCCATGGTGTCTAGTGGCCTTTCAGCCCCCTTCCCACCCCCTGGGAGCAAATGGGGGGTAATAACCCCCATCTTCCCCTCTGGGGCAGAATACTGGGGCAATTACATTTTCTGGGAAGAACACAAGTCCTTGCATAAGGGGCTGCTGCCCCATCACTGATGGCTAGTGGGTGAATCCTGCCTCCTGTGTTGATCCCCAAGCAGGGATCCACTGGGTAGGGAGAGAATTGAAAAAGGGAGATTCTCCCTTTTCCAATGACACCTCTCCCAAAGGAATCAGTGATCGGGCTGAGATAAGGCCTGAGCACTGATTAAGTGAAAGTAAAACGTCAGCACTGATTAAGTGAAAGTAAAATGAGTCTGTCGGCTTATTTTCCTTTCACTTTTGCTGCAATGACAGCAGTGCGCCCTAGCACCAATCGTCATTGCAGTAAAAAACGAAAAAAATACAACCATGCTGTTCTGGGAGATCTTCCTGAACAGAATGATGTAAAAACAAGCATTTACAATGCAATGGTCTCGGCATCATTAAAGGTAGATCTATTGGCATTCCTCATGACATTTCTTTTTTTTTTCTTTAAATCATAAATAAATGGCATTGTCGTTTACATTGCCAATAGCTTAATCGTTATATAAATGGCATTGTCATTTACAATGGGCAACTGCAAGACTTTGTTTGTAATGTAAGTCATGCTTTCGAGGTACTGTTGAATTTCATTATCCTCGCCTTGTGCTATTTTTCAGCCGTATATAGCGTGAGTTTTGTGGAATTAAGCACAGTGTAACCTACCTTTGTGTTTTGGAACCTTGTGTAAAAAGTAGCTTCTTCTTTAAATGTATAAATTGTATCTTGTTGGTAAAACGGGAGAAGTGTGCAGTTGAGCCCTGGCCCCTGTTAAAGAAGGCAGGACGCTCCTGAATAGCTAATAAACACTTCCAACAACCTCGATGTGTAAGGTCGTCTCTTCAGTGGGGTCTGGGCACAACCCTCAGATAGACCGCAAATGTCACTCATTTTCATGGTCATGCCTTTATGTTTACATCAGGGCGTGGCCTGTGCTGCTGGGAATATGTGGCATACGTGCTTGGCCTGCACTGGAGATCTGCTAAAGGCACTGCCTATTGAGCAAGTTGAGCATGGGGCGTAGGCACACTCAGGCTGGCAAATGAGTGCTTTACATCCTTGCCCAGTCGGGGAAAAGCAGTGCAAAGGAGAAAACTGCAGCGCCTTTACTGAACCCGCCTTACCCTGTGATGCTGCTGTGCTAGGCCAGGCCTACCAGGGGACGATGCAGAGCCCGCGCTGCGTAGTCCGGCAGCAGCGTCTGCCTGAACCACACTGCGGCCAGCAGTCCATGCCGGGAGCCACCCGATTCAATACCCTGGGATTTTATTGCTTCTCCTGCAGCCTTTAGCACTGCTTCTGACAGAAGGGAGGAGACGTCAGTATCCCGGTGGACGGCCAGGCTCGTCTAAATGGATGATTTCTCAAATATGTCGCTGTTGACGTCCGAGGGGGGCCATGGAGGAGACTCAGCAGCAATGAGGCGGGCCAGCAGCCGGGGAGAGTCCTCCGGCTTCACTGGATTCAGCTCTCATCGCCTCTTCCCCAAAACCCGCCTGACTGTCTCTGCTCCGTGCACCACATAGACACTCCGCGCTCGAGCCCCGCTACCGCCTCTTGTATGTCCCGGGCAGGATCAGGGTATGTGCATCTTGCTCTACTAACCTAGCAACCCCCCCTGCCAAGCAGTGCGCCCCTCCTGCCGCCCCTGTATTGTATACACGTTACGATTGTTGAATCCATGATTCTCCAATGGGGTAGAGACTATTGTCATCTAAAAACCACAAAAACATATTTGTTTTGGTTTCTAACGGCATGAAACCAGTCGAGCCGCTTCTGTGTCTCCAAACTGGACAGCAGTCCTTGTGTGATTGCTTCCTCAGACCAGTCCCCACGGCAAATTCCTCGAGCGCCTCGCATGATTTCTAACCTGTCATCTGTGTTAAGGAATTCCCTGCCCGCCTCCCCTCACGGAGTTTACTTTCAGTAACACAATCGGCGAATAAACAATCATTGCATTTGCACCAAAGATGAAACTGAACTGTCGCTGGCCAGGCGCCACCCTCGGGCTATTGTGTTGAGGATAAAGAGCCGCATCATGGGGCTGAAGTGATTACTGTGTACCTGGTTCAATTATCTGTGCAGAGAAGAAGTGCTTAGACGAACTGAGCATTTCTTGAAGCGCTAGGTAACAAACATGGTGGGTGGTGGGGTTTGTCATCCGTCGCTCATTATTGGTTTTCTCCCAACCCCTCCATCTGTTCTGACCTCTGCAGAATGCACATGCTTGGGAATAACAAGCCTGCACCTTTTCAGCTTTCATGCTTCCTCAGGGGATACATTCTTAATCTGTCAGCATGATGGATGTAGGCAGAGTCACACTTGGTTGGTGTCCGAGGGACCGAACGTGAACTTTCATTTCTCAGAACAGAGTTTGCATGAGTTCTTTGCTAAATGAAAGCCGTGACGGCATTGGACGAGCTGCTAAAACCCTAAATCAGTTTCACCGAGAGGCAACCTGGGCTATTCAAGCAAGGTGTGGGCCACTTTTTAGGGCTGGGTCACAGCGCCGCCGGGCCGCCAGACCTGCTCTGCGTGACGGGCTTGATGCGATCACTCACTGCTTATGTTTTGGGATCTGTGGGGGCTTCAGGGATCTCTCTGCTCACAAGGGTGGGGACCCGTGGACAAGAGGCAGAGCGGACGGTTTGTAGCGCAGCCTCACTTTAAGATGTTACTGTGTGTTCACGGGTCTGCAGCAATAAACTGTGCCCAATCTGCATACCTCAGGTTTAAATCTATAAATTGGTGTGCGTGGTGCCCCAACGACTCTCTCCTTTCAGAGTTTCTAGTTGACAGGACCTGTGACCGTAAGACTCTCTTGTGTTTTCATGAAAAAACAAGAAAAACGCAAAATAGCGGCCGCGACTCCGAAAATTTCGAATTAGGGGGCGTGTTTTTGGCGTTCTGAGTGACGGATGACGTCACAGTCGAAAGAACGCAAAAAAACATGCCCCCAAATTCGAAAGAGACGGGGCTTGAACTGAGCGATGCCCCTCTCATCCAATGGCTGGCCTCCATTTAGGGAGCCAGCCAATGGAAGAGAGAGGCGGGTTCAAGCCCCATACTCCAAATCATTAAATCTCCCACCGGAGACTGCGCAAGTGCAGCCTTCGGTCCTCGACCTAACAATAAAGGACTCCCTAGGGTGCAGAGGGGCTTTTAAGTACCTTCACAGTGTCGGCCATTGGCTGACAGATGCCTTGGGGAGGCAGTACAGCCATCGGCCTACGGATGCACTTATAGTGTACACTAAGCTAAAAGAAAGACAGGAAAATACTCACCTGTGTGTCTTTAATAAAATTACGACTTTACAGCAATATTCCTTGGAAAAAAAACATTGTTATGCATGTGGGTAGGGTTGCCACATGACTGGTTTTCTACTGGCAACACTGGTGTAGCGGCTGAGCGCAGGGGCAGTGGAAACCTAGGCCGCAGAGTGGGGACTAACTAATACTGGGAATAACCACATGTACAGGCTATCTGCAGGCTAGGGCCGAAGACCCCGAGCGGTCTTGCGCCCATTTATTTATACCCAGGGGCTGTCCCGCCCCTGAGGTGTATGCTTGCGTGCGTGCGTGTGAGGACGGGCCGGATGGCACCATTACTACATCCCTCCAAACTCACGGATCAATAGTCCCGGTCATTGAAGTCTCTTGAGGGGACCCAGACCCCACGCATAGTCCTTGAGTCTTTGGCTGGGAGTCGGGTTGGGCCTGAGATGGTACCTTTGGCTCCGTTGACTCTCGATCGCTCCTTCCTCTCTGGACTGCCCTCCTGGGTCCGGGGTTTCTCTTGGGGTACCCTTCGGGGTGTCGTTATTCTCTGGTTCAGGTCTTGCTGGGGATGTTTCCCCTCCTTGCTGGCTTGTCGGCGCTCCGTTGTCGGCATCACCACCGCCCTCATGCTCCGCTTCCTCAGATGTTTGGCTGGCATTGTCACGCCCTCTAGGGAAGCGCTTGAACCATGACACGTTTTGTGTGCCTGCTCTCGTGCCTCGGGTTGCGGATATCATGGTGCCTTGAACGTTCACGATCTCCCACACTTCAGGCTCATAGGCGGTGTCATACTTCCAATTTGGGTGACGGTTCTTGAAGACAACTTTGTCGCCGACCACCAGGGACCTGGGCTGGGCTCTCCTGGCCCGACTGGCTCTTTCATTGGTGCTTCTCCTCCTGTTCTGGGTGGCGTTCTGGTCTAACTCTGGCGGGCACCAGGAGGGGTCATTCGGAACACAGTCTCTTGGTATTTTCTTGAACAGCAGATGTGCCGGGGCGCATCTGGTGGTGGAGTGAGGGGTTTGCCGATATGCGCACAAGAACTGGGACAGACATTCTTCAGCATCTTCTCCTCTTTTCACGCTGATCTGGAGCCCGCAGTTTAATGTAAGCATGAACCTCTCGACTTCTTCGTTCGCCTGAGGCCACTGCGGGGTGATCTTCCGGTGATGGATCCCTCTGGCCGCCAGGTAGGTCTGGAAGTCTCTTCCTTGAAAGGGTGGGCCGTTGTCTGACCTTACTTCCTCAGGCAGGTCCATCATGGCAAATATTCGTTCCAGTGCTTTCTTCACGTGCTTGAATGCGGTGGATGGTACCACCTCCAACACTGGGAAGCAGGAGTAGGAGTCTATTACTTCTAGCGTGTGACGCCCATCCGGGAATGACCCGAAGTACACGCTGAGTTTAGACCACGGCTCATGACACGGGTCTTCAGTGATCACGGGATGCGGAGCTGGGTCCTTGCCAGTGATCGTACACGAGTGACAGTTGCAGACCTCCTCTTCTACCGCAGAGTCCATTCCGGGGAACCATACTTTACTGCGCAGCCGCGCCTTGGTCTTTGACGCTCCCTGGTGACCTTGGTGGGCTTGGCATACCACTTCTTTCTGTAGACTGGATGGAATCACAATCGCCGCGCCGCGTAGAACTATCCCGTGAGGTCCCACACTGAGTTCGCTCTGTGCTCTCCATATTTGTTGTCTGAATTGTTGTTCCGTGGCTGTGAGGGCACTGACCCCGTCTAGGAAGTGTTTCCAGCTTCGGTTGGTGAGTGTGTTTTTCACCCGGTTGAGGCACTCGTCCTCGTCCGTGCCTCCAGGATAAGGGCTGCGGGGCACGCCTCCTGCGACAGCATTCTCACAAATTCTTCAACCTCCTCTGTGTCTTCCATCACCTGGTCATCAAGCCTGGCCGTCCCCTCGAATAGCGGCACCAGAGGTTTGTGGTCGGTGACAACTTTGAACTTGTGGCCATATAGGTACAGGTGGAAATGCTGGCACGCCTACTTAATAGCTAACGCCTCGCGCTCAATTTGCGCATATCTAATTTCCGTGGTGGTCAATGCCTGACTGGCATAAGCGGTGGGCACCCATTCGTGGGCTTCCGTCTCTTGCAGGTGAGTGCAGGTCAGCGTGGTGGTCAGAGACGAAGGAGTCATGGGAGGAGGCCAGGGGGGTAATATAATCGCATGGTAACAAAATTTGGTTTTGCAGGAGTCGCTGCAAACTTGATTTGACCTCATTTTCAAAAAACTCTCTGGGGACCGTATCCGACATTGCCGCTGTCCAGCACCATCCTGCTGCATTTATCACACAAAGCTTTCTGCACTTGGCTGCTCTTGACACCAGTGTGATGGGGCCGCTGTAGTTCCACCACTAAGTGATGTTTACCTAGCCCAAAGTGGTGCCTGAAGAGGCCTGCCTCATGAGTAAAGTACAGCTCTGAACTGCCTCAGGGCACATAAGAAAATGGGGCATGAGAGAAAGATAAAGTGGGCTGCGAAGCGTCAGCATAAGATGCATATAGAATGAGCGCCCCTAGTGCAAGAAATCTGCCATCTCAGAGGCTGGTGCAGCTTGTGCCGGGGGTCACCTGTCCCCGCCCCACCCCCTCCAGTTTGTTCTAAGGCAGCGGTTCCCAACCTGAGATCCCTGGACCCCAGGGGTCCAAGAAACAGGGTGTCTGCAGGTCTCGAGAGCCTACCCAAGCCTTCTGCAGAAGAGCTGTGCCTCTTGTTGTTTTGAGTACAAATAACAGGAGTGTGACCCATATACCTAATTAGGACTGGGTAATGAAGGTATAAACAAAAAACAAAAACAAAAAGGCTGAACAGTGGTCAGGCAGCGTAAGGCCTGGGCCGGCAGGAAGGCACTTCTCCAGCTGGGGTCACATGAGTGTTTTCATATTTGTAACTGCATTTGTTCAGCAGTTCTAAAAGCACTGCAACTGTTCTTATATATTCAGCAGTTTTCATACAATAATAACATTGTCAAAATAACTCTGGTAAATTGTGTACCTGCTGGAGAAAGATGGGAGTTTATTTACGGTAGCACAGTTGGTTAATATGCCTGCTGTAAAGAACATGTACCATGCATATCAAAGAATTGTATTTTTTGTGCATAACTCAGTGGGCGGCTGCTTTTGTCACATATTCTTTTTTACTGTGCATAGGTTAAAATTGTAATCTAGCAAGGTGTGCTACAAACTGCCATCAAAGAACTGCACGAGACAAGTTAGAAAGTTATGTTTTATCCCAGCCTTTCATTATCCTGAAGATGTTTCTTTGGGTAAAAATACATTCTGAGTATTAAAGTCAATGCAATCACTGTGTTCTGTTCGGAATCCTGAGTTTGTGCTTCTCCAGAATAAAGCACTCTTAGAAAAATATCTACCAATATCGAAAACGTAAATCCTACACCTTGTTGTCCCCTTTGCCTTACATTTTCTGTACACTGATTTACACACGTATGATTCATGGTTTCTGTATGTGTGCGATGTAAAGTGCTCTGACACCCTCCCTAGACTGGTATGATGAGATGTGCTATAAACAAATTAAATACTTTTGATAGAGGATCTATGTAGAGATGAGAGGCCCTGTTGGATGGTGATAGTGAGTGAATCATTGAAGACCCCCAACAAAGAATGTCATATCCTGGTGCACAGTAAGGTCATTATTTACTATACTTTACAATCTAATACAATTGAATATATAATGAGAAAGGTGTAGAAGAATGCACCATTTTCCCCCAAATTCTCTTGAGGGGAGAACCCTCCAAAGCCCCACTTTGTAGTGGTCAGGCTCACTCATTGCACTCGCTATGCACAGTAAGGGGGCTGGTCTGACAACATTTGCCAGGGCTACTTTGGGATCCAGTCTGGTCCTGGCAGTAGCCTCCTACCGCTAAATAGACCACTATATGTATACACGCCAATAGACCAGATTCAGATTGTTTTCTGCCTGAAATTGTCTCTGCTGCAATAGATGTGTATGCCGGAAATGCTTTCTCCTGAACACTTTTTTAAATCTCCCACTTTTCTCTTTTAAAATGTTGACGTGTGTGTATGCATTCATGAGAAAAAGTTTATTCTGATCTTATGTACCTAAAAAATAAATAGAGAAATTGCATATTTTTTCAATATAAAACAGTTAGCAATTTGTGTATTTGTTTGGTGTGTACTTACTTTTATATTTTTTGGCAACTTACTGTTTTCAATGTTGAAAATTAAATTGCATAAATTGCTTGGAGTCACTGTTTTCCAGTAGTGATTCAATGGGGGTCCTCAGGAGGCAAAAGGTTGGGAACCACTGTTCTACGGATCTAACGATCAAAAAGCCAAAGGCCAGTTGCCTGTTAACTGCAACTTCCCTGTGTTAGAATTGAAAATGTTATTGCCCCCTTGCTCGTGCTTTTACTGTGTTAAGTTAGCATTCATGGTGCCATTTTATTAGTAGCCACCATTCTGCTCTATGATTGAAGTTCAGCTCCTGCCTCATTTTGCATGCCTCAGTAGAAAACTGTCTCCATGCATCTTTGCTTGTGTTTCTCTTAGGCCGATTTCAGATGCACTAATAAATGTACTCGCTATTGTTGCATACTTTAGCTGTTAGATAGGCTCGTTCCCACCTACACTCTGATGGCGAGCATGGGTGAAATGACCTTGGAGTGAAGATAACATGCACCCGGTCCCAGGACTGCAGCTCATCCTTCCGTGACTCCTTTGTTTGTTAGTGCCTGGACTGGAATTTTTCAGTCTGGTCCTGTACTCAGGGGTTTGGAATTGCATACTATCTTGTGTTATGTTGGGGGGAGTCAGTCCTTCTGCAGCTATCTCAAGAGCCTGGTCAGACTGGACTCTGCTGCAGTGCTATACTAATAATTAACTTGGTTTGCATTCTCTACTGTCCCACTGACTCTTCATTGTTTGGAAGTCTGAGATGTGGTGGAGACTGACCCGGGTGACCCTAATTGGGCCACTTCCTTCATGTGGCGCCCGAACAGGTACCTACCTGGTGGCTCATCCTCACCCGCAGATGGGTGGGGAGGATGGGGCCACATCAGGTCAGATGGGCGGATTGGGGATCCCCACACGACAGAGCTTAGTTCTTGCAGCTTCCCCGCCTGTCGGATCGGGTGGTGCCTCACCCAGTGGTCATTCTGGCTGTGGCCCTGAAAGGCAAAACTCTTAGATCTGACTGTTTGGTCTGAAGAGTCGGCAGGGGAGAATACATTTGTTCGACCTGTGTGCACCAGGTGAGTTTGTCTTGGTTCTTTGTGAATATAGTAACCATTTTGGATAATCTTTGGTATCGTCTGAGGACCTTTTGGATTGTACTTGGTAGGTCTTTGGGCCGATTTGGATACAGAGTATCCGCGGACACTCTGCCAGGCAACATAATGGGTTTGGCTTACTTTTGAAAATGCCTGGAACTTGGCTTGTTTTTGGTATTGTGGTATTGGTTTTGACTTGTCTCTTTGGTGCAGTCTGAGGACTGTTTTTGGAACAAGTGCTTGATCTTTTTTGGGCTCTTTGTGAGCATGGTACCACTTCGGGTTGCATTGAGTTCGGTCTGAGGACCGTCTTTGAAAAACAAGCACTTGCAATTGCCTTGCCAGGCAAAATAATGACCTTGGCTCCTTTTTAGGTCTTGCAGACCTAGCACTGGAGCCAGCATGCGCTCCTCGCTCTGCGAGGTATATTGTAATCTGTAAAATTTCAGAAGTAGTGTTTAAGCCCCGTCCCTGCATTTCATTGGCTTGCATCATCATCCATGCTAAACGCTGGTTTTGATTTGTACAGAAGGCTTCTTACTTCCTCCTTGTTACCGCCCAGTCTAATTTTAGCCCCGCCCATTCGGACTGCACGGTGTACTTGCAGCGATACACTATTGACTTTATTAGTTGGTGTAGGCACTTTTTTCATTAAAGTCAATCTGCTTTCACATCTATGCACAACATACATTCTTGCGGCGTTACATTGTTTTCTTTATTATTATTATTGGGTGTAGGCAATTTTTCATTTAAGTGTAGCTGCTTTCATATGTTCGTGTTGTGTTGATGCGTGCGGAAGGAAGCACCGAATGTCCTCAGATTGTCCGATAATATGCAGCGGAGAGGTTAGTATGTTCGGGGCAATGCGCTGTGTGTTCAATTGTTGCTCTTCTGTTTTCACAGTAGAGGTTAGTATGTTCAGGGCAATACGTTGCGTGTTCAATTGTTGTTTTTCTGCTTCCACGTCGCTGTGCATGTTTGCATTGTGTTGATTTGTGGCAAAAGAAGCGTCAACTGTCCACCGATTGTATAATATCAAGCCACAGAAAAGTTAGTACGTTCAGGGTAATACGCTGCGTGTTAAATAGAATAGGGCAAGCCATGAGACAAAGAGGGAGGTAGAGGCTCTTGGGGAGACAGAGCGAGAGAGACACAAAGGCAGTAAGAACTTTCACGTGTTCGTGTTGTGTTGATGCGTGGCGAAAGAAGCGCTGAATGTCCTCCGATTGTCCACTAATAAGCCACAGAGAGGTTAGTACGTTCGGGGCAATACGCTGCATGTTCAATTGTTGCTCTTCTGCTTTCACAGGAGAGGTTAGTACGTTCGGGGCAATACGCTGCGTGTTCAACTCTTGCTCTGCTGCTTTCATGTTGCTGTGCATCTTTGTGTTGTGTTGAAGGTAAACAAGCCTTGCAGCTGCCCTCTCGTCCCTCCCTTCCAGTCAGGCACTATCCTCCAAGCGTGGTGTAAATACACCGATGGCCTTCTGTCAGACCCCAGGGGTCAGATTTCCGCCTCTGCTCTTCATCCTTCTTCATCCCTTTTAGGTGCTCGTGTTTTTTAATTGCATGGAAAGTAGAGTGACAAAACTCTAGGGTGCTAAAGGTAGCCTCTTCCTCGTTGCCCAGTTTAACTGCTGACATCATCACAGCTCATAAAATGGCCAAGGCGCCCTTAGAACAGGGCAATGCCGCCAGCGCGCAGTAGGCTGGCAGCGTCGCAGGATTATTTCTTGAGGTGAGGTAGGTCATCGAGACAAAGCACGGCTATACACAGCGTAGAAGTATGCTCATAGCCCCTCGTTGTTGGTATAAAGGCGGTCACAGCAGGCCCTAAATAGAACAGATTTCCTAACGTCCCAAAGCAACAGCTGTAATCCGTTTGATGTAAGGCTTTCTGGTCACATTGCGGATCTGTACCGTGACACGATCCGCTGAGGACACGCTGGCTTGTGCCCCGTCCATCTGCTCATTTATTAAGATCTTGTCGGTCTCGTGATTACAGAACTATGCTTGCACAGGGACTGTGTTGGTGTTATTATCTCCAGGGGATGAATGTAAGTATTCTGGAATTCGTACTCAAAGTCACGAATGGCCGCATGGCAACACACAGGCCAATTGGGCCATCAAAGAGGCTTCTTAGTCCCTCCTTGTTTTACCATGCCAACAGCAGTCACTTTCCAATTGCTACTTGTTTATGGTATTGAGTCATAATAGTAACACTCCCTCCTCGCGCAGGCGTCTCCTGTGTCCGGGTTGAGGTGCAGAGTAGGTGGTGGGCTGCTCTGAATATCAGAGCTTGGTGCCAGCAACAGCAGCTGACATCCACCCAGAGCTTCTTGTGGTGAGTAGCTGCTGGACACTGAGCAGAGAGACAGAAGCCCCCCACTGGACAGCTAACACCACAGCAAAAACAGGCTCGCCCCTGGCCGTAGAATATTTTTCAGAGAGGGACAGGTAGTGAGCAACGACATAGTGCCCTGATTGTGAGGAGGAGGTCGGAGTACTTGCAGTGTATTCGCATCGTGGTTCGGGGTGTCAAGTTAAATAAATAATGTAATTCTTTCGACGGCTTGTGTTTGCTTCAGATGGATAATCAAAAGATTGCGTGTTTCTGTATCCTAAAACAAAGTATAATTATCACGCCCCCTTCTATTAGGGAAAAGAATACAAGTTTTTTAAAAAAACACGGCAGGATTTTGTTTAGTTTGAAAGCTACGTGACACTGCGGTCCAGATGTGTGAACAATACAACCTGGGAAAAGTATGTGCAATGCAATAGGTCTCACATTTACGTGATTTTAAGCTATAGAAATTGCAAATGACAATGCCTTTTATTTTTGTTTTTGTTTTAAAAAAATAACTAAAAGACATTATAATTTACAATCCCAATTGCTTAAATTTGTGCAAATGCACTATCTATTGCATTGCAAATGCTTGTTTTAACTGCATGGAATGAGTATGTTGTTGTCATTGTTGCTCTGCAGATGCTCTATTGGAAAAAGATCAACTGGCACCTACAGAAGGCACTCTTAATATTGATGAGCGTGAAGAATGGTCTTGGCCCTATTATGTTTGGTGCACTATGGCACAAATATATGAGGGACAATGCCGAGTTGAAATGGCTGCTGATGGGCACTTTGAGCAGAAATAATAGTAATAATATATATGTTTGTTTTCACATAGGAAGAGTAGGCAGTCTATGTTTGATGCCCTTCGAACATGGCGGAAGGAGGCTAATAGAGGCGATAAACGAGGAAAGGAATGTACAAAAAAGGGGGCGGTTGATGGCACCCATATTTCACCTATAGCTTTAGGCATTGCTTGATGACAAAAGCTGCTTTGAGTCTAAGGCATAGACTGCATTCTGGGAGTGGCACATAGAAATTCGGTGCATGAAGAGTGAAGGCAATGAATGGGGCCTGCTCAGATGCTTTCAGTCTGATGAGTATTGTGAAGGAATGCTCAATTAATTAATTCATGATCAATTTGATTGTGTTTAATTTAGATTTCACCTCACTATAGAATGCACATTTCATTTGAAAAATTTGTTTTGAACATTCAAGGTAGAGTGTATTTGTGCTGAATTAAAAAGCATTTTTAAAGCGTAGTAGGAAAGATGAAAAAACAGTTTGTGATTTAGTTTGCTTTGGAAGGCTCACTGTCCGGCCTTGAGATAAGAATGGACGTTTTCTCTCCGTTTCTGTTCTGTCTCTTCATGTAGAAATACACAGCCTTTTTCTTCTGTAGAAGGAAAAGGAGGGGCTCATTGGGCAGCTTCTGTGGGAAGACACAGAGAGGCAGACAGAGATAAAGAGCGTGGAACGAGGGCAGATTTAGATGTTAAAAGTCTACATTTTATGTTTTGACTAACAGGCCTTGTAAAGTTTTAATTTTTCTATGCATTTATTTCTCTTCATGGTAGATTTTGCAATTATTAATTATTGATCTAGCTATATGTTGAACTCACCCTTGCATTATATTTCCTAAACACTTTAAGAGTACTCACTGATTTCTATGCCTCACTTTCCATAGAAATAGGGTTTTCTTCCTTTATGTAGGATTTTGTGTACAATCTGCTTTGTGGGAGAATAGTTGAGGATCTATACAGCTGTTCTTTCTATTTCTGCTGATTCTGCTCCTGCTATGTTGCTCAGGCTGCGTTGGCTATGGCACACCTTGCTTTTCTTTGTCTCCGCCACCTGTGGCCATTATGACTGTTAGTACCCCTGACACACCTATTGCCTCAGCGTCCTTTTACGCTCGCGCTTATACTTGTGGCACAGCCAGCAGTGATGATAATGTCTGTTATTTCTGTTGCTAATCCCATAGTGGTTTTTCCTTCCCTGATATTAGTGAGTACTGGGACACAGGTATGTGGATTTGAGGATAGAGACTGGACAAAATTGGAGGAACATGTGGTTCCATACATGTGATCTGAAGTGGCAAATGAAGGAAAGAGGGTAAAAGCTAATAAAGGTGCTCAGTGGGTTTGTGTGGTAGGTGTGTGGAATGTGATAAAAATGATAAGCCTTTTGTGCAACAGCTTGTCCTTAGGAATATGACGGCTATATTGCTTGGTTTCTAGGAGAAGTTTTTTCAGAGATGTTGGGCTGCAGATTTTGTGCGATATTAACAGGGATACTTATTTTGCTGGGCGGCATTGTCATGCCTTTGGATTCTCTTATTCCACCAAGTAAAAAGATGGGGGTCAGTAAATGGTTTGTCGCAAGAGGACGGATGAGAGTGTGTCTAATATCGTTTTTTACTTGTCTTGAGTGTTCCTAGATTATAGTGGGCAGGAGTTGCCGCCTGAAAGGGGATTTGATTGTTTGTTCACAGATTTGTTCCTAATAGTGGCTTAGCTGGAGACATTTGAGATCACTTGGTGATACATTGCCTCTTTCTGTTACATATTTAACATAGCACAATATTATGAGTGTTTCGTTGGGGTTTTCGGATGTATTAGCTGTAACACACATTTTGCGCCCTCTTGTTTTGACTATTGGTCCTTTTACCATGGATTCTCCATTTCAGTTAATGTCTAATTGTGGAGAGAATATGATGGGTTTGGCATCCTACTATTACTGCTCTCTGGCAGGTGAATGTATGATGATGGGTCCTAATGTACTTAGTGACTAGTGTTTTTTTTTTTTCCCCTGAGTTTTGCAGATGCGCCATTCACTTTGTGGGCAACAAGCAATGCAGAGGTGGGATTCCTACAGATATCGCCGATTTTGATCTAAGCTATAGACAATGCTATCTTGCCTTGTATCCTTTACTGCCGGATACAATGGGTGGGGCAGCAAGCCTTGTTGTGCATGATGCAGGATTTGGTTGAGAAAGGCGTGGTTGAGGTGAAAACTGTTAAATTGTAATAGACCAATTATTTCGATTATGTTTACAATTTTGTGACTGATTGGTGTGAAGTTAACGAAACTGTGGTCCTTCAACATCCTGCTGTTCTAGCCATTGCTATGCTTCTGCTAATGGTTCCTCCTGCTGCTCTATATTTTTCTGTCACTGACCTAAAATACATTCTTTAGCAGTACTATTTATTTGACTAAAAGGTCTTTGACCGGATTCACATTGTCTGGTAGAAGTCATAGGCTCTTCTGCACTTCTTAGGACTATTCAGAAAGACAGAGCATCTATGGTTAAATAAAAAGAAAAGATTAGTTACTTGCTCATCGTTTCAGATACAGGGCAAAGCTGCAGGGACCGTACAGTTAAATAGTTATTGCATTTAGCTTCGAATGGAAATGAAGAATGGTTTTCAAAGGTAAGTATTGTCAACAGGAGTTCACCTACTTTGGTCACCTACTGTCGAAGGGGGTTAGGAGATTAGTTCCTTGGCGAATTAATACATTAAAGAAGTGCATGAGGTACATGAGCCTTTATTCTGAATGCCTGAAGCAGTCTTTTGGGCACTAACACTTGGGCACCTAACAAACTTCACTTCTCCTGTGCTTGGTACACAAATTGTTTCATGTTGTTTTGTGTTGCAAGTACACAAGACAGTTTGTTGTGCGCTTTCTGTCTTTGATACTGTCGCAAGAGCCCTCCCGAACTGTCTAGTGGCGGTCATGATGGTGGCCGTCTCCCTAAAGCAATCGATTGGACTCGTTTTAGCCACTGATTTCACAGACATAATACACCATGCTGTGAACATGCCCTTGAATAAAAAGAGACACAGCACCTTACCAGTGCATGTCTAACTGGCTATAAATTAGCATTGTTTGGCAAAAACATTGTGATTAAAAGATGTACCACTTTGAACTCAACCCAAAAAAAAGGAACCCATTTCAGTTACGTCAGGCTGCACAGCCAATTCGAATCCAATGAATCAAATTCATTTGTTCACAACTATTTTCTTCTTAATTTCACCATACTTGTCATCCATTTTATCTCATATGTTCAATCCATTTTATCCAAATCGCGCTTGTCATCTGAATTCACAAAAACACAGGAGTGTAGGTTGGGCTTCACATGCCATGAATTTAATTCAGTCACCCAATGCATTTCGGGAAGTATATTTCCCTTTGTCAGGGGCATCTACAAATAAAAGTACATGTATTATAATTTGACTTGCTTCATTTGTCTAATAAAAATGTACATTAATGAGAAACAAAACTCATCATGTTTAAACTACGATCTTCTTTGCTAAAACTTATTTTACACTCATTTACCCTATATCAAGAACCACTACCAAATTTCATCCTATCTTAGTCCTGCAAATATGTCCCAACACATGTTCCCCCAAATATTTGAATCAGATTACTGTGCTCGAAAAGACGGCAAAACTGTCCCATACTTAAGAGCTGCTTTCACTCCTGTACACTCACCATGGCCTGCTCTTTAATCTTAAAAAATTCAATTCATCCTCTCAGTCCCGGCGTGCAGAGACGCTCGAACCTCCTTCATGTGCGAGTAAAACATTAATGCTGGAAGCTTACTCTTAGCCCTCCCCGTCTTTATCTGAAATCACCCGTTTAATTAATAACACATGTGGACGCCTGAAGCTCTAAACCAGTCCTCTTACTGGCTTTACTGAGTTTCACCATTTGTCCGAACACGATCTAACTGCATCTCCCAGAATGCCATATATTCGCACTCCCCTCCGTCCACTGGTATTCCGTTGATCATACTTCCTTTCAAATAAATAAGTTTGTTTGCAATCCTTTCATATGGTAATTCGTTCTTGTTAAAAAAATGATGACTCATTATGAAATACTTTCCTCTTCGTCGTAGTTATTTCACTGAAGGAAACCCTGCTCCTGTGCATTTTCACCATCTGATGTCCTGATTTAATCACAATTTTGCCTGTTGGTAACTACCAATATTCTCGTGGGTGCAATCTCAGTTGAGACGAAAGTATTCATACACTGAAAAATATATAGAATGAGATGCACACCTGTTGTAATCCTGAATTTAACGTGTTTTAAACATTTTAATTTTTGCCAGCAAGCAACACCTGCTTCGCGCTTCGTCTCGTTGCGCTGTAACGCGACTAAACCCAAAGAAAGGAACCCATTTCAGTTACGTCAGGCTGCACAGCCAATTCGAATCCAATTAATCAAATTCATTTGTTCACAACTATTTTCTTCTTAATTTCACCATACTTGTCATCCATTTTATCTCATATGTTCAATCCATTTTATCAAAATCGCGCTTGCCATCTGAATTCACAAAAACACAGGAGTGTGGGTTGGGTTTCACATGCCATGAATTTAATTCAGTCACCCAATGCTTTTCGGGAAGTATATTTCCCTTTGTCAGGGGCATCTATAAATAAAAGTACATGTATTATAATTTGACTTGCTTCATTTGTCTAATAAAAATGTATATTAATGAGAAACAAAACTCATCATGTTTAAACTACGATCTTCTTTGCTAAAACTTATTTTACACTCATTTACCCTATATCAAGAACCACTACCAAATTTCATCCTATCTTAGTTCTGCAAATATGTCCCAACATATGTTCCCCCAATTATTTGAATCAGATTACTGTGCTCGAAAAGACGGTAAAATTGTCCCGTAATTAAGAGCTGCTTTCACTCCTGTACACTCACCATGGCCTGCTCTTTAATCTTAAAAAATTCAATTCATCCTCTCAGTCCTGGCGTACAGAGACGCTCGAACCTCCTTCATGTGCGAGTAAAACATCAATGCTGGAAGCTTACTCTTAGCCCTCCCTGTCTTTATCTGAAATCACCCGTTTAATTAATAACACATGTGGTCGCCTGAAGCTCTAAACCAGTCCTCTTACTGGGTTTACTGAGTTTCACCATTTGTCCGAACACGATCTCACTTCATCTCCCAGAATGCCATATATTCGCACTCCCCTCCGTCCACTGGTATTCCGTTGATCATACTTCCTTTCAAATAAATAAGTTCATTTGCAATACTTTCATATGGTAATTCGTTCTTGTTAAAAAAAATTATAACTCATTGTGAAATACTTTCCTCTTCATCGTAGTTATTTCACTGAAGAAAACCCTGCTCCTGTGCATTTTTACCATCCGATGTCCTGATTTAATCACAATTTTGCGTGTTGGTAACTACCAATATTCTTGTGGGTGCAATCTCAGTTGAGACGAAAGTATTCATACACTGAAAAATATATAGAATGAGATGCACACCTGTTGTAATCCTGAATTTAACGTGTTTTAAAATCTGCCTTAAGATCCTAGCTGGAGCGCACCCCTCTAGGTGCACCAGCTCCCTTAAGTGAAGCACTGCCACACTGCGCTTGAAGCGGAGTACGAGCCCCATCGGGGACGAAACACCGTGCCCGGCTGTGCTGTGGCGGACCCCGGGATCGCGGCTTGGAGCCCGAGTGCGGGGGAGAATGCAAATAGAGGCCCCCCTGTAAACGGCCGGAGTGAGGCCCGACATCCCGGCAGATGGGCGCGAGGCGGCGCCGAGCCGCAGTGCCGGCGGTGGTCTGCAGAGGCCCGCGAACTGACAGAAGAGGATCCGCAAACCGGAAGAGGCATCGAGTGCGCTTTGCCCACCCCGACCATCGACCCGCTGGGTGGGCGGGCCTGCAGGCAGAGATAAGTCTCCGTCGCTGCTCTGCCGCGAATGCACCCCAGACACCAGAGTGGACTGAGGAGCCATATCCAGGGACACTCGAGGTGGTGGTGGTGAGGTGGCTGGAGCGGCGGCCCTAGAAGCCATGGAACAGCGAGCAGCGACCTGGTCCGGGGATCCTGGCCGCTGGGGCTCCAGGCTGTTGGCGGTGGCGCCCCAGTTTCAGAACTACCTCCGGAGGGGTGTGCACGCTGCTAGGCTGAGAGCCCCTTACGCCTGCAACGGCGGTAGCCACAGCCTCAGGGCCAGGTGTGACAGGCTACACTGACCCACCCAACATCCATACGCGACTACAGCTGGCTGGCTGGGGCCTAGCCCGTACTCCGCGACCGCATTCATGGCGCCAGTTACAACCTGCCACGCAGAAAGTCCAATCTGCCCAAGAGAAGAAGCGGTGGCGAAGCAGGAATAGCGGTGATCGACGACTGGCTTGGCGGCGCAAAGTTTGCAGGTGCCTGCACTAACATCCAACATGAGGCCCAAGACGGGAACGACGACCCAAACAAACAAACTGGATAAATATGTGGTGCTGACTGGGCCAAAGCAGTCTGGAGCTAAGGGAGGTGACGCCGCGGACCCGGGGGAACCCTCACTAACCTCAATAATGACCGCAATACAGACGCTTGGCACGAATCTTGAGACCAAAATGGACAAGATCTCAATCGCAGTTAACCTGCTGCGCACAGACCTCGGCAAAACCACAGAAAGATCCAAGGCCAACGAGACGGACATCAAGGCACTCCAGGCCTCCGAAAAATGGCTTGAGGGGCGGGTTAACGAACTCGTTCACCAACACCGCCAAATGGCTTTGAAGATCGAGGACCAGGAAGGGAGGGCCCGACGGAGCAATATAGGCGTGGTAGGTGTACCAGAGAATTCAGAGGGGCAGAGCATGGAGCTCTTTATGGAGGACTTAATCCTACATCACCTGAAGCCAAAGAGACTCTCCAAGATCTTCACCATTGAGAGGGCGCACCGGGCCCTGGTCCCTAAACCCAAGCCAGGCCTCCCACCAAGAACAATAATTGCAAAAATACTAAACTACAGGGATCCTGATGCTATCCTCCAGACTGCCAGGCAAAAGGGAAACCTGCAGTATGAGGGGGCGACTCTCCGATTCTTTCCTGATTTCACACTGCAGGTCCAAAAAGAACGACGCTCCTTCACGGGAGTAAAGGCAGCGCTCAGAGAACGGGGCATCAAATATATGATGTTATTCCCTGCGAAACCTAAGATCATTTCGGGGGGCAAGTCCCGATTCTTAACTTCACCTGCAGCGGTCCAGGAGTGGCTCGACGAGACGGCGCCGGAGGCGCGGGAAATGCAGGACCGCGCCAACTGGAGAGAGGCCAGGGCCTCCTCTCCTGGATCTGCGGCTGGGAGATCATTGGTGGACGAACAGAGCCAAAGGTCGTGGCATTCTAGATCCAATAGTCCTAGCTGGGACCCGCTCCAGGAAAATACAACGAGATGAGGACTCAGACTGCGGAACACTCCTCGTCGAACAGTAATGTATAAAGCATGCACGGGGGAATGCTCGATGTCACTGAGGTGAGCTGCGGACCCCTCCGTCCAATATTTCCGGGACTCCGCACCTGATCCTCAGGTGCACTGTAAGACTTAAGGGACCTAAAGTATTGGGGCTGATGGGAATGGCGGCTGGAGTTGGGGCCAGCCCACGTTCTCACTAACAGAGTTCCTCGGAGAGGAAGGGTTCACTCTCTCCGGGAAGGGGTTGGGTGACAGGCACTCTGCTAATTGGGGTAGTGGGTAGTTTGAAACCTACAGTGCAGGGAGCAGGGTGGGGGGGTAGTTCGGAGGGGAGGGAGGGTGATTCAGGAGGGGCGGGAAGATTGAGGGTAACGGGTCCATTGCAAGGTATGCCAATTACTTCATATGCTGTTTTGAAAGTTTGGGGAGAGTGGTGGGAGGGAGGGGAGGTTGAGGGGTTATTACAGTCACACATTTACATTGCTTACGGAGTCGGTTGCTGCACTGGTGTACAGTGAAACGCGAGCTCGAACAGTAACGGATATGGCTAATAGATGGGAAAAAAGTTTTAAGATCCTCAGTTGGAACGTGAACGGGCTGGGTGATAGACTTAAACGTACCATAGTTTTGCAATTTATTAAACGTCACCTTCCTGGTGCGATATTCTTGCAAGAGACACACCTTATGGGCAACACCTGCCAGGCCCTCAATAGATGGGGCTACACTCTGGTGGTACACTTCGGTTTTACCTCTGGCTCCAGGGGGGTGGGAATCCTGTTACGCCTCTCCCTGTCCCTCCACATTGACGACACAAAAACAGACCCACAGGGCCGCTTCGCGGTGCTGTCGGGTAGATGGGAGGGCCGCAGGCTGAATTTGATTTCCGCCTATATCCCCCCTGGCCTCCAGACTCCCTCCTACACAGACATGGGCAAACTTCTGCTTTCCCTCCCGGACGGTCATCTGATCATCGGGGGAGACTTTAACGCAGTAGTCTCAGGGACCCAGGATAGATACCCGCCCAGAGACACACCGCAGGGGCAGAAATGGCTGGCAGACTTCTTAGATATCTTTGGGCTTACCGACGTATGGCGACTAATGAACCCCACTGACAGACACTTTACGTTCTTTTCCGGCCCGCATCATTCCTCCTCCCGTCTAGACTACATACTAACGCCGTTGCAGCCAGACACTATTATACGGGAGGCTACACACCTGGCGCGCGGTATCTCTGACCATTCCCTAGTCTGGGCACACATCACAATCGGGAACAGGCGCGAGGGATGTGTCCTGCCTATCAGCGCCTGGCACCTGAAAGACGTGGAACTTAGTGAAAAACTGTCACGCTCCATTACTCGATATTTTGATCATAATGTCGGATCGGTCAGTTCTTCCATAACCCTTTGGGAAGCTTTTAACACCGTGCTCAGGGGAGAGGCCTTGTCAGCGATTTCAGGCCGCCGTAGAGACAGGGAGGCACAGATTACCTCGGTAGAATCGGACCTGAGGGTGCTAGAGGAGGTGGCGCACGGGGACCAGGAGCCGGAGGTTCGCCATCGGCTACAACTTAAGACCGCAGAGTATAGGGAATTGGTTACGCAGGCTGCCCAAACCATTGCCCGACACAAGGCGGGTAGGATATACGACCAAGGAGACAAGGCTGGCAAACTTATCGCATGGCTCGATAAGAAACAGCAGACGAACAAGATTGACCAGAACTGCAGACAGTTTCGGGGGACCAAGGTCACGGATCCCCGTGAGATCACAGCGGAAATTTGCTAGGCACTTCTGACAGGTGTACAGCAGGGGGTCAGAACGCCCGGAGGAGGACTCTGTTGCTCTTTTGACTGACATTCGTATGCCAAGCCTGTCCGAGGCTGACAGGGATGCCCTGGAGGTCTCACTTGCCACGGCCGAACTGGAGCGTGCGATAACGGACCTTCGCCCGGGTAAAGCCCTTGAACCCAACGGTCTCCCGATAGAGCTGTACAAGCTGAAACCGGACGACCTTAGTGTGCACCTCCAACAAATGTTTGAGGAGAGCAAAGAAGCAGGGATGTTGCCAAGAGACCAGCGTATAGCCACTATCGTAGCTATACCTAAGGAAGGTAAACCGAGAGAATCCTGCTCCTCTTACAGGCCCATCTCCCTGCTTAATGCAGAACCCAAAATATTAGCAAAAACACTCGCTAACAGGCTTCAATCCGTCTTTCCCACCCTGGTCCACCCGGACCAGTCAGGCTTTATGCCTCACTGGAACACGGCGCTCAATATCCGCCACTTGAATGGTGTACTGGGGAGGAGCCACACGCTGCAAGAGGATGCGATGGTGGTTTCGCTCGACGCCACCATGGCATTTGACACTCTATAATGGCCATACATGATGGCGGTGCTCCGCAAAATGGGCTTTGGCCCGAATTTTATCGATTGGGTCCGTCTTCTTTACTCGGAACCTCTGGCCCAGGTGGTGGTCAACGGCAAGGTCTCAGAGGTCTAGACAGGGCTGCCCGCTCTCCCCCCTCTTATTTGCACTCTCCCTTGAGCCACTCGCGGCGTGGATCAGACAAGACGTGTACCTCAATGGTATACGCTGGGCGGACGAATGGGAAGACAAAATCTCCCTATACGCCGACGATATCCTCCTCTACTTGACCAGACCACTAAGGTCTATAGTGGCAGCCATGGACATATTCACTAGTTTTGGGAAGAACTCGGGGTTCCAGATCAACTGGAGCAAGTCTCTTCTCTATCTCCTCCACGGCAGCCTCCCTAGGCTCCCCAGCAACTGCCCACTCGCAGTTGCAGAGGGCGGATTTACATACCTGGGAGTTTTTGTCTCCACAGACAAGGCTGTCCTGTACGACAGGAATCTATTGCCGCCCCTGAGACGGCTCCAACGTGACTCCAGCACTTGGCAGAGGCTTCCACTCTCCCTTCAAAATGATGGCCCTGCCCAGGTTTCTCTACGCCCTACAAAACTACCCTGATCTGGTACCAAACTCCTATTTTGTGGCAGTGGAGGCGGCGCAGCGTGCTCTCCTCTGGTCGGGTGCGCCCAGAATAGCGCTCCACAAACTCACGCTGGGATGGTACGATGGAGGGATAGCCCTTACTGACATCCGTAAATACTATTGGGCCGCCCACCTGTCTGCGATCAACCAGGGGGCATATAGCGATGGTAACGATCCAGGCTATGGGATGGACAAGTGGTTACTTCCCGGTGGGAAGTATGAAGTGGCACTCTACTCTAGACCGGGTAAACATCAACTGACGGGGCCGACAAAACACTCGGTACAAATTTGGCATGCGGCACAGCGTAAGCTTGGATGGTCCAATACTTTGACCATGGCCACTCCCCTGTGGGCATCCGAGAAGTTAGGCAATCTGGGACGCACAAAGGGTTTCCATAGCTGGGACCTTATAGGCATCTCGCAAGTTAAAGACTTGTGGGGTCCCAAGGGGATCAGGTCCTTTACTTACCTGCAAAAAACATACGACTTGGCACACACTGAATTTTTCAGATACATGCAAATCAGACACTCCCTCCAATCTAACATACAACCGGGAACGAAACCCCCACAGGCTTCCCCACTCAAGAACAGACTGCTTGATGGCCACATACCTGAACACGCCATCTCCCTTACATACAAAAAAACGTATAAATAATCCTCCCGACCCACTCCAGTCCCTTAAAGAGAAGTGGGTGACCGGCAGGCTTGAGATCGATGATGAAGAATGGTTGACTGCGCTTGCATCCCCAAAGGAGGTGGCGATTTCGGCCAGGCTCAGGCTTATACAACTCAAAATACTGCACAGAGTCTACATCTCCTGCACTAGATTACAGTCGATGGGAGGTGGGGGGGAGGGGCTCTGCAGGCGAGGCTGCGGTGAGACGGGCTCCTTTTTCCATATACTTTGGGACTGCCCCTTGGTCCAGAGGTACTGGAGACGTGTGGTGCACTGTATGCAAGAGGTGTGGCAGGTGGACATATGCCTGGAGGTGAAGAGATGCCTCTTGAACATTTGGGAGCCCACAGACTTGCCCGCGAAAGGGAAACTCTGGGTCACGCTGGGGCAGATGGTGGCGAAGAGGAACATCGCCCGCCTCTGGAGTGCACCCGCCCCGCCGAAACTAGCCGAATGGCAAAGAGACATGGATTGGTGCATGCTGCAGGAGAAAACTGTATATATCATGCGGGGATGCCCCCGAAAGTGGGGGGAGGTGTGGTCCTGCTGGAACGAATACAGAGGTGGCATTTGTGAGCCTCCACAGACACGCTGATCTGGGGTGGAAGATATGGTGTGACTTGTAGCTCTTCAAAGCTGAATCGATACATATTCCACATGAACACTGTCAATGTTTTGTACTGGTGCCGTAATTGACCCTAATGCACGAAATGTACTGACCGAAATGTGTTACTGTTACTCTGCAAATAAAAAGTTTTAAAAAAAACAACAACAAAAACAGCATGTAATTAGCAGTGAGGTAAAAAAGGCCCCGCACTACGGTTTGGAGGGGTTCCGGCGGTGAGCTCCACTGTGCCCCTGGGGGGGGGGCGCTCACATTTCGTTACGGCACTGGTAATTAGCATTCATAAAACGCAACCTACTTAAATAATAAAGCTAGGCTTTGCATGACAAAATAAAGAGCTCAACATTACACCTTGAGTCCAGTAAAAAAACCCAAAAAAAACAAAAAAAAATGAATGAATTACCATATGAAAGGATTGCAAATGAACTTATTTATTTGAAAAGAAGTATGATCAACGGAATACAAGTGGAGGGAGGGGAGTGCGAATATATGGCATTCTGGGAGATGCAGTGAGAGTTGTGAACAAATGAATTTGATTCATTGGATTCAAATTGGCTGTGCAGCCTGGCGGAACTGAAATGGGTTCCTTTCTTTGGGTTTAGTCACGTTACAGCGCAACGAGACGAAGCGCGAAGCAGGTGTTGCACGCTGGCAAAAAGTAAAATGTTTAAAACACGTTAAATTCAGAATTACAACAGGTGTGCATCTCAGTGTATGAATACTTTCGTCTCAACTGAGATTGCACCCACGAGAATATTGGTAGTTACCAACAGGCAAAATTGTCATTAAATCAGGACATCAGATGGTGAAAATGTACAGGAGCAGGGTTTCCTTCAGTGAAATAACTACGACGAAGAGGAAAGTATTTCACAATGAGTCATCATTTTTTTAACAAGAACAAATTACCATATGAAAGGATTGCAAATGAACTTATTTATTTGAAAGGAAGTATGATCAAACGGAATACTAGTGGACGGAGGGGAGTGCGAATATATGGCATTCTGGGGGATGCAGTGAGATCGTGTTCGGACAAATGGTGAAACTCAGTAAACCCAGTAAGAGGACTGGTTTAGAGCTTCAGGCGTCCACATGTGTTATTAATTAAGCGGGTGATTTCAGATAAAGACGGGGAGGGCTAAGAGTAAGCTTCCAGCATTAATGTTTTACTCGCACATGAAGGAAGTTCGAGGGTCTCTGTACGCCGGGACTGAGAGGATGAATTTAATTTTTCAAGATTAAAGAGCAGGCCATGGTGAGTGTACAGGAGTGAAAGCAGCTCTTAATTATGGTACAGTTTTACCGTCTTTTCGAGCACAGTAATCTGATTTAAATAATTGGGGGAACATGTGTTGGGACATATTTGCAGGACTAAGATAGGATGAAATTTGGTAGTGGTTCTTGATATGGGGTAAATTAGTGTAAAATACGTTTTAGCAAAAGAGATCGTAGTTTAAACAGATGAGTTTTGTTTCTCATTAATATACATTTTTATTAGACAAATGAAGCAAGTCAAATTATAATACATGTACTTTTATTTGTAGATGCCTCTGACGAAGGGAAATATACTTCCCGAAATGCATTGGGTGACTGAATTAAATTCATGGCATGCGAAACCCAACCCACACTCCTGTGTTTTTGTGAATTCAGATGACAAGAGCGATTTGGATAAAATGGATTGAACATATGAGATAAAATGGATGACAAGTATGGTGAAATTAAGAAGAAAATAGTTGTGAACAAATGATTTTTATTCATTGGATTCGAATAGGCTGTGCAGCCTGACGGAACTGAAATGGGTTCCTTTCTTTGGGTTTAGTCACGTTACAGCGCAACGAGACGAAGCACGAAGCAGGTGTTGCACGCTGGCAAAAATTTAAATGTTTAAAACACGTTACACTCAGGATTACAACAGGTGTGCATCTCATTCTATATATTTTTCAGTGTATGAATACTTTCGTCTCAACTGAGATTGCACCCACGAGAATATTGGTAGTTACCAACAGGTAAAATTGTGATTTAATCAGGACATCAGATGGTGAAAATGCACAGGAGCAGGGTTTCCTTCAGTGAAATAACTACGACAAAGAGGAAAGTATTTCACAATGAGTCATCATTTTTTTAACAAGAAGGAATTACCATATGAAAGGATTGCAAATGAACTGAGATCGTGTTCAGACAAATGGTGAAACTCAGTAAACCCAGTAAGGGGACTGGTTTAGATTTTCAGGCGTCCACATGTGTTATTAATTAAACGGGTGATTTCAGATAAAGACGGGAAGGGCTAAGAGTAAGCTTCCAGCATTAATGTTTTACTCGCACATGAAGGATGTTCGAGTGTTTCTGTACGCCGGGACTCAGAGGATGAATTGAATTTTTTAAGATTAAAGAGCAGGCCATGATGAGGGTACAGGAGTGAAAGCAGCTCTTAATTATGGGACAGTTTTACCGTCTTTTCGAGCACAGTAATCTTATTCAAATAATTGGTGGAACATGTGTTGGGACATATTTGCAGGACTAAGATAGGATGAAATTTAGTAGTGGTTCTTGATATGGGGTAAATGAGTGTAAAATACGTTTTAGCAAAGAAGATCGTAGTTTAAACATGATGAGTTTTGTTTCTCATTAATATACATTTTTATTAGACAAATATAGCAGGTCAAATTATAATACATGTACTTTTAGTTGTAGATGCCCATGACGAAGGGAAATATTCTTCCCGAAATGCATTGGGTGACTGAATTAAATTCATGGCATGCGAAACCTAACCCACACTCCTGTGTTTTCTTGAATTCAGATGACAAGCGCGATTTGGATAAAATGGATTGAACATATGAGATAAAATTGATGACAGGTATGGTGAAATTAAGAAGAAAATAGTTGTGAACAAATGAATTTTATTCATTGGATTCGAATGGGCTGTGCAGCCTGACGGAGCTGAAATGGGTTCCTTTCTTTGGGTTTAGTCACGTTACAGCGCAACAAGGCGAAGCGCGAAGCAGGTGTTGCACGCTGGCAAAAATTTAAATGTTTAAAACACGTTAAATTCAGGCTTACAACAGGTGTGCATCTCATTCTATATATTTTTCAGTGTATGAATACTTTCGTCTCAACTGAGATTGCACCCACGAGAATATTGGTAGTTACCAACAGGCAAAATTGTGATTAAATCAGGCAATCAGATGGTGAAAATGCACAGGAGCAGGGTTTCCTTTCGTGAAATAACTAGGACAAAGAGGAAAGTATTTCACAATGAGTCATCATTTTTTTAGCAAGAACAAATTACCATATGAAAGGATTGCAAAGGAACTTATTTATTTGAAAGGAAGTATGATCAAAGGAATACCAGTGGACGGAGAGGAGTGCGAATATATGGCATTCTGGGAGATGCAGTGAGATCTTGTTCGGACAAATGGTGAAACTCAGTAAACCCAGTAAGAGGACTGGTTTAGAGCTTCAGGCGTCCACATGTGTTATTAATTAAACGGGTGATTTCCGATAAAGACGGGGAGGGCTAAGAGTAAGCTTCCAGCATTAATGTTTTACTTGCACATGAAGGAAGTTCGAGGGTCTCTGTACGCCGGGACTGAGAGGATGAATTGATTTTTTCAAGATTAAAGAGCAGGCCATAGTGAGTGTACAGGAGTGAAAGCAGCTCTTAATTATGGGACAGTTTTACCGTCTTTTTGAGCATAGTAATCTGATTCAAATAATTGGGGGAACATGTGTTTGGACATATTTGCAGGACTAAGATAGGATGAAATTTGGTACTGGTTCTTGATATGGGATAAATGAGTGTAAAGTAAGTTTTAGCAAAGAAGATCATAGTTTAAACATGATGAGTTTTGTTTCTCATTAATATAAATATTTATTAGACAAATGAAGCAAGACAAATTATAATACATGTACTTTTATTTGTAGATGCCCCTGTCAAAGGGAAATATACTTCCCGAAATGCATTGGGTGACTGAATTAAATTCATGGCACGCGAAACCCAACCCACACTCCTATGTTTTTGTGAATTCAGATGACAAGCGCGATTTGGATAAAATGGATTGAACATATGAGATAAAATGGATGACAAGTATGGTGAAAATAAGAAGAAAATAGTTGTGAACAAATGAATTTGATTCATTGGATTCGAATTGGCTTTGCAGCCTGACGGAACTGAAATGGGTTCCTTACTTTGGGTTTAGTCATGTTACAGCGCAATGAGACGAAGCTCGAAGCAGGTGTTGTACGTTGGCAAAAATTAAAATGTTTAAAACACGATAAATTCAGGATTACAACCAGTGTGCATCTCATTCTATATATTTTTCAGTGTATGAATACTTTCGTCTCAACTGAGATTGCACCCACGAGAATATTGGTAGTTGCCAACAGGGAAAATTGTGATTACATCAGGACATCAGATGGTGAAAATGCACAGTAGCAGGGTTTCCTTCAGTGAAATACCTACGACAAAGAGGAAAGTATTTCACAATGAGTCATCATTTTTTTAACAAGAACGAATTACCATATGAAAGGATTGCAAATGAACTTATTTATTTGAACGGAAGTATGATCAACGGAATACCAGTGGACGGATGGGATTGCAAATATATGGCATTCTGGGAGATGCAGTGAGATCGTGTTCGGACAAATGGTGAAACTCAGTAAACCCAGTAAGAGGACTGGTTTAGAGCTCCAGGCGTCCACATGTGTTATTAATTAAACGGGTGATTTCAGATAAAGACGGGGACGGCTAAGAGTAAGCTTCCAGCATTAATGTTTTACTTGCACATGAAGGATGTTCGAGTGTCTCTGTACGCCGGGACTCAGAGGATGAATTGAATTTTTTAAGATTAAAGAGCAGGCCATGGTGAGTGTACAGGAGTGAAAGCAGCTGTTAATTATGGGACAGTTTTACCGTCTTTTTGAGCACTGTAATCTTATTCAAATAATTGGGGAACCATGTGTGGGGACATATTTGCTGGACTAAGATAGGATGAAATTTGGTAGTGGTTCTGGATATGGGGTAAATGAGTGTAAAATACGTTTTAGCAAAGAAGAGCGTCGTTTAAACATGATGAGTTTTGTTTCTCATTAATATACATTTTTATTAGACAAATGAAGCAAGTCAAATTATAATACATGTACTTTTATTTGTAGATGCCCCTGACAAAGGGAAATATACTTCCCGAAATGCATTGGGTGACTGAATTAAATTCATGGCATGCGAAACCCAACCCACACTCCTGTGTTTTCGTGAATTCAGATGACAAGCGCGATATGGATAAAATGGATTGAACATATGAGATAAAATGGATGACAAGTATGGTGAAATTAAGAAGAAAATAGTTGTGAACAAATGAATTTGATTAATTGGATTCGAATTGCCTGTGCAGCCTGAAGGAACTGAAATGGGTTCCTTTCTTTGGGTTTAGTCACGTTACAGCGCAACAAGACGAAGCGCGAAGCAGGTGTTGCATGCTGGCAAAAATTAAAATGTTTAAAACACGTTAAATTCAGGATTACAACAGGTGTGCATCTCATTCTATATATTTTTCAGTGTATGAATACTTTCGTCTCAACTGAGATTGCACCCACAAGAATATTGGTACTTAGCAACAGGCAAAATTGTGATTAAATCAGGCAATCAGATGGTGAAAATGCACAGGAGCAGAGTTTCCTTCCGTGAAATAACTAGGACGAAGAGGAAAGTATTTCACAATGCGTCATCATTTTTTTAGCAAGAACAAATTACCATATGAAAGGATTGCAAAGGAACTTATTTATTTGAAAGGAAGTATGATCAAAGGAATACTAGTGGGCGGAGGGGAGTGCGAATATATGGCATTCTGGGAGATGCAGTGAGATCGCGTTCGGACAAATGGTGAAACTCAGTAAACCCAGTAAGAGGACTGGTTTAGAGCTTCAGGCGTCCACATGTGTGATTAATTAAACGGGTGATTTCAGATAAAGACGGGGAGGGCTAAGAGTAAGCTTCCAGCATTAATGTTTTACTCGCACATGAAGGAAGTTCGAGGGTCTCTATACGCCGGGACTGAGAGGATGAATTGATTTTTTCAAGATTAAAGAGCAGGCCATAGTGAGTGTACAGGAGTGAAAGCAGCTCTTAATTATGGGACAGTTTTACCGTCTTCTCGAGCATAGTAATCTGATTCAAATAATTGGGGGAACATGTGTTTGGACATATTTGCAGGACTAAGATAGGATGAAATTTGGTACTGGTTCTTGATATGGGGTAAATGAGTGTAAAGTAAGTTTTAGCAAAGAAGATCATAGTTTAAACATGATGAGTTTTGTTTCTCATTAATATAAATATTTATTAGACAAATGAAGCAAGGCAAATTATAATACATGTACTTTTATTTGTAGATGCCCCTGTCAAAGGGAAATATACTTCCCGAAATGCATTGGGTGACTGAATTAAATTCATGGCATGCGAAACCCAACCCACACTCCTATGTTTTTGTGAATTCAGATGACAAGCGCGATTTGGATAAAATGGATTGAACATATGAGATAAAATGGATGACAAGTATGGTGAAATTAAGAAGAAAATAGTTGTGAACAAATGAATTTGATTCATTGGATTCGAATTGGCTGTGCAGCCTGATGGAACTGAAATGGGTTCCTTTCTTTGGGTTTAGTCACGTTACAGCGCAACAAGATGAAGCGCGAAGCAGGTGTTGCACGTTGGCAAAAATTAAAATGTTTAAAACACGATAAATTCAGGATTAAAACCAGTGTGCATCTCATTCTATATATTTTTCAGTGTATGAATACTTTTGTCTCAACTGAGATTGCACCCACGAGAATATTGGTAGTTTCCAACAGGCAAAATTGTGATCAAATCAGGACATCAGATGGTGAAAATGCACAGGAGCAGGGTTTCCTTGAGTGAAATAACTAGGACGAAGAGGAAAGTATTTCACAATGAGTCATCATTTTTTTAACAAGAACGAATTACCATATGAAAGGATTGCAAATGATCTTATTTATTTGAAAGGAAGTATGATCAACGGAATACCAGTGGACGGAGGGGAGTGCAAATATATGGCATTCAGGGAGATGCAGTGAGATCGTGTTCGGACAAATGGTGAAACTCAGTAAACCCAGTAAGAGGACTGGTTTAGAGCTTCAGGCGTCCACCTTTGTTATTAATTAAACGGGTGGTTTCAGATAAAGACGGGGAGGGCTAAGAGTAAGTTTCCAGCATTAATGTTTTACTTGCACATAAAGGAAGTTCGAGGGTCCCTGTACGCCGGGACTGAGAGGATGAATTGATTTTTTCAAGGTTAAAGAGCAGGCCATAGTGAGTGTACAGGAGTGAAAGCAGCTCTTAATTATGGGACAGTTTTACCGTCTTTTCGAGCATAGTAATCTGATTCAAATAATTGGGGGAACATCTGTTTGGACATATTTGCAGGACTAAGATAGGATGAAATTTGGTTTTGGTTCTTGATATGGGGTAAATGAGTGTAAAATACATTTTAGCAAAGAAGATCGTAGTTTAAACATGATGAGTTTTGTTTCTCATTAATATACATTTTAATTAGACAAATGAAGCAAGTCAAATTATAATACATGTACTTTTATTTGTAGATGCCCCTAACGAAGGGAAATATACTTCTCGAAATGCATCGGGTGACTGAATTAAATTCATGGCATGCGAAACCCAACCCACACTCCTGTGTTTTCGTGAATTCAGATGACGAGCGCGATTTGGATAAAATGGATTGAACATATGAGATAAAATGGATGACAAGTATGGTGAAATTAAGAAGAAAATATTTGTGAACAAATGATTTTGATTCATTGGATTCGAATTGGCTGTGCAGCCTGACGGAACTGAAATGGGTTCCTTTCTTTGGGTTTAGTCACGTTACAGCGCAACGAGACGAAGCGCGAAGCAGGTGTTGCACGCTGGCAAAAATTAAAATGTTTAAAACACGTTAAATTCAGGATTACAACAGGTGTGCATCTCATTCTATATATTTTTCAGTGTATGAATACTTTCGTCTCAACTGAGATTGCACCCACGGGAATATTGGTAGTTTCCAACAGGCAAAATTGTGATCAAATCAGGACATCATATGGTGAAAATGCAAAGGAGCAGGGTTTCCTTCAGTGAAATAACTACGACGAACAGGAAAGTATTTCATAATGAGTAATCATTTTTTTAGGAAGAACGAATTACCATATGAAAGGATTGCAAATGAACTTATTTATTTGAAAGGAAGTATGATCAACGGAATACTAGTGGACGGAGGGGAGTGCGAATATTTGGCATTCTCGGAGATGCAGTGAGATCCCGTTCGGACAAATGGTGAAACTCAGTAAACCCAGTAAGAGGACTGGTTTAAAGCTTCAGGCGTTCACATGTGTTATTAATTAAACGGGTGATTTCAGATAAAGACGGGGAGGGCTAAGAGTAAGCTTCCAGCATTAATGTTTTACTCGCACATGGAGGAAGTTCGAGGGTCTCTGTTCGCCGGGACTGAGAGGATGAATTGATTTTTTCAAGGTTAAAGAGCAGGCCATAGTGAGTGTACAGGAATGAAAGCAGCTCTTAATTATGGGACAGTTTTACCGTCTTTTCGAGCATAGTAATCTGATTCGAATAATTGGGGGAACATCTGTTTGGACATATTTGCAGGACTAAGATAGGATGAAATTTGGTTTTGGTTCTTGATATGGGGTAAAAGAGTGTAAAATACGTTTTAGCAAAGAAGATCGTAGTTTAAACATGATGAGTTTTGTTTCTCATTAATATACATTTTAATTAGACAAATGAAGCAAGTCAAATTATAATACATGTACTTTTATTTGTAGATGCCCCTAACGAAGGGAAATATACTTCTCGAAATGCATTGGGTGACTGAATTAAATTCAAGGCATGCGAAACCCAACCCACACTCCTGTGTTTTCGTGAATTCAGATGACGAGCGCGATTTGGATAAAATGGATTGAACATATGAGATAAAATGGATGACAAGTATGGTGAAATTAAGAAGAAAATATTTGTGAACAAATGATTTTGATTCATTAGATTCGAATTGGCTGTGCAGCCTGACGGAACTGAAATGGGTTCCTTTCTTTGGGTTTAGTCACGTTACAGCGCAACGAGACGAAGCGCGAAGCAGGTGTTGCACGCTGGCAAAAATTAAAATGTTTAAAACACGTTAAATTCAGGATTACAACAGGTGTGCATCTCATTCTATATATTTTTCAGTGTATGAATACTTTCGTCTCAACTGAGATTGCACCCACGAGAATATTGGTAGTTTCCAACAGGCAAAATTGTGATCAAATCAGGACATCATATGGTGAAAATGCACAGGAGCAGGGTTTCCTTCAGTGAAATAACTACGACGAAGAGGAAAGTATTTCATAATGAGTCATCATTTTTTTAGGAAGAACGAATTACCATATGAAAGGATTGCAAATGAACTTATTTATTTGAAAGGAAGTATGATCAACGGAATACCAATGGACGGAGGGGAGTGCGAATATATGGCATTCTGGGAGATGCAGAGAGATCGTGTTCAGACAAATGGTGAAACTCAGTAAACGCAGTAAGAGGACTGGTTTAGAGCTTCAGGCGTCCACATATGTTATTAATTAAACAGGTGATTTCAGATAAAGACGGGGAGGGCTAAGAGTAAGCATCCAGCATTAATGTTTTACACGCACATGAAGGAGGTTCGGGCGTCTTTGTACGCCGGGTTTCAGAGGATGAATTGAATTTTTTAAGATTAAAGAGCAGGCCATGGTGAGTGTACAGGAGTGAAAGCAGCTTTAACCCCTTCAGTTCTGATGACAAAGCCAGCTCGTCATGGGCTTTACCTGCCCTGTGCTTATGACGAGCTGGCTTTGTCACAAACAATGGGATCTCAAAGGATCCAGCACCCAGCGGGAAAACCCCTAGCAGCCAAGGTGTTAATTATGGAACAGTTTTACCGTCTTTTCGAGCACAGTAATCTTATTCAAATAATTGGGGGAACATGTGTTGGGACATATTTGCAGGCCTAAGATAGGATGAAATTTGGTAGTGGTTCTTGATATGGGGTAAATGAGTGTAAAATACGTTTTAGCAAAGAAGATCGTAGTTTAAACATGATGAGTTTTGTTTCTCATTAATATACATTTTTATTAGACAAATGAAGCAAGTCAAATTATAATACATGTACTTTTAGTTGTAGATCCCCCTGACAAAGGGAAATATACTTCCCGAAATGCATTGGGTGACTGAATTAAATTCATGGCATGCGAAACCCAACCCACACTCCTGTGTTTTCATGAATTCAGATGACAAGCGCGATTTGGATAAAATGGATTGAACATATGAGATAAAATGGATGACAAGTATGGTCAAATTAAGAAGAAAATAGTTGTGAACAAATGAATTTGATTCATTGGATTCGAATTGGATGGCAGCCTGATGGAACTGAAATGGGTTCCTTTCTTTGGGTTTAGTCACGTTACAGCTCAACAAGACAAAGCGCGAAGCAGGTGTTGCACGCTGGCAAAAATTAAAATGTTTATAACACGTTAAATTCAGGATTACAACAGGTGTGCATCTCATTCTATATATTTTTCAGTGTATGAATACTTGCGTCTCAACTGAGATTGCACCCACGAGAATATTGGTAGTTACCAACAGGCAAAAGTGTGATTAAATCAGGCAATCAGATGGTGAAAATGCACAGGAGCAGGGTTTCCTTCCTTGAAATAACTATGACGAAGAGGAAAGTATTTCACAATGAGTCATCATTTTTTTAACAAGAACAAATTACCATATGAAAGGATCGCAAAGGAACTTATTTATTTCAAAGGAAGTATGATCAAAGGAATACCAGTGGACGGAGGGGAGTGCGAATATATGGCATTCTGGGAGATGCAGTGAGATCGCGTTCGGACAAATGGTGAAACTCAGTAAACCCAGTAAGAGGACTGGTTTAGAGCTTCAGGCGTCAACATGTGTTATTAATTAAGCGGGTGATTTCAGATAAAGACGGGGAGGGCTAAGAGTAAGCTTCCAGCATTAATGTTTTACTCACACATGAAGGAAGTTCGAGGGTCTCTGTACGCCGGGACTGAGAGGATGAATTTATTTTTTCAAGATTAAAGAGCAGGCCATGGTGAGTGTACAGGAGTGAAAGCAGCTCTTAAATATGGTACAGTTTTACCGTCTTTTCGAGCATAGTAATCTGATTCAAATAATTGGGGGAACATGTGTTTGGACATATTTGCAGGACTAAGATAGGATGAAATTTGGTACTGGTTCTTGATATGGGGTAAATGAGTGTAAAGTAAGTTTTAGCAAAGAAGATCATAGTTTAAACATGATGAGTTTTGTTTCTCATTAATATACATTTTTATTAGACAAATGAAGCAAGACAAATTATAATACATGTACTTTTATTTGTAGATGCCCCTGTCACAGGGAAATATACTTCCCGAAATGCATTGCGTGACTGAATTAAATTCATGGCATGCGAAACCCAACCCACACTCCTATGTTTTTGTGAATTCAGATGACAAGCGCGATTTGGATAAAATGGATTGAACATATGAGATAAAATGGATGACAAGTATTGTGAAATTAAGAAGAAAATAGTTGTGAACAAATGAATTTGATTCATTGGATTCGAATTGGCTGTGCAGCCTGACCGAACTGAAATGGGTTCCTTTCTTTGGGTTTAGTCACGTTACAGCGCAACGAGATGAAGCGCGAAGCAGGTGTTGCACGTTGGCAAAAATTTAAATGTTTAAAACACGATAAATTCAGGATTACAACCAGTGTGCATCTCATTCTATATATTTTTCAGTGTATGAATACTTTCGTCTCAACTGAGATTGCACCCACGAGAATATTGGTAGTTACCAACAGGCAAAATTGTGATTACATCAGGACATCAGATGGTGAGAATGCACAGGAGCAGGGTTTCCTTCAGTGAAATACCTACGACGAAGAGGAAAGTATTTCACAATGAGTCATCATTTTTTTAACAAGAACGAATTACCATATGAAAGGATTGCAAATGAACTTATTTATTTGAAAGGAAGTATGATCAACGGAATACCAGTGGACGGAGGGGAGTGCAAATATATGGCATTCTGGGAGATGCAGTGAGATCGTGTTCGGACAAATGGTGAAACTCAGTAAACCCAGTAAGAGGACTCGTTTAGAGCTTCAGGCGTCCACATGTGTTATTAATTAAACGGGTGATTTCAGATAAAGACGGGGAGGGCTAAGAGTAAGCTTCCAGCATTAATGTTTTACTCGCACATGAAGGATGTTCGAGGGTCTCTGTACGCCGGGACTGAGAGGATGAATTGAATTTTTTAAGGTTAAAGAGCAGGCCATGGTGAGTGTACAGGAGTGAAAGCAGCTCTTAATTATGGGACAGTTTTACCGTCTTTTCGAGCACAGTAATCTTATTCAAATAATTGGGGGAACATGTGTTGGGACATATTTGTAGGACTAAGATAGGATGAAATTTGGTAGTGGTTCTTGATATGGAGTAAATAAGTGTAAAATACGTTTTAGCAAGAAGATCGTAGTTTAAACATGATGAGTTTTGTTTCTCATTAATATACATTTTTATTAGACAAATGAAGCAAGTCAAATTATAATACATGTACTTTTAGTTGTAGATGCCCCTGACGAAGGGAAATATACTTCCCGAAATGCATTGGGTGACTGAATTAAATTCATGCCATGCGAAACCCAACCCACACTCCAGTGTTTTCGTGAATTCAGATGACAAGCGCGATTTGGATAAAATGGATTGAACATATGAGATAAAATGGAAGATAAGTATGATGAAATTAAGAAGAAAATAGTTGTGAACAAATGAATTTGATTCATTGGATTCGAATTGGCTGTGCAGCCTGACGGAACTGAAATGGGTTCCTTTCTTTGGGTTTAGTCACGTTACAGCGCAACAAGACGAAACGCGAAGCAGGTGTTGCACGCTGGAAAAAATAAAATGTTTAAAACACGTTAAATTCAGGATTACAACAGGTGTGCATCTCATTCTATAGTTTTTTTCAGTGTATGAATACTTTCGTCTCAACTGAGATTGCACCCACGAGAATATTGGTAGTTACCAACCGGCAAAATTGTGATTAAATCAGGCAATCAGATGGTGAAAATGCACAGGAGCAGAGTTACTTCCGTGAAAAAACTAAGACGAAGAGGAAAGTATTTCACAATGAGTCATCATTTTTTTAGCAAGAACGAATTACCATATGAAAGGATTGCAAAGGAACTTATTTATTTGAAAGGAAGTATGATCAAAGGAATACCAGTGGACGGAGGGGAGTGCGAATATATGGCATTCTGGGAGATGCAGTGAGATCGCGTTCGGACAGATGGTGAAACTCAGTAAACCCAGTAAGAGGACTGGTTTAGAGCTTCAGGCGTCCACATGTGTTATTAATTAAACGGGTGATTTCAGATAAAGACGGGGAGGACTAAGAGTAAGCTTCCAGCATTAATGTTTTACTCGCACATGAAGGAAGTTCGAGGGTCTCTGTACGCCGGGACTGAGAGGATGAATTGATTTTTTCAAGATTAAAGAGCAGGCCATAGTGAGTGTACAGGAGTGAAAGCAGCTCTTAATTATGGGACAGTTTTACCGTCTTTTCGAGCATAGTAATCTGAGTCAAATAATTGGGGGAACATCTGTTTGGACATATTTGCAGGACTAAGATAGGATGAAATTTGGTACTGGTTCTTGATATGGGGTAAATGAGTGTAAAGTAAGTTTTAGCAAAGAAGATCATAGTTTAAACATGATGAGTTTTGTTTCTCATTAATATAAATTTTTATTAGACAAATGAAGCAAGACAAATTATAATACATGTACTTTTATTTGTAGAAGCCCCTGCCAAAGGGAAATATGCTTCCCGATATGCATTGGGTGACGGAATTAAATTCATGGCATGCGAAACCCAACCCACACTCCTATGTTTTTGTGAATTCAGATGACAAGCGCAATTTGGATAAAATGGATTGAACATATGAGATAAAATGGATGACAAGTATGGTGAAATTAAGTAGAAAATAGTTGTGAACAAATGAATTTGATTCATTGGATTCGAATTGGCTGTGCAGCCTGACGGAACTGAAAGGGGTTCCTTTCTTTGGTTTTAGTCACGTTACAGCGCAACGAGACAAAGCGCGAAGCAGGTGTTGCACGTTGGCAAAAATTAAAATGTTTAAAACACGATAAATTCAGGATTACAACCAGTGTGCATCTCATTCTATATATTTTTCAGTGTATGAAAACTTTCGTCTCAACTGAGATTGCACCCACGAGAATATTGGTAGTTACCAACATGCAAAATTGTGATTACTTCAGGACTTTAGAGGATGAAAATGCACAGGAGCAGGGTTTCCTTCAGTGAAATACCTACGACAAAGAGGAAAGTATTTCACAATGAGTCATCATTTTTTTAACAAGAACAAATTACCATATTAAAGGATTGCAAATGAACTTATTTATTTGAAAGGAAGTATGATCAACGGAATACCAGTGGACGGAGGGGAGTGCAAATATATGGCATTCTGGGAGATGCAGTGGGATCGTGTTCGGACAAATGGTTAAACTCAGTAAACCCAGTAAGAGGACTGGTTTAGAGCTTCAGGCGTCCACATGTGTTATTAATTAAACGGGTGATTTCAGATAAAGATGGGGAGGGCTAAGAGTAAGTTTCCAGGATTAATGTTTTACTCACACATGAAGGAGGTTCGAGCGTCTCTGTACTCCGGGACCGAGAGGATGAATTGAATTTTTTAAGATTAAAGAGCAGGCCATGGTGAGTGTACAGGAGTGAAAGCAGCGCTTAATTATGGGACAGTTTTATCGTCTTTTTGAGGACAGTAATCTGATTCAAATAATTGGGGGAATATGTGTTGGGACATATTTGCAGGACTAGGATAGGATGAAATTTGGTTTTGGTTCTTGATGTGGGGTAAATGAGTGTAAAATACCTTTTAGCAAAGAAGATCGTAGTTTAAACATGATGAGTTTTGCTTCTCATTAATATACATTTTAATTAGACAAATGAAGCAAGTCAAATTATAATACATGTACTTTTATTTGTAGATGCCCCTGACGAAGGGCAATATACTTCCCGAAATGCATTGGGTGACTGAATTAAATTCATTTGCAAAAACAACAAGTGATGGACCGAATGTGGATCAATGTCACACATTCCCCCAGTCAAAAGATCTGGGCCCGAATCCATCGTTTTTTTGCACTCCACACCACCCTGGGTTAGACAATGGCGATATGCAAATCAGCTCTGACCCTGTTGCCCCATGGGAACAGTCCAGTCTGAACTACAAAAGCCATGTCCTTCCCAGAACGGAATCAAGCATCCGAGGACCGGACCGGTTTCGAGGTAACACCTCTCATCAGCCCGGCTAGCTTGACTCCAAGTGGTGTGGAGTGCCTGGGACCCACGTCTGGGCATCCCCAGCGCACTTAGGGCGGCAATTGCAAAAACAACAAGTGATGGACCGAATGTGGATCAATGTCACACATTCCCCCAGTCAAAAGATCTGGGCCCGAATCCATCGTTTTTTTGCACTCCACACCACCCTGGGTTAGACAATGGCGATATGCAAATCAGCTCTGACCCTGTTGCCCCATGGGAACAGTCCAGTCTGAACTACAAAAGCCATGTCCTTCCCAGAACGGAATCAAGCATCCGAGGACCGGACCGGTTTCGAGGTAACACCTCTCATCAGCCCGGCTAGCTTGACTCCAAGTGGTGTGGAGTGCCTGGGACCCACGTCTGGGCATCCCCAGCGCACTTAGGGCGGCAATTGCAAAAACAACAAGTGATGGACCGAATGTGGATCAATGTCACACATTCCCCCAGTCAAAAGATCTGGGCCCGAATCCATCGTTTTTTTGCACTCCACACCACCCTGGGTTAGACAATGGCGATATGCAAATCAGCTCTGACCCTGTTGCCCCATGGGAACAGTCCAGTCTGAACTACAAAAGCCATGTCCTTCCCAGAACGGAATCAAGCATCCGAGGACCGGACCGGTTTCGAGGTAACACCTCTCATCAGCCCGGCTAGCTTGACTCCAAGTGGTGTGGAGTGCCTGGGACCCACGTCTGGGCATCCCCAGCGCACTTAGGGCGGCAATTGCAAAAACAACAAGTGATGGACCGAATGTGGATCAATGTCACACATTCCCCCAGTCAAAAGATCTGGGCCCGAATCCATCGTTTTTTTGCACTCCACACCACCCTGGGTTAGACAATGGCGATATGCAAATCAGCTCTGACCCTGTTGCCCCATGGGAACAGTCCAGTCTGAACTACAAAAGCCATGTCCTTCCCAGAACGGAATCAAGCATCCGAGGACCGGACCGGTTTCGAGGTAACACCTCTCATCAGCCCGGCTAGCTTGACTCCAAGTGGTGTGGAGTGCCTGGGACCCACGTCTGGGCATCCCCAGCGCACTTAGGGCGGCAATTGCAAAAACAACAAGTGATGGACCGAATGTGGATCAATGTCACACATTCCCCCAGTCAAAAGATCTGGGCCCGAATCCATCGTTTTTTTGCACTCCACACCACCCTGGGTTAGACAATGGCGATATGCAAATCAGCTCTGACCCTGTTGCCCCATGGGAACAGTCCAGTCTGAACTACAAAAGCCATGTCCTTCCCAGAACGGAATCAAGCATCCGAGGACCGGACCGGTTTCGAGGTAACACCTCTCATCAGCCCGGCTAGCTTGACTCCAAGTGGTGTGGAGTGCCTGGGACCCACGTCTGGGCATCCCCAGCGCACTTAGGGCGGCAATTGCAAAAACAACAAGTGATGGACCGAATGTGGATCAATGTCACACATTCCCCCAGTCAAAAGATCTGGGCCCGAATCCATCGTTTTTTTGCACTCCACACCACCCTGGGTTAGACAATGGCGATATGCAAATCAGCTCTGACCCTGTTGCCCCATGGGAACAGTCCAGTCTGAACTACAAAAGCCATGTCCTTCCCAGAACGGAATCAAGCATCCGAGGACCGGACCGGTTTCGAGGTAACACCTCTCATCAGCCCGGCTAGCTTGACTCCAAGTGGTGTGGAGTGCCTGGGACCCACGTCTGGGCATCCCCAGCGCACTTAGGGCGGCAAATGCAAAAACAACAAGTGATGGACCGAATGTGGATCAATGTCACACATTCCCCCAGTCAAAAGATCTGGGCCCGAATCCATCGTTTTTTTGCACTCCACACCACCCTGGGTTAGACAATGGCGATATGCAAATCAGCTCTGACCCTGTTGCCCCATGGGAACAGTCCAGTCTGAACTACAAAAGCCATGTCCTTCCCAGAACGGAATCAAGCATCCGAGGACCGGACCGGTTTCGAGGTAACACCTCTCATCAGCCCGGCTAGCTTGACTCCAAGTGGTGTGGAGTGCCTGGGACCCACGTCTGGGCATCCCCAGCGCACTTAGGGCGGCAATTGCAAAAACAACAAGTGATGGACCGAATGTGGATCAATGTCACACATTCCCCCAGTCAAAAGATCTGGGCCCGAATCCATCATTTTTTTGCACTCCACACCACCCTGGGTTAGACAATGGCGATATGCAAATCAGCTCTGACCCTGTTGCCCCATGGGAACAGTCCAGTCTGAACTACAAAAGCCATGTCCTTCCCAGAACGGAATCAAGCATCCGAGGACCGGACCGGTTTCGAGGTAACACCTCTCATCAGCCCGGCTAGCTTGACTCCAAGTGGTGTGGAGTGCCTGGGACCCACGTCTGGGCATCCCCAGCGCACTTAGGGCGGCAATTGCAAAAACAACAAGTGATGGACCGAATGTGGATCATTGTCACACATTCCCCCAGTCAAAAGATCTGGGCCCGAATCCATCGTTTTTTTGCACTCCACACCACCCTGGGTTAGACAATGGCGATATGCAAATCAGCTCTGACCCTGTTGCCCCATGGGAACAGTCCAGTCTGAACTACAAAAGCCATGTCCTTCCCAGAACGGAATCAAGCATCCGAGGACCGGACCGGTTTCGAGGTAACACCTCTCATCAGCCCGGCTAGCTTGACTCCAAGTGGTGTGGAGTGCCTGGGACCCACGTCTGGGCATCCCCAGCGCACTTAGGGCGGCAATTGCAAAAACAACAAGTGATGGACCGAATGTGGATCAATGTCACACATTCCCCCAGTCAAAAGATCTGGGCCCGAATCCATTGTTTTTTTGCACTCCACACCACCCTGGGTTAGACAATGGCGATATGCAAATCAGCTCTGACCCTGTTGCCCCATGGGAACAGTCCAGTCTGAACTACAAAAGCCATGTCCTTCCCAGAACGGAATCAAGCATCCGAGGACCGGACCGGTTTCGAGGTAACACCTCTCATCAGCCCGGCTAGCTTGACTCCAAGTGGTGTGGAGTGCCTGGGACCCACGTCTGGGCCTCCCCAGCGCACTTAGGGCGGCAATTGCAAAAACAACAAGTGATGGACTGGACTGTTCCCATGGGGCACAGGGTCAGAGCTGATTTGCATTTCGCCATTGTCTAACCCAGGGTGGTGTGGAGTGCAAAATAACGATGGATTTGGGCCCAGATCTTTGGACTGGGGTGAGTGTGTGACATTGATCCACATTTGGTCCATCACCTGTTGTGTTTGCATATTCCGCCCTAAGTGCGCTGGGGATGCCCAGACGTGGGTCCCAGGCACTCCACACCACTGGAGTCAAGCTAGCCGGGCTGATGAGAGGTGTTACCTCGAAACCGGTCCGGTCCTCGGATGCTTGATTCCGTTCAAGGAAGGACATGGCTTTTGTAGTTCGGACTGGACTGTTCCCATGGGGCACAGGGTCAGAGCTGATTTGCATTTCGCCATTGTCTAACCCAGGGTGGTGTGGAGTGCAAAATAACGATGGATTTGGGCCCAGATCTTTGGACTGGGGTGAGTGTGTGACATTGATCCACATTTGGTCCATCACCTGTTGTGTTTGCATATTCCGCCCTAAGTGCGCTGGGGATGCCCAGACGTGGGTCCCAGGCACTCCACACCACTGGAGTCAAGCTAGCCGGGCTGATGAGAGGTGTTACCTCGAAACCGGTCCGGTCCTCGGATGCTTGATTCCGTTCTGGGAAGGACATGGCTTTTGTAGTTCGGACTGGACTGTTCCCATGGGGCACAGGGTCAGAGCTGATTTGCATTTCGCCATTGTCTAACCCAGGGTGGTGTGGAGTGCAAAATAACGATGGATTTGGGCCCAGATCTTTGGACTGGGGTGAGTGTGTGACATTGATCCACATTTGGTCCATCACCTGTTGTGTTTGCATATTCCGCCCTAAGTGCGCTGGAGATGCCCAGACGTGGGTCCCAGGCACTCCACACCACTGGAGTCAAGCTAGCCGGGCTGATGAGAGGTGTTACCTCGAAACCGGTCCGGTCCTCGGATGCTTGATTCCGTTCTGGGAAGGACATGGCTTTTGTAGTTCGGACTGGACTGTTCCCATGGGGCACAAGGTCAGAGCTGATTTGCATTTCGCCATTGTCTAACCCAGGGTGGTGTGGAGTGCAAAATAACGATGGATTTGGGCCCAGATCTTTGGACTGGGGTGAGTGTGTGACATTGATCCACATTTGGTCCATCACCTGTTGTGTTTGCATATTCCGCCCTAAGTGCGCTGGGGATGCCCAGACGTGGGTCCCAGGCACTCCACACCACTGGAGTCAAGCTAGCCGGGCTGATGAGAGGTGTTACCTCGAAACCGGTCCGGTCCTCGGATGCTTGATTCCGTTCTGGGAAGGACATGGCTTTTGTAGTTCAGACTGGACTGTTCCCATGGGGCACAGGGTCAGAGCTGATTTGCATTTCGCCATTGTCTAACCCAGGGTGGTGTGGAGTGCAAAATAACGATGGATTTGGGCCCAGATCTTTGGACTGGGGTGAGTGTGTGACATTGATCCACATTTGGTCCATCACCTGTTGTGTTTGCATGAATTAAATTCATGGCATGCGAAACCCAACCCACACTCCTGTGTTTTCGTGAATTCAGATGACAAGCGCGATTTGGATAAAATGGATTGAACATATGAGATAAAATGGATGACAAGTATGGTGAAATTAAGAAGAAAATAGTTGTGAACAAATGATTTTGATTCATTGGATTCGAATTGGCTGTGCAGCCTGACGGAACTGAAATGGGTTCCTTTCTTTGGGTTTAGTCACGTTACAGCGCAACGAGACGAAGCGCGAAGCAGGTGTTGCACGCTGGCAAAAATTAAAATGTTTAAAACACGTTAAATTCAGGATTACAACAGGTGTGCATCTCATTCTATATATTTTTCAGTGTATGAATACTTTAGTCTCAACAGAGATTGCACCCACGAGAATATTGGTAGTTTCCAACAGGCAAAATTGTGATCAAATCAGGACATCAGATGGTGAAAATGCACAGGAGCAGGGTTTCCTTGAGTGAAATAACTACGACGAAAAGGAAAGTATTTCACAATGAGTCATCATTTTTTTAACAAGAACGAATTACCATATGAAAGGATTGCAAATGAACTTATTTATTTGAAAGGAAGTATGATCAACGGAATACCAGTGGACGGAGGGGCGTGCAAATAAATGGCATTCTGGGAGATGCAGTGAGATCGTGTTCGGACAAATGGTGAAACTCAGTAAACCCAGTAAGAGGACTGGTTTAGAGCTTCAGGCGTCCACATGTGTTATTATTTAAACAGGTGATTTCAGATAAAGACGGGGAGGGCTAAGAGTAAGTTTCCAGGATTAATGTTTTACTCGCACATGAAGGAGGTTCGAGCGTCTCTGTACGCCGGGACTGAGAGGATGAATTGAATTTTTTAAGATTAAAGAGCTGGCCATGGTGAGTGTACAGGAGTGAAAGCAGCTCTTAATTATGGAACAGTTTTACCGTCTTTTCGAGCACAGTAATCTTATTCAAATAAATGGGGGAACATGTGTTGGGACATATTTGCAGGACTAAGATAGGATGAAATTTGGTAGTGGTTCTTGATATGGGGTAAATGAGTGTAAAATACGTTTTAGCAAAGAAGATCGTAGTTTAAACATGATGAGTTTTGTTTCTCATTAATATACATTTTTATTAGACAAATTAAGCAAGTCAATTTATAATACATGTACTTTTCTTTGTAGATGCCCCTGACGAAGGGAAATATACTTCCCGAAATAAATTGGGTGACTGAATTGAATTCATGGCATGCGAAACCCAACCCACACTCCTGTGTTTTCGTGAATTTAGATGACAAGCACGATTTGCATAAAATGGATTGAACATATGAGATAAAATGGATGACAAGTACGGTGAAATTAAGAAGAAAATAGTTATGAACAAATGATTTTGATTCATTGGATTCAAATTGGCTGTGCAGCCTGACGGAACTGAAATGGGTTCATTTCTTTGGGTTTAGTCACGTTACAGCGCAACGAGACGAAGCGCGAAGCAGGTGTTGCACGCTGGCAAAAATTAAAATGTTTAAAACACGTTAAATTCAGGATTACAACAGGTGTGCATCTCATTCTATATATTTTTCAGTGTATGAATAGTTTCGTCTCAACTGAGATTGCACCCACGATAACATTGGTAGTTTCCAACAGGCAAAATTGTGATCAAACCAGGACATCAGATGGTGAAAATGCACAGGAGCAGGGTTTCCTTCAGTGAAATAACTACGACGAAGAGGAAAGTATTTCATAATGAGTCATCATGTTTTTTAACAAGAACGAATTACCAAATGAAAGGATTGCAAATGAACTTATTTATTTGAAAGGGAGTATGATCAACCGAGTACCAGTGGACGGGGGGGAATGCGAATATATGGCATTCTGGGAGATGCAGTGAGATTGTGTTCAGACAAATGGTGAAACTCAATAAACCCAGTAAGAGGACTGGTTTAGAGCTTCAGGCGTCCACATATGTTATTAATTAAACGGGTGATTTCAGCTAAAGACAGGGAGGGCTAAGAGTAAGCTTCCAGCATTAATGTTTTACACGCACATGAAGGAGGTTCGGGCGTCTCTGTACGCCGGGACTCAGAGGATGAATTGAATTTTTTAAGAATAAAGAGCAGGCCATGGTGAGTGTACAGGAGTGAAAGCAACTCTTAATTATGGGACAGTTTTACCGTCTTTTCGAGGACAGTAATCTGATTCAAATAATTGGGGGAACATATGTTGGGACATATTTGCAGGACTAAGATAGGATGAAATTTGGTTTTGGTTCTTGATATGGGGTAAATGAGTGTTAAATACGTTTTAGCAAAGAAGATCGTAGTTTAAACATGATGAGTTTTGTTTCTCATTAATATACATTTTTATTAGACAAATGAAGCAAGTCAAATTATAATACATGTACTTTTATTTGTAGACGCCCCTGACGAAGGGAAATATACTTCCCGAAATGCATTGGGTGACTGAATTAAATTCATGGTATGCGAAACCCAACCCACACTCCTGTGTTTTCGTGAATTCAGATGACAAGCACGATTTGGATAAAATGGATTGAACATAAGAGATAAAATGGATGACAAGTATGGTGAAATTAAGAAGAAAATAGTTGTGAACAAATGATTTTGATTCATTGGATTCGAATTGGCTGTGCAGCCTGACGGAACTGAAATGGGTTCATTTCTTTGGGTTTAGTCACGTTACAGCGCAACGAGACGAAGCGCGAAGCAGGTGTTGCACGCTGGCAAAAATTAAAATGTTTAAAACACGTTAAATTCAGGATTACAACAGGTTTGCATCTCATTCTATAAATTTTTCAGTGTATGAATACTTTCGTCTCAACTGAGATTGCACCCACGAGAATATTGGTAGTTTCCAACAGGCAAAATTGTGATCAAACCAGGACATCAGATGGTGAAAAGGCACAGGAGCAGGGTTTCCTTCAGTGAAATAACCACAACGAAGAGGAAAGTATTTCATAATGATTCATCATTTTTTTAACAAGAACGAATTACCATATGAAAGGATTGCAAATGAACTTGGTGAAACTCAGTAAACCCAGTAAGAGGACTGGTTTAGAGCTTCAGGCGTCCACATATGTTATTAATTAAACAGGTGATTTCAGATAAGGACGGGGAGGGCTAAGAGTAAGCTTCCAGCATTAATGTTTTACACGCACATGAAGGAGGCTCGGGCGTCTCTGTACGCCGGGACTCAGAGGATGAATTGAATTTTTTAAGATTAAAGAGCAGGCCATGGTGAGAGTACAGGAGTGAAAGCAGCTCTTAATTATGGGACAGTTTTACCGTCTTTTCGAGCACAGTAATCTTATTCAAATAATTGGGGGAACATGTGTTGGGACATATTTGTAGGACTAAGATAGGATGAAATTTGGTAGTGGTTCTTGATATGGGGTAAATGAGTGTGAAATACGTTTTAGCAAAGAAGATCGTAGTTTAAACATGATGAGTTTTGTTTCTCAATAATATACATTTTTATTAGACAAATGAAGCAAGACAAATTCAGTTTCAGTTTTTAACGTCTTTATTTCGAAGTTTTCCTTCATAAAAGACAAGCATATAAAATACATACACAAAACCCACGACTAATATATACAAATTTATACAAACAGTTAGAATTTTCAAGAATCTTGTTTAAAAAACAATTAAATGACATAGAAAGACGTTTATGTCTGTGTTAATACAGATAAAAAGAGTCAATTCAGGAATGCTACCCAGAAAAAATATGTTAACATGTTTGTCACTCAGCTATTGGCTCTTAATGCAAGTTAAAAGAATCATATGCCCAACCTATAGGAGCCTTTTCCTCATTTAGGAACATACTACATAAAACCCACATTGCTGACTGGATTAAAATGTAAACTTCACCCTTATAAAACTACTCAAACATTACAGTATTTATAAAATAAATCAAATCTATGGAGGGCTGGTAAGCTAATACCACCCCTATCTAGCAAATCTGCTGTAGATCTTGGAAGGGGGAAGTGTGGGGTACACGGATAAAAATCATACAAATCCCAAATGGAGATGGGGCCGTCACCTTCGTGGGGCTGGGAGGATCGTAGATAGGGGACGATGTTCCTATTCCTAAATTTAACAAGGATTAGGTCCCCGGGAATGTCCTTAGGTAGTGACCCTAACCAGCCCACCCTTCTGACACTCAGGATACCTCCATCCTTGTTGGGTGGCAGGGGTCTATTTTTAGCTAACCAGAAGGTGACCTTGTGTAATAGGTCCTGATAACTCTCGGGTTTCCTACATGAGGGAGCTGGTACTCCTGAGAGAACTAGCACAAAGGGGGCGGCTTCCGGAGGTAGGTCTATACGTGCTGCTCTGTTTGGCTCTGCTCTAGCAGCGGAGTAGTTTGTTAATAAGGGATTAGGGGCAATTTTAGTGACCAGTGGTGATTGACTCTTAGGAGGCTGTTTTGTAATCGGGACATTTTTTCTTATGTTATACAAAGGTTTGTGGGCAGTTCTAGTATCGGTTGGAGGTAGCATGCTGGGCAGTTGTCTTTCAGAGGAAACAGTTTTTGTAGTGTCCGTCAACATAGGACCTTCAGGTACAGTTGGTGGAATGGAACAATTAGGTGTTGCCATCTTTGTAACGGGTGAGGAGTTAGCTTTAATAGCAATCTCTATACTTGTCAGCCTATCCCCTAAAGAGGTAATTCGTTCTAGCAGGGGTGCTATTACAGAATTAAACAACTGTTCGAGCTGAGGCAGTAATTGCAGTTGAGGCAAAGATACTTTATCATCCAAGCGTTCAGCGACCCCCCTGGATGTGATGGAGTTTATGGCAGGCGTTGGGGGATCGATACAGAGTTTTTGTATTTTAGGTTGGAGTTCGTAATCATTTGCCCCGTCATGTTTCCTTTTCACACTTTGGCCCGGCAACAGCGCAGTGGCCTGGATGTTATCCTCATTGGGTGGTAGGGAAGGTTCACAAGTTCTGTCAGAGGGAGTGTTAGTAATAAGGCCTTTTACGGGGGAGGGGGATGTTATTGGAATGAACTTAGTCCCGCACAGAGCATTTAGTTCCTCCCAGTAGGACAAATTTGGCAAACTAACGGGGGTATGAGACGGGGATAATTGGCGACGGTCATCAATATCTATTTCACAGATAGTGGTAGGTGATGCATAGCTCTGAAGAAGATTTTCCATTCTCTGGCAGTAATATGGGAATTTAGTATGCCCCCTTGTGTGTCACTAATAATAAAGTATATTCAAAATAGTGTCTATGTTGTGGAAGCCAAAAATGTCCGTGAATAGTCTTGTAAATGGTATATATAACTATACCTTCTATTGCTGTGGAGCCAGGAAACATGGCCCGTCCCGTCCTCCTCGTGCCTCTGAGGGCCACAGAGGGCCCGCCCTTTGCCCGGGCTTCGCCCCGGGCGCTGTCCCGCGCGCGTTCCCGCGACGCGGGGGCTGTGGTCCTTATGTTGCGCCTCCTGGCTAGATGCTCCCGTGACCGGCGAGAAGCGCCGCTGGGGCGTCTGGGGATTGTAGTTCTGACCCCTCGCGCTCCGGCCGCTGGTGTGCTTGCGGCGGCGAGGGGGAACTGGCAAGAGGAGTCGGTCCCCGGCGTAGGTGAGCACTATTTACCCCTGGTGCTGCTCACGGTCCCCCCGCTCCCCCGGGGCTGTGGTCCTTATGTTGCGCCTCCTGGCGCGATGCTCCCGTGACCGGCGAGAAGCGCCGCTGGGGCGTCTGGGGATTGTAGTTCTGACCCCTCGCGCTCCGGCCGCTGGTGTGCTTGCGGCGGCGAGGGGGAACTGGCAAGAGGAGTCGGTCCCCGGCGTAGGTGAGCACTATTTACCCCTGGTGCTGCTCACGGTCCCCCCGCTCCCCCGGGGCTGTGGTCCTTATGTTGCGCCTCCTGGCGCGATGCTCCCGTGACCGGCGAGAAGCGCCGCTGGGGCGTCTGGGGATTGTAGTTCTGACCCCTCGCGCTCCGGCCGCTGGTGTGCTTGCGGCGGCGAGGGGGAACTGGCAAGAGGAGTCGGTCCCCGGCGTAGGTGAGCACTATTTACCCCTGGTGCTGCTCACGGTCCCCCCGCTCCCCCGGGGCTGTGGTCCTTATGTTGCGCCTCCTGGCGCGATGCTCCCGTGACCGGCGAGAAGCGCCGCTGGGGCGTCTGGGGATTGTAGTTCTGACCCCTCGCGCTCCGGCCGCTGGTGTGCTTGCGGCGGCGAGGGGGAACTGGCAAGAGGAGTCGGTCCCCGGCGTAGGTGAGCACTATTTACCCCTGGTGCTGCTCACGGTCCCCCCGCTCCCCCGGGGCTGTGGTCCTTATGTTGCGCCTCCTGGCGCGATGCTCCCGTGACCAGCGAGAAGCGCCGCTGGGGCGTCTGGGGATTGTAGTTCTGACCCCTCGCGCTCCGGCCGCTGGTGTGCTTGCGGCGGCGAGGGGGAACTGGCAAGAGGAGTCGGTCCCCGGCGTAGGTGAGCACTATTTACCCCTGGTGCTGCTCACGGTCCCCCCGCTCCCCCGGGGCTGTGGTCCTTATGTTGCGCCTCCTGGCGCGATGCTCCCGTGACCGGCGAGAAGCGCCGCTGGGGCGTCTGGGGATTGTAGTTCTGACCCCTCGCGCTCCGGCCGCTGGTGTGCTTGCGGCGGCGAGGGGGAACTGGCAAGAGGAGTCGGTCCCCGGCGTAGGTGAGCACTATTTACCCCTGGTGCTGCTCACGGTCCCCCCGCTCCTCCGGGGCTGTGGTCCTTATGTTGCGCCTCCTGGCGCGATGCTCCCGTGACCGGCGAGAAGCGCCGCTGGGGCGTCTGGGGATTGTAGTTCTGACCCCTCGCGCTCCGGCCGCTGGTGTGCTTGCGGCGGCGAGGGGGAACTGGCAAGAGGAGTCGGTCCCCGGCGTAGGTGAGCACTATTTACCCCTGGTGCTGCTCACGGTCCCCCCGCTCCCCCGGGGCTGTGGTCCTTATGTTGCGCCTCCTGGCGCGATGCTCCCGTGACCGGCGAGAAGCGCCGCTGGGGCGTCTGGGGATTGTAGTTCTGACCCCTCGCGCTCCGGCCGCTGGTGTGCTTGCGGCGGCGAGGGGGAACTGGCAAGAGGAGTCAGTCCCCGGCGTAGGTGAGCACTATTTACCCCTGGTGCTGCTCACGGTCCCCCCGCTCCCCCGGGGCTGTGGTCCTTATGTTGCGCCTCCTGGCGCGATGCTCCCGTGACCGGCGAGAAGCGCCGCTGGGGCGTCTGGGGATTGTAGTTCTGACCCCTCGCGCTCCGGCCGCTGGTGTGCTTGCGGCGGCGAGGGGGAACTGGCAAGAGGAGTCGGTCCCCGGCGTAGGTGAGCACTATTTACCCCTGGTGCTGCTCACGGTCCCCCCGCTCCCCCGGGGCTGTGGTCCTTATGTTGCGCCTCCTGGCGCGATGCTCCCGTGACCGGCGAGAAGCGCCGCTGGGGCGTCTGGGGATTGTAGTTCTGACCCCTCGCGCTCCGGCCGCTGGTGTGCTTGCGGCGGCGAGGGGGAACTGGCAAGAGGAGTCGGTCCCCGGCGTAGGTGAGCACTATTTACCCCTGGTGCTGCTCACGGTCCCCCCGCTCCCCCGGGGCTGTGGTCCTTATGTTGCGCCTCCTGGCGCGATGCTCCCGTGACCGGCGAGAAGCGCCGCTGGGGCGTCTGGGGATTGTAGTTCTGACCCCTCGCGCTCCGGCCGCTGGTGTGCTTGCGGCGGCGAGGGGGAACTGGCAAGAGGAGTCGGTCCCCGGCGTAGGTGAGCACTATTTACCCCTGGTGCTGCTCACGGTCCCAAGACAAATTATAATACATGTCCTTTTATTTGTGGATGCCCCTGTCGAAGGGAAACTTACTTCCTGAAATGCATTGGGTGACTGAATTAAATTCATGGCATGCGAAACCCAACCCATATGGCCGGGATGCCCGTCACCCCCTCCCAACACAATCCCCAAAGGATGGGAAGTCGGACGCAGTCTTGAACTTTTGGAAGGCGGGAGGGAGTCACCCTCCCGGCCGTATTTATTAAAATATGAAACAAAATTTAAAACATTAAATAAAAGTTTCATAATCATGTACAATTTTACAATTATTACATTTCGATGAAAACATGTTCTTTGGCTAACCTTAACAGATCTCTAATACAAAGGTTTCCTAGCCGAGTCTAACATCCTGCAAATGCATACATTCTAACTTAAAATTGTACATCCTAGCATTAAGGGCCAACGGCAAGGTCTTAACCGGTGTCAGATCCCTACTACCAAAAACTCTCGCCCTCACGGTGTGAGTGGCGCATGTGCAGAGGACTGTACCCTCATTGCCAACTGTAATTTCCCTTGTCTTGGTGGGGGCCCCCCTTTCCACTCGACGCCATCTTAAAGGTCGTCCGAGTTCCCGTGTGAGGTATCTGTAGGAAGGACAGCGTGGACTCCCCCCCATCCCCACACTCTCTATCCGCCGTCGCGGATATCCGGCCCCCGGGAAATTAGTAGGAGGGGCATATAGCCGCCTCCTCCCCTGGAAGGGGCCTATGGCCGTCTCCCCTTAGGCGACCCATCCTTAGTGGGTGCCGCCTCCCCGTGGGAGGGGCCAATGGCCGCCTCCCCCCGGGTGCTCCCATCCATAGTGGGTGGCGCCCCCTCTAGGGACCTTGAAATTACTGCTCACCGATCATGACCATACCGCCACAGGCCGGATAGTTGACCGGCTATCCGGCCCCCCCAAACTCCTCCTAAAGGTCATGCTTCCTCAAACCCCTTAGCCATGCTATGAAGTCTCCTATGAGTAAAACATTTCCCTCCCGGGACAGGTGAACCCCATCATTCAGATACATGTGATCACCCCGAATACACCCATGAGGAATGCAATGCAACTGCGCAGAGCGAAACAATCTACCAATTTTATTGTTTACCTTCTTCACCGAATGGTTCAGTGCTGACACCGAAAGGCCCCCCCGCCATACTTTCCTGGGAATCATGTGGGACCAGGCAATCGTGCACCCCGGGATTCTTTTTGCCAACCAGCTAACAGCAGACAAAACTTGCTCAAACAACACTCGTCTACCCAGTGTCACCAAGTCATTGCCCCCCAGGTGTACTATGACTACAGATGGCGGTGACCTTTGCCGCCCTAAGAGACTCTCAACAAAGGACTCGAATTGGTCAAAACAGAGCCCGCCCTTCCCATGGAAGGTCACTCTGTACCCGTATTCCCCAGCTGCGCGAGTCGCGTCACCTGCTTTGAATACGACCCCGCGCGCCTCACGTATGAGTGGCCCACGACCCACAACACTCTCTCTTTAGACGATGATCCATGACTGCTGGTCTCCTGGTACTGGGTCGACTGCAAATTCCGCCCCGCGTGACAGGCGCGCGAAACTGTAATTCAAACAAAAGACAAGAAGCGTGAGTGCATGTCAATTGGCTTACAACATGTGCAATCGCACATACCTTCTGAAGCAATTCGAGGACCATCGTCCCAACTGTTTCACTTCATCCGCACTCTGACCCCTGGCTGTAGCTTCAGTAGCAGCCCCTATCCTAAAGGAGTGGGTCCCAAAATCGCTCGGGTCCATGCCTGCGGCAGCGATTGTCAGTGCTAGCACCCTCTGGAACTGAAACCTCGTCAGAGGGGTGCCATCCTTGTGCCTCAGCAAACTCCCCCCCCCATGTAGCAGCCCTCAGTGCCAAGTATTCCTCTATACGCATTATCGGGCACGTGGGGGACCCCCGCTTGCGCTGCACCATAACACTATTTCCCGTAGCCCCATGGTCGGTCTTGGACCTGGCTATCGTGACTACCATCGAATCACCCCTAATTAGGACGTGATCCCTGCACAAGCCTCCCTCAACGTCTTTCTTATTCCTTGAGACCAGTTCGCTCACCCACATAGCCCCATGGAATGCTAATGCGAAAGCTGCCCGGAACAGAACTGCTTCGAAGTGGGAGGAGCATGTCTCGACTAGTTTCGCCATGAGTAGGGCCAACCTTTCTAAGTCAATTGGGCGCCTCTCATCTTGCTTGCGACCCTCAAGGCGCTGCCAGCTGCGAAGGGCTTTTTTCGCCAAAAAGGAACTTGTTGGGTCTTTTATGCCATGCACCTGCGCCATAAATGAAATGGCCGCCCTGTGCCTATTGGCCGTTGCCGTGGATCGGCCTTCTCGGTGTAGAGCTACCAAGAACCCCAGGAAGGATTCCTCCTGACCCCAGTTCTGACTCCCTGTCGGGCCCAAAAATGTGCAATAGGAACGAAACGCTCCTTCGTATGCTTTCCTCGTCCTGGGGGCTAAGCTTGCTGCCACGAGGTCTTGTAATCCGGGGCACCGATTAGCCAAAGTGCTTCGGGGAATGGTGCCGCCACTAGGTCCGCTGTAGGTAGATAACCCCTGAACGCCTGCATATGTGAACGAGAGAGTGCATCAGCTGCATGATTCAGTACGCCTGGCACATGTTTCGCCCTAAACTGTACATTCAGTCTCATGCAAAGCAGCACAATTTCCTTCAACAATCTCAAGATCCATTTGCAGCGTGCTGCCTGTTGGTTAATGCACTCGACCACAGTCATATTATCAGACCAAAATACCACTGCGCGGTCCCTGAAGTTGTCCGGCCATGCCATCAGAGCAACCCAAATGGGGAATAACTCCAAGAACCCAATGTTACCTGTGAGGCTGCTGGAGTGCCACCAGGCTGGCCATGTTTGCGCCGACCATCGATTACCTAAGATGGCGCCAAATCCCACGCTCCCCGCCGAGTCAGTCCACAGACCTAGTTCATCTGACGACACGACTCGACCGTTGAAGTCTGCCAGAAATGCCAACCAAATGCGCATATCCTGGCGAACCTCTGCCGACAGTCTCGTAAGGTGGTGCCCCTCTTTGAGACCGACCATAGCTTGTGCAATAGAGCGTGAGAAAGGGCGGGCCATAGGTATTACCCTCAAAGCAAAGTTAAGCTGACCCACTGTTTGCTGTAACTGGTGCAGGGTCACTTTCTCTTTACCCAGGCATTGCATCAAGGAAGCCCTAAACTTGGCCACCTTTTCCATCGGTAAACGGAAACATCCCGCCACAGAATCGAGCTCAATTCCCAGAAACTCCAGTGAAGTAGATGGTCCAGCCGTCTTACCTGGTGCCAGTGGGACTCCAAACTCCCTCATGAGGATGCAGAAGTCGTGCAGCGCCTGCGCACATTTCGTATCGCCGGCTGCCCCCAAAAACAGGAAGTCATCGAGATAGTGCATAACATGTCTATGCCCTGTGGCCTCGGTGAATGCCCACTCTAAAAAACAACTGAATGTTTCAAAATAGGCACAAGAAATGGAACAACCCATAGGCATGCATTTATCCATGTAATAACTTCCTTGAAATGCAAAACCTTGCAAGCGCTGATCCTGTGGGTGTACCGGGAGCAACCGGAATGCCGATTCGATATCTGATTTCGCCATCAGTGCCCCGGGGCCCAGGCGATTCAACATGACCACGGCCTCATCGAACGATGCGTACCGTACTGAACAGACTTCTGGGTCAATGGCCTCGTTCACCGAGGAACCCCTTGGAGCAGACAGGTTATGGATAAGCCTAAACTCTCCCGGGCCTTTCTTCGGGACCACCCCTAACGGGGAACAGATGAAATCCGCCACCGGTGGGCGATGAAAAGGCCCTGCCACTCGCCCCAAGCTGACTTCTTTTGCAATTTTTCTCTCTACCACACTTGGATTATGTTGCGCCGATAACTGGTTTTTACAAAAGGAGTCCCCTCGAAAATCCCCCGCCGGGATGCGGAAGCCGTGCAAGAATCCCTTCCTCAGCACCCCAGCGGAGACATAATCAGGGTATATGTTTAACCAAGGAGTCATAGCCATGAGATCAACGGGTGTAGGCAATTGGTCACAACGATCTACCTTACTCCTGTTTGGATCCTCCCTTTCCTCCTGCCCCGTTATTTTTCGATCTGCATGAACTCTCCAGGTGTGAGGAATTCCCACAGCCCGCACACACATGCTTGAACCTACATGTTCCCTGCGGTCTGTTACAGTTGCCTCGATTGAAGCCCCAACAGACCCCCCGCTTTCCACCATTACCGCCGGTTTTCGGCTGGTGATCGCCACCGGCGCCTGTTCGAAAGGGCACCGCGGGCTTTTGACGGGAAACCCCTGACCCACTCCCGCCCGGCGAGGATGTACCTGCCGCCCCCGGTAGGAGCTGTTTATGCCATGAGACCGAGTCGAGGCAGTCCCATGTCAGAGAGGCATCATATTCTTTTGCTTTCCGGAATTTCATGTCGTAACCTTTCCATTCGTCTCCCTCATACATTGCATAAAAATCCATAATACGAGTTTGATAGCAAGACAGTTCAGTTAATACTTCGGGTTTACGTTCCCCCATAACTGCAGTAAAGATAGCAAAGGCCTTCGCCCAATTCGTTATCGTTTCATCCACCCTGAACTCTGCCATCTTGGCGCGCCACACGCTCGGGTGCCACAAATCTTTCTGGGTTTTGGCATATTCCATCTCGCGATGGTCAGTTAATAACGAAAACATATTGACATACTTGTTCTCCCATATCAACTCTTTTGTGGCCACAGGGATGTGCTGTGCCACCCTCTCCCGCCTTGAGGGTAATGAGCCCTCCCCCGCCATTGGCAAAGCGAGCTTACCCGGTTCAGTCGTTGTTCCCGCCGTTTTTCCGAGACCAACTGCCGATCCTACCGGTGTCACCTGTGGGGAAACAAGAGGAAGATTCGCCTTCACGGCATCTCGCGACTGCCGCAACTGCTCTATTAGTAACTTGGCCTCTTCGGCCGTGTCTCCGGGTGCCTTGGCACCCCCTGCTTTCTTATTGAGCCACGCAGCCAACTGGGTGGCCAATTCAGGAGGCATATCCTCATCGTCAGCGGGGGTAATCACAACCGGGATCGGTTAACCCGCGTCTGGGATTGGTACCGGGCCGTCAGCTGGTGTGACCGGGGTGGCCGGGGGCACCGCAGGGATCGGGACCTCCCCTGAAAAAGTCCTTCTTTTGACCCGCTTCCTCCCACCCTCGGGGACGATTCCCGGCAAGGCCGGGCCTATTACCTTCTTAGGGTTACCAGGATTGCTCAGCGCAGCCAGCTGCTTTTTGACGTCCGCGAGGCCTCGACCGATCGACAGGACTTGTCCGAGTTTCCGCTCCATGCCAGCCATTCGGTTCATCAGCAGGCGTAGCACCTTATCCGTCTCGGAACCCTTTCCTGCTTTCTTGCCAGCCATGGTTTCGATTATCGGCTCCTTAGATGAGCAACGAGGTCCGGACCTTCGCCTTCGAGTAACTGAAAGAAAAACAACAAGATTACAAGTTCTCAAAATTGCTGCTTGTTCCGTCGAGGGCTCACGAGCAACGAGTGGGTGCAGCCTTCAGAGCACAGGAACAAGAGGACGCTTCTTCGGATTCCCGCTCTATTTATTCTTCTGTGGGAGGGCGTGTACCCTCCTCCGGTACGCCTACTGGGCGTGGCCATCGGTGTAGGTGTCTAGGACAACCCCTCTTGGGCGGGAAAAGGCGCGCCCCGGCTATGCCGCTTCGGGCATACCAGCCGAGACACGCCCCCCGCCCAAAATGGTTTCCCGGGAGGATCGGGGCACCCAACCATACGTTTGGGGGGACCGAGTGGTCGCCCCTTTCCACACTCCTATGTTTTTGTGAATTCAGATGACAAGCGCGATTTGGATACAATGGATTGAACATATGAGATAAAATGGATGGCAAGTATGGTGAAATTAAGAAGAAAATAGTTGTGAACAAATTAATTTGATTCATTGGATTCGACTTGCCTGTGCAGCCTGACGGAACTGAAATGGGTTCCTTTCTTTGGGTTTAGTCACGTTACAGCGCAACGAGATGAAGCGCGAAGCAGGTGTTGTACGCCGGCAAAAATTAAAATGTTTAAAACACGTTAAATTTAGGATTACAACCGGTGTGCATCTCATTCTATATATTTTTCAGTGTATGAATACTTTCGTCTCAACTGAGATTGCAACCACGAGAATATTGGTAGTCACCAACAGGCAAAATTGTGAATAAATCAGGACATCAGATGGTGAAAATGCACAGGAGCAGGGTTTCCTTCAGTGAAATAACTACGAAGAAGAGGAAAGTATTTCACAATGAGTCATCATTTTTTTAACAAGAACGAATTACCATATGAAAGGATTGCAAATGAACTTATTTCTTTGAAAGGAAGTATGATCAACGGAATACCAGTGGACGGAGGGGAGTACAAATATATGGCATTCTGGAAGATGCAGTGAGATAGAGTTCGGACAAATGGTGAAACTCAGTAAACCCAGTAAGAGGACTGGTTTAGATTTTCAGGCGTCCACATGTGTTATTAATTAAACGACGGGGAGGGCTAAGAGTAAGCTTCCAGCATTAATGTTTTATTCGCACATGAAGGAGGCTCGAGCGTCTCTGTACGCCGGGACTGAGAGGATGAATCGAATTATTTAAGATTAAAGAGCAGGCCATGGTGAATGTACAGGAGTGAAAGCAGCTCTTAAGTATGGGACAGTTTTACCGTCTTTTTGAGCACAGTAATCTGATTCAAATAATTGGGGGAACATGTGTTGGGACATATTTGCAGAACTAAGATAGGATGAAATTTGGTAGTGGTTCTTGATATGGGGTAAATTAGTGTAAAATACGTTTTAGCAAAAAAGATCATAGTTTAAACATGATGTGTTTTGTTTCTCATTAATATACATTTTTATTAGACAAGTGAAGTGTGGTAAATAAATTAATTACCCTGTCGGAATTTCTATACATTAACAAGGATCATGCATATAATGAGAGGCAGAGTCCGTGGTGTCCGATTCAGAAGGGCTTTATTCAGTAACTCGAGTTAAGGGAGAATCGGGTTCCATCACCACTAGGGATCAGGAAGGATCGTCATCTGAACTTTATTCACAGAGTTCATTGTTTATAGTTAATACATACATTAACTTACATAGAGAAGGCAGAGCGCTCCAGGCGGAGCAAGTGAAAGAGAGAGATAAGAGCACATGGGCGTGAAAAAGGGCATGTAAGAAGGCGTACACGTGGGTGTTCACTTAATGAGTCATAGGTGTGTCATAGGTGGGTGGATACATGGAGGGGGTCTGCATGGTCAGCAGGAACCTTTACCCTACTTGTGTGCGCAAACTTGGTCATGACGTAGATTTGACGTGTAACTGGGGGAAGCTGGGGGGGAGCTGACTTTCGTGCTAGTAGAGGAGTCTTGAATGTCAGGACGACCTGCACTTCTGGTATTATCTGATATCTTGAATTTGGAGGATGCATTATCTGACTATCATCTGACTTAAAGGTCGCTCGAGTAAAGGCTGCTCATCACTAAATGCTAGTGTGTGCATATATTTCTTTGTGCATTGCGTGGGGCCATGGGCCTTCTATGGATGCGGGTTCTGTAAATCACTTGAATGGAGACAGAAAGGCTAGGCTCTATCCTCTGCAGGCGGAATATGTTTACCCTTTTCATTAAGCAGGAATGTGTTTCTGTAGAGCAGAGCAGATAACTGTAAGCAAAATACTGTCTTAGCAGGCGGAGCTGGGCACCTCTCGGCTGAGCAGGAAGTAAGTGAGAGGTCAGGGATACATAACTAAACTGCAGCTTTCAGAGTGTCAGGAGGCATGGAGCCTGAATTCGGGTCCTGGCTCGGCTGAGCCACAAAACGTGTTTATTTCGACTTTTAAACGTGCACCATGTAAATACATTGGCAACATAGGCCTCAGTGCAGAATTAACGTTTCTTTCGTGGAGGGCCTGGTAACTAACATGCTAACATTGAACGGAAATGCAGAGGCATTATTATTACAGGCATGAGAAGGGAATTACATGGTGACATGGACATACATAGGGTATCTGTACATACATAGGGTGCATGTAGGGGACACACTGGCCACGTAAAATTTCTATTTCCTCATTCCCTCCTTGTCCCCTACTGTGCCCTTCAGGACACATCTATATTCATGATACCGTATATCTGGTCATACAGCATCATTTGCTCGTCTTTCTTCTTTTGAATACGTGGACGGGGGATACAGGTAGTGGCACACAAGCCGCAAATTGCTGGGCCACATTGCAGACAGAGACAGCAACTAAATACAACAAGCAGTATTATTCCTAGGAACGACAGTACTTTCCATCCCCATGCTGATATTACACTCCAGAGCCAACCGGACAGAGTCCATGTGCCCTTTGTTCTGATGTATCTCGTGAGCTATCTTGTGGAGTCTTGTTATTGCTGCATACACGGATGGCGCGTTATTAGGAATAAACACGCAACAACTGGAGCCGATCTCTCTACAAGCCCCGCCCCTATCTGCCAGGATGACGTCAAGAACAAGGCGATTCTGAAGAACAACAAGTCTCATAGCAGACTGCTCCTCGGTCAAGTTCGCCAGAGCAGATGCAGTCTCATTTACTACTGCTTCAAGAGTTCTTGTTAACCTGCATATTAATTTACTGTTTTGGATGGGACCTATGAAGAAAAAGAATCCTCTATTGAAATCTGTATATTGCTCCAAAGCTGTCTCAGTCTGATCGACAACTGGGGAATCAGTCTCCCTCCTGTGTCTAACATGTACTAGTCGGGAATCTCGATGATAATGGGATGGGGCTAGAAAGACGGGTGGCAGTAGGAACGCAATATAACACGTCCCACCCCAGTCTAAGGGCAGACGTATATAGGCTGTCTGACCGCAAATGAAATAGGAATGGCGGGAAGCTTTGAAAGTAGACTTTCCTTTATCATTGAACTCGACCACAGTATTACAATCACTGTGTCCCTAATGTATTGATCCTTTCTTTCTAACGCATAATTCACCTTTTACTGGTAAGACTGTTATAAACGGTGGACCTATATTTTTCTCGGACTGGACATTCAGAATCATAAAGTTAAGGGAAGCATTTCCTTGCTCGTACACTTCATTTTCTAGATCTGTTCCTTTTTTCTGGGGAAGACCATCTTCGTCTGGAAAACATGCCTCATTCATTACTTTATTTAAATCTCCCCAAATCCAATCACTCTGGGAATCTGTGAACTTTCTGTCTTGTGATGACATTAAAGCAAACCATGCTCCGCACGAACCATTGTGCGAGAACGGAAAAGGAAAGAGGGGCAGAACTCCCTTCGTTTTCTGATAAGGTGGGAGTCGGCCACATACCCAGCAATTCGTTACATTGCTGGTCTGATGAGAATGGTGTAACATTCGGATAAAAGTATTGTTGCGCAGGGCTAGTCGGTATGACAGTTCATGGGGTGGCAGATCACTGAATGTGTGCTCTAAAGTGTCGTTAAAGGAAGAATGTATGTGTGAACCAATAGGAGGAAAGAAAACATGTAGCGTCAAGCTGATACATACAATTGATATACTTAGAAGAAACATAATGATCAGAGTTACTATACATCTACTGAGTAAGGTCTTGCAGTATTTCTCTTTCTTATCTCTCTGTCTGCTATTCTGGTCTACGATCTTATACATGTCAAGAACCTGTCTAACCGATTCACCACAGGGTGGACTTAAACAATTAAACGCTGTCTGACTTACTAGACCGTAATTTTGACCTATACTCCTGTTGCGGAGTCTTTTCTAGCAAAGGGGGCTTTCAGTCACTGGTTTTGGGGCAGTCCTTAGTTTCGATCACAGTTCCGGTTTGTCCATGGAATTTTTTTACGTGTTGGGCATGAATCCAGCCTTTTCTTCCCTCGACCTTGACGGCAGTCCTCGTTGTAAGCAGAACTAACTTCGGTGTTCGCCAGCGGGGCTTGAGAGGGCTTGAACGATCAAAATTCCGCACCAGCACCACGTCTTCTGGAACGACGGTGTGCTCTTTAACTTGGGTGTTGTCGGGGAAGGCGGCTGCAACCTGTGAACGACAAGAGAGGAGTGCAGACATCAAGGAAGCCAGGTAATCTGTCAGCATATTACTGTCAACATCGGTAATTTTCTTTGGCATAGGCGTACCCCACATATTCGGTGGTCTACCAAAAACAACTTCGTAAGGGGACAGTCCTGTTCGGGAATGAGCTACCATACGCATGTAAAAGAGGGCAACCGGCAAGGCTACCATCCAATCCACGCCTTTTTCTGCACAGACTTTCGCTAATTTTGTCTTAAGTGTCTGGTTGTGTCTCTCAACGAGTCCGGCTGCCTCTGGGTGTTGTACACAATGGAACTTCCACTGGTACCCTAACAGAAGAGATACTTGTTTCATTAATTCAGAGGAGAATGGCTGACCGTTATCTGAGTACACGACACGGGGCAATCCATACCGTGGAAAGAACTCTCGAACCAACTGCCTGGCAGTGGTCACAGCAGTGTAATCTGGGACTGGGTACGCTTCTGTCCATCTAGAAAGTGCACATACAACTACTAGGACATATTTGTATCCTCGACATCTGTCCATCTGGATATAATCCATCTGGAGGACTTCAAAAGGGTGGTCAGGGGGATGAAATCCACCTTGTTTCACCGGAATGCCTTTGCCTGGATTGAACTGGCAACAGATCATGCAGGTATGTACTTTCTGTTTAGTTGCTGCACGCAGGTGCTGTTGAACCAAATATTCTGTAAACTGTCTAGCATAGCCTTTTCTCCTAAGTGTGCTGGACTATGTGCTGTGTTTATGATGACTTGAACCATAGAGTCAGGGAGAAACCATGTAGCTTTGCCTTTGGTCATCCAACCCTGGTCAGTCTGGACCCCTCCTTGTTCAGTCCATTTCTTTATTTCGTCTGGAGTGGCATGTGTCTGTATGTCAAGTACATCCTGTGAGGGATCCCTGACTGTCATGCTGTTTGTTAGTGTTGGTACTTCTGTCTTTGTCGTGTCTGTTGCAGTGTCTAATGGAGTCTGGGCTGTAAGTTTAGCTGTTCGATCTGCCAGGTCGTTACCCTGGGAAATGGTGTCTGTGCCTTTTGTATGTGCTTTGCATTTCATGATGGCTACGGCTGTAGGCAAGTGTATAGCGTCTAACAGAGCTTGAATAAGGGGGCCATGCTGAATTTTGGCCCCATGAGAGGTCAGGAAACCTCTTTCCTTCCATAACACTCCGAAGTCATGAACGACCCCGAAAGCGTACTGTGAATCTGTGTATATATTTACTTTCAAGTTCTTGGCTCGTATGCAGGCTTGTGTCAGAGCGATGAGCTCTGCTGCTTGTGCTGACAGTGTGTCTATTCTCTGTGTCTCTATGACTTCAGTATCAGTGGTCACGGCATATGCGGCCACTAACTCTCCTGTGTTTGTTCTCATGCATGAACCATCCACATATAGTGTCAGGTCAGGGTCTGGCAATGCAATGTCTGTCAGGTCTTGTCTTGGTTTCGTCACTGCATTAATTACTTCCACACAGTCATGTGGTGCAGTGTCTGTTGTTCTTGAAGGCAGAAGTGTAGCAGGGTTCAGGATATTGCATCGTCTTATCTCTATGTGTGGCTGGAATAATGTCAATTCGTATCCTGTCAATCTTGCTATCGTCAGATGTTGTGTCTGTGTCCTGTTCAAGAGAACTTCCACTGAATGTGGAACCTGTACTGTCAGGGGGTGTCCTAACACTATGGTATCACTCTGTCTTATTGCTAGGGCTGTTGCTGCAACTGATTTCAGGCACGCAGGCAGAGCCTGGGCCACTGGATCTAATGTACTAGAAAAGTAAGCACAAGGCTTGTGTTTTCCTGCTTGATCTTGTGTAAGGACAGATAATGCTGTTCCATCTCGTTCAGTGACAAAAAGCGTAAAAGGCTTGCTGTAACAGGGAGTCGCTAAAACTGGTGCTTGACATAGGGCTTTTTTCAATTCTTCAAATGCAAGTGTATGTTCTTGTGTCCAAGGGAGGACAGTCGAAGACGCTGCCTCCTGTGTTGTTAACTGTATGAGTGGTTTGGCTAGATATGCATAATGGGGAATCCATTGTCTGCAGTAAGAAGTGAGGCCAATGAAGGCCCGTACTTCCTTTTGTGTCTTGGGCTGTGAAAGATTTGCAATTAACTGAATACGATCTTGTGTCAGCTGTCTACCCCTCTTGGACAGCAAGTGTCCAAGGTACACCACTTGCTGTGCACAGAATTGCAACTTCGAAGGGGACACTTTGTGCCCCTTGTCTGCCAGAAAGTATAAGACTGTCAGTGATGCACGTTCACAGTCTGGTTCTGTTCGTGCTGTGATCAGGATATCGTCTACATATTGGAGTAGTGCGGTGTTGGCAGGCATGTGAATACTGTCTAGTTGTCTTTTCAATGCTTGGCTGTAAATACTAGGACTTTCTGTGAATCCTTGAGGAGCTCTCGCAAATTTGAAGCTGCGTCCATTTAAACAGAATCCGAAGAGGTATTGGCTCTCTGGATGTATTGGGACACTGAAGAAGGCGTTCTTTAGATCAATTACAGTGAAGAACGTTGCCTCGGAATCAATTGCAGTTAGTAATGAAGAGATGTCTGGAACCACTGGATATTGTGGTATTATGCATTTGTTCAGTTCTCGAAGGTCAATCACTAGTCTGTAGACTGGTGGTGCATTAGGATCTGTTCGTTTAAGAATAGGGATGACAGGTGAATTACATATATTCAAGTCAGTTTCTACTACCACTCCTTGTGCAATGAGCTCGTCAACAATTTTCAGTAAGACCACTACGGCATCAGGTGGTAACTTGTATTGTCGGATTCGTGGCAGTACTACTCCTGGTTTGATAGTGACACGGTGTGGCGTAATGTGCATGTAACCTACGTCAGTCGGACCTTGTGCCCATAAATGCTGTGGTAGATTCTGGAGTCTAGGATCAAAATCTTTCAACACATAATGTCCTTTAAAATCACGTAAAAACAATCGCACTCCTTCCGGAGAACAACATATAACAGCTACTAGTTCTTTCAATGTCTTTATACCAAGCAAATTTTCTGGACATGACTTAGTAAGTAACAAGTCTGTGGTACGGGACAATGGACCGACTCCTAGGGAAACTGGCTTTGACACTTCGTTAACAATCGGCTTTCCTGAAAATCCCAGGGAAACATTCTGTGAGCCTGAGAGGGGTGCCCCTGGAACCTCGTCATGACTGATGGTAGTTCTGCCCGCCCCTGTATCAATCAAAAATGTTCTGTCTTTTCCCAATACACGACTATGTACATAGGGACCCTCTTGATCTACAGGAACCTTAATAAGGGGCAAGCCAACCTCCCTCTCTAGGCTATTTCATGAGTATTGCTGATATTCTGGATAGTCCGACTGTGCGTACTGGTACATTTGTTGCGTGACTTGTTGTGTGGCAGCGATTGGTTGTGGTAGAGCTACTGTCTGTTGCGTGTTCTGTAGGGTGCTATTCTGTCTAGGAGGATGCGGTCTTTCTTTTGTCTTGCCTGTAGCTATATTGTGTTTCATTTTCATATCTTTCATGCGTCTCTTTTCATGTTCTTGTTCCTCTCTAATTCTGTTCTGGTGGTATTGTAACATTTGCAACATTTGGGAAGGGCTATTTGCTTGCCAGGTACTCTCGACCTTCAGTACTCTATTCTTGATCGGGGGTAAGGAATTCTCTACTAGTTTACTCACAAAAAGATGTGGGTATGATTCACTACTTGGCTTAAGGCCACTATTAATAGTAAAACATTTTTCGAATCTAGAATAAAAATCACTAGTGTCTTCATCTGGTTTCTGTTTACAGGCTGAAATAGCATCCCAATCTTCCTTTTTAGTAACCAATAATCTTGGCAGGACCTGTATCAAAAGTTCAGGTAGTGCTTTAGCTTTTTCCCCAAGACCAATACCAGGGAGCCGTGTTCTATCCTCTGTTTCCAACTCTGTCCAATTTATCTTTTTCTCTCCCACCTCCCAGTCTTTCTCTTTAAGCTTTTCATAAATGCCTGCAGGTAACAGTACTTTCAATAATTTAATGATGTCAGCGTACGTGTAATCCCCTATGCGTAGAATGTCCTTTAATTCACGGTGGAACCCCCCCGGGTCTTTATCATGGCAGGGCAACATCTTTTTCATTTCCAGTATTTCTATTTTCGTCAAGGGTGTGTAAACATATACTCGCTGAAGCTCACCCCCTGTATTTCTAACGGGATGAACCTCTCGTAGGGGGTTCTGTCTGTCTATGTGGAAGCTCTTTCTGTCGTGGTGTGGGGCAGGAATCATGCACGTGGTCAGAAAAGTCACGTACTTATGTCGTTGGTCCAGAATGACATTAATTAATTTGGTACCTAGGCCTATCCATCTATCTAGAAGTATATCGTCCAGTAATTTATACAAGGGACCGGGATCAGAATGTTGACTCTCGTACAACGTTATCAAATGTTGGACCATGTAAATACTAGCCAAACGCTGTTCGTTCGGAGAAAGGCTCAAAAAGGTCTGAGCCACTACGTCACCATTATATATGTTAGAATTAGACACCCATTGAACTGCTGACCGGGCCAATTCCTGTTCGTGCATGGTGTGAGGTCTATCGCACTCTACTCGTCTTTCTAGTGCATTCTCAGTAGCTTGGAATAGATTCTCGAGGGAATATCTTTCTTTTATAGAAGGTCCCTTTTTGCGGTAGTCGAGGCATATGGGCCTGTCAAACGGTCGTGCTCTGCCTACATAATTTATTTTACTCACTTCCTCTGTTACGTGCTCATCATCATCTGATGCTGAATCCTCTTTCTCGTCTGACTCTTTCCTGTGCAAGTTTAGAATCTCTTTTCGTATTTTCTTGTACATGCATTCTGTCTTACTCACTGTATCATGTTTACCGGCAGCTATGTTGTCACTCCAATCAGTCCTACCTTTAGTTACTCCTTTGTCTGGCTGGTCTTGTTCCCTGATCAGACAGTTAATCAAAAAACGTAAAACTTCGCGTTGTACTTCCACCTTTCTTTGCTCCATGGCCTCTTCTATACTCTCGGATCCCTCCCCCGTTCTAATGAAATGGTCTATCTTGTCTAAATTGTCCTTCATGCCTGGTAGTGTGATCAGATACTCTACAGCGCGTCTTAATCGTAGTGAGAACACGAGCATTGCACCTGCACCTGGTACTGGATCGTATATACAATGTGAAATCGTTACATTATGCTTATAGGGTGATGCTGTCGCTTGTGGCGTTCGTTGTAGTCCTAACTCTTGCAGTGCTCGCCTTTGCGACGGTGTTTGTGGCGTGTTTGTGGACCCCCCTCCCACTGCCCCTTGTCCTAAATCGTCCTTCACTGCCACTGGAGGCCGCAGTTGTATAAGCTGATCCTGTGTTGGGGGCGGAGGGAGAAAAGGATTGTTGACGGAAGGGACAGGAGGAGGGAATTCTGCGTTTACATAATCCGGAGCAGGTTCCTCTAAATAGGAGGAAATAAAAGCCTCAGCTTCTGTCTGTCTATGCCTACGTACTTTAGTCGGTATCAGTGGTGGCGGCAAATTACTAGGTACTTCTGAGGGGGTCACTTTAGCTAGTCCTTCAGTGAGGACGGGATACATGCCCGTGATGAGGGCATTTCTTTCTCGATCTGCTTGTTCTGCCTTGACCCGTTCCCCCTCTTCCTTTAGTTCTTTTCTCTGGCTTTTTCTGCTGCCTCTTTACTTCTCTCTGCTTTGTGGAATTCTTTCTCTGTTCTCCTATGTGCTTCTTTATGCCATAACTCAATGGCATCTTTCTGGGACTGTCTAGCTTTCTTCTTCCATAGCGCTTCCTCTACTTTCATAATGCATTCAGCATCCCATGTTCCTGAGACAGGCCATCTATACTTTTCTTCTAGATCCTTCGTGTAATCTACCCATAAGTCTAAGAACAGTATGGCATCTAGCCCATGCTTCTGATACATAAAATGGCCAGGAGTGTCTCTAGGCGGGACGGTAACTGACTCTTCCAGTATCCCTTTCCTGGTCCCTATCTGACGTAATTTCGAAAACAATGGCATGTTGGAACTTAACTTTACCGAAAACACAATATACACAAGAATAGACTGAAAACAACCATTCATGCAACAACATTAATACATTAAAAACAGATACATCCTAACTAGTACATAGGAAAAAAAACATGGTCCTGAAAAACTGTTTACTTTATGTACTGCAAAACAGTACAACCATACCGGTCTCATAAAGAGACGTGTCTTTACCGTGCCCACTTGAAGGGGACACGTCTTTACCGTGTCTGTGTACCCAGACACGTCTTTACCGGGCTCAAATGAATGAACCCGTCTCTATGCGTTCCCAATAACGGTACTCACCGGGAAGCAGAACTTGAAGGCCTCGGAAACTTGATACTGCGTGACTGCGGTGCTGCGGCTACTGTTGCGCATGCGCCTTGGAATAGGTGGGCCTCGGGATACCTCGGACCTTGCTCTCTCGACTTGGGCTCTGGTTGGGATGGTCCGCAATCCTCACCGCCTCGTGTGGATGCCTGGTCGCAGTCTCCGTCTCCTCCGTGGGCCTGAGGGAGTAGGCAGAAAGTCCCGCTGTCGTGTACACTTGAAGTCCGTCACGGCTGTAGAAGGGGGCAGGGGGCTGGACCTACATCGCCGGCGCGTGGGGAAGGGGACTGGTCCCTGTTCGGGCGCCAGATTATGTGGTAAATAAATTAATTACCCTGTCGGAATTTATATACATTAACAAGGATCATGCATATAATGAGAGGCAGAGTCCGTGGTGTCCGATTCAGAAGGGCTTTATTCAGTAACTCGAGTTAAGGGAGAATCGGGTTCCATCACCACTAGGGATCAGGAAGGATCGTCATCTGAACTTTATTCACAGAGTTCATTATTTATAGTTAATTCATACATTAACTTACATAGAGAAGGCGGAGCGCTCCAGGCGGAGCAAGTGAAAGAGAGAGATAAGAGCACATGGGCGTGAAAAAGGGCGTGTAAGAAGGCGTACACATGGGTGTTCACTTAATGAGTCATAGGTGTGTCATAGGTGGGTGGGTACATGGAGGGGGTCTGCATGGTCAGCAGGAACCTTTACCCTACTTGTGTGCGCAAACTTGGTCATGACGTAGATTTGACGTGTAACTGGGGGAAGCTGGGGGGGAGCTGACTTTCGTGCTAGTAGAGGAGTCTTGAATGTCAGGACGACCTGCACTTCTGGTATTATCTGATATCTTGAATTTGGAGGATGCATTATCTGACTATCATCTGACTTAAAGGTCGCTCGAGTAAAGGATGCTCATCACTAAATGCTAGTGTGTGCATATATTTCTTTGTGCATTGCGTGGGGCCATGGGCCTTCTATGGATGCGGGTTCTGTAAATCACTTGAATGGAGACAGAAAGGCTAGGCTCTATCTTCTGCAGGCGGGATATGTTTACCCTTTTCATTAAGCAGGAATGTGTTTCTGTAGAGCAGAGCAGATAACTGTAAGCAAAATACTGTCTTAGCAGGCCGAGCTGGGCACCTCTCGGCTGAGCAGGAAGTAAGTGAGAGGTCAGGGATACATAACTAAACTGCAGCTTTCAGAGTGTCAGGAGGCATGGAGCCTGAATTCGGGTCCTGGCTCGGCTGAGCCACAAAACGTGTTCATTTCGACTTTTAAACGTGCACCATGTAAATACATTGGCAACATAGGCCTCAGTGCAGAATTAACGTTTCTTTCATGGAGGGCCTGGTAACTAACATGCTAACATTGAACGGAAATGCAGAGGCATTATTATTACAGGCATGAGAAGGGAATTACATGGTGACATGGACATACATAGGGTATCTGTACATACATAGGGTGCATGTAGGGGACACACTGGCCACGTAAAATTTCCATTTCCTCAGAAGCAAGTCAAATTATAATACATGTACTTTTATTTGTAGATGCCCCTGACGTAGGGAAATATACTTCCCGAAATGCATTGGGTGACTGAATTAAATTCATGACATGCGAAACCCAAACCACACTCCTGTGTTTTTGTGAATTCAGATGACAAGCGCGATTTGGATAAAATGGATTGAACTTATGAGATAAAATGGATGACAAGTATGGTGAAATTAAGAAGAAAATAGTTGGGAACAAATGAATTTGATTCATTGGATTCAAATTGGCTGTGCAGCCTGACGGAACTGAAATGGATTCCTTTCTTTGGGGTTAGTCACGTTACAGCGCAACGAGACAAAGCGCGAAGCAGGTGTTGCACGCTGGCAAACATTTAAATGTTTAAAACTTGTTACATTCAGGATTACAACAGGTGTGCATCTCATTCTATATATTTTTCAGTGTATGAATAGTTTCGTCTCAACTGAGATTGCACCCACGAGAATATTTGTAGTTACCAACAGGCAAAATTCTGATTAAATCAGGACATCAGATGGTAAAAATGCACAGGAGCAGGGTTTCCTTCAGTGAAATAACTACGAGGAAGAGGAAAGTATTTCACAATGAGTCATCATTTTTTTTAACAAGAACGAATTGCCATATGAAAGGATTACAAATGAACTTATTTATTTGAAAGGAAGTATGATCAACGGAATACCAGTGGACGGAGGGGAGTGCAAATATATGGCATTCTGGGAGATGCAGTGAGATCGTGTTTGGACAAATGGTGAAACTCAGTAAACCCAGTAAGAGCTTCAGGCCTCCACATGTGTTATTAATTAAACGGGTGATTTCATATAAAGACGGGGAGGGCTAAGAGTAAGCTTCCAGCATTAATGTTTTACTCGCACATGAAGGAGGTTCGAGTGTCTCTGTACGCCGCGATGAATTGAATCTTTTAAGATTAAAGAGCAGGCCATGGTGAGTGTACAGGAGTGAAAGCAGCTCTAAATTATGGGACAGTTTTACCGTCTTTTCGAGCACAGTAATCTTATTCAAATAATTGGTGGAACATGTGTTAGGACATATTTGCAGGACTAAGATAGGATGAAATTTGGTGGTGGTTCTTGATATGGGGTAAATGAGTGTAAAATACGTTTTAGCAAAGAAGATCGTAGTTTAAACATGATGAGTTTTGTTTCTCATTAATATACATTTAAAAAAAAAAAAAAAATTTAAAACCTTTATTTTCAAATAGTGCACACAGCTATTCAGCCTTACATCCCAGAGGCTAGGCAGCAATACGAAAAGCAGTGAAATAGAGTGCAATAAACAGAATATCAGGACGAATGAAGGTTAAGTTTTTTTTTTTTAAAGTTAAATGTATCAAAAGGAAAGGGGGAGGAAAAGTAGAGAAAGAGGCGCCGAAACAGGCGCTAAGTAAGAAGGCAATGAAACCAATATGCAGTGAGGCCTATTCAAGGAGTCGGTCAGGCACAATGACCACAATTATAATCAGAACAATAGAGATACTCAGGACGATGGGAGAAGGAAACACAGGATAACGGAGATATCTAACCATCAGTTGGAAGCATGGGCTATGGGGACAAGTGTTCATCCCGTGGAGCGGGTTCTGGAGGTATGCAAATGTCACCCCTATATTCATTCCAAGCCCCCCACAGTTTCTGCCATTTTTTAGGTTTACCCCTGGCAACATATACAGTCTTTTCCCGGAACATACACCAATCCATATTGGCCTTCCACTGTACCACCTTCGGGCCGTTGCTGCTCCCCACATCTGTGCAATGTCCCGCTTCGCAACCATATTCCCAAGGGTCACCCATTGGGTCTGGGCAGTGTTGTAGTCTGTCGGGCCCCAGATATTTAAGAGGCATCTTCGGGCCTCCGCGTGTACTTCCACCCCGGTCACCTCGCTCATGATCGGGTGCACCCGTCGCCAATAGGAAGCTATCACGTTGCATTCCCAAATGATGTGCATGAAGGTGGCGAGGGCACCACAACCACGCCTACAGAGACCATCGGCAGAGTGTCCCATATGTATAAGCCTGGGACCAGTGACATAAACTCTATGCAAGATCTTTAGCTGCACCAGTCGAAGACGGGAGGGAATAGCGACCTCCTTGGGAGATGCCACGGCACATTGCCAATCCTCGTCGTCGATCTCTATCCCGTCCCGCACCCACTGATCTCGCACCCCCAAAAGAAAATCTGTGGGAACGTTAATCAGTTTCCTGTATGTCAAGGAGATCGCACTGTCAGGCATGTGTCCATCCAATACTCGATCCTCCAAGGGAGAACTGTCGGGAATCGCCTCACCCTCCGGTATGGCGGACAATAGTGCATGTCTCAGCTGAGCGTATCGAAAATATTCCATCCCACCCAGCTGGAACTCCGACTGCAGTTGGGTAAAAGACTTTACCTCCCCTCGCAATAGCATGTCCTCCACCCTGGAAATACCGATCAAATCCCACCTATAAAAGCCTTTAGTGTGCCATAGTTTGCCCAGTATATCAGAATCATAGAGTGGGGTCATCTTAGTAAGCCTGTCTTTCCACCCCTGCGCCTTAGTGACCGCTCTCCAGATGTGTACAGCAGTTTTCATTGGCCCAGACATCCGCCTAGCAAGGGACCTCGTATATAGCGCCCTATGATATTTCCCGCCGTCCAGGAGCCACCGATCCATGGCGTACCCCGGATTATCCACAGGGCCATATAGGCCATGATTAATGGCTGCCAACTGGGAGGCCCAGTAGTATCTACGAACATCAGGCAGCGCTATTCCCCCATCGTACCACGGGAGCTTGAGCTTCGTGATAGCAATGCGGGGCCTACCATCCCAGAGGAGGGCACGTTGCAAGCTCTCAATCTCACCGAAATATCGGGCCGGGACCGGGTCCTGAGTGTTTTGCAGGGCGTAAAGAAATCTGGGCATGGACATCATCTTGAATAGCGCCGCACGTCCAAGCAAGGAAAGAGGAAGTTTACGCCACCCCTCCACATCCCGCCGGAGGCGAAGAAGAGGGGGGAGCAGATTGTGCTCGTATCGCGCTCTAGGGTCCGTGGAGATGTAAATCCCCAAGTATTTGAAACCCTGTCTCATCACCTGTATGCCGCACCCTCTCGGGAGGCGAGGCGTTCCCCCTTTCAGGACGTACAAATGCGACTTTGACCAGTTAATAACCAAGCCGGAGTACTGACCAAAGAGTCGAAGCACGTCGCAGCCATGATGAGAGACTTGCAAGGGGAGGTGAGATACAGAAGGATGTCATCTGCATATAATGACACTCGGTCCTCGAAGTCAGGAGACCATCGAATGCCATGAATGTCTGGGTGGTTGCGCAGCAATGCCGCCAAAGGTTCGAGTGCAAGTGCAAACAAGAGGGGCGACAGAGGACAGCCCTGCCTGGTGCCCCTCTGAAGAACAAAGGGTGCCGAAACTCGACCATTGACCGCAACATTAGCTAACGGGCTAGCGTATAGAAGTTTGACCCACCCTACGAACTCCGGACCAAAACCGAGCTTCGCCAACACTGCCCACAGGTAACTCCATTCAAGGGAGTCAAAAGCCATCGTGGCATCCAACGACGCCAGAACAGCTGGCTCCTCAAGCATATGGGCCCTAGCCAGGGCTCCGTGAAGTCTCCGAAGGTTAAGAGCAGTGTTGCGGTGTGGAATAAAGCCCGACTGGTCCGGGTGCACTAAGTTGCCAATGGCGCCAATCAGTCGGTTGGCGAGCAATTTGGCTAGAATCTTAGGCTCTGCGTTTAATAGAGAGATGGGGCGATATGATCGGCACAAATCTCTTGGCTTCCCTTCCTTATGGATAACCACAATGGTGGCCAACCTCTGATCGTGGGGAAGCATGCCTACCTCCCGCGCCTCCAGGAACATGTTCCGTAAGTGCGGGGAAACTACATCCGGCTTAATTTTGTAAAGCTCCACAGGGATACCATTAGGGCCAGGCGCTTTGCCAGACCTTAGGGAGCGAATGGCGAGGGCAATCTCGTCCGCAGTAATGTCCCTGTCCAGGTCGTCACGGTCCACTTCCGACAGGCACGGGAGATCGATATCTACCAGGAAAGCGCACGAGTCTACCTCAGACCGGTCCGAGACCGAAGTGTAAATGCCCCGATAGTAGTCCGAGAACGGCCCAACGATTGCACTCGGGTCAGTGACCAGTAAGCCGTCGTCTCCCAACACCTCCGGAACAACGCGACTGGCTCTCTCCTTCCTGTCAAGCCAGGCCAGGAGTTTGCCCGCCTTGTCACCGACGTCGTAAATCCTACCCTGTTGTTCTCTACCCATGACAACAGCAGCGTCGGAGGCCAGATCGCGGTATTCCAGTTGCTTAAGAGAGAGGGTATGGAGCAGCTCAGGCGTAGGGCCCGCCTCCAATTGAGAGTCCAGCTCCATGATCTCTGCCTCAATGCGCACCATGTCGGCGTCCCTGTTCCTACTGACGTCCGCTATGAGGGCAAAGGCCACACCTCGCAGGACCCTCTTAAACGCCTCCCATAGGGTGTCGGCTGATGTAACCGACCCATTATTCTCATTGAAATATAACTCAATGGCCTTGGCCAGAAGCCCGCGCGTCTTTGGATTCCGAAAGTACCATGGATTGACCACCACGGGCCGCTCGGCAACCGCAATGTCGAAATCGAAGGACACCCACACCGGGGAATGGTCCGAGATGCCCCTCGCCAAAAGGCGGGCCTCCGAGATCGCCGGCGCGTGGGCCGCCAAGGTTAGGACATATTCTATTCTCGAGAGGCTACCATGTGCTCCAGAATGAAACGAGTATTGGTTTAGGGTGGGATGCATGAGTCTCCAGCAGTCGACCAATCCCATAGTATCAAGAAAGTTGGGCAACCATAATTGCGAACTACGAAGGTCTATAGGCGGATGTCTGTCCAAGGTCCCAGAGCAGACTGAGTTGAAGTCACCACCCACAATAAGTAACCCCGCAGGCAGGTTTAAAATGGCGCTGCCAAGGTCCTGAAAAGTGTTGTTTTGCAGCCCCGGGGGAACATAAACCGAAACTAGGATCAAAGCATGCCCCTCCCACCGCCCTGTGACGGCAGCATACTGCCCCCTCTCATCCACAATAGTGGAGTCAATCTCAAAAGGGAGAGACATGCGCACCATAATACCCGCCCCCCGGGACCCCGAAGAGAACCCTGAGTGTGCCACCATTTTGAAACCCTTCCTATTGAGCGCACGGCACGTATTCCCCACCAAGTGTGTCTCCTGTAACAGAACAACATCAGGCATATTTCTTTTGAACAATTGCAAGACCACCCCTCTCTTAATGCGATCACCCAAGCCATTAACATTCCAACACAGAACTTTTAATTTCCTACCCCCCATCGTCGAACCTCAGGGCTCCGCCGACCCCAGTGGACCCCACCGATGCATTAGACGAATCAAAGCATACAATAAATTGCCTAGAAAAAGGAAGAAAGAAATGAAGAAAGCACACAAAACCAACCCACACACCACCCCCCACCCTGCACCCCTGCATTAGACTAAAAAGCCCCCCCAACCAGCAGTGTGCCTGTCGCCCCATAAACTAAGCTACAAGAAGAACCTAGAGGAGAAAGGAGATCACGTAGTCCCCCCCCGCCACCCTCCATGTAAGGAAAGGATAGTCTCAATAAAGTGCAACAGCTTGGCATTATAGGTCATAGTCAACAGGTACACCAACCGACAAAGTTAGCGTGATAAGTACTACTCCTGATGATCGGGGCCTCCAGAGGCACCTTCGAAATGTTCCTCCTGCTCCTCGCGTCGGTGCAGCAAAGTGTCCAGCCAGTCACTCTCAGCCTCAGGCATGTCGAAGAACATAGCGCGGCCATCGCGTTCAATACGCAATTTAGCGGGGAATATCATGGAATAGGTCAGCCCCATGTCCCTGAGGCGCCGTTTCACTCCCGCAAAACTTTGACGCTGTCTCTGAACAGCCCTGGTAAAGTCCGGGTAGAAGTGAACATCCGCGTTCTGGAACTTGAGGGGTCCATGTCGCCTCGAAGCCTGTAGGATCGCATCTCGATCTCTAAAGTTGAATAAGCGGGCGATGATGGGTCTCGGTGCGACACCCGTCTTCGGAGGACCACCCGGTATTCTGTGGGCCCGCTCGACTGAGAAGAAGTGGCTGAGGCCCGCCGGGGCCAAATGAGTCTTAATCAGTTCCTCGACAAAGAGGTCGGTGGCCGAGTCCTCTGCACCCTCCGGTACTCCAATAATGCACACATTTTGCCGCCTGGCACGTCCCTCAAAGTCCTCCAGCCGCCTAGAGAACAGGTCATTGATCTACCTCAAATTCCGGACCTCCGTCTGCAGGTCCGAGACATCTGTCGTGAGGCTAGCAGTCTTGATATCAAGCGATTTCACTCTGTCGTTTGTTTTACCAAGGTCAGCCCTAATCAGGTTGAGGTCGATCGCCAGGGTATCCACTTTGTGTGCCAGGACCTCGTGCTGCGTATGCATCTCCGTCCTGATGCCAGCGATAGCCCCCATGATGTCCCGGAGCGTGGGCTCCGACCCCTCTGGCGAGCCCGCACGTAGAGAGTCTTTGGATTGAGCGGCAGCAGTTGGTGAAGTTCTTTGCTGGGCGTACCGGTCGATCTTGTTGGTCTCAGGTTGGACCGTCTTCCTGCTGGCCCGATTCGCCGTTCTATCAGGATCGCCCCTGCCAGCCATGTTGGATCTAGACAGAACAAAGGGTAGCACTATGAGATCACTCCAGGCACTCAAACAAACGCGGAGCGTAGCTACCACAAATGCCCAGTCAGTGAGAGGCCACTCAGCAGCTCCGTTCACTCCGCCAGCTGGAACAGGAGGCGCTCACTCCGCATATTGATAATGCACAGCGTTATCGCCGCCGTCGGCCATCCCCGAGACAATGGTGTGCCCCTGGCACCAAATTTCAACACGACGTAACTTCGTCAAGGAGTGTCGGATTTCGGATCGGAAAGTAGATCCCGTGTCTACGACCATTCGCCAACTAGAATCCACCACCGTGGATCAGGATTTCGACCAGGATTTATGCGGAGGGTCGGAGGGTCTCCGGAGCTCCGAGCTTACGCGGCCATCTTGCTTGCCCGCGAAGCTCCTCCCCCCTACATTTTTATTAGACAAATGAAGCAAGTCAAATTATAATACATGTACTTTTAGTTGTAGATGCCCATGACAAAGGGAAATATACTTCCCGAAATGCATTGGGGAAGCCGGATGTAGTTTCCCCACGATCATTGGGTGACTGAATTAAATTCATGGCATGCGAAACCCAACCCACACTCCTGTGTTTTCGTGAATTCAGATGACAAGCACGATTTGGATAAAATGGATTGAACATATGAGATAAAATGGATGACAGGTATGGTGAAATTAAGAAGAAAATAGTTGTGAACAAATGAATTTTATTCATTGGATTCGAATGGGCTGTGCAGCCTGACGGAACTGAAATGGGTTCCTTTCTTTGGGTTTAGTCATGTTCACATTACCATATGAAAGGATTGCAAATGAACTTATTTATTTGAAAGGAAGTATGATCAACGGAATACCAGTGGGCGGAGGGGAGTGCGAATATATGGCATTCTGGGAGATGCAGTGAGATCATGTTCGGACAAATGGTGAAACTCAGTAAACCCAGTAAGAGGACTGGTTTAGAGCTTCAGGCGTCCACATGTTTTAATAATTAAACGGGTGATTTCAGATAAAGACGGGGAGGGCTAAGAGTAAGCTTCCAGCATTAATGTTTTACTCGCACATGAAGGATGTTCAAGTGTCTCTGTACGCCGGGACTCAGAGGATGAATTGAATTTTTTAAGATTAAAGAGCAGGCCATGGTGAGTGTACAGGAGTGAAAGCAGCTCTTAATTATGGGACAGTTTTACCGTTTTTTTGAGCACAGTAATCTTATTCAAATAATTGGGGAACCATGTGTGGGGACATATTTGCAGGACTAAGATAAGATGAAATTTGGTAGTGGTTCTTGATATCGGGTAAATGAGTGTAAAATACGTTTTAGCAAAGAAGATTGTAGTTTAAACATGATGAGTTTTGTTTCTCATTAATATACATTTTTATTAGACAAATGAAGCAAGTCAAATTATAATACATGTACTTTTATTTGTAGATGCCCCTGACAAAGGGAAATATACTTCCCGAAATGCATTGGGTGACTGAATTAAATTCATGCACACAAACGGAGATAGGTCCTTAACGGGGTTGATGGAGGGCTGGACCCTATATAAATGTAGCACCAAGAAAAATGCCCCCTTTCTCAATAATTTTAAGTGAAGACCAAATAAACAAATGAATTAAATCTGGTCCGGTATATTTATTTATACCTTTTACTTTTTTCTTTGTACAAAACAATTTTCCAAAAAATGGCAGAAAAAGGATACACAGTACAAAAGACAATTAACAATCTTATTCAATAATACTTGACACAACAATACTTTACAAAAATATTCAAAAAGAAACTTCAACTTTACATCCAACAAACAATCCACATCGCAATATAGCAATATCTGTGATACATTAATTCGTTTAACAATCAAAATTATTGACACGAAAAGAGCCAATTCATTACAAGAGCGAAAACACGCATATATCGATTTTATTCTAGAAACAACTGGATGTTGTGATTAGCTCTTGCAGGGGTTGCCGAAGCGTTTCAAGTTCGGACCATTAGTGTCCAAACCATCATCAGGGCTCAGTTATTTGTCTAATGGGATGTAGAAAAACAAAGTTTTAATACAACCAGTTGCCTCATTTTTATTTATTTGTAGCTATACCGTTTGGATAAAAATGATGGAAGTACCTGTATCTTCCTATGTGGAGGAGCTTACTTGGCTTCTAACAATGGACCCAAATCTTGTCTGCGGGTCTCATCTGGGAACGCTTTTGCACAAAAACAATCTAGGGATTGAGCAAAAAGGTTTTCGTATTTACTAATCATAGTTCTGAAGTTTAACAAGATCTTACGTAAATTCTTCCGTAACTTAAAAACAGCCCATACCTTAATTTAAGCGGTCTTGCGATGCAAAAACGAGGGGGCGGAGGGATATCTTTTTCTTTGTCTTTCTGACCTATATAAACAACACAAACTTGCTTTTAAAACCCCATTGTGTCAAAGTTAAAGAAGGTGTACTGATCTAGATCATATGCCTTTCCTACCTGAAATACAGGTTACCAGGACCTCTCTTCTTCTTCTGAATTGGTGGCGTCTGTCTGTTTAGACAATATGCGTGTAAGTACATGCCTTATTGAGAAAACTTTCACTCGGTGAATCTACCAGGATGCAGAAGAACTGGTACCTGTCAATGACGCAGATCGAGGCGCCGCCTCTCGCCCCCTGTCCACCGCCCCAGCCGGGGCTGTAGATATTACGGAATCACTATTGCTTTAAGATAATTGGTCCTTCTCTTTTTGTACTTCACTGGATTTTACTGTAAAGAGAGGAAGGTGGAAAACCACGGTCAGTTACGACGCGGTACTTGCGGTGTACGAAACCGCCGCATTTACAGCTAGTTGCATTACCTGTAGCAGTGGGCTGCTTCTCTTTCTAACAAACAGTGTTTCCTACTCGCTTCCCAGTTCGTGTATGGGTCACGCGGCCATCTTGCTTGTACTTAAAACAACCGGGTACAGGGCTGCTGCATTCTGGGATTTGGAGTTTTGTTAAACATTCTCTTCAAACTTAGGAAAGGAGGAATCAGACAGACACTTGGGGGATGCAGGAGTGTTTTGTGAACAATTAGATCTTGGTTTGTGGGGTGGTTTTTGTCATTTGTTGTCGGCTAGGAAGCCGTGTTTGCAGTGACAGCCAGGCAGTATGGCGTAAAGGCTCAGATTCTTGACAACTGTGACATATTATTCAAGCCAGTCATTATACAATTAAATTTTAGAATGAGATAAGCTTCTTTCTCAAGTAATAGCTTATCAATGTCTGCAGGGCGCTGTATGTGACTCATTGTTTGAAGAACGGACCACCTGAAATCATTTTCATTATGGGACATTTCCACGAAATGTTCAACCATTGGGGCTGTGATTATTTTCTTTTTAATCCTTGATCTATGTTGTCCTATTCGAAGGTTGACCTGTTGGTTTGTTTGCCTATGTAGATCTTGAGACATGGGCAAATGATCACATAAATTACGTTTTTCGTTTTACAATTTGAAAAACCAAGATGTTTTCCAACCCATACTCCTGTGTTTTCGTGAATTCAGATGACAAGTGCGATTTGGATAAAATGGATTGAACATATGAGATAAATTGGATGACAAGTATGGTGAAATTAAGAAGAAAATAGTTGTGAACAAATGAATTTGATTAATTGGATTCAAATTGGCTGTGCAGCCTGACGGAACTGAAATTGGTTCCTTTCTTTGGGTTTAGTCACGTTACAGCCCAACGAGACGAAGCGCGAAGCAGGTGTTGCACGTTGGCAAAAATTAAAATGTTTAAAACACGATAAATTCTGGATTGCAACCAGTGTGCATCTCATTCTATATATTTTTCAGTGTATGAATACTTTCGTCTCAACTGCGATTGCACCCACGAGAATAATGGTAGTTACCAACAGGCAAAATTGTGATTACATCAGGACATCAGATGGTGAAAATGCACAGGAGCAGGGTTTCCTTCAGTGAAATAACTACGACGAAGAGGAAAGTATTTCATAATGAGTCATCATTTTTTTAAGAAGAACGAATTACCATATGAAAGGATCGCAAATGAACTTATTTATTTGAAAGGAAGTATGATCAACGGAATACCAGTGGACGGAGGGGAGTGCAAATATATGGCATTCTGGGAGATGCAGAGAGATCGTGTTCAGACAAATGGTGAAACTCAGTAAACCCAGTAAGAGGACTGGTTTAGAGCTTCAGCCGTCCACATATGTTATTAAATAAACAGGTGATTTCAGATAAAGACGGGGAGGGCTAAGAGTAAGCTTCCAGCATTAATGTTTTACACGCACATGAAGGAGGTTCGGGCATCTCTGTACGCCGGGACTCCCAGGATGAATTGAATTTTTTAAGATTAAAGAGCAGGCCATGGTGAGTGTACAGAAGTGAAAGCAGCTCTTAATTATGGAACAGTTTTACCGTCTTTTCGAGCACAGTAATCTTATTCAAATAATTGGGGGAACATGTGTTGCGACATATTTGCAGGACTAAGATAGGATGAAATTTGGTAGTGGTTCTTGATATGGGGTAAATGAGTGTAAAGTAAGTTTTAGCAAAGAAGATCATAGTTTAAACATGATGAGTTTTGTTTCTCATTAATATACATTTTTATTAGACAAATGAAGCAAGACAAATTATAATACATGTACTTTTATTTGTAGATGCCCCTGTCACAGGGAAATATACTTCCCGAAATGCATTGGGTGACTGAATTAAATTCATGGCATGCGAAACCCAACCCACACTCCTATGTTTTTGTGAATTCAGATGACAAGCCCGATTTGGATAAAATGGATTGAACATATGGGATAAAATGGATGACAAGTATGGTGAAATTAAGAAGAAAATAGTTGTGAAAAAATGAATTTGATTCATTGGATTCGAATTGGCTGTGCAGCCTGACGGAACTGAAATGGGTTCCTTTCTTTGGGTCTAGTCACGTTACAGCGCAACGAGATGAAGCGCGAAGCAGGTGTTGCACGTTGGCAAAAATTTAAATGTTTAAAACACGATAAATTCAGGATTACAACCAGTGTGCATCTCATTCTATATATTTTTCAGTGTATGAATACTTTCGTCTCAACTGAGATTGCACCCACAAGAATATTGGTAGTTACCAACAGGCAAAATTGTGATTACTTCAGGACATCGAAGGATGAAAATGCACAGGAGCAGGGTTTCCTTCAGTGAAATACCTACGACGAAGAGGAAAGTATTTCACAATGAGTCATCATTTTTTTAACAAGAACAAATTACCATATGAAAGGATTGCAAATGAACTTATTTATTTGAAAGGAAGTATAATCAACGGAATACCAGTGGACGGAGGGGAGTGCAAATATATGGCATTCTGGGAGATGCAGTGAGATCGTGTTCGGACAAATGGTGAAACTCAGTAAACCCAGTAAGAGGACTGGTTTAGAGCTTCAGGCGTCCACATGTGTTATTAATTAAATGGGTGATTTCAGATAAAGACGCGGAGGACTAAGAGTAAGTTTCCAGGATTAATGTTTTACTCGCACATGAAGGAGGTTCGAGCGTCTCTGTACGCCGGGACTGAGAGGATGAATTGAATTTTTTAAGATGAAAGAGCAGGCCATGGTGAGTGTACAGGAGTGAAAGCAGCTCTTAATTATGGGACAATTTTACCGTCTTTTCGAGGACAGTAATCTGATTCAAATAATTAGGGGAACATGTGTTGGGACATATTTGCAGGACTAAGATAGGATGAAATTTGGTTTTGGTTCTTGATATGGGGTAAATGAGTGTAAAATACGTTTTAGCAAAGAAGATCGTAGTTTAAACATGATGAGTTTTGTTTCTCATTAATATACATTTTAATTAGACAAATGAAGCAAGTCAAATTATAATACATGTACTTTTATTTGTAGATGCCCCTGACGAAGGGAAATATACTTCCCGAAATGCATTGGGTGACTGAATTAAATTCATGGCATGCGAAACCCAACCCACACTCCTGTGTTTTTGTGAATTCAGATGACAAGCGCAATTTGGATAAAATGGATTGAACATATGAGATAAAATGGATGACAAGTATGGTGAAATTAAGAAGAAAATAGTTGTGAACAAATGATTTTGATTCATTGGATTCGAATTGGCTGTGCAGCCTGACGGAACTGAAATGGGTTCCTTTCTTTGGGTTTAGTCACGTTACAGCGCAACGAGACGAAGCGCAAAGCAGGTGTTGCACGCTGGGAAAAATTAAAATGTTTAAAACACGTTAAATTCAGGATTACAACAGGTGTGCATCTCATTCTATATATTTTTCAGTGTATGAATACTTTTGTCTCAACTGAGATTGCACCCCCGAGAATATTGGTAGTTTCCAACAGGCAAAATTGTGATCAAATCAGGACATTAGATGGTGAAAATGCACAGGAGCAGGGTTTCCTTGAGTGAAATAACTACGACGAAGAGGAAAGTATTTCACAATGAATCATCATTTTTTTTAACAAGAACGAATTACCATATGAAAGGATTGCAAATGAACTTATTTATTTGAAAGGAAGTATGATCAACGGAATACCAGTGGACGGAGGGGAGTGCAAATATGTGGCATTCTGGGAGATGCAGTGAGATCGTGTTCGGACAAATGGTGAAACTCAGTAAACCCAGTCAGAGGACTGGTTTAGAGCTTCAGGCGTCCACATGTGTTATTAATTAAACAGGTGATTTCAGATAAAGACGGGGAGGGCTAAGAGTAAGTTTCCAGGATTAATGTTTTACTCGCACATGAAGGAGGTTCGAGCGTCTCTGTACACCGGGACTGAGAGGATGAATTTAATTTTTTAAGATTAAAGAGCAGGCCATGGTGAGTGTACAGGAGTGAAAGCAGCTCTTAATTATGGAACAGTTTTACCGTCTTTTCGAGCACAGTAATCTTATTCAAATAATTGGGGGTTCCTTTCTTTGGGTTTAGTCACGTTACAGCGCAACGAGATGAAGCGCGAAGCAGGTGTTGCACGTTGGCAAAAATTTAAATGTTTAAAACACGATAAATTCAGGATTACAACCAGTGTGCATCTCATTCTATATATTTTTCAGTGTATGAATACTTTCGTCTCAACTGAGATTGCACCCACGAGAATATTGGCGACCACTGCGCCTCTGGCCTGGTCGCCCCCCTGCTCCTCTCCGTGCCTGCCACTGCAGCCCTGACTACCTGCTGACCCTTCGCCGACGCCGCCAGCAGCGCCCCAGCCGCCGCTGGGCCGCCCGCTCTGCCGGTCCCGTTCCCGCGCCTCCTGCCTGCGGCCCCGCCCCCGCCACACGATTGGTTAACCCCTTCCCGCCTCCCAGCGGACCCGCCCTCCCTGCTCCCCTCTTAAGGGGACCTCGCCTGCTTCTAGGGAGCGACCACTGCGCCTCTGGCCTGGTGGCCCCCCTGCTCCTCTCCGTGCCTGCCACTGCAGCCCTGACTACCTGCTGACCCTTCGCCGACGCCGCCAGCAGCGCCCCAGCCGCCGCTGGGCCGCCCGCTCTGCCGGTCCCGTTCCCGCGCCTCCTGCCTGCGGCCCCGCCCCCCTGCCACACGATTGGTTAACCCCTTCCCACCTCCCAGCGGACCCGCCCTCCCTGCTCCCCTCTTAAGGGGACCTCGCCTGCTTCTAGGGAGCGACCACTGTGCCTCTGGCCTGGTCGCCCCCCTGCTCCTCTCCGTGCCTGCCACTGCAGCCCTGACTACCTGCTGACCCTTCGCCGACGCCGCCAGCAGCGCCCCTGCCGCCGCTGGGCCGCCCGCTCTGCCGGTCCCGTTCGCGTGCCTCCTGCCTGCGGCCCCGCCCCCCGCCACACGATTGGTTAACCCCTTCCCGCCTCCCAGCGGACCCGCCCTCCCTGCTCCCCTCTTAAGGGGACCTCGCCTGCTTCTAGGGAGCGACCACTGCGCCTCTGGCCTGGTCGCCCCCCTGCTCCTCTCCGTGCCTGCCACTGCAGCCCTGACTACCTGTTGACCCTTCGCCGACGCCGCCAGCAGCGCCCCTGCCGCCGCTGGGCCGCCCGCTCTGCCGGTCCCGTTCCTGCGCCACCTGCCTGCGGCCCCGCCCCCCCCACCCCCCACCACACGATTGGTTAACCCCTTCCCGCCTCCCAGCGGACCCGCCCTCCCTGCTCCCCTCTTATGACGCCCCCTCAGCGACCGCGCAGCGGACGCGCGCAGCGGGAGCGCCGACTGAGCGCCGAAGGTGCGCCAAAGGTAAGCCCGTCTGCGCCCGTCCGTGCCTGGACCGCGCCCAGTGCCAGGACCCCTGGCCCCCGCAGTTCCCAGCCCACCCGCCGGACGTACGACGCCGCCACCCTCATCGCACTCAACGACGGACGAGTCCCGGGATGCTACCGTGCAACCCCAAGACGCTCCCACGGACCCTTCTGCTGTACCGCCTGCAAGTTCACCTGCATCCGGACCTGCCTCGCACCAGCACCCGCCAATACGAACACCAGCAGCAACCACCTCAAGTGCATCCTGCTCAACACCCGCTCAGTCCACAGACACGCCATCGAACTCTGGAACCTCCTCGACACCACTGCTCCTGACGTTGCCTTCCTCACGGAGACCTGGATGAACGCCTCCTCAGCACCCGCCATCGCCATCGCCATCCCAGAGGGCTACAAGATCACCCGGAGGGACCGCATCGCCAACCAGATAGGAGGAGGCATCGCCATCATCCACAGGGACACCATCCGCATCACGACCTACACCGACGACATCCTGACTACCGCCGAACACCTACACTTCCGGATCCACACCGACCCGAAGACCACCCTCAGAGGCACCCTGATTTACCGACCCCCGGGACCACGCACCCAATTCAGCGAGGACATCGCCGACTTCGTCAGCCCGCATGCCCTCCCCTCCGCTGACTACATCCTCCTGGGGGACCTCAACTTCCACCTGGAGAACAACAACGACCGCAACACCACCACCCTGCTCGACAACCTCACCAACCTCGGACTCAAGCAACTGGTGACCACCCCCACCCACCTCGCCGGACACACACTCGACGCCGTCTTCTCATCCAGCAAAGACATCGCCTTCAGCCACGCCACAGGACTCCACTGGATGGACCACAGCTGCGTCCACTTCACCTTCAGAAGAACGACGACCCACCACCACCAGCAACAGGTCGCCCGCAGAAGCTGGAGCAAGATCACAGCCGACCAGCTCGCCGCTTCCCTGAGCCAGCACCCTCCCGCCAGCTCAGCGAACCCCAGCCAGGCCGCCGACAACCTCACAAAGTGGATCAGCAACTGCACGGATGAACTCGCCCCACTGAGTACCCCGCCCAGCAGACCCGGCAGCAAGAAGGCCCCGTGGTTCACCGACGAACTCAAGAGCTCCAAGAAGAACTGCCGAGCCCTCGAGAAAGCCTGGAGAAGGGAGCCAACACCGGACAACATGACCACCCTCAAGCTTGCCACCCGGAAGCATCACCAACTGATCCGTGACACCAAGAAAACTGCATTCAAGGACCGGTTGGATAACAACGCACACAACAGCAAGGAACTCTTCAACATCGTGAAAGAGCTCTCCAACCCCAACGCCGGAAACAACGACATCACCCCATCGCAAGAACTCTGCAACTCCCTCGCCTCCTACTTCCACAACAAGATCGCGGACATACACAACAGCTTCAACACCCAACCGACGAACGCCACGTCCAACTCGACCGAACCACCGCCCCCCACCACCACCCTCCGCGCCTGGACTCCGATCTGCACCAAAGAAACCGTCCGCATGATGAACTCCATCCACTCCGGATCTCCGACCGACCCCTGCCCTCACCACGTCTTCAACAAGGCCGACGCCGTCATCGCACCCCACCTGCGGGACATCATCAACACCTCCTTCACCACCGCCACCTTCCCTGAGAGCTGAAAGCATGCCGAACTCAGCGCTCTACTCAAGAAACCAACAGCGGACCCCACCGAACTCAAGAATTACCGCCCCATCTCGCTGCTCCCGTTCCCAGCCAAAGTCATCGAGAAGACCGTCAACAAGCAGCTGGTCGCCTTCCTCGAGACAAACGGATCCCTCGACCCCTCACAGTCTGGCTTCCGAGCCAACCACAGCACCGAGACCGCCCTCATCGCTGCCACCGATGACATCCGAACCCTGATGGACAACGGAGAAACAGCGGCCCTCATCCTACTAGACCTCTCCGCGGCCTTCGACACCGTCTGCCACCGCACCCTAGTGCAGCGCCTCAGCAACGTCGGAATCCAGGAGAAGGCGCTGGAATGGATCATCTCCTTCCTCGACGGAAGAACACAGAGAGTCCGTCTACCACCGTACAAGTCAGAGGCCACCGAAGTCATCTGCGGCGTCCCTCAAGGATCCTCGCTGAGCCCAACCCTCTTCAACGTCTACATGAGCCCACTCGCGGCCATCGCACGCCAACACAACCTCAACATCATCTCCTACGCCGACGATACCCAGCTGATCCTCTCCCTGACCAACACCCCGCCGCCGCCAGAGCCAACCTTCACGAAGGAATGAAAGAGGTAGCCGAGTGGATGTCGACCAGCCGCCTGAAGCTAAACTCGGACAAGACGGAAGTCCTCATCCTGGGATCCTCGCCCTCCGCCTGGGACGACTCATGGTGGCCCCCCGCCCTGGGCACCGCACCCAAACCGACAGACCACGCACGCAACCTGGGCTTCATCCTGGACTCCTCCCTCTCCATGACCAAGCAAGTCAACGCCGTCTCCTCGTCATGCTTCAACACCCTGCGCATGCTACGGAAGATCTTCCGGTGGATCCCCACCAAGACCAGGAAGACTGTCACCCAGGCACTCGTCACCAGCCGACTGGACTACGGCAACGCCCTCTACGCCGGAACCACTGCCAAGCTCCAGAAGAGACTCCAACAGATCCAGAACGCCTCAGCCAGACTCATCCTCGACATCCCACGACACAGCCACATCTCCGGACACCTAAAAGACCTGCACTGGCTCCCGGTCAACAAGAGAATCACCTTCTGTCTCCTTACCCACGCACACAAAGCTCTTCACGACCAAGGCCCGAGCTACCTCAACAACCGCATCAACTTCTACGCTCCCAAACGACACCTCCGATCAGCCAGTCACGCCCTCGCCGCCGTCCCCCGCATCCGAAGAACGACAACAGGAGGAAGGTCCTTCTCCTACCTGGCCGCCAAGACCTGGAACTCCCTCCCGACCGACCTGCGCCTGACCCAAGACCACCTCGCCTTCAGGAAGAAGCTCAAGACCTGGCTGTTCGGGTAGCAGCAGCCCCCCCCCCCCCTAGCGCCTTGAGACCCTCCGGGTAAGTAGAGCGCTCTATAAATGCCTATGATTGATTGATTGATTGGTAGTTACCAACAGGCAAAATTGTGATTACATCAGGACATCAGATGGTGAAAATGCACAGGAGCAGGGTTTCCTTCAGTGAAATACCTACGACGAAGAGGAAAGTATTTCACAATGAGTCATCATTTTTTTAACAAGAACGAATTACCATATGAAAGGATTGCAAATGAACTTATTTATTTGAAAGGAAGTATGATCAACAGAATACCAGTGGACGGAGGGGAGTGCAAATATATGGCATTCTGGGAGATGCAGTGAGATCGTGTTCGGACAAATGGTGAAACTCAGTAAACCCAGTAAGAGGACTCGTTTAGAACTTCAGGCGTCCACATGTATTATTAATTAAACGGGTGATTTCAGATAAAGACGGGGAGGGCTAAGAGTAAGCTTCCAGCATTAATGTTTTACTCGCACATGAAGGATGTTTGAGTGTCTCTGTACGCCGGGACGCAGAGGATGAAATGAATTTTTTAAGATTAAAGAGCAGGTCATGGTGAGTGTACAGGAGTGAAAGCAGCTTTTAATTATGGGACAGTTTTACCGTCTTTTCGAGCACAGTAATCTTATTCAAATAATTGGGGGAACATGTTTTGGGACATATTTGTAAGACTAAGATAGGATGAAATTTGGTAGTGGTTCTTGATATGGGGTAAATGAGTGTAAAATACGTTTTAGCAAAGAAGATCATAGTTTAAACATGATGAGTTTTGTTTCTCATTAATATACATTTTTATTAGACAAATGAAGCAAGTCAAATTATAATACATGTACTTTTAGTTGTAGATGCCCCTGACGAAGGGAAATATACTTCCCGAAATGCATTGGGTGACTGAATTAAATTCATGGCATGCGAAACCCAACCCACACTCCAGTGTTTTCGTGAATTCAGATGACAAGCGCGATTTGGATAAAATGGATTGAACATATGAGATGAAATGGAAGACAAGTATGGTGAAATTAAGAAGAAAATACTTGTGAACAAATGAATTTGATTCATTGGATTCGAATTGGCTGTGCAGCCTGACGGAACTGAAATGGGTTCCTTTCTTTTGGTTTAGTCACGTTACAGCGCAACGAGACGAAGCGCGAAGCAGGTGTTGCACACTGGCAAAAATTAAAATGTTTAAAACACGATAAATTCAGGATTACAACAGGTGTGCATCTCATTCTATATTTTTTTCAGTGTATGAATACTTTCGTCTCAACTGAGATTGCACCCACGAGAATATTGGTAGTTACCAACAGGCAAAATTGTGATTAAATCAGGCAATCAGATGGTGAAAATGCACAGGAGCAGGGTTTCCTTCCATGAAATAACTAGGACGAAGAGGAAAGTATTTCACAATGAGTCATCATTTTTTTAACAAGAACGAATTACCATATGAAAGGATTGCAAAGGAACTTATTTATTTGAAAGGAAGTATGATCAAAGAAATACCAGTGGACGGAGGAGAGTGCGAATATATGGCATTCTGGGAGATGCAGTGAGATCGTGTTCGGACAAATGGTGAAACTCAATAAACCCAGTAAGAGGACTGGTTTAGAGCTTCAGGCGTCCACATGTGTTATTAATTAAACGGGTGATTTCAGATAAGGACGGGGAGGGCTAAGAGTAAGCTTCCAGCATTAATGTTTTACTCGCACATGAAGGAAGTTCGAGGGTCTCTGTACGCCGGGACTGAGAGGATGAATTGATTTTTTCAAGATTAAAGAGCAGGCCATAGTGAGTGTACAGGAGTGAAAGCAGCTCTTAATTATGGGACAGTTTTACCGTCTTTTCGAGCATAGTAATCTGATTCAAATAATTGGGGGAACATCTGTTTGGACATATATGCAGGACTAAGATAGGATGAAATTTGGTACTGGTTCTTGATATGGGGTAAATGAGCGTAAAGTAAGTTTTAGCAAAGAAGATCATAGTTTAAACATGATGAGTTTTGTTTCTCATTAATATAAATTTTTATTAGACAAATGAAGCAAGACAAATTATAATACATGTACTTTTATTTGTAGATGCCCCTGCCAAAGGGAAATATACTTCCCGAAATGCATTGGGTGACTAAATTAAATTCATGGCATGCGAAACCCAACCCACACTCCTATGTTTTTGTGAATTCAGATGACAAGCGCGATTTGGATAAAATGGATTGAACATATGAGATAAAATGGATGACAAGTATGGTGAAATTAAAAAGAAAATAGTTGTGAACAAATGAATTTGATTCATTGGATTCGAATTGGCTGTGCAGCCTGACGGAACTGAAGGGGGTTCCTTTCTTTGGGTTTAGTCACGTTACAGCGCAACGAGATGAAGCGCGAAGCAGGTGTTGTACGCTGGCAAAAATTAAAATATTTAAAACACGTTAAATTTTGGATTACAACCGGTGTGCATCTCATTCTATATATTTTTCAGTGTATGAATACTTTCGTCTCAACTGAGATTGCAACCACGAGAATATTGGTAGTCACCAACAGGCAAAATTGTGAATAAATCAGGACATCAGATGGTGAAAATGCACAGGAGCAGGGTTTCCTTCAGTGAAATAACTACGAAGAAGAGGAAAGTATTTCACAATGAGTCATCATTTTTTTAATAAGAACGAATTACCATGTGAAAGGATTGCAAATGAACTTATTTATTTGAAAGGAAGTATGATCAACGGAATACCAGTGGACGGAGGGGAGTACAAATATATGGCATTCTAAGAGATGCAGTGAGATAGTGTTCGGACAAATGGTGAAACTCAGTAAACCCAGTAAGAGGACTGGTTTAGATTTTCAGGCGTCCACATGTGTTATTAATTAAACGTGTGATTTCAGATAAAGACGGGGAGGGCTAAGAGTAAGCTTCCAGCATTAATGTTTTATTCGCACATGAAGGAGGCTCGAGCGTCTCTGTACGCCGGGACTGAGAGGATGAATCGAATTATTTAAGATTTAAGAGCAGGCCATGGTGAGTGTACAGGAGTGAAAGCAGCTCTTAAGTATGGGACAGTTTTACCGTCTTTTTGAGCACAGTAATCTGATTCAAATAATTGGGGGAACATGTGTTGGGACATATTTGCATGACCCAGGATGAAATTTGGTAGTGGTTCTTGATATTGGGTAAATTAGTGCAAAATACGTTTTAGCAAAAAAGATCATAGTTTAAACATGATGTGTTTTGTTTCTCATTAATATACATTTTTATTAGACAAGTGAAGCAAGTCAAATTATAATACATGTACTTTTATTTGTAGATGCCCCTGACGTAGGGAAATATACTTCCCGAAATGCATTGGGTGACTGAATTAAATTCATGGCATGCGAAACCCAACCCACACTCCTATGTTTTTGTGAATTCAGATGACAAGCGCGATTCGGATAAAATGGATTGAACATATGAGATAAAATGGATGACAAGTATGGTGAAATTAATAAGTTACATCAGGACATCAGATGGTGAAAATGCACAGGAGCAGGGTTTCCTTCAGTGAAATACCTACGACGAAGAGGAAAGTATTTCACAATGAGTCATCATTTTTTTAACAAGAACGAATTTCCATATGAAAGGATTGCAAATGAACTTATTTATTTGAAAGGAAGTATGATCAACAGAACACCAATGGACGGAGGGGAGTGCCCAGTAAGAGGACTCGTTTAGAGCTTCAGGCGTCCACATGTGTTATTAATTAAACGGGTGATTTCAGATAAAGACGGGGAGGGCTAAGAGTAAGCTTTCAGCATTAATGTTTTACTCGCACATGAAGGATGTTTGAGTGTCTCTGTACGCCGGGACTCAGAGGATGAATTGAATTTTTTAAAATTAAAGAGCAGGTCATGGTGAGTGTACAGGAGTGAAAGCAGCTCTTAATTATGAGACAGTTTTACCGTCTTTTCGAGCACAGTAATCTTATTCAAATAATTGGAGGAACATGTGTTGGGACATATTTGTAAGACTAAGATAGGATGAAATTTGGTAGTGGTTCTTGATATGGGGTAAATGAGTGTAAAATACGTTTTAGCAAAGAAGATCGTAGTTTAAACATGATGAGTTTTGTTTCTCATTAATATACATTTTTATTAGACAAATGAAGCAAGTCAAATTATAGAAAGGGGCGACCACTCGGTCCCCCCGAACGTATGGTGGAGTACCCCGATCCCCCCGGGAAGCCATTTTGGGCGGGAGGCGAGTCTCGGCTGGTATGCCCGAAGCGGCGTAGCCGGGGCGCGCCTTTTCCCGCCCAAGAGGGGGTTGCCCTAGACACCAACACCGCTAGCCACGCCCTGGAGGCGGATTGGAGGTGGGTCCACGCCCGCCCGAAGAAGGAGAAAAGGAGCGACAAGCCAAGGAAGCATCCTCTTGTTCCTGTGCTCTGAAGCTGCACCTCCCCGTTGCACGTGAGCTCGAGACGGAACGAAGAGCCATTTTTGAGAATTAATCGTGTGTTTCTTCTTTCAGTGAGTTCGGAGCTTTCTGCGTAGGATCTTTGAGGAGTATACGTGGACGATGCCTAGCAAGAAGGTCGGAAAGAGGATCGGGACCGATCAGATGCTCCGTATGCTGATGAAAGACATGGCGGATATGAAAAAGCAGATGGCGGTAATGAATGGTGTAGGGGGGCCTAAGAGAGTCATCGGGCCAGCATTGCCGGGAGTGGTCCCTAGCGGGAGAGGCAGAAGGGCCAAGAAGGGAGCGTCGGGGGGGGGGAAGCCCCGGTGCCCGAAGTACCCCCTGCGCACCCGGTCACCCCGATCGAGGCCCCGACTCCGGTCCCAGACGTGGGCCAACCGATTCCTGTGGTAGTCACTCCTGTGAACGGGGAGGATATGCCTCCTGAGCTGGCTGCCCAGTTGGCGGCATGGTTAGGCAAAGAGAACGAGGGGGCCACGGCTGAGGAAGCCAGGGCAATAATGAAGCAGTTGCGGCAATCGAAAGATGCTGCGAAGGCACCGTCTCCTTTTGTTTCCCCGCAGGCTCCCGTGGAACAACCACTATCGGGCGTGGGTTCGGCAGGAACTACGGTCACAGTGGCCGGTTCAGGTAAGCAGCCGTTGCCGATTGCGGGGGAGGGATCGGTACCTTCAAGGAGGGAAAAAGTTGTTCAGCATATCCCGATTGAGGTGAAAGAAAGGATATGGGCTGATAAATACGTGAACATGTTTTCCTTGTTGACAGATCACTATGAGATTGAACATGTTAAAAATCAAAAGGAATTTCTGCATCCTAGTGTATGGCGCGCCAAAATGGCCGGTTTCAGAGTTGATGAGTCGATCGACAATTGGGGCAGAGCGTTTGGAATGTTCATTGCAATTATGGGGGAACGTAGGCCTGAATTATTGGTGGGATTAGCCGTGTATCAGACACGTATCATGGAATTTTTGGGAACATATGGTGGTAATCAATGGTTGTATTACGATAGCATATTTCGTAAGTCCAAGGAGCACGACTCATCCCTGACGTGGGATTGTTTCGACTCCATTTCCTGGCAGAAAATGGAGAAGTCAGGTACGGCGAAGTCGCCATCTTTAGGGGGGGGGTATGGTCGAGTTTTCCCGCCATTCGTCTGGGGCGCCCTTTCGGGCAGGATCAAGCAATGATCAGCACACAAGGAATAATGGCAACTCAGGTAAAAAAGGGGTCTGCTGGAGTTTTAACAGAGGTAAATGTACTAGGCCGCAGGGATCTTGCAGGTTTAGGCATGAATGTACTGGGTGCGGGCAGTCCTCTCACCCCGAGACCATGTGCAGAGCCAAAAATGGTGATCCGGGAAGCAGAGGGGGCGCCAAACAGGTCTGAAATAGTCTGAGGGGCGCCTCTCCCTACCCCGATTGATATCATGGCAATGATTCCTTGGTTGAACGAATATCCGGATCATATCTCCGCTGGGGTGTTGCGAGATGGTTTTTCATATGGTTTCCGCATCCCGGCGGGGGATTTTCAGGGTAAAGCGCAATGCAGGAACCAACTGTCGGTTCTGCAGAATACGGCGGTGGTGCAAGCAAAGATTGGGAAGGAGGTGACCCGAGGTCGGGTTGCCGGCCCATTTGACATGCCGCCTGTTGCTAATTTTGTTTGTTCGCCTCTGGGAGTGGTCCCCTAAAAGGACCCAGGGGAATTCAGGCTGATACATAATTTGTCAGCCCCAAGGGGTCTTTCGGTGAACGATGCGATTGACCCGGGAGTTTGTTCGGTGCGGTACGCATCTTTTGATGAGGCTGTCGCCATGTTGAATCGCCTGGGGCCCGGAGCGCTGATGGCCAAGTCGGACATTGAGTCGGCGTTCCGGTTGCTCCCGGTACACCCAGATGATCAGCGTCTCCTTGGTTTCATGTTTCAGGGACGCTATTACATGGATAAATGTATGCCAATGGGTTGCTCCATTTCTTGTGCGTATTTTGAAAAATTCAGTAGTTTTTTACAATGGGCGTTCACAAGAACAACAGGGTTTACACATGTTATGCATTATCTTGATGATTTTCTGTTTCTGGGGGCAGCCGGGGACATGGAATGTGCACAGGCTTTGAATGAATTTTGTGATCTCATGACCCGCTTTGGCGTGCCATTGGCACCAGGTAAGACAGTGGGCCCGGCTACTTCACTCGAGTTTCTTGGAATAGAGCTCGACTCCGAAGAGGGGTGCTTCCGCTTGCCTAAGGAAAAGGTAACGAAGTTTAAGACATCACTGGAAACATGTATTAGTGAGACGAAGGTAAATTTGCATCAGTTGCAGCAGGCTGTGGGTCAGCTGAATTTTGCCCTTAGAGTAATACCGATGGCCCGCCCCTTTTCCCGCTCTATTGCTCAAGCCATGGTCGGCCTTAAGGAAGGGCACCACCGCACAAGGCTCTCGGCAGAGGTCCGCCAGGACATGCGCATATGGTTGGCATTCCTGGCGGATTTCAACGGTCGTGTCGTGTGGACCAAACCAGCGGTCTCCTCCGTGGAGCTGGGGTTGTGGACGGACTCGGCAGGGAGCGTGGGTTTTGGCGCCATCTTGGGTACTCATTGGTCAGCACGAACCTGGCCGCCATGGTGGCACAAGAATGGGCTGACAGGTAACATTGGGTTTCTCGAACTGTTCCCTATCCTGGTGGCCTTGAAAACATGGCCGGAGGATTTTCGTGATCGCTCTGTGGTGTTCTGGTCCGACAATAAGACCGTGGTTGAGTGTATCAATAGTCAGGCAGCACGCTGCAAATGGATCTTGAGACTGTTGAAGGAAATTGTCCTGCTGTGTATGAGACTAAACGTCCATTTTAGGGCGAGTCATGTGCCAGGGGTGTTAAATCAGGCAGCTGATGTGCTTTCTCGTTCCCGTATGCAGGCCTTCTGGGGTTTTCTGCCCTCAGCGGACCCGGTGGCGGCACCATTTCCCGAAGCTCTCTGGTCTCTCGGTGCCCCGGACTACAAGACCTCGTGGGAGAGAGTTTAGCGCCCAGGACAAGGAAGGCTTATGAAGGGGCGTTCCGTTCTTATTTGTCCTTTTTGGGTTCAGCTAGGGGGGAGCTGTGGGGCCAAGAAGAGTATGTCCTGAACTTTTTGTTATCACTACATCAGGCAGGCAAATCAGTGGCTACGGCCAATAGGCACCGGGCCGCCATTTCTTTCATGGCACGGGCCCATGGCATACAGGATCCCACGGCGTCTTTCTTGGTGCAGAAGGCGCTGCGTGGGTGGCAACGCCGTGAGGGTTGCAGAGTGGATGAAAGACATCCGATAGGTCTTGAAAGGTTGGCCCTGTTACTGTCCGTACTCCCTGCGACATGTTCGTCTCAATCAGAGACAGTGCTATTCCGGGCCGCTTTTGCATTAGCATTCCATGGGGCTATGCGGGTAAGCGAGCTGGTAGCGAAGAACAAGCAGGATACGGGGGAGGTCTGTGCCGTGAGCACATTCAAATTAAGGGGGAGACAATGGTAGTCTCATTTGTCAGGTCCAAGACCGATCAGAAAGCAATCGGGGACAGTGTAGTGGTTCAGCGGATTCCGGGATCTCCCATGTGCCCGGTAGCATGCGTTGAGGAGTATTTAGCGCAGAGGGCGGCATCATGGGAGGGAAGCTTGCTGAAGCACGCCGACGCCACCCCGCTGACTAGGTTTCAGTTTCAGCGGGTACTAACGATGGCGATCGCAGCAGCGGGCTTGAACCAGTGCGAGTTTGGGACCCATTCCTTCCGGATAGGGGCTGCTACAGAGGCTACAGCCAGGGGTCTGAGTGTGGAAAAAGTGAAACAGTTGGGGCGTTGGTCCTCGAATTGTTATAAAAGGTATGTGCGGTTGCACATGTTGTGAAGTCTATGTCTTGCACTCACGCTTCTTGTTTTTTGTTTGGTTTACAGTGTCGCGAGCTTACAAAGCGGGGCGGACTGTGCAGTCGACCCGACACCTGGGAACCAGCGGTCAAAGATCACCGGCTGAGGAAAGAGTGGTGTGGGTCGTGGGCCACTCATACGTGAGGCGTGCCGCGGACGTATTCAAAGCAGGTGACATGATTCACATGGCTGGGGAATACGGGTACAGGGTGACCTTCTACGGAAGGGGCGGGCTCTGTATTGACCAGTTTCAAAGTTTTATCGAGGGTTTGTTAGGGCGGACAAGGTCACCGCCATCTATAATCATAGTGCATCTTGGGGGCAATGATTTGGTGACCACTGGTAGACGACTACTTCTCGAGTTGATATTATCCACAGTGAGTTGGTTGGCGAGAAGGGTTCCAGGGTGCACGATTGCATGGTCCCATATGATTCCACGAAAGTGTGGCGGGGGGCTATTTCTGTGGCTGCTGTAAATCATTCAGTGAAGAAGGTGAATAACAAGCTTGGTAGATTGTTCCGTACTAGTACATTGCATTCTATTCCGCATGGGTGTATCAGGGGGGACCATATGTATCTAGAGGATGGAGTTCATTTGTCCCCGGTGGGGAATTCTTTACTCATAGGAGACTTCGTAGCTTGGTTAAAGAGTTTGCAGCCATGACCTTTAAGTAGGAGTTTTTGTGGGGGGTCCGGATAGCCGGTCAACTATCCGGCCTGTGGCGGTAAGGTCATGATCGGTGAGCAGGAATTAGAAGATCCCTAGAGGTAGGGCGTCACCCATTATGGATGGGAGCGCCCGGGGGGAGGCGGCCATTGGCCCCTCAAACGGGGAGGCGGTCCCCTCTAAGGATGGGGACGCCGAAAGGGAAGGCGGCCATAGGCCCCTCCCTGGGGAGGAGGGGCTAGGGCCCCTCCTGGGAATTTCCCGGGGCCAGGACATCCGCGACGGCAGATGTGGTAAGTTGTGTGGGGTGGGAGGGGGGTCTACGCTACCTTCTAGACACCTCACACGAGTCCTCGGACGACCACTAAAGATGGCGTTGAGTTATTCAAGGGGCCCCCGCTAAGACAAGGGAAATTGGAAGTTGGCACAGAGGTACAGTCCTCTGTGCGACCGCCCCTCACAAGTGAGGGGGGAGTTCTGGTAGTGGGGATCTGACACCGGTTACGACCTTGCCGTAGGCCCGTAAATGTTAGGATGTACAATTTCAAAGTTTGAGTTTGAGTAATGCATTTGCAGGATGTTTAGTATCGGCTAGGAGAACCTTTGTATTAGAGATGTGTTAAGGTCAGCCAAGAACATCGTAATGTGTAAATGAAATTGTACATGATATGAAACTGTTATTTTGACGTTTTTAATTTTGTTTCATATTTTAATAAATACGGCCGGGAGGGTAACTCCCTCCCGCCTTCCACAAGTTCAGAACCGTTTCCGTCTTCCCATCCTTGGGGATTGTGTTGAGAGGGGGTGGCGGGTATCTCAGCCATATAATACATGTACTTTTAGTTGTAGATGCCCCTGACGAAGGGAAATATACTTCCCGAAATGCATTGGGTGACTGAATTAAATTCATGGCATGCGAAACCCAACCCACACTCCAGTGTTTTCGTGAATTCAGATGACAAGCGCGATTTGGATAAAATGGATTGAACATATGAGATGAAATGGAAGACAAGTATGGTGAACTTAAGAAGAAAATAGTTGTGAACAAATGAATTTGATTCATTGGATTCGAATTGGCTGTGCAGCCTGACGGAACTGAAATGGGTTCCTTTCTTTTGGTTTAGTCACGTTACAGCACAACAAGACGAAGCGCGAAGCAGGTGTTGCACGCTGGCAAAAATTAAAATGTTTAAAACACGTTAAATTCAGGATTACAATAGGTGTGCATCTCATTCTATATTTTTTTCAGTGTATGAATACTTTCGTCTCAACTGAGATTGCACCCACGAGAATATTGGTAGTTACCAACAGGCAAAATTGTGATTAAATCAGGCAATCAGATGGTGAAAATGCACAGGAGCAGGGTTTCCTTCCGTGAAATAACTAGGACGAAGAGGAAAGTATTTCACAATGAGTCATCATTTTTTTAACAAGAACGAATTACCATATGAAAGGATTGCAAAGGAACTTATTTATTTGAAAGGAAGTATAATCAAAGGAATACCAGTGGACGGAGGGGAGTGCGAATATATGGCATTCTGGGAGATGCAGTGAGATCGTGTTCGGACAAATGGTGAAACTCAATAAACCCAGTAAGAGGACTGGTTTAGAGCTTCAGGCGTCCACATGTGTTATTAATTAAACGGGTGATTTCAGATAAAGACGGGGAGGGCTAAGAGTAAGCTTCCAGCATTAATGTTTTACTCGCACATGAAGGAAGTTCGAGGGTCTCTGTACGCCGGGACTGAGAGGATGAATTGATTTTTTCAAGATTAAAGAGCAGGCCATAGTGAGTGTGTACAGGAGTGAAAGCAGCTCTTAATTATGGGACAGTTTTACCGTCTTTTCGAGCATAGTAATCTGATTCAAATAATTGGGGGAACATCTGTTTGGACATATTTGCAGGACTAAGATAGGATGAAATTTGGTACTGGTTCTTGATATGGGGTAAATGAGTGTAAAGTAAGTTTTAGCAAAGAAGATCATAGTTTAAACATGATGAGTTTTGTTTCTCATTAATATAAATTTTTATTAGACAAATGAAGCAAGACAAATTATAATACATGTACTTTTATTTGTAGATGCACCTGCCAAAGGGAAATATACTTCCCGAAATGCATTGGGTGACTGAATTAAATTCATGGCATGCGAAACCCAACCCACACTCCTATGTTTTTGTGAATTCAGATGACAAGCGCGATTTGGATAAAATGGATTGAACATATGAGATAAAATGGATGACAAGTATGGTGAAATTAAGAAGAAAATAGTTGTGAACAAATGAATTTGATTCATTGGATTCGAATTGGCTGTGCAGCCTGACGGAACTGAAAGGGGTTCCTTTCTTTGGGTTTAGTCACGTTACAGCGCAACGAGATGAAGCGCGAAGCTGGTGTTGTACGCTGGCAAAAATTTAAATGTTTAAAACACGTTAAATTTAGGATTACAACCGGTGTGCATCTCATTCTATATATTTTTCAGTGTATGAATACTTTCGTCTCAACTGATATTGCAACCACGAGAATATTGGTAGTCACCAACAGGCAAAATTGTGAATAAATCAGGACATCAGATGGTGAAAATGCACAAGAGCAGGGTTTCCTTCAGTGAAATAACTACGAAGAAGAGGAAAGTATTTCACAATGAGTCATCACTTTTTTAATAAGAACGAATTACCATATGAAAGGATTGCAAATGAACTTATTTATTTGAAAGGAAGAATGATCAACGGAATACCAGTGGACGGAGGGGAGTACAAATATATGGCATTCTAAGAGATGCAGTGAGATAGTGTTCGGACAAATGGTGAAACTCAGTAAACCCAGTAAGAGGACTGGTTTAGATTTTCAGGCGTCCACATGTGTTATTAATTAAACGGGTGATTTCAGATAAAGACGGGGAGGGCTAAGAGTAAGCTTCCAGCATTAATGTTTTATTCGCACATGAAGGAGGCTCGAGCGTCTCTGTACGCCGGGACTGAGAGGATGAATCGAATTATTTAAGATTTAAGAGCAGGCCATGGTGAGTGTACAGGAGTGAAAGCAGCTCTTAAGTATGGGACAGTTTTACCGTCTTTTTGAGCACAGTAATCTGATTCAAATAATTGGGGGAACATGTGTTGGGACATATTTGCATGACTAAGATAGGATGAAATTTGGTAGTGGTTCTTGATATTGGGTAAATTAGTGCAAAATACGTTTTAGCAAAAAAGATCATAGTTTAAACATGATGTGTTTTGTTTCTCATTAATATACATTTTTATTAGACAAGTGAAGCAAGTCAAATTATAATACATGTACTTTTATTTGTAGATGCCCCTGACGTAGGGAAATATACTTCCCGAAATGCATTGGGTGACTGAATTAAATTCATGGCATGCGAAACCCAACCCACACTCCTATGTTTTTGTGAATTCAGATGACAAGCGCGATTCGGATAAAATGGATTGAACATATGAGATAAAATGGATGACAAGTATGGTGAAATTAAGAAGAAAATACTTGTGAACAAATAAATTTGATTCATTGGATTCGAATTGGCTGTGCAGCCTGACGGAACTGAAATGGGTTCCTTTCTTTGGGTTTAGTCACGTTACAGCGCAACGAGATGAAGCGCGAAGCAGGTGTTGCATGTTGGCAAAAATTTAAATGTTTAAAACACGATAAATTCAGGATTACAACCAGTGTGCATCTCATTCTATATATTTTTCAGTGTATGAATACTTTCGTCTCAACTGAGATTGCACCCACGAGAATATTGGTAGTTACCAACAGGCAAAATTGTGATTACATCAGGACATCAGATGGTGAAAATGCACAGGAGCAGGGTTTCCTTCAGTGAAATACCTACGACGAAGAGGAAAGTATTTCACAATGAGTCATCATTTTTTTAACAAGAACGAATTACCATATGAAAGGATTGCAAATGAACTTATTTATTTGAAAGGAAGTATGATCAACAGAACACCAGTGGACGGAGGGGAGTGCAAATATATGGCATTCTGGGAGATGCAGTGAGATCGTGTTCGGACAAATGGTGAAACTCAGTAAACCCAGTAAGAGGACTGGTTTAGAGCTTCAGGCGTCCACATGTGTTATTAATTAAACGGGTGATTTCAGATAAAGACTGGGAGGGCTAAGAGTAAGCTTCCAGCATTAATGTTTTACTCGCACATGAAGGATGTTTGAGTGTCTCTGTACGCCAGGACTCAGAGGATGAATTGAATTTTTTAAGATTAAAGAGCAGGCCGTGGTGAGTGTACAGGAGTGAAAGCAGCTCTTAATTATGGGACAATTTTACCGTCTTTTCGAGCACAGTAATCTTATTCAAATAATTGGGGGAACATGTGTTGGGACATATTTGTAGGACTAAGATAGGATGAAATTTGGTAGTGGTTCTTGATATGGGGTAAATGAGTGTAAAATACATTTTAGCAAAGAAGATCGTAGTTTAAACATGATGAGTTTTGTTTCTCATTAATATAAATTTTTATTAGACAAATGAAGCAAGTCAAATTATAATACATGTACTTTGAGTTGTAGATGCCCCTGACGAAGGGAAATATACTTCCCGAAATGCATTGGGTGACTGAATTAAATTCATGGCATGCGAAACCCAACCCACACTCCTGTGTTTTCGTGAATTCAGATGACAAGCGCGATTTGGATAAAATGGATTGAACGTATGAGATAAAATTGATGACAAGTATGGTGAAATTAAGAAGAAAATAGTTGTGAACAAATTAATTTGATTCATTGGATTCGAATTGGCTGTGCAGCCTGAAGTAACTGAAATGGGTTCCTTTCTTTGGGTTTAGTCACGTTACAGCGCAACAAGACAAAGCGCGAAGCAAGTGTTCCACGCTGGCAAAAATTAAAATGTTTAAAACACGTTAAATTCAGGATTACAACAGGTGTGCATCTCATTCTATATATTTTTCAGTGTATGAATACTTTCGTCTCAACTGGGATTGCACCCACGAGAATATTGATAGTTACCAACATGCAAAATTGTGATTAAATCAGGCAATCAGATGGTGAAAATGCACAGGAGCAGGGTTTCCTTCCGTGAAATAACTATGACGAAGAGGAAAGTATTTCACAATGAGTCATCATTTTTTTAACAAGAACAAATTACCATATAAAAGGATTGCAAAGGAACTTATTTATTTGAAAGGAAGATTGATCAAAGGAATACCAGTGGACAGAGGGGAGTGCGAATATATGGCATTCTGGGAGATGCAGTGAGATCGCGTTCGGACAAATGGTGAAACTCAGTAAACCCAGTAAGAGGACTGGTTTAGAGCTTCAGGCGTCAACATGTGTCATTAATTAAACGGGTGATTTCAGATAAAGACGGGGAGGGCTAAGAGTAAGCTTCCAGCATTAATGTTTTACTTGCACATGAAGGATGTTCGAGTGTCCCTGTACGCCAGGACTCAGAGGATGAATTTAATTTTTTAGGATTAAAGAGCAGGCCATGGCGAGTGTACAGGAGTGAAAGCAGCTCTTAATTATGGGACAGTTTTACCGTCTTTTCAAACACAGTAATCTTATTCAAATAATTGGGGGAACATGTGTTGGGACATATTTGTAGGACTAAGATAGGATGAAATTTGGTAGTGGTTCTTGATATGGGGTAAATGAGTGTAAAATACATTTTAGCAAAGAAGATCGTAGTTTAAACATGATGAGTTTTGTTTCTCATTAATATAAATTTTTATTAGACAAATGAAGCAAGTCAAATTATAATACATGTACTTTGAGTTGTAGATTCCCCTGACGAAGGGGAATATACTTCCCGAAATGCATTGGGTGACTGAATTAAATTCATGGCATGCGAAACCCAACCCACACTCCTGTGTTTTCGTGAACTCAGATGACAAGCGCGATTTGGATAAAATGGATTGAACATATGAGATAAAATTGATGACAAGTATGGTGAAATTAAGAAGAAAATAGTTGTGAACAAATGAATTTGATTCATTGGATTCGAATTGGCTGTGCAGCCTGAAGTAACTGAAATGTGTTCCTTTCTTGGGGTTTAGTCACGTTACAGCGCAAAAAGACGAAGCGCGAAGCGCGAAGCAGGTGTTGCACGCTGGCAAAAATTAAAATGTTTAAAACACGTTAAATTCAGGATTACAACAGGTGTGCATCTCATTCTATATATTTTTCAGTGTATGAATACTTTCGTCTCAACTGAGATTGCACCCACGAGAATATTGATAGTTAGCAACAGGCCAAATTGTGATTAAATCAGGCAATCAGATGGTGAAAATTCACAGGAGCAGGGTTTCCTTCCGTGAAATAACTATGACGAAGAGGAAAGTATTTCACAATGAGTCATCATTTTTTTAACATGAACAAATTACCATATAAAAGGATTGCAAAGGAACTTATTTATTTGAAAGGAAGATTGATCAAAGGAATACCAGTGGACGGAGGGGAATGCGAATATATGGCATTCTGGGAGATGCAGTGAGATCGCGTTCGGACAAATGGTGAAACTCAGTAAACCCAGTAAGAGGACTGGTTTAGAGCTTCAGGCGTCCACATGTGTCATTAATTAAACGGGTGATTTCAGATAAAGACGGGGAGGGCTAAGAGTAAGCTTCCAGCATGAATGTTTTACTCTCACATGAAGGAAGTTCGAGGGTCTCTGTACGCCGGGACTGAGAGGATGAATTGAATGTTTCAAGATTAAAGAGCAGGCCATGGTGAGTGTACAGGAGTGAAAGCAGCTCTTAATTATGGGACAATTTTACCGTCTTTTCGAGCACAGTAATCTGATTCAAATAATTGGGGGAACATGTGTTTGGACATATTTGCAGGACTGAGATAGGATGGAATTTGGTACTGGTTCTTGATATGGTGTAAATGAGTGTAAATAAGTTTTAGCAAAGAAGATCATAGTTTAAACATGATGAGTTTTGTTTCTCATTAATATAAATTTTTATTAGACAAATGAAGCAAGACAAATTATAATACATGTACTTTTATTTGTAGATGCCCCAGTCAAAGGGAAATATACTTCCCGAAATGCATTGGGTGACTGAATTAAATTCATGGCATGCGAAACCCAACCCACACTCCTATGCTTTTGTGATTTCAGATGACCAGCACGATTTGGATAAAATGGATTGAAGATATGAGATAAAATGGATGACAAGTATTGTGAAATTAAGAAGAAAATAGTTGTGAACAAATGAATTTGATTCATTGGATTCGAATTGGCTGTGCAGCCTGACAGAACTGAAATGGGTTCCTTTCTTTGGGTTTAGTCACGTTACAGCGCAACGAGACGAAGCGCGAAGCAGGTGTTGCACGTTGGCAAAAATTAAAATGTTTAAAACACGATAAATTCAGGATTACAACCAGTGTGCATCTCATTCTATATATTTTTCAGTGTAAGAATACTTTCGTCTCAACTGAGATTGCACCCACGAGAATATTGGTAGTTACCAACAGGCAAAATTGTGATTACATCAGGACATCATATGGTGAAAATGCCCAGGAGCAGGGTTTCCTTCAGTGAAATACCTACGACGAAGAGGAAAGTATTTCACAATGAGTTATCATTTTTTTAACAAGAACGAATTACCATATGAAAGGATTGCAAATGAACTTATTTATTTGAAAGGAAGTATGATCAACGGAAAACCAGTGTACGGAGGGGAGTGCTAATATATGGCATTCTGGGAGATGCAGTGAGATCGTGTTCGGACAAATGGTGAAACTCAGTAAACCCAGTAAGAGGACTGGTTTAGAGCTTCAGGCGTCCACTTGTGTTATTAATTAAACGGGTGATTTCAGATACAGACGGGGAGGGCTAAGAGTAAGCTTCCAGCATTAATGTTTTACTCGCACATGAAGGAGGTTCGAGCGTCTCTGTATGCCGGGACTGAGAGGATGAATTGAATTTTTTAAGATTAAAGAGCAGGCCATGGTGAGTGTACAGGAGTGAAAGCAGCTCTTAATTATGGGACAGTTTTACCGTCTTTTCGAGGACAGTAATCTGATTCAAATAAGTGGGGGAACATGTGTTGGGACATATTTGCAGGACTAAGATAGGATGAAATTCGGTTTTGGCTCTTGATATGGGGTAAATGAGTCTAAAATACATTTTAGCAAAGAAGATCGTAGTTTAAACATGATGAGTTTTGTTTCTCATTAATATACATTTTTATTAGACAAATGAAGCAAGTCAAATTATAATGCATGTACTTTTAGTTGTAGATTCCCCTGACGAAGGGAAATATACTTCCCGAAACGCAATGGGTGACTGAATTAAATTCATGGCATGCGAAACCCAACCCACACTCTTGTGTTTTCGTGAATTCAGATGACAAGCGCGAATTGGATAAAATGGATTGAACATATGAGATAAAATGGATTACAAGTATGGTGAAATTAAGAAAAAAATAGTTGTGAACAAATGAATTTGATTCATTGGATTCGAATTGGCTGTGCAGCCTGACGGAACTGAAATGGATTCCTTTCTTTGGGTTTAGTCACGTTACAGCGCAACAAGACGAAGTGCGAAGCAGGTATTGCACGCTGGCAAAAATTAAAATGTTTAAAGCACGTTAAATTCAGGATTACAACAGGTGTGCATCTCATTCTATATATTTTTCAGTGTATGAATACTTTCGTCTCAACTGAGATTGCACCCACGAGAATATTGGTAGTTACCAACAGGCAAAATTGTGATTAAATCAGGCAATCAGATGGTGAAAATGCACAGGAGGAGGGTTTCCTTCCGTGAAATAACTATGACGAAGAGGAAAGTATTTCACAATGAGTCATCATTTTTTTAACAGGAACGAATTACCATGTGAAAGGATCGCAAAGGAACTTATTTATTTGAAAGGAAGATTGATCAAAGGAATACCAGTGGACGGAGGGGAGTGCGAATATATGGCATTCTGTGAGATGCAGTGAGATCGCGTTCGGACAAATGGTGAAACTCAGTAAACCCAGTAAGAGGACTGGTTTAGAGCTTCAGGCGTCCACATGTGTCATTAATTAAACGGGTGATTTCAGATAAAGACGGGGAGGGCTAAGAGTAAGCTTCCAGCATTAATGTTTTACTCTCACATGAAGGAAGTTCGAGGGTCTTTGTACGCCGGGACTGAGAGGATGAATTGAATGTTTCAAGATTAAAGAGCAGGCCATGGTGAGTGTACAGGAGTGAAAGCAGCTCTTAATTATGGGACAATTTTACCGTCTTTTCGAGCACAGTAATCTGATTCAAACAATTGGGGGAACATGTGTTTGGACATATTTGCAGGACTAAGATAGGATGGAATTTGGTACTGGTTCTTGATATGGTGTAAATGAGTGTAAATAAGTTTTAGCAAAGAAGATCATAGTTTAAACATGATGAGTTTTGTTTCTCATTAATATAAATTTTTATTAGACAAATGAAGCAAGACAAATTATAATACATGTACTTTTATTTGTAGATGCCCCAGTCAAAGTGAAATATACTTCCCGAAATGCATTGGGTGACTGAATTAAATTCATGGCATGCGAAACCCAACCCACACTCCTATGCTTTTGTGATTTCAGATGACCAGCACGATTTGGATAAAATGGATTGAAGATATGAGATAAAATGGATGACAAGTATGGTGAAATTAAGAAGAAAATACTTGTGAACAAATGAATTTGATTCATTGGATTCGAATTGGCTGTGCAGCCTGACAGAACTGAAATGGGTTCCTTTCTTTGGGTTTAGTCACGTTACAGCGCAACGAGACGAAGCGCGAAGCAGGTGTTGCACGTTGGCAAAAATTAAAATGTTTAAAACACGATAAATTCAGGATTACAACCAGTGTGCATCTCATTCTATATATTTTTCAGTGTAAGAATACTTTCGTCTCAACTGAGATTGCACCCACGAGAATATTGGTAGTTACCAACAGGCAAAATTGTGATTACATCAGGACATCATATGGTGAAAATGCACAGGAGCAGGGTTTCCTTCAGTGAAATACCTACGACGAAGAGGAAAGTATTTCACAATGAGTTATCATTTTTTTAACAAGAACGAATTACCATATGAAAGGATTGCAAATGAACTTATTTATTTGAAAGGAAGTATGATCAACGGAAAACCAGTGTACGGAGGGGAGTGCTAATATATGGCATTCTGGGAGATGCAGTGAGATCGTGTTCGGACAAATGGTGAAACTCAGTAAACCCAGTAAGAGGACTGGTTTAGAGCTTCAGGCGTCCACTTGTGTTATTAATTAAACGGGTGATTTCAGATACAGACGGGGAGGGCTAAGAGTAAGCTTCCAGCATTAATGTTTTACTCGCACATGAAGGAGGTTCGAGCGTCTCTGTATGCCGGGACTGAGAGGATGAATTGAATTTTTTAAGATTAAAGAGCAGGCCATGGTGAGTGTACAGGAGTGAAAGCAGCTCTTAATTATGGGACAGTTTTACCGTCTTTTCGAGGACAGTAATCTGATTCAAATAAGTGGGGGAACATGTGTTGGGACATATTTGCAGGACTAAGATAGGATGAAATTTGGTTTTGGTTCTTGATATGGGGTAAATGAGTCTAAAATACGTTTTAGCAAAGAAGATCGTAGTTTAAACATGATGAGTTTTGTTTCTCATTCATATACATTTTTATTAGACAAATGAAGCAAGTCAAATTATAATGCATGTACTTTTAGTTGTAGATGCCCCTGACGAAGGGAAATATACTTCCCGAAACGCATTGGGTGACTGAATTAAATTCATGGCATGCGAAACCCAACCCACACTCTTGTGTTTTCGTGAATTCAGATGACAAGCGCGAATTGGATAAAATGGATTGAACATATGAGATAAAATGGATTACAAGTATGGTGAAATTAAGAAAAAAATAGTTGTGAACAAATGAATTTGATTCATTGGATTCGAATTGGCTGTGCAGCCTGACGGAACTGAAATGGATTCCTTTCTTTGGGTTTAGTCACGTTACAGCGCAACAAGACGAAGTGCGAAGCAGGTGTTGCACGCTGGCAAAAATTAAAATGTTTAAAGCACGTTAAATTCAGGATTACAACAGGTGTGCATCTCATTCTATATATTTTTCAGTGTATGAATAATTTCGTCTCAACTGAGATTGCACCCACGAGAATATTGGTAGTTACCAACAGGCAAAATTGTGATTAAATCAGGCAATCAGATGGTGAAAATGCACAGGAGGAGGGTTTCCTTCCGTGAAATAACTATGACGAAGAGGAAAGTATTTCACAATGAGTCATCATTTTTTTAACAGGAACGAATTACCATGTGAAAGGATCGCAAAGGAACTTATTTATTTGAAAGGAAGTATGATCAAAGGAATACCAGTGGACGGAGGGGAGTGCGAATATATGGCATTCTGGGAGATGCAGTGAGATCGCGTTCGGACAAATGGTGAAACTCAGTAAACCCAGTAAGAGGACTGGTTTAGAGCTTCAGGCGTCCACATGTGTTATTAATTAAGCGGGTGATTTCAGATAAAGACGGGGAGGGCTAAGAGTAAGCGTCCAGCATTAATGTTTTACTCGCACATGTAGGAAGTTCGAGGGTCTCTGTACGCCGGGACTGAGAGAATGAATTTAATTGTTCAAGATTAAAGAGCAGGCCATGGTGAGTGTACAGGAGTGAAAGCAGCTCTTAATTATGGGACAGTTTTACCGTCTTTTCGAGCACAGTAATCTTATTCAAATAATTGGGGGAACATGTGTTGGGACATATTTGTAGGACTAAGATAGGATGAAATTTGGTAGTGGTTCTTGATATGGGGTAAATGAGTGTAAAATACATTTTAGCAAAGAAGATCGTAGTTTAAACATGATGAGTTTTGTTTCTCATTAATATAAATTTGTATTAGACAAATGAAGCAAGTCAAATTATAATACATGTACTTTGAGTTGTAGATTCCCCTGACGAAGGGGAATATACTTCCCGAAATGCATTGGGTGACTGAATTAAATTCATGGCATGCGAAACCCAACCCACACTCCTGTGTTTTCGTGAATTCAGATGACAAGCGCGATTTGGATAAAATGGATTGAACATATGAGATAAAATTGATGACAAGTATGGTGAAATTAAGAAGAAAATAGTTGTGAACAAATTAATTTGATTCATTGGATTCGAATTGGCTGTGCAGCCTGAAGTAACTGAAATGTGTTCCTTTCTTTGGGTTTAGTCACGTTACAGCGCAAAAAGACGAAGCGCGAAGCAGGTGTTGCACGCTGGCAAAAATTAAAATGTTTAAAACACGTTAAATTCAGGATTACAACAGGTGTGCATCTCATTCTATATGTTTTTCAGTGTATGAATACTTTCGTCTCAACTGAGATTGCACCCACGAGAATATTGATAGTTACCAACAGGCAAAATTGTGATTAAATCAGGCAATCAGATGGTGAAAATGCACAGGAGCAGGGTTTCCTTCCGTGAAATAACTATGACGAAGAGGAAAGTATTTCACAATGAGTCATCATTTTTTTAACAAGAACAAATTACCATATAAAAGGATTGCAAAGGAACTTATTTATTTGAAAGGAAGATTGATCAAAGGAATACCAGTGGACGGAGGGGAATGCGAATATATGGCATTCTGGGAGATGCAGTGAGATCGCGTTCGGACAAATGGTGAAACTCAGTAAACCCAGTAAGAGGACTGGTTTAGAGCTTCAGGCGTCCACATGTGTCATTAATTAAACGGGTGATTTCAGATAAAGACGGGGAGGGCTAAGAGTAAGCTTCCAGCATTAATGTTTTACTCTCACATGAAGGAAGTTCGAGGGTCTCTGTACGCCGGGACTGAGAGGATGAATTGAATGTTTCAAGATTAAAGAGCAGGCCATGGTGAGTGTACAGGAGTGAAAGCAGCTCTTAATTATGGGACAATTTTACCGTCTTTTCGAGCACAGTAATCTGATTCAAACAATTGGGGGAACATGTGTTTGGACATATTTGCAGGACTAAGATTGGATGGAATTTGGTACTGGTTCTTGATATGGTGTAAATGAGTGTAAATAAGTTTTAGCAAAGAAGATCATAGTTTAAACATGATGAGTTTTGTTTCTCATTAATATAAATTTTTATTAGACAAATGAAGCAAGACAAATTATAATACATGTACTTTTATTTGTAGATGCCCCAGTCAAAGTGAAATATACTTCCCGAAATGCATTGGGTGACTGAATTAAATTCATGGCATGCGAAACCCAACCCACACTCCTATGCTTTTGTGATTTCAGATGACCAGCACGATTTGGATAAAATGGATTGAAGATATGAGATAAAATGGATGACAAGTATGGTGAAATTAAGAAGAAAATACTTGTGAACAAATGAATTTGATTCATTGGATTCGAATTGGCTGTGCAGCCTGACAGAACAGAAATGAGTTCCTTTCTTTGGGTTTAGTCACGTTACAGCGCAACGAGACGAAGCGCGAAGCAGGTGTTGCACGTTGGCAAAAATTAAAATGTTTAAAACACGATAAATTCAGGATTACAACCAGTGTGCATCTCATTCTATATATTTTTCAGTGTAAGAATACTTTCGTCTCAACTGAGATTGCACCCACGAGAATATTGGTAGTTACCAACAGGCAAAATTGTGATTACATCAGGACATCATATGGTGAAAATGCACAGGAGCAGGGTTTCCTTCAGTGAAATACCTACGACGAAGAGGAAAGTATTTCACAATGAGTTATCATTTTTTTAACAAGAACGAATTACCATATGAAAGGATTGCAAATGAACTTATTTATTTGAAAGGAAGTATGATCAACGGAAAACCAGTGTACGGAGGGGAGTGCTAATATATGGCATTCTGGGAGATGCAGTGAGATCGTGTTCGGACAAATGGTGAAACTCAGTAAACCCAGTAAGAGGACTGGTTTAGAGCTTCAGGCGTCCACTTGTGTTATTAATTAAACGGGTGATTTCAGATACAGACGGGGAGGGCTAAGAGTAAGCTTCCAGCATTAATGTTTTACTCGCACATGAAGGAGGTTCGAGCGTCTCTGTATGCCGGGACTGAGAGGATGAATTGAATTTTTTAAGATTAAAGAGCAGGCCATGGTGAGTGTACAGGAGTGAAAGCAGCTCTTAATTATGGGACAGTTTTACCGTCTTTTCGAGGACAGTAATCTGATTCAAATAAGTGGGGGAACATGTGTTGGGACATATTTGCAGGACTAAGATAGGATGAAATTTGGTTTTGGTTCTTGATATGGGGTAAATGAGTCTAAAATACGTTTTAGCAAAGAAGATCGTAGTTTAAACATGATGAGTTTTGTTTCTCATTAATATACATTTTATTAGACAAATGAAGCAAGTCAAATTATAATGCATGTACTTTTAGTTGTAGATGCCCCTGACGAAGGGAAATATACTTCCCGAAACGCATTGGGTGACTGAATTAAATTCATGGCATGCGAAACCCAACCCACACTCTTGTGTTTTCGTGAATTCAGATGACAAGCGCGAATTGGATAAAATGGATTGAACATATGAGATAAAATGGATTACAAGTATGGTGAAATTAAGAAAAAAATAGTTGTGAACAAATGAATTTGATTCATTGGATTCGAATTGGCTGTGCAGCCTGACGGAACTGAAATGGATTCCTTTCTTTGGGTTTAGTCACGTTACAGCGCAACAAGACGAAGTGCGAAGCAGGTGTTGCACGCTGGCAAAAATTAAAATGTTTAAAGCACGTTAAATTCAGGATTACAACAGGTGTGCATCTCATTCTATATATTTTTCAGTGTATGAATACTTTCGTCTCAACTGAGATTGCACCCACGAGAATATTGGTAGTTACCCACAGGCAAAATTGTGATTAAATCAGGCAATCAGATGGTGAAAATGCACAGGAGGAGGGTTTCCTTCCGTGAAATAACTATGACGAAGAGGAAAGTATTTCACAATGAGTCATCATTTTTTTAACAGGAACGAATTACCATGTGAAAGGATCGCAAAGGAACTTATTTATTTGAAAGGAAGTATGATCAAAGGAATACCAGTGGACGGAGGGGAGTGCGAATATATGGCATTCTGGGAGATGCAGTGAGATCGCGTTCGGACAAATGGTGAAACTCAGTAAACCCAGTAAGAGGACTGGTTTAGAGCTTCAGGCGTCCACATGTGTTATTAATTAAGCGGGTGATTTCAGATAAAGACGGGGAGGGCTAAGAGTAAGCGTCCAGCATTAATGTTTTACTCGCACATGTAGGAAGTTCGAGGGTCTCTGTACGCCGGGACTGAGAGAATGAATTTAATTGTTCAAGATTAAAGAGCAGGCCATGGTGAGTGTACAGGAGTGAAAGCAGCTCTTAATTATGGGACAGTTTTACCGTCTTTTCGAGCACAGTAATCTTATTCAAATAATTGGGGGAACATGTGTTGGGACATATTTGTAGGACTAAGATAGGATGAAATTTGGTAGTGGTTCTTGATATGGGGTAAATGAGTGTAAAATACATTTTAGCAAAGAAGATCGTAGTTTAAACATGATGAGTTTTGTTTCTCATTAATATAAATTTTTATTAGACAAATGAAGCAAGTCAAATTATAATACATGTACTTTGAGTTGTAGATTCCCCTGACGAAGGGGAATATACTTCCCGAAATGCATTGGGTGACTGAATTAAATTCATGGCATGCGAAACCCAACCCACACTCCTGTGTTTTCGTGAATTCAGATGACAAGCGCGATTTGGATAAAATGGATTGAACATATGAGATAAAATTGATGACAAGTATGGTGAAATTAAGAAGAAAATAGTTGTGAACAAATGAATTTGATTCATTGGATTCGAATTGGCTGTGCAGCCTGAAGTAACTGAAATGTGTTCCTTTCTTTGGGTTTAGTCACGTTACAGCGCAAAAAGACGAAGCGCGAAGCAGGTGTTGCACGCTGGCAAAAATTAAAATGTTTAAAACACGTTAAATTCAGGATTACAACAGGTGTGCATCTCATTCTATATATTTTTCAGTGTATGAATACTTTCGTCTCAACTGAGATTGCACCCACGAGAATATTGATAGTTACCAACAGGCAAAATTGTGATTAAATCAGGCAATCAGATGGTGAAAATGCACAGGAGCAGGGTTTCCTTCCGTGAAATAACTATGACGAAGAGGAAAGTATTTCACAATGAGTCATCATTTTTTTAACAAGAACAAATTACCATATAAAAGGATTGCAAAGGAACTTATTTATTTGAAAGGAAGATTGATCAAAGGAATACCAGTGGACGGAGGGGAATGCGAATATATGGCATTCTGGGAGATGCAGTGAGATCGCGTTCGGACAAATGGTGAAACTCAGTAAACCCAGTAAGAGGACTGGTTTAGAGCTTCAGGCGTCCACATGTGTCATTAATTAAACGGGTGATTTCAGATAAAGACGGGGAGGGCTAAGAGTAAGCTTCCAGCATTAATGTTTTACTCTCACATGAAGGAAGTTCGAGGGTCTCTGTACGCCGGGACTGAGAGAATGAATTGAATGTTTCAAGATTAAAGAGCAGGCCATGGTGAGTGTACAGGAGTGAAAGCAGCTCTTAATTATGGGACAATTTTACCGTCTTTTCGAGCACAGTAATCTGATTCAAACAATTGGGGGAACATGTGTTTGGACATATTTGCAGGACTAAGATTGGATGGAATTTGGTACTGGTTCTTGATATGGTGTAAATGAGTGTAAATAAGTTTTAGCAAAGAAGATCATAGTTTAAACATGATGAGTTTTGTTTCTCATTAATATAAATTTTTATTAGACAAATGAAGCAAGACAAATTATAATACATGTACTTTTATCTGTAGATGCCCCAGTCAAAGGGAAATATACTTCCCGAAATGCATTGGGTGAATGAATTAAATTCATGGCATGCGAAACCCAACCCACACTCCTATGCTTTTGTGATTTCAGATGACCAGCACGATTTGGATAAAATGGATTGAAGATATGAGATAAAATGGATGACAAGTATGGTGAAATTAAGAAGAAAATAGTTGTGAACAAATGAATTTGATTCATTGGATTCGAATTGGCTGTGCAGCCTGACAGAACTGAAATGGGTTCCTTTCTTTGGGTTTAGTCACGTTACAGCGCAACGAGACGAAGCGCGAAGCAGGTGTTGCACGTTGGCAAAAATTAAAATGTTTAAATCACGATAAATTCAGGATTACAACCAGTGTGCATCTCATTCTATATATTTTTCAGTGTAAGAATACTTTCGTCTCAACTGAGATTGCACCCACGAGAATATTGGTAGTTACCAACAGGCAAAATTGTGATTACATCAGGACATCATATGGTGAAAATGCACAGGAGCAGGGTTTCCTTCAGTGAAATACCTACGACGAAGAGGAAAGTATTTCACAATGAGTTATCATTTTTTTAACAAGAACGAATTACCATATGAAAGGATTGCAAATGAACTTATTTATTTGAAAGGAAGTATGATCAACGGAAAACCAGTGTACGGAGGGGAGTGCTAATATATGGCATTCTGGGAGATGCAGTGAGATCGTGTTCGGACAAATGGTGAAACTCAGTAAACCCAGTAAGAGGACTGGTTTAGAGCTTCAGGCGTCCACTTGTGTTATTAATTAAACGGGTGATTTCAGATACAGACGGGGAGGGCTAAGAGTAAGCTTCCAGCATTAATGTTTTACTCGCACATGAAGGAGGTTCGAGCGTCTCTGTATGCCGGGACTGAGAGGATGAATTTAATTTTTTAAGATTAAAGAGCAGGCCATGGTGAGTGTACAGGAGTGAAAGCAGCTCTTAATTATGGGACAGTTTTACCGTCTTTTCGAGGACAGTAATCTGATTCAAATAAGTGGGGGAACATGTGTTGGGACATATTTGCAGGACTAAGATAGGATGAAATTTGGTTTTGGTTCTTGATATGGGGTAAATGAGTCTAAAATACGTTTTAGCAAAGAAGATCGTAGTTTAAACATGATGAGTTTTGTTTCTCATTAATATACATTTTTATTAGACAAATGAAGCAAGTCAAATTATAATGCATGTACTTTTAGTTGTAGATGCCCCTGACGAAGGGAAATATACTTCCCGAAACGCATTGGGTGACTGAATTAAATTCATGGCATGCGAAACCCAACCCACACTCTTGTGTTTTCGTGAATTCAGATGACAAGCGCGAATTGGATAAAATGGATTGAACATATGAGATAAAATGGATTACAAGTATGGTGAAATTAAGAAAAAATTAGTTGTGAACAAATGAATTTGATTCATTGGATTCGAATTGGCTGTGCAGCCTGACGGAACTGAAATGGGTTCCTTTCTTTTGGTTTAGTCACGTTACAGCACAACAAGACGAAGCGCGAAGCAGGTGTTGCACGCTGGCAAAAATTAAAATGTTTAAAGCACGTTAAATTCAGGATTACAACAGGTGTGCATCTCATTCTATATATTTTTCAGTGTATGAATACTTTCGTCTCAACTGAGATTGCACCCACGAGAATATTGGTAGTTACCAACAGGCAAAATTGTGATTAAATCAGGCAATCAGATGGTGAAAATGCACAGGAGGAGGGTTTCCTTCCGTGAAATAACTATGACGAAGAGGAAAGTATTTCACAATGAGTCATCATTTTTTTAACAGGAACGAATTACCATGTGAAAGGATCGCAAAGGAACTTATTTATTTGAAAGGAAGTATGATCAAAGGAATACCAGTGGACGGAGGGGAGTGCGAATATATGGCATTCTGGGAGATGCAGTGAGATCGCGTTCGGACAAATGGTGAAACTCAGTAAACCCAGTAAGAGGACTGGTTTAGAGCTTCAGGCGTCCACATGTGTTATTAATTAAGCGGGTGATTTCAGATAAAGACGGGGAGGGCTAAGAGTAAGCGTCCAGCATTAATGTTTTACTCGCACATGTAGGAAGTTCGAGGGTCTCTGTACGCCGGGACTGAGAGAATGAATTTAATTGTTCAAGATTAAAGAGCAGGCCATGGTGAGTGTACAGGAGTGAAAGCAGCTCTTAATTATGGGACAGTTTTACCGTCTTTTCGACGACAGTAATCTGATTCAAATAAGTGGGGGAGCATTTGTTTGGAGATATTTGCAGGACTAAGATAGGATGAAATTTGGTACTGGTTCTTGATATGGGGTAAATGAGTGTAAAGTAAGTTTTAGCAAAGAAGATCATAGTTTAAACATGATGAATTTTGTTTCTCATTAATATAAATTTTTATTAGACAAATGAAGCAAGACAAATTATGATACATGTACTTTTATTTGTAGATGCCCCTGTCAAAGGGAAATATACTTCCCGAAATGCATTGGGTGACTGAATCAAATTCATGGCATGCGAAACCCAACCCACACTCCTATGTTTTTGTGAATTCAGATGACAAGCGTGATTTGGATAAAATGGATTGAAAATATGAGATAAAATGGATGACAAGTATGGTGAAATTAGGAAGAAAATAGTTGTGAACAAATGAATTTGATTAATTGGATTCGAAATGGCTGTGCAGCCTGACGGAACTGAAGAGGGTTCCTTTCTTTGGGTATAGTCACGTTACAGTGCAACGAGACGAAGCGCAAAGCAGGTGTTGCATGTTGGCAAAAATTAAAATGTTTAAAACACGATAAATTCAGGATTACAACCAGTGTGCATCTCATTCTATATATTTTTCAGTGTATGAATACGTTTGTCTCAACTGAGATTGCACCCACGAGAATATTGGTAGTTATCAACAGGCAAAATTGTGATTACATCAGGACATCAGATGGTGAAAATGCACAGGAGCAGGGTTTCCTTCAGTGAAATACCTACGACGAAGAGGAAAGTATTTCACAATGAGTCATCATTTTTTTAACAAGAACAAATTACCATATGAAAGGATTGCAAATGAACTTATTTATTTGAAAGGAAGTATGATCAACGGAATACCAGTGGACGGAGGGGAGTGCAAATATATGGCATTCTGGGAGATGCAGTGAGATCGTGTTCGGACAAATGGTGAAACTCAGTAAACCCAGTAAGAGGACTGGTTTAGAGCTTCAGGCGTCCACTTGTGTTATTAATTAAATGGGCGATTTCAGATAAAGACGGGGAGGGCTAAGAGTAAGCTTCCAGCATTAATGTTTTACTCGCACATGAAGGATGTTCGAGTGTCTCTGTACGCCAGGACTCAGAGGATGAATTGAATTTTTTAAGATTAAAGAGCAGGCTGTGGTGAGTGTACAGGAGTGAAAGCAGCTCTTAATTATGGGACAGTTTTACCGTCTTTTCGAGCACAGTAAATTTATTCAAATAATTGGGGGAAATGTGTTGGGAGATATTTGTAGGACTAAGATAGGATGAAATTTGGTAGTGGTTCTTGATATGGGGTAAATGAGTGTAAAATACATTTTAGCAAAGAAGATCGTAGTTTAAACATGATGAGTTTTGTTTCTCATTAATATAAATTTTTATTAGACAAATGAAGCAAGTCAAATTATAATACATGTACTTTGAGTTGTAGATGCCCCTGACGAAGGGAAATATACTTCCCGAAATGCATTGGGTGACTGAATTAAATTCATGGCATGCGAAACCCAACCCACACTCCTGTGTTTTCGTGAATTCAGATGACAAGCGCGATTTGGATAAAATGGATTGAAGATATGAGATAAAATGGATGACAAGTATGGTGAAATTAAGAAGAAAATAGTTGTGAACAAATGAATTTGATTCATTGGATTCGAATTGGCTGTGCAGCCTGACAGAACTGAAATGGGTTCCTTTCTTTGGGTTTAGTCACGTTACAGCGCAACGAGATGAAGCGCGAAGCAGGTGTTGCACGTTGGCAAAAATTAAAATGTTTAAATCACGATAAATTCAGGATTACAACCAGTGTGCATCTCATTCTATATATTTTTCAGTGTAAGAATACTTTCGTCTCAACTGAGATTGCACCCACGAGAATATTGGTAGTTACCAACAGGCAAAATTGTGATTACATCAGGACATCATATGGTGAAAATGCACAGGAGCAGGGTTTCCTTCAGTGAAATACCTACGACGAAGAGGAAACTATTTCACAATGAGTTATCATCTTTTTTAACAAGAACGAATTACCATATGAAAGGATTGCAAATGAACTTATTTATTTGAAAGGAAGTATGATCAACGGAAAACCAGTGTACGGAGGGGAGTGCTAATATATGGCATTCTGGGAGATGCAGTGAGATCGTGTTCGGACAAATGGTGAAACTCAGTAAACCCAGTAAGAGGACTGGTTTAGAGCTTCAGGCGTCCACTTGTGTTATTAATTAAACGGGTGATTTCAGATACAGACGGGGAGGGCTAAGAGTAAGCTTCCAGCATTAATGTTTTACTCGCACATTAAGGAGGTTCGAGCGTCTCTGTATGCCGGGACTGAGAGGATGAATTGAATTTTTTAAGATTAAAGAGCAGGCCATGGTGAGTGTACAGGAGTGAAAGCAGCTCTTAATTATGGGACAGTTTTACCGTCTTTTCGAGGACAGTAATCTGATTCAAATAAGTGGGGGAACATGTGTTGGGACATATTTGCAGGACTAAGATAGGATGAAATTTGGTTTTGGTTCTTGATATGGGGTAAATGAGTCTAAAATACGTTTTAGCAAAGAAGATCGTAGTTTAAACATGATGAGTTTTGTTTCTCATTAATATACATTTTTATTAGACAAATGAAGCAAGTCAAATTATAATGCATGTACTTTTGGAAAGGGGCGACCATTCGGTCCCCCCGAACGTATGGTGGAGTGCCACGATCCCCCCGGGAAGCCATCTTGGGCGGGAGGCGAGCCTCGGCTGGTATGCCCGAAGCGGCGTAGCCGGGGCGCGCCTTTTTCCCGCCCTGGAGTGGGCTGGCCTAGACACTGACGCGGCCGGCCACGCCCTTTGGGGCAGGCAGGGGCGGGTGTACGCCCGCCCTGAAGACGGATAAAAGGAGCAACAAGCCAAGAAAGCATCCTCTTGTTCCTGTGCTCTGAAGCTGCACCTCCTCGCTGCACGTGAGCTCGAGACGGAACGAAGAGCCAATTTTGAGCATTGTAATCTTTCTTGTTTGTTTTGCAGATACTCTGTTGGAGAATGCCTAAAAAGGCGGGAAAGAGAATGACTACCGAGCAGATGCTGCGTGTTCTCATGAAGGAGGTGACCGACCTAAAGAAGCGAATGGCGGATAAAGACGAGGAAGGGGGGCCGAAACGGCCTTTGGCAGGAACAGCTCCAGGTGGAAAAGGCAAGAGGCCCAGAAGGGGAGCAGCGGGGGGAGACGTCCCAGTTCCCTGTAACCCACGTGAGGCACCCATTCCTGTGCCGGAGGAAGGGAATCCGATTCCCGTAGTGGTCACCCCCGTGTCCGGAGATGATATGCCGCCCGAGCTGGCAGCACAATTAGCAGCGTGGTTGGGTAAAGGTAGCAAGGGCGCCACGGCTGACGACGCGCGGGTGTTGATGAAGCAGCTACGGGAAACAAGGGAAGCGACGAAGGCGCCATTGCCGGCTGCGGCAGTCGCAGATACAGCTTCCAGTTCAGGTAAGCGGCCTTTGCCGGTTGCGAGGGATGAGTCGGCACCCTCTCGGAGGGAAAAGTTGGGTCAACATGTCCCTCTAGCTATCAAAGAGAAGATATGGGCTGAGGAGTATATAAACATCTTCTCGTTGCTTACCGATCATTATGAGATGGAGCATGTTAAGAGCCAGAAGGAGCTCATGCATCCGAGTGTTTGGCGCGCAAAGATGGCCGCCTTCAAGGTAAATGAAAACATTGGCAATTGGGGCAAAGCATGGGGGGTTTTTACATCCATCTTAGGTGAACGGAGGCCCGAATTACTGCCTGAATTGCCGATTTATCAGTCACGGATCATGGGGTATTCTGTATCACACGAGGGCAATCATTGGTTCTGTTACGATAATATTTTCAGAAAAGCGAAAGAGCATGATAGAAACTTAACTTGGGATTGTTATGATTCTGTGTCCTGGTCCAAAATGGAGGACTCTGGTATGTTGAAAGTGCCATTAGTAGGGAGTAATGTTGTTGAATCCTCCCGCCAATATGCGGGGACGCCCTTTCGATCAGGTACGAGTAACGAAAATCACTCAAGGCCAATCGGCAACACAGGTAAAAGGGGGGTATGTTGGAACTTTAACAGGGGAAAATGTACTAGGCCCCAGGGGTCATGCAAATTTAGGCACGAGTGTAGTGGGTGTGGGCAATCATCCCATCCTGAGTCCATGTGCAGAGCCAAAACTGGTGATAACGGGGGTAGAGGAGGCGCCAAACAGGTCTGACATAGTCCGAGGGGCGCCTTTACCTACTCCAATTGATACCATGGCAATGATTCCCTGGCTCAACGAATACCCGGATCACGCTTCCGCTCGGGGGTTGCGGAACGGGTTTTCATATGGTTTCCGCATCCCAGTGGGGGGTTTTCAGGGTATAGCAAAATGTAAAAACCAGATATCGGTCCTGCAGCATACGACCGTGGTACAAGAAAAGATCGGGAAAGAGGTGGCTCGAGGTCGAGTCGCCGGTCCATTTAATGTACCACCAGTGGCTAACTTTGTTTGTTCCCCTTTAGGGGTGGTCCCCAAGAAGGACCCGGGTGAGTTTCGGCTGATACATAATTTATCAGCCCCACGTGGTCTTTCCGTAAACGATGCGATAGACCCGGAAGTGTGTTCGGTGCGGTACGCATCCTTCGATGAGGCCGTAGCCATATTGAATCGCCTGGGGCCCGGGGCGCTGATGGCAAAATCTGATATCGAGTCAGCGTTCCGGTTGCTCCCGGTACATCCAGACGATCAGCGTCTTCTTGGTTTCATGTTTCAGGGTCATTATTACATGGATAAGTGTATGCCGATGGGGTGCTCTATATCTTGTGCCTATTTCGAAATGTTCAGTTGCTTCCTGCAATGGGTCTTCACAAAGAAGACGGGGTTTCACCATGTTATGCATTATCTCGATGACTTTTTGTTTCTGGGGGCAGCCGGGGATCCGGAATGTGGGCAGGCTTTGTCTGCATTTTGTGTCTTGATGAACCAGTTTGGCGTGCCACTGGCACCAGGTAAGACGGTGGGTCCCTCGACTTGCCTCGAGTTTCTGGGGATCGAGCTCGATTCCAAAGAAGGTTGTTTTCGTTTACCAGGAGACAAAGTGTTAAGATTCAGGGCATCCCTGCAAATGTGTATAAGTGAGTCTAAGGTTAAGCTACATCAGTTACAGCAATTGGTGGGACAATTGAATTTTGCCCTAAGAGTTATACCGATGGCCCGCCCCTTTTCTCGCTCGATCGCTCAAGCCATGGTCGGCCTGAGGGAGGGTCATCATCACACAAGGCTCTCGGCAGAGGTTCGCCAGGACATGCGCATTTGGTTGGCATTTCTGGCGGATTTCAATGGTCGCATTGTCTGGAACAAACCAGCCGTGTCCTCTGAGGAGCTGGGGCTGTGGACAGATTCGGCTGGGAGCATTGGTTTTGGTGCCATATTCGGCACGCAGTGGTCGGCACAAAAATGGCCGTCGTGGTGGCATGATAATGGACTGACAAGTAACATTGCTTTCCTAGAACTTTTTCCCATTCTGGTGGCCCTGAGAACTTGGCCTGAGGGATTGAGGGATCACTCTGTGGTATTCTGGTCTGATAACATGACTGTGGTTGAGTGTATCAATAGCCAGGCAGCACGATGCAAATGGATTCTGAGATTGCTCAAGGAAATCGTATTACTATGTATGCAATTGAATGTACTATTTAGGGCAAGACATGTCCCGGGGGTAATGAACAAGGCGGCTGATGCGCTTTCTCGTTTTCATATGCAGGCCTTCTGGGGTTTTCTGCCCACAGCGGACCCGGTGGTGGCACCCTTTCCCGAAGCTCTCTGGTCTCTCGGTGCCCCGAACTTCGTAACCTCGTGGGAGAGAGTTTAGCACCCAGGACGAAAAAGGCATATGACGGGGCGTTCCGATCCTATTGGGCCTTTTTGGGGGCTGCTAGGGGGGAGCTTTGGGGCCAGGAAGAGTCTGTAGTAAACTTTTTGCTGTCTTTACATCAGGCAGGCAAATAAGTGGCTACGGCCCAGAGGCATCGGGCCGCCATTTCCTTTGTGGCTAGGGCTCATGGGATCCAGGACCCGACAGCGTCTTTCGTGGTGCAAAAAGCGCTACGTGGGTGGCAACGCCTTGAGGGTCGCAAAGTAGATGAAAGGCGCCCGATAGGTTTGGATAGGTTGGCCCTGTTATTATCCAGACTCCCTGCAACATGTTCATCCCAGTTTGAAACAGTGTTATTCCGAGCCGCTTTTACGCTGGCATTCCATGGGGCCATGCGGGTGAGCGAACTAGTGGCGAGGAACAAGCAGGATGTGATGGGGGGACTGTGCCGAGAGCACGTTCAGATCAGAGGGGAGACAATGACTGTCTCGTTTTTCAGGTCCAAGACCGATCAGGGTGCGATGGGTGATTGCATAATCATACAAAGGATTCCCGGGTCCTCCATGTGCCCGGTGAGTTGTGTAGAGACATATTTAACACAAAGGGTGGCATCATGGGGGGGGACCTTGTTGAGACACGCTGACGCCACCCCACTGACGAGGTTTCAGTTTCAGCGGGTGCTTGCGATGTCGATTACTGCTGCAGGCTTGAACCCGGGCGAGTTTGGGACCCATTCCTTTCGGATAGGGGCTGCTACAGAGGCTACAGCCAGGGGTCTGGATGTTGAACAAGTTAAACGTGTGGGGCGTTGGTCCTCCAATTGTTATAAAAGGTATGTGCGGTTGCACATGTTGTGAAGCTGTAATGATGTACTCACGCTTCTTGTTTTTGTTTGGTTTCAGTTGCGCGAGCCTACGAGGCGGGGCGAACTATGCAGTCGACCGAACACCGGGCCAGCGGTCAGACTTCACCGGCTGTGAAAAAGGAGGTGTGGGTCGTGGGCCACTCATACGTGAGGCGTGCCGCGGACGTATTCAAAGCAGGTGACATGATTCACGTGGCTGGGGAATACGGGTACAGGGTGTCCTTCTACGGAAGGGGCGGACTCTGTATCGACCAGTTTCAATCATTTTTTGAGGGTTTGCTAGGGCGGACGAGGTCACCGCCGTCTATAGTCATAGTACATCTTGGGGGCAATGATTTGGTCACCACTGGTAGACGACTTCTTCTTGAGGCAATGCTTTCCACTGTAAGTTGGTTGGCAAGGAGAGTTCCAGGGTGCACGATTGCATGGTCCCATTTGATCCCACGGAAAGTTTGGCGGGGGGCTATTTCTGTTTCTGCTCTGAATCATTCAGTAAGAAAAATTAATAACAAAGTGAGTAGATTGTTCCGTTCCAATACACTGCATTCTATTTCGCATGGTTGTATTACTGGTGACAGTATGTATCTGGGGGATGGTGTTCATTTGTCCCGGGTGGGGAACGAGTTACTCATAGGGGACTGTATAGCTTGGCTACAGACCTTAAGACATGACCTTTAGGTAGGAGTGTTGTGGGGGGTCCGGATAGCCGGTCAACTATCCGGCCTGTGGCGGTAAGGTCATGATCGGTGAGCACTAATTGGTAGATCCCTATGAGTGGGCGTCACCCATTACGGATGGGAGCGCTCGAGGGAGGTGGCCATTGGCCCCTCAACGGGGAGGCGGTTCCTTCTAAGGATGGGCCGCCGAAAGGAAAGGAAAGGCGGTCAAGGCCCCTTCCTGGGTAGGAGGGGTTACAGCCCCCTCCTGGAGAATTTCCCGGGGCCAGGTCATCTGCGACGGCAGATGTGGTAAGTTGTGTGGGGTTTGGGAGGGGGGTCTACGCTACCTTCTAGATACCTCACACGAGTCCTCGAACGACCTTTAAGTGGCGTCGAGTTTAATGGGGCCCCCGTCAAGTCAAGGGAAATTGGTAGTGGCACTTGAGGTACGCCTCTGTGCGGTCGCCCCTCACAAGTGAGGGGGTCATTTCTGGTTTAGGGATCTTGACACCGGTTACGACCTTGCCGTTGGCCCTTAAACGTTAGGATGTACAATTTCAAATTACAAGTTAATATATTGTAGGATGTTAGTTCGGCTAGGAGAACCTTTGTATTAGAGCATATGTTAAGGTTAGCCAAACATCGCAAATGTGGAAATGAAATTGTACATAATATGAAACTGTTATTTTCATGTTTTAATTTTTGTTTCATATTTTAATAAATACGGCCGGGAGGGTCACTCCCTCCCGTCTTCCAAAAGTTCAGAACTGTTTCCGGTTTCCCACCCTTGGGGATTGTGTTACGAGGGGGTGGCGGGTATCTCGGCCATATGGAAAGGGGCGACCATTCGGTCCCCCCGAACGTATGGTGGAGTGCCACGATCCCCCCGGGAAGCCATCTTGGGTGGGAGGCGAGCCTCGGCTGGTATGCCCGAAGCGGCGTAGCCGGGGCGCGCCTTTTTCCCGCCCTGGAGTGGGCTGGCCTAGACACTGACGCGGCCGGCCACGCCCTTTGGGGCAGGCAGGGGCGGGTGTACGCCCGCCCTGAAGACGGATAAAAGGAGCAACAAGCCAAGAAAGCATCCTCTTGTTCCTGTGCTCTGAAGCTGCACCTCCTCGCTGCACGTGAGCTCGAGACGGAACGAAGAGCCAATTTTGACCCACCCACCAGCCCCTGAGGACAGCTACTTGTTGTGAATAAAGTTTTGATGTGGTGACTCTATTTTCTTTCAGGTTGTGACGACTGTCGTGATATTTTGAATCTGCAATAAAGATGGTCATGTATTGGATATTTTCAAATAAAGTATTTGCACTAGTGTTGATCAATAATCATGCTTATAATATATAATTCTTTAGTAATTTAGTTTTAGATAGTTTGTCGTATTTATTGTCGGGCGGTAAGGTCATGATCGGTGAGCACTAATTGGTAGATCCCTATGAGTGGGCGTCACCCATTACGGATGGGAGCGCTCGAGGGAGGTGGCCATTGGCCCCTCAACGGGGAGGCGGTTCCTTCTAAGGATGGGCCGCCGAAAGGAAAGGAAAGGCGGTCAAGGCCCCTTCCTGGGTAGGAGGGGTTACAGCCCCCTCCTGGAGAATTTCCCGGGGCCAGGTCATCTGCGACGGCAGATGTGGTAAGTTGTGTGGGGTTTGGGAGGGGGGTCTACGCTACCTTCTAGATACCTCACACGAGTCCTCGAACGACCTTTAAGTGGCGTCGAGTTTAATGGGGCCCCCGTCAAGTCAAGGGAAATTGGTAGTGGCACTTGAGGTACGCCTCTGTGCGGTCGCCCCTCACAAGTGAGGGGGTCATTTCTGGTTTAGGGATCTTGACACCGGTTACGACCTTGCCGTTGGCCCTTAAACGTTAGGATGTACAATTTCAAATTACAAGTTAATATATTGTAGGATGTTAGTTCGGCTAGGAGAACCTTTGTATTAGAGCATATGTTAAGGTTAGCCAAACATCGCAAATGTGGAAATGAAATTGTACATAATATGAAACTGTTATTTTCATGTTTTAATTTTTGTTTCATATTTTAATAAATACGGCCGGGAGGGTCACTCCCTCCCGTCTTCCAAAAGTTCAGAACTGTTTCCGGTTTCCCACCCTTGGGGATTGTGTTACGAGGGGGTGGCGGGTATCTCGGCCATATAGTTGTAGATGCCCCTGACGAAGGGAAATATACTTCCCGAAACGCATTGGGTGACTGAATTAAATTCATGGCATGCGAAACCCAACCCACACTCTTGTGTTTTCGTGAATTCAGATGACAAGCGCGAATTGGATAAAATGGATTGAACATATGAGATAAAATGGATTACAAGTGTGGTGAAATTAAGAAAAAAATAGTTGTGAACAAATGAATTTGATTCATTGGATTCGAATTGGCTGTGCAGCCTGTCGGAACTGAAATGGATTCCTTTCTTTGGGTTTAGTCACGTTACAGCGCAACAAGACGAAGTGCGAAGCAGGTGTTGCACGCTGGCAAAAATTAAAATGTTTAAAGCACGTTAAATTCAGGATTACAACAGGTGTGCATCTCATTCTATATATTTTTCAGTGTATGAATACTTTCGTCTCAACTGAGATTGCACCCACGAGAATATTGGTAGTTACCAACAGGCAAAATTGTGATTAAATCAGGCAATCAGATGGTGAAAATGCACAGGAGGACGGTTTCCTTCCGTGAAATAACTATGACGAAGAGGAAAGTATTTCACAATGAGTCATCATTTTTTTAACAGGAACGAATTACCATGTGAAAGGATCGCAAAGGAACTTATTTATTTGAAAGGAAGTATGATCAAAGGAATACCAGTGGACGGAGGGGAGTGCGAATATATGGCATTCTGGGAGATGCAGTGAGATCGCGTTCGGACAAATGGTGAAACTCAGTAAACCCAGTAAGAGGACTGGTTTAGAGCTTCAGGCGTCCACATGTGTTATTAATTAAGCGGGTGATTTCAGATAAAGACGGGGAGGGCTAAGAGTAAGCGTCCAGCATTAATGTTTTACTCGCACATGTAGGAAGTTCGAGGGTCTCTGTACGCCGGGACTGAGAGAATGAATTTAATTGTTCAAGATTAAAGAGCAGGCCATGGTGAGTGTACAGGAGTGAAAGCAGCTCTTAATTATGGGACAGTTTTACCGTCTTTTCGACGACAGTAATCTGATTCAAATAAGTGGGGGAGCATTTGTTTGGAGATATTTGCAGGACTAAGATAGGATGAAATTTGGTACTGGTTCTTGATATGGGGTAAATGAGTGTAAAGTAAGTTTTAGCAAAGAAGATCATAGTTTAAACATGATGAATTTTGTTTCTCATTAATATAAATTTTTATTAGACAAATGAAGCAAGACAAATTATAATACATGTACTTTTATTTGTAGATGCCCCTGTCAAAGGGAAATATACTTACCGAAATGCATTGGGTGACTGAATCAAATTCATGGCATGCGAAACCCAACCCACACTCCTATGTTTTTGTGAATTCAGATGACAAGCGTGATTTGGATAAAATGGATTGAAAATATGAGATAAAATGGATGACAAGTATGGTGAAATTAGGAAGAAAATAGTTGTGAACAAATGAATTTGATTAATTGGATTCGAAATGGCTGTGCAGCCTGACGGAACTGAAGAGGGTTCCTTTCTTTGGGTATAGTCACGTTACAGTGCAACGAGACGAAGCGCAAAGCAGGTGTTGCATGTTGGCAAAAATTAAAATGTTTAAAACACGATAAATTCAGGATTACAACCAGTGTGCATCTCATTCTATATATTTTTCAGTGTATGAATACGTTTGTCTCAACTGAGATTGCACCCACGAGAATATTGGTAGTTATCAACAGGCAAAATTGTGATTACATCAGGACATCAGATGGTGAAAATGCACAGGAGCAGGGTTTCCTTCAGTGAAATACCTACGACGAAGAGGAAAGTATTTCACAATGAGTCATCATTTTTTTAACAAGAACAAATTACCATATGAAAGGATTGCAAATGAACTTATTTATTTGAAAGGAAGTATGATCAACGGAATACCAGTGGACGGAGGGGAGTGCAAATATATGGCATTCTGGGAGATGCAGTGAGATCGTGTTCGGACAAATGGTGAAACTCAGTAAACCCAGTAAGAGGACTGGTTTAGAGCTTCAGGCGTCCACTTGTGTTATTAATTAAATGGGCGATTTCAGATAAAGACGGGGAGGGCTAAGAGTAAGCTTCCAGCATTAATGTTTTACTCGCACATGAAGGATGTTCGAGTGTCTCTGTACGCCAGGACTCAGAGGATGAATTGAATTTTTTAAGATTAAAGAGCAGGCCGTGGTGAGTGTACAGGAGTGAAAGCAGCTCTTAATTATGGGACAGTTTTACCGTCTTTTCGAGCACAGTAAATTTATTCAAATAATTGGGGGAACATGTGTTGGGACATATTTGTAGGACTAAGATAGGATGAAATTTGGTAGTGGTTCTTGATATGGGGTAAATGAGTGTAAAATACATTTTAACAAAGAAGATCGTAGTTTAAACATGATGAGTTTTGTTTCTCATTAATATAAATTTTTATTAGACAAATGAAGCAAGTCAAATTATAATACATGTACTTTGAGTTGTAGATGCCCCTGACGAAGGGAAATATACTTCCCGAAATGCATTGGGTGACTGAATTAAATTCATGGCATGCGAAACCCAACCCACACTCCTGTGTTTTCGTGAATTCAGATGACAAGCGCGATTTGGATAAAATGGATTGAACATATGAGATAAAATTGATGACAAGTATGGTGAAATTAAGAAGAAAATAGTTGTGAACAAATGAATTTGATTCATTGGATTCGAATTGGCTGTGCAGCCTGAAGTAACTGAAATGGGTTCCTTTCTTTGGGTTTAGTCACGTTACAGCGCAACAAGACGAAGCGCGAAGCAGGTGTTCCACGCTGGCAAAAATTAAAATGTTTAAAACACGTTACATTCAGGATTACAACAGGTGTGCATCTCATTCTATATATTTTTCAGTGTATGAATACTTTCGTCTCAACTGAGATTGCACCCACGAGAATATTGATAGTTACCAACAGGCAAAATTGTGATTAAATCAGGCAATCAGATGGTGAAAATGCACAGGAGCTGGGTTTCCTTCCGTGAAATAACTATGACGAAGAGGAAAGTATTTCACAATGAGTCATCATTTTTTTAACAAGAACAAATTACCATATAAAAGGATTGCAAAGGAACTTATTTATTTGAAAGGAAGATTGATCAAAGGAATACCAGTGGACGGAGGGGAGTGCGAATATATGGCATTCTGGGAGATGCAGTGAGATCGCGTTCGGACAAATGGTGAAACTCAGTAAACCCAGTAAGAGGACTGGTTTAGAGCTTCAGGCGTCCACATGTGTCATTAATTAAACGGGTGATTTCAGATAAAGACGGGGAGGGCTATATGGCTGAGATACCCGCCACCCCCTCTCAACACAATCCCCAAGAATGGGAATACGGAAACATTTCTGAACTTTTGGAAGGCGGGAGGGAGTTACCCTCCCGGCCGTATTTATTAAAATATGAAACAAAATTAAAACATTAAAATAACAGTTTCATATCATGTACAATTTCATTTCCACATTACGATGTTTTGGCTGACCTTAACACATTTCTAATACAAAGGTTCTCCTAGCCGATACTAACATCCTACAAATGCATTTTCAAATTGAAATTGTACATCCTAACGTTAAGGGCCAACGGCAAGGTCGTAACCGGTGTCAGATCCCTAAACCAGAACTCCCCCCTCACTTGTGAGGGGCGGCCGCACAGAGGACTGCACCTCATGTGCACATACCAATTTCCCTTTTCTTGACGGGGGCCCCAATTAACTCGACGCCATCTTAGTGGTCGTCCGAGGACTCGTGTGAGGTGTCTAGAAGGTAGCGTAGACCCCCCTCCCCACCCCACACAACTTACCACATCTGCCGTCGCAGATGTCCTGGCCCCGGGAAATTCCCAGGAGGGGCCCGTAGCCCCTCCTATCCAGGGAGGGGCCTTGACCGCCTTCCCTTTCCTTTCGGCGTCCCATCCTTAGAAGGGACCGCCTCCCCGTTGAGGGGCCAATGGCCACCTCCCCCCGGGCGCTCCCATCCGTAATGGGTGACGCCCCCCTCTAGGGATCTTCCAATTACTGCTCACCGATCATGACCTTACCGCCCGACCAAATAATAAATACGACAAACTAAACTCGAGAGACTAATTACTAAAGAGGAAAAGACAAAAAGATATTCAAGTATGAACTGTCTAAACATCACTGATTACCTCTGGTGCAGATACCTTTATTCGATAAAGCATACTGTAAAGAATTATCCACTTTATTGCATACTGAATCACAACTTTATTCCGAACAACCTGTAAGAAAAAATGAATTACCACGTCAAATAACTCCCTTCCGCTCCCATCCGTAATGGGTGACGCCCCCCCATAGGGATCTTCCAATTACTGCTCACCGATCATGACCTTACCGCCCGACCAAACAATAAATACGACAAACTAAACTAGAGAGACTAAAGAACAAGGACAAAATCATTCCAAGTATGAACTGCTAAACATTACTAACCAACTTAGGTGCAAATACTTTATTCGATAAACAGTTTAAACAAAATATCACTTTATTGCATACTGAATCATAACTTTACTCAGGACGACCTGTAAGAAAAGAATTATCACGTCATATAACTTTATTTCAAAAAACAACTTGCTGTCCTCAGGGGCTGGTGGGTGGGTCCAAATTGGCTCTTCGTTCCGTCTCGAGCTCACGTGCAGCGGGGAGGTGCAGCTTCAGAGCACAGGAACAAGAGGATGCTTCCATGGCTCGTCGCTCCTCTTATCCTTCTTCGGGCGGGCGTAAACCCGCCTCCGCCCGCCTCCGGGGGCGTGGCTGGCGGCTTCAGTGTCTAGGACAACCCACTCTTGGGCGGGAAAAAGCGCGCCCCGGCTACGCCGCTTTGGGCATACCAGCCGAGACTCGCCTCCCGCCCAAGATGGCTTCCCGGGGGGATCGGGGTACTCCACCATACGTTCGGGGGGACCGAGTGGTCGCCCCTTTCCATATGGCTGAGATACCCGCCACCCCCTCTCAACACGATCCCCAAGAATGGGAATCCGGAAACGTTTCTGAACTTTTGGAAGGCGGGAGGGAGTTACCCTCCCGGCCGTATTTATTAAAATATGAAACAAAATTAAAACATTAAAATAACAGTTTCATATCATGTACAATTTAATTTCCACATTCGATGTTTTGGCTGACCTTAACACATCTCTAATACAAAGGTTCTCCTAGCCGATACTAACATCCTACCAATGCATTTTAGACTGAAATTGTACATCCTAACGTTTAAGGGCCAACGGCAAGGTCGTAACCGGTGTCAGATCCCTAACCAGAACTCCGCCCTCACTTGTGAGGGGCACCCGCACAGAGGACTGCACCTCATGTGCACATACCAATTTCCCTTTTCTTGACGGGGGCCCCATTAACTCGACGCCATCTTATTGGTCGTCCGAGGACTCGTGTGAGGTGTCTAGAAGGTAGCGTAGACCCCCCTCCCCACCCCACACAACTTACCACATCTGCCGTCGCAGATGTCCTGGCCCCGGGAAATTCCCAGGAGGGGCCCGTAGCCCCTCCTATCCAGGAAGGGGCCTTGACCGCCTTCCCTTTCCTTTCGGCGTCCCCTCCTTAGAAGGGACCGCCTCCCCATTGAGGGGCCAATGGCCGCCTCCCCCCGGGCGCTCCCATCCGTAATGGGTGACGCCCCCCCCATAGGGATCTTCCAATTACTGCTCACCGATCATGACCTTACCGCCACAGGCCGGATAGTTGACCGGCTATCCGGACCCCCCACAAAAACTCCTACCTAAAGGTCATGCTGTAAACCCTTCAGCCAAGCTACGAAGTCTCCTACGAGCAAAGCATTCCCCACCCGGGACAAATGGACCCCATCCTCTAGATACATACTGTCCCCCCTGATACAACCATGAGGAATCGAATGTAATGCATTTGTACGAAACAGTCTAGCCAACTTGTTATTTACCTTCTTCACTGAATGATTTATAGCAGACCCAGAATTCGCCCCCCGCCACACCTTTCGTGGAATCATATGGGACCATGCAATCGTGCACCCTGGAACTCTTCTCGCCAACCAACTTACTGTGGATAATATCGCCTCGAGAAGTAGTCGTCTACCAGTGGTCACCAAATCATTGCCCCCGAGATGCACTATGATTATAGATGGCGGTGACCTTGTCCGCCCTAACAAACCCTCAACAAAAGGTTGAAACTGGTCAATACAGAGCCCGCCCCTTCCGTAGAAGGTCACCCTGTACCCGTATTCCCCAGCCATGTGAATCATGTCACCTGCTTTGAATATGTCCGCGGCACGCCTCACGTATGAGTGGCCCACGACCCACACCACTTTTTCCTCAGCCGGTGATCTTTGACCGCTGGTTCCCAGGTGTCGGGTCGACTGCACAGTCCGCCCCGCCTCGTAAGCTTGCGAAACTGTAAACCAAACAAAAACAAGAAGCGTGAGTACATGATTAGCTTCACAACATGTGCAACCGCACATACCTTTTGTAACAATTCGAGGACCAACGCCCCAGTTGTTTCACTTGTTCCACACTCAGACCCCTGGCTGTAGCCTCTGTAGCAGCCCCTATCCGGAAGGAGTGGGTCCCAAACTCGCCCGGGTTCAAGCCCGCGGCAGAGATTGCCATTGCAAGCACCCGCTGGAACTGAAACCTCGTCAGCGGGGTGGCATCAGTGTGTCTCAACAAGGTCCCCCCCCATGATGCCTCCCTCTGCGCCAAATATTCCTCAACGCACACCACGGGGCACATGGGAGATCCGGGAATCCGCTGGACTACTACACTGTCCCCGATCGCACCCTGATCGGTCTTGGACCTGGCAAACGAGACAATCACAGTGTCCCCCTTAACTAGAACATGCTCTCGGCACAGTCCCCCCCCTGTATCCTTCTTGTTTCTTGCCACCAGTTCGCTTACCCGCATAGCCCCATGGAATGCTAATGCAAAAGCGGCCCGGAATAACACAGTTTCAAACTGGGATGAACAAGTCGCAGGGAGAACGGAAAATAACAGAGCCAACCTCTCCAGACCTATCAGGTGCCTTTCATCTACTCTGCGACCCTCAAGGCGTAGCCACCCACGCAGCGCTTTCTGTACTATGAAAGATGCAGTAGGGTCCTGGATCCCATGAGCCCGCGCCATAAAGGAAATGGCGGCCCGATGCCTCTGGGCCGTGGCTACCGATTTGCCTGCCTGATGTAAAGACAGCAAAAACCTTACAACATATTCTTCCTGGCCCCAAAGCTCTCCCCTAGCCGAACCCAAAAAGGACTGATAAGAACGGAACGCCCCTTCATATGCCTTCCTCGTCCTGGGTGCTAAACTCTCTCCCACGAGGTTTTGTAGTTCGGGGCACCGAGAGACCAGAGAGCTTCGGGGAATGGTGCCGACACCGGGTCCGCTGTGGGCAGAAAACCCCAGAAGGCCTGCATACGGAAACGAGAAAGCGCATCAGCCGCCTGATTCAGTACTCCTGGCACATGTCTCGCCCTGAAAAGTACATTCAATTGCATACATAGTAACACAATTTCCTTAAGTAATCTCAGAATCCATTTGCATCGAGCTGCCTGACTATTGATACACTCCACCACGGTCATGTTATCCGACCAGAACACCACAGAGTGATCCGGAAACCCCTCAGGCCATGTTCGTAGGGCCACCAGAATAGGGAACAGTTCGAGAAACGCAATGTTGCTCGTCAGCCCACACTCGTGCCACCATGACGGCCATTTTTGGGCCGACCAGTGAGTACCGAATATGGCGCCAAAGCCTATACTCCCCGCCGAATCTGTCCACAGCCCCAACTCCTCCGAGGACACAGCCGGCTTGTTCCAGACCACCCGACCATTGAAATCCGCCAGAAATGCCAACCAAATGCGCATGTCCTGGCGAATCTCGGCCGAGAGCCTCGTGCGATGATGCCCTTCTTTAAGGCCAACCATGGCTTGAGCAATCGAGCGGGAGAAAGGACGGGCCATCGGCATTACTCTAAGGGCAAAATTCAACTGACCCACAATTTGCTGCAATTGATGCAAGTTCACCTTAGTTTCCTTCATACATGTTTCAAGTGAGGCCCTGAATTTCATCACCTTTTCTTTGGGCAACCGGAAACAACCCTCTTCGGAATCGAGTTCAATTCCAAGAAACTCGAGCGAGGTTGATGGCCCCACTGTCTTACCTGGCGCCAATGGCACACCAAACTGACTCATTAGACCACAAAATTCTTTTAAAGCCTGTGCACATTCAGTGTCCCCGGCTGCCCCCAGGAACAGAAAATCGTCAAGATAATGCATGACATGCTGAAACCCCGTCATTCTTGTGAATGCCCATTGCAAAAAACAACTGAATTTCTCAAAATAAGCACAAGATATGGAGCATCCCATTGGCATACATTTATCCATGTAATAACGTCCCTGAAACATAAAACCAAGGAGACGCTGATCGTCTGGGTGTACCGGGAGCAACCGGAACGCTGACTCGATGTCTGATTTGGCCATCAGCGCTCCGGGCCCCAGGCGATTCAACATGGCGACGGCATCATCGAAAGATGCGTACCGCACCGAACACACTTCCGGGTCTATCGCATCGTTCACTGAAAGACCTCTTGGAGCTGACAAGTTATGTATCAGTCTAAACTCACCCGGGTCCTTCTTAGGGACCACACCCAAGGGTGAACAAACAAAATTAGCAACTGGTGGCATGTCGAATGGTCCGGCCACCCGACCCCGGGTCACCTCCTTCCCAATCTTTGCTTGTACCACCGCCGTATTCTGCAGGACCGACAGTTGGTTCCTACATTGTATTTTACCCTGAAAATTCCCCACTGGGATGCGGAAACCATACGAAAACCCGTCTCGCAACACCCCAGCGGATACATGATCCGGGTATTCATTGAGCCAAGGAATCATTGCCATGGTATCAACCGGGGTAGGTAAAGGCGCCCCTCGGACTATTTCAGACCTGTTTGGCGCTTCCCCTACCTCCGTTATCACCCGTTTTGGCTCTGTACATGGTCTCAGGATGAGAGGACTGCCCACACCCCCCACAGTCGTGCCGAAACTTGCATGACCCCTGGGGCCTTGTACATTTTCCCCTGTTAAAATTCCAGCAGATCCCTTTTTTACCTGTGTTGCCACTCGACCTTGAGTGATGCTCGTTACTTGCACCCGCCCGAAAGGGCGTCCCAGATGAATGGCGGGAAAACTCTCCCCCGCTTCCCCCCACCAATGGTGCCTTTAACATGCCTGTTTTCTCCATCTTTTGCCAAGAAATGGAGTTGTAACAATCCCACGTCAGAGATGTGTCGAACTCCTTAGCCTTCCTAAAAATATTATCGTAACAAAACCACTGATTGCCCTCATATGACTGAGAGTACTCAAAAATACGTGTCTGGTACACGGGTAACTCGGCCAACATCTCCGGCCTTCGTTCCCCCATAATTGAAGTAAAAATGCCAAATGCTCTGCCCCAATTGCCTATGTTTTTGTCGACCTTAAAAGCGGCCATCTTGGCGCGCCAAACACTCGGGTGCATAAACTCTTTTTGACCTTTCACGTGCTCGATCTCATAGTGATCAGTTAGCAAAGAGAACATGTTCACATATTTCTCACCCCATATCCCCTCCTTTATTTCAATCGGGATATGCTGAGCCACTTTCTCCCTTCTCGAGGGTACAGACCCCTCCCCCGCAATCGGCAGTCGCTGCTTACCTGAACTAGAGGCTGTAACCGTAGTCGCTGGCGAAATCGTGCCTGCTGCGGTTTCACCCACTGGAGCCTGCGGGGGAACAAAAGAACATGGTGCCTTTGCAGCCTCCTTTGATTGCCGCAACTGCCTCATTACTGCCCTGGCGTCATCTGCCGTGGTGCCCTCACTATCTTTTCCCAACCACGCTGCCAGCTGTGCGGCCAACTCGGGAGGCATATCCTCCCCGTTCACAGGGGTGACTACGACGGGAATTCTTTGCCCCTCCTTCGGAACCGGGATCGACTCCTCCGTCGGTGTATCGGGGAGCGCCGGCGGCGCCTCGGGAACCGGGGCCTCTCCCCCATTTGCCCCCCTCTTGGACCTCTTGCCTCTCCCGCTAGGGACTACTCCCGGCAATGCTGGTCCGACGACTCGCTTAGGGCCCCCTACACCGTTCATTGCCGCCATCTGTTTCTTCATCTCAGCCATGTCTTTCACGAGCATGCGGAGCATCTGATCGGTACCGACCCGCTTTCCGACCTTCTTGCCCGGCATTTCTCGAACGATGATCTCTGAAAGAAAAAGGACAAAATTACAACGCTCCAAATTGGCTCTTCGTTCCGTCTCGAGCTCACGTGCAGCGGCGAGGTGCAGCTTCAGAGCACAGGAACAAGAGGATGCTTCCATGGCTCGTCGCTCCTCTTATCCTTCTTCGGGCGGGCGTAAACCCGCCTCCGCCCGCCTCCGGGGGCGTGGCTGGCGGCTTCAGTGTCTAGGACAACCCACTCTTGGGCGGGAAAAAGCGCGCCCCGGCTACGCCGCTTTGGGCATACCAGCCGAGACTCGCCTCCCGCCCAAGATGGCTTCCCGGGGGGATCGGGGTACTCCACCATACGTTCGGGGGGACCGAGTGGTCGCCCCTTTCCATGAGTCATCATTTTTTTAACAAGAACAAATTACCATATAAAAGGATTGCAAAGGAACTTATTTATTTGAAAGGAAGATTGATCAAAGGAATACCAGTGGACGGAGGGAATGCAAATATATGGCATTCTGGGAGATGCAGTGAGATCGCGTTCGGACAAATGGTGAAACTCAGTAAACCCAGTAAGAGGACTGGTTTAGAGCTTCAGGCGTCCACATGTGTCATTAATTAAACGGGTGATTTCAGATAAAGACGAGGAGGGCTAAGAGTAAGCTTCCAGCATTAATGTTTTACTCTCACATGAAGGAAGTTCGAGGGTCTCTGTACGCCGGGACTGAGAGGATGAATTGAATGTTTCAAGATTAAAGAGCAGACCATGGTGAGTGTACAGGAGTGAAAGCAGCTCTTAATTATGGGACAATTTTACCGTCTTTTCGAGCACAGTAATCTGATTCAAATAATTGGGGGAACATGTGTTTGGACATATTTGCAGGACTAAGATAGGATAAAATTTGGTACTGGTTCTTGATATGGGGTAAATGAGTGTAAATAAGTTTTAGCAAAGAAGATCATAGTTTAAACATGATGAGTTTTGTTTCTCATTAATATAAATTTTTATTAGACAAATGAAGCAAGACAAATTATAATACATGTACTTTTATTTGTAGATGCCCCAGTCAAAGGGAAATATACTTCCCGAAATGCATTGGGTGACTGAATTAAATTCATGGCATGCGAAACCCAACCCACACTCCTATGTTTTTGTGATTTCAGATGACAAGCGCGATTTGGATAAAATGGATTGAACATATGAGATAAAATGGATGACTAGTATGGTGAAATTAAGAAGAAAATAGTTGTGAACAAATGAATTTGATTCATTGGATTCGTATTGGCTGTGCAGCCTGACAGAACTGAAATGGGTTCCTTTCTTTGGGTTTAGTCACGTTACAGCGCAACGAGACGAAGCGCGAAGCAGGTGTTGCACGTTGGCAAAAATTAAAATGTTTAAAACACGATAAATTCAGGATTACAACCAGTGTGCATCTCATTCTATATATTTTTCAGTGTAAGAATACTTTCGTCTCAACTGAGATTGCACCCACGAGAATATTGGTAGTTACCAACAGGCAAAATTGTGATTACATCAGGACATCATATGGTGAAAATGCACAGGAGCAGGGTTTCCTTCAGTGAAATACCTACGACGAAGAGGAAAGTATTTCACAATGAGTTATCATTTTTTTAACAAGAATGAATTACCATATGAAAGGATTGCAAATGAACTTATTTATTTGAAAGGAAGTATGATCAACGGAAAACCAGTGTACGGAGGGGAGTGCTAATATATGGCATTCTGGGAGATGCAGTGAGATTGTGTTCGGACAAATCGTGAAACTCAGTAAACACAGTAAGAGGACAGGTTTAGAGCTTCAGGCGTCCACATGTGTTATTAATTAAACGGGTGATTTCAGATAAAGACGGGGAGGGCTAAGAGTAAGTTTCCAGGATTTATGTTTTACTCGCACATGAAGGAGGTTCGAGCGTCTCTGTACGTCGGGACTGAGAGGATGAATTGAATTTTTTAAGATTAAAGAGCAGGCCATGGTGAGTGTACAGGAGTGAAAGCAGCTCTTAATTATGGGACAGTTTTACCGTCTTTTCGAGGACAGTAATCTGATTCAAATAATTGGGGGAACATGTGTTGGGACATATTTGCAGGACTAAGATAGGATGAAATTTGGTCTTGGTTCTTGATATGGGGTAAATGAGTCTAAAATACGTTTTAGCCAAGAAGATCGTAGTTTAAACATGATGAGTTTTGTTTCTCATTAATATACATTTTTATTAGACAAATGAAGCAAGTCAAATTATAATACATGTACTTTTATTTGTAGATGCCCCTGACGAAGGGAAATATACTTCCCGAAATGCATTGGGTGACTGAATTAAATTCATGGCACGCGAAACCCAACCCACACTCCTGTGTTTTCGTGAATTCAGATGACAAGCGCGATTTGGATAAAATGGATTGAACATATGAGATAAAATGGATGACAACTATGGTGAAATTAAGAAGAAAATAGTTGTGAATAAATGAATTTGATTCATTGGATTCGAATTGGCTGTGCAGCATGACAGAACTGAAATGGGTTCTTTTCATTGGGTTTAGTCACGTTACAGCGCAACGAGACGAAGCGCAAAGCAGGTGTTGCACGCTGGCAAAAATTAAAATGTTTAAAACACGTTAAATGTGGGATTACAACCGGTGTGCATCTCATTCTATATATTTTTCAGTGTATGAATACTTTCATCTCAACTGAGATTGCACCCACGAGAATATTGGTAGTTACCAACAGACAAAATTGTGATTAAATCAGGCAATCAGATGGTGAAAATGCACAGGGGCAGGGTTTCCTTCCGTGAAATAACTATGACGAAGAGGAAAGTATTTCACAATGAGTCATCATTTTTTTAACAAGAACGAATTACCATATAAAAGGATTGCAAAGGAACTTATTTATTTGAAAGGAAGTATGATCAAAGGAATACCAGTGGACGGAGGGGAGTGCGAATATATGGCATTCTGGGAGATGCAGTGAGATTGCGTTCGGACAAATGGTGAAACTCAGTAAACCCAGTAAGAGGGCTGGTTTAGAGCTTCAGGCGTCCACATGTGTTATTAATTAAACGGGTGATTTCAGATAAAGACGGGGAGGGCTAAGAGTAAGCTTCCAGCATTAATGTTTTACTCGCACATGAAGGAAGTTTGAGGGTCTCTGTACGCCGGGACTGAGAGGTTGAATTGAATTTTTCAAGATTAAAGAGCAGGCCATGGTGAGTGTACAGGAGTGAAAGCAGCTCTTAATTATGGGACAGTTTTACCGTCTTTTCGAGCATAGTAATCTGATTCAAATAATTGGGGGAACATGTGTTTGAACATATTTGCAGGACTAAGATAGGATGAAATGTGGTACTGGTTCTTGATATGGGGTAAATTAGTGTACAATACGTTTTAGCAAAAAAGATCGTAGTTTAAACATGATGAGTTTTGTTTCTCATTAATATAAATTTTTATAAGACAAATGAAGCAAGACAAATTATAATACATGTACTTTTATTTGTAGATGCCCCAGTCAAAGGGAAATATACTTCCCGAAATGCATTGGGTGACTGAATTAAATTCATGGCATGCGAAACCCAACCCACACTCCTATGTTTTTGTGATTTCAGATGACAAGCGCGATTTGGATAAAATTGATTGAACATATGAGATAAAATGGATGACAAGTATGGTGAAATTAAGAAGAAAATAGTTGTGAACAAATGAATTTGATTCATTGGATTCGAATTGGCTGTGCAGCCTGACAGAACTGAAATGGGTTCCTTTCTTTGGGTTTAGTCACGTTACAGTGCAACGAGACGAAGCGCGAAGCAGGTGTTGCACGTTGGCAAAAATTAAAATGTTTAAAACACGATAAATTCAGGATTACAACCAGTGTGCATCTCATTCTATATATTTTTCAGTGTAAGAATACTTTCGTCTCAACTGAGATTGCACCCACGAGAATATTGGTAGTTACCAACAGGCAAAATTGTGATTACATCAGGACATCATATGGTGAAAATGCACAGGAGCAGGGTTTCCTTCAGTGAAATACCTACGACGAAGAGGAAAGTATTTCACAATGAGTTATCATTTTTTTAACAAGAACGAATTACCATATGAAAGGATTGCAAATGAACTTATTTATTTGAAAGGAAGTATGATCAACGGAAAACCAGTGTACGGAGGGGAGTGCTAATATATGGCATTCTGGGAGGGCCAGTGAGATTGTGTTTGGACAAATCGTGAAACTCAGTAAACACAGTAAGAGGACAGGTTTAGAGCTTCAGGCGTCCACATGTGTTATTAATTAAACGGGTGATTTCAGATAAAGACGGGGAGGGCTAAGAGTAAGTTTCCAGGATTTATGTTTTACTCGCACATGAAGGAGGTTCGAGCGTCTCTGTACGCCGGGACTGAGAGGATGAATTGAATTTTTTAAGATTAAAGAGCAGGCCATGGTGAGTGTACAGGAGTGAAAGCAGCTCTTAATTATGGGACAGTTTTACCGTCTTTTCGAGGACAGTAATCTGATTCAAATAATTGGGGGAACATGTGTTTGGACATATTTGCAGGACTAAGATAGGATGAAATTTGGTTTTGGTTCTTGATATGGGGTAAATGAGTCTAAAATACGTTTTAGCCAAGAAGATCGTAGTTTAAACATGATGAGTTTTGTTTCTCATTAATATACATTTTTATTAGACAAATGAAGCAAGTCAAATTATAATACATGTACTTTTAGTTGTAGATGCCCCTGACGAAGGGAAATATACTTCCCGAAATGCATTGGGTGACTGAATTAAATTCATGGCACGCGAAACCCAACCCACACTCCTGTGTTTTCGTGAATTCAGATGACAAGCGCGATTTGGATAAAATGGATTGAACATATGAGATAAAATGGATGACAACTATGGTGAAATTAAGAAGAAAATAGTTGTGAATAGATGAATTTGATTCATTGGATTCGAATTGGCTGTGCAGCATGACGGAACTGAAATGGGTTCTTTTCATTGGGTTTAGTCACGTTACAGCGCAACGAGACGAAGCGCGAAGCAGGTGTTGCACGCTGGCAAAAATTAAAATGTTTAAAACACGTTAAATTTGGGATTACAACCGGTGTGCATCTCATTCTATATATTTTTCAGTGTATGAATACTTTCGTCTCAACTGAGATTGCACCCACGAGAATATTGGTAGTTACCAACAGGCAAAATTGTGATTAAATCAGGCAATCAGATGGTGAAAATGCACAGGAGCAGGGTTTCCTTCCGTGAAATAACTATGACGAAGAGGAAAGTATTTCACAATGAGTCATCATTTTTTTAACAAGAACGAATTACCATATAAAAGGATTGCAAAGGAACTTATTTATTTGAAAGGAAGTATGATCAAAGGAATACCAGTGGACGGAGGGGAGTGCGAATATATGGCATTCTGGGAGATGCAGTGAGATTGCGTTCGGACAAATGGTGAAACTCAGTAAACCCAGTAAGAGGGCTGGTTTTGAGCTTCATGCGTCCACATGTGTTATTAATTAAACGGGTGATTTCAGATAAAGACGGGGAGGGCTAAGAGTAAGCTTCCAGCATTAATGTTTTACTCGCACATGAAGGAAGTTCGAGGGTCTCTGTACGCCGGGACTGAGAGGATGAATTGAATTTTTCAAGATTAAAGAGCAGGCCATGGTGAGTGTACAGGAGTGAAAGCAGCTCTTAATTATGGGACAGTTTTACCGTCTTTTCGAGCATAGTAATCTGATTCAAATAATTGGGGGAACATGTGTTTGGACATATTTGCAGGGCTAAGATAGGATGAAATGTGGTACTGGTTCTTGATATGGGGTGAATTAGTGTAAAATACGTTTTAGCAAAAAAGATCGTAGTTTAAACATGATGAGTTTTGTTTCTCATTAATATAGATTTTTATAAGACAAATGAAGCAAGTCAAATTAAAATACATGCACTTTTATTTGTAGATGCCCCTGACGAAGAGAAATATACTTCCCGAAATGCATTGGGTGACTGAATTAAATTCATGGCATGCGAAACCCAACCCACACTCCTGTGTTTTCATGAATTCAGATGACAAGCGCGATTTTGATAAAACGGATTGAACATATGAGATAAAATGGATGACAAGTATGGTGAAATTAAGAAGAAAATAGTTGTGAACAAATGAATTTGATTCATTGGATTCGAATTGGCTGTGCAGCCTGACGGAACTGAAATGGGTTCCTTTCTTTGGGTTTAGTCACGTTACAGCACAAAGAGACGAAGCGCGAAGCAGGTGTTGCACGCTGGCAAAATTTAAATGTTTAAAACACGTTAAATTCAGGATTACAACAGGTGTGCATCTCATTCTATATATTTTTCAGTGTATGAATACTTTCGTCTCAACTGAGATTGCACCCACGAGAATATTGGTAGTTACCAACAGGCAAAATTGTGATTACATCAGGACATCAGATGGTGAAAATGCACAGGAGCAGGGTTTCCTTCAGTGAATTACCTATGACGAACAGTAAAGTATTTCACAATGAGTCATCATTTTTTTAACAAGAACGAATTACCATATGAAAGGATTGCAAAGGAACTTATTTATTTGAAAGGAAGTATGATCAACGGAATACCAGTGGACGGAGGGGAGTGCAAATATATGGCATTCTGGGAGATGCAGTGAGATCGTGTTAGGACAAATGGTGAAATTCAGTAAACCCAGTAAGAGGACTGGTTTAGAGCTTCAGGCGTCCACATGTATTATTAATTAAACGGGTGATTTCAGATAAAGACGGGGAGGGCTAAGAGTAAGTTTCCAGGATTAATGTTTTACTCGCACATGAAGGAGGTTCGAGCGTCTCTGTACGCAGGGACTGAGAGGATGAATTGAATTTTTTCAGATTAAAGAGCAGGCCATGGTGAGTGTACAGGAGTGAAAGCAGGTCTTAATTATGGGACAGTTTTACCGTCTTTTCGAGGACAGTAATCTGATTCAAATAATTGGGGGAACATGTGTTGGGACATATTTTCAGGACTAATATAGGATGAAAGTTGGTAGTGGTTCTTGATATGGGGTAAATTAGTGTAAAATACGTTTTAGCAAAAAAGATCGTAGTTTAAACATGATGAGTTTTGTTTCACATTAATATAGATTTTTATTAGACAAATGAAGCAAGTCAAATTATAATACATGCACTTTTCTTTGTAGATGCCCCTGACGAAGAGAAATATACTTCCCGAAATGCATTGGGTGACTGAATTAAATTCATGGCATGCGAAACCCAACCCTCACTCCTGTGTTTTCGTGAATTCAGATGACAAGCGCGATTTGGATAAAACGGATTGAACATATGAGATAAAATGGATGACAAGTATGGTGAAATTAAGAAGAAAATAGTTGTGAACAAATGAATTCGATTCATTGGATTCGAATGGAAAGGGGCGACCACTCGGTCCCCCCGAACGTATGGTTGGGGGCCCGGATCCTCCCGGGAAACAGTTTTGGGTCGGGGCGTGTCACGGCTGGTATGCCCAAAGCAGCGTAGCCGGGGCGCGCCTTTTCCCGCCCAAGAGGGGTTGTCCTAGACACCTACACCGATGGCCACGCCAAGTAGGCGTATAAGCAGAGGGTTCACGCCCTCCCGACGAGGAATAAAGAGAGCGGGAATCCAAAGAAGCATCCTCTTGTTCCTGTGCTTGGAAGCTGCACCCACTCGTTGCACGTGAGCCCTCGACGGAACAAGGAGCAATTTTGAGAATTTATAATTCTTTTTTTTTTTTTTCTTTTATTTTCTTTTTTTTTTTTTGTCCTCATTAGCCCTTGGCTCGGTCCAATTGTGCTCCTGACCATATAGCCATCGGGGCGGCTCTCTACTCAACACCGCGATGCCCATCAGTGAACTCCCAGTGTACAGAGAGACCGCCCCGGTGTCGCCCGCAGAGCTTGGACGTACCTTCTCCCTTCAGGTCGGTTTGACCAGTTGTCCAAAATCCATACTGTGCCTCCCTTTGGACAAGGAGATTTTGGGCCTAATCATCGGACCCGGGGAAGAAAAAAAAAAAAAAAAAACCCCGGGTTGACTAACTGTCCCTTTTCCAATTGACCAAAAAATCCCAAAATCTCACCGATCGGGGGCTACATGTTCTGGATAAGTCCTGCTTTGATATTACATATAATGAAGACAGCCACTCTGCATGTGTTGGGGGGTTTATGCTTATCCAATTTTTGCAGATCTCCCTTCTTGCCAATAAAATGGCATAAAACAGAAATTCTCTTTCTAGTCCCTTGATGTTATCGTTGGTTCCAAAAATGATCAGCAGCCATGAGCACCGGATGGATAAACCCAGGATAGATTCAAGTGTTGCTCTAACTTCGTTCCAGAAAGTAGCGATGTTCGGGCAATCCCAAAACATGTGGAGGTCTGAGGCAGCTGGAAGAGAGCATTTGGTACAGCACTTCCCTGGTTGAAATTTTGACAGGCGTTTAGGAGAATAATATGCTCTATGAAGTGTATAAAGATGCCAATAAAAAAGTGCTACTTCCTTTTTCCCAGGAGGTCTATCAACTAGGGTGTTTTCTAGCAAACTCTCCTCGCCCATCATTGCTTTCTTCTTGGTTTGAGCCCGAAGCCAGCTACTTAGTTGCCAATATACTAACCAAGAGAGTGTTGATGTTACCTTATGCTTGAAAATATCCCAGCTTATGATTGATCTTTCCACCAGTATATCGCCCCACTGTGTGATATCCGCATCTAACAAAACTCTTTTAACTGTGTTGGCTTCTTGTGATGTTAATCCCGGTAAATCCCAAATCGGGGCATGTTTGGATAGGTAACCTATCCCAATTTTAGATTTTATTCGAGACCATTCTTTTACAGTGCCTGATAATGTTTTTAATCTAATTTTTTTGAAGAACTTCTGGTGCCCGAACTTGAAAAGGAAACCGTTCACAGGAAGGTCCGAACCTATTAGCATAGCCTTATACATAAGCCCATTTGCATTTTCCCAAGGGATCTTAAGCAGCATCCTAGAGTGGGTCAGATGAAATGCCCAGGAGTAGTATTCTAGGTCTGGCAATGCGAGCCCCCCTTTTTCTCTTCTCCTTCTTAGTTTTTTCCAGGATAATCTGCTGGATTTATACCCCCAGACAAAAGAATTTATGTTTTGCTGACATTTTACAAGCTGTTTAGTATCAAAAGATAACGGGATAGAATTAAAAATAAAAGTAAATTTCGGAAGGATACTCATTTTTATCAGGCTGGTTCTCCCATAGACGGTAAGCGGGAGAAAGGACCAAGCTTTCATCAAGGTTTGAGATTCTCGAGAAATACGAGCTAAATTGTTTTGGGCCAAATGTTGTAACTCTTTAGTGATTGTAATTCCCAGATACCTCAACGAAGATTTTATCGGAAGCTGAAGATTTTGAATGTTCCAGACCATAATTTCGGTTTTCCCTGCGTTAATTTCATATCCTGAAAATCTACCGAAGTCCTCCGCTCTCTTTATAATAATTGGATATGCCAACGCAGGATCAGATGTGTAAATGATTATATCATTGGCGTACAAAACAATCTTTTTTTCCCAACCCGAAAAATTAAAATGTGGAATGTTAGTATCCTCCCTAATAGACTGAGCAAAGGGTTCTACATACAAATTAAAAAGAAGTGGGGATAAGGGACAACCCTGCCTTGTTCCTCGACTAATTTTAAAAGGAGTGGTCCGTGTACCATTAATTAATAGGGAAGCTCTGGGATTATTATATAATAAACTTATAGCCCTGCAAAACTTAGGGCCCAGATGGTATTTTTCCATAATTAAGTTTAAATATTCCCAGTTTACCCTATCAAATGCTTTAGTAGCATCTAGAGTCATGATAGCCAGGGGTAGACCAAAGGTTGAGGCAATATCCACAGCTCCCACCAAGTCATAAGTTAAGTCGGCCAGTTGCCGGCCTCTAATAAATCCCTTTTGATCAGGGTGGATAATTGTGCCTATCTCGCTTCCCAATCTCTCGGCCAAGATTGAAGTAAAGATTTTGTAATCGTTATTGAGAAGCGAGATTGGACGGTATGATCCACACTCAGCTGGGTCTTTACCTGTTTTCAATATTAAAGCTATATTGGCTTCTCCCCAGGAGCTTGGTGGTGTCTCTCCCCTAATCATTATGTTGTTAAAAAGATTCGTAAGGACAGGGGTAAGAGTAGAATTAAGTACCCTATATAATTCTCCTGGGAGGCCATCTGGGCCCGCAGCTTTGCCCTGGGCTAGTAGCTTAATGGTATTAGAAACTTCCAACTCAGTTATGGCTTTATCTATTTTTTCCCTTTGGTGATTTTCCAATTCTGGGAGAGTTATATTACTCAACCATTCGTTCCTTTCGTTCAGGTTGACATTGAGCTCCTCTGTGTAGATATTCTGAAAGAACTCATTAAAAGCTTCGCCAATAGCTATGTCTGTAGACCTACTATTGGCTTCCCCAGCAACCCTCACTTCCTTAATGTGGTTCCTGGACTGATCAGCTTTGATTTTCCAAGCCAACACCTTGCCAGCCGATTCGCCATATTCAAAATGGGCAGTTTTGCTTGCCTGCCATCTTTTATTTATCCTTTCCTGCAATATTGTATCCAACTTGGCCTTTAATTCTATTTTCTTCTCCTGGTTATCAAATGAAAACTGGTCTGATGCTTCTAATTGTGACAATTCTTGCTCTATTTGACTAATCCCCTCTTCATATTTCTTTCTCCTGAAAGAAGCCCTACTTGTAATACACCCCCTAATGAAGGCCTTCCAAGCCTCCCATACGTTGACTAGAGAGGCAGAACCTATGTTTTGCTCTAAAAAGAAAACCGTTTCCTGCATCAAATATTCTTTTTCCTCATCATCCAATAGAATTGTTCTATCAAAAGACCAGGTTCGATGAGCAACTTTCTGCTCTGACTTTAGCGAAAAAATAATGGCAGAGTGATCTGACATATGTAGAGGCAGATATGTTATGTTTTTAACCAGATCCTTAATTGAAAGACTGAATAGGGCATAGTCAATACGCGATTTGTGTCTATATTTGTAATTGTGATATGAGACGCCCATAGCGCTCCCAGCTCTTTGTCTCCATAGATCTATCAACCCAAGATTTGACATAGATCTAAGCAATGTCTCCCTCATATTACTATGTACTATGGCCCTAGAAGTTGCCGATTTATCTAATTTTGGATCTAAAACGAGATTGAAGTCTCCTACCCATATTATAGGGTCAGGGCAAGAGATCAGTTGGTTTTGTAAGATATTTAAATAAGAAGGATCATCCTGGTTAGGCCCATAATAACTGATGATAGTAACAGGCCTTGAATATAGTTGAGCATTGGCTATCAGCCATCTACCGCTAGCATCTGTTTTCCAGCTCATAATCTGGGCTTTCGCTGTTTTTTTAAAAATAATGGCGTTGCCGCGAATACTAGCGTTGTGGTCCGTAGTTATAAATTTATCGACCCATTTGAGCTTCTTAAATATATCGGTTGGAAAGGGGCGACCACTCGGTCCCCCCGAACGTATGGTTGGGGGCCCGGATCCTCCCGGGAAACAGTTTTGGGTCGGGGCGTGTCACGGCTGGTATGCCCAAAGCGGCGTAGCCGGGGCGCGCCTTTTCCCGCCCAAGAGGGGTTGTCCTAGACACCTACACCGATGGCCATGCCAAGTAGGCGTATAAGCAGAGGGTTCACGCCCTCCCGACGAGGAATAAAGAGAGCGGGAATCCAAAGAAGCATCCTCTTGTTCCTGTGCTTGGAAGCTGCACCCACTCGTTGCACGTGAGCCCTCGACGGAACAAGGAGCAATTTTGAGAATTTATAATTCTTGTGTTTCTCTTTCAGCGACTTCGAGGCTAAAAGACCTAGGACCGTTTCTGATCGTCTTAGAGTAAATACTCGAAAGGAATGCCTGGCAAGAAGGCAGGAAAGAAGTCCGAGACTGACCAGATGCTCCGGATGTTGGTTAGCAGAATGACGAAGATGGAACGAAACGTTGGACGAGATATGGCGAACATGAAGAAGCAGATGGCTGCCATGAACAACCCGGGTAAACCAAAGAAGGTAATAGGCCCGGCAATGCCGGGTGTTGCCCCGGAGGGTAGGGGGAAGCGGGTCAGGAATAGGGCCCCAGGGGGGGAGGTCCCCATCCCCGAGGTACCCCCGGTGAGCCCTTCCATTCCGGTCGAGGCCCCGGTACTCCCAGACGCGGGTCAGCCGATACCGGTTGTGATTACACCCGCTAGCGAGGAGGACATGCCGCCTGAATTGGCCGCCCAGTTGGCCGCATGGCTCGACAAGAAAACAGGGGGTGCTGCTACGGCACCTGGAGACACGGCCGCAGAGGCCAGGTTACTAATGCAGCAGTTGCGGCAGTCGCGAGATGCCGCAAAGGCGAATCTCCCTCTTGTCCCCCCACAGGTAACTTCGGAAGTACCGGCGGCTGGCGTGGAAAAAACATCAGGAACGTCAACCGAACCGGGTAAGCAGGCATTGCCAATTGCGGGGGGGGGCTCATTGCCCTCAAGACGGGAGAGAGTGGTTCAACATATCCCGTTGGCCACGAAAGAATTAATTTGGGCTGACAAGTATGTTAATATGTTTTCTCTGTTAACTGACCATCGCGAGATGGAGTATGCTAAGACGCAGAAAGATTTGTGGCACCCGAGTGTTTGGCGAGCCAAGATGGCGGGATTCAGGGTAGATGAGACTATATCAAATTGGGCCAAGGCCTTTGCGATGTTTACTGCAATTATTGGGGAGCGTAAGCCCGAGGTATTACCCGAATTATCTTGTTATCAGGCACGTATAATGGATTTCTATGAAACATATGAGGGGAACGAATGGATAGGTTACGACATGAAGTTCCATAAGGCCAAAGAGTACGATTCAACTCTGACGTGGGATTGTCTCGACTCGATTTCTTGGCAGAAGCAGCTCCTGCCGGGCGCAACAAAGACGTCCTCGCCAGGCGGGAATGGGACGGGGCTTTCCCGCCAACAGCCGTCGGTGCCCTTTCGAGCGGGCTCCGGTGGCGATCACCAACCAAAAACCGGGGGAATGGGGGAAAGCGGGGGGTCTGTTGGAGCTTTAATAGAGGTAACTGCTCCAGACCACAAGGGGCATGTAAGTTCAGGCATGCGTGTGCGGGTTGTGGGAATTCCTCGCACCCGGAAAGTTCGTGCAGATCCAAAAATGGCGGATCGGGAGGTAAAGGAGGGTCCAAACAAGACTGAGGGGGACCACTGTGTACCGTTACCCAACCCCGTTGATATCATGGCAATGATCCCCTGGCTAAACAAGTTCCCTGATCATGTCTCCGCTGGGGTGTTGAGGAACGGATTCTTATATGGTTTCCGCATCCCGGCGGGGGATTTTCGTGGGGAATCACTTTGTAGAAACCAACTATCGGCTCGGCATAATCCAGCGGTGGTAGAGAAGAAGATTAGAAAAGAGGTTTCCCTGGGCCGGGTGGCGGGCCCATACCAGCACCCTCCAGTAACAAATTTTGTCTGTTCTCCGTTGGGGGTAGTCCCCAAGAAAGACCCAGGGGAATTTAGGATGATTCATAACTTGTCAGCACCGAAAGGGGTCTCGGTGAACGATGCGATTGACCCAGGAGTTTGTTCGGTGCGGTACGCATCCTTCGATGATGCCGTCACCATGTTGAATCGCCTGGGGCCCGGAGCGCTGATGGCGAAGTCAGATATCGAGTCAGCGTTCCGGTTGCTCCCGGTACACCCACAGGATCAGCGTCTGTTAGGCTTTGTGTTCCAAGGACGTTACTACATGGATAGATGCATGCCAATGGGTTGCTCCATCTCTTGTGCTTATTTTGAGAAATTCAGCTGTTTTTTGGAATGGGCGTTCACTGAGGCCACTGGGCATAGCCATGTTATGCATTACTTAGATGATTTTCTGTTCTTGGGGGCAGCCGGCGACACAACATGTGCGCAGGCGCTACAGGAGTTTTGCACCCTCATGAGGGAATTCGGGGTGCCATTGGCACCAGGTAAGATGGTGGGACCATCGACTTCACTCGAGTTTCTGGGTATTGAGCTCGATTCTGTGGAGGGATGTTTCCGTTTGCCGGCAGGAAAAATAGCGAAATTTAGGGCTTCCCTGGAACTGTGCCTTAGTAAGGAGAAAGTGACCCTGCATCAGTTACAACAGGCAGTGGGTCAGCTTAACTTTGCTCTGAGGGTGATACCAATGGCCCGCCCCTTTTCACGCTCTATTGCACAGGCTATGGTCGGTCTCAAAGAAGGACACCACCGCACGAGACTGTCTGCAGAGGTCCGCCAGGACATGCGCATTTGGTTGGCATTCCTGGCGGACTTCAACGGTCGAGTAGTGTGGAACAAGCCGCCAGCGTCTTCGGATGAGCTAGGTTTGTGGACTGACTCGGCGGGGAGCGTGGGATTTGGCGCCATTTTGGGTAAGCGATGGTCGGCGCAAACATGGCCGACATGGTGGCACACCAGTGGTCTCACAAGTAACATCAGTTTCCTCGAGCTATTCCCTATTTTTGTGGCTCTGATGGCATGGCCGGACGAGCTCAGAGATCGCTCTGTGGTATTTTGGTCCGACAATATGACTGTTGTTGAATGTATAAATAATCAGGCAGCACGCTGCAAGTGGATATTGAGATTGTTGAAGGAAATTGTACTACTTTGCATGAGACTAAATGTACAATTCAGGGCAAAGCATGTGCCGGGTGTACTGAATCATGCTGCTGATGCACTCTCTCGTTCACATATGCAGGCGTTCAGGGGTTATCTACCTACTGCGGACCTAGCGGCGGCACCATTCCCCGAAGTACTCTGGCTACTCGGTGCCCCGGATTACAAGACCTCATGGCAGCAAGCTTTGCCCCCAGGACAAGGAAGGCATACGAAGGAGCGTTTCGTTCCTATTGTGCATTTTTGGGTCCGGCAGGGGATCAGAAATGGGGTCAGGAGGATTGCTTCCTAAGGTTTCTGGTGGCATTACACAGGGAAGGCCGATCAGTGGCAACGGCCAATAGGCACCGGGCGGCCATTTCATTCATGGCGCAGGTGCATGGCATCAAGGACCCGACATCTTCCTTTTTGGCGAAGAAAGCCCTTCGTGGCTGGCAGCGCCTTGAGGGGCGGAGAGTAGACGAGAGGCGCCCGATTGGGTTAGAAAGGTTGTCCCTGCTTATGGCGATACATGTTCCTCCCAATTCGAAGCAGTTCTGTTCCGCGCCGCTTTTGCATTAGCGTTCCATGGGGCTATGCGGGTGAGCGAACTGGTTGCAAAGAATAAGAAAGATGTGGAGGGAGGTCTGTGTAGGGATCACATCCTGATTAGGGGTGATTCAATGATAGTAACAATAGCTAAGTCCAAGACTGACCAGAGAGCTATGGGAGACAGTGTTGTGGTCCAGCGCTCGTGAGGGTCCCCCATGTGCCCGGTAAAGTGCATTGAGGAATATTTGGCGCTCAGGGCGGATACATGGGGTGGGAGTCTGCTGAGACACATCGATGCCACCCCACTGACGAGGTTTCAGTTTCAGAGGGTGCTAACATTGGCAATCACAGCGGCGGGCTTGGACCCGTGCGATTTTGGGACCCACTCCTTTAGGATAGGGGCTGCTACTGAGGCTACAGCCAGGGGTCAGAGTGCCGAAGAGGTGAAACTGTTAGGACGATGGTCCTCGAATTGTTTTAAAAGGTATGTGCGGTTGCACATGTTGTGAAGTCAAGTTACATGCACTCACGCTTTTTGTCTTCTGTTTGATTTACAGTTTCGCGAGCATGTTATGCGGGGCGGAATTTGCAGTCGACCCGGCACCAGGGGACCAGCGGTCAGAGATCACCGGCTGAGGAGAGAGTGGTGTGGGTCGTGGGCCACTCATACGTGAGGCGGGCCGGGGACGTATTCAAAGCAGGTGACGCGACTCACGCAGCTGGGGAATACGGGTACAGAGTGACCTTCCACGGCAGGGGCGGGCTCTGTATTGACCAGTTAGAATCTTTTATCGAGGGACTCTTAGGGCGGCAGAGGTCACCGCCATCTGTAATCATAGTACACCTGGGGGGCAACGACATGGTGACACTCGGTAGGCGAGTATTACTCGAGCGAGTTTTGTCTACCGTTAGCTGGCTGGCGAAAAGAATCCCGGGGTGCACGATTGCATGGTCCCACATGATTCCCAGGAAAGTATGGCGGGGGGGCCTTTCGGTGTCAGCACTGAACCATTCAGTAAAGAAGGTCAACAACAGAATTGGTAGGTTGTTTCGCTCAGCGCAGTTACACAGTATTCCGCATGGGTGTATTCGGGGTGATCACATGTATCTCGAGGATGGGGTTCACTTGTCCCGGGAGGGGAATGTCTTACTCATAGGAGACTTCATAGCATGGCTAAGGGGTTTAAGGAAGCATGACCTTTAGGAGGAGTTTTTGGGGGGGCCGGATAGCCGGTCAACTATCCGGCCTGTGGCGGTAAGGTCATGATCGGTGAGCAGTAATTTCAAGGTCCCTAGAGGGGGGCGCCACCCACTATGGATGGGAGCGCCCGGGGGGAGGCGGCCATTGGCCCCTCCCACGGGGAGGCGGCACCCACTAAGTATGGGTCGCCTAGGGGAAGACGGCCATAGGCCCCTTCCAGGGGAGGAGGCGGCTATATGCCCCTCCTACGAATTTCCCGGGGCCCGGATATCCGCGACGGCGGATGTGATAGACAGTGTGGGGTGGGGGGGGGAGTCCACGCTGCCTTCTTACAGACACCTCACACGGGTCCTCGGACGACCTTTAAGATGGCGTCGAGTTTAAATGGGGGGCCCCCAACAAGACAAGGGAAATTGGAGTTGGCACAGAGGGTACAGTCCTCTGCGCATGCGCCACTCACACCGGAAGGGTATACTCAGATGTGAGTCCCTTGCTCATTGCACCATCAGGATTCAAGCAAACCGGGCCGAAGACGGCTGTAATGCCAGAAACCGGTCCCCGGGAGCTTGTTTCCTTCCCAGTGTAAGAATTGGCTTTTGTAGTTTGGTTTGCCCTGTTCCCATCATGCACTGGGACAGGAACAGACTAATTTGCATACAGCCAGGTTCTGAAACTGGGATGGTGCAGTGAGCTAAAAAACGGTGTTGGATCTAACCCTGATCTCTTGACTGGGTGAGAGTTTTCTGCTTAATTCAGAGACTCTGTCCCTCACCACCCCTTGTTGTAAATACTCACACCGTGAGGGCGAGAGTTTTTGGTAGTAGGGATCTGACACCGGTTGCGACCTTGCCGTTGGCCCGTAATGCTAGGATGTACAATTTTAATTTAGAAAGTATGCATTTGTAGGATGTTAGACTCGGCTAGGAAAACCTTTGTATTAGAGATTTGTTAAGGTTAGCCAATGAACATGTCTTCATCGAAATGTAATAAATGAAAATTGTACATGAGATGAAACTTTTATTTAATATTTTAATTTTGTTTCATATTTTAATAAATACGGCCGGGAGGGTAACTCCCTCCCGCCTTCCAAAAGTTCAGAACTGCTTCTGTCTCCCATCCTTGGGGATTGTGTTGGGAGGGGGTGACAGGCATCCCGGCCATATTGGCTGTGCAGCCTGACGGAACTGAAATGGGTTCCTTTCTTTGGGTTTACTCACGTTACAGCGCAACGAGACGAAGCGCGAAGCAGGTGTTGCACGCTGGCAAAATTTAAATGTTTAAAACACGTTAAATTCAGGATTACAACAGGTGTGCATCTCATTCTATATATTTTTCAGTGTATGAATACTTTCCTCTCAACTGAGATTGCCCCCACGAGAATATTGGTAGTTACCAACAGGCAAAATTGTGATTAAATCAGGCAATCAGATGGTGAAAATGCACAGGAGCAGGGTTTCCTTCCGTGAAATAACAATGACGAAGAGGAAAGTATTTCACAATGAGTCATAATTTTTTTAACAAGAACAAATTACCATATGAAAGGATTGCAAATGAACTTATTTGTTTGAAAGGAAGTATGATCAACGAAATACTAGTGGACGGAGGGGAGTGCGAATATATGGCATTCTGGGAGAAGCAGTGAGATCGCGTTCGGACAAATGGTGAAACTCAGTAAACCCAGTAAGAGGACTGGTTTAGAGCTTGAGGCGTCCACATGTGTTATTAATTAAACAGGTGATTTCAGATAAAGACGGGGAGGGCTAAGACTAAGCTTCCAGCATTAATGTTTTACTCGCACATGAAGGAAGTTCGAGGGTCTCTGTACGCCGGGACTGAGAGGATGAATTGAATTTTTCAAGATTAAAGAGCAGGCCATGGTGAGTGTACAGGAGTGAAAGCAGCTCTTAATTATGGGACAGTTTTACCGTCTTTTCGAGCATAGTAATCTGATTCAAATAATTGGGGGAACATGTGTTTGGACATATTTGCAGGACTAAGATAGGATGAAATTTGGTACTGGTTCTTGATATGGGGTAAATGAGTGTAAAATACGTTTTAGCAAAGAAGATCGTAGTTTAAACATGATGAGTTTTGTTTCTCATTAATTCACATTTTTATTAGACAAATGAAGCAAGTCAAATTATAATACATGTACTTTTATTTGTAGATGCCCCTGACAAAGGGAAATATACTTCCCGAAATGCATTGGATGACTGAATTAAATTCATGGCACGCAAAACCCAACCCACACTCCTGTGTTTTCGTGAATTCAGATGACAAGTGCGATTTCGATAAAATGGATTGAACATATGAGATAAAATGGATGACAAGTATGGTGAAATTAAGAAGAAAATAGTTTGAAACAAATGAATTTGATTCATTGGATTCGAATTGGCTGTGCAGCCTGAAGGAACTGAAATGGGTTCCTTTCTTTGGGTTTAGTCACGTTACAGCGCAACGAGACGAAGCGCGAAGCAGGTGTTGTACGTTGGCAAAAATTAAAATGTTTAAAACACGATAAATTCAGGATTACAACCAGTGTGCATCTCATTCTATATATTTTTCAGTGTATGAATACTTTCGTCTCAACTGAGATTGCACCCACAAGAATATTGGTAGTTACCAACAGGCAAAATTGTGATTACATCAGGACATCAGATGGTGAAAATGCACAGGAGCAGGGTTTCCTTCAGTGAATTACCTACGACGAACAGTAAAGTATTTCACAATGAGTCATCACTTTTTTTAACAAGAACGAATTACCATATGAAAGGATTGCAAATTAACTTATTTAATTGAAAGGAAGTATGATCAACGGAATACCAGTGGACGGAGGGGAGTGCAAATATATGGCATTCTGGGAGATGCAGTGAGATCGTGTTCGGACAAATGGTGAAATTCAGTAAACCCAGTAAGAGGGCTGGTTTAGAGCTTCAGGCGACCACATATATTATTAATTAAACGGGTGATTTCAGATAAAGACGGGGAGGGCTAAGAGTAAGTTTCCAGGATTTATGTTTTACTCGCACATGAAGGAGGTTCGAGCGTCTCTGTACGCAGGGACTGAGAGGATGAATTGAATTTTTTCAGATTAAAGAGCAGGCCATGGCGAGTGTACAGGAGTGAAAGCAGCTCTTAATTATGGGACAGTTTTACCGTCTTTTTGAGGACAGTAATCTGATTCAAATAATTGGGGGAACATGTGTTGGGACATATTTTCAGGACTAAGATAGGATGAAATTTGGTAGTGGTTCTTGATATGGGGTAAATTAGTGTAAAATACGTTTTAGCAAAAAAGATCGTAGTTTAAACATGATGAGTTTTGTTTCTCATTAATATAGATTTTTATTAGACAAATGAAGCAAGTCAAATTATAATACATGCACTTTTATTTGTAGATGCCCCTGACGAAGAGAAATATACTTCCCGAAATGCATTGGGTGACTGAATTAAATTCATGGCATGCGAAACCCAACCCTCACTCCTGTGTTTTTGTGAAGTCAGATGACAAGCGCGATTTGGATAAAATGGATTGAACATATGACATAAAATGGATGACAAGTATGGTGAAATTAAGAAGAAAATAGTTGTGAACAAATTAATTTGATTCATTGGATTCGAATTGGCTGTGCAGCCTGACGGAACTGAAATGGGTTCCTTTCTTTGGGTTTAGTCACGTTACAGCGCAACGAAACGAAGCGCGAAGCAGGTGTTTCACGTCAGCAAAAATTAAAATGTTTAAAACACGATAAATTCAGGATTTCAACCAGTGTGCATCTCATTCTATATATTTTTCAGTGTATGAATACTTTCGTCTCAACTGAGATTGCACCCACGAGAATATTGGTAGTTACCAACAGGCAAAATTGTGATTACATCAGGACATCAGATGGTGAAAATGCACAGGAGCAGGGTTTCTTTCAGTGAAATACCTACGAGGAAGAGGAAAGTATTTCACAATGAGTCATCATTTTTTTAACAAGAACGAATTATCATATGAAAGGATTGCAAATGAACTTATTTATTTGAAAGGAAGTATGATCAACGGAAAACCAGTGTATGGAGGGGAGTGCAAATATATGGCATTCTGGGAGATGCAGTGAGATTGTGTTCGGACAAATCGTGAAACTCAGTAAAGACAGTAAGAGGACTGGTTTAGAGCTTCAGGCGTCTACATGTGTTATTAATTAAACAGGTGATTTCAGATAAAGACGGGGAGGGCTAAGAGTAAGTTTCCAGGATTTATGTTTTACTCGCACATGAAGGAGGTTCGAGCGTCTCTGTACGCCGGGACTGAGAGGATGAATTGAATTTTTTAAGATTGAAGAGCAGGCCATGGTGAGTGTACAGGAGTGAAAGCAGCTCTTAATTATGGGACAGTTTTACCGTCTTTTCGAGGACAGTAATCTGATTCAAATAAGTGGGGGAACATGTGTTGGGACATATTTGCAGGACTAAGATAGGATGAAATTTGGTTTTGGTTCTTGATATGGGGTAAATGAGTCTAAAATACGTTTTAGCAAAGAAGATCGTAGTTTAAAAATGATGAGTTTTGTTTCTCATTAATATACATTTTTATTAGACAAATGAAGCAAGTCAAATTATAATACATGTACTTTTATTTGTAGATGCCCCTGACGAAGGGAAATACACTTCCCGAAATGCATTGGGTGACTGAATTAAATTCATGGCACGCGAAACCCAATCCACACTCCTGTGTTTTCGTGGATTCAGATGACAAGCGCGATTTGGATAAAATGGATTGAACATATGAGATAAAATGGATGACAAGTATGGTGAAATTAAGAAGAAAATAGTTGTGAATAAATGAATTTGATTCATTGGATTCGAATTGGCTGTGCAGCCTGACGGAACTGAAATGGGTTCCTTTCATTGGGTTTAGTCACGTTACAGCGCAACGAGACAAAGCGCGAAGCAGGTGTTGCACGCTGGCAAAAATTAAAATGTTTAAAACACGTTAAATTTGGGATTACAACCGGTGTGCATCTCATTCTATATATTTTTTAGTGTATGAATACTTTCGTCTCAACTGAGATTGCACCCACGAGAATATTGGTAGTTACCAAAAGGCAGAATTGTGATTAAATCAAGCAATCAGATGGTGAAAATGCACAGGAGCAGGGTTTCCTTCCGTGAAATAACTATGACGAAGAGGAAAGTTTTTCACAATGAGTCATCATTTATTTTAACAAGAACGAATTACCATATAAAAGGATTGCAAAGGAACTTATTTATTTGAAAGGGAGTATGATCAAAGGAATACCAGTGGACGGAGGAGAGTGCGAATATATGGCATTCTGGGAGATGCAGTGAGATCGCGTTCGGACAAATGGTGAAACTCAGTAAACCCAGTAAGAGGGCTGGTTTAGAGCTTCAGGCATCCACATGTGTTATTAATTAAACGGGTGATTTCAGATAAAGACGGGGAGGGCTAAGAGTAAGCTTCCACCATTAATGTTTTACTCGCACATGAAGGGAGTTTGAGGGTCTCTGTACGCCGGGACTGAGAGGATGAATTGAATTTTTCAAGATTAAAGAGCAGGCCATGGTGAGTGTACAGGAGTGAAAGCAGCTCCAAATTATGGGACAGTTTTACCGTCTTTTCGAGAATAGTAATCTGATTCAAATAATTGGGGGAACATGTGTTTGGACATATTTGCAGGACTAAGATAGGATGAAATTTGGTACTGGTTCTTGATATGGGGTAAATAGGTGTAAAGTAAGTTTTAGCAAAGAAGATCATAGTTTAAACATGATGAGTTTTGTTTCTCATTAATATAAATTTTTATTAGACAAATGAAGCAAGACAAATTATAATACATGTACTTTTATTTTTAGATGCCCCTGTCAAAGGGAAATATACTTCCCGAAATGCATTGGGTGACTGAATTAAATTCATGGCATGCGAAACCCAACCCACACTCCTATGTTTTTGTGAATTCAGATGACCAGCGCGATTTGGATAAAATGGATTGAACATATGAGATAAAATGGATGGCAAGTATGGTGAAATTAAGAAGAAAATAGTTTGAAACAAATGAATTTGATTCATTGGATTCGAATTGGCTGTGCAGCCTGAAGGAACTGAAATGGGTTCCTTTCTTTGGGTTTAGTCACGTTACAGCGCAACGAGACGAAGCGCGAAGCAGGTGTTGCACGTTGGCAAAAATTAAAATGTTTAAAACACGATAAATTCAGGATTACAACCAGTGTGCATCTCATTCTATATATTTTTCAGTGTATGAATACTTTCGTCTCAACTGAGATTGCACCCACGAGAATATTGGTAGTTACCAACAGGCAAAATTGTGATTACATCAGGACATCAGATTGTGAAAATGCACAGGAGCAGGGTTTCCTTCAGTGAATTACCTACGACGAACAGTAAAGTATTTCACAATGAGTCATCATTTTTTTAACAAGAACGAATTACCATATGAAAGGATTGCAAATGAACTTATTTATTTGAAAGGAAGTATGATCAACGGAATACCAGTGGACGGAGGGGAGTGCAAATATATGGCATTCTGGGAGATGCAGTGAGATCGTGTTCGGACAAATGGTGAAATTCAGTAAACCCAGTAAGAGGACTGGTTTAGAGCTTCAGGCGTCCACATGTATTATTAATTAAACAGGTGATTTCAGATAAAGACGGGGAGGGCTAAGACTAAGCTTCCAGCATTAATGTTTTACTTGCACATGAAGGAAGTTCGAGGGTCTCTGTACGCCGGGACTGAGAGGATGAATTGAATTTTTCAAGATTAAAGAGCAGGCCATGGTGAGTGTACAGGAGTGAAGGCAGCTCTTAATTATGGGACAGTTTTACCGTCTTTTCGAGCATACTAATCTGATTCAAATAATTGGGGGAACATGTGTTTGGACATATTTGCAGGACTAAGATAGGAAATTTGGTACTGGTTCTTGATATGGGGTAAATGAGAGTAAAATACGTTTTAGCAAAGAAGATCGTAGTTTAAACATGATGAGTTTTGTTTCTCATTAATATACATTTTTATTAGACAAATGAAGCAAGTCATATTATAATACATGTACTTTTAGTTGTAGATGCCCCTGACGAAGGGAAATATACTTCCCGAAATGCATTGGGGGACTGACTTAAATTCATGGCATGCGAAACCCAACCCACACTCCTGTGTTTTTGTGAATTCAGATGAAAAGCGCGATTTGGATAAAATGGATTGAACATATGAGATCAAATGGATGACAAGTATGGTGAAATTAAGAAGAAAATAGTTGTGAACAAATGAATTTGATTCATTGGATTCGAATTGGCTGTGCAGCCTGACGGAACTGAAATGGGTTCCTTTCTTTGGGTTTAGTCACGTTACAGCGCAACGAGACGAAGCGCGAAGCAGGTGTTGCACGTTGGCAAAAATTAAAATGTTTAAAACACGATAAATTCAGGATTTCAACCAGTGTGCATCTCATTCTATATATTTTTCAGTGTATGAATACTTTCGTCTCAACTGAGATTGCACCCACGAGAATATTGGTAGTTACCAACAGGCAAAATTGTGATTACATCAGGACATCAGATGGTGAAAATGCACAGGAGCAGGGTTTCTTTCAGTGAATTACCTACGACGAACAGTAAAGTATTTCACAATGAGTCATCATTTTTTTAACAAGAACGAATTACCATATGAAAGGATTGCAAATGAACTTATTTATTTGAAAGGAAGTATGATCAACGGAAAAGCAGTGTATGGAGGGCAGTGCAAATATATGGCATTCTGGGAGATGCAGTGAGATTGTGTTCGGACAAATCGTGAAACTCAGTAAACACAGTAAGAGGACTGGTTTAGAGCTTCAGGCGTCTACATGTGTTATTAATTAAACAGGTGATTTCAGATAAAGACGGGGAGGGCTAAGAGTAAGTTTCCAGGATTTATGTTTTACTCGCACATGAAGGAGGTTCGAGCGTCTCTGTACGCCGGGACTGAGAGGATGAATTGAATTTTTTAAGATTAAAGAGCAAGCCATGGTGAGTGTACAGGAGTGAAAGCAGCTCTTAATTATGGGACAGTTTTACTGTCTTTTCGAGGACAGTAATCTGATTCAAATAAGTGGGGGAACATGTGTTGGGACATATTTGCAGGACTAAGATAGGATGAAATTTGGTTTTGGTTCTTGATATGGGGTAAATGAGTCTAAAATATGTTTTAGCAAAGAAGATCGTAGTTTAAACATGATGAGTTTTGTTTCTCATTAATATACATTTTTATTAGACAAATGAAGCAAGTCAAATTATAATACATGTACTTTTATTTGTAGATGCCCCTGACGAAGGGAAATACACTTCCCGAAATGCATTGGGTGACTGAATTAAATTCATGGCACGCGAAACCCAACCCACACTCCTGTGTTTTCGTGAATTCAGATGACAAGCGCGATTTGGATAAAATGGATTGAACATATGAGATAAAATGGATGACAAGTATGGTGAAATTAAGAAGAAAATAGTTGTGAATAAATGAATTTGATTCATTGGATTCGAATTGGCTGTGCAGCCTGACGGAACTGAAATGGGTTCCTTTCATTGGGTTTAGTCACGTTACAGCGCAACGAGACAAAGCGCGAAGCAGGTGTTGCACGCTGGCAAAAATTAAAATGTTTAAAACACGTTAAATTTGGGATTACAACTGGTGTGCATCTCATTCTATATATTTTTTAGTGTATGAATACTTTCGTCTCAACTGAGATTGCACCCACAAGAATATTGGTAGTTACCAACAGGCAAAATTGTGATTACATCAGGACATCAGATGGTGAAAATGCACAGGAGCAGGGTTTCCTTCAGTGAATTACCTACAACGAACAGTAAAGTATTTCACAATGAGTCATCACTTTTTTTAACAAGAACGAATTACCATATGAAAGGATTGCAAATTAACTTATTTAATTGAAAGGAAGTATGATCAACGGAATACCAGCGGACGGAGGGGAGTGCAAATATATGGCATTCTGGGAGATGCAGTGAGATCGTGTTCGGACAAATGGTGAAATTCAGTAAACCCAGTAAGAGGGCTGGTTTAGAGCTTCAGGCGACCACATGTATTATTAATTAAACGGGTGATTTCAGATAAAGACGGGGAGGGCTAAGAGTAAGTTTCCAGGATTAATGTTTTACTCGCACATGAAGGAGGTTCGAGCGTCTCTGTACGCAGGGACTGAGAGGATGAATTGAATTTTTTCAGATTAAAGAGCAGGCCATGGTGAGTGTACAGGAGTGAAAGCAGCTCTTAATTATGGGACAGTTTTACCGTCTTTTCGAGGACAGTAATCTGATTCAAATAATTGGGGGAACATGTGTTGGGACATATTTTCAGGACTAAGATAGGATGAAATTTGTTAGTGGTTCTTGATATGGGGTAAATTAGTGTAAAATAAGTTTTAGCAAAAAAGATCGTAGTTTAAACATGATGAGTTTTGTTTCTCATTAATATAGATTTTTATTAGACAAATGAAGCAAGTCAAATTATAATACATGCAATTTTATTTGTAGATGCCCCTGACGAAGAGAAATATACTTCCCGAAATGCATTGGGTGACTGAATTAAATTCATGGCATGCGAAACCCAACCCTCACTCCTGTGTTTTCGTGAATTCAGATCACAAGCGCGATTTGGATAAAACGGATTGAACATATGAGATAAAATGGATGACAAGTATGGTGAAATTAAGAAGAAAATAGTTGTGAACAAATGAATTTGATTCATTGGATTCGAATTGGCTGTGCAGCCTGACGGAACTGAAATGGGTTCCTTTCTTTGGGTTTAGTCACGTTACAGTGCAACGAGACGAAGCGCGAAGCAGGTGTTGCACGCTGGCAAAATTTAAATGTTTAAAACACGTTAAATTCAGGATTACAACAGGTGTGCATCTCATTCTATATATTTTTCAGTGTATGAATACTTTCCTCTCAACTGAGATTGCCCCCACGAGAATATTGGTAGTTACCAACAGGCAAAATTGTGATTAAATCAGGCAATCAGATGGTGAAAATGCACAGGAGCAGGGTTTCCTTCCATGAAATAACAATGACGAAGAGGAAAGTATTTCACAATGAGTCATAATTTTTTTAACAAGAACAAATTACCATATGAAAGGATTGCAAATGAACCTCTTTGTTTGAAAGGAAGTATGATCAACGAAATACCAGTGGACGGAGGGGAGAGCGAATATATGGCATTCTGGGAGAAGCAGTCAGATCGCGTTCGGACAAATGGTGAAACTCAGTAAACCCAGTAAGAGGACTGGTTTAGAGCTTCAGGCGTCCACATGTGTTATTAATTAAACGGGTGATTTCAGATAAAGACGGGGAGGGCTAAGAGTAAGCTTCCAGCATTAATGTTTTACTCGCACATGAAGGAAGTTCGAGGGTCTCTGTACGCCGGGACTGAGAGGATGAATTGAATTTTTCAAGATTAAAGAGCAGGCCATGGTGAGTGTACAGGAGTGAAAGCAGCTCTTAATTATGGGACAGTTTTACCGTCTTTTCGAGCATACTAATCTGATTCAAATAATTGGGGGAACATGTGTTTGGACATATTTGCAGGACTAAGATAGGATGAAATTTGGTACTGGTTCTTGATATGGGGTAAATGAGTGTAAAATACGTTTTAGCAAAGAAGATCGTAGTTTAAACATGATGAGTTTTGTTTCTCATTAATATACATTTTTATTAGACAAATGAAGCAAGTCATATTATAATACATGTACTTTTAGTTGTAGATGCCCCTGACGAAGGGAAATATACTTCCCGAAATGCATTGGGGGACTGACTTAAATTCATGGCATGCGAAACCCAACCCACACTCCTGTGTTTTTGTGAATTCAGATGACAAGCGCGATTTGGATAAAATGGATTGAACATATGAGATCAAATGGATGACAAGTATGGTGAAATTAAGAAGAAAACAGTTGTGAACAAATGAATTTGATTCATTGGATTCGAATTGGCTGTGCAGCCTGACGGAACTATTATGGGTTCCTTTCTTTGGGTTTAGTCACGTTACAGCGCAACGAGACGAAGCGCGAAGCAGGTGTTGCACGTTGGCAAAAATTAAAATGTTTAAAACACGATAAATTCAGGATTTCAACCAGTGTGCATCTCATTCTATATATTTTTCAGTGTATGAATACTTTCGTCTCAACTGAGATTGCACCCACGAGAATATTGGTAGTTACCAACAGGCAAAATTGTGATTACATCAGGACATCAGATGGTGAAAATGCACAGGAGCAGGGTTTCTTTCAGTGAATTACCTACGACGAACAGTAAAGTATTTCACAATGAGTCATCATTTTTTTAACAAGAACGAATTACCATATGAAAGGATTGCAAATGAACTTATTTATTTGAAAGGAAGTATGATCAACGGAAAAGCAGTGTATGGAGGGCAGTGCAAATATATGGCATTCTGGGAGATGCAGTGAGATTGTGTTCGGACAAATCGTGAAACTCAGTAAACACAGTAAGAGGACTGGTTTAGAGCTTCAGGCGTCTACATGTGTTATTAATTAAACAGGTGATTTCAGATAAAGACGGGGAGGGCTAAGAGTAAGTTTCCAGGATTTATGTTTTACTCGCACATGAAGGAGGTTCGAGCGTCTCTGTACGCCGGGACTGAGAGGATGAATTGAATTTTTTAAGATTAAAGAGCAAGCCATGGTGAGTGTACAGGAGTGAAAGCAGCTCTTAATTATGGGACAGTTTTACTGTCTTTTCGAGGACAGTAATCTGATTCAAATAAGTGGGGGAACATGTGTTGGGACATATTTGCAGGACTAAGATAGGATGAAATTTGGTTTTGGTTCTTGATATGGGGTAAATGAGTCTAAAATATGTTTTAGCAAAGAAGATCGTAGTTTAAACATGATGAGTTTTGTTTCTCATTAATATAGATTTTTATTAGACAAATGAAGCAAGTCAAATTATAATACATGCACTTTTATTTGTAGATGCCCCTGACGAAGAGAAATATACTTCCCGAAATGCATTGGGTGACTGAATTAAATTCATGGCATGCGAAACCCAACCCTCACTCCTGTGTTTTCGTGATTTCAGATCACAAGCGCGATTTGGATAAAACGGATTGAACATATGAGATAAAATGGATGACAAGTATGGTGAAATTAAGAAGAAAATAGTTGTGAACAAATGAATTTGATTAATTGGATTCGAATTGGCTGTGCAGCCTGACGGAACTGAAATGGGTTCCTTTCTTTGGGATTAGTCACGTTACAGCGCAACGAGACGAAGCGCGAAGCAGGTGTTGCACGCTGGCAAAATTTAAATGTTTAAAACATGTTAAATTCAGGATTACAACAGGTGTGCATCTCATTCTATATATTTTTCAGTGTATGAATACTTTCCTCTCAACTGAGATTGCCCCCACGAGAATATTGGTAGTTACCAACAGGCAAAATTGTGATTACAACAGGACATCAGATGGTGAAAATGCACAGGAGCAGGGTTTCCTTCAGTGAATTACCTACGACGAACAGTAAAGTATTTCACAATGAGTCATCACTTTTTTTAACAAGAACGAATTACCATATGAAAGGATTGCAAATTAACTTATTTAATTGAAAGGAAGTATGATCAACGGAATACCAGTGGACGGAGGGGAGTGCAAATATATGGCATTCTGGGAGATGCAGTGAGATCGTGTTCGGACAAATGGTGAAATTTAGTAAACCCAGTAAGAGGGCTTGTTTAAAGCTTCAGGCGACCACATGTATTATTAATTAAACGGGTGATTTCAGATAAAGACGGGGAGGGCTAAGAGTAAGTTTCCAGGATTAATGTTTTACTCGCACATGAAGGAGGTTCGAGCGTCTCTGTACGCAGGGACTGAGAGGATGAATTGAATTTTTTCAGATTAAAGAGCAGGCCATGGTGAGTGTACAGGAGTGAAAGCAGCTCTTAATTATGGGACAGTTTTACCGTCTTTTCGAGGACAGTAATCTGATTCAAATAATTGGGGGAACATGTGTTGGGACATATTTTCAGGACTAAGATAGGATGAAATTTGGTAGTGGTTCTTGATATGGGGTAAATTAGTGTAAAATACGTTTTAGCAAAAAAGATCGTAGTTTAAACATGATGAGTTTTGTTTCTCATTAATATAGATTTTTATTAGACAAATGAAGCAAGTCAAATTATAATACATGCAATTTTATTTGTAGATGCCCCTGACGAAGAGAAATATACTTCCCGAAATGCATTGGGTGACTGAATTAAATTCATGGCATGCGAAACCCAACCCTCACTCCTGTGTTTTCGTGAATTCAGATCACAAGTGCGATTTGGATAAAACGGATTGAACATATGAGATAAAATGGATGACAAGTATGGTGAAATTAAGAAGAAAATAGTTGTGAACAAATGAATTTGATTCATTGGATTCGAATTGGCTGTGCAGCCTGACCGAACTGAAATGGGTTCCTTTCATTGGGTTTAGTCACGTTACAGCGCAACGAGACAAAGCGCGAAGCAGGTGTTGCACGCTGGCAAAAATTAAAATGTTTAAAACACGTTACATTTGGGATTACAACTGGTGTGCATCTCATTCTATATATTTCTTAGTGTATGAATACTTTCGTCTCAACTGAGATTGCACCCACGAGAATATTGGTAGTTACCAAAAGGCAAAATTGTGATTAAATCAGGCAATCAGATGGTGAAAATGCACAGGAGCAGGGTTTCCTTCCGTGAAATAACTATGACGAAGAGGAAAGTATTTCACAATGAGTCATCATTTATTTTAACAAGAACGAATTACCATATAAAAGGATTGCAAAGGAACTTATTTATTTGAAAGGAAGTATGATCAAAGGAATACCAGTGGACGGAGGGAAGTGCGAATATATGGCATTCTGGGAGATGCAGTGAGATCGCGTTCGGACAAATGGTGAAACTCAGTAAACCCAGTAAGAGGGCTGGTTTAGAGCTTCAGGCGTCCACATGTGTTATTAATTAAACGGGTGATTTCAGATAAAGACGGGGAGGGCTACGAGTAAGCTTCCAGCATTAATGTTTTACTCGCACATGAAGGGAGTTCGAGGGTCTCTGTACGCCGGGACTGAGAGGATGAATTGAATTTTTCAAGATTAAAGAGCAGGCCATGGTGAGTGTACAGGAGTGAAAGCAGCTCCTAATTATGGGACAGTTTTACCGTCTTTTCGAGCATACTAATCTGATTCAAATAATTGGGGGAACATGTGTTTGGACATATTTGCAGGACTAAGATAGGATGAAATTTGGTACTGGTTCTTGATATGGGGTAAATGAGTGTAAAATACGTTTTAGCAAAGAAGATCGTAGTTTAAACATGATGAGTTTTGTTTCTCATTAATATACATTTTTATTAGACAAATGAAGCAAGTCATATTATAATAGATGTACTTTTAGTTGTAGATGCCCCTGACGAAGGGAAATATACGTCCCGAAATGCATTCGGGGACTGACTTAAATTCATGGCATGCGAAACCCAACCCACACTCCTGTGTTTTTGTGAATTCAGATGACAAGCGTGATTTGGATAAAATGGATTGAACATATGAGATCAAATGGATGACGAGTATGGTGAAATTAAGAAGAAAATAGTTGTGAACAAATGAATTTGATTCATTGGATTCGAATTGGCTGTGCAGCCTGACGGAACTGAAATGGGTTCCTTTCTTTGGGTTTAGTCACGTTACAGCGCAACGAGACGAAGCGCGAAGCAGGTGTTGCACGTTGGCCAAAATTTAAATGTTTAAAACACGATAAATTCAGGATTACAACCAGTGTGCATCTCATTCTATATATTTTTCAGTGTATGAATACTTTCGTCTCAACTGAGATTGCACCCACGAGAATATTGGTAGTTACCAACAGGCAAAATTGTGATTACATCAGGACATCAGATGGTGAAAATGCACAGGAGCAGGGTTTCCTTCAGTGAATTACCTACGACGAACAGTAAAGTATTTCACAATGAGTCATCACTTTTTTTAACAAGAACGAATTACCATATGAAAGGATTGCAAATTAACTTATTTAATTGAAAGGAAGTATGATCAACGGAATACCAGTGGACGGAGGGGAGTGCAAATATATGGCATTCTGGGAGATGCAGTGAGATCGTGTTCGGACAAATGGTGAAATTCAGTAAACCCAGTAAGAGGGCTGGTTTAGAGCTTCAGGCGACCACATGTATTATTAATTAAACGGGTGATTTCAGATAAAGACGGGGAGGGCTAAGAGTAAGTTTCCAGGATTAATGTTTTACTCGCACATGAAGGAGGTTCGAGCGTCTCTGTACGCAGGGACTGAGAGGATGAATTGAATTTTTTCAGATTAAAGAGCAGGCCATGGTGAGTGTACAGGAGTAAAAGCAGCTCTTAATTATGGGACAGTTTTACCGTCTTTTCGAGGACAGTAATCTGATTCAAATAATTGGGGGAACATGTGTTGGGACATATTTTCAGGACTAAGATAGGATGAAATTTGGTAGTTGTTCTTGATATGGGGTAAATTAGTGTAAAATACGTTTTAGCAAAAAAGATCGTAGTTTAAACATGATGAGTTTTGTTTCTCATTAATATAGATTTTTATTAGACAAATGAAGCAAGTCAAATTATAATACATGCAATTTTATTTGTAGATGCCCCTGACGAAGAGAAATATACTTCCCGAAATGCATTGGGTGACTGAATTAAATTCATGGCATGTGAAACCCAACCCTCACTCCTGTGTTTTCGTGAATTCAGATCACAAGCGCGATTTGGATAAAACGGATTGAACATATGAGATAAAATGGATGACAAGTATGGTGAAATTAAGAAGAAAATAGTTGTGAACAAATGAATTTGATTCATTGGATTCGAATTGGCTGTGCAGCCTGACGGAACTGAAATGGGTTCCTTTCTTTGGGTTTAGTCACGTTACAGTGCAATGAGACGAAGCGCGAAGCAGGTGTTGCACGCTGGCAAAATTTAAATGTTTAAAACACGTTAAATTCAGGATTACAACAGGTGTGCATCTCATTCTATATATTTTTCAGTGTATGAATACTTTCCTCTCAAATGAGATTGCCCCCACGAGAATATTGGTAGTTACCAACAGGCAAAATTGTGATTAAATCAGGCAATCAGATGGTGAAAATGCACAGGAGCAGGGTTTCCTTCCATGAAATAACAATGACGAAGAGGAAAGTATTTCACAATGAGTCATAATTTTTTTAACAAGAACAAATTACCATATGAAAGGATTGCAAATGAACTTATTTGTTTGAAAGGAAGTATGATCAACGAAATACCAGTGGACGGAGGGGAGTGCGAATATATGGCATTCTGGGAGAAGCAGTCAGATCGCGTTCGGACAAATGGTGAAACTCAGTAAACCCAGTAAGAGGACTGGTTTAGAGCTTCAGGCGTCCACATGTGTTATTAATTAAACGGGTGATTTCAGATAAAGACGGGGAGGGCTAAGAGTAAGCTTCCAGCATTAATGTTTTACTCGCACATGAAGGAAGTTCGAGGGTCTCTGTACGCCGGGACTGAGAGGATGAATTGAATTTTTCAAGATTAAAGAGCAGGCCATGGTGAGTGTACAGGAGTGAAAGCAGCTCTTAATTATGGGACAGTTTTACCGTCTTTTCGAGCATACTAATCTGATTCAAATAATTGGGGGAACATGTGTTTGGACATATTTGCAGGACTAAGATAGGATGAAATTTGGTACTGGTTCTTGATATGGGGTAAATGAGAGTAAAATACGTTTTAGCAAAGAAGATCGTAGTTTAAACATGATGAGTTTTGTTTCTCATTAATATACATTTTTATTAGACAAATGAAGCAAGTCATATTATAATACATGTACTTTTAGTTGTAGATGCCCCTGACGAAGGGAAATATACTTCCCGAAATGCATTGGGGGACTGACTTAAATTCATGGCATGCGAAACCCAACCCACACTCCTGTGTTTTTGTGAATTCAGATGAAAAGCGCGATTTGGATAAAATGGATTGAACATATGAGATCAAATGGATGACAAGTATGGTGAAATTAAGAAGAAAATAGTTGTGAACAAATGAATTTGATTCATTGGATTCGAATTGGCTGTGCAGCCTGACGGAACTGAAATGGGTTCCTTTCTTTGGGTTTAGTCACGTTACAGCGCAACGAGACGAAGCGCGAAGCAGGTGTTGCACGTTGGCAAAAATTAAAATGTTTAAAACACGATAAATTCAGGATTTCAACCAGTGTGCATCTCATTCTATATATTTTTCAGTGTATGAATACTTTCGTCTCAACTGAGATTGCACCCACGAGAATATTGGTAGTTACCAACAGGCAAAATTGTGATTACATCAGGACATCAGATGGTGAAAATGCACAGGAGCAGGGTTTCTTTCAGTGAATTACCTACGACGAACAGTAAAGTATTTCACAATGAGTCATCATTTTTTTAACAAGAACGAATTACCATATGAAAGGATTGCAAATGAACTTATTTATTTGAAAGGAAGTATGATCAACGGAAAAGCAGTGTATGGAGGGCAGTGCAAATATATGGCATTCTGGGAGATGCAGTGAGATTGTGTTCGGACAAATCGTGAAACTCAGTAAACACAGTAAGAGGACTGGTTTAGAGCTTCAGGCGTCTACATGTGTTATTAATTAAACAGGTGATTTCAGATAAAGACGGGGAGGGCTAAGAGTAAGTTTCCAGGATTTATGTTTTACTCGCACATGAAGGAGGTTCGAGCGTCTCTGTACGCCGGGACTGAGAGGATGAATTGAATTTTTTAAGATTAAAGAGCAAGCCATGGTGAGTGTACAGGAGTGAAAGCAGCTCTTAATTATGGGACAGTTTTACTGTCTTTTCGAGGACAGTAATCTGATTCAAATAAGTGGGGGAACATGTGTTGGGACATATTTGCAGGACTAAGATAGGATGAAATTTGGTTTTGGTTCTTGATATGGGGTAAATGAGTCTAAAATATGTTTTAGCAAAGAAGATCGTAGTTTAAACATGATGAGTTTTGTTTCTCATTAATATACATTTTTATTAGACAAATGAAGCAAGTCAAATTATAATACATGTACTTTTATTTGTAGATGCCCCTGACGAAGGGAAATACACTTCCCGAAATGCATTGGGTGACTGAATTAAATTCATGGCACGCGAAACCCAACCCACACTCCTGTGTTTTCGTGAATTCAGATGACAAGCGCGATTTGGATAAAATGGATTGAACATATGAGATAAAATGGATGACAAGTATGGTGAAATTAAGAAGAAAATAGTTGTGAATAAATGAATTTGATTCATTGGATTCGAATTGGCTGTGCAGCCTGACGGAACTGAAATGGGTTCCTTTCATTGGGTTTAGTCACGTTACAGCGCAACGAGACAAAGCGCGAAGCAGGTGTTGCACGCTGGCAAAAATTAAAATGTTTAAAACACGTTAAATTTGGGATTACAACTGGTGTGCATCTCATTCTATATATTTTTTAGTGTATGAATACTTTCGTCTCAACTGAGATTGCACCCACGAGAATATTGGTAGTTACCAACAGGCAAAATTGTGATTACATCAGGACATCAGATGGTGAAAATGCACAGGAGCAGGGTTTCCTTCAGTGAATTACCTACAACGAACAGTAAAGTATTTCACAATGAGTCATCACTTTTTTTAACAAGAACGAATTACCATATGAAAGGATTGCAAATTAACTTATTTAATTGAAAGGAAGTATGATCAACGGAATACCAGCGGACGGAGGGGAGTGCAAATATATGGCATTCTGGGAGATGCAGTGAGATCGTGTTCGGACAAATGGTGAAATTCAGTAAACCCAGTAAGAGGGCTGGTTTAGAGCTTCAGGCGACCACATGTATTATTAATTAAACGGGTGATTTCAGATAAAGACGGGGAGGGCTAAGAGTAAGTTTCCAGGATTAATGTTTTACTCGCACATGAAGGAGGTTCGAGCGTCTCTGTACGCAGGGACTGAGAGGATGAATTGAATTTTTTCAGATTAAAGAGCAGGCCATGGTGAGTGTACAGGAGTGAAAGCAGCTCTTAATTATGGGACAGTTTTACCGTCTTTTCGAGGACAGTAATCTGATTCAAATAATTGGGGGAACATGTGTTGGGACATATTTTCAGGACTAAGATAGGATGAAATTTGTTAGTGGTTCTTGATATGGGGTAAATTAGTGTAAAATAAGTTTTAGCAAAAAAGATCGTAGTTTAAACATGATGAGTTTTGTTTCTCATTAATATAGATTTTTATTAGACAAATGAAGCAAGTCAAATTATAATACATGCAATTTTATTTGTAGATGCCCCTGACGAAGAGAAATATACTTCCCGAAATGCATTGGGTGACTGAATTAAATTCATGGCATGCGAAACCCAACCCTCACTCCTGTGTTTTCGTGAATTCAGATCACAAGCGCGATTTGGATAAAACGGATTGAACATATGAGATAAAATGGATGACAAGTATGGTGAAATTAAGAAGAAAATAGTTGTGAACAAATGAATTTGATTCATTGGATTCGAATTGGCTGTGCAGCCTGACGGAACTGAAATGGGTTCCTTTCTTTGGGTTTAGTCACGTTACAGTGCAACGAGACGAAGCGCGAAGCAGGTGTTGCACGCTGGCAAAATTTAAATGTTTAAAACACGTTAAATTCAGGATTACAACAGGTGTGCATCTCATTCTATATATTTTTCAGTGTATGAATACTTTCCTCTCAACTGAGATTGCCCCCACGAGAATATTGGTAGTTACCAACAGGCAAAATTGTGATTAAATCAGGCAATCAGATGGTGAAAATGCACAGGAGCAGGGTTTCCTTCCATGAAATAACAATGACGAAGAGGAAAGTATTTCACAATGAGTCATAATTTTTTTAACAAGAACAAATTACCATATGAAAGGATTGCAAATGAACTTATTTGTTTGAAAGGAAGTATGATCAACGAAATACCAGTGGACGGAGGGGAGTGCGAATATATGGCATTCTGGGAGAAGCAGTCAGATCGCGTTCGGACAAATGGTGAAACTCAGTAAACCCAGTAAGAGGACTGGTTTAGAGCTTCAGGCGTCCACATGTGTTATTAATTAAACGGGTGATTTCAGATAAAGACGGGGAGGGCTAAGAGTAAGCTTCCAGCATTAATGTTTTACTCGCACATGAAGGAAGTTCGAGGGTCTCTGTACGCCGGGACTGAGAGGATGAATTGAATTTTTCAAGATTAAAGAGCAGGCCATGGTGAGTGTACAGGAGTGAAAGCAGCTCTTAATTATGGGACAGTTTTACCGTCTTTTCGAGCATACTAATCTGATTCAAATAATTGGGGGAACATGTGTTTGGACATATTTGCAGGACTAAGATAGGATGAAATTTGGTACTGGTTCTTGATATGGGGTAAATGAGTGTAAAATACGTTTTAGCAAAGAAGATCGTAGTTTAAACATGATGAGTTTTGTTTCTCATTAATATACATTTTTATTAGACAAATGAAGCAAGTCATATTATAATACATGTACTTTTAGTTGTAGATGCCCCTGACGAAGGGAAATATACTTCCCGAAATGCATTGGGGGACTGACTTAAATTCATGGCATGCGAAACCCAACCCACACTCCTGTGTTTTTGTGAATTCAGATGACAAGCGCGATTTGGATAAAATGGATTGAACATATGAGATCAAATGGATGACAAGTATGGTGAAATTAAGAAGAAAACAGTTGTGAACAAATGAATTTGATTCATTGGATTCGAATTGGCTGTGCAGCCTGACGGAACTATTATGGGTTCCTTTCTTTGGGTTTAGTCACGTTACAGCGCAACGAGACGAAGCGCGAAGCAGGTGTTGCACGTTGGCAAAAATTAAAATGTTTAAAACACGATAAATTCAGGATTTCAACCAGTGTGCATCTCATTCTATATATTTTTCAGTGTATGAATACTTTCGTCTCAACTGAGATTGCACCCACGAGAATATTGGTAGTTACCAACAGGCAAAATTGTGATTACATCAGGACATCAGATGGTGAAAATGCACAGGAGCAGGGTTTCTTTCAGTGAATTACCTACGACGAACAGTAAAGTATTTCACAATGAGTCATCATTTTTTTAACAAGAACGAATTACCATATGAAAGGATTGCAAATGAACTTATTTATTTGAAAGGAAGTATGATCAACGGAAAAGCAGTGTATGGAGGGCAGTGCAAATATATGGCATTCTGGGAGATGCAGTGAGATTGTGTTCGGACAAATCGTGAAACTCAGTAAACACAGTAAGAGGACTGGTTTAGAGCTTCAGGCGTCTACATGTGTTATTAATTAAACAGGTGATTTCAGATAAAGACGGGGAGGGCTAAGAGTAAGTTTCCAGGATTTATGTTTTACTCGCACATGAAGGAGGTTCGAGCGTCTCTGTACGCCGGGACTGAGAGGATGAATTGAATTTTTTAAGATTAAAGAGCAAGCCATGGTGAGTGTACAGGAGTGAAAGCAGCTCTTAATTATGGGACAGTTTTACTGTCTTTTCGAGGACAGTAATCTGATTCAAATAAGTGGGGGAACATGTGTTGGGACATATTTGCAGGACTAAGATAGGATGAAATTTGGTTTTGGTTCTTGATATGGGGTAAATGAGTCTAAAATATGTTTTAGCAAAGAAGATCGTAGTTTAAACATGATGAGTTTTGTTTCTCATTAATATAGATTTTTATTAGACAAATGAAGCAAGTCAAATTATAATACATGCACTTTTATTTGTAGATGCCCCTGACGAAGAGAAATATACTTCCCGAAATGCATTGGGTGACTGAATTAAATTCATGGCATGCGAAACCCAACCCTCACTCCTGTGTTTTCGTGATTTCAGATCACAAGCGCGATTTGGATAAAACGGATTGAACATATGAGATAAAATGGATGACAAGTATGGTGAAATTAAGAAGAAAATAGTTGTGAACAAATGAATTTGATTAATTGGATTCGAATTGGCTGTGCAGCCTGACGGAACTGAAATGGGTTCCTTTCTTTGGGATTAGTCACGTTACAGCGCAACGAGACGAAGCGCGAAGCAGGTGTTGCACGCTGGCAAAATTTAAATGTTTAAAACATGTTAAATTCAGGATTACAACAGGTGTGCATCTCATTCTATATATTTTTCAGTGTATGAATACTTTCCTCTCAACTGAGATTGCCCCCACGAGAATATTGGTAGTTACCAACAGGCAAAATTGTGATTACAACAGGACATCAGATGGTGAAAATGCACAGGAGCAGGGTTTCCTTCAGTGAATTACCTACGACGAACAGTAAAGTATTTCACAATGAGTCATCACTTTTTTTAACAAGAACGAATTACCATATGAAAGGATTGCAAATTAACTTATTTAATTGAAAGGAAGTATGATCAACGGAATACCAGTGGACGGAGGGGAGTGCAAATATATGGCATTCTGGGAGATGCAGTGAGATCGTGTTCGGACAAATGGTGAAATTTAGTAAACCCAGTAAGAGGGCTTGTTTAGAGCTTCAGGCGACCACATGTATTATTAATTAAACGGGTGATTTCAGATAAAGACGGGGAGGGCTAAGAGTAAGTTTCCAGGATTAATGTTTTACTCGCACATGAAGGAGGTTCGAGCGTCTCTGTACGCAGGGACTGAGAGGATGAATTGAATTTTTTCAGATTAAAGAGCAGGCCATGGTGAGTGTACAGGAGTGAAAGCAGCTCTTAATTATGGGACAGTTTTACCGTCTTTTCGAGGACAGTAATCTGATTCAAATAATTGGGGGAACATGTGTTGGGACATATTTTCAGGACTAAGATAGGATGAAATTTGGTAGTGGTTCTTGATATGGGGTAAATTAGTGTAAAATACGTTTTAGCAAAAAAGATCGTAGTTTAAACATGATGAGTTTTGTTTCTCATTAATATAGATTTTTATTAGACAAATGAAGCAAGTCAAATTATAATACATGCAATTTTATTTGTAGATGCCCCTGACGAAGAGAAATATACTTCCCGAAATGCATTGGGTGACTGAATTAAATTCATGGCATGCGAAACCCAACCCTCACTCCTGTGTTTTCGTGAATTCAGATCACAAGTGCGATTTGGATAAAACGGATTGAACATATGAGATAAAATGGATGACAAGTATGGTGAAATTAAGAAGAAAATAGTTGTGAACAAATGAATTTGATTCATTGGATTCGAATTGGCTGTGCAGCCTGACCGAACTGAAATGGGTTCCTTTCATTGGGTTTAGTCACGTTACAGCGCAACGAGACAAAGCGCGAAGCAGGTGTTGCACGCTGGCAAAAATTAAAATGTTTAAAACACGTTACATTTGGGATTACAACTGGTGTGCATCTCATTCTATATATTTCTTAGTGTATGAATACTTTCGTCTCAACTGAGATTGCACCCACGAGAATATTGGTAGTTACCATAAGGCAAAATTGTGATTAAATCAGGCAATCAGATGGTGAAAATGCACAGGAGCAGGGTTTCCTTCCGTGAAATAACTATGACGAAGAGGAAAGTATTTCACAATGAGTCATCATTTATTTTAACAAGAACGAATTACCATATAAAAGGATTGCAAAGGAACTTATTTATTTGAAAGGAAGTATGATCAAAGGAATACCAGTGGACGGAGGGAAGTGCGAATATATGGCATTCTGGGAGATGCAGTGAGATCGCGTTCGGACAAATGGTGAAACTCAGTAAACCCAGTAAGAGGGCTGGTTTAGAGCTTCAGGCGTCCACATGTGTTATTAATTAAACGGGTGATTTCAGATAAAGACGGGGAGGGCTACGAGTAAGCTTCCAGCATTAATGTTTTACTCGCACATGAAGGGAGTTCGAGGGTCTCTGTACGCCGGGACTGAGAGGATGAATTGAATTTTTCAAGATTAAAGAGCAGGCCATGGTGAGTGTACAGGAGTGAAAGCAGCTCCTAATTATGGGACAGTTTTACCGTCTTTTCGAGAATAGTAATCTGATTCAAATAATTGGGGGAACATGTGTTTGGACATATTTGCAGGACTAAGATAGGATGAAATTTGGTACTGGTTCTTGATATGGGGTAAATAGGTGTAAAGTAAGTTTTAGCAAAGAAGATCATAGTTTAAACATGATGAGTTTTGTTTCTCATTAATATAAATTTTTATTAGACAAATGAAGCAAGACAAATTATAATACATGTACTTTTATTTGTAGATGCCCCTGTCAAAGGGAAATATACTTCCAGAAATGCATTGGGTGACTGAATTAAATTCATGGCATGCGAAACCCAACCCACACTCCTATGTTTTTGTGAATTCAGATGACCAGCGCGATTTGGATAAAATGGATTGAACATATGAGATAAAATGGATGACAAGTATGGTGAAATTAAGAAGAAAATAGTTTGAAACAAATGAATTTGATTCATTGGATTCGAATTGGCTGTGCAGCCTGAAGGAACTGAAATGGGTTCCTTTCTTTGGGTTTAGTCACGTTACAGCGCAACGAGACGAAGCGCGAAGCAGGTGTTGCACGTTGGCAAAAATTAAAATGTTTAAAACACGATAAATTCAGGATTACAACCAGTGTGCATCTCATTCTATATATTTTTCAGTGTATGAATACTTTCGTCTCAACTGGGATTGCACCCACGAGAATATTGGTAGTTACCAACAGGCAAAATTGTGATTACATCAGGACATCAGATGGTGAAAATGCACAGGAGCAGGGTTTCCTTCAGTGAATTACCTACGACGAACAGTAAAGTATTTCACAATGAGTCATAATTTTTTTAACAAGAACGAATTACCATATGAAAGGATTGCAAATGAACTTATTTATTTGAAAGGAAGTATGATCAACGGAATACCAGTGGACGGAGGGGAGTGCAAATATATGGCATTCTGGGAGATGCAGTGAGATCGTGTTCGGACAAATGGTGAAATTCAGTAAACCCAGTAAGAGGACTGGTTTAGAGCTTCAAGCGTCCACATGTATTATTAATTAAACGGGTGATTTCAGATAAAGACGGGGAGGGCTACGAGTAAGTTTCCAGGATTAATGTTTTACTCTCACATGAAGGAGGTTCGAGCGTCTCTGTACGCAGGGACTGAGAGGATGAATTGAATTTTTTCAGATTAAAGAGCAGGCCATGGTGAGTGTACAGGAGTGAAAGCAGCTCTTAATTATGGGACAGTTTTACCGTCTTTTCGAGGACAGTAATCTGATTCAAATAAGTGGGGGAACATGTGTTGGGACATATTTGCAGGACTAAGATAGGATGAAATTTGGTTTTGGTTCTTGATATGGGGTAAATGAGTCTAAAATACATTTTAGCAAAGAAGACCGTAGTTTAAACATGATGAGTTTTGTTTCTCATTAATATACATTTTTATTAGACAAATGAAGCAAGTCAAATTATAATACATGTACTTTTATTTGTAGATGCCCCTGACGAAGGGAAATATACTTCCCGAAATGCATTGGGTGACTGAATTAAATTCATGGCACGCGAAACCCAACCCACACTCCTGTGTTTTCGCGAATTCAGATGACAAGCGCGATTTGGATAAAATGGATTGAACATATGAGATAAAATGGATGACAAGTATGGTGAAATTAAGAAGAAAATAGTTTGAAACAAATGAATTTGATTCATTGGATTCGAATTGGCTGTGCAGCCTGAAGGAACTGAAATGGGTTCCTTTCTTTGGGTTTAGTCACGTTACAGCGCAACGAGACGAAGCGCGAAGCAGGTGTTGCACGTTGGCAAAAATAAAAATGTGTAAAACACGATAAATTCAGGATTACAACCAGTGTGCATCTCATTCTATATATTTTTCAGTGTATGAATACTTTCGTCTCAACTGAGATTGCACCCATGAGAATATTGGTAGTTACCAACAGGCAAAATTGTGATTACATCAGGACATCAGATGGTGAAAATGCACAGGAGCAGGGTTTCCTTCAGTGAATTACCTACGACGAACAGTAAAGTATTTCACAATGAGTCATCATTTTTTTAACAAGAACGAATTACCATATGAAAGGATTGCAAATGAACTTATTTATTTGAAAGGAAGTATGATCAACGGAATACCAGTGGACGGAGGGGAGTGCAAATATATGGCATTCTGGGAGATGCAGTGAGATCGTGTTCGAACAAATGGTGAAATTCAGTAAACACAGTAAGAGGACTGGTTTAGAGCTTCAGGCGTCCACATGTATTATTAATTAAACGGGTGATTTCAGATAAAGACGGGGAGGGCTAAGAGTAAGTTTCCAGGATTAATGTTTTACTCGCACATGAAGGAGGTTCGAGCGTCTCTGTACGCAGGGACTGAGAGGATGAATTGAATTTTTTCAGATTAAAGAGCAGGCCATGGTGAGTGTACAGGAGTGAAAGCAGGTCTTAATTATGGGACAGTTTTACCGTCTTTTCGAGGACAGTAATCTGATTCAAATAAGTGGGGGAACATGTGTTGGGACATATTTGCAGGACTAAGATAGGATGAAATTTGGTTTTGGTTCTTGATATGGGGTAAATGAGTCTAAAATACGTTTTAGCAAAGAAGATCGTAGTTTAAACATGATGAGTTTTGTTTCTCATTAATATACATTTTTATTAGACAAATGAAGCAAGTCAAATTATAATACATGTACTTTTATTTGTAGATGCCCCTGACGAAGGGAAATATACTTCCCGAAATGCATTGGGTGACTGAATTAAATTCATGGCACGCGAAACCCAACCCACACTCCTGTGTTTTCGCGAATTCAGATGACAAGCGCGATTTGGATAAAATGGATTGAACATATGAGATAAAATGGATGACAAGTATGGTGAAATTAAGAAGAAAATAGTTTGAAACAAATGAATTTGATTCATTGGATTCGAATTGGCTGTGCAGCCTGAAGGAACTGAAATGGGTTCATTTCTTTGGGTTTAGTCACGTTACAGCGCAACGAGACGAAGCGCGAAGCAGGTGTTGCACGTTGGCAAAAATTAAAATGTTTAAAACACGATAAATTCAGGATTACAACCAGTGTGCATCTCATTCTATATATTTTTCAGTGTATGAATACTTTCCTCTCAACTGAGATTGCCCCCACGAGAATATTGGTAGTTACCAACAGGCAAAATTGTGATTACATCAGGACATCAGATGGTGAAAATGCACAGGAGCAGGGTTTCCTTCAGTGAATTACCTACGACGAACAGTAAAGTATTTCACAATGAGTCATCACTTTTTTTAACAAGAACGAATTACCATATGAAAGGATTGCAAATTAACTTATTTAATTGAAAGGAAGTATGATCAACGGAATACCAGTGGACGGAGGGGAGTGCAAATATATGGCATTCTGGGAGATGCAGTGAGATCGTGTTCGGACAAATGGTGAAATTCAGTAAACCCAGTAAGAGGGCTGGTTTAGAGCTTCAGGCGACCACATGTATTATTAATTAAACGGGTGATTTCAGATAAAGACGGGGAGGGCTAAGAGTAAGTTTCCAGGATTAATGTTTTACTCGCACATGAAGGAGGTTCGAGCGTCTCTGTACGCAGGGACTGAGAGGATGAATTGAATTTTTTCAGATTAAAGAGCAGGCCATGGTGAGTGTACAGGAGTGAAAGCAGCTCTTAATTATGGGACAGTTTTACCGTCTTTTCGAGGACAGTAATCTGATTCAAATAATTGGGGAAACATGTGTTGGGACATATTTTCAGGACTAAGATAGGATGAAATTTGGTAGTGGTTCTTGATATGGGGTAAATTAGTGTAAAATACGTTTTAGCAAAAAAGATCGTAGTTTAAACATGATGAGTTTTGTTTCTCATTAATATAGATTTTTATTAGACAAATGAAGCAAGTCAAATTATAATACATGCAATTTTATTTGTAGATGCCCCTGACGAAGAGAAATATACTTCCCGAAATGCATTGGGTGACTGAATTAAATTCATGGCATGCGAAACCCAACCCTCACTCCTGTGTTTTCGTGAATTCAGATCACAAGCGCGATTTGGATAAAACGGATTGAACATATGAGATAAAATGGATGACAAGTATGGTGAAATTAAGAAGAAAATAGTTGTGAACAAATGAATTTGATTCATTGGATTCGAATTGGCTGTGCAGCCTGACGGAACTGAAATGGGTTCCTTTCTTTGGGTTTAGTCACGTTACAGTGCAACGAGACGAAGCGCGAAGCAGGTGTTGCACGCTGGCAAAATTTAAATGTTTAAAACACGTTAAATTCAGGATTACAACAGGTGTGCATCTCATTCTATATATTTTTCAGTGTATGAATACTTTCCTCTCAACTGAGATTGCCCCCACGAGAATATTGGTAGTTACCAACAGGCAAAATTGTGATTAAATCAGGCAATCAGATGGTGAAAATGCACAGGAGCAGGGTTTCCTTCCATGAAATAACAATGACGAAGACGAAAGTATTTCACAATGAGTCATAATTTTTTTAACAAGAACAAATTACCATATGAAAGGATTGCAAATGAACTTATTTGTTTGAAAGGAAGTATGATCAACGAAATACCAGTGGACGGAGGGGAGTGCGAATATATGGCATTCTGGGAGAAGCAGTCAGATCGCGTTCGGACAAATGGTGAAACTCAGTAAACCCAGTAAGAGGACTGGTTTAGAGCTTCAGGCGTCCACATGTGTTATTAATTAAACGGGTGATTTCAGATAAAGACGGGGAGGGCTAAGAGTAAGCTTCCAGCATTAATGTTTTACTCGCACATGAAGGAAGTTCGAGGGTCTCTGTACGCCGGGACTGAGAGGATGAATTGAATTTTTCAAGATTAAAGAGCAGGCCATGGTGAGTGTACAGGAGTGAAAGCAGCTCTTAATTATGGGACAGTTTTACCGTCTTTTCGAGCATACTAATCTGATTCAAATAATTGGGGGAACATGTGTTTGGACATATTTGCAGGACTAAGATAGGATGAAATTTGGTACTGGTTCTTGATATGGGGTAAATGAGTGTAAAATAAGTTTTAGCAAAGAAGATCGTAGTTTAAACATGATGAGTTTTGTTTCTCATTAATATACATTTTTATTAGACAAATGAAGCAAGTCATATTATAATACATGTAGTTTTAGTTGTAGATGCCCCTGACAAAGGGAAATATACTTCCCGAAATGCATTGGGGGACTGACTTAAATTCATGGCATGCGAAACCCAACCCACACTCCTGTGTTTTTGTGAATTCAGATGACAAGCGCGATTTGGATAAAATGGATTGAACATATGAGATCAAATGGATGACAAGTATGGTGAAATTAAGAAGAAAATAGTTGTGAACAAATGAATTTGATTCATTGGATTCGAATTAGCTGTGCAGCCTGACGGAACTGAAATGGGTTCCTTTCTTTGGGTTTAGTCACGTTACAGCGCAATGAGACGAAGCGCGAAGCAGGTGTTGCACGTTGGCAAAAATTAAAATGTTTAAAACACGATAAATTCAGGATTTCAACCAGTGTGCATCTCATTCTATATATTTTTCAGTGTATGAATACTTTCGTCTCAACTGAGATTGCACCCACGAGAATATTGGTAGTTACCAACAGGCAAAATTGTGATTACATCAGGACATCAGATGGTGAAAATGCACAGGAGCAGGGTTTCTTTCAGTAAATTACCTACGACGAACAGTAAAGTATTTCACAATGAGTCATCATTTTTTTAACAAGAACGAATTACCATATGAAAGGATTGCAAATGAACTTATTTATTTGAAAGGAAGTATGATCAACGGAAAACCAGTGTATGGAGGGCAGTGCAAATATATGGCATTCTGGGAGATGCAGTGAGATTGTGTTCGGACAAATCGTGAAACTCAGTAAACACAGTAAGAGGACTGGTTTAGAGCTTCAGGCGTCTACATGTGTTATTAATTAAACAGGTGATTTCAGATAAAGACGGAGAGGGCTAAGAGTAAGTTTCCAGGATTTATGTTTTACTCGCACATGAAGGAGGTTCGAGCGTCTCTGTACGCCGGGACTGAGAGGATGAATTGAATTTTTTAAGATTAAAGAGCAAGCCATGGTGAGTGTACAGGAGTGAAAGCAGCTCTTAATTATGGGACAGTTTTACTGTCTTTTCGAGGACAGTAATCTGATTCAAATAAGTGGGGGAACATGTGTTGGGACATATTTGCAGGACTAAGATAGGATGAAATTTGGTTTTGGTTCTTGATATGGGGTAAATGAGTCTAAAATATGTTTTAGCAAAGAAGATCGTAGTTTAAACATGATGAGTTTTGTTTCTCATTAATATACATTTTTATTAGACAAATGAAGCAAGTCAAATTATAATACATGTACTTTTATTTGTAGATGCCCCTGACGAAGGGAAATACACTTCCCGAAATGCATTGGGTGACTGAATTAAATTCATGGCACGCGAAACCCAACCCACACTCCTGTGTTTTCGTGAATTCAGATGACAAGCGCGATTTGGATAAAATGGATTGAACATATGAGATAAAATGGATGACAAGTATGGTGAAATTAAGAAGAAAATTGTTGTGAATAAATGAATTTGATTCATTGGATTCGAATTGGCTGTGCAGCCTGACGGAACTGAAATGGGTTCCTTTCATTGGGTTTAGTCACGTTACAGCGCAACGAGACAAAGCGCGAAGCAGGTGTTGCACGCTGGCAAAAATTAAAATGTTTAAAACACGTTAAATTTGGGATTACAACCGGTGTGCATCTCATTCTATATATTTTTTAGTGTATGAATACTTTCGTCTCAACTGAGATTGCACCCACGAGAATATTGGTAGTTACCAAAAGGCAAAATTGTGATTAAATCAGGCAATCAGATGGTGAAAATGCACAGGAGCAGGGTTTCCTTCCGTGAAATAACTATGACGAAGAGGAAAGTATTTCACAATGAGTCATCATTTATTTTAACAAGAACGAATTACCATATAAAAGGATTGCAAAGGAACTTATTTATTTGAAAGGAAGTATGATCAAAGGAATACCAGTGGACGGAGGGAAGTGCGAATATATGGCATTCTGGGAGATGCAGTGAGATCGCGTTCGGACAAATGGTGAAACTCAGTAAACCCAGTAAGAGGGCTGGTTTAGAGCTTCAGGCGTCCACATGTGTTATTAATTAAACGGGTGATTTCAGATAAAGACGGGGAGGGCTACGAGTAAGCTTCCAGCATTAATGTTTTACTCGCACATGAAGGGAGTTCGAGGGTCTCTGTACGCCGGGACTGAGAGGATGAATTGAATTTTTCAAGATTAAAGAGCAGGCCATGGTGAGTGTACAGGAGTGAAAGCAGCTCCTAATTATGGGACAGTTTTACCGTCTTTTCGAGAATAGTAATCTGATTCAAATAATTGGGGGAACATGTGTTTGGACATATTTGCAGAACTAAGATAGGATGAAATTTGGTAGTGGTTCTTGATATGGGGTAAATAGGTGTAAAGTAAGTTTTAGCAAAGAAGATCATAGTTTAAACATGATGAGTTTTGTTTCTCATTAATATAAATTTTTATTAGACAAATAAAGCAAGACAAATTATAATACATGTACTTTTATTTGTAGATGCCCCTGTCAAAGGGAAATATACTTCCAGAAATGCATTGGGTGACTGAATTAAATTCATGGCATGCGAAACCCAACCCACACTCCTATGTTTTTGTGAATTCAGATGACCAGCGCGATTTGGATAAAATGGATTGAACATATGAGATAAAATGGATGACAAGTATGGTGAAATTAAGAAGAAAATAGTTTGAAACAAATGAATTTGATTCATTGGATTCGAATTGGCTGTGCAGCCTGAAGGAACTGAAATGGGTTCCTTTCTTTGGGTTTAGTCACGTTACAGCGCAACGAGACGAAGCGCGAAGCAGGTGTTGCACGTTGGCAAAAATTAAAATGTTTAAAACACGATAAATTCAGGATTACAACCAGTGTGCATCTCATTCTATATATTTTTCAGTGTATGAATACTTTCGTCTCAACTGGGATTGCACCCACGAGAATATTGGTAGTTACCAACAGGCAAAATTGTGATTACATCAGGACATCAGATGGTGAAAATGCACAGGAGCAGGGTTTCCTTCAGTGAATTACCTACGACGAACAGTAAAGTATTTCACAATGAGTCATCATTTTTTTAACAAGAACGAATTACCATATGAAAGGATTGCAAATGAACTTATTTATTTGAAAGGAAGTATGATCAACGGAATACCAGTGGACGGAGGGGAGTGCAAATATATGGCATTCTGGGAGATGCAGTGAGATCGTGTTCGGACAAATGCTGAAATTCAGTAAACCCAGTAAGAGGACTGGTTTAGAGCTTCAGGCGTCCACATGTATTATTAATTAAACGGGTGATTTCAGATAAAGACGGGGAGGGCTAAGAGTAACTTTCCAGGATTAATGTTTTACTCTCACATGAAGGAGGTTCGAGCGTCTCTGTACGCAGGGACTGAGAGGATGAATTGAATTTTTTCAGATTAAAGAGCAGGCCATGGTGAGTGTACAGGAGTGAAAGCAGCTCTTAATTATGGGACAGTTTTACCGTCTTTTCGAGGACAGTAATCTGATTCAAATAAGTGGGGGAACATGTGTTGGGACATATTTGCAGGACTAAGATAGGATGAAATTTGGTTTTGGTTCTTGATATGGGGTAAATGAGTCTAAAATACGTTTTAGCAAAGAAGATCGTAGTTTAAACATGATGAGTTTTGTTTCTCATTAATATACATTTTTATTAGACAAATGAAGCAAGTCAAATTATAATACATGTACTTTTATTTGTAGATGCCCCTGACGAAGGGAAATATACTTCCCGAAATGCATTGGGTGACTGAATTAAATTCATGGCACGCGAAACCCAACCCACACTCCTGTGTTTTCGCGAATTCAGATGACAAGCGCGATTTGGATAAAATGGATTGAACATATGAGATAAAATGGATGACAAGTATGGTGAAATTAAGAAGAAAATAGTTTGAAACAAATGAATTTGATTCATTGGATTCGAATTGGCTGTGCAGCCTGAAGGAACTGAAATGGGTTCATTTCTTTGGGTTTAGTCACGTTACAGCGCAACGAGACGAAGCGCGAAGCAGGTGTTGCACGTTGGCAAAAATTAAAATGTTTAAAACACGATAAATTCAGGATTACAACCAGTGTGCATCTCATTCTATATACTTTTTCAGTGTATGAATACTTTCGTCTCAACTGAGATTGCACCCACTAGAATATTGGTAGTTACCAACAGGCAAAATTGTGATTACATCAGGACATCAGATGGTGAAAATGCACAGGAGCAGGGTTTCCTTCAGTGAATTACCTACGACGAACAGTAAAGTATTTCACAATGAGTCATCATTTTTTTAACAAGAACGAATTACCATATGAAAGGATTGCAAATGAACTTATTTATTTGAAAGGAAGCATGATCAACGGAATACCAGTGGACGGAGGGGAGTGCAAATATATGGCATTCTGGGAGATGCAGTGAGATCGTGTTCGGACAAATGGTGAAATTCAGTAAACCCAGTAAGAGGACTGGTTTAGAGCTTCAGGCGTCCACATGTATTATTAATTAAACGGGTGATTTCAGATAAAGACGGGGAGGGCTAAGAGTAAGTTTCCAGGATTAATGTTTTACTCGCACATGAAGGAGGTTCGAGCGTCTCTGTACGCAGGGACTGAGAGGATGAATTGAATTTTTTCAGATTAAAGAGCAGGCCATGGTGAGTGTACAGGAGTGAAAGCAGCTCTTAATTATGGGACAGTTTTACCGTCTTTTCGAGGACAGTAATCTGATTCAAATAATTGGGGGAACATGTGTTGGGACATATTTTCAGGACTAAGATAGGATGAAATTTGGTAGTGGTTCTTGATATGGGGTAAATTAGTGTAAAATACGTTTTAGCAAAAAAGATCGTAGTTTAAACATGATGAGTTTTGTTTCTCATTAATATAGATTTTTATTAGACAAATGAAGCAAGTCAAATTATAATACATGCACTTTTATTTGTAGATGCCCCTGACGAAGAGAAATATACTTCCCGAAATGCATTGGGTGACTGAATTAAATTCATGGCATGCGAAACCCAACCCTCACTCCTGTGTTTTCGTGATTTCAGATCACAAGCGCGATTTGGATAAAACGGATTGAACATATGAGATAAAATGGATGACAAGTATGGTGAAATTAAGAAGAAAATAGTTGTGAACAAAGGAATTTGATTAATTGGATTCGAATTGGCTGTGCAGCCTGACGGAACTGAAATGGGTTCCTTTCTTTAGGATTAGTCACGTTACAGCGCAACGAGACGAAGCGCGAAGCAGGTGTTGCACGCTGGCAAAATTTAAATGTTTAAAACACGTTAAATTCAGGATTACAACAGGTGTGCATCTCATTCTATATATTTTTCAGTGTATGAATACTTTCCTCTCAACTGAGATTGCCCCCACGAGAATATTGGTAGTTACCAACAGGCAAAATTGTGATTACATCAGGACATCAGATGGTGAAAATGCACAGGAGCAGGGTTTCCTTCAGTGAATTACCTACGACGAACAGTAAAGTATTTCACAATGAGTCATCACTTTTTTTAACAAGAACGAATTACCATATGAAAGGATTGCAAATAAACTTATTTAATTGAAAGGAAGTATGATCAACGGAATACCAGTGGACGGAGGGGAGTGCAAATATATGGCATTCTGGGAGATGCAGTGAGATCGTGTTCGGACAAATGGTGAAATTCAGTAAACCCAGTAAGAGGGCTGGTTTAGAGCTTCAGGCGACCACATGTATTATTAATTAAACGGGTGATTTCAGATAAAGACGGGGAGGGCTAAGAGTAAGTTTCCAGGATTAATGTTTTACTCGCACATGAAGGAGGTTCGAGCGTCTCTGTACGCAGGGACTGAGAGGATGAATTGAATTTTTTCAGATTAAAGAGCAGGCCATGGTGAGTGTACAGGAGTGAAAGCAGCTCTTAATTATGGGACAGTTTTACCGTCTTTTCGAGGACAGTAATCTGATTCAAATAATTGGGGAAACATGTGTTGGGACATATTTTCAGGACTAAGATAGGATGAAATTTGGTAGTGGTTCTTGATATGGGGTAAATTAGTGTAAAATACGTTTTAGCAAAAAAGATCGTAGTTTAAACATGATGAGTTTTGTTTCTCATTAATATAGATTTTTATTAGACAAATGAAGCAAGTCAAATTATAATACATGCAATTTTATTTGTAGATGCCCCTGACGAAGAGAAATATACTTCCCGAAATGCATTGGGTGACTGAATTAAATTCATGGCATGCGAAACCCAACCCTCACTCCTGTGTTTTCGTGAATTCAGATCACAAGCGCGATTTGGATAAAACGGATTGAACATATGAGATAAAATGGATGACAAGTATGGTGAAATTAAGAAGAAAATAGTTGTGAACAAATGAATTTGATTCATTGGATTCGAATTGGCTGTGCAGCCTGACGGAACTGAAATAGGTTCCTTTCTTTGGGTTTAGTCACGTTACAGTGCAACGAGACGAAGCGCGAAGCAGGTGTTGCACGCTGGCAAAATTTAAATGTTTAAAACACGTTAAATTCAGGATTACAACAGGTGTGCATCTCATTCTATATATTTTTCAGTGTATGAATACTTTCCTCTCAACTGAGATTGCCCCCACGAGAATATTGGTAGTTACCAACAGGCAAAATTGTGATTAAATCAGGCAATCAGATGGTGAAAATGCACAGGAGCAGGGTTTCCTTCCATGAAATAACAATGACGAAGAGGAAAGTATTTCACAATGAGTCATAATTTTTTTAACAAGAACAAATTACCATATGAAAGGATTGCAAATGAACTTATTTGTTTGAAAGGAAGTATGATCAACGAAATACCAGTGGACGGAGGGGAGTGCGAATATATGGCATTCTGGGAGAAGCAGTCAGATCGCGTTCGGACAAATGGTGAAACTCAGTAAACCCAGTAAGAGGACTGGTTTAGAGCTTCAGGCGTCCACATGTGTTATTAATTAAACGGGTGATTTCAGATAAAGACGGGGAGGGCTAAGAGTAAGCTTCCAGCATTAATGTTTTACTCGCACATGAAGGAAGTTCGAGGGTCTCTGTACGCCGGGACTGAGAGGATGAATTGAATTTTTCAAGATTAAAGAGCAGGCCATGGTGAGTGTACAGGAGTGAAAGCAGCTCTTAATTATGGGACAGTTTTACCGTCTTTTCGAGCATACTAATCTGATTCAAATAATTGGGGGAACATGTGTTTGGACATATTTGCAGGACTAAGATAGGATGAAATTTGGTACTGGTTCTTGATATGGGGTAAATGAGTGTAAAATAAGTTTTAGCAAAGAAGATCGTAGTTTAAACATGATGAGTTTTGTTTCTCATTAATATACATTTTTATTAGACAAATGAAGCAAGTCATATTATAATACATGTAGTTTTAGTTGTAGATGCCCCTGACGAAGGGAAATATACTTCCCGAAATGCATTGGGGGACTGACTTAAATTCATGGCATGCGAAACCCAACCCACACTCCTGTGTTTTTGTGAATTCAGATGACAAGCGCGATTTGGATAAAATGGATTGAACATATGAGATCAAATGGATGACAAGTATGGTGAAATTAAGAAGAAAATAGTTGTGAACAAATGAATTTGATTCATTGGATTCGAATTAGCTGTGCAGCCTGACGGAACTGAAATGGGTTCCTTTCTTTGGGTTTAGTCACGTTACAGCGCAATGAGACGAAGCGCGAAGCAGGTGTTGCACGTTGGCAAAAATTAAAATGTTTAAAACACGATAAATTCAGGATTTCAACCAGTGTGCATCTCATTCTATATATTTTTCAGTGTATGAATACTTTCGTCTCAACTGAGATTGCACCCACGAGAATATTGGTAGTTACCAACAGGCAAAATTGTGATTACATCAGGACATCAGATGGTGAAAATGCACAGGAGCAGGGTTTCTTTCAGTAAATTACCTACGACGAACAGTAAAGTATTTCACAATGAGTCATCATTTTTTTGAACAAGAACGAATTACCATATGAAAGGATTGCAAATGAACTTATTTATTTGAAAGGAAGTATGATCAACGGAAAACCAGTGTATGGAGGGCAGTGCAAATATATGGCATTCTGGGAGATGCAGTGAGATTGTGTTCGGACAAATCGTGAAACTCAGTAAACACAGTAAGAGGACTGGTTTAGAGCTTCAGGCGTCTACATGTGTTATTAATTAAACAGGTGATTTCAGATAAAGACGGAGAGGGCTAAGAGTAAGTTTCCAGGATTTATGTTTTACTCGCACATGAAGGAGGTTCGAGCGTCTCTGTACGCTGGGACTGAGAGGATGAATTGAATTTTTTAAGATTAAAGAGCAAGCCATGGTGAGTGTACAGGAGTGAAAGCAGCTCTTAATTATGGGACAGTTTTACTGTCTTTTCGAGGACAGTAATCTGATTCAAATAAGTGGGGGAACATGTGTTGGGACATATTTGCAGGACTAAGATAGGATGAAATTTGGTTTTGGTTCTTGATATGGGGTAAATGAGTCTAAAATATGTTTTAGCAAAGAAGATCGTAGTTTAAACATGATGAGTTTTGTTTCTCATTAATATACATTTTTATTAGACAAATGAAGCAAGTCAAATTATAATACATGTACTTTTATTTGTAGATGCCCCTGACGAAGGGAAATACACTTCCCGAAATGCATTGGGTGACTGAATTAAATTCATGGCACGCGAAACCCAACCCACACTCCTGTGTTTTCGTGAATTCAGATGACAAGCGCGATTTGGATAAAATGGATTGAACATATGAGATAAAATGGATGACAAGTATGGTGAAATTAAGAAGAAAATAGTTGTGAATAAATGAATTTGATTCATTGGATTCGAATTGGCTGTGCAGCCTGACGGAACTGAAATGGGTTCCTTTCATTGGGTTTAGTCACGTTACAGCGCAACGAGACAAAGCGCGAAGCAGGTGTTGCCCGCTGGCAAAAATTAAAATGTTTAAAACACGTTAAATTTGGGATTACAACCGGTGTGCATCTCATTCTATATATTTTTTAGTGTATGAATACTTTCGTCTCAACTGAGATTGCACCCACGAGAATATTGGTAGTTACCAAAAGGCAAAATTGTGATTAAATCAGGCAATCAGATGGTGAAAATGCACAGGAGCAGGGTTTCCTTCCGTGAAATAACTATGACGAAGAGGAAAGTATTTCACAATGAGTCATCATTTATTTTAACAAGACCGAATTACCATATAAAAGGATTGCAAAGGAACTTATTTATTTGAAAGGAAGTATGATCAAAGGAATACCAGTGGACGGAGGGAAGTGCGAATATATGGCATTCTGGGAGATGCAGTGAGATCGCGTTCGGACAAATGGTGAAACTCAGTAAACCCAGTAAGAGGGCTGGTTTAGAGCTTCAGGCGTCCACATGTGTTATTAATTAAACGGGTGATTTCAGATAAAGACGGGGAGGGCTACGAGTAAGCTTCCAGCATTAATGTTTTACTCGCACATGAAGGGAGTTCGAGGGTCTCTGTACGCCGGGACTGAGAGGATGAATTGAATTTTTCAAGATTAAAGAGCAGGCCATGGTGAGTGTACAGGAGTGAAAGCAGCTCCTAATTATGGGACAGTTTTACCGTCTTTTCGAGAATAGTAATCTGATTCAAATAATTGGGGGAACATGTGTTTGGACATATTTGCAGAACTAAGATAGGATGAAATTTGGTAGTGGTTCTTGATATGGGGTAAATAGGTGTAAAGTAAGTTTTAGCAAAGAAGATCATAGTTTAAACATGATGAGTTTTGTTTCTCATTAATATAAATTTTTATTAGACAAATGAAGCAAGACAAATTATAATACATGTACTTTTATTTGTAGATGCCCCTGTCAAAGGGAAATATACTTCCAGAAATGCATTGGGTGACTGAATTAAATTCATGGCATGCGAAACCCAACCCACACTCCTATGTTTTTGTGAATTCAGATGACCAGCGCGATTTGGATAAAATGGATTGAACATATGAGATAAAATGGATGACAAGTATGGTGAAATTAAGAAGAAAATAGTTTGAAACAAATGAATTTGATTCATTGGATTCGAATTGGCTGTGCAGCCTGAAGGAACTGAAATGGGTTCCTTTCTTTGGGTTTAGTCACGTTACAGCGCAACGAGACGAAGCGCGAAGCAGGTGTTGCACGTTGGCAAAAATTAAAATGTTTAAAACACGATAAATTCAGGATTACAACCAGTGTGCATCTCATTCTATATATTTTTCAGTGTATGAATACTTTCGTCTCAACTGGGATTGCACCCACGAGAATATTGGTAGTTACCAACAGGCAAAATTGTGATTACATCAGGACATCAGATGGTGAAAATGCACAGGAGCAGGGTTTCCTTCAGTGAATTACCTACGACGAACAGTAAAGTATTTCACAATGAGTCATCATTTTTTTAACAAGAACGAATTACCATATGAAAGGATTGCAAATGAACTTATTTATTTGAAAGGAAGTATGATCAACGGAATACCAGTGGACGGAGGGGGTGCAAATATATGGCATTCTGGGAGATGCAGTGAGATCGTGTTCGGACAAATGCTGAAATTCAGTAAACCCAGTAAGAGGACTGGTTTAGAGCTTCAGGCGTCCACATGTATTATTAATTAAACGGGTGATTTCAGATAAAGACGGGGAGGGCTAAGAGTAACTTTCCAGGATTAATGTTTTACTCTCACATGAAGGAGGTTCGAGCGTCTCTGTACGCAGGGACTGAGAGGATGAATTGAATTTTTTCAGATTAAAGAGCAGGCCATGGTGAGTGTACAGGAGTGAAAGCAGCTCTTAATTATGGGACAGTTTTACCGTCTTTTCGAGGACAGTAATCTGATTCAAATAAGTGGGGGAACATGTGTTGGGACATATTTGCAGGACTAAGATAGGATGAAATTTGGTTTTGGTTCTTGATATGGGGTAAATGAGTCTAAAATAAGTTTTAGCAAAGAAGACCGTAGTTTAAACATGATGAGTTTTGTTTCTCATTAATATACATTTTTATTAGACAAATGAAGCAAGTCAAATTATAATACATGTACTTTTATTTGTAGATGCCCCTGACGAAGGGAAATATACTTCCCGAAATGCATTGGGTGACTGAATTAAATTCATGGCACGCGAAACCCAACCCACACTCCTGTGTTTTCGTGAATTCAGATGACAAGCGCGATTTGGATAAAATGGATTGAACATATGAGATAAAATGGATGACAAGTATGGTGGATTTAAGAAGAAAATAGTTTGAAACAAATGAATTTGATTCATTGGATTCGAATTGGCTGTGCAGCCTGAAGGAACTGAAATGGGTTCCTTTCTTTGGGTTTAGTCACGTTACAGCGCAACGAGACGAAGCGCGAAGCAGGTGTTGCACGTTGGCAAAAATTAAAATGTTTAAAACACGATAAATTCAGGATTACAACCAGTGTGCATCTCATTCTATATATTTTTCAGTGTATGAATACTTTCGTCTCAACTGAGATTGCACCCACGAGAATATTGGTAGTTACCAACAGGCAAAATTGTGATTACATCAAGTCAAGTCAAGTCAAGTCATGAAATTTGTATAGCGCACTACATACCCAGAGGGTTTCAAGGCGCTTAGGAAAGGGGAGGAGGATTATTTGTCAAATATCCACGTTTAAAGCTGCTTTCTGAATGCTAGGTGATTCTGGGTGAGGCGAAGGTAAGCGGGGAGTGAGTTCCATGTTTTGGCAGCCAGGTATGAAAAGGATCTGCCTCCCATGGTGGTCTTGTTGATGCGAGGTACAGTGGCGAAGGCTTGGCTGGAGGAGCGAAGTTGGCGGGCGGGGGTGTAGAAGGACAGCCGAGAGTTGAGGCAATCTGGTCCGATGTCGTAGAGTGATTTGTGTGCGTGGGTAAGCAGTCGGAAAGTGATCCTCTTATTGACGGGTAGCCAGTGGAGGTCTTTAAGGTGACCAGAGATGTGTTCGTTGCGTGGGATGTCTAATATGAGCCTGGCTGATGCGTTTTGGATTCGTTGGAGTTTCTTCTGGAGTTTAGCGGTGGTGCCTGCGTAGAGGGTGTTTCCGTAGTCCAGTCGGCTCGTGACCAGAGCATGGGTGACTGTTTTCCTTGTTTCGGAGGGGATCCAGCGAAATGTTTTTCTGAGCATGCGAAGAATGTTAAAGCAGGAGGAGGATACGGCGCTGACTTGTTTGTTCATAGAGAGTGAAGAATCTAGGATGACGCCTAGGTTCCGTGCGTGATCTGTAGGGATGGGTGCTTTTCCAAGGGCTTCCGGCCACCAGGAGTCGTCCCAAGCCGAGGGGGATGTACCTAAGATGAGGACTTCTGTTTTGTCTGAGTTCAGTTTCAGACGGCTTTGTTTCATCCATTCTGCGACTTCTTTCATTCCTTCGTGTAGGTTAGTTTTTGCGGTGCTGGGGTCCCTGGTGAGAGAAAGGATCAGTTGAGTGTCATCCGCGTAGGAGATGATGTTGAGATTGTGTTGGCGAGCGATGGCCGCAAGGGGGCTCATGTATACGTTGAAGAGGGTGGGGCTGAGTGAGGATCCTTGTGGTACGCCGCAGATGATTTCAGAAGCCTCGGACTTGAATGGTGGGAGGCGGACTCTCTGGGTTCTTCCAGTGAGGAACGAGGTGATCCAATCAAGTGCTTTTCCTTGGATTCCGATGTTGTTGAGGCGTTGTAGAAGGGTGCTGTGGCAGACTGTATCGAATGCTGCAGAGAGGTCGAGGAGGATGAGGGCGACTGTGTCTCCATTGTCCAGTAGAGTTCGAATGTCGTCTGTTGCTGCGATGAGGGCGGTCTCAGTGCTGTGTTTTGCTCGGAAGCCAGATTGTGAGGGGTCGAGGGATTTGTTGGATTCGAGGAAGGCGGCGAGCTGGTTGTTGACTGCTTTCTCGATGACTTTGGCCGGGAATGGAAGAAGCGAGATGGGGCGATAGTTTTTGAGTTCGGTGGGGTCTGCTGTTGGTTTTTTCAGAAGGGCGGTGAGTTCAGCGTGTTTCCAGTCATCCGGGAAGGTGGCGGAGTAGAAGGAGCAGTTGATGACGTCTCGGAGGTGCGGAGCTATGGCTGAGTCTGCTTTGTTGAAGATGTGGTGAGGGCATGGGTCTGTGGGGGATCCAGAGTGGATGGAGTTCATCAGGCGGATGGTGTCCTCGGTGGAGATTGGGTTCCAGGCGTTAAGGGTGTTAGCGGGGGGAAGATGGTCTGCAGAAGGTAGGGTGGGTTGGCATCCTGGTTGGTTGTCGAAGCTGTTGTGGATGTCAGCAATCTTGTTGTGGAAGAAAGAGGCTAGGGAGTCGCAGAGGGTTTGAGAGGGGGTGATGTCGTTGGAGTTGGCCGAGGGGTTAGAAAATTCCTTGACGATGTTGAAAAGTTTCTTGCTGTTGTGGGCGTTGTTGTCAAGTCGATCCTTGAATGATGTTTTCTTGGCTTTTCGGATCAGTTGGTGGTGAGTACGAATGGCGCTTTTGAAGGCATCCTTGTTGCTGGTGGATGGGTCTTTTTTCCAGGCCTTTTCAAGGGAGCGGCACAGTTTCTTGGATTTCTTGAGGTCATCGTTGAACCATGAGGCCTTCTTGTTGCCAAGTTTGCGATGACGTTTTTTCAGTGGTGCTAAGGTGTCGGCGGTGTTGGATAGCCAAAGGGTGAGGTTGGAGGCGGCTTCGTTGGCATTAGAAGAGAGGGCTGGGGGGTTTAGAAGGAGCGATGAGGAGATCTGGTCGATGGTGATTTTGTTCCAGTTTCTTTGTAGAGTTGGTTGGTGGTGGATGATGGGTTTTGGTTTGTTGTAGGTGAAGTGAACGCAACTGTGGTCAGTCCAGAGGAGCTCCGTAGTGTGGCTGAAGGAGACATGGTTGCTGGAGGTGAAGATGGGGTCGAGTGTGTGACCTGCGATGTGGGTGGGGGAAGTGACCAGTTGTTTAAGTCCGAGGTTGGCGAGGTTGTCCAAGAGGGTGGTGGTGTTGCGGTCGTTGAGCTTTTCGAGGTGGAAGTTGAGGTCTCCCAGGAGGATGTAGTCTTTGGAGGGGAGCGCGTGTGGAGTGATGAAGTCCGTGATGTCTTCACTGAATTTTGCGCGGGGTCCTGGTGGTCTGTAGAGGAGGGTGCCTCTAAGGGTTGTCTTGGGGTTGATGTGGATCAAATTACCATATGAAAGGATTGCAAATGAACTTATTTATTTGAAAGGAAGTATGATCAACGGAATACCAGTGGACGGAGGGGAGTGCAAATATATGGCATTCTGGGAGATGCAGTGAGATCGTGTTCGAACAAATGGTGAAATTCAGTAAACCCAGTAAGAGGACTGGTTTAGAGCTTCAGGCGTCCACATGTATTATTAATTAAACGGGTGATTTCAGATAAAGACGGGGAGGGCTAAGAGTAAGTTTCCAGGATTAATGTTTTACTCGCACATGAAGGAGGTTCGAGCGTCTCTGTACGCAGGGACTGAGAGGATGAATTGAATTTTTTCAGATTAAAGAGCAGGCCATGGTGAGTGTACAGGAGTGAAAGCAGCTCTTAATTATGGGACAGTTTTACCGTCTTTTCGATGACAGTAATCTGATTCAAATAAGTGGGGGAACATGTGTTGGGACATATTTGCAGGACTAAGATAGGATGAAATTTGGTTTTGGTTCTTGATATGGGGTAAATGAGTCTAAAATACGTTTTAGTAAAGAAGATCGTAGTTTAAACATGATGAGTTTTGTTTCTCATTAATATACATTTTTATTAGACAAATGAAGCAAGTCAAATTATAATACATGTACTTTTATTTGTAGATGCCCCTGACGAAGGGAAATATACTTCCCGAAATGCATTGGGTGACTGAATTAAATTCATGGCACGCGAAACCCAACCCACACTCCTGTGTTTTCGCGAATTCAGATGACAAGCGCGATTTGGATAAAATGGATTGAACATATGAGATAAAATGGATGACAAGTATGGTGAAATTAAGAAGAAAATAGTTTGAAACAAATGAATTTGATTCATTGGATTCGAATTGGCTGTGCAGCCTGAAGGAACTGAAATGGGTTCATTTCTTTGGGTTCTTCACGTTACAGCGCAACGAGACGAAGCGCGAAGCAGGTGTTGCACGTTGGCAAAAATTAAAATGTTTAAAACACGATAAATTCAGGATTACAACCAGTGTGCATCTCATTCTATATATTTTTCAGTGTATGAATACTTTCGTCTCAACTGAGATTGCACCCACTAGAATATTGGTAGTTACCAACAGGCAAAATTGTGATTACATCAGGACATCAGATGGTGAAAATGCACAGGAGCAGGGTTTCCTTCAGTGAATTACCTACGACGAACAGGAAAGTATTTCACGAGTCATAATTTTTTTAACAAGAACGAATTACCATATGAAAGGATTGCAAATGAACTTATTTATTTGAAAGGAAATATGATCAACGGAATACCAGTGGACGGAGGGGAGTGCAAATATATGGCATTCTGGGAGATGCAGTGAGATCGTGTTCGGACAAATGGTGAAATTCAGTAAACCCAGTAAGAGGACTGGTTTAGAGCTTCAGGCGTCCACATGTATTATTAATTAAACGGGTGATTTCAGATAAAGACGGGGAGGGCTAAGAGTAAGTTTCCAGGATTAATGTTTTACTCGCACATGAAGGAGGTTCGAGCGTCTCTGTACGCAGGGACTGAGAGGATGAATTGAATTTTTTCAGATTAAAGAGCAGGCCATGGTGAGTGTACAGGAGTGAAAGCAGCTCTTAATTATGGGACAGTTTTACCGTCTTTTCGAGGACAGTAATCTGATTCAAATAATTGGGGGAACATGTGTTGGGACATATTTTCAGGACTAAGATAGGATGAAATTTGGTAGTGGTTCTTGATATGGGGTAAATTAGTGTAAAATACGTTTTAGCAAAAAAGATCGTAGTTTAAACATGATGAGTTTTGTTTCTCATTAATATAGATTTTTATTAGACAAATGAAGCAAGTCAAATTATAATACATGCACTTTTATTTGTAGATGCCCCTGACGAAGAGAAATATACTTCCCGAAATGCATTGGGTGACTGAATTAAATTCATGGCATGCGAAACCCAACCCTCACTCCTGTGTTTTCGTGATTTCAGATCACAAGCGCGATTTGGATAAAACGGATTGAACATATGAGATAAAATGGATGACAAGTATGGTGAAATTAAGAAGAAAATAGTTGTGAACAAAGGAATTTGATTAATTGGATTCGAATTGGCTGTGCAGCCTGACGGAACTGAAATGGGTTCCTTTCTTTGGGATTAGTCACGTTACAGCGCAACGAGACGAAGCGCGAAGCAGGTGTTGCACGCTGGCAAAATTTAAATGTTTAAAACACGTTAAATTCAGGATTACAACAGGTGTGCATCTCATTCTATATATTTTTCAGTGTATGAATACTTTCCTCTCAACTGAGATTGCCCCCACGAGAATATTGGTAGTTACCAACAGGCAAAATTGTGATTACATCAGGACATCAGATGGTGAAAATGCACAGGAGCAGGGTTTCCTTCAGTGAATTACCTACGACGAACAGTAAAGTATTTCACAATGAGTCATCACTTTTTTTAACAAGAACGAATTACCATATGAAAGGATTGCAAATTAACTTATTTAATTGAAAGGAAGTATGATCAACGGAATACCAGTGGACGGAGGGGAGTGCAAATATATGGCATTCTGGGAGATGCAGTGAGATCGTGTTCGGACAAATGGTGAAATTCAGTAAACCCAGTAAGAGGGCTGGTTTAGAGCTTCAGGCGACCACATGTATTATTAATTAAACGGGTGATTTCAGATAAAGACGGGGAGGGCTAAGAGTAAATTTCCAGGATTAATGTTTTACTCGCACATGAAGGAGGTTCGAGCGTCTCTGTACGCAGGGACTGAGAGGATGAATTGAATTTTTTCAGATTAAAGAGCAGGCCATGGTGAGTGTACAGGAGTGAAAGCAGCTCTTAATTATGGGACAGTTTTACCGTCTTTTCGAGGACAGTAATCTGATTCAAATAATTGGGGAAACATGTGTTGGGACATATTTTCAGGATGAAATTTGGTAGTGGTTCTTGATATGGGGTAAATTAGTGTAAAATACGTTTTAGCAAAAAAGATCGTAGTTTAAACATGATGAGTTTTGTTTCTCATTAATATAGATTTTTATTAGACAAATGAAGCAAGTCAAATTATAATACATGCAATTTTATTTGTAGATGCCCCTGACGAAGAGAAATATACTTCCCGAAATGCATTGGGTGACTGAATTAAATTCATGGCATGCGAAACCCAACCCTCACTCCTGTGTTTTCGTGAATTCAGATCACAAGCGCGATTTGGATAAAACGGATTGAACATATGAGATAAAATGGATGACAAGTATGGTGAAATTAAGAAGAAAATAGTTGTGAACAAATGAATTTGATTCATTGGATTCGAATTGGCTGTGCAGCCTGACGGAACTGAAATGGGTTCCTTTCTTTGGGTTTAGTCACGTTACAGTGCAACGAGACGAAGCGCGAAGCAGGTGTTGCACGCTGGCAAAATTTAAATGTTTAAAACACGTTAAATTCAGGATTACAACAGGTGTGCATCTCATTCTATATATTTTTCAGTGTATGAATACTTTCCTCTCAACTGAGATTGCCCCCACGAGAATATTGGTAGTTACCAACAGGCAAAATTGTGATTAAATCAGGCAATCAGATGGTGAAAATGCACAGGAGCAGGGTTTCCTTCCATGAAATAACAATGACGAAGAGGAAAGTATTTCACAATGAGTCATAATTTTTTTAACAAGAACAAATTACCATATGAAAGGATTGCAAATGAACTTATTTGTTTGAAAGGAAGTATGATCAACGAAATACCAGTGGACGGAGGGGAGTGCGAATATATGGCATTCTGGGAGAAGCAGTCAGATCGCGTTCGGACAAATGGTGAAACTCAGTAAACCCAGTAAGAGGACTGGTTTAGAGCTTCAGGCGTCCACATATGTTATTAATTAAACGGGTGATTTCAGATAAAGACGGGGAGGGCTAAGAGTAAGCTTCCAGCATTAATGTTTTACTCGCACATGAAGGAAGTTCGAGGGTCTCTGTACGCCGGGACTGAGAGGATGAATTGAATTTTTCAAGATTAAAGAGCAGGCCATGGTGAGTGTACAGGAGTGAAAGCAGCTCTTAATTATGGGACAGTTTTACCGTCTTTTCGAGCATACTAATCTGATTCAAATAATTGGGGGAACATGTGTTTGGACATATTTGCAGGACTAAGATAGGATGAAATTTGGTACTGGTTCTTGATATGGGGTAAATGAGTGTAAAATAAGTTTTAGCAAAGAAGATCGTAGTTTAAACATGATGAGTTTTGTTTCTCATTAATATACATTTTTATTAGACAAATGAAGCAAGTCATATTATAATACATGTAGTTTTAGTTGTAGATGCCCCTGACGAAGGGAAATATACTTCCCGAAATGCATTGGGGGACTGACTTAAATTCATGGCATGCGAAACCCAACCCACACTCCTGTGTTTTTGTGAATTCAGATGACAAGCGCGATTTGGATAAAATGGATTGAACATATGAGATCAAATGGATGACAAGTATGGTGAAATTAAGAAGAAAATAGTTGTGAACAAATGAATTTGATTCATTGGATTCGAATTAGCTGTGCAGCCTGACGGAACTGAAATGGGTTCCTTTCTTTGGGTTTAGTCACGTTACAGCGCAATGAGACGAAGCGCGAAGCAGGTGTTGCACGTTGGCAAAAATTAAAATGTTTAAAACACGATAAATTCAGGATTTCAACCAGTGTGCATCTCATTCTATATATTTTTCAGTGTATGAATACTTTCGTCTCAACTGAGATTGCACCCACGAGAATATTGGTAGTTACCAACAGGCAAAATTGTGATTACATCAGGACATCAGATGGTGAAAATGCACAGGAGCAGGGTTTCTTTCAGTAAATTACCTACGACGAACAGTAAAGTATTTCACAATGAGTCATCATTTTTTTGAACAAGAACGAATTACCATATGAAAGGATTGCAAATGAACTTATTTATTTGAAAGGAAGTATGATCAACGGAAAACCAGTGTATGGAGGGCAGTGCAAATATATGGCATTCTGGGAGATGCAGTGAGATTGTGTTCGGACAAATCGTGAAACTCAGTAAACACAGTAAGAGGACTGGTTTAGAGCTTCAGGCGTCTACATGTGTTATTAATTAAACAGGTGATTTCAGATAAAGACGGAGAGGGCTAAGAGTAAGTTTCCAGGATTTATGTTTTACTCGCACATGAAGGAGGTTGGAGCGTCTCTGTACGCCGGGACTGAGAGGATGAATTGAATTTTTTAAGATTAAAGAGCAAGCCATGGTGAGTGTACAGGAGTGAAAGCAGCTCTTAATTATGGGACAGTTTTACTGTCTTTTCGAGGACAGTAATCTGATTCAAATAAGTGGGGGAACATGTGTTGGGACATATTTGCAGGACTAAGATAGGATGAAATTTGGTTTTGGTTCTTGATATGGGGTAAATGAGTCTAAAATATGTTTTAGCAAAGAAGATCGTAGTTTAAACATGATGAGTTTTGTTTCTCATTAATATACATTTTTATTAGACAAATGAAGCAAGTCAAATTATAATACATGTACTTTTATTTGTAGATGCCCCTGACGAAGGGAAATACACTTCCCGAAATGCATTGGGTGACTGAATTAAATTCATGGCACGCGAAACCCAACCCACACTCCTGTGTTTTCGTGAATTCAGATGACAAGCGCGATTTGGATAAAATGGATTGAACATATGAGATAAAATGGATGACAAGTATGGTGACATTAAGAAGAAAATAGTTGTGAATAAATGAATTTGATTCATTGGATTCGAATTGGCTGTGCAGCCTGACGGAACTGAAATGGGTTCCTTTAATTGGGTTTAGTCACGTTACAGCGCAACGAGACAAAGCGCGAAGCAGGTGTTGCACGCTGGCAAAAATTAAAATGTTTAAAACACGTTAAATTTGGGATTACAACCGGTGTGCATCTCATTCTATATATTTTTTAGTGTATGAATACTTTCGTCTCAACTGAGATTGCACCCACGAGAATATTGGTAGTTACCAAAAGGCAAAATTGTGATTAAATCAGGCAATCAGATGGTTAAAATGCACAGGAGCAGGGTTTCCTTCCGTGAAATAACTATGACGAAGAGGAAAGTATTTCACAATGAGTCATCATTTATTTTAACAAGAACGAATTACCATATAAAAGGATTGCAAAGGAACTTATTTATTTGAAAGGAAGTATGATCAAAGGAATACCAGTGGACGGAGGGAAGTGCGAATATATGGCATTCTGGGAGATGCAGTGAGATCGCGTTCGGACAAATGGTGAAACTCAGTAAACCCAGTAAGAGGGCTGGTTTAGAGCTTCAGGCGTCCACATGTGTTATTAATTAAACGGGTGATTTCAGATAAAGACGGGGAGGGCTACGAGTAAGCTTCCAGCATTAATGTTTTACTCGCACATGAAGGGAGTTCGAGGGTCTCTGTACGCCGGGACTGAGAGGATGAATTGAATTTTTCAAGATTAAAGAGCAGGCCATGGTGAGTGTACAGGAGTGAAAGCAGCTCCTAATTATGGGACAGTTTTACCGTCTTTTCGAGAATAGTAATCTGATTCAAATAATTGGGGGAACATGTGTTTGGACATATTTGCAGAACTAAGATAGGATGAAATTTGGTAGTGGTTCTTGATATGGGGTAAATAGGTGTAAAGTAAGTTTTAGCAAAGAAGATCATAGTTTAAACATGATGAGTTTTGTTTTTCATTAATATAAATTTTTATTAGACAAATGAAGCAAGACAAATTATAATACATGTACTTTTATTTGTAGATGCCCCTGTCAAAGGGAAATATACTTCCAGAAATGCATTGGGTGACTGAATTAAATTCATGGCATGCGAAACCCAACCCACACTCCTATGTTTTTGTGAATTCAGATGACCAGCGCGATTTGGATAAAATGGATTGAACATATGAGATAAAATGGATGACAAGTATGGTGAAATTAAGAAGAAAATAGTTTGAAACAAATGAATTTGATTCATTGGATTCGAATTGGCTGTGCAGCCTGAAGGAACTGAAATGGGTTCCTTTCTTTGGGTTTAGTCACGTTACAGCGCAACGAGACGAAGCGCGAAGCAGGTGTTGCACGTTGGCAAAAATTAAAATGTTTAAAACACGATAAATTCAGGATTACAACCAGTGTGCATCTCATTCTATATATTTTTCAGTGTATGAATACTTTCGTCTCAACTGGGATTGCACCCACGAGAATATTGGTAGTTACCAACAGGCAAAATTGTGATTACATCAGGACATCAGATGGTGAAAATGCACAGGAGCAGGGTTTCCTTCAGTGAATTACCTACGACGAACAGTAAAGTATTTCACAATGAGTCATCATTTTTTTAACAAGAACGAATTACCATATGAAAGGATTGCAAATGAACTTATTTATTTGAAAGGAAGTATGATCAACGGAATACCAGTGGACGGAGGGGAGTGCAAATATATGGCATTCTGGGAGATGCAGTGAGATCGTGTTCGGACAAATGGTGAAATTCAGTAAACCCAGTAAGAGGACTGGTTTAGAGCTTCAAGCGTCCACATGTATTATTAATTAAACGGGTGATTTCAGATAAAGACGGGGAGGGCTAAGAGTAAGTTTCCAGGATTAATGTTTTACTCGCACATGAAGGAGGTTCGAGCGTCTCTGTACGCAGGGACTGAGAGGATGAATTGAATTTTTTCAGATTAAAGAGCAGGCCATGGTGAGTGTACAGGAGTGAAAGCAGCTCTTAATTATGGGACAGTTTTACCGTCTTTTCGATGACAGTAATCTGATTCAAATAAGTGGGGGAACATGTGTTGGGACATATTTGCAGGACTAAGATAGGATGAAATTTGGTTTTGGTTCTTGATATGGGGTAAATGAGTCTAAAATACGTTTTAGTAAAGAAGATCGTAGTTTAAACATGATGAGTTTTGTTTCTCATTAATATACATTTTTATTAGACAAATGAAGCAAGTCAAATTATAATACATGTACTTTTATTTGTAGATGCCCCTGACGAAGGGAAATATACTTCCCGAAATGCATTGGGTGACTGAATTAAATTCATGGCACGCGAAACCCAACCCACACTCCTGTGTTTTCGCGAATTCAGATGACAAGCGCGATTTGGATAAAATGGATTGAACATATGAGATAAAATGGATGACAAGTATGGTGAAATTAAGAAGAAAATAGTTTGAAACAAATGAATTTGATTCATTGGATTCGAATTGGCTGTGCAGCCTGAAGGAACTGAAATGGGTTCATTTCTTTGGGTTCTTCACGTTACAGCGCAACGAGACGAAGCGCGAAGCAGGTGTTGCACGTTGGCAAAAATTAAAATGTTTAAAACACGATAAATTCAGGATTACAACCAGTGTGCATCTCATTCTATATATTTTTCAGTGTATGAATACTTTCGTCTCAACTGAGATTGCACCCACTAGAATATTGGTAGTTACCAACAGGCAAAATTGTGATTACATCAGGACATCAGATGGTGAAAATGCACAGGAGCAGGGTTTCCTTCAGTGAATTACCTACGACGAACAGTAAAGTATTTCACAATGAGTCATCATTTTTTTAACAAGAACGAATTACCATATGAAAGGATTGCAAATGAACTTATTTATTTGAAAGGAAATATGATCAACGGAATACCAGTGGACGGAGGGGAGTGCAAATATATGGCATTCTGGGAGATGCAGTGAGATCGTGTTCGGACAAATGGTGAAATTCAGTAAACCCAGTAAGAGGACTGGTTTAGAGCTTCAGGCGTCCACATGTATTATTAATTAAACGGGTGATTTCAGATAAAGACGGGGAGGGCTAAAAGTAAGTTTCCAGGATTAATGTTTTACTCGCACATGAAGGAGGTTCGAGCGTCTCTGTACGCAGGGACTGAGAGGATGAATTGAATTTTTTCAGATTAAAGAGCAGGCCATGGTGAGTGTACAGGAGTGAAAGCAGCTCTTAATTATGGGACAGTTTTACCGTCTTTTCGAGGACAGTAATCTGATTCAAATAATTGGGGGAACATGTGTTGGGACATATTTTCAGGACAAAGATAGGATGAAATTTGGTAGTGGTTCTTGATATGGGGTAAATTAGTGTAAAATACGTTTTAGCAAAAAAGATCGTAGTTTAAACATGATGAGTTTTGTTTCTCATTAATATAGATTTTTATTAGACAAATGAAGCAAGTCAAATTATAATACATGCACTTTTATTTGTAGATGCCCCTGACGAAGAGAAATATACTTCCCGAAATGCATTGGGTGACTGAATTAAATTCATGGCATGCGAAACCCAAACCTCACTCCTGTGTTTTCGTGAATTCAGATCACAAGCGCGATTTGGATAAAACGGATTGAACATATGAGATAAAATGGATGACAAGTATGGTGAAATTAAGAAGAAAATAGTTGTGAACAAATGAATTTGATTAATTGGATTCGAATTGGCTGTGCAGCCTGACGGAACTGAAATGGGTTCCTTTCTTTGGGTTTAGTCACGTTACAGCGCAACGAGACGAAGCGCGAAGCAGGTGTTGCACGCTGGCAAAATTTAAATGTTTAAAACACCTTAAATTCAGGATTACAACAGGTGTGCATCTCATTCTATATATTTTTCAGTGTATGAATACTTTCCTCTCAACTGAGATTGCCCCCACGAGAATATTGGTAGTTACCAACAGGCAAAATTGTGATTAAATCAGGCAATCAGATGGTGAAAATGCACAGGAGCAGGGTTTCCTTCCGTGAAATAACAATGACGAAGAGGAAAGTATTTCACAATGAGTCATAATTTTTTTAACAAGAACAAATTACCATATGAAAGGATTGCAAATGAACTTATTTATTTGAAAGGAAGTATGATCAACGAAATACCAGTGGACGGAGGGGAGTGCGAATATATGGCATTCTGGGAGAAGCAGTGAGATCGCGTTCGGACAAATGGTGAAACTCAGTAAACCCAGTAAGAGGACTGGTTTAGAGCTTCAGGCGTCCACATGTGTTATTAATTAAACGGGTGATTTCAGATAAAGACGGGGAGGGCTAAGAGTAAGCTTCCAGCATTAATGTTTTACTCGCACATGAGGGAAGTTCGAGGGTCTCTGTACGCCGGGACTCAGAGGATGAATTGAATTTTTCAAGATTAAAGAGCAGGCCATGGTGAGTGTACAGGAGTGAAAGCAGCTCTTAATTATGGGACAGTTTTACCGTCTTTTCGAGGACAGTAATCTGATTCAAATAATTGGGGGAACATGTGTTGGGACATATTTTCAGGACTAAGATAGGATGAAATTTGGTAGTGGTTCTTGATAGGGGTAAATGAGTGTAAAATACGTTTTAGCAAAAAAGATCGTAGTTTAAACATGATGAGTTTTGTTTCTCATTAATATAGATTTTTATTAGACAAATGAAGCAAGTCAAATTATAATACATGCAATTTTATTTGTAGATGCCCCTGACGAAGAGAAATATACTTCCCGAAATGCATTGGGTGACTGAATTAAATTCATGGCATGCGAAACCCAACCCTCACTCCTGTGTTTTCGTGAATTCAGATCACAAGCGCGATTTGGATAAAACGGATTGAACATATGAGATAAAATGGATGACAAGTATGGTGAAATTAAGAAGAAAATAGTTGTGAACAAATGAATTTGATTCATTGGATTCGAATTGGCTGTGCAGCCTGACGGAACTGAAATGGGTTCCTTTCTTTGGGTTTAGTCACGTTACAGTGCAACGAGACGAAGCGCGAAGCAGGTTTTGCACGCTGGCAAAATTTAAATGTTTAAAACACGTTAAATTCAGGATTACAACAGGTGTGCATCTCATTCTATATATTTTTCAGTGTATGAATACTTTCCTCTCAACTGAGATTGCCCCCACGAGAATATTGGTAGTTACCAACAGGCAAAATTGTGATTAAATCAGGCAATCAGATGGTGAAAATGCACAGGAGCAGGGTTTCCTTCCATGAAATAACAATGACGAAGAGGAAAGTATTTCACAATGAGTCATAATTTTTTTAACAAGAACAAATTACCATATGAAAGGATTGCAAATGAACTTATTTGTTTGAAAGGAAGTATGATCAACGAAATACCAGTGGACGGAGGGGAGTGCGAATATATGGCATTCTGGGAGAAGCAGTCAGATCGCGTTCGGACAAATGGTGAAACTCAGTAAACCCAGTAAGAGGACTGGTTTAGAGCTTCAGTCGTCCACATGTGTTATTAATTAAACGGGTGATTTCAGATAAAGACGGGGAGGGCTAAGAGTAAGCTTCCAGCATTAATGTTTTACTCGCACATGAAGGAAGTTCGAGGGTCTCTGTACGCCGGGACTGAGAGGATGAATTGAATTTTTCAAGATTAAAGAGCAGGCCATGGTGAGTGTACAGGAGTGAAAGCAGCTCCAAATTATGGGACAGTTTTACCGTCTTTTCGAGAATAGTAATCTGATTCAAATAATTGGGGGAACATGTGTTTGGACATATTTGCAGGACTAAGATAGGATGAAATTTGGTACTGGTTCTTGATATGGGGTAAATGAGTGTAAAATAAGTTTTAGCAAAGAAGATCGTAGTTTAAACATGATGAGTTTTGTTTCTCATTAATATACATTTTTATTAGACAAATGACGCAAATCATATTATAATACATGTACTTTTAGTTGTAGATGCCCCTGACGAAGGGAAATATACTTCCCGAAATGCATTGGGGGACTGACTTATATTCATGGCATGCGAAACCCAACCCACACTCCTGTGTTTTTGTGAATTCAGATGACAAGCGCGATTTGGATAAAATGGATGGAACATATGAGATCAAATGGATGACAAGTATGGTGAAATTAAGAAGAAAATAGTTGTGAACAAATGAATTTGATTCATTGGATTCGAATTGGCTGTGCAGCCTGACGGAACTGAAATGGGTTCCTTTCTTTGGGTTTAGTCACGTTACAGCGCAACGAGACGAAGCGCGAAGCAGGTGTTGCACGTTGGCAAAAATTAAAATGTTTAAAACACGATAAATTCAGGATTTCAACCAGTGTGCATCTCATTCTTTATATTTTTCAGTATGAATACTTTCGTCTCAACTGAGATTGCACCCACGAGAATATTGGTAGTTACCAACAGGCAAAATTGTGATTACATCAGGACATCAGATGGTGAAAATGCACAGGAGCAGGGTTTCTTTCAGTGAATTACCTACAACGAACAGTAAAGTATTTCACAATGAGTCATCATTTTTTTAACAAGAACGAATTACCATATGAAAGGATTGCAAATGAACTTATTTATTTGAAAGGAAGTATGATCAACGGAAAACCAGTGTATGGAGGGCAGTGCAAATATATGGCATTTGGGAGATGCAGGGAGATTGTGTTCGGACAAATCGTGAAACTCAGTAAAGACAGTAAGAGGACTGGTTTAGAGCTTCAGGCGTCTACATGTGTTATTAATTAAACAGGTGATTTCAGATAAAGACGGGGAGGGCTAAGAGTAATAGATGGCAGACAAAGTGCATTCTCCCCCCTCCACACTGCATACTTTACATGGTCCCAATTTAACATCAAACTCTGGATTAGTGCTTGATTTTCTGCAGTGTGCTTGTTTATTAAAATTAAGTTCACAGGTCAATTACTTCATTGACCCACCATTCTCTTTATTTATTCGTAAAGTATTCCATCACAGTATTTAAGAGTAAACTTGCACTTATATACAATATACACACATTTACCGCCCATTCTCCAATGGGCCTTTCCTTTGACTTCAGGGTTGCGCCAGCAGGCCACAATCCAGATCACCTGCTCCCTTAACGTTAACCCCCTTCCGGTCAACAGAGCCGCAGGTGAGTAATGCGCCCACTTGGGCAACCAGCGGCCTCCGGGGTAGGGCTGAAGAGCCAAGGCCACCAGCAGGTCAGCCCCAACTCTCCCGCCAGCCCAGAGTCCAGAATGATTTATCAAACCTGTTCAGAGGTAAAAACTGTCACTAGACAAGAAGTTCCCGTGGTATTCTTGTCCGGAACCCCGCTACTGCCCTAACTGAACTCCTTATTAATAGGGATGGGTGGGTGGGTGTCTTCTCTAGGCGACGTCCGACTCCTGGGCGGTCAGCGGACAAAGAGGGGGCCTCTAAGCTGGCCGCGGGCTTTTATGCCTCGCGCCCTACGTCTACTTCCGGGGCGCTCCGCCGTCCCTTGTTCCTATTGGTCCTGGCACCATGTCCACTTCCGGGTCGCCTGACTCGGAAGTGAACCTACTCCGGGTCGGCCCTTTGGCTGCCACTAACGACGCCATTCCCCGAGGGGGTTGGCGCCTTGCAAAGATGGCAGACAAAGTGCATTCTCCCCCCTTAACACTGCATACTTTACATGGTCCCAATTTAACATCAAACTCTGGAGTCGTGCTTGATTTTCTGCAGTGTGCTTGTTTATTAAAATTAAGTTCATAGGTCAATTACTTCATTGACCCACCATTCTCTTTATTTATTCGTAAAGTATTCCATCACAGTATTTAAGAGTAAACTTGCACTTATATACAATATACACACATTTACCGCCCATTCTCCAATGGGCCTTTCCTTTGACTTCAGGGTTGCGCCAGCAGGCCACAATCCAGATCACCTGCTCCCTTAACGTTAACCCCCTTCCGGTCAACAGAGCCGCAGGTGAGTAATGCGCCCACTTGGGCAACCAGCGGCCTCCGGGTAGGGCTGAAGAGCCAAGGCCACCAGCAGGTCATCCCCAACTCTCCCGCCAGCCCAGAGTCCAGAATGATTTATCAAACCTGTTCAGAGGTAAAAACTGTCACTAGACAAGAAGTTCCCGTGGTATTCTTGTCTGGAACCCCGCCACAGGACGAGGCGCTTACTGGCGGACTCGACCTCCCCCCCCTGCGCTCAAGGACTTCGGAGATGGCCCCTAGGACTGTTTCTATAAATATCTCAGTGCCCGCCTCCGACAGGTGCACCCCGTCCTCCGCATATAATTCCGGCCTGTCCGTCTGTATCAACTTGTGACGAATCGTTTTAATACTAGATTTTTGGAGGATTTCCGCCACCGACTGGTTCAACCTTTTAATAGATCTGTTCACTGCTTTCATCGGTTCGCCCCGTGACCACACGAGCCTCGGAATGACTTCCGACCACATTACTATGGCTTCCGGAAAAATGCTTTTGACTGCTGCTAGAGTGGAGAACAGGGACTCCTTCACTCCTCTTCTTCCACCCGGAATCATATCGTTGCCTCCGCAGTGCAACACCAATACGTCCGGGAAAGGCATGCCCCTGGCCAAAGCCGTTTTAACATCCCTCGGGACGTCTGCAAGGCGCTGCCCGCCTATTCCCACCCAATGATGATCACAACCTCGCATCATGGTCACCCTGTCTTTGAGTGTCTTTTCGAAGTGCGCCCCGGCCCTGCGAATGAAGGAGTGGCCACATCAACATATTTGGGTTCTCCTAGGGGAGGTACCTAAAGTAAACATGAAGAGATACGATGAGAACGAGTCTAAACAGAGGGGACGGAAAGTTAATGATACAGATTTGTTAAACTAATTGCGGGCGGACATAACGTTCATAACAAGCTGATTTCCAGCGACCCAATCTCTTGATTACTTGTTCGGGTAGGCCTAAGCCGGCAGCTGTTGTCGCTGCTCCAATTTGGAACGAATGAGATGTAAAATCGGCCGGATCAACTCCGATCCTAGCCAGGGTCATTTTAACTACTCGTGTGAACTGGAACCTGGTAAGGGGTAGACCACTCTCGTGAGTTAACAATCTATCATCCGCTCCCTGAGGCCTGACTTGGAGGAATACCCTCAGCAAGTTGACTGGACAGAAGGGCTCCCCCTCTACTCTACCTAGTTGTAACCAGGTCCCTTTACCCAAGGGGTCCGTCTTCGATCTACGAACTCTAAGCCTCAGGACCCCTTTGGACTCAATTATATCCGAGCACCTTAGACCCCCTTTCCTATCTGTCCTGGACGCCGGGAGTAATTCTGAGATTCGTAATGCCCCGCAAAAAGCTAAGGCATAGGCCACCCGGAATAATTGCGTCTCATACGGGGAATAACAAACGAACGGTAGGGCCTCCAAGATTTTAATCAATTTCCCTACGTCTATCGGTCTTCTGGAATCTTTTTCCCCCGGTGTCAAGCGCTCCCAACCTCTCATTGCTCTTCTAACCCTCTGATCCTTTGTCGGGTCAGACACCCCCTGGAGACCTGCATAAAATGCTAACGCCGACAACTGTCTTTTCATGAATGCTACCGACTTCTCCTTCTCCTTTTGCTGTACTATGAAGCCTAAAACGCTCTGAGGTGCAAAGATGTCCACTACGCCCACACCCTTCAGGTATGCCATATAACAATCCCAGGACTTTTGATACATACTCTTAGTCTTGGGGGCCAAGGATGCAGATATCAACTCGGCAGCTGTGGGGCACCAAACTTCCATAGCTCCGCTGGGAAGGCTGACATTGACGTCTCCGCTTGGGGCCAATGCTCCCGGAATTATGTTAACTTAAAATGATACAATGCATCAGCCGCTTTGTTTTCAACACCTGGAACATGTTTAGCAGTGAATTGGACATTATGGCTCAGGCACTGCAAAACTAATTCTTTCAACAGCCTGAGTACCCAAGTGCAGGTTGCCCTCTGGTTATTAATTACCATGACTACAGACATGTTGTCCGACCAGAACACTATACGCCTGTTTGCAAGCAAATCCCCCCACAAGTGCAAGGCTACCACTATGGGGAACAACTCAAGAAAGGAAATGTTATTAGTCAGACCTCGCTCTATCCATTCGTCTGGCCAGTGCTGCATGCACCATTTTCGACCGAATATAGCTCCGAAGCCGATACTCCCTGCAGCATCAGTGAAAAGCTCAAGGTCAGTATTAGAGGAGCTGGCTGCTCGCCACAACACCGTGCCATTGAAATCTTGCAAAAAACTTTTCCAAATCAGAAGATCCTCTCTTACCTCGGCTGAAAGCCTCACCCTGTGGTGTTTGGCCCGCAACCCGGACATTGCCCTCGCTATACTCCTGGAGAAGGCCCTGCCCATTGGTATGACCCGCAGAGCAAAGTTCAGTTGACCCAAAAGAACTTGTAGCTGATGTAAGGTTACCTTCCTCGCTCCCAGACAGCTATCAATAGCGGCCTTAAAGGCATCTACCTTAGCCTCTGGCAACCTGCACACCCCTGCCGTTGTATCAATTTCAGTGCCCAAAAAGGTCAAACATGTGGTCGGGCCTTCGGTTTTCTCCGCCGCCAATGGCACCCCCAGCGCCCCAGCCAAGCGCTGGAAGCCCAGAAGGGCCTTCCTGCACGACTGGGAACCCCCGGGACCCATGAATAGAAAATCATCCAGGTAGTGCACTACTGAATGTGACTTGTCCGAGGTCAGAAACTGCTCCACCGCCCATTCCAGGAACCTCGCAAATGTCTCGAAAACTGCACAGGCAATAGAGCACCCCATAGGCATGCATAAATCTACGAAGTAGCTACCATCAAATGTGAAGCCCAAGAACCTGGTATCTTCAGGATGAACAGGCAGTAACCTAAAAGCCGACTCAATATCCGCTTTAGCCATTAATGCTCCTTCCCCAAATGCCTGCAATTTTTCAATGGCCGTGTCAAACTTGGTATACCTCACCGTGCACAGGTCTGGGTCTAACTTATCATTGACAGATAACCCTGGGGGGCTTGATAGATTATGAATCAGACGGAATTGACCTTCCTCTTTTTTCGGAACTAAACCCAACGGGGAGCAAACCAGATTATGGGTAGGTGGATCTTTGAAAGGACCCCCGACCCGTCCCAAGGACACCTCCTTCATGATTTTGCCTCGCGCTGCCTCCATATTTCGTAACACTGAGCTTTGATTACGGGGCGGGACATTAGAAGGAGGGGCTGAAGACGGGATACGGAAGCCAAGTGTAAAACCATGGAGTAGGAATTGAGCCTCCTCGAGGTTATCATACTTACTGAGGAGGTGTGTCAGGACATGCCGTTTAATGGGAGTTGGTAGCTTTGTCGGAAGTTTTAGGTGGTTTTCCCTTTGGGGTGACGTGGCTGGACTGATCTTTGGGGTTTCCAGTTTTCTTAAAACATCTGACCTCAGGATGAGAGGTTCCACCGCAATACGAACAGCAGTGTTTGAATCTACACGAGACCCCCCTGGTACACTCATTTCTGTTAAACTGCCAGCAGGCCTGTTTTTTCTCACCGACACCTTTGTCACTCCGAAAGGACTGACTCTGAGTAGAGGGAGCAGTGGTAGGCGTTGATGGGGCAGAATAAAACACTGTGTGCCACAAATTGATCTCCCGCTGGTCCCATGATATACCCGGGTGTACTGCTTTCATCTGTCTAAACATTTTATCATATTTTAGCCACCCTTAGCCCGGAAACTCTGCTGCCGCGCCATGTATCAGGGATATATATAGCTCATCATTTGTGGGCCTAGCACCGGATACTTTTCCAACATAACTGCGGCGTAGATCGCAAATCCCGTGATCCAATTTTTCATGGACCACTCCACCCACGATTTCTTTTGGTTATATTCTCCTTCTTTCCCACTCTTGGGCTTTCCCGCCGCTACCCCTGCGTTAAGAAGGTCAAACACCTCCACATATTCACCTCTGAGTATTCTTTCCTTCATATCTACTGGCACGTGCCAAGTGATCCCCGTGGATGGCGATAAGGTCATTGAGGACGAACCAAACATTAACGGGCTGAATGCTAGCAATGGGTGACCTGTTGGTTGCCCCCCTGCCACCCCTTGCATCTGGCCATTAGAGGGACCAGCCACATCAACCACGGTGTTAGCCATTGGGCCCTGTGTTGGGCCCCCTAAACTAGAGTAAGCATTCATCATTAAGGGGGACCCATTTGTCGGGTAGGCCATGGCAGGAAGCATCGAGCTTATGGGGCCGTTACTTATCGCTTGACCATGTGACCCATATAACTGCATCCCTGGTAACTGCGCGACCCCCCCGGGTTGGACCCAAACTTGAGACACTCCACTACCCGGTTGAGCCACCACTGGCGGTAACATAGCCTGCGGACCGGACCCCCCCACAGAAGTGACGGGGAACCCTCCTATTTGCGTGGGCCTAGCCACCTCGTGCTGCCCTTCAGTATCGTCTGCGTCTTTATCTGGGCCTGAATTCGAGTCAATTGTCTCTAGCACCTCCTCCTCACCTGGTGATGCTGGTCGTGAATCCGCCGGCCTAGGCCGCTTGCCTTTAGTCGTACTTTTAAGCTTTTCTGGGGTACGCTTCGCTCTTTTGCCTCTCCCCCTTTCTTCCTGAGAATTCGCATCTGCTCTAGCCCCGTCTCTCATATTCTTTAGCACCCAATCCATGCCTTTTTCTCTTGTAAACTCCAGCAGCTCCGTAAAGGCGAGGTATTCATCATTTTTGGCTGCGGGTTCTTTGCCCTTCGGTGCCCTCTTCGGCGGCATCCTGCACTTAAAGAGAACAACGTTAAAACTTTTCACAGATATTACACGCCTTTAGGCCCACCGCGCCGCGGTTGAGCCTGGACCCAGGGAATCAGATTGAGCTGAATGCGCCAGCGCTCTTCCCCCCCTGAACATGTGGACCCGATCCCGAGCCCCCACCCTGTTCAATCTCAGAATTAATTCAGTCCCTTGGGGGTCCCAATGACCGCGACTGCCACACACCCGCTCGGCTAGATCCCGATCCCTCCAACAAAGAAGTTGTAAATCAAGAAATAAACATGCAAACGTTTAACGTAATCTATAACACACTGCACGGCCCGCTAACCTAGACCACGAGTCGGATTAACCCTCGCTGTACTCCTACGCGATGGTCCCGCGATGTCTTCTCTAGGCGACGTCCGACTCCTGGGCGGTCAGCGGACAAAGAGGGGGCCTCTAAGCTGGCCGCGGGCTTTTATGCCTCGCGCCCTACGTCTACTTCCGGGGCGCTCCGCCGTCCCTTGTTCCTATTGGTCCTGGCACCATGTCCACTTCCGGGTCGCCTGACTCGGAAGTGAACCTACTCCGGGTCGGCCCTTTGGCTGCCACTAACGACGCCATTCCCCGAGGGGGTTGGCGCCTTGCAGTTTCCAGGATTTATGTTTTACTCGCACATGAAGGAGGTTCGAGCGTCTCTGTACGCCGGGACTGAGAGGATGAATTGAATTTTTTAAGATTAAAGAGCAGGCCATGGTGAGTGTACAGGAGTGAAAGCAGCTCTTAATTATGGGACAGTTTTGCCGTCTTTTCGAGGATAGTAATCTGATTCAAATAAGTGGGGGAACATGTGTTGGGACATATTTGCAGGACTAAGATAGGATGAAATTTGGTTTTGGTTTTGGTTCTTGATATGGGGTAAATGAGTCTAAAATACGTTTTAGCAAAGAAGATCGTAGTTTAAACATGATGAGTTTTGTTTCTCATTAATATACATTTTTATTAGACAAATGAAGCAAGTCAAATTATAATACATGTACTTTTATTTGTAGATGCCCCTGACGAAGGGAAATACACTTCCCGAAATGCATTGGGTGACTGAATTAAATTCATGGCACGCGAAACCCAACCCACACTCCTGTGTTTTCGTGAATTCAGATGACAAGCGCGATTTGGATAAAATGGATTGAACATATGAGATAAAATGGATGACAAGTATGGTGAAATTAAGAAGAAAATAGTGGTGAATAAATGAATTTGATTCATTGGATTCGAATTGGCTGTGCAGCCTGACGGAACTCAAATAGGTTCCTTTCATTGGGTTTAGTCACGGTACAGCGCAACGAGACAAAGCGCGAAGCAGGTGTTGCACGCTGGCAAAAATTAAAATGTTTAAAACACGTTAAATTTGGGATTATAACCGGTGTGCATCTCATTCTATATATTTTTTAGTGTATGAATACTTTCGTCTCAACTGAGATTGCACCCACGAGAATATTGGTAGTTACCAAAAGGCAAAATTGTGATTAAATCAAGCAATCAGATGGTGAAAATGCACAGGAGCAGGGTTTCCTTCCGTGAAATAACTATGACGAAGAGGAAAGTTTTTCACAATGAGTCATCATTTATTTTAACAAGAACGAATTACCATATAAAAGGATTGCAAAGGAACTTATTTATTTGAAAGGAAGTATGATCAAAGTAATACCAGTGGACGGAGGGGAGTGCGAATATATGGCATTCTGGGAGATGCAGTGAGATCGTGTTCGGACAAATGGTGAAACTCAGTAAACCCAGTAAGAGGGCTGGTTTAGAGCTTCAGGCGTCCACATGTGTTATTAATTAAACGGGTGATTTCAGATAAAGACGGGGAGGGCTAAGAGTAAGCTTCCAGCATTAATGTTTTACTCGCACATGAAGGGAGTTCGAGGGTCTCTGTACGCCGGGACTGAGAGGATGAATTGAATTTTTCAAGATTAAAGAGCAGGCCATGGTGAGTGTACAGGAGTGAAAGCAGCTCCTAATTATGGGACAGTTTTACCGGCTTTTCGAGAATAGTAATCTGATTCAAATAATAGGGGGAACATGTGTTTGGACATATTTGCAGGACTAAGATAGGATGAAATTTGGTACTGGTTCTTGATATGGGGTAAATAGGTGTAAAGTAAGTTTTAGCAAAGAAGATCATAGTTTAAACATGATGAGTTTTGTTTCTCATTAATATACATTTTTATTAGACAAATGAAGCAAGTCAAATTATAATACATGTACTTTTATTTGTTGATGCCCCTGACGAAGTGAAATATACTTCCCGAAATGCATTGGGTGACTGAATTAAATTCATGGCACGCGAAACCCAACCCACACTCCTGTGTTTTCGTGAATTCAGATGACAAGCGCGATTTGGATAAAATGGATTGAACATATGAGATAAAATGGATGACAAGTATGGTGAAATTAAGAAGAAAATAGTTTGAAACAAATGAATTTGATTCATTGGATTCGAAGTGGCTGTGCAGCCTGAAGGAACTGAAATGGGTTCCTTTCTTTGGGTTTAGTCACGTTACAGCGCAACGAGACGAAGCGCGAAGCAGGTGTTGCACGTTGGCAAAAATTTAAATGTTTAAAACACGATAAATTCAGGATTACAACCAGTGTGCATCTCATTCTATATATTTTTCAGTGTATGAATACTTTCGTCTCAACTGAGATTGCACCCACGAGAATATTGGTAGTTACCAACAGGCAAAATTGTGATTACATCAGGACATCAGATGGTGAAAATGCACAGGAGCAGGGTTTCCTTCAGTGAATTACCTACGACGAACAGTAAAGTATTTCACAATGAGTCATCATTTTTTTAACAAGAACGAATTACCATATGAAAGGATTGCAAATGAACTTATTTATTTGAAAGGAAGTATGATCAACGGAATACCAGTGGACGGAGGGGAGTGCAAATATATGGCATTCTGGGAGATGCAGTGAGATCGTGTTCGGACAAATGGTGAAATTCAGTAAACCCAGTAAGAGGACTGGTTTAGAGCTTCAGGCGTCCACATGTATTATTAATTAAACGGGTGATTTCAGATAAAGACGGGGAGGGCTAAGAGTAAGCTTCCAGCATTAATGTTTTACTCGCACATGAAGGAAGTTCGAGGGTCTCTGTACGCCGGGACTGAGAGGATGAATTGAATTTTTCAAGATTAAAGAGCAGGCCATGGTGAGTGTACAGGAGTGAAAGCAGCTCTTACTTATGGGACAGTTTTACCGTCTTTTCGAGCATAGTAATCTGATTCAAATAATTGGGGGAACATGTGTTTGGACATATTTGCAGGACTAAGATAGGATGAAATTTGGTACTGGTTCTTGATATGGGGTAAATGAGTGTAAAATACGTTTTAGCAAAGAAGATCTTAGTTTAAACATGATGAGTTTTGTTTCTTATTAATATACATTTTTATTAGACAAATGAAGCAAGTCAAATTATAATACATGTACTTTTAGTTAGATGCCCCTGACGAAGGGAAATATACTTCCTGAAATGCATTGGGTGACTGACTTAAATTCATGGCATGCGAAACCCAACCCACACTCCTGTGTTTTTGTGAATTCAGATGACAAGCGCGATTTGGATAAAATGGATTGAACATATGACATAAAATGGATGACAAGTATGGTGAAATTAAGAAGAAAATAGTTGTGAACAAATGAATTTGATTCATTGGATTCGAATTGGCTGTGCAGCCTGACGGAACTGAAATGGGTTCCATTCTTTGGGTTTAGTCACGTTACAGCGCAACAAGACGAAGCGCGAAGCAGGTGTTGCACGCTGGCAAAAATTAAAATGTTTAAAACACGTTAAATTCAGGATTACAACAGGTGTGCATCTCAATCTATATATTTTTCAGTGTATGAATACTTTCGTCTCAACTGAGATTGCACCCACGAGAATATTGGTAGTTACCAAAAGGCAAAATTGTGATTAAATCAGGCAATCAGATGGTGAAAATGCACAGGAGCAGGGTTTCCTTCCGTGAAATAACTATGACGAAGAGGAAAGTATTTCACAATGAGTCATCATTTTTTTTAACAAGAACGAATTACCATATGAAAGGATCGCAAAGGAACTTATTTATTTGAATGGAAGTATGATCAAAGGAATACCAGTGGACGGAGGGGAGTGCGAATATATGGCATTCTGGGAGATGCAGTGAGATCGCGTTCGGACAAATGGTGTAACTCAGTAAACCCAGTAAGAGGACTAGTTTAGAGCTTCAGGCGTCCACATGTGTTATTAATTAAGCAGGTGATTTCAGATAAAGACGGGGAGGGCTAAGAGTAAGCTTCCAGCATTAATGTTTTACTCGCACATGAAGGAAGTTCGAGGGTTTCTGTACGCCGGGACTGAGAGGATGAATTGAATTTTTCAAGATTAAAGAGCAGGCCATGGTGAGTGTACAGGAGTGAAAGCAGCTCTTGATTATGGGACAGTTTTACCGTCTTTTCGAGAATAGTAATCTGATTCAAATAATAGGGGGAACATGTGTTTGGACATATTTGCAGGACTAAGATAGGATGAAATTTGGTACTGGTTCTTGATATGGTCTAAATGAGTGTAAAGTAAGTTTTAGCAAAGAAGATCATAGTTTAAACATGATGAGTTTTGTTTCTCATTAATATAAAGTTTTTATTAGACAAATGAAGCAAGACAAATTATAATACATGTACTTTTATTTGTAGATGCCCCTGTCAAAGGGAAATATACTTCCTGAAATGCATTGGGGGACTGAATTAAATTCATGGCATGCGAAACCCAACCCACACTCCTATGTTTTTTTGAATTCAGATGACAAGCGCGATTTGGATAAAATGGATTGAACATATGAGATCAAATGGATGACAAGTATGGTGAAATTAAGAAGAAAATAGTTGTGAACAAATGAATTTGATTCATTGGATTCGAATTGGCTGTGCAGCCTGACGGAACTGAAATGGGTTCCTTTCTTTGGGTATAGTCATGTTACAGCGCAACTAGAGGAAGCGCGAAGCAGGTGTTGCACATTGGCAAAAATTAAAATGTTTAAAACACGATAAATTCAGGATTACAACCAGTGTGCATCTCATTCTATATATTTTTCAGTGTGTGAATACTTTCGTCTCAACTGAGATTGCACCCACGAGAATATTGGTAGTTACCAACAGGCAAAATTGTGATTACATCAGGACATCAGATGGTGAAAATGCACAGGAGCAGGGTTTCCTTCAGTGAAATACCTACGACGAAGAGGAAAGTATTTCACAATGATTCATCATTTTTTTAATAAGAACGAATTACCTTATGAAAGGATTGCAAATTAACTTATTTATTTGAAAGGAAGTATGATTAATGGAATACCAGTGGACGGAGGGGAGTGCAAATATATGGCATTCTGGGAGATGCAGTGAGATCGTGTTCGGACAAATGGTGTAACTCAGTAAACCCAGTAAGAGGACTAGTTTAGAGCTTCAGGCGTCCACATGTGTTATTAATTAAGCGGGTGATTTCAGATAAAGACGGGGAGGGCTAAGAGTAAGCTTCCAGCATTAATGTTTTACTCGCACATGAAGGAAGTTCGAGGGTCTCTGTACGCCGGGACTGAGAGGATGAATTGAATTTTTCAAGATTAAAGAGCAGGCCATGGTGAGTGTACAGGAGTGAAAGCAGCTCTTAATTATGGGACAGTTTTACCGTCTTTTCGAGCATAGTAATCTGATTCAAATAATTGGGGGAACATGTGTTTGGACATATTTGCAGGACTAAGATAGGATGAAATTTGGTACTGGTTCTTGATATGGGGTAAATGAGTGTAAAGTAAGTTTTAGCAAAGAAGGGGGCGCTAGAGGGCGCACTGCAGCATGGCCGCACTGACGTGAGGCTCCTGCAGCCCGGAGCCTTCATCCGCTTAGAAATCCTGCCTGACCGTCGCCTTTCCCTGCCCTGATCCCGGATTCTGCTCTGGTTGGCCACGGACTGCCCTCGGCTGAAATCCTGTCCCGATCAGAGGTTCCTAGCTGACGCTAGAGGGTCCGGAGATTTCACCGCCGCACGCTCTGGAGAGCGGACGCTCTGCGGCCCGGCGTGCCAGCCCACTTTGGTCCGCGGCTGCACATGTGGGAGAGGGCCTGTCCCCCTCCCCCCTCGGTGCTTCTCCGTGCCTGCTTGACTGGTGGCGACCGGTTGCTGCCCCTTTGCCCCGTGGACGGCAGCGCTGGGTGAGTGACGCTGGAGCGGGTGGCGCCTGGGATTGTAGCAGCGGAACTGAAGTAGCGGCTGCGGTCTATCCCTGGAACCGGACGCGGCCATTGCGCGGAGGGGAGTGGCGGGGCATGTACGCCTGCTTGTGCCCCCCATCTGCGGAGCTGCTGAGGCCGATTGAAATCTGCGTGGGGTGAGCAAGAGTGCGCTACACATCGGAATGAGGTTTACATGTGGCATTATTTAGCGTGGCACGGCGGACCTAGACTTTTTCCATTTGGCGCCCTTTTTTCACTGCAGCAGTCGCCGTATTGCGGAGCCTGCCGTGTCAGTCTTCACGGCGGGACCCTCCGCTGGATGTTGCAGCGCTGGCACCATCTGCCTGCCATAGTCCACGGTTACCCCCTACTACGCCTGCTCTGCCTGGTGATCCTGGATTGCACCGCCCTGGACCCTGCGAGACGTTGTTGGAGCTGACTCCTGCACGCTGTCCCTGTTCGAGGGCTGTGAGTGGCACTACCCTTTCTACTCTGTGGTGTGGTGGACAGGGTCATTACTGTGCCCTATTGGACTACGTCCTATTATCGTCAGTACGACTGCCCTGTTGGCAGCGTCGGCCTGCTGTGTCTGCACTGAGGGTGCTGGCGGTGCTGAGCGGCGGTGTGCATTCTACAACCTACTTTTGACATTTTTTGCGTCGCGTTTCCTGTTGAGTGCATTACCGGGTTGACCGTGGACCTGTTCTCGAGGATCAACCCCCTTACCTCCCTATTCACGCCATTAGTGCATGCTGTGTGTGTATTAAGCATGAGCGAATTTTGCGGATCTCGCGTTCGCGAATTTTGCGGATTTGCGGATTCGCAATCCGCAAAATCCGCGAATTCCCGCGAATTTGCGGATTTTTTTTTTTTGTGTTCGCCCGTGTTTCTGCCAGTTCGCGAGGGTTTTTACAATTTCGCAATTTGCGAACTTACCTGTCGGGCCGCAAGTTTTGCGAACTTGTTGTTTCTACGTGTCCAGCCTGTTTGGGACACTCTTCTTCATCACTGCCACTCTCTGTCACCACTGCCACTCTCTGACTACTCATGCCACCCTCTGGCCCACCCATGCCACCCTCTGTTTCATCACCACACCCTCTGGTTGTCCAGTGTACATTATTTTCGGCAAAGCAAAGCACACCTTCCCTGCCTCAAGTGACCTGAATTAATTTGGGGCTGATTAATGTGTCACAGAATATTTTTTTAGCTGGCACCTGCTTCCTTAGTGCGCCCTGAGTAGTGATCTTTTGCACTTGCTAAGTGCTTTCATTGTTGCAAAATTAGTTACAACACCTGCCCTGCCCCAACTGACAATAATGAATTAAGGGCTGATTAATGGATTTTAACTTCCAGCCTGGCTCCTGCTTGTCTCCCTTAGCTGTAATTCAGGACCTTTGTGGCATATGTGTAACTATTCTGAGGTTCAGAGCAGGGTCACATAATAGTTTCAACTGGCAACTGAACTCTGGAGGGGCCCCTCAGGAAGCACTACAGGAAATGGCTACTAATGATGAGCCTGAACTTTTGAACCTGGTAAGTAGTTACTTTCAGTTTTGCTAAGATCGTATTTCTGCAATTTTGCACTTATTCGCGGGGCGCGAACTCACGCGAACAGTGCGAGCAGTGCGAGCAAAATCCGCTGCTCGCGGATTTGCGGATTTTGCGGGAGATTCGCAAATCTCGCGGATTGCGGATTTCCCGAAAATCCGCAAAATCCGCGAGCGGAACGGATTTTCCGCCCATGCCTAGTGTGTATCACCATGGGCAAACCTGACAATAAGCAACCTAAGCTCTCCTTTGACTCTACGGCTTCTAGAAGGGGCGCACGCCTGGTACAGGAGGCTGGGACCTCACGATCTCCACCTCCGCCTATCGCTGACGCTGTCTCGCAGCCGGCCACCCCTGATTTCCAGCAGATGATGCAGGAGATGCGGCAGGGCTTCGCCACCATAGTGGACAAAGTGGACAAACTATCCTCCCGCATGGACGCGGTAGTACAGAAACTTGATGTCCATGAAGAGCGCCTGACTAAGGCGGAACAGCGAATCTCGGATCACGACGACACTGCGGCCACTCATACCACTCAATTGGCGAGGATGGACAATATCCTACGAGTGATAGCCGCCAAGAATGAGGAGTTGGAGGTGAGAAGTCGGCGCAACAACATTCGCGTAGTGGGTGTGCCGGAGACGACGAATGTTGGGAAGATGGAAACGTATGTGGAAAGACTCTTGGTTGGAGCAGTTGGGGCGGAGGCCTTTTCTACCCAGTTCATTGTGGAGCGGGCACACCGTTCGCTCGGACCGCGACCGGCCTCCGGTGCGGCTCCGCACCCTATCATTGCTCGCCTCCTGAACTATCGGGATCGTGATGCGGCTCTTCATGCAGCTCGCACTTCCCGCTCACTTTCCTTCGAGGGGGTCAACTTCACCATCTACCCGGACTTCACTCCGATGGTGCAGGAGCAACGACGTAAATTTTTGGCGGTTAAGAAGAAGCTTAGGGACCTCCAGGTGGACTACGCCTTGCTCTACCCTGCAAAATTAAGGATCACTCATCAGGCGAAGCAGACTTTTTTCACAAATCCGCAGCAGGCGGAAGACTTTGTGAAGCGGCTGAAGAGGGAACGGGCTGCTGCTGGCCGCCAGGATGGACTGGGACAAAATGATCACCAATCGGCGGGAGAGGAAGAGGACGCCTGACCAGGTTTTTGATAGCATGATGACTGTGTTGAACACTTCATATTGATACTGCTACACCTGCCGCTAGCGGCTGTTTTTCCACAGATATGTGCTTTTGTGGGCGGATGGGTAGACCTCCGGACCGCTCCGAGAGGCCGTATGTTGTGACTATTGGGGTGGCGATGGTTGGGTTTTTTTATTCTTTGCTCTGGGCGCCCACCCCAGCACTGTGCCTGCCTCGTATCTTTGCCTAATCGGCTGGAAGGGCGGCATAGTGTGAGAGGGTGGTGAAGTGCACCTCTGGTGGGCACCCCCAACGGGAATACCCCTTCAATGTTTACACTTTACTTTGTTGTGCGACTGATTTTCTGGACGGATGGATGGATGTCTGTGGTGTGGGGAGGGGGGGTGGTAGGGGTTGGTCAGGTGGGTGGTGGGGGGAGGGGACGCTTTGGTAATTTTTCATTCACTTGCTGGATGTGCTGCAGGCGGATTGTTCTCGTGTGGTACTGCGTGCCGGTTGCACGGTTGTGCTCTGTTTGGTTCTGGGAGGGGGGGGTTGGTTCTGGGTTTGGAAGACGGCATGGATGGCGGTGATTTTCGTGTTACTAGGTGGAGTGAGTGTGCGGCGGCTACGGCCTACTGTTTTGGCTCGTGTGGTGTGCCTGTTGCGGGGTTTCGGGGTTCCCTGGCACGTATTCCTTGTGAGTAATGTCGGTCGAAGTGTTGGATAGGATATCGATTCTTTCTTGGAATGTGCGTGGGCTCAATGATGCCAGGAAATGTCGTAATGTGCTGCAATATCTGGACCGACATGCCATACAGGTGGCGCTTCTGCAGGAAACACATCTGCGCCGGTCACCGGCACATGCGTTTGGAGGGAGGTGGGCCACTGTGAGGAAATTTTCATCGTACTCCTCTTATGCAAGGGGGGTTGCAATATTGATTAAGAAATCACTTACCTTCCAGGAGTTGGGATCACACTTAGACTCTGACGGGAGATATGTACTGTTGTGGGGGAGGATTGGGCAGATCACTGTGCTTTTTGTGAATTGTTATGCACCGAATGTTGATACTCCTGCTTTTTTTCTTGCACTGTGGGGTCATGTACTTGCTGTAGACGCTTCCCATATTGTGTGGGGGGGGGATTTTAATCTGGCAATGGGGGCTCTTGAGGACAGATCGGAGGGGAGTCATCAGTACAACGTTCAGGCCAGGGATGTCATGCGGGGCATTGTGGAAGAGGCAGGGCTGGTAGACAGCTGGCGATATGTACACCCCACTGTTAAGGAGGGCACGCATTACACGACGCAGGCCCGTACCTGGGCGAGGTTGGATTATATCTTCCTTTCCAGAGGACTAGTGGCTGGATTGCGTGGGGTGACACACCTCCCCAGGACATACTCTGACCACTGTCCAGTCAGGGTTGTGGTATCGGTGCCTGGATTGCACCGACCGCGACCGCCTTGGAGGCTCTTCCCATCGGCCCTTCTGGACCCCATCTTTAAGGCAGAGCTGGGCGAGGAAATAGAGGCTTTCTTCCCGAGGAATAGGGGGTCTGTGGACAGTGTGGAGGTGATATGGGAGGCATTCAAAGTTACGATCCGGGGGGTCACAATCTCCAAAAGTTGTGGGGTACTCAGGACTATTGTTCGTACACTTGCTGGCTTGGAAGCCGACCTACGACGCCTAGAGCGTAGACTGCTTGAAGGCTCTGACCCTGATCTCATGCACCAGTTTAGAGGTAAACTTTCGGAATACGAGGAAGAAGCGGCCAGGGAAGCGAAGCATAGGGGAAAATATTGGGTGGCTAGACGGTATTGTGAAGGTGAAAGACCGGGGAAGGTGCTTGCTGCTCTTACGAGACACCAGAGGCATGGTTCGGATGTCTTGGAACTGGTCTTGGCTGATGGTACGCGCTGTACGGACACGACGACTATTCGGGACACGTTTCTGCAACACTACACACACTTATACACTTCCCAGCACTCAGGAGATGTGAGATATGGGGGGTTTTTGGATGAGTTGTCGCTTTGCTGGCTCTCTGACGATCATAGGGCTTTTCTGGGTAGGCCCCTGGAGGTCGATGAGGTCAGAAGTGCCATCATGTCTCTTAATAATGGCAAGGCTACAGGCCTTGATGGTCTCCCCGCCGAATTTTATAAATGTTACGTGGATATTATGGCTCCGGTGTTGCGGGAGGTATTCGAGGAATCCCTTGAGGTAGGGCGCCTACCAGGGTCTATGAGGGAAGTTGCTATCACCTCTTTGCTCAAACCTGGAAAAGATCCCCTTGACGTGGGTTCCTATAGGCCTCTTTCATTGCTCAACTGCGATGTTAAAATTCTGGCCAAGGTGTTGGCGATGCGTCTCTCTGAGCTTATGCCCATTATAGTGCTGCCTGACCAGTCAGGATTTGTGCCTGGACGGGCGACGTCCCATAATCTTCGTACATTATTCTCCTTGATTCCAACCATAGCCCCGGAGCTTCCGGTGGCTGCTATTTTTCTAGACGCGACAAAAGCGTTTGACTCGGTGGAATGGGGTTATTTAATAGACGTTCTGTGCAGGATGGGCTTTCCCAGAATATTTATATCATGGGTTAAATTACTTTACACTGACCCTATGGCCAGAGTGGTTGTGAATGGTGTGTTGTCCTCCCCTTTCCCGATCACGAGAGGGACCAGGCAGGGGTGTCCACTCTCTCCCCTCTTGTTTGCCATTGCTATAGAGCCTCTTGCATGTAGGATTCGGCAATTGCATCAACAGAGTGCGTTCAATTGTCTTCAGCGGCAGATTGGCATATCCCTGTATGCTGATGATGTTACACTTTATGTGAAGGATCCGCAGTTGAATCTTAACGCGATGCTACGTGAGTTTGTTGTCTTTGGCGGTATATCTGGAGTTCAAATCAATTGGCAGAAATCCCAATTCTTTCCACTCACTGCAGCGGTTCATCGTTTCCCACTTGACTACCCCCTGGAGTGGTGTGACTCGGAGCTGCGGTATCTGGGTATTGTTGTGTCATTGCTCAAGGAGGAGACGCTACGGCTTAATTACGGTGTGGCTATAACTAAGTTAGCAGATAGCATAACGAGGTGGATGTCTTTACCATTGTCTATGGCGGGTAGAGCATCTCTCATTAAAATGGTGGTGTTACCCCGCTTCTTATATTTGTTTCAAAACATTCCGTATTATCCTGGGGCTTATTTTTTCACTCGTCTCCTCTCGGAGTTGCTTCGGCTGTTCTGGGGGGGCAAACAGCCACGAGTGGCGTGGGCTACGCTGACGCTGCCTTATGTCGATGGGGGCTTCGACGTCCCTGATTTTGAACTGCATTATGTCAGCGCTCAAGCGCACTACGCCTACCACTGGATGCGCCCCACGCCGTTTATGCCTCAGGTGGCCGCTGAACAGTGGGTTGCTCATCCTCTCCCATTGGAGGGCATGGTCCTGGGTAATGTTGGGTACATTGACACACACCAAACGACGGTTACCTGCACTGTTGATGCATGGAAGCGTATCGCAAAGGCGCTGAATGTCGCTTTTCTCTACTCGCCTGCGTTGCCTCTGATATATCACCCTGCTCTGTCTCTTCTGCAGGAAACTGGATTCCAGCGCCTGTGCAGTCGTCTTGCGATATTTACCTGGGGTGACCTGTTTTGTGAGGGCACCTTCCGTACCCTGGAGCAGTTCTTTGGGGGTGGGGCGTACTCCCCGCTTGAAATGTTTTATTATGTCCGGCTGCGACAAGGCCTGAGGTCGCTGATACCTGAGTTCCCCGGGGAGCCGGGTGTGACCCTACCGCTTCATGTGCTGTTACTTTCTGATGGACGTCACTTGGTGTCTAGATTGTATGGTGCCATCAGGAAACAACGTGCTGTCTCGCCTGGGCAGGCGCGAGCCCAGTGGGATGCTAAGCTTGGAATTTCCATCTCTGATGACCAGTGGAAGTATTGTTGTGGTGTGACCGCCAACATCTCCTCTAGCTGCCGCCTAAAGATTATACACTACAAATTCATACAGCGTTTTTACTACACCCCGGCTAGGAAGCTCAGGTTCCGGCTAGCGGAAGATGATAGGTGTGCTCGTTGTCATATGCCAGGTGCCGATTTTCTTCATTTGGCGTGGGAGTGTGGGGTAGTTTCGGAGTACTGGGTGCAAGTCCATGATGCTCTCCAGGTTATGACCGACAATGGAGTGCCACTCGACCCTATGGTCCTGTTGTTGGGTTATACCAAGGAGGTGCCAGCGTTATATCGTAGGTTTGTGGATGTGGCTCTGCTGCTGGCAAAGAGGCATGTGGCCTGTTGCTGGGGAAGGGGCAGAATACCGCAGTTCGAGGACTGGTTGAAAGATGTTGTTTATTGTCAGGACCAATACAATGTTTACGCAGAAATGATGCCTGTGCGCTGTAGGCCCAGAGACTTTTGGAGCCCACTGCAGGTGTACCTCCTCACCAGGGCTGTGCAGGATTCTGATTCTGACAGTGCAGATTGGGTTGGGGTGGGTTAATGGGGCTTCGTTTGTTGGAATTACACGTTTCTTTGCCACTTGTCCAGTTTACACGAAGTGAGGGTCTATCTATTTGCACTACTGCTTATTTCGATGTATGGGGTATGCTATGACCATCGGCGGGGGAGCGGGGATTTACGGCCCTCTCCCTTGTGGTGCTGCTTATGATGCCTTACCTCAGGGACAGCTGTACTGTGTGTATGTACCCGCGGCCCTGCCGCTGCTCTCCTCCTTGGAAAGGTATATGCTTGTTATTCGCATTATTGATGTGTTTATATGCTCTGTACTGATGTGTAACGTCGCATGCCACTGCTGTTGCCATGACTTCATTTCTGCCCGCTGTGCTCCCCCTTCTGGAAATGACACCTGGACACTTCATGTATGCCGCTGCACTACACTACACCTGACTCTTTGTATGCTTTGTATGTACGTCATTGATGATCTCTTGCTTGTCTTCCACTACTTATTGCGAATAAAGGTTTTTAAAAAAAAAAAAGTTTTAGCAAAGAAGATCATAGTTTAAACATGATGAGTTTTGTTTCGCATTAATATAAAGTTTTTATTAGACAAATGAAGCAAGACAAATTATAATACATGTACTTTTATTTGTAGATGCCCCTGTCAAAGGGAAATATACTTCCCGAAATGCATTGGGGGACTGAATTAAATTCATGGCATGCGAAACCCAACCCACACTCCTATGTTTTTGTGAATTCAGATGACAAGCGCGATTTGGATAAAATGGATTGAACATATGAGATCAAATGGATGACAAGTATGGTGAAATTAAGAAGAAAATAGTTGTGAACAAATGAATTTGATTCATTGGATTCGAATTGGCTGTGCAGCCTGACGGAACTGAAATGGGTTCCTTTCTTTGGGTTTAGTCACGTTACAGCGCAACGAGACGAAGCGCGAAGCAGGTGTTGCACATTGGCAAAAATTAAAATGTTTAAAACATGATAAATTCAGGATTTCAACCAGTGTGCATCTCATTCTATATATTTTTCAGTGTATGAATACTTTCGTCTCAACTGAGATTGCACCCACGAGAATATTGGTAGTTACCAACAGGCAAAATTGTGATTACATCAGGACATCAGATGGTGAAAATGCACAGGAGCAGGGTTTCCTTCAGTGAAATACCTACGACGAAGAGGAAAGTATTTCACAATGAGTCATCATTTTTTTAATAAGAACAAATTACCTTATGAAAGGATTGCAAATGAACTTATTTATTTGAAAGGAAGTATGATTAACGAAATACCAGTGGACGGAGGGGAGTGCAAATATATGGCATTCTGCGAGATGCAGTGAGATCGTGTTCGGACAAATGGTGAAACTCAGTAAACCCCGTAAGAGGACTAGTTTAGAGCTTCAGGCGTCCACATGTGTTATTATTTAAACGGGTGATTTCATATAAAGACGGGGAGGGCTAAGAGTAAGCTTCCAGCATTAATGTTTTACTCGCACATGAAGGATGTTCGAGTGTCTCTGTACACCGGGACTCAGAGGATGAATTGAATTTTTTAAGATTAAAGAGCAGGCCATGGTGAGTGTACAGGAGTGAAAGCAGCTCTTAATTATGGGACAGTTTTACAGTCTTTTCGAGCACAGTAATCTTATTCAAATAATTGGGGGAACATGTGTTGGGACATATTTGTAGGACTAAGATAAGATGAAATTTAGTAGTGGTTCTTGATATGGGGTAAATGAGTGTAAAATACGTTTTAGCAAAGAAGATCGTAGTTTGAACATGATGAGTTTTGTTTCTCGTTAATATCCATTTTTATTAGACAAATGAAGCAAGTCAATTTATAATACATGTACTTTTAGTTGTAGATGCCCCTGACGAAGGGAAATATACTTCCCAAAATGCATTGGGTGACTGAATTAAATTCATGGCATGCGAAACCCAACCCACACTCCTGTGTTTTCGTGAATTCAGATGACTAGCGCGATTTGGATAAAATGGATTGAACATATGAGATAAAATGGATGACAAGTATGGTGAAATTAAGAAGAAAATAGTTGTGAACAAATGAATTTGATTCATTGGATTCGAATTGGCTGTGCAGGCTGACGGAACTGACATGGGTTCCTTTCTTTGGGTTTAGTCACGTTACAGCGCAACGAGACGAAGCGCGAAGCAGGTGTTGCACGCTGGCAAAAATTAAAATGTTTAAAACATGTTAAATTCAGGATTACAACTAGTGTGCATCTCATTCTATATATTTTTCATTTCAATGTATGAATACTTTCGTCTCAACTGAGATTGCACCCACGAGAATATTGGTAGTTGCCAACAGGCAAAATTGTGATTAAATCAGGACATCAGATGGTGAAAATGCACAGGAGCAGGGTTTCCTTCAGTGAAATAACTACAATAAGTCATCATTTTTTTAACAAGAACGAATTACCATATGGAAGGATTGCAAATGAACTTATTTATTTGAAAGGAAGTATGAGCAACGGAATACCAGTGGACGGAGGGGAGTGCAAATATATGGCATTCTGGGAGATGCAGTGAGATTGTGTTCGGACAAATGGTGAAACTCAGTAAACCCAGTAAGAGGACTGGTTTAGAGCTTCAGGCGTCCACCTGTGTTATTAATTAAACGGGTGATTTCAGATAAAGACGGGGAGGGCTAAGAGTAAGTTTCCAGGATTAATGTTTTAATCGCACATGAAGGAGGTTCGAGTGTCTCTGTACGCTGGGACTGAGAGGACGAATTGAATTATTTAAGATTAAAGAGCATGCCATGGTGAGTGTACAGGAGTGAAAGCAGCTCTTAATTATGGGACAGTTTTACCGTCTATTCGGGCACAGTAATCTGATTCAAATAATTGGGGGAACATGTGTTGGGACATATTTACTGGACTAAGATAGGATGAAATTTGGTAGTGGTTCTTGATATGGGGTAAATGAGTGTACAATACGTTTTAGCAAAGAAGATCGTAGTTTAAACATGATGAGTTTTGTTTCTCATTAATATACATTTTTATTAGACAAATGTAGCAAGTCAAATTATAATACATGTACTTTTATTTGTAGATGCCCCTGACGAAGGGAAATATACTTCCCGAAATGCATTGGGTGACTGAATTAAATTCATGGCATGCGAAACCCAACCCACACTCCTGTGTTTTTGTGAATTCAGATGACAAGCGCGATTTGGATAAAATGGATTGAACATATGAGATAAAATGGATGACAAGTATGGTGAAATTAAGAAAATGGTTGTGAACAAATGAATTTCATTCATTGGATTCGAATTGGCTGTGCAGCCTGACGGAACTGAAATGGGCTCCTTTCTTTGGGTTTAGTCACGTTACAGCGCAACGAGACGAAGTGCGAAGCAGGTTTTGCAAGCTGGCAAAAATTAAAATGTTTAAAACACGTTAAATTCAGGATTACAACAGGTGTGCATCTCATTCTATATATTTTTCAGTGTATGAATACTTTTGTCTCAACTGAGATTTCACCCACGAGAATATTGGTAGTTACCAACAGGCAAAATTGTGAATAAATCAGGCAATCAGATGGTCGAGCCCCGCTGTGTCTACCGCCCGCCTGGATGCTCCGCTGTATATTCACTGCAATCCCTTTGTAGTTATGAAAGGGGGGGAGAAGGACTCACCGGTGAGACGCGAAGCATTGATCCCAGTCGGTGAGTGGAGAGATTTCACCGTGTTGCTTTCGTTATATATATATATCCGCTTGATACTTCCTCCTCACCAAGGAAGGAATGGCCACACTCGTGTGGTCATCTCAATTCAAATAAATTTTTATTTAGCAAACAATTCACACAGAACGCGTTTCGGCATATGCGCCTTCTTCCTGCTGTATCATTGTGCAAAGAGAGTAAGCGCCATTTTATTTACAATCTTCACATTATTTCCAGCACCACCATTAACATAAAAAGCGGACTACGTCTTTACCATCATTTTAGGCGCCATGATGGAGTGCATATTTACAATATTCTCGTGCTTCTCTTAATTAAATCAGGGAAGAATTCATCTGAATTAAAAAAAATTATCACACATTTTTGCACTTTTTTGAGAACATAATTGAGCCCTGGATGGGCTATGATCATAATCGTATTCACAGTACTGTTAATATCTTCAGTACCAAAATTCATCAAGCCAATTTACATGCGGCGCCTATTATTGCATCTAGTCTGACAATCAATATTACATAGTTTGCAGACTGCAAACAAAAATATATACGGTATAACCAAATTAAAATCATAAATACAACTCTGTTTCATAAATGTCTCTTATAACAGCCCAATACCATTGGAATATTGGCAGTATACCTCCAACTCACTTTCAGTAAACACTTATTCAGCCTAGGTGTATGGAAAGTTCATTCTCCGTGTTGAGACCAAATTGAATTACAGTCCGTAGGTCGATTATATACGTAGACTTGAGCCTACGTAGTCTAAATTCTCGGTTTCCACCACGTTCACTGCTTGGAATATGGTCAATACAGAAAAATTTCAAGAGGTTGCGATCACTGTTATGGAACTGGGAAAAGTGTCTCTCTACTGGATACGAGGGATCTCTATTCTCAATGGCCCGTGCATGTTCCAGAATTCTGCGTTTCGTAGGATGTATAGTACTGCCTATATAGCTTTTAGCACACGGACATACTAGGCAGTACACGTAGTAGGGGGTGTTACAAGTTAAAAATGTGTTGATTGTTTTTATCCCGTCATACCTGGAACCTTATAGGTTAGCACTTTAGAACAGTTTCTACTGGCCTTACATTTTGAACAAGGAAAGAACCACATGAGAGCACTTATCCTCGGGATAAAAGGGACTGACTCATAGTAACTTTTTACAAGGGAATCCTTTAAGGACCTACTTCGTCTGAAGGTAATCTGTGGATATTTGGGTAGGTCCCTCCCTATCACTTGGTCTGTTTTCAAGATATGCCAATTACTGCACAAAATTTCCCTTAAACACCCTGCCTCGCTTGAAAATGCTGTAATAAATCTGCAATTCTCTTCCTCCTGTTCAATAGGTTTCTCTTTTTCTCTCAGTAGGCATATATATCAGTCCTTCCGGAGTCCTAGAATCTACACTTCTGGTGTTTCAATATGGCTAAGTATTATGAGAACTACTATTTTGAGGAAGATCCATCCGGATCCATGAAACAGGACCTGGTGGAGGCCCTGGACACAGGAGTCCAGCAGTCTGTCAATATATCTCTAGTCAGAGCCATTGACCCCTCAACCGTCATTTATGCACATATGCCAAGCAACAAGGCTGGCTTCTCACCAGCCTGGCTGGTTTCCCACCACAGATAATCGCCCCAGTGCCGGTGGAAAAGGGGTTAGGAACCTGCCCGCTGCGGTTTTCGCTAGACTCGCAAAGTCTACGGCTGACCAGGAATATTCCACTCCCATCAGAGAAGCGACTATTACAGAGGTCTCTCAGGATGATGACCAGGATACATCCTCGGATCCTTCCATAGATCAGGAAGAAGCTCCTAGACCCTCCAAAAAGGCGAGGAAAGAGAAGCACGTGGATGCGTCCTCAACTCCCAGGGTCCTTAACTTTAAGCCCACGGAAATTGTACACCCCAATTCCTCAGCCAGGCTTCCACCCCAAGAGGTGGCCGAGTATGTTCAGTCCCATTTTCGTCAGGCTTTTGACAAGGAGGTAAGGGCGAGACTTAGATCTGAATGCCCCAGACCTGAGCTGGCAGGCAAGTTAGCGGAGACCCCCGAGGTAGACTCGTCCATGCTTACTTACTTAAAGAAACATTCTTAGTGAAGAAAGAAATATTCCAAAGATCCCAAAAAGGGTCACGATAGGTCTTGGCGGTCACGCCAAGATAAATTGTTGGACTTGACAGGTCCCTTGACCAAAATTTTGGAATTAGGTTTTAGGGCCAAAGAATCGACAATGGCAGTCGATACTGAGGAACTGATCGGCTGGGTCCAGAGGGTGGTATGCCAGCTTGGCAAAGCCAATTGTGCATTATCCACAGAACGCCACCACTCTATCTTTCTAAAATTCGACCCCAAGTTAGCTGAGATCTCAACATCTGAACCGGGTCCCCTGGCCCAGGGTCCACTGTTTGGGCAACCCTTTCTTAAAGAGCTAACAAAGTTTGTCACAACTTTCAATGGCCTGGACAAGGCTCAGGGTTCTCTCAAGCGGGCTTTTCACCTGTTTTCAGTAGGGCCGGATGATTTTGGGGGCGCTCGTTCGGCCGGGGTTACAATCAAGGCACCCTGTGTGGACAGCAGTGAGTAGGTTATCAAGACTGAAATACCAATTCCTCCTTCTATCCTACCCGATGCTCCAGAAATAGATTCCGCAAAGGAATATTTGGAGGTAATGCAGGCGGCCAACAAAATGCCGGAAATACAGGTGCGATTGATTTCCTGTTCAGAAGTGATGTTGGAGGGCAGAATGGCATATTTTCTAGACAGCTTGTGCACAATCTCTCAGGATGCTTGGGTTTGGAAACCGTACAGGGGTACAAGTTAGAACTGTACGACTCCCCTTTCCAAAACAGGCCACCTCTACAGATGTCTTTTTCCCAACAAGATCAGATCTTTATCTCCGCAGAAATAGATTCCCTTCTGCAGAAAGGAACCATAGTGGTCTTGACAGAGGGGAAACCGGAGGCCCTTCCGAGCCCCCTTAAGTATGTGGTCACGTTTCACTGTGATCTCGAGTACCGTATCAACAATGCACTGAGGAAGGAGGAACAATGAGGTGAGATGACAACTTTTCACGTTGGAGTGGCACTTTATCACACAAAAACACATGTATTTCAATAAATTGCATTGCTAAAGAACACTTCTAAAGAGAGCCTGGCTTCACTCTGCCAGGGATGCATGCTAAGTAAAGATTGTTTATGAAATGCTGCGAGGCAAGCAGAAGTGACTAACTACTAAAATGCGTGTTTTGGTTAAATTGAAGCTTTAAGAATACATTGAAACCAGTTCAAGGCAACACTTTGCTGTTACACAAGTCACCTGATGAGAATCATTATAGCAAGTTTAATTATTTCAGAAAGAAATGTTAGAGGCTAAGATCCTTTAAAGACATAATGATAGTTAGCTGAGTTATACAGAGTACATTTTTTATCAGGCCTAGCGCCTTAAAGTACCTAACTAGAGTGAGCAACCCTACAAGATCTAATGCAGCTAAGATACCTCAAGAATACAAGGGATTGGGTGTGGATTGAAAAAATGCTAGGTAAAGTCAGGAATTCTAAGAGAGATAGAGATATTATCTTATCTGGGAAGGCATCACCTGGTAGAGTTGGCTTGGCAGTCCCAAATCAGATAAACGGTCGACCGGAGAATTCTCACCAAAGGCGGCAGGAGAATTCTGCCTTCTGATTGTGATGCTGAATCTTTTATACCTGAAATTGCAGAACTGACACTGTCCTGACATATTTTCTGACGCAGGTGGCTTGACCGCATTGTCCTAGGACAGTGGGGGCGGTCAGGTGTCCTAACGGTTGGTTGGCCATGCTTGACCGCAGAACATAAACAAAGAACATCTTGTCCTGTACATATTTCTAAAAATGTATGTGAGAGCGGAACTTACGCCAGGTACCAGCATTGCAAGATGTTGCGGCTTATATTTCGGCAAGCTAAGTTTCAAAACAATATTTCAGTAAAAAGTCCCAAGATGTGCCAACTTGTACCAGCTGGGTCTTGTGTACGTGTGTGGGCGTTGGTCTTGATGCTGTGGAAAATTACTGTACTTCATGTCAGCCCAATTTACCATGTTGTTTTCAAGAAATGCATGTTTAACATTATTCTGGGCCTAGTGCATTTTGTTAGCCTAAGGCATGTCTTTTTGGCCTTTGCCTTGGGTCTATAACCTCAGAACTCGGGGAATTTGTGAGATTTAATTTGCTGATCATACATAGCAAAAGGTGAGGGTTTTAAAGCATTTTTCAGATTCTCTTGGGTGGGGCCATATAGCACTTTTATGCTATCAAGGTAGACAAGAAATGCTCTTTCCGGTGGTCAGATGGTAGAGCGTGATTTTAACCCTTCATCATCACCCCCGTCTTGTTCATTTATGAACACACTCTTAACTGAGTATCTCGGTGACCCTTCAGCCAGTGGGGGTACCCAGGGCATGTCGTTAACATAACACTTAAAGCTGCCTTGGAATTTCTCTTGCTTCCTGGCTCTTTTTCCAACTGGCCTAACAAGTATTTCAGCATATTCTGCGCCTGATTTATTATGCAGGCGTTCGTATTGGGCTGCTGCAGAGCTCTTGCTCAGGATGTCCCTACCTGGGGGAAGTGGGGGAGCTGTGGGTATGCTATAGTGAGTGCCAGGTACTGCTAGTTCGCTCATTTCTAATTGCATTCCAGTCCCATCCCCAGGAACCCGATCCATGTCTTCATACTTCGCTACCTGGTAGATCCCTGTGCTTGCATAATTCATCCCTACAGCTTTGGTACTTAACCTTTTGATACAGTGACTCCCAATCTGAAAGGCGCAACACAGAAGCAACATAATCCCAGCTATGAGTTTCATCAATTTCAGTATTGCTGTAAGCCATGAGGGCATCCAGCCAAAATCGAACCAGTCCGCTGGAATAATGTCCGCAGGGGCACCTCCTTCGGTCGTCATTTCTTTTGCCAAATTGGTCTACTCCTCAATGGCCCTCGCTATTGATCCTTTATCCTCGTCATTTCCTGGTATGAAAGTGCAGCAGGATTTCCCTATTCGATGACACAAACCACCATCTTTGGCAGTTAGCATGTCAAGGAAGTAGCGATGCTCCAGAACCATCAGTCTTAGGGGGCGTAGTTCTTCCCTAATTGCATTCAGTCTGTCTCTAGTGCTGTTGATGGCTTTCATGACCTCATAGCGCGTCACTTCTAGCCAGCGAGCATTAGCCTGAGTTTGGAACATTGGAACTATCCCGCCGAAGAAAAGCTGGGCCTCGTTGAAGAGGCGGAATTCTTCTGGAACTTTACCAAGGGCCTCTGCTGCGAAGTACTCCGCTGTTCGCCGGTGTCCGTGGAGGAATGTCACATCGCCTGACATGGGGTGTGATAGTATGTGGGAGGCATTTGATACCGGCACAACCAGATGTACTTCATGCAAAGTTACCAAAGAGCACAGTCCGAGCCACTGAGGAGGAAGCTGGAGATAGATGTATTCTCCGCACGTCTAGTAGTAGTCCATTAAAGTGGAGGTGCCGAACTGCATATCGAAATTGAAGATGGTCATGTTGCAGTCTGCGTTACGCCCAACAGATACAGAGCCGTTACCTATGAAACAAAGAGAATGGTGTTTTAGTTTAAAGCCTTTTTTAGGTTCGGACATTCCATCCCCGCCCCAGGTATACCTTCTGCTTTCCTTATCCCATATCTGCTCACACTCATCACCTACATCCCAGTCAATATCCAGGTCCCAGTCCGTTTACCCAGCCCGGCCTAAGGAAGCTGCCCTACATATTAGGCCCTCAACAGTGAACCATTTGCCTTTTGCATAAACCTGTGCCAGCAGCGATAATACAGGCCTCTGCTTGCATGGACATTCCTGGCTGCTGTGATTGTCTGCTGCTGTCTCATTACACACTGCTGAGGGTATCGACACCTGGAGGTATCCTTCCCTCATAACTTTTCGTTCCAACTGGGCTATATTCAAAAACCCTCTTCTCTGTATGTTCTCTATCTCTTCCTTTAGGGACGATTTCCCGCTGCGGGCCTTATATATAATGGGGGTGTACTATTTGCGTCTGTTTTTAAAGGTGTTAGGTGGTGGCTCAAGGGGGCAAAAAAAATGCTGGTGGGATAGATAGAGTAATTTGTCTGGTGTGGCTATAGTCAATGCTGAGTACTTGAAGGATTGTGAGACGAACCGTGCTGGTGAGGGGTATCACATGGATGAAACAAGACGGACGACCGTCAGAAATGCCCACAACGTTATCGTTGATCAGAAATATTGTGATATTGTCGTGGGTATTATCGCTCATTCCCCTACATAAAGATGGAGCAATGGGGTAAGTTGTCAAGGTTAGGTAAGGATGCAGAACCTGCGGGTTCTTGCAAGTAGTCGGACAATAGTGCTCCTAGAAGCGGTGTTGTATCGTCCTCAGACTGTGAGTGGACAGAGTTAGCGTTGGAGACTGAGGGGGTAGGGGAGCCCGGACCTTCACCTTCCAGAGGTGGGATGGACGCCGCTTCATATAGAGCAGCTGACTGTATGGAATCTACAGAGGAATCTTTGTCAGTGATAAAGATGGGTGAGTTGGCAGGATGGTTAGGGTAACCTAGGTATTCACAGGGTAGAAAGGGGGTGCAGATAGGGTGGAGGAATTAGAGGCTTCTTGTGCGTACAGCAGGTCAGGGCGGGTAGTGTCTGGAGATGGCGGGGTGAGAGATATATCTGGGAGGGCGTTGTATATGTCGTTCAGAGAAATCGCAGAGATGCGAACTTGGGTGTGTTGAGTGACGTTGATGCGTAAAATCGCCCAGGCGGCTGTTAGTATTTCTCAGAGCTCTTCATTAAGGGGAATGATTAGGTCAGTGGTGGTATTATGAACAGCCTCAGGAATACCGTTAATAAACTGGATATTACAATGGATAAGGCGGCTGTCCGCCTGTAATGCAGGAGTACGTGGCGCCTATTTCTGATCAAGTAGCGGACACACAGGGATTCTCTGGGGCAATAGCAGGGGTCCCCTTTACCAAGCCAGTACCCCTACAAATAGGAGACCGGGTGCTGGAGCAACCACTGCTTTATTCACCACATTCTCCAATCAACCTTTTAGGGAGAGACATCATGGCAAAACTGAAAATGACAATTCACTTCCATGAGAACGGAACAATGGTTTGTTCTATACCAGGCCCACCCCTAGCGAGGATGATGGCACTCACTGTTGACTCTTCCTTAAAGGATCAAATGAGGGCTCGCCCAGTGGATGAGCAAGCGTTCTCCACTGCGGTACACATCATTGTAGCCAACACCCCAGAACTGCACAATCGCGCTGTCCAACTCCAAAAAGAGTTCCTCTTCCACCCACAGTCCCAGAACTCCCAGACAGCAGACAGAAACATGATCTTAGGCATACACGTTCTTCACATTACACCCTCATACAGTGGCACAACTCATTATTACAAGCCTAAATGCAAGCGCTTCGGGCAGTATTTGAAAAAAGAATAATAGGCGTATCATCGCTCAAAACAACTGAGTGGATCCACATACATATCCGCCTACTATCCTCAGACTTAAAAATACCCACCACTTTCACTTCTTCCTGGCCCCGAAACCCTATACAGAGCAAAATTATCCTGGTCCTTGCCCGTTATAATCTTGAATTTCCTGACTTCTCAGGTACAGGTATATATCGGGGACCCGACGAATTGGACTTAAGGTAAATACTTATGCACATTGTCTTCTGTGAAATTGGAGACGAACTCATAAAATATCGATTTTCCAACTTTCCTAGCGTCTAGGACAAAAATACATAGGTGAGCCCACCCTCCTGTGCAGAGCGCACACCATCGCCAATACATTAGTATCCCCATGAACAGGATACTGAGTTCCACTATATACCAAACACCTGCTGGCTTTTATATATATTTTATCCTAGACCTTGAGGGGTGGGGAGGACCGACAGTCCTATCAAGCGTTTTTCCCAGACACCCACACCTCTCTAAAATAGCTAACACCTGCTTTGGGGCCCAGCTTCTTTTTCCTGGGTGCACTCCCTCCCAAAATATTGAACTACAGACCGCCATATATGACCGTTTCTTGAGGCAGTAGCAGGTGAACTAGTACCCGATCTCTAGAACAGCACAAACCGTACCGGCCCCCTTTGAAGGGTCGAACTTCCGTTCACAGAACCCACGCCTTCAAAAACACTGGAGTATCTCATCATGGCGACCCCACTCCAGCATGTCCTGAAAATGTTTGGTGGGCAGGAACAACACATACTCAAAAATTGTAGGGAGCTTCATAAGCTGACTAGAAACATGAATTATCCGTGGCCTTCAGAAGGAAGTTTTGATGTAAATATTCTCGAACACGCCACCACTTTCCTAAACACTAAATATTCCGGCACCAAATTACAAAAAAGGAAGGCCACCTTAGATCTCTGATGTATCTTTAAAGACAATACGCAAGAGCACACTACTATCCTGCCCACTGCCCCTTCGGCGCCCCACCATACCACACCAATGGCATGCATCCCGCAATTGCATCCGCCGAAAACAAAGAACGAGACCTACAGTGCACAACTAATAATATGGCAACTGTTGGATACAGTCAACTCCAGAGTGACCTCTTTACTACCTCCGAACACCCTCAACCTGTCGTTGAAGGGGGTGCTGCCCCATCGGCACCACCCGGCACCAGCAGTGGCCCACCTATACCGGTCACAGTGCCGGCCCCCATACCCGTCACAGTGCCAGCCCCAGACATTCCCCCACCTGTAACACCTGTCACCGGTGCTAGTCCAACACTGCACGCCACGGGTGCCAGGTTTACCAGGACAAATAAATGCGCAGTTTACGTTGCAACTGAACCCTACCTCCGTCGCAGTCCTGCCTGTTGAGGAGGAAGAGCAAGATTCTGACAATGTGTCCCTCGCACCATCAAACAACTCATGCACGTCATCTCACCACTCATCCGACTCGCTTCGCCATGCACTCCCCCACTACCCTGATCTCAACAGCCTCCGTGATGCCAATGCTCCATAACTCCAGGAGCAGGAGGCCACCCGTCGAGACCACATACCATTTTGTGGCACAAAGGCAGGCGAACCACTGATCACATTCTCCTCTGTCCAGCCACAGAATAGGGACAGGGAGTTACAGGGCCCTCCGGCACCGTATCTAGTCCACTATGACTCATGGAGACCGGCCGCAGACTTCAATACAAGCTTAGAGTGCAGTCCAAATGGGGATACCCGAACATACATGTTCAGCAGAGAAATGCCACACAACCCCGAACACGACGACATAGCTCAGGTAGTCCGACGTGCCTCACTAAAGTTAGAACGAATCACTGACAGATTATCTGAGACCATCAAGATTGCCCACTTTAAACCATCCAATACTCAAACAACCATGAACACTTCACCACAACTTATTGAAGAGACAGACCATTTTCAAAGTGCGGAAGGGATTGTGCAACATGGCCATAGTAAACAGCGGACAGCCTACTTCCCATCCACACCTTTGCCGAGCGCAGGTCCCTCTCTGGACATGGGAGACAATGAAGGAATGATGGAAGTACTGTGCAACAGCGCCCATTCCCCTTGCCCTCAGACAACTGCGCCAGAACACACCCATGCGACTACCACAACAGCACAGGTCCTCTCCACACACCCAGAGTCACCACCACGACATACTGCACCTGCGGTGGATCCGTTTGCCCCACCATCCGCCATAGCCAGGGTAGACTCATCCAGCCAGCCACCCGCCCCAAATGCGACAAACCCTTTCTACGAACATCAGGAGTTCCAAAATTCAGGGAATACAGGGGGGAGAAGGAAGACTAGGACAACAGAGGTAGAAAGACTTACAGTGTTGGGATCACAGGGACGCCCAGAGGACATCCACTATGATGTCACTGGCACCGCTTCTATGCGCAACACTCGAGCGAAAAAGGGTAATGACATGTTAGTCAGCAGACCATGTGCCCTGCGGGACAATGACCTAACTCCCAACAAAATAGTGACACTAGGTGAAGGTTCAGATTATGCTGTCAACCCCTTCACAGAGGATCTGGCCGGATGGACAGTCTTTGGCCCCGCAGATGATCCCCTGTCCAAGAGAACGGTCTTTCGAACCTCAGCATATGGCCACAGCAGTAACATGTATCCTGCAGGGTGTAGGGGATGAGGATTGGGATTATGATTATATGCGAGCCAGTTTCAAAATTTGACAGAAATATGCCAGACGATATGACCCCACAAGACCAAAGCATCAAGGTACAGGAATTACCCTCCAGATGCCGCTATTATACAAAAGAGCAAAGGACCCCCCAATATATAACTGCTGGTCTTACGCAGAGAAGGAAGCCATTAAAAAGAACCTCCCGCCCCTCATGGAGGGTGCCAGCAAATGGATAGTGGCCCTATAGAAAAATACTACAGGCACCACCAGAGGGGTAGCTGATATGAAAAGCTTGCTTATCTCCCTCATGGGAGGTGAAGCAGAAGAAATTTTCACTAGTATCAGTAGAGGGTTAATAACTAAGAACGACACCACGTACGATAGAGAACCATTCGATAAAATAAGGGTGGCAGTCTGGACTTAATTGCGACTAAACTACCCTGACGTTCCAGACATTGGGTCTCTCATGTCTCTGACAATGCAAACAAATGAGGACCCCATTAACTTTATTTCTAGAATGAAAGAAAAGTGGCACCAAGAGTTAGGTGACTCCTGGAATTCCACTGGAGGAAACAGCAGGCTTTTTTACCACATGGTGAAGAGAGGACTGCCAGAAGACGTGCAGGAAAAATTGGCTAGGGTAGTAGCCATGGAGGCAAAACCGTGGCCTGAAATTCAAGACCACATCATACATTTTTGCAAAAAGAAAACAGAACAGGAAAAAAGTAGACAGCTAGCCATTGAAAATGCAGCTGCAAAATTAGTACAGCAGAAGCTTAATAAGAAAAAAGATGCGTTAGACAATGTCATGTTAGCTGCACCTGTCAGCCAAATGACGGCAGTCACCACCTTTCCACAGGCCGCTCAAAACGCGCTTGCCACCAATACCCAGTCTGCTCCGCAACAAATGCAGCAGCCTGCCATGCAATATGTGCAGGCACAGACACAACAACAACCACATCCAGCCGTACAGTACGTGCAGACCCCACCCCAACAAGCAGTACAATATGTACAGGCCCAACCACAGCCTACAGTGCAGTACGTGCAACAACAGCCCCCTGTACAATACGTAGCACCACTGCCTGCTTACGGGAGTGACCAACAGCACTCCAACAATGACAGGAATAATACCTACAGAAACACAGGCATGCAGGGAAGGGGAAATGGAATGGGACAGCAAAGGGCCCCACTACAGACAGGGCCACACACCTGCTTTTATTGTCAAAAACAGGGCCACATGCTAAGAGAATGTCGAACTAGACTTCGAGAGCAAGGCCAACAACCCATGGGCCCCATCCCACAAGCACCACAACAATTCCAACAACAACGCCCGATGTATTCACAACAGTCCCAGATATGGTATGCCTATGCTCACCCTGCCCCGCAGCAAACTATGCAGCCCCAGCAGATGCAAGTCCCCCTGCAGCCGCAACAGCAAGTACCAACATACCAAATGGTGCCTCAGGCCCAAAACACCGTATCGCAAGGAGGAGTGGTGATTACCCCCAACAATACCCTCACACAAGGCACTATCCAACAATACCAAGCTGGAGGATACACTTGCTAGGACAGCCCACAGACAACTCTTGTGTGCCCAGTTTTATCATGCATCATGAGCGGTGAAGATGACCCCACCGTCCTGGTCACGATAAATAACAAAACATAGAGCTTCCTCATTGACACAGTGAAATGTGACCACACCCTCAAGGGGGCTCGGAAGGACCTCCGGTTTCCCCTCTGTCAGCCTCGATGCTCCACCCTTGGGGTTTCCTCAGCAATGTCTTTCTGGTGGGGAAGAAAGGGGATGGGTCCAGAATAGTCCTAAACTTAAAAAACTTTAACGCCTGGATAGTTTACAGACACTTCAAGATGGAGGGCATCCATCTTTTACGCACTCTTCTCCGGGAAGGAGACTGGATGGTCCAGCCGGGTGTGAAGGATGCGTATTTGTCCATTCCCATCTTCACCCCTCATCTCCTGTTCCCGCAGTTTCTTTGGTAAGGTGTCTGTTACGAGTACAGGGTTCTCCCTTTTGGCCTGTCGTCAGCACCATGGTGCTTCACAAAGCTTCTTTGCCCTATTGTAGAGTCTCTCAGGGCTCGGGGGTTCGCCTGATCGTCTACCTAGACGACATCATTATTATGGTGAACACTTCCCAATTGGTCATCTCGCATCCCAAATGGACAATCAACCTCTTGCAGATTCTGGGGTTTATTGTAAACCCACAGAAATCGATCCTGATTCCGTTGATCGAGTTTCTGGGATTCTTGGTCAACTCCCTTACATGCCAGCTCCTTCTTCCAATGCAGAAAATCAGAGCTATCAAACGGGAGCTGAGATCAATGCTTCACAATCAGATCGTATCCCTTAGATCCATGGCTCGGATCATGGGTTTGTTGGCCTCGTCAATCCAGGCAATCTTCCCGGGTCCTCTCCTCTATCAGGCTCTCCAGCGGCTAAAAATTTGACATCTCCTGAAAGGTCTAGGATACTCATAAACGATTCCCCTCTCAGAAGAGGCGAGGCTGGAAATGCTATGGTGGTTAAACCACATGGAGGCTTGGAATGGCCGAGCCCTTTTTCGATCGACTCTGGATATAATGATTTAATCCGACGCCAGCCGGTGAGGTTGGGGAGCCCGTTGCGGCCAGTTATCCACGGGTGGGCATTGGTCGCCGGAAGAACTCCAATTACAAATCAATTGCCGCGAACTCTTAGCTGGTTCCTTTGCAATCCGTGGCTTGTCTCCTCAGAATTGTAATTGTAATTCAAATTTATAGTGGGCATTATCACCCAGAGGTCTCTAAGGGCTGTTTAGAGGGAGCACCTGAAACTGATGGTAATGAACGGACGGCTTGCTTACATATTGCCCCAAGCCTCTGGGAATAGCACCGTCTTAGCTTCTTCCTAAAAGGTAGGAGGTTAGCTTCCTTGCGCAGGTTTTCCAGGAGGCTGTTCCACACCTGAGGGATTGATGTTGAGAAATCTCTTCCGCCCATAGAGGACAGGTTGAAATGGAGGCAGACCAGTCGGCGGGCCTCAGCTGACCGAAGCGCCCTGCTGGGGACGTAGGTGACTAAGCGGTCCTTAATGTATCTTGGGGCTTGGCCGTACACGGTTTTATGAGTAATGCAGAGACCTTTGAACTTGATTCTCTGCCTGACCGGGAGCCAAAGTAGGTTGCGTAGTAGAGGCGTGGCATGTGCCCGTCTCTTTAAAAATGTGTCTGGCCGTGCCATTCATGACAACCTGTAGTCTGGTCAACTGTTGTTGCGGGATGCCGGAGTACAAAGAGTTGCCGTAATCTAGACGCGACAGTACCATAGCTGAGAACGCCCGCCTGAGTGTGGCGAAGATGAGGAGTGGGGACAGTTTCTGCAGCTCTTCTCAGCAGACCAACGCAAGTTCCTACAACTGCCAACACCTGTTGTGTCATGGCTAGCTTGGCATCAATTTTAATGCCGAGGCTTTTCACGCCCACGGCTGGTTCTGGAAATGGCCCAAGTTTTTTTGGCCAAAAGAGGTTGTTCCAAAGGTTGGGAGCCGTGGTTACCACCAATACCTCTGTTTTGTCCGGATTTATCTTTGGAGAGTTAGCCGCCATCCAATTGACAGTAAATTTTAAAATATTTTGCATCCTTAGATGAGCCGTTGATGAATTGTTGATCGGGATAATGATTTGGGTGTCACCTGCGTAATTGTAGATCCGACACTCCATCTGATTCAGTGCGGAGATCAGGGGCTGTAAATAGGCATTAAAAAGGAGGGGCGATAATGCTGAAGAGTGCCCCATGGAAGAGTGGCAGGGTCAGACATCAGGTCGGCTAGCTGGACTCTCTGGGAACGATCTTTGAGAAAAGAGGTGAGCCAGGCCAGGGCCGTGCCTTGAATTCCCAGATCCGCAATCCGTGACAGTAGACGGTCATGATTGACCGTGTCAAAGGCCGCGGATAGGTCCAACAGCACCAGGGCACACAGGATTTTTTTATCGGCCCTAAGTCTCAGATCGTCCGGCACGGAATGCATGACCAATTCCGTGCAGTGGTGAGCCCTGAATCCAGCCTGGTTGTATTCTAATAAGTGATTGTCTTCAAGATGGCAGGAGAGAGATTGTAGGACGTGCTGTTCAAGTACCTTGGCCAGGAAAGGCAGCTGTGAAATTGGCCTAACATTTTTTTAATTCCTGAAGTCAGATCCTGGCTTTTTTAAAAGTGGGATAACACGGGCTTCCTTGAAACTAACCGGGACAAGCCCTGCTTCCAGGGAATGATTAAGGAGAGAGAGCACCTCGTCATCAATTCCCGGAAAGGCCATTTTAAAAATCTTAGGTGGGCAGGGATCTGCTGGTGAACCTGATTTCACCCGCCCGATAGGATGGCCAGGGACTCCTTGGTGAGAGGTGGCAGGGTGGTTAGGGGATTAGTGAAAGTGGGGGGAAAGACAATAGGGCCTGTAGAACCGGGGAGAGCCTGAGTGCAATGAATTTCCATCAAAGGGTCTTTTATTTTCTCAGAGAAAAAGGACTGCGATTTCTGGCAGTCTTCCTGGGGGGTTTTGCTCCTTGTCCCTTTTTTTTGGGGGGGAAAACCTTTATTGAAAGTCCAAAGCACACAGCTATTCAGCTTTACAACCCTGAGGCTAGGCAGCATTGTAGAGAACGGATGAAAGGTGAGCCCAAATCAAGTCAAAGAAACATATCAGGTTTAATTTTATATTATAAGAACAATAAACCTATAAAAATACTAACGAAATGGAAACACTAAGAGAAAGGAATTGGCAAGGAGTAACACAAAAGCGACAACACATAGTTCCGGGAGGTGGGCAGGGCCAAACGGCTTCTCAGAGTAACTATACTGGAAAAAGCAAACAAACATGGGGGGAAGAAAGCCAGGATGTCAGCTAAATGATGAAGTGGTTGGAAGGGAGGGCTAGGGAGAAAGACGCACTTCTATCGGATCAGTGTCTGGAGGTAGGCAGATGTCACCCCTATATGCGTTCCAGGCCCCGCAAACCACTCTCCACCTCTTGGGTTTACCCCGGGCCACGTATACTGTCTTCTCACGGAGCATGCACCAATCCATATTGGTCTTCCACAGTTCCACGGAGGGGGGAGAAGGGGCCCCCCACTTCTGGGCGATATCCCGCTTAGCTACCATGTTCCCCAGCGTGACCCATTGAGTTTGAGCATTATTGTAATCTGTAGGACCCCACACATTTAACAAACAACGCCGGGCCTCCGCTGGCAGATCTACCCCCGTCACCTCACGCATCACTACATGCACACGTTCCCAGTAAGAAGCTATAACATGGCACTCCCAGATGGTGTGTAAGAATGTGGCCAGTTCTCCACAGCCGCGCCTACAAAGACCGTCCACTGAGAGTCCCATATGAATTAACCTGGGGCCAGTCACATAGACTCTGTGGAGGATCTTCAGCTGAACCAGACGCAATCTAGCCGAAATAGCCACTTCTTTGGGGGAAGACACCGCAGACTGCCAATCCTCATCGTCCAGCTCAATTCCATCACGCGCCCACTGGTCTCTCACACCTAGCAAAAGATCCGTGCGAACATTGGTGAACTTTTTATAAATCAGGGAAATTGCACTGTCTGGCATATGGCCGTCCAGCACCCTATCCTCCAGCGGGGACGATTCGGGGACCTTCTCTCCAACCGGAAGTGCAGCCGCAAGGGTGTGTCGCAGTTGAGCATATCTAAAATACTCTGTGGCCCCCAATTGAAATTAATTTTGCAGAGTGTCAAACGATTTTATCTCACCCCTGGCCATCATATCCTCGACCTTGGAGATTCCAATGAGGTCCCACCGGTCAAACCCCTTCGTATGCCACATCCTGCCTAACAAGTCAGAGTCATAGAGTGGAGTGGCCATAGTAAGCCTACCCTGCCACCCCAGTGCTTTCGTGATGGCCCTCCAGATGTGCACTGCAGTCTTAGTGGGGCCAGTCATTCTTCCATCCAGAGATCTTGAATATAGTGCTCTGTAGTACTTCCCATCGTCCAGGAGCCATCGATCCATGGCATACCCTGGGCTATCAGCCGGTCCGTAAAAGCCATGATTGAGAGCGGCCAATTGAGAGGCCCAGTAGTACCTCCGGATATCAGGCAAAGCGATACCGCCGTCATACCAGGGGATCGTCAGCTTGGCAACAGCAATACGCGGCCTGCCCTCCCATAAGAGGGCCCGCTGCAAACCTTCAACCTCCTTGAAATATTTGGAAGGGACGGGGGACGTGTGTTCTGGAGCGCATACAAGAATCTCGGCAGGGGCATCATCTTAAACAATGCCGCTCGTCCGAGCAAGGACAGCGGCAGCCGTCTCCAACCCTCCACGTCGCGCCGAAGGCGAGCAAGGGGGGGAAGCAAATTATTAGAGTATCGTGCCCGGGCATCAGTTGATATATAAATACCCAGGTACTTGAATCCCTGCGGCGCAATCTGTATGGCACAGCCCCTAGGAAGACGTGGGGTCTCTCCACTAAGTACGTAAAGGTAGGATTTCGACCAGTTAATAACTAGGCCCGAATATCCTCCAAAAGTACACAGCACGTCAAAGGCTACAATCAAGGACCGACAAGGGGAGGTAAGATAGAGCAGGATATCGTCCGCCTACAACGGCACGCGGTCCTCGAAACCCGGAGACCACTTAATCCCACAGATGTCTGGGTGGGTGCGTATCCAGCAAGCGGCTCAAGCGCTAGAGCAAAAAGAAGCGGCGACAGTGGACAGCCCTGTCTGGTGCCCCTGCGCAAGGCAAAGGAAGCTGATACACGGCCGTTGACCGTTACATTGGCCAGCGGGGAGGCGTATAGAAGCCTAACCCAACTGATAAAGTCGGGGCCGAACCCAAACTTAGACAACACCGCCCACAGGTAATTCCATTCGAGGGAATCAAACGCCATCGTTGCATCCAGTGATGCCAGGACGGTCGGCTCACCAAGTCTGTGGACCCGTGCCATGACCGCGTGAAGCCTCCTAAGGTTGAGGGCAGTGTTGCGATGGGGTATAAATCCCGATTGGTCCGGGTGAACCAGATCAGCGATCACACCCACCAGCCGGTTAGCCAATAACTTAGCCAGAATTTTAGGTTCAGCGTTTAGCAGGGAAATCCGGCGGTATGATCTACAAAGGTCCCTAGGCTTCCCCTCCTTGTGAATAACTACAATAGTAGCCAATCGCTGATCCAGCAGGAGCTCGCCAACCTCGCGAGCCTCCAGGAACATAAATCGCAAAGGTACAGCAATGGTATCAGCCTTAATTTTATAAAGCCCCACCGGAAGACCGTTGGGGCCGGGAGCTTTGCCAGAACGTAAGGAGCGTATCGCAAGCACCACTTCGTCCACCGTAATGCCCCTGTCCATGTCATCATGCTCGGTGTCCGACAGGCAAGGAAGCTCAATCCCATCTAGGAATGAAGCCGATTCCGACTCAGTCGAGGTAGAAACCGACGTGTAGACGGACTCGAAGTAGTCCGCAAAGGCCGTGACTATAGCGCTGGGGTCAGTAACAACCACCCCGTCGTCACCCAACACCTCGGGCACCACACGAGAAGCCATCTCCTTCCTATCCAGCCAAGCAATAAGCTTGCCTGCCTAATCCCCTGCGTCGTAGATCCTCCCTTGTTGTTCTCTGCCCATCACCTTGGCAGCGTCAGTAGCAGTGGCCCGGTACTCCGACTGCTTTAAGGAGAGGGCATGTAACAGGGCAGGTGTTGGATCAGTTTCCAGTTGAGAATCAAGATCCTCAATCTCTGACTCCAACTGCGCCACATCCTCATCCCTGCGTCTGCGCACCTCGGATATTAAGGAGGAATCTTCTCCTCTCAGGACAGTTTTGAAGGCCTCCCATAGGGACAAGGCCGACGTCACCGAACCCGTATTCTCGGAGAAATACAGGTCAATGGCTTTAGCTAGGAGGTCACGAGTTTTGGGGTTACGAAAATACCATGGATTGACCGGCGCCACTCTAGAGGCTGCCATGATACCAAAATCAAATGACACCCAGACCGGTGAATGGTCCGATATGCCTCTGGCCATCAGGCGGGCCCCGGAGACGGCCGAAGCCTGGGCAGCCGGAGCCAAAATATAGTCAATCCTGGAGAGGCTTCCGTGCGCACCCGAGTGAAAGGAATATTGCCGCTGGGCGGGATGAAGAAGTCTCCAACAATCAATAAGTCCCATGGTACTCAGGAAATCAGGGAGCCAAGATTGCGCACCGCGAAGATCTCTGGATGGAAAACGGTCAAGGGTCCCCGACACGACTGCATTGAAATCTCCGCCAACTATGAGCAATCCCTCCGGCAGGCCCAAAATGGCACCCCCGAGATCCTGAAAGGTCGTCGATTGTAAGCCAGGGGGGACATAAACAGAAACCAAAACTAGGGTACGCCCCTCCCATCTACCCGTGATGGCAACGTAACGGCCTCTATCATCAATCACGCTAGTCTCCACCTCCAACGGGAGAGACATGCGCACCATAATCCCCACCCCTCGGGACCCCGAAAAAGAGAACCCCGAGTGGGCCACCATTTTAAACCCTTTCCTATTGAGTGCGTGGCACGTATTACCAATGAGATGCGTCTCCTGTAACAATATGACATCGGGCACACACCTTTTAAACATTTGCAACACCACCCCACGTTTTATACGATCCCCCAGCCCATTCACATTCCAACTCAGTACATTCAGCGTCTTACCCCCCATCATCAAAGCACGGGCCCCCTCCCCCCCCCCAGAGAACAGTTACCGCTACATAGTAATCAGAAGAATGGTCACCTTGCCTTAAGAAAAAGGAAAAAAGAGAAACACAAAGAGAACAAACAAACCAACCACCCCCCACCCTGCACCCCTGCATTAGACTAAAAAGCCCCCCCAACTAGCAGTGTGCCTGTCGCCCCAAAAACTACTCTACGGAAAGCCCCCCGAGGAGAAAGGAGACATCCTATCCCCCCCCGGTATCCCCCGATCCTGAAAAGAACAATAATAAAAAGACAATAGTCCGTGACTGATTGCATGTGCAGGTCCATCCACCGAAGGAAGTCTGAGAAAAATCGTTCACTCCTGAAGATCAGGTCCGCCCGATGCCCCCTCCGACTGATCCTCGGGGGCACTCCGTCGTTGAGGCAAAGTGTCCAGCCAGTCCCCAGCAGCCTCCGGCATGTCAAAGAACATCGCCCGGCCAACGTGTTCTATCCGAAGTTTTGCTGGGAATAACATAGAGTACTTCATCCCCATCTCCCTCAGCCTACGCTTGACACCCATGAAGCTTTGCCGGCGTTTCTGCACCTCTTGAGTGAAGTCGGGGAAAAAGTTCACATCAGCGTTTTGAAACTTTAATGGACCACCTCTCCTCGAGGCCTGCAGGATCGCGTCCCGGTCCCTAAAATTGAAAACTCTGGCAATGATGGGGCGCGGAGATGCTCCCAGTTTCGGCTGGCTTCCAGGTAGCCTGTGCGCCCGCTCCACCGAAAAGAACTTGCTCAGTCCACCGGGAGCTAAGTGCTTCAGTACAAGGTTCTCAACAAAAAGGTCGGTAGCATCCTCTTTGGCGCCCTCCTGCACACCTATGATATGGACGTTCTGGCGCCTTGCCCGTCCTTCGAAATCGTCGAGCCTGCGGGCAAACAACGTGTTCGTGGCCTTCAGGTCCCGAATCTCCGACTGCAGGTCGGTCACATCAGAAGTCAAACTCGACGCCTTTATGTCGAGCGACTTGACTCTGTCATTAGTTTTGCCGAGATCGGCCCTGATGAGGTTGACTTCAATCGCCAACGTGTCGACCTTATGCGTTAGCACTTCATGTTGTTTATGCATTTCGGCCTTGATGCCCGCAATGGCTCCCATAACATCCCGGAGGGTGGGTTCAGAGTCGTCCGGTGACACATCTCGCTGCGTGTCTTTAGTACGGCCTGAGGCTCCAGGCAATCCCTTCGGGAGGGTGAAGCGTTCAGAAATAGTGGGCTGCGAAAGGGAAGGTTTCCTGCTGACCCTGGGCTTCCCTTTGTCTGGATCACCTCTACCCGCCATGTTGGGCAACGGGGGTAGCACAGTCCGGAGAAGGACCCCGACGTCCCTGCAGCCCCAAGTCGGTAGAAATCAGTACTCGCCTCCACCGCCTCTCCAGCGCGTCAATCCGCTGGGTAATCTGGTCCGGTCGCTAGTGCAGAACGGGGCAGTTACCACCTCCTCAGACTGCCACCGCGTAGAAGCACCGCCGTCGCCCACGTAATGCCAGGCTATTATGGCGTCGTCTTCCCCAACCTTCAACACGGTATAGCTCCGCGTAGGAAGCTCGGATCTTCGATCAGAGAACGGGTCCCGCATCAGCAGCAGTTCTGCGACAGATTCCCACTAATGTAGGACAGGATAGATAGCAGGATTAATTCGGAGGATCGGAGGGTCTTCGGAGCTCCAAGCTCACGCGGCCATCTTGGTTGCCCGCGAAGCTCCTCCCCCTTGTCCCTTTTTAATTCATTCAGAACCCTGAAGGTCACTTTCTGGGGGTTAGTGGCCGCAGCAATCTTAGTCTCATAAAATTCTGCCTTTCGTGATACAATAGCCTTTTTGTAGGATGCGAACATTGATACATAGTCTGCCTGGGCGCTGGGGTCGTATGCTTTGCGTCAGGTTTTCTCGCACTGGCGAAGTAATTGTTTCATTTTCCTAAGTGCATCGTTAAACCAGGGTGCCTCTTTTCCCTTGTCAAGGATTTTAACCTTACGAGCTGGTGCCACAACGTCAATGGCCTTCTTAAGCATTGATGATAGGGTGGCACTGTCAGCCTCTAAGTTTCCCTTTAATGGCACAGATGGATCGGGTGAAGTAGGGTGGCTACCAAGTCGTCTGCATTAATCTTGTTCCAACTCCACAGTACTTTCCACTTCGGCGGAGCGTTTACCGTACGTTTAGGAAGGGAGAGTGGGTCCTGGATTAAATGATGGTCCAACCAGGAGCAAGTGGAGATGACAATAGGGCAGGGCAGCGGGTGAGACGATCAAACCAAATCCAGTGTGTGGCCCTTCTCATGTGTAGACCCAACCACCATTTGGCAAAATTCTAGCGAGGACAGGACCTCTTCTAGCTGTTTTGTCTGGCTGTCTTTTGGGGTGTTCTCCCAGTGGAGATTAAAGTCCCCCATCACCACCACTCCTTGATAGCGAGAGCGGAGATCATGGACTAATTCCAGGAAGGGTCCCATGAACCTAGGCAGCGTGCGCGGTGGGCGGTAGACTAATAGTATTACAAAAACAGTCCGTTGGAGAACAAAACTTAACCCCCAGCACGTCAGCAACCTCTATGCTTTCAGCGAAGAGGTTTTTGTCTTGAATGCACGGTTATAGAGGAAGGCAACTCCCCCCCCCTTTTGTACTACTAAGTCTGTTGTGATGGATAGCTGCGAAATTTGGTGGAAGCGAAGCTACGAAGTCCGGGATAGAGGACTCTTCCAGCCAAGTTTCCGTGATACCTAGAATGTCCGGGTTATCCTCTTGGAGGAGCGTAAAGACATCGAGGCAATGCTTCTGTAATGAGCGGGTATTGAACAGGGCAAAGCTGCATCCTTGCGGGCTCGCCCTCCTAGCCGGCCTTAGGGGTGGTGTGGTGCAGTTTAAGCTCCTTGAGCTTCCTTGAGACTTCAGCAGCCCTTCCCTCCTGAGCTTACCTGCTAGGGTGTTATGCAGTGGTTGCTTGCCAAGGTTTAAGGACAGGAGTTCCTGCATACAATACATGCGGCGGGGACCAGGGGTCCTGGCCCCTGGACCCGGATGGGCGCATAGGGGCTTACCTTAGCCGCGCGTTTGGCGGGTGCGCTGCGCCTGCTCCGGCATTGATTTTGTAGCCCGTAACTCTTCCCACCCACCACTCAGCCCTACTGTGCAGCGGCTGCCTGTTCCGAGCAGTAGACCGTGACACTGCCAAGAAGTGCAGAAGCGGAAGTGAGGGGGCGCTGGGAGCGTGATGCGGGGAATTCAAGTGTACGTTAAAAACACAGATTACACAAGGGACAATTTTTAAAAATTAAACTTCAAAACGACAGCGTTTAAAAATTAGCAGCGTTTTTTAGAATCAGAGCTAAGCGGCGATTCAAGCAGCCCACCGTGGGTCAAGGTAAGGCCTTCTAATCCAGTGCGCTTGCTCCGGCAGAGATTTTGTAGCCCGTGACTCCTCCCACCCACCACTCAGCCCTGCTGTGCAGCGGCTGCCTGTTCCGAGCACTAGACCGTGGTACAGCCAGGAAGTGCAGAAGCAGAAGTGAGGGGACGCTGGGAGCGAGATGCGGGGAATTCAAGTGTAAGTTATAAACACAGATTACACAAGTGAACATTTAAAAAAATTAAACTTCAAAACAACAGCGTTTAAAAGTTAGCAGCGTTTTCTAGAATCAGAGCTAAGCTGCGATTCAAGCAGCCCACCGTGTGTCAAGGTAAGGCCCTCTAAATCAGAAAACAGACTGTTGTATTCTTCTTCAGATGGACAACATATCAGCAGTATGATATGCGAACAAATTGGGGGGCACGAGGTCCAAAATGTTGGGGGAGATTGCCAAGGACTTCTTGCATTTTAGGCTCCAGAACAGGATCGCAGTAGAGGTGGGATATCTTCTGGGCCGCAACAACGAAGTGGCGGATTGGCACTCACGCCATCTGCAGGATTTCAGCGATTGTAGGCTGCACCCCCAAATATTTCAGATATTGAACGCCCTTTGGGGTCCCGGTCACATAGATCTGTTTGCGTTCCGCCTCAACTGACAGATTTCTAATTTTTTCAGTTGGTGGCCGCATCCGGAGGCTCTGGTCACGTTCCTACATGAGTGTCCAAGATCCACATGACCAGACGGCATCGAGCGGAATTAATTCTAATCACACCACTATGGAGAGCGCAGGCGTGGTTCCCAGTTGTTCTGGAAATGATTTGTGCGGTTCCAATCCTTCTTCCGAAGTTAGTGAACCTGTTGCTGGACCCTCTACAGAATCCTCATCCATTGGTGGAGTTGGGGCAACTCCTGTAGGTGGCCTGGTGGGTTTCAGGGAAAGATGGAAAGTCCCAGGCCTTTCAAAAGAGGCTGACAGATTTATCAATGAGGCCTGGTCGGCCAATACACACAAATGATACTCTTCTTCTTGGAGGCGATGGGGTGATTGGTGATCTCCACGAGACGTGGATCCCTCTAAAGCACATCTCTTTAATTGTTAATTTTCTGGCTTCCATCGCGGCTTCAGGTCTAGCCTATAGGTTAGTAAAAAACTTTCGGTCTGCTATCTCTGCAGGTCTTGTACACCTAGATGGCAAACCTATTGGTGAGCATCCGCTGGTGTGTTAACTGCTCAGAGGCGTTCGCATGGTGTAGCCCCCGTGTCCTAAGTATTTATTTATGGCATTTGTAGAGCGCACTGCAACCCTAAGGGCATCCTGGCGCTAGGTACATATAGCTGAGAATCCTGTAGAACAGAAGAGGACAGTGGTCAAGGTGCTAATCAATTCGATTTTTTGGGAAGAGCCAAGTTTTAACCATTTTCCGAAAGGCCATCAGTTCGTTTATTTTCCTGATGTCAGTAGGGAGGTTGTTCCATAAATGAGCTGCAGCTATACTGAAGGCTCTTCCCCCACAGGTGGCTTTCTTGATCCTAGGAATGCTGATAAGGTTTAAAGATGAGGATCGAAGAGAACGGATGGGCTCATACCAGTTAAATTTATTTTGGAGTGGTCGGGGGCCTAGCCCATGAACTGCCCTGAAGACAATGCATAAGGATTTGAAGCAAATCCTCTGGTGTATAGGCAGCCAGTGGAGGTCGGCCAAGGCAAGAGTGGTAGAAGATCTTCGTTCTCGAGAGAGTGCCAGTTTAGCTGCAGCCGCCTGGATACTTTGAAGTCTGGAAATGAGATAGGCAGGGGATTCCAGCAAAAGGGCGTTGCAGTAATCCAGGCGGCTGAGGATGGTGCTCCTGACTATGTTAGCTCTGGTCTGTGGGGGCAGGAGAGGTAGCAGCTTTCGCAGTCCTCGCAGTAAGGCAAGGCAGCTGCTGACCTGCTTGTTGACGTTGGTCTCTAGGCTCAGGCTGTTGTTGATAGTGACTCCGAGATTCTTTACTGATTTCACTGGGGTAGGCGAGTCTCCTAACAACTGATGCCAGAAGTCTGTGGTTAGGCTTTTGGGGATTCTTCCTACCAGACAGTGCAGTATTTCAGTTTTGTCACTGTTAAATTGTAGAGAGTTCTGTTTTAACCAGAGTGACATTTCTAGCATGCAAGTGTGGAAGGTCTCCAGTGAGTTTGCATGAGCTCCATCAAGAGAGATCATTAGCTGAGTGTCATCTGCGTAATTTATCACGCTGATGCCATGGCTTTTAATGATCCTCATCAGGGGTTGCATATAAATGTTGAAAAGTATGGGGCTGATTGCAGACCCCTGTGGAACCCCATGCGGAACTTTAACGAACTCCGATTGGTATGGAGGGATAGCTACTGCCTGCCATCTATCCGTCAGGTAGGAGCGGAACCAGTCAAGCGCGACTCCTCCGACTCCAATGTTCTTTAGTCTTTTTATCAGGATGTCGTGGTTCACCGTATCGAATGCGGCGGACAGGTCCAGCAAAATCAAGATTGCTGTCCGCCCTCATTCGTAGGTACTCTCAGTTATGGGACGTTTCTGTTGTCTTGAAGTTTCTGGAGGCTTGGCCTTCTAATAAATATCTCTCTCACAAGCAGTTATCCGCTAAACTGACTATGTTATTTTGTTTAGTTTCATGCAAGAGTGTTTCAGATGTTCGTGCCCTGGACCTAGTGGGACGTAGGATTTCTCCGGAAGCAGTGTCATTATTATAATTCGGAGGACTAAGTGTAACACTTCCTCAGTTTCATATCTAGCTTTTCCCCATAATCCTAAACTGTGTCAATGTGTAAAGGATTACAAGGTAAGTACTGCAGAATGTTGTGCTGATACGCAAGGTCAATTGTTAATTGCAGAAACCCTTTCGCCCAGTGGCTCTAGCTACCTTGTCACGATGGATGCGTTTACTCATGTGCGAATCGGGTATTGATGTTTCAAAATTCAGGGCTTATTCAGCCTGAGGTGCTCTGGCATCTAAGGCCTTTGCAGCGGGGTTCAGTCTGTCAGACATTATGAACGCAGCTGACTGGTCTACAGAAAGTATGTTCAAGGCCTTTTATTACAAGCCCATTGTGGATGTGGCTTCTGTGGTGGTGTCTTAGCTTTGAACAAGCATAATCGGAGCATCCGGTCCTGAGTTAGAATTAAAAATTTGCTAACATTCGTAACAAGAATTTTCAATTCTATTAAGGACACGGAGGCGAGGATTATCCCACCCAGAATAATGTATTAACATGTTGTAGTTGTTTGCTATATGGTGTATATATTTTATTAGTCTGAAGCAATTGTTTCCACTCCTGTCGCTTCCAGCCGGTCTCGGAAAGAAACAGAGTTACGGACACAAGGATTTCGTGGAATTTCAGGTCTTTATTCCAATAGCTATGATGCCTTTCGGTTAACAGAGTAACCTTGCTCACATGCGGAAAGGCAGTCCGCTTACTGTTCTTAAACCCACAGTGCTCGTGAAAGTGCAGTCTCTTTGGTCCTCCCATGTCACGTGATGTAAATAGACATGGAAGACATACTTCTAAAGCGCTATACTCTATCTTTGTTAAACAGTACTATTGTGTGCCCATTTTATTAGTCATACATGTTACTCTTATCCTGACTCTTTCCATTGTTACAATGTTCAAACAGTTTTGGAACGGTGTTACTGGTTTTTTTTCTTTCTATTCCTCTCAGGTGCTGATACCAAATGAAGCTTGAACATCTCCTGTGGAGAAGAAGTCGTTTCTACGTGTTTCTTCCTGTGTTCCAGGTGCCTGGTCCCTGTTCAGAATGGAGCCCCATTGGGCCTCAAGTTAATCGGGCAAGAGGACTTTCTTGTTTGGATGCTGTTCGTCTGGAGCAGGTTGTTCAGAGACTTAACTGATTCTATGTTTAAGAAAGAAAGAGGACACTAATTAGGTGGATGGACCTTTTATAGGCAGAGACTCTATGATTGATCATGTGATCTTTACTGTGATTTCTATTGGCTGCTGTGAGCTCAACAAAAGAAATTAGAAGTATAATCCTCGCCTCTCTGTCCTTAATAGAATTGAAAATTATTGTCATGAATGTTAGCAAATTTTTAATTCTATTCACTCATAGGTCCGGGACGCCCTGCAGTCACATCGGAGGGGCCGGACACGATGCCCAGCCTGGCTACTTGTTATGGGCAATCTGAGCTGCATGCTTGCCTCAATGTAACAGCTAGTTTGAATCACCGCGCTGCAGCTCAGCATACTAATAATTTCACTAGTCATGGATCGAGGCTGCCGCCTGTGACGCAAGCAGGCAGCAGGTGAATTCAGAAATTGGCCCCTGCTGTTAATGAGTTCCGATCTCCGCTGCCGGCGCGCTAATGAATCCTGCTGCATTACAAGCGGCCAACCCAGCTAGTCCCACCATGGCCCGAGCAGCGGGGTGTTACTTAGAACACCCGGACCTACTGGGGCAGCCAGAGTGGTTAATTCGTGGCCCCAGAGCAGCGGGACCCCTGACTGTGAAGTTGAGCAGGCCTGAGCAAGCCTGATACGGGCTGCCGGTTACCACAGAAGAGAGGGAAGGCAGCCGGCGTCACGTACATGCAGCTGCCCTCGAGCTGGCAGCCACTGAATTAATTTCAAGTAAGTGTGTTCTAAGTCCTGGAGTCAGTGAGGGGCTTACAATAAGAATTCCTGTCAGTAATCAAGTTGAAAATCTGTGCTCAGCTTGCCTTCTGACCTCCTCCAAGTTCCACACACACATGTGGTATGCGCTCTAGTCTATGAGCGTGTACGCGATGACGCGTCACGCCATAGACTGGAGCGGTAGGCGCGCGCATGCGCAGAGACGTGAGGAGAAAGGCGCGAACGAGGGAAAACGGCAGTTGGCGACCGGAGCTGGAGACAGATAGACGCTCGGCGCCCTAAGCTCTGTATACTTTGTATTATTGAATAAATACCAGTTCATCATCATTACAGGCCTCAGTGTGTACATGTGGGGAAAGTAAGGAACATTACAGTGGCGACGAGGCTGGCATCCGAACACCACCAGGCGCAGTGGACGAGAGCAAGCACCCCCTACAACCCACACACGAGCCAGCAAGGCAGGACATCTACAAGGAAGAGCAAAGGGCGTGGCAGCAGCGCAGCAGCACGGCACAAACCAAAACACCAACCTTATAAGTCAGGTTAGTGCTGCCCAAGACACAAGGAGCCCTCAGCCAGCAACCTGGCAACCAAGGGTGCCACCCCCAAGCTAGAGGACGGGGGGAAGACTGAGCAAACCGCGCAAGGTGCGAGGGACAATACCCCAGGTAGTCCCAGGGGCCAAGGCGACACGGCAGAGAGCGCAGGAGCATCCGGTGAGCCTACCCAACGAAGGGCCCAGGAGGGAGACCCTAGAGGCGAAGTCAGAATGGCAAATCAAGCTTCAGCCCTGATGGCACCCGTCCCTTTCCTACCCAGACCGGGAGAACCGCAGTTAAAATGGGAGGACTGGAAAGAATACTTTCTGAATTACATTGAGGCTCTCGGAGATGAAAGTGAAGGGGAATACACGCCGGAAAGAAAAAAGAGACTGTTGCTCCACAACTTAGGCCCGGAAGGGGTGAGGGTGTTTAAGAATCTGGTACCCAAGGAGAGGGGTGCAGCGGAGACAGATGTCTTCAAGAATGCACTGGACGACTTGGACAGCCATTACCGCCCAGCAGTTTGTGTCTCTATAGACCGCTATAATTTTCAACAGAGAAAATAAGAGGTGGGAGAGTCCATTGATGACTATGTGGCGGCGCTCCGACGCCTGGCTATCACGTGTCGGTATGGGGCTCTGCAGGATGAATACATAAAAGACCAAATTGTGATGCACACCACCAGCAGAGCGGTCCAGGACAAACTGTGGGCGCTGAATGAGACATCCCTTAAAGAAGTGGTGGCGATGGTCAAGAAGGCAGAAATGTCTAAGCGTGGCGCAGATGCGGCAAAAAGGGAAAGTGGGCCGAGGCAGATGATTAACAAGATTGATGAGGCACCACAGTCCAGCAAGTCCAAAGGCACTTATGGAGACCAGAGGAAGGACACAAGAGGGACTGGAAAACAGACGGCCCGCTCCAGCCCTGGAAATAAATTTGCGTGTTACAGATGTGGCAGTGCAGCGCACACGGCTCAGGACAGACGTTGTCCCGCGTTCCGCGCCAGGTGCTCCTTCTGTGGCTTGACCGGCCATTTTGAAAAGGTGTGTCGGAAGAAGGGGTCGAAGTCCACCGTCAAGTGTATCGACTCAGCCACAGCAAACGTGAGTGAGGAGGATGACCTGGAAGAGGATGATTTGGTTCTGTGCATAGAGGACCAGGTGCTGGAAGTGGCAGGGAAGCGAAGAGATAAGCCCCGCACGGACATGCGCATCGGGGGAGTGAAGGTACATGTGGCCGTCGATTCAGGGTCCCCCTGGACCATCGTGCAAAGATCGATATGGGAAGAGGACTTCGCACCTGTTGTGGGGCCAGACCTAATGCCTCCGGACATCAGACCCATCTCGTATACAGAGGATTCCATCCCCCTGGTGGGGTGCCGGGACTTCGTGTTCGAATTCAGAGGAAGGTCGGCCACGTGCACCCTGTACGTGGCGGAGAAGGGCCCATCGGTGCTGGGATGGAGAGACGCCGGGGATCTCGGCATCATACTCAACCCAGGAGGGAAAGAGCAGATACTGTTAACGGATGAATGGCCCCTCAAGAAAGAGGAAGACTGGAAGGTGGCATACCCCAAGGTCTTTGAGGGCACGGTGGGCAAACTGGACAAATTCGTACATAAAATGGTCCTCAAGGAGGGGGCAGTACCAGTTGTACATAAGGTCCGGAACATACCCATATCTACGAGTGGAGCAGTGCAACAGGAATTGCTGAAGTTGGAAGAACAAGGCATCATAGAGCCAGTGGACAGTGCGGAATGGCTATCGCCCTTGGTGGTGGTCAAGAAACCTAATGGTAAGGTCCGGCTCTGTGTGGACCTCAGAGAGCTCAACAAAAACCTCATCGTGGAGAGATTTCCGCTCCCCAGGATCGAGGAGATGCTGGCGAGAACAGAAGGTATCACCCATTTCTCCACAATAGACCTCACGTCAGCATATTACCAAATAGAACTGCATCCGTCAAGTAGGAAGTACACATCCTTCATTACGCCCTTTGGGTGCTACCAATTCCGGAGGATGCCCTTTGGTTTGGCATCCGCTGCGGCCGTCTTCCAGAAGCTGATGCATAGGCTGTTTAAGGACATCTCGGGGGTGCAGTATTTCCAAGATGACATCTTAGTGATGGGCTCCGACAAAGAAGAGCACGATAAGAAGCTGCATAGAGTTCTAGGAGTGTTGCAAGGAAAAGGCTTAACGGCGGAATGGAGCAAATGCAGAATTGGGACTCACTCAGTGACCTACTTAGGACACGAAATAGGGACACATGGCATCTCGCCGAAGGAACAAAATGTGAAAGCAATAAGGAATGCCAAAGCCCCATCGACCAAGGAGGAAGTGCGGTCATTCCTTGGAATGGCCGAGTATTACAGCAAGTTTGTCAGACACTTTGCCACTAGAACATACAGGATGAGACAACTAATCAGAAACAATGCAAAATTCGAGTGGGACGCAGAAGCACAATCTGAGTTTGACACAATAAAGGACTGCATCAGCCAAGCTGTCCCACTGCAAGGGTACGTCCCCACCGGCAAGACCATAGTGACGACAGATGCAAGCGACAAGGGCTTGGGGGCGGTCTTGGCGCAGGAAAGGGAGGACGGATCCAAGGAAACGATCAGCTTTGCGTCTCGTGCGCTGTCCCCGACGGAGCAAAGGTACAGCGTAATTGAAAAGGAGATGCTGGCGGTTACGTGGGCCTTGAACAAGTTTTGGCAGTTCATCTGGGGCACAAGATTCAAGCTTCAAACAGACCACAAGCCACTCATCAAAGTTTTGACGTCCTCGGGCCATGACACCGCGACCCCAAGAATCGCTAAAATGACCTTAAAACTGCTGGATTACACCTACGACGTGGAATATCTTCCAGGTACGCAAAACAAGGTAGCCGACTACCTCAGCCGGGCTGCAGCTATGGAGGAAGCGCCGGAGGAGGCCCCGGACAGGGAGGAGATGGTGGCCAGCATGGAGGATCACGAGATGTCGATTAGTGCTCAGGAATGGGAGGCCGCCTACGAGCTAGATGCGGAGAAGGTGGAAGTAAGGAGACACCTCACGTCGGGGTGGCCGGACAAAAAGAAGCTCACAGAAGGAGTGCGAAGATTCTATGAGATGAGAGAGGAACTGTCCCTGAGTGATTCGGGAATTTTCTTGTATAGAGGAGAAAGGGTTGTGCCCCCAGTGACACTGATACCCCGGTTGTTGAAGCTACTGCATGAAGGACATTTGGGCATAGTGAAAACCAAGGCGCTGGTCAAGCAGATGTATTGGTGGCCAGGCATGGATGCCCACATAGAAAGACAAGTGCGGGAGTGCGGCCAGTGCCAAGGAGCGGACAAAGTGCTACGCCCACTCAGACCTGCATTGGGGAAGTTTGACACCCCGCAAAGCCCCTGGGAAAACGTGGCAATAGACATTCTGGGGCCCGTCTTAGACAGTAGAGGTGTGAACGAATATATATGTGTGATAATAGACAAGTATTCCAAATGGCCTGAAGTGGACATACAAGAGTCAATGGACACTGACACGATATTGAAATTCCTGACCTCGGTGTTCCTACGAGAAGGTATACCCAAATCCATTCTCAGTGACAATGGACCGCAATTGGTATCGGACAAGTGGGTTCGATTCATGAAGAGGAACGGGATCGAGGTGAAACACACAGCCGTCTATCATCCGGCATGCAACGGCCAGGTAGAAAGGTTCAACCGTGTGCTCATGGGCTCCATTCAGGCAGCCATATCACAAGGATAGGACTGGGAAGCGGAAGTAATGAGCATGCTGTGGGCCTACCGGATCACTCCCTCAGTAGTGGGGTACAGTCCGTTCCAAGTGCTGAGAGGACGGCATCCCTTCACCCGGGACAACGTAGCATGGAGGGAGAAGACCATCACCAGCAAGTGGTCCCCAGCGGTGGTGCAGCACAATCTGGAGAAGGCCCAGAAGATCTATGCGGCACACTATGACAAGCGACGCAACACAAAGGAGACCGTGCTGGAAGAGGGAGAATGGGTCAGGGTCAAACTCCCTACCATACAGAAGAAAGGTGAAAGTAAGTTTAGCCGGCCCCTACAGGTTAAGGAAGTACGAGGCAGGGCGGCTCTCCTCAGCGACGGCAAGGTGTGGTCACAAGACCGCATGGCCAGAGTCAATAAAATAATAGTATGGCCCAAGTCTGAGGAGGATGAGAGACGGATGGACTTCCCGGAAGCAAGACCTCAATCGGGGCACAGCACAGAAGACCGGTGGGAAGGTGCAGGTGAGGACAATGCAGTGGATGTTCCTGATGCAGTGTCTACCGACAGAGATGGCACACCGGTGAACGCAGCGCAGAGAGGAGAGTTGAGAGAAGATGAGAGATCCCAAGGAGAGACAGAGGTGGAAGAGAACATGCCGGTAAGACACACCCGCAGTGGAAGGGCAGTTACTGTGCCCTCTCGTTATAGAGACTTTGTAATGGATGGACACTAGACATACGGTGCCACCTCCCGAGGTGCCCCACAGAGACATAAACTCACTGCCGGGGACACACAACCTGTTGGGGGGAATGTTATGTTGTTTATATTAAAGGGGGGAGATATGTGGTATGCGCTCTAGTCTATGAGCGTGTACGCGATGACGCGTCACGCCATAGACTGGAGCGGTAGGCGCGCGCATGTGCAGAGACGTGAGGAGAAAGGCGCGAACGAGGGAAAACGGCAGTTGGCGACCGGAGCTGGAGACAGATAGACGCTCGGCGCCCTAAGCTCTGTATACTTTGTATTATTGAATAAATACCAGTTCATCATCATTACAGGCCTCAGTGTGTACATGTGGGGAAAGTAAGGAACATTACAACACACACGAGTCAAACCCACACTTTCAGCCACACTCAAACTTTCACATAGCAGCTAACAGTGACACACGCACACACAACATGCTTGGCACACCACCTTTCTCAGGCAGGCTGATGTAACATGATTTCTCTGTGCTGGCCTAAATGCTCACTTGACACTGCTTACTAATGCCACTACAAATGATCTATCATCTCCCACATAACTGCCTTATACCTCGAGGCAGCCAGCTGCGTTGGATGTTACCAAGTAAGTGTGTGCTTCACAGGGCCTGAGGCTACCTTGCCCAAAATTCCTGAGGTGCGTGCTCCTGTCTGCCCCTGTCAGTTTTCACTTGACTTCACTCTGGCGAGCCAACAGCTCAACTGTGCTTTAATTAGGTGATGATAGGAAATTAAATTAAGCGTTTTCAAGAGGCTTGTAGGTGTTTCTCAAAGGTAGTGCCCGTATTTGTGAGGCGGCTGATACCGCATGTATACGTGTGGTAGATGACTGCAAGCCAAACTGAAGTTGAAGTGCATTAAAAATACACTAATTATTGGAGCATGTGGATGGAAAATAGAGCAGGACATTTATTTTGTATATTAACTAATTTGTGTTGAGCGGCCTTGTGTTGAACGGGCCTTTCCTTGAAGAGCTTGGAAACAACTGTCTCAGTGTTAAGAGACTATGGCTATGCCTGAGACTTCTCTGCGCCTCCAGGTGCTTTGCTGCAGTAGGATTTTTTTTTGTTGCTCAAATTTTATTTCCCTCTCTTCATTGCTTGATTTTGCTCGCGAAAAGTGTCACTCGTACTGTAGGAAGGTGGCTACCTGACTATGGTTACCCCAGATTTTTTGCCTTGTGTTTAGCTGGTTTTCGACTTAGTTGGCCTGGTTCCCTGCTAATCAGGGCCCCAGGCTATCTGCTCTCTCTGTAAAATGGATTCCATGTACCCTAGGTGCATAACTAGATTGGCTTGGGTCACCTTATCAGCCCCTGTACAGAGCACTATAGGTGCCCAGGGCATAGGTGCATCCAAGGCCTACAGCTGCAGCATATCTTTTGCCACCCCTGACTGGCTATCTAAAATTGACACAACTGGCTGATCACTCAGCTGGGGCAAGGTGGTGTAATCACCCCTTGCTTAGATATAGTATGCCTATATCTAATCCTAACTGGACACATATATACCTATCAGTCACTCCTATGGCAGGCCTTAACAATTCTGGAGGCAGAGTGCTTGGTTTTATGTGAGATGGTGCTCTAGCATGAGCTGAGCCTGTCTGCAGCTGTCGGGACCAATTCCCTAAGCTGTTCCGGGATAATGCCATAACATATACTATTAAGTGCATTATAATCCTCGCGGTTATATGTTAACTTTGGTTTGGCTTTATCAACAAAGAAAATAGTAAGCTAGAGTGGCTTGGCAAACAGGTGTTGGACAGGGTGAAAGATATGAAGATAGTTCTCCCTATATATTTTACTCATGACAAACTATATGAACAGGCAAAAATTGGGCACTCGTACAAAATTAGTAAAAGGGGTCAGTAGTTGTTGGTTGCAAAAATTAATACAGTTTATTACCTCCCAACATGGGTTACAATCTAAAACATAAATAAAAACATTGCAATTAAAAACCACCAACAGTGGTAAGACGGTCAATGTATATTTGAATCAAAGGCGAACAAAACAGTCGACGCGGCGTTTCGGTGCTTTCTAAGTCTTCACACCTTCTTCAGGACTTTTGTTACAGATTGACTCAATATCTATAAAATTAAAAAATATACATTTTACTGTGTGATTTAATAATTGTTAAAAACCAACAACCCTACATGACCATTCCCTTTCTAGGTGGAGTGTGCTTTATTGAAAATGCTTTAATCTATATCTCATCTGAGACTCCTTGCCAAGGAGGATTTATTATAGACCTAGGATATCTTTTACTTGCGACATCTCATTGCATTGCTTTATGTGCGTTCTATTATCATTAAAGGACTATTTAAAAGATGATTCTATCACCAGCAATTCATTGATATTACCTGGCTTGAATGTGCGAAGGGATTAACATTTCCTTCCGTCCAGAATAGGATTGCTTGGACTATTGGTCTTTTCACAGGCTGTTTAGAAATAAGTATAAGGTACTATTTAATAATAGTGCTCTCTTGTGACATTATCTAAATAAAACATTGTTATTATGCATCTGGGACCAAAGATTACCTTCGCGGTCAATAAAATGAAGCCTATGTTTGCACGGAGGAACCACCGTGAATGTCAGGGTTGGGTCCTCTGCTGAATAAATAATATCGGATCTATATGACTTTTTTAGATCTACAGAAACAAAGGACCCAACCCTGACATTCACGGTGGTTCCTCCGTGCAAACATAGGCTTCATTTTATTGACCGCGAAGGTAATCTTTGGTCCCAGATGCATAATAACAATGTTTTATTTAGATAATGTCACAAGAGAGCACTATTATTAAATAGTACCTTATACTTATTTCTAAACAGCCTGTGAAAAGACCAATAGTCCAAGCAATCCTATTCTGGACGGAAGGAAATGTTAATCCCTTCGCACATTCAAGCCAGGTAATATCAATGAATTGCTGGTGATAGAATCATCTTTTAAATAGTCCTTTAATGATAATAGAACGCACATAAAGCAATGCAACGAGATGTCGCAAGTAAAAGATATCCTAGGTCTATAATAAATCCTCCTTGGCAAGGAGTCTCAGATGAGATATAGATTAAAGCATTTTCAATAAAGCACACTCCACCTAGAAAGGGAATGGTCATGTAGGGTTGTTGGTTTTTAACAATTATTAAATCACACAGTAAAATGTATATTTTTTAATTTTATAGATATTGAGTCAATCTGTAACAAAAGTCCTGAAGAAGGTGTGAAGACTTAGAAAGCACCGAAACGCCGCGTCGACTGTTTTGTTCGCCTTTGATTCAAATATACATTGACCGTCTTACCACTGTTGGCGGTTTTAATTGCAATGTTTTTATTTATGTTTTAGATTGTAACCCATGTTGGGAGGTAATAAACTGTATTAATTTTTGCAACCAACAACTACTGACCCCTTTTACTAATTTTGTACGAGTGCCCAATTTTTGCCTGTTCATATAGTTTGTCATGAGTAAAATATATAGGGAGAACTATCTTCATATCTTTCACCCTGTCCAACACCTGTTCGCCAAGCCACTCTAGCTTACTATTGTTTAAACAGGGACCTTTTCTTTGTTGACACTAATACCCCCCTTCCCTGTTATATACACCAGGGGTACCTCCTTGTTTTGAATATTGGCTTTATCAAAACATGTCGTGTAAGGTGTCATACGATTTGGAATACTACCCCCTCGCCAGTCCTGGCAACGGGGGTGGCATTCCACAGACACGAGTCTGACCTCCTGCAGCTGACCGAAACTCAGCCAAGGAGGCCTGGACAAAGGGTTTCCTGTCACAGGGAGGTGTCACACCACCCCAGACAGGAGATAGTGGATTGTAGCAGGGAGGTTTGAAAGAAACCAGACACTGCCTGGGGAGCACAAGGCTTCCCCTTGCATAATCCGGCCAAACCGGTTCTGGGGCAGACCAGCCCCAGTCCCAGCGCGGCCTGGATCAAAGGAAAGGGGTGTATCCACCCCCTTCCTGGGTCTCACCCATAGGAGGAGACCTAGCAGGTAATCCAGCCCCCTAGATTGGTATAAGAATGGGAGCAGTGCCAACGCACTCAGATTATCCTGATGAAACATTTGAAACAAAACTCTGGACCCTTCGACATCCTACTCAACGTAGAAGACTGAAGAATCTCCCTTGTGGTCAAGGAGTGACCACCCTGTGCAAACAGGCACCATCCAGCACCTTGACGTCTGCTTTGTTGCAGTTCCCGCCGGAACTCGACAGAGATCGATGAGATCAAGCTTGCCTGCCTTCTTACAGCCTGATCCACAGTCCCTGCAGAGCTGAGACCCGTGGAGGCGACCGGAAGCGTGGGGCACGCCATCTTGAAAAGACCACGAGACGCTGACTGTGCAGCCCACGAGTGACCCTTGAAGCTGTACACCGGGGTTTGAGAAGCCCCAACCCTGAGCCACTCTTGCACCGAAGCTCACCCCTCTACACTCTGTGGTAAATATTTAATTTACTCTCTTAATTTCTATGCAGGTAAGTACTTAATCAATAATAACTCAATCAGAAAGAAGGAGGCAGAGTCCGTGGTGTTAGAGTTCTTAGGGGTTTTTATTCCTTAAAAAGGAATGGTCATAGCTTAGCTATCATGTTCCCGCAACCACACAGGGTTCAGGAAGGGATAGAAGAGTGCGCACCACATTTTATTGACAGTACATAGCTTATATACTTAATTCATTGTCATAGAAAAGCATGTGGTAGGCGTAACAGCTGAGAGAAGACAAGATAACAGTAACCACGTGTTAGCAATACGTAATCAGAAGGCGTGAACTAGGCGTGAACTAGAGGTGTGTGCTAGAAACGTCACCAGATAGGTGTCACAGAAGGGGTGGCACTAGCAGAAATGTTGCAATGTCAGCAGAAATCGGAAACTTGGATGCGCGCGCAGCTGCATGACGTGTGATTGACGTGTAACTGGAGGGTGCAGGAAACTTGACATTTACACTGATGGAAAGAGACAGAAGTCTGGCATGTCAGATCAACTTGTACTTCTATCATATCTGATATCTGATGTTTGGGAACCATACTATCTGGAGGGAAAGGTCTCTGGGGCAGAAGCTATTCTATACTGACTGTGAGTGCGTGTATAAGCGCCTGAGTGTCTGCATGAGAAGCGTGGGGGCATGGACCTTCCATGGGAGCATGGTAACAGAGGCTATGATTTACTTGCACGGAGACAGGTTGGCCCTTTGCTCTACAGATGAGGGAGATGTTTACTGAAGCTAGCAGGCAGGAATGTATTTTCGAGGAGCGGAACAGATAACTCGAAGGTTATAGTCAGTCTTGGCAGGCAGCAGGCTGAGCTGAGCACGGTGGGCCGCGCTAGAAGTAAGTCAGAGTTCACGGGTACAGAGGCAGCCGGGGCTGAGGATTTTAGAGTCAGAAGCCAGAAAAATGGCTCGATGGCAGAAATTCAGGGCCTACTTTGCCAGAGCTGAAAATCGTGTAAGGTACATTACAAAAAGACGTTGGCATATCATACTTAGGAACGGACTATTCAACCCATTCAGGGTGGGTCTGAAAGAGGACATGTTAACGTTGGACGCAAATGTATTTGCGTCTTCGTAGCTGGCACAGGAGGGAAGTTACATGCACTTTAAGCTGGTACATGGAGTCGGTGGGGTACACGCTAGGGAACACAATCTTGACCATAAAATTTATATTTCCTCATTCCCTCCTTGTTCCCTACGGACCCTTCATGATATATCGATCCTCATGAATCGATCAGTTTGTTCTTGTAACATCATCTGCTCTTCTTTCTTTCTTTCACGTTTTGAGAGTAAACTGGAATGTTCAATGCATGATGTGGCACACAGTCCACAAATCGCTGGCCCACACTGTAGGCACAGGCAGCAACTGAATACTAGGACTAGGCCAATGCCTAGGAAGGATAGGATCTTCCATCCCCAAGCGGTTAACGTTGTCCAGAACCAACCGGACCAAGTCCAGGTGCCTGGATTCTGATGTATCAGATTTGCAATTTTATGAAGACGTGTAATAGCTTGATATACAGATGGTGCGTTTTGGGGAATGAAAATACAGCAACTTGACCCGATGACCTTACAGGCTCCACCTCTATCTGCCAAGATGACGTCAATAACAAGACGATTCTGAAGAACAACAACCCGCATGGCGGACTGCTCTTCTGTTAAGTTACCTAAGGCGGAGGCAGTTTCATTCACTACTGCTTCAAGGGTTCTAGTTAATCTGCGTATCAGTTTACTATTTTGGACGGGACCTAAAAAGAAAAAGAATCCTTTATTAAAATCAGTGTACTGTTCCCATGCCGTCTCTGTGTAGTCGACAAGTGAGATATCTCTTCTGAGTCTATTCTTTGCTAGATTCGTATTTCTGTGATAGTCAGGAGGAGCTAGAAAAACAGGTGGCAGAAGGAATGCAATGTAACAGGTACCATCCCAATCTGGAGGTAAGCGTATGTATGCGGTATGACCACAAACAAAATAGGAATGACGGGTAGCTCTAAAAGAAGACTTGCCTTGATCACTGAATTCGACCACAATAGTACATTTACTATGGCCTAAGTGTACTGAACCTTTCTTGCTGACACATAATTCACCAGTGACTGGTAGTACTGACATAGCGGGCAGAACTGGAGCAGATTCGGATTCAACTGTAAGGATCATAAGGTTAATTGTGTAATTACCTAGTCCATAAACTTCGTTTTCTAGATCAGTTCCTATTCTAATGGGGAGTCCCTTCTTGTCAGGATAACAGGCGTTAAGCAGAACTAAGTTCAAGTTTCCCCAAACCCAGCTCCCTTTGAAAACAGCAATATCAGGATCTACGGAATTTATTATTCTAAACCAGGCACCACAGGAGCCATTGTGAGTGAACGGGTACGGGAAGAGGGGCAGAGCTCCCTTGAAATTCTGGAAGGGAGGGAGTCGGCCACATATCCAGCAGTCTGTAGCATTGTTAGTTTGATGGGAATGATGTAACATACTAATGAATGTGTTGTTGCGCAGCGCAAGTCTGTAAGAGAGTTCATGTGGAGGTAGCTTACTAAAAGAATGTTCAGCAGAGACATTATAAACAGATTGTTCACGCTTGAAAATAGGGTAATAGATGGTGAGCAAGATGCTCGCAATGATTATCAGAACACTTAGGAAAAACATAATTAATAATGTCACCATACAGTGACTACGTAATGCTTTGCAATATGTACGTTTCTTTAGTTGTCTTTCTCTCTCTCTATCTCGATCTAGGGGATACATGTCAGAAACTATTTTAACCGATTCACCTAGGGGAGGACTTAAACAATTAAACTGTCTGACTTGCTAGATCGGAGTTTCATGCGATAATCTTCTTGGGGAGTCTTTTCTCGTTCAGATTCTGTAAAGTCACTAGTTTTGATACAGTCTTTGGTGGGGGTGGACGAGCCTCGATCAGGTTTCAGTTCATTGTATTTCTTGATATGGCTCGTGTGGACCCACCCCTTTCTGCCTTCCAGCTTCACTGCGGTCCTCGTTGTAAGAAGGACGGTCTTTGGCTCCTTCCAGTGGGGCTCCAGCGGACTCTCTCTGTCGAAGTTGCGAACTAGCACAATGTCGCCAGGACGGACGTCGTGTGGCTTTACATCAGTGTTGTCAGGGAAAGCTGCGGCAACCTGTGAACGACATGATTGGAGTGCAGACATCAAGGAGGCAAGATAATCTGTCAACATGTTACTATCAACATCAGTGATCTTTTTCGGAATGGGCGTCCCCCACATATTCGGTGGTCTACCAAAGACCACCTCGTATGGAGATAGCCCTGATCTCGAATGGGCAACCATTCTCATGTAGAATAGTGCCACTGGCAGGGCGACTATCCAGTCGACCCCTTTTTCCTGACATATTTTGGCAAGGCGTGTCTTTAATGTCTGGTTATGCCTCTCAACAAGGCCTGCGGCTTCGGGATGTCGGACACAATGGAATCTCCACTGGTATCCTAGCAATAGGGAAACCTGCTTCATTAATTCAGATGAGAATGGCTGACCGTTATCTGAGTACACGATACGAGGCAAGCCGTACCGTGGGAAAAATTCACGAACCAGCTGCTTGGCAGTGGTCGGAGCAGTGTAATCTGGGACGGGGTATGCTTCGGTCCAACGGGACAGTGCACAAACAATTACGAGGACATATTTGAATCCTCGACAACGGTCCATCTGGATATAATCCATCTGGAGGACTTCAAAAGGGTGATCGGGAGGATGAAATCCACCTTGCTCTACAGGGACGCTTTTACCTGGATTGAACTGACAACAGATCATGCAAGTACGCACTTTCTGTTTTGCTGCTGCTCGTAAGTGTTTATTGCTCCAAATATTTTGTAAACTGTCTAGCATTGCCTTTTCTCCTAGGTGGGCTGGACTATGTGCTGTATTTATCATGACTTGAACCATCGAGTCAGGGAGAAACCATGTAGATTTTCCCTTCGTCATCCAACCTTGTTCTGTTTGAATCCCTCCTAGTTCAGTCCATTTCTTTATTTCATCTGGAGTAGCAGGTACCTGAATATCGATTACATCTAGTGTGGGATCCCTGACTGTCATACAATTTGTCGGTCCTATTGTCTTTGTCATGTCAGTTGTCTGAGTGTGAGTCAGTGCTGTATGTTTTGCTGTCTGGTCTGCCAGGTCGTTACCCTGGGAAACGGAATCTGTAACTTTAGTATGTGCTTTACACTTCATGACGGATATGCCTGAAGGCAGATGTATTGCTTCTAACAGTGCTTGAATGAGGGGACCATGTTGAATCTTGGCACCATGAGAGGTCAGAAAACCTCGTTCTTGCCATAACATACCGAAGTCGTGTACAACTCCGAACGCATAACGGGAATCAGTGTATATGTTGACATTTCTGTTCTTGGCGAGAATACAGGCTCGGGTCAGAGCAATAAGCTCTGCTGCTTGAGCGGACAGTGTGTCAATACGATGTGTTTCTTTTACTTCGGTTTCAGTGGTCACTGCATAGGCGGCCACTAATTCTCCTGTACTTGTTCGCATACATGAACCATCCACATAAAGTGTCAGGTCTGGATTTGTCAGTGGAACATCTGTTAAGTCTCGTCGAGGCTTTGTAACTGCATTAATGATTCCTATACAATCATGCGGGGCTGGATCTGTCATAATTGTAGGTAACAATGTTGCGGGGTTCAGGATGCTGCAACGTCGGATTTCTATGTGAGGCTGGAATAGCGTCAATTCATAACCTGTCAGTCGTGCTATAGTCAAGTGTTGAGTCTGGGTTCTGTTTAAAAGAACTTCTACAGAATGTGGAACTTGTACTGTTAACTGATGCCCTAGGACAATTGAATCACTTTGTCTGATTGCTAATGCTGTTGCTGCTACAGACTTTAAGCACGCAGGGAGTGCCTGGGCTACTGAATCCAATGTACTTGAAAAATAAGCGCAAGGCTTATATGAACCTGCTTGATCTTGGGTGAGGACAGACAATGCTGTACCATCACGTTCTGTAACAAAAAGTGTAAACGGCTTACTGTAACATGGTGTTGCTAAAACTGGTGCTTGGCATAATGCTTTCTTTAGTTCCTCAAAGGCTTGTGTATGTTCCTGAGTCCAAGGGAGGACAATCGAAGTCGCTGCCTCCTGTGTTGTTAACTGGATGAGTGGTTTAGCTAGAAATGCATATTGAGGAATCCATTGTCTGCAGTACGAGGTGAGGCCTATGAAGGCCCGCACTTCCTTTTGTGTCTGGGGTCGTGGCATATTTACAATTAACTGAATGCGATCGGGAGTGAGCTGTCTCCCCACTTTGGACAGCAAGTGACCCAAGTACACAACTTGCTGACCACAGAATTGTAGCTTCGAAGGAGACACCTTGTGTCCCTTGTCGGCCAAGAAATGTAAAACTGTCAGTGATGCTTGTTCACATTCGGGCTCACTTCGTGCGGTGATCAGCAGATCATCGACGTATTGCAGTAAAGCGGTGTTAACTGGCATTTGAATACAATCTAGTTGTTTTTTCAGTGCTTGACTATAGATGCTGGGGCTTTCTGTGAATCCTTGAGGTGCGCGGGAAAATTTGAAACTTCGTCCATTTAAACTGAATCCGAAGAGATATTGGCTCTCTGGATCAATAGGTACACTAAAGAAGGCGTTCTTGAGGTCAATTACAGTAAAGAACGTTGCCTCTGAATCAATAGCAGTCAATAGAGAAGAGATATCGGGGACCACAGGGTATTGTGGTACAATACATTTATTCAGCTCTCGAAGATCAATCACCAGCCGATATACTGGCGGTGCATTGGGATCAGTACGTTTAAGAATTGGAATGATAGGTGAATTACAGATATTGGAGTCGGTCTCTACGACCACTCCTTGGGCAATGAGCTCTTCAATGATTTTCAGTAAAGCCACTACAGCATCGGGTGGTAACTTGTATTGTCTGATTCGTGGTAGAACTACTCCTGTCTTGAGTGTAACACGGTATGGTGTAATATGCATACAACCTACATCAGTTGGGCCTGTTGCCCACAGGTGATCTGGTACATTTTTCAATCTGACATCGAATTCTCGTACAACATAATGACCCTTGAAATCCCGCAGAAAAAGTCTAACTCCCTCCGGGGAACAGCATATTATAGCTCCTAGAGCCTTCAATGTTTTAATTCCTAACAGATTTTCTGGACATGATTTCGTAAGTAACAAGTCTGTAATACGTGATAATGGACCCACAGCCAGGGGGACTGGTTCTGATACTTCATTTATAATGGGCTGTCCTGAAAAACCAAGGGAAACATTCTGTGAGCCTGAGAGGGGTGCCCCTGGGACTTCATCATGGCTGATTGTGGTACGGCTTGCCCCTGTGTCAATTAAAAACTTTCTATCCTTTCCCAATACTTGACTGTGTACATAAGGACCTTCTTGATCTACAGGAATTTCAATAAGAGGCAAGCCCAATTCCCTCTCTAGGCTGTTTCATGTGTATCGCTGATAATCGGGGTAAGCAGATTGGGCATACTGGTACATTTGTTGGGAAACTTGCTGAGTCGCGGCAAGAGGCTGTGGCTGAGATACCGCTACTGTCTGTGCTGTATGGGATGAAGCATGCATAGGCTGTGTGTTCTGTGAGGTCTGTACATTCTGTGGAGTCTGTTGCTGAACCTGATCTTGTCTTGGTGGATGCGATCTCTCTTTAGTTTTACCTGTTGCTATATTGTGTTTCAGAACCGGGCATTCATGTACATAATGACCTGGTTGCTTGCAATAATTGCACGTCCCTTTAACAGGACCTGCGGAATGATTTGTCTGATTCGTACTTTTCCTATTTCCGTCGGTATGTACCGACTGGGCTACTAACATTTTCATTTTTGTGTCTTTCATACGTTTCTGTTCCTGATCTTGTTCTTCTCTAATTCTATTCTGATGGTATTGTAACATTTGTAACATCTGTGATGGCGTATTTGCTTGCCATGTACTCTCGACCTTGTACACACGGTTTTTAACTGCTAACAGGGAATTCTCGACCAGCTTTGATACAAAAAGATGCGGGTACGATTCGCTACTTGGTTTGAGACCACTATTAATAATAAAACATTTCTCGAATCTTGAATAGAAATCACTAGTATCTTCATCTGGTTTCTGTTTACATGCTGAGATGGCATCCCAGTCTTCTTTTCTCGTTGTTAGTAATCTTGGCAGAACCTGTACTATTAAACCTGGTAATGCTTTAGTTTTGTCCCCGAGGCCTACCCCTGGGACACGCTTGCTTTCTTCGTCTTCTATTTCTGCCCATGCAATCTTTTTCTCTCCCACCTCCCATTCCTTTTCCTTGAGTTTCTCGTATATGCCCGTAGGCAGCAGTACCTTTAACATTTTCATGATATCTTCATATGTGTAATCCCCCATCAGTAACATGTCTTTAAGCTCTCGGTGGAAACCTGCAGGGTCTTTATCATGGCTCGGTACTAGTTTCTTCATTTCTAACAGTTCTAACTTAGTCAGTGGCGTGTGTACATACACACGTTTCAAGGTATGATCCTCACCCATAACTGGGTGTACTTCTCGTAAGGGGTTCTGACTTTCAATGCCACTCAGGCATTCCATACGATACATTTTTCTTTCTGGGGGTGGAGCGGGAGCGTATTCAGAGCTTGCAAAAGTGTCATATCTGTGTCGCTGTTCTAGAATTATCTGTATTAACTTGGTACTTAGACCTCTCCATCTATCCATGAGTAGTGCTTCTAGAGTTTCGTGTAAGGGACCTGGATCGGAATGTCTATTTCTGTATTTCGTGAGGAGGTGCTGCATCATGTATACACCTGCTAATTTCTGCTCGTCTGGGGAGAGGTTCAGGAATGTCTGTGCTACGGTGTCATCATTATACATATCCGGATTTTCAGCCCATAATATGGCTGACCGGGCTAGTTCCTGTTCATCCATTGAATTCAGTATGTGGTACCCTACTCGGTCTCGGAGTCTTTTATCAGTCTCCTGGAACTGGTGTTCAGAAGAATTCGGGTTAGTTAAGGCAGAGAAAAAAACTTTCTTGCTTTCTGGACGGGTACCTTTCCTAAGGTAAGTTCCCTTACCTACATACGCTATAGTATCTGTAGTATTTTCTGTTTCTTCGAGTTCTTCCTCCTCGGAGGAGGCCCTTTCATTCTCTTTTTCGTGCATTTCTATCACTGCTTTTCTTATTTTCTTGTACATACTGGCTATGCAAGCCTCCTTATCATGTTTTCCTTCAGATATATTTTGACCCCACTTGTTTAGTGCATCTAACTCGCTCTGATCTGTCTCAGGCCTATCTCTTTCTCTTATTAGGCAATTTATGAAAAAACGTAGTATCTGTGCTTGAACGTCAACTTTCTGACGCTCCATGGCATCCTTAACACTGTCAGGGTCTTTACCAGTCTGAATGAACTGATATATTCTATCTAGGCGCTCCTTCATCCCTGAAAATAACAGCAGGAAATCAGTAGCAGATCTTAACCGTAGTGAGGCCATCATCATTCTGTCGTTTTTGCCGGGTACTGGATCATATCTGCAAACTGAAAGTTTTTCTTTGAGTATGTCAAGACGGGGTGACTTGAACGTGAGAGGACTTTGCATTTCCCTAAGGTTTACTCTGTGTGTCAATGGTGGGGTGTGAAAACCCCCTGTCGCACCTCCTGAAGCGGAAGCTTGGGCATTATCTCTCTGAGGAGTCTGTATCTGAACTTGAATTTGTCCTTTGGTAACGTCAGGTAGACGTGGTTTCAGTAGATCTATTTTAACTGCGGGAAGTGGTGGAGCTGGAGGAATCTGTTGTGGAACTGGCGGAATATGATCTTGGGGCGGGTTACCACCCCCATCCCTGTCGTTAGGCAGGGTGCGGACAGGCAGATTGGTGTAAGCGGGTGCTACCTCTTCTAGGTAGGAATTCAGGAATATGTCTTTAGTGGTCCTGTGATTTACTTTAGTTGGCACTAATGGTGGCGGCAGATTTTTCGGTATTTCTGAAATGGCCTCAGGCGAACCCTCGGCCGCGAGATACATACCGTTTACGAGGTTATTTCGTGCACGGTCTACTTGTTCTGTTTTTACTCGGATCCCTTCAGTAACTAATTCATTTTCTTGAGCTTTATCTGATTCTCTAAGTCTGTCTTCTCTACGTAGTGCTTTTTCAGCACGCTTATGTGATTCCTTACGCCAAAACTCTATGGCGTCTTTCTGAGATTGTCTGGCTTTCTTTTTCCATAGTGCTTCTTCTACCTTCATGATGCACTCAGCATCCCATGTTCCAGTAACTGGCCATCTGTGTCTCTCGTCTAGATGCTTTGTGTAATCGGCCCATAAATCTAGATACAATATGGCATCTAAGCCATGTTTGTGGTACATGAAATTACCTGGAGTGTCCCTAGGGGGAATAGGGATTTCTTCCTCCAGTATCCCTTTCCTAGTTCCTATCTGCTTTAGCTTGTTGAAAAACGGCATCTTGTTTCTACTTAGTACTAAAAACTCGATCTTACCTACTGAATTCAGCTATTTATACAAGAACGCACAATAATGCACAAAAAAACAGTCACACTCACACCACGACATTAATCACATGAAAAACATTTAAAACATATATCACTACCCCTTGATACTGAAGTACTGCTGAACAGCACAGATACACTGTCTAAAAACAGTGCAGAAACTTGAAATTACAGATGTACTGCTAAACAGCACAGATACACTGTCTAAAAACAGTGCAGACCGGACTTGTGTACCCAAACCCGTCTTGATACGACCCAGCAATGGTACTCACGGGAAGCACGGAAATCGGAAGGCCTCGGAAAACTCGACTGGACTGGACTCGGCTTAACTTCGGAAAACTTCGGAAAACTTCGGGAAACTGGTGGGCCTCTTGACACCTCGGACCTTGCTTCCTTCGGCTGGGCTCTGGTCGGGATCCTCCGCACTCCTCACCGCCTCGTCTGGGTACTGATCGCAGTCTTCGTCACCTCCGTGAGCCAGAGGGAGATGCAGGAAATCCTGCCGGTACGCGTAGTTTCCGTCAAGCTGATGGCAGGGTACAGAGCTTGCAATGCACCAACCGGCGCGTGAGGTGGGGGAGGGGTCCCTATTCGGGCGCCAAAATGTGGTAAATATTTAATTTACTCTCTTAATTTCTATGCAGGTAAGTACTTAATCAATAATAACTCAATCAGAAAGAAGGAGGCAGAGTCCGTGGTGTTAGAGTTCTTAGGGGTTTTTATTCCTTAAAAAGGAATGGTCATAGCTTAGCTATCATGTTCCCGCAACCACACAGGGTTCAGGAAGGGATAGAAGAGTGCGCACCACATTTTATTGACAGTACATAGCTTATATACTTAATTCATTGTCATAGAAAAGCATGTGGTAGGCGTAACAGCTGAGAGAAGACAAGATAACAGTAACCACGTGTTAGCAATACGTAATCAGAAGGCGTGAACTAGGCGTGAACTAGAGGTGTGTGCTAGAAACGTCACCAGATAGGTGTCACAGAAGGGGTGGCACTAGCAGAAATGTTGCAATGTCAGCAGAAATCGGAAACTTGGATGCGCGCGCAGCTGCATGACGTGTGATTGACGTGTAACTGGAGGGTGCAGGAAACTTGACATTTACACTGATGGAAAGAGACAGAAGTCTGGCATGTCAGATCAACTTGTACTTCTATCATATCTGATATCTGATGTTTGGGAACCATACTATCTGGAGGGAAAGGTCTCTGGGGCAGAAGCTATTCTATACTGACTGTGAGTGCGTGTATAAGCGCCTGAGTGTCTGCATGAGAAGCGTGGGGGCATGGACCTTCCATGGGAGCATGGTAACAGAGGCTATGATTTACTTGCACGGAGACAGGTTGGCCCTTTGCTCTACAGATGAGGGAGATGTTTACTGAAGCTAGCAGGCAGGAATGTATTTTCGAGGAGCGGAACAGATAACTCGAAGGTTATAGTCAGTCTTGGCAGGCAGCAGGCTGAGCTGAGCACGGTGGGCCGCGCTAGAAGTAAGTCAGAGTTCACGGGTACAGAGGCAGCCGGGGCTGAGGATTTTAGAGTCAGAAGCCAGAAAAATGGCTCGATGGCAGAAATTCAGGGCCTACTTTGCCAGAGCTGAAAATCGTGTAAGGTACATTACAAAAAGACGTTGGCATATCATACTTAGGAACGGACTATTCAACCCATTCAGGGTGGGTCTGAAAGAGGACATGTTAACGTTGGACGCAAATGTATTTGCGTCTTCGTAGCTGGCACAGGAGGGAAGTTACATGCACTTTAAGCTGGTACATGGAGTCGGTGGGGTACACGCTAGGGAACACAATCTTGACCATAAAATTTATATTTCCTCAACTCGATGAGTGCTGCGTGGGGCCCTTCTGCTTTCTTTGGCTCGACGCGTTGGCCCGGTCACTTGCCAGCTGGCTTGTGGCCCCTGTGCCAACAAGAACCTAAAACCGACTTGCGATTCTGGTTGCTCCAGACTTGCACCAGCTCCTCTGAAAAGGAGCCCCCGCTCTGACCCTCCTGGTCCGAGTGAGAAGCAATCTTCCAGTCCTGCGTGGATTGCTCTTGCCAAGTGTTGTTGACTCCGATCTTGAAGCCGACAGCGCCGACAGTGAGAGCCTGCGTGGGACAGCTCGTGACCCGCTCCTGGATGTCGCAGATGCCCCAGAGCCCACGTGACAGCGGAGAGAAGCTCCTCGACAACCACCTGATTGCGCCCGACATTGCCTGGTTCCGTCCTGGTTCCACCCTGGTCACTGCTGAGTGACCCAGACTCTGTCCCCTCTGCTTTCAGGTACTTTTCTACTCTGATCCACCCTTGGATCACACCGGACACTTCTCCTTCACATCGCCTGCAGCATCTTCAGCTTCAAGCACCAAGAACCTGCGTGACGAAACCCGACGCCACTTCGACCCTATGCACCCGCTTCCTGTGGGTGAGGTAACATTGCAACGTCGGTGTTCCCACACTGGTACTCAACTCTAGGGTCTGTGTCTAAAGTTTTGTCCATCTAGGTTCAGCGGAAGTATCCTTAAACTCTATTTGTGTAACTTTTACGCACCATTGACTTTACATTGGTGCATGCGTGTGCTTTAAGCGCTGCACCCGAATCCCGCAGGCTTTTCCCGACTTCAGCATTGCTTGTCCCGACTGCTCCCAGCGATTCCCTAGGCCCTATGCCTAACCACTGTTCGATTGGTATCTCTTATACCACTTTCTTAATATATGGTTTGAGTGGCCACCCGTCCTCATCCATAATTGTGCAACTTTGTATGTTATACTGTGCTTTTGATTTAACGCTTGTGCCCCTTTGCTCATAAAGAGTACTGGGGATTATTTTAGTAATAAACACATATATTTTTATAATATATACTTGTGTGGTGTCCTTTCATTTGATATTACAGGATTGTGATTGGTAAAACAGCTCGCTTAACACGGCCTCTTGAGTTTAGCCTTTAAGGCTGCTTAGTCTATGCTACCATTAAGATAGCTTGTCTATAAGGTTGACTTACAACCAGACACCATAAGGGATTGTTTGGACTGATACAAGGTGGTTCCAGAATTGGAAACATCATATATTAGGCCAACTTCTCACATTGGTGGCAGCGGTGGGATTTGAGCTTGCTGTTGTTTTGCCATTGCAATCTTTTTATCAAATTGAAAGATCACATCAAGTACCTTAGGTACATATAAATCAAAAGCTTAATATATTTAAGTTCTACTGAACTTAGTAGTTGTAGATTAAAGGGATTAGCACACCCTGACTACAACTCACTAGCAAGGTACAGTAGGAAAACACTTAGTGTAGGTAAGTGCACCACTTGCACCTCACTAGCAGTCATGTCTCACACAGGAAGAGCTTCAGGCTCTGCCCCTTTGACAGTTGACCTTACCAAGGCAACTTCCAGCTATGACAAACTTAGCCACAAAGACTTGAGTGCCTTGTGCACTGCAAGGGGGCTAAAAAGGGGTAGAAACCCCACCATTCCTTCCCTGATAGCCATCCTGGAAAAGGACGACTTAGATAAGGCGAGTGCAGCTCCCTTAGATTTAGGAGATGAAGTGAACACCCCTGAGAATGAGACAACTCCAAAAGAGGAAGAAGAAGAGGAGGAAGAGGAGGAGATTGGCTCAGTAGTAGATGAGCCTGATCAGGATCAGAGGGGTAATCAGGTTGTAGTTGCCAGGCTTAACCAGGCTAACTTAGACCTACATGGGAATGGAGAGGGCCAGCACCTTCCCAGATCCTATAACCTAGTTCCCACAGGCAACAGAAGGGTGAGATCTCCATCAGAGAATCTCACATTTCTAGTGTCTCCAGAAACTCTCAAAGGGGAATGACTTCCCCCCAGAGAAGAGAGCATAAGGCCAGGATGAGAGCTGTAGAACTCCAGATAGAGAGGGAAGAATTAGCCCTGGCCCAAGCTAAACTTGCTTTAGCAAGGGAACAGAAAATGTGTGGCTTAGATGCCACTGGTGGCAGCAATAATCCTAGAGAGAAAGACAGGTCCTATAATATTAGAAACCTGACAAAGATTGTGCCCCCATACACAGAAGGGGATGACATCCACAAGTGGATAACTGCTCTTGAGAGAGCCTGCATGGTACAGCGGGTTCCTGAGGAACAGTGGGCAGCAATCTTATGGTACTCCTTTTCAGAGAAAGGGAGTGTTAGACCTGTGCGTAGCCCCTCCTATTATTTATTTATTTTGTCCCCTTTTTGCCCCTCATACCCTTCTCATCTTTTTGCGTCCACTATATTTTTATGGTGATGGCCTGGGGGATAGATGCTCTTTTGCCCTCATAGTTTTTCACCTTAGGCCTAGGTGCCTTTCCTGACAAGGCACCTAGGCCTACAAAATGGTGGTTTTCAACTGTCACAACTGTCACACCTGAGATCTGACCCATAGGATAGAATAGGGCATTCCACAACCTTCTGGTCCCTTCTGGACCTCTGAGGGCCAGCCTATATAAGGCGGAATGCTGGCCAGCCATTTTGTCTTGCCAGAGAGAGTCAGCTGGAGGACAGGCTGTAGCATAAGGTGGGGGTAGGATAGCCAAAGGGTTGACCTCCCAATTTAGGGACGCTTCCTTATTGATTCACCACCCTTCCTTCCTTGTGGTTACTTGACTTGACCCCGCTGCGTGGGATTCCTGGAGACCCTGGGCGCCTGATCAACCCCTAGCCTAGAAGTAGGGTTATGAGTGGTTGAGGGTGACTGTATTGCTGAGGAGCACAGTCTATTGTCCAGTTGGGAAGCCTCAGTGAGACTCTGGCAGTGTTTTGCCAAGAAGAGGGAAGGGTTAATGCTGAGGGTTCGTTTATTGTGACCCCCTCGATTGGCTCCTTAAATGGACTGAGGACGTACTTGCCTTCGATTCCCCTCTGTCATTTACTCAAGCGGAGTCTTCCCCCCCTCATACCTGTGGTGTCAGGCTGCTGGTGAGGATAGCGGCTCATCAAGGGAGAAGAAGGCAGGGACTCTGCAGTAAGGGCGGAGATCGCAAGTAGCGTGAACGAGCAGGAGAGGCGATCTCAGCCTTCCCTGGATCAGAGTGAGATAGGCAGAGGCTTTAGCTGAGGAAAGCATCCCCCTGAGCGGCGCAGCTCTGGTGCGACCACCACCGGTCCCGGAGTGGGCGGAGCAGAAGAAGAAGAGCCGTCGGAATAGAGCGTGCTCGGGTGTGGAGACACTACACACCCGCGCATGCCTGGTTGAGCCGACTGTCTTCGTGAGGCGGAGCCGGCCGGGGAAGAGGAAACGGGAGATCAGAATCGGCTCTCGTCAGCTGTGGTGAGCCCTTCGCCCCGCGTCAGCTCTGGAATTGAGTGACTGGTCAGGCGGGGGAGCGAGCAGCAGTTTCCTGCACACGGAGAGATCCTTTCCCCCATCCTCCCCGCGCCAGCGCTGACAGCGAGTGGCTGGTCGGGCGGGATGAAGCAGATCGAGCGCCAGAGGTTACCGGCTGGGACTTCTGTCGTGGTCTCCCTTTCCGCTCGGCGATCGGAGACTTTGGCCTTGCGGGCCCAACTGTAAAGTAAGGAGTGCGTGGTGGGGGAGACTAAGACTCAGAGTTATAACGCCAAGAGGGACTGAGGAGCGGTTCCTCCCAGAAGGTCTCATTGTGTGGGGAAAATTCAGACCTTGCGCCCTTCAAACTTCCCCAGGTACCCCGTTCGCTCCCCATGCTGAGTCCTGGAAGGTGGTAATTGACGTGATGAAGTAATCCTTGTGGTTTCAGGTCCAGAGGAGAGCGGCCACAGAACCATGATCTGGGGGTAGTACAATCTGTTGAAGTATTGCTAAAAGTACCTTCTGTCAGGGAAAAGTGTAAAGTCCTCATAAGAGTTACAGGTGCATATGTTATTCTAGGATAATCACTGATATCCTTCTCTAGCTGCATATACTGTTAGAAAGGTGGGGTGAGACTAGTATTGTACCTTGATGTACCTTGATGTAAATGTACTGAGAAGAATACGTTGGAGTTGTAAAGTGTGATACATTACTCAAAGTGAAACCGATTAAGGAGAAATACTGGTGTAAAAGAGATAAAGAAAAACAAACCTATTTTTATAAATCAAGCCATATTTTTCCAAAACATTGGTGTAGCGTCATTTTTGAGTGGAATTGCTTTAAGTTACTGCTGGGTGGTTGGCAACCTTTACACATGTGCCTCTGTTTAGTGACTGTCTTACCCTAGGCCAGGCTACCCTAGGTGACCTGACATTTCTAGGTCCAACAAGTTGGTGTCTAGTGGTGGTGGGATAAAAACTGTGGTTGCGACTACTCTGCAGTAACTGAGTGTAATCCAATAACCTACACCTGGAGTTTTCTCCTGGCGGACTTCCTAATTTTTACTTTTGCTTTTTTCAAATGTATTCCTGGTGGTGGGTGGAGGTAGCTTCCGTTGACCCTTGTACTCTATTCTTTTTGTGTGCGTGACCTTAAAATTGCCCTTAGCAAAATGGAATTTGCACTGGAAGAACTGGACACTTATTCTGTGGCCCAGCTAAAGGACTTCTGTCAACAATGGGGGTGTTCTTTAAGCGTGGTGCCAAGAAGGGGGAACTCCAGACTAGTTTGAGGGCTTGGGTGGAAGCACGCAGAGAAGGGAAGGAGGAGGATGAGGGGACGGACCGGGACACGGTCATAGGAGTAGAGGGATTGTTCCAATCAGAGGTGGGAAACCTACTCCCAGGACCAATGACCTACTCTAGGAGGGGCAGTAGTGTCTCCGGAGGAAGCTTGACTGAAGCGGAACTCACAGACAGGAGGGAAAAGAGGCAACTGAAATGGGAATTGGCCAGGATAGAACAGGAGAGGGAGGAGCGGAGGATGGCTCATGAATTCAAATTAAAAGAGTTAGAACTCCAGGCCTTGCAATTAGGACCCTCTTCTACTCCAAATGGTGGCAGCGAATCTAGAGAACCAACCAGGGAGACCAGACCCTACCTGCCTAAGGATATAGTGGCCATCTATAGTCAGGGGGACGATATAGCCAAATGGCTGGCTGCCTATGAGGTCTCCTTAAGGGCCCATGGGATCCAGGAAAAGCACTGGGGGTTGGGTTGTACAAGTATATGCCTCCTACTGGTCGGGACACCTTGTTAGCCTTAGAACCGGAGGAGCAGACCAACTACCCCACCATGAAGCTAGCATTGATTAGAAAGTTTGGGCTAACCCCGGAGAAGTATCGCCAGAGGTTCAGGGGGAGCCACAAGTTAAGCACCCAGAACTGGGTGGATTTCCTGGATTATGCGAGGAAGGCATTAGAGGGCTGGGTACAGGGCAGTGAGGTGAAGGATTATGAGGGGTTGTATGATCTTTTTTTGGAAGAGCATCTACTCGAGAAATGTTTTCCCGAGCTGCGCCAACACCTGGTGGACAGCAGGCTGACCAACCCCCGGAAGCTTGCAGAGGAGGCGGACATCTGGGCAAGTACCCGGGTGTCCTCAAAGGGGACTGGAGGGGATTCCCAAAAGGCCGGACAGGGCGCCCCTCAGAAGAAGGAGGGGGGAGATAAAAAGCAGGAGTTCTCTAAAGGTCCCCAAAACAGTTTCCAGGGAAAGGGGACAGGTTTCACCCCTAAGGCAAACCCGCCCAAAAACCCTCATCCTGGCCAAAGCCAGCAGCCAAGGGTTGTCCATTGCTTCGAGTGTGGTGGTGTTGGACATTATAAGGGAGATGTCAGATGCCCAAAGAGACCACCCCCTCCCACCGGAGGAAAAGCCCCGGGAGTAGCTAGTGTAGCGTTCGGGGAGGAGTTGCCCTTAGATAAGGGGGGTGAGTGGGCGGGTGTCACCTTAGTGTCCCTGGGAGAACGGGAGATGTTTCCTAAGATCAAGGTGCCCCCAAATACTGCTAAGTATGGGCAATGGATCACCATAAATGGCCATAGAGGGGAGGCTCTGAGAGATACAGGAGCCAGTATGACTATGGTGAGAAGTCAACTGGTGTCTCCAGAGCAGGTGGTTCCTAATGTACTCCACCCCGCCGCGATGGCTGACGGCAGAATGGGCCACTACCCCGTGGCCGAGGTTCCCTTTGAGTGGGAAGGGGTTGCAGGTTCACTTCGAGTTGCCGTAAGCCCTGCCGTGCCAGTTGATTGTCTGCTGGGGAATGACATGGAGCACAATGCTTGGAGAGAGGTGGAATACTGGACGCACTCCGCGATGCTGGGTACACCTGACTGGGCCTGTGTAAGCACAAGGTCTGCGACTGCCCGAAGAGGGAGTTCGCCTGGGTTGGAGCCTGGAACAATGGCCCAACCCGCTGCCAAAAAGGGACAGATCCGAAGACAGGAGAAGCCTGCTTCGGCTTCCACACCCCATGTGACAGATCGGCCACCTGCGGTGGTGGACCAGGAGTCCGTGGAGGGGGAAGTAGTTTCTCTGGAGGACCTGCCCAACCCTGCTGAGTGGCATGTGGAGGGAGGGCCTACCAGAGAGGAGTTCTGTAAGGGCCAGAAGGAGTGCCCTACCCTTGAGGGACTTAGGCGACAGGCTGAAGCCCAGGCAGCAGGGGACGTTGCGGGACACTACCACATTTACTGGGAGGATGGACTCCTCTACAGTGAACCCAAGGTACCCTTACCTGGTTCATCAAGGGCCTTGGTAGTTCGGCAACGGTACCGAGCCTTTCTGCTGGAATTGGCTCATGCAATACCCTTGGCAGGACACTTAGGTCAGGACAAGACCTTTGCTCGGCTTGTCCCCCACTTTTACTGGCCTCAGATGAAAGTGGCGTCTAACACCTACTGTAGGACATGTGTATCCTGCCAAGCCAGTGGGAAAACAGGGGTGAAGCTGAAAGCTCCCCTGGAACCACTTCCAGTCGTTAGCACCCCCTTGAAAGGGTGGGCATCGACATTGTAGGGCCCTTGGATCCACCAACGACAGCTGGTCACAGGTTTATCCTGGTTCTGGTGGATCATGCCACACGGTACCCAGAGGCAATTCCTCTGAGGACTGTCACTGCACCTGTGGTGGCTAAGGCCCTAATGGGGATCTTTACCCGAGTGGGTTTCCCCAAAGAAGTTGTGTCCGACAGGGGGACCAACTTCATGTCAGCGTACATGCGGGCAATATGGAAGGAGTGTGGATTGACCTACCGGTTCACCACTCCCTATCACCCCCAGTCCAATGGACTGGTAGAAAGGTTTAACAAGACCTTGAAGGGCATGATCAGAAGTCTGCCTGAAAGCCTGCAGAGCAAGTGGGACGTCCTCCTACCCTCTTTGCTATTTTCCTACAGGGAAGTGCCACAGAAGGGAGTGGGCTTCAGCCCCTTTGAACTTCTGTATGGGCACCCTGTGCGCGGTCCTCTCAGCCTGGTGAAGGATGGATGGGAAAAGTCTCCCAGGAAACCTCCCCAGGATGTGGTGAGCTACATGCTGGCCTTCAGGAGCCAAATGGCGAAGTTGTTGAAGCAAGCTTCTGACAACTTGGAGGCCAGCCAGGCAGTAATGAAGGAGTGGTATGACCACAACGCTCACCCGGTGGAGTTGGAGCCTGGCCAGAAAGTGTGGGTGATGGAGCCTGGAGAGCTAAGTGCCCTCCAGGATCGCTGGACAGGCCCCTTTGAGGCGTTGGAGAAGAAGGGTAAGGCCACATACCACGTGGACCTTAAGACCCCACGACAGCCCCTACAGGTGCTTCATGCCAACCGACTCAAACCCCACCATGAGAGGCCCGAGGTCATCTTAATGATGGTGACTGATGGGGGAGAGGAAGCGGAAAATGAACCTCTCCCAGACTTGTTCTCGTCTCAAGAAAAGGATGGGTCAGTGGAGGGAGTGATTCTCTCTCCAACCCTAACTCCTGAACAGCGGGAGGACTGTCGCCAGATACTGGAGCAGTATTCTACGTTGTTCTCCCTTGTCCCGGGAAGGACTCACCTGTGTACCCATGATGTGGACACAGGGGACAGCCCACCAGTGAAGTCAAAGACCTACCGGCTGTCCGACAAGGTGAAGGCTAGCATCCATGGTGAGGTTACCAAGATGCTGGAGCTAGGAGTTATAGAACCTTCCAGCAGCCCCTGGTCCAGTCCGGTGGTTCTAGTGCCAAAAGCCGCTCCACCAGGCACCACTCCAGAACTGAGGTTCTGTGTGGATTACCGGGGACTGAACTCAGTTACAAAAACTGATGCTCATCCGATCCCTAGGGCGGATGAATTAATTGACCGGCTGGGAGCTGCCCAATATCTAAGTACCTTTGACCTCACTTCAGGGTACTGGCAGATCTCCCTGACAGAAGGAGCAAAGGAAAGGTCAGCCTTCTCCACGCCTGAGGGACACTTCCAATTTTGTGTGATGCCCTTTGGGCTCAAAAATGCCCCTACCACTTTTCAGCGGCTGGTGAATCAGGTCCTCTCCGGAATGGAGGGATTCTCCGCTGCTTATCTGGATGACATTGCTGTCTTCAGTAGCAGTTGGGAGGACCATTTGCAACATCTGCAAGCAGTACTCCAGACCCTGAAGCAAGCTGGATTGACAATCAAGGCCAGCAAATGTCAGTTTGGGCAAGGGTCGGTTGTGTACCTTGGACACTTGGTGGGTAGGGGAACAGTGCAGCCCCTTCAGGCAAAGATTGAGGCAATCATGGCCTGGGAACCCCCCAAGACCCAGACTGAGGTCCAAGCTTTCCTGGGCCTCACAGGCTACTACCGTCGCTTTGTGAAGGGGTATGGCACTATTGTAGCGCCCCTCACAGAGCTTACCTCAAGGAAACAACCTCGACGGGTAGTTTGGACGGAGGCTTGTCAGCAAGCCTTTGAAAAGTTGATGCAGGCAATGTGTGCAGCACCGGTCCTGAGGGCCCCAGACTTCTCCAAGGAGTTCATTGTCCAGACAGATGCATCAGAACATGGCATTGGGGCAGTGTTATCGCAACTTAATGAAGAGGGCCTGGATCAGCCTGTAGTTTTCCTATCCAGGAGACTGCTTCCCCGGGAACAGAAGTGGAGTGCAATTGAGAGGGAAGCTTTCGCGGTGGTGTGGGCTCTGAAGAAGCTGCGGCCATACCTGTTTGGCTCGCACTTCCTGGTTCAGACTGACCACCGACCCCTTCGTTGGCTGATGCAGATGAAGGGGGAGAATCCCAAGTTGCTGAGATGGTCCATCTCCCTACAGGGAATGGACTTCCGGGTGGAACACCGGCCTGGAGTGGACCACGCCAATGCAGACGGTCTCTCTAGGTATTTCCGCCTTAGTGATGAGGACTCCCCACTTTCAGCTGGGGGGGACGCGTGTTAGACCTGTCTGGCCTTGTGCGTAGCCCCTCCTATTATTTATTTATTTTGTCCCCTTTTTGCCCCTCATACCCTTCTCATCTTTTTGCGTCCACTAGATTTTTATGGTGATGGCCTGGGGGATAGATGCTCTTTTGCCCTCATAGTTTTTCACCTTAGGCCTAGGTGCCTTTCCTGACAGGAATTCATTCAGATCTACAAAATGGTGGTTTTCAACTGTCACAACTGTCACACCTGAGATCTGACCCATAGGATAGAATAGGGCATTTCAGAACCTTCTGGTCCCTTCTGGACCTCTGAGGGTCAGCCTATATAAGGCGGAATGCTGGGCAGCCATTTTGTCTTGCCAGAGAGAGTCAGCTGGAGGACAGGCTGTAGCATAAGGTGGGGGTAGGATAGCCAAAGGGTTGACCTCCCAATTTAGGGACGCTTCCTTATTGATTCACCACCCTTCCTTCCTTGTGGTTACTTGACTTGACCCCGCTGCGTGGGATTCCTGGAGACCATGGGTGCCTGATCAACCCCTAGCCTACAAGTAGGGTTATGAGTGGTTGAGGGTGACTGTATTGCTGAGGAGCACAGTCTATTGTCCAGTTGGGAAGCCTCAGTGAGACTCTGGCAGTGTTATGCCAAGAAGAGGGAAGGGTTAATGCTGAGGGTTCGTTTATTGTGACCCCCTCGATTGGCTCCTTAAATGGACTGAGGACGTACTTGCCTTCGATTCCCCTCTGTCATTTACTCAAGCGGAGTCTTCCCCCCTTCATACCTGTGGTGTCAGGCTGCTGGTGAGGATAGCGGCTCATCAAGGGAGAAGAAGGCAGGGACTCTGCAGTAAGGGCGGAGATCGCAAGTAGCGTGAACGAGCAGGAGAGGCGATCTCAGCCTTCCCTGGATCAGAGTGAGATAGGCAGAGGCTTTAGCTGAGGAAAGCTTCCCCCTGAGCGGTGCAGCTCTGGTGCGACCGCCACCGGTCCCGGAGTGGGCGGAGCGGAAGAAGAAGAGCCGTCGGAATAGAGCGGGCTCGGGTGTGGAGACACTACACACCCGCGCATGCCTGGTTGAGCCGACTGTCTTCGTGATGTGGAGCCGGCCGGGGAAGAGGAAACGGGAGATCAGAATCGGCTCTCGTCAGCTGTGGTGAGCCCTTCGCCCCGCGCCAGCTCTGGAATTGAGTGACTGGTCAGGCGGGGGAGCGAGCAGCAGTTTCCTGCACACGGAGAGATCCTTTCCCCCATCCTCCCCGCGCCAGCGCTGACAGCGAGTGGCTGGTCGGGCAGGAGGAAGCAGATCGAGCACCAGAGGTTACCGGCTGGGACTTCTGTCGTGGTCTCCCTTTCCGCTCGGCGATCGGAGACTTTGGTCTTGCGGGCCCAACTGTAAAGTAAGGAGTGCGTGGTGGGGGAGACTGAGACTCAGAGTTATAACGCCAAGAGGGACTGAGGAGCGGTTCCTCCCAGAAGGTCTCATTGTGTGGGGAAAATTCAGACATTGTGCCCTTAAAACTTCCCCAGGTACCCCGTTCGCTCCCCATACTGAATCCTGGAAGGTGGTAATTGGCGTGATGAAGTAATCCTTGTGGTTTCAGGTCCAGAGGAGAGCGGCCACAGAACCATGATCTGGGGGTAGTACAATCTGTTGAAGTATTGCTAAAAGTACCTTCTGTCAGGGAAAAGTGTAAAGTCCTCATAAGAGTTACAGGTGCATATGTTATTCTAGGATAATCACTGATATCCTTCTCTAGCTGCATATACTGTTAGAAAGGTGGGGTGAGACTAGTATTGTACCTTGATGTACCTTGATGTAAATGTCCTGAGAAGAATAAGTTGGAGTTGTAAAGTGTGATACATTACTCAAAGTGAAACCGATTAAGGAGAAATACTGGTGTAAAAGAGATAAAGAAAAACAAACCTATTTTTATAAATCAAGCCATATTTTTCCAAAACATTGGTGTAGCGTCATTTTTGAGTGGAATTGCTTTGAGTTACTGCTGGGTGGTTGGCAACTTTATACATGTGCCTCTGTTTAGTAACTGTCTTACCCCAGGCCAGGCTACCCTAGGTGACCTGACATTTCTAGGTTCAACAGGGAGAGATAAGCTCCTCACTGTCAGACATGAGGATGCTAAAAATTACAAAGTCCTGAAGAGTGCTCTAATAGATGGGTTTGGCTTAACCACTGAACAATACAGGTTGAAGTTTAGAGACACCCAGAAGACACAGACACAGGACTGGACTGATTTTGTAGATTGTGCTACTAAGGCTTTGGAGGGTTGGCTACATGGCAGCAAAGTACATGACTATACAGGATTGTATAATTTGATTATGAGGGAGCAGATCGTAAGTAATTGTCAGAACCAGCTCTTACACCAGCACCTGGTGGACTCAGATTTGACCTCTCCCCAAGAATTGGGAAAGAGGGCAGATAAATGGGTCAGAACCAGGATTAGGCCTAAGAATCAGGACAATAACCAGAAGAAGGAGTCTACCAAGCCTCAGGAAAAGGGTGGAGATAAAAGTAAGGAAAAGACTTCCCAAGGGCCCCAAAACTCCAAGAATGGGGGTGGGTCTCAAGACACTTCATCAACTCAGAAGAAGCCTTATTGTCATGCCTGTAAACAGGTTGGGCATTACAAAACAGACAGCTGTTGTCCCAAGAATGGCAATAAATATAATATACCTCCAAAGCCAGCTCCAACACCTCCTGTTACTGTCAGCAGTAATCCCCCAGGAAGTGGGAGCACACCAAGGAATCTGGGTGGGTTTACTTTTGGAGCACAGGTGGACCCTGGCCTATCCAGGTCCCCATCACCCAATGAACTTGTTTATGAGACTGGCATGGGGTTTGCAAACTTCTCTGATTGCCCAAATACCTTGAGCAAATATAGATAAGAACCCACCATCAATGGTTTGAAAGTTGAAGCTTTTAGAGACACAGGGGCTAGCATCACCATGGTGGCTGACTGTATAGTCCCCTCTAAGCAACTTTTACCTGGTGCCACATACCAAGTAACAAACATTGATGGAATCCAAACAAATAATCCCATGGCAGTAGTAAGTCTCAGCTGGGGAGGTGTCACTGGCCAAAAGAGAGTGGCAGTGTCACCAAACTTGCCTGTAGACTGTCTACTTGTAAATGATTTAGAAATCTCAGCCTGGGCTGAGGTTGAACAGGAAATCCATTCTAGAATGGTAAACTCCAATGGAAAGGTTAGTGGGGCTGTAATGGCTACAGCCCCAATTCAAGATGTCCTTCCTGAAAAGGTTGGTAGGGCTGTGCAAGACCCAGCCCCATCTTTAGCAGAAGCTCTTCCTGAACAGAATAGCAAAGCTGTTATGATAACAGCAGATACCCAAACTGAGTCTCCTCCTGAAAAGGTTGGTGGGGCTGTGATGGCCACAGCCCAAACTCAAACTGATATGTGTATTGTGAAGCCTGAAATGATGGATCACTCCACCCAAACTGAGAGCATGGAGGAGGAAGAGAAATCTCCCCCTCACCAGACATTAGGACAGGATCAGCCTCCTCAGGGAACTGATCTTACCCCTGATGAAGGAACTGCCCCAGAGGTTGTTAGGCCTGGTCTGACAGAGCCTCTGATGGCAGTGGACCCTTCTCATGTGGGACCCAGTAGTCTGGAGCAGGTAACCTGCCCCTCTCTATCTTGCCTTAGTCAGCCCAGGGCTGCAGAGGACAAGAAGGACAGTGAGACCCAGAGGACCCCCTGTCAAATAAAGCACCCCCATCAACAGATTAGGGGCACTAAAACTAGTAGCCCTAGTGAGGTGAAAACTTTAAAAACTCCTGAGGGAGCCCCCTTAAAAATAGTTAGGGACCTCCCACAGATGGATTCTGTTGGGCACAGCCAAACCTGGGACCCAAAGGGCCCACACCTGAACTGTCCCTCCAGCAAGCCAAACAGAGGGACCAGCCTCCAGCTTTAGGTAGCCAGAGGTTGACCCTGAGAGCACAGTGCAACTCAGTTGAAGAAAGAAAGGCACACATGGTGGAAGATAATTGGAGGAAGCTGAGCCCTAAATTAGTGGAGCCTCACTTCAATACTCCATATCAAAACCAGCCTTTTTCCTTGCATAAACACACCCAAGGTAGTGATTCCCTATGGTGGAGACCCTCTAATACCCCAAGGGTGAGGGACTGCTTAGTGGACCATGAGACAGGGGGTACCCATGCTAGTGCAGGTACTTCCTTATATGGCCACTCAGGCAATATAGGCTTACCTGGCCAAGGATATCTTTATCTCCTTTCGTTTGGGGGGGGGGGGGGGATTTGTGTAGGAAGGTGGCTACCTGACTATGGTTACCCCAGATTTTTTGCCTTGTGTTTAGCTGGTTTTCGATTAGTTGGCCTGGCTCCCTGCTAATCAGGGCCCCAGGCTATCTGCTCTCTCTGTAAAATGGATTCCATGTACCCTAGGTGCATAACTAGATTGGCTTGGGTCACCTTATCAGCCCCTGTACAGAGCACTATAGGTGCCCAGGGCATAGGTGCAACCAAGGCCTACCAGGGGCTGCAGCATATCTTTTGCCACCCCTGGCTGGCTATCTAAAATTGACACAACTGGCTGATCACTCAGCTGGGGCAAGGTGGTGTAATCACCCCTTGCTTAGATATAGTATGCCTATATCTAAACCTAACTGGACACATATATACCTATCAGTCACTCCTATGGCAGGCCTTAACAATCCTGGAGGCAGAGTGCTTGGTTTTATGTGAGATGGTGCTCTAGCATGAGCTGAGCCTGTCTGCAGCTGTCGGGACCAATTCCCTAAGCTGTTCCGAGATAATGCCATACCATATACTATTAAGTGCATTATAATCCTCGCGGTTATATGTTAACTTTGGTTTGGCTTTATCAAAACATGTCGTGTAAGGTGTCATACGATTTGGAATACTATCCCCTCACCAGTCCTGGCGACGGGGGTAGCATTCCACCCCGCTAGAGGGAGACGGCATGTTACTTTGCTAAAACGCGGTTGATTTTAAAAGGAGCCTCAGCACCACAAAATGGATGCTTCTGCCACAGACACGAGTCTGACCTCCTGCAGCTGACCGAAACTCAGCCAAGGAGGCCTGGACAAAGGGTTTCCTGTCACAGGGAGGTGTCACACCACCCCAGACAGGAGATAGTGGATTGTAGCAGGGAGGTTTGAAAGAAACCAGACACTGCCTGGGGAGCACAAGGCTTCCCCTTGCATAATCCGACCAAACCGGTTCTGGGGCAGACCAGCCCCAGTCCCAGCGCGGCCTGGATCAAAGGAAAGGGGTGTATCCACCCCCTTCCTGGGTACCACCCATAGGAGGGGACCTAGCAGGTAATCCAGCCCCCTAAATTGGTATAAGAATGGGAGCAGTGCCAACGCACTCAGATTATCCTGATGAAACATTTGAAACAAAACTCTGGACCCTTCGACATCCTGCTCAACGTAGAAGACTGAAGAATCTCCCTTGTGGTCAAGGAGTGACCACCCTGTGCAAACAGGCACCATCCAGCACCTCAACGTCTGCTTTGTTGCAGTTCCCGCCGAGACTCGAGCGACAGAGATCGACGAGATCAAGCTTGCCTGCCTTCTTACAGCCCGATCCACAGTCCCTGCAGAGCTGAAACCCGTGGAGGCGACCGGAAGCGTGGGGCACGCCATCTTGAAAAGACCACGAGACACTGACTGTGCAGCCCACGAGTGACCCTCGAAGCTGTACACCGGGGTTTGAGAAGCCCCAACCCTGAGCCACTCTTGCACCGAAGCTCACCCCTCTACACTCGACGAGTGCTGCGTGGGGCCCTTCTGCTTTCTTTGGCTCGACGCGTTGGCCCGGTCACTTGCCAGCTGGCTTGTGGCCCCTGTGCCGATGAGAACTTAAAACCGACTTGCGATTCTGTTTGCTCCAGACTTGCTCCAGCTCCTCTGAAAAGGAGCCCCCGCTCTGACCCTCCTGGTCCGAGTGAGAAGCAATCTTCCAGTCCTGCGTGGATTGCTCTTGCCAAGTGTTGTTGACTTCGATCTTGAAGCCGACAGCACCGACGGTGAGAGCCTGCATGGGACAGCTCGTGACCCGCTCCTGGACGTCGCAGATGCCCCAGAGCCCACGTGGCAGCGGAGAGAAGCTCCTTGACAACCACCTGATTGCGCCCGACATTGCCTGGTTCCGTCCTGGTTCCACCCTGGTCACTGCTGAGTGACCCAGACTCTGTCCCCTCTGCTTTCAGGTACTTTTCTTCTCTGATCCACCCTTGGATCACACCGGACACTTCTCCTTCACATCGCCTGCAGCATCTTCAGCTTCAAGCACCAAGAACCTGCGTGACAAAACCCGACGCCACTTCGACCCTATGCACCCGCTTCCTGTGGGTGAGGTAACATTGCAACGCCAGTGTTCCCACACTGGTACACACCTCTAGGGTCTGTGTCTAAAGTTTTGTCCATCTAGGTTCAGCGGAAGTATCCTTAAACTCTATTAGTTAGATGCATCAACCTTTTTAGGAAGTGCAAACGGTGCGAATCGCAAAAATCGGCCGTTTGCACTTCCTAAATTGGTTTCTGGAATGCATCAAGCATTTTTGGAAAATCGCTATTTTTAGCGAATTTTAAAAATGCGATTGCTTTTAAGGAATCGCAAATTTGCGATTCCTTAAATGCAATGCATCATTCTCAAAACATTTGCGATTTTACAAATTGCAAGTGCAAATTACCACGAAGTTGAACCTCGTGGTAATTTGCAAAATTGTTTAAAAACGCACAAAAATGCATTTTTTAAACTGTTAAGTTACAGACACACATGTGACTTACAGGTAAAAGTGCATTTCATGGGTGCAGGGGGGGGGGTCATTTGGACCCCCCTCGCCACCCTTGAAATGCTTTGTTGAATTCCGATTTCAAATTGCGAATTCGCAATTCCCATTCATTCCTATGGGCATTTCTGCCCATAGGAATGAATGGGAATTGCGAATTCGCTATTTGAAACTCACAATTTCATTGCGATTTGGTAAAAATTGCGATTTTTACCGAATCTCAATAAAATTGCGAAATAAATGATGCATTGCCATTTGCGATTCCTTATTTGCGATTCCTTATTTTTCGCAAATAAGGAATCGCAAATGACAACGTTGATGCATCTACCCATATGTGTGTAACTTTTACGCACCATTGACTTTACATTGGTGCATGTGATAGAGCGCGCAGGTCACCCGACTCTTAGTTTTACCAGATTTCACGCACTTGGGCCCATGACGTGATTATGACAGTATTTTTGTGAATCAGGCGAGTTTACACACCACCATCAGTAATTCTATGTGTTTTCTATAACACTATTACCGAAGTACCTGACTTACCCCAGGCACATATTCTCCTGATGAATCAGGAGCTAGCAGTGGACAAGAGATAAGACAATCCTAAATACTTTATTCATTCAATAACACTTTTATGATTCTTTAATGACCACAGACACCTGAAGGGTTTTAAGGATTTTTATATAGTAAGTAAAATTCAGAGAGACAAGAGTATAAGACCTATACAGATCAAAATATTAATAATCAGGATTACAACTATAATGTAGCTATGGATGAGGGCAAGCACCATTGAGTGCGAGTGGAAAAATACTACTGGGAAAGGGTAACAGGGAACATGCTATTCAGATTCAGGCTTATACTAGGGAAGGTGAGTTAAACACATTAGTCAGTAAATTGCTAAAGTTTCTACAAGTGAATCAAAAATCCTAATCGTAGCCTATCTAATAAACTAAGCTTAGATCCTAGACATCAATAAACTTAATCACACTAGTTAAGTAAAACAGTTTCAATATACCCTACAGGACGGGGAAAAATAGAACACAACTAATAAACAGTTTGCATATACGACATTTGGAGATGACAGAGAGAATATCATGGGCATAGAGGCTTTATTAAAAGAGTAGGATGAAGGAGAATAGATAGACGAACACCCACAATATATTTACCTAAGACAGGAATGAGGACTAACCCTGGCCACGGGTCAGCTTTGGGAAAGGCGAGGACAAGGACCCTCAAGGATTTAGGATGCCAGTAGGTGAGCAGGTACAGCTCACGGACAATCAGGACAGGATACCCCTCAGGATTTGGGTCAGGACTGGGCTCACCAAAGGGCACGACCAACCCCTGCAGCTTCAGATGCAACGCCTGCGCTACTCCCTCTCTGCACTGAATCTGCCAGTGTTGGAAATGGGGGTTGCCCAAGTCTCAAAGGGGGTAGCATGGCATCAAGCGGGCAGGCCAAACTTCGAGGACATGTGAAGCATTCACGCAGTACCCTCAGTCAACACACCAGGCACACCACAAAAGAGGCAGGACACCAGTTCGAGTTGGAAAAAGATATGTAGTTTAGTAGTGTTTCCAACCTGCAAGGCAAAAGAATGCAAAACAGTAGTGTCACAACATGACGCCAATTGGCGCCAGAGCCAAGTGAATAAAGGGGGGATTATTTACATAGGAAGTAGTCCAAAGTGTCTAGCTGAAATATAAAAAGGTTAGCATTTGGCACGCACATCAGTGACACCTATATAAGGGAAAAATGCACTTAGCGTATTCGCCCATTAACCATGCAACCAAACATTAGGGATAAGAACCCAAAATAGGCATTAACATTAGGCAGGAACACCTGTAATAAAACATCAGGTTTCTTCCCCCCTCCACCTAGGGAACTACACATCAGGCAGGGCCTACTCAGGCCTTCATCCTTGGGAGGTTGGCTGAAATTGTAAGTTGCATATTAGCATAACTACACCTCATGCGTGGCAACGCCAACCCAACCCCTGTAAGGGAAAAACATCATATAATACCAGACTTGAATCCCACTGCACCTGGGCATCACTTTAGTGTAGGCATAATATTAGCAAGATAATCAGCCTACAATTCAAACTAGGCACGGAAGCGCACCACACTTTGGTAGGTCACATGGAAATGCTGCGTTACCTTAGGGCAACCAGTATCCTAATTAGGATTAAACATGGCAATTAACCATTGCAGGACCCAGGGCTAAACAAGCCACTAACAACCAGGCTAAGTTATTATTATTATTATTATTATTATTGCATTTATTGAGCGCACAGCTACCCGGAGGTTTCCCGGCGCTTGCCTTGGGAACCCGTCCTGGCTTTTCCCTGTGAGCTAGCCCCTACAGGGCATCCCCAAGGTGAAAGCCAGGCATCCCGCCGCAGAGGGGCCGTTGTGGAGATTAAGCAAGCTTAATGCCCAGAGTTGCAGAGTGAGAACCCATGATTAGAGCAGGCACCGAAGCGAGAATTATCGAGTCCGTGGACATTTGAGCTCAAGACCCTGCCGCGTCGGGAATTGAACCCTGGTCCCGGGTCTGACCTCAGCTTCCGGGTCTGCCTGCTCTACACCGTGAGCCACACTTCTCCACCCAGTTACCCAGCCCTTCACTCTGCAGGGCCCAACACCTAGCTAGGGGTTAACTTGTCCCTGTACCAATCCTGACGGGGGCCTCAGTAATGTCCCGGCCCAGTCTAGAAGTCTCAAAGGGGACCAAAAGGGCCAGCGAGGCTCAGAACAGTTTCCAGGGGCGAGCCCTAGTCCTGGGGTGAGCACCGACCCTGTGCCCCGACTTCCACACAGGATAATCAAAACCCCACTCACCGGGATTCCTGCGAATGCTGGCGACTCCTCCTCCGTGGCTCCAGATGTTCTGGGGCAGGACTCTCCCGACCTCTGGAGGCCCTTCAATGATGTAAGCCAGCTGCCCAGGCCCTTCTTCCTCACTGGGGCCAGGGCTTCAGGGCGGCTGAAGGGGGGTTTAACTTAACTTCTTGGTCCCTCACTAGGGACAGGGGATGAGCTGGCACCGTCCCTGTGCCTCGTCGCTCCTTCTCCCCCTCCTCATGGTACGTGGGCTGGGTGGCACCAACGCTGTGCCTGGGCAATCCTTGCCCGTCTCGCTCTCTCCACACGTGGGACTCTCCACACCACCCCCTGTCTCACGCTCCTTGAGGGGGGCTCGTTTCTTCAATTCCGGCCCCTCGTTTGGGAGGGGGCCGATCAGGGGGAGGCCTGCGCAACTCTGGCGCTCTTCTCGGCGCCTCCCTGCTGTTCACGCGGATCTCCACCAGGGAGGGGCCTGGCACCGACAGTGTGCGTCGCGGCCCCCTCCCTTCTGTCTTCGATCGACACGACGCTGGGGCTCTCTTCCGGGGGGGGGGGCAGGCACCAACAGCGTCCCGACGGCAGCCTCCGCGAGGCTTGCCGGTCTCTCCGGGCTGCACTTCGCTCCTCACGGAATCTCGGGGGTGGGGGCAGGGCAGGCACCGAACCCGTGCCTCGAGGTCCCCGCTCTCCTCTTCTCACGGAAGCCGGGCCCCTCTATCCTCACGGGGGCCCGGGACATTAAGGCAGCCTTCGCCGGAGCTTCTCCCGGCCTCTTCCGGCTGCCCGCCTGGCAGCCAATCCCTACGCGGCAAGGACGGGGGCGCGGCCAATGACACGGCCGGGTGCCCCCGTCACGTGGGTTGGTCGGGGCTGGCTTCAGGGCCTAGCGCGGCCCTCTCCTCACTCCGGCGGCCCTCTTCTGGCACCGGGGGCCGCCGCAACGTACAACCCAACAGCGGGGGTCCCCTCAAGGCGGCGCCGGGCCGCGGCGGTGATCTCCAGCGGCGAAAAGGGGCAGGCTCCCCCGCAATTAATCAATCACTGGGCAGACAGTGCACTGAAACGAGGGTAGGCTCCTCAGCGCCACCTCCCCTCACAGTTTCCTCAGCGCCCGGGCCACGACGGCGATCTCCGGCTGCGACAAGGGGTAGGCTCCCTTCTTAATTAATTAATAATGCGGCAGACAGCGCGCTGAAACGAGGGTAGGCTCCTCCAGCGTGATTCTCCTCAGGAGAATGGCGCTATTCACAGCGCACTACTCCCTCCTCTGCCCACACAGTCCTCAGGGCCAACAGCACTTCGGGGGCCACATCAATCACAGGGCACAGTCCCTTGGGGGCACAATCCTCCCCAGGCAGCTCCACAGGCAGCAACAGTCTTTGGACCCACAGCGCTTAGGGGGCAATATCGCAGTTTATGCCAGTCAGCCGTCCACAGTCCCTCGGGGGCACAATCCTCCCCGGGTAGCTCCTCACGACCCAGCACTTCCACAGGGCCACAGCTTTACAAGAGGGGGTAGACAGTCCCACTCCTCACCTCCTGGGCGCTTCTCTCCTGCAGCGCTGGCGTGGTACCTGGTCCAAAACGGCGTCAGTGACCTGGGTAGGGGCCCTCCTTTGTCAGGGGCCCAGGGGACAGCAGAGGGGGGAGTTTAGGGGTACAGGGCCCAGCTCACAGGCCCATGTGGCGGTAGCACCTCACAGCAGGTCCCCCCTCCCTTCCTTGTCCCAGCGCTGACTGAACCTCTGGTGACACTTCCCCCTATTTATACCCTCCTCCCAGGCAGTGCCAGGACCTTCTAGAATGTTGGCACATCTAGCCTAAACTGGTTCTAGGGGAGGGGGTGAGCACCCTGGGTGCCAGGCTTTCCCTCCAAAAGCTAGGGGTTGCTGGGTATTAATGACTAGACCGCCAACCTAACGCAGTCAGGTGGCACTACCCAGGCCATGGCATCCATTTTAAAATACAATACATTTCAGTCAGGTGCAGTTTTAAAATGGGGGATATTTTCTGTACACCATTTACAACATGTAATTTTACATTTTCACAAAGTGTCTCACACCACTCATGGCCTATACAGGTTTAATCCCATGGGGGAGACATCCTAGGTAAGGGGGTCAAAAGCGAAAAATTTTGGGGGAAAAAGGCCAAGTCCAACACGACTCCCCCCCCAGCCAAAAGCCAGGGTAGACCGATCAATGCCTTGATGGGCTTCCCTGCTTGGGGCGGAAAAAGGTGGACGCAGGCCTGCAACTACAGGAGCACCTGCAGTCTCTCCTCCACTCTGGAACCCAATGGTTCTCTTTCGCAACCCTCCCTTCACCAACAAAACCACCCCACTGGTGTTCCCTAGTGGGATGTTTCTCTTTCCTAGAGTGGGAGGCTCTAGCCTCAGGCTCGTAATTCTCTTGAACCACTCTCTTCTCTCCAAATTGCCACTGGTCCACCCATCTGGGGTCTACACCCTCAGAATGACCAGCCCTTAGGGGCGAGGCTCCCCTCCCCCTACTTCTCCTCCTAGGGTTCCTCCATCTCCTACGCCTGGGGACACCCTCACACAACTCTCTCCCCAACCTGGAGTCGAAACTCACAGGCTGAACCGGTGACAGGGGCGAGTCCTCCCTCTCCCTGCACCCCCTCCCAGAATTCTGCACCCTCCTACCCGGAGAAGTACCCCTGGGAGTCACTTCCGGGGGGACTCTGATTACAGATGTCCCTCCCACCAGGGCAGGCAACTCCTGTCCCTGGCCACCCAACCCGGGATCTATGCCCTGTGGCTGAGCCGGTGACAGAGAGGAGACCTTCCTCCCTCTGCACCCCCTCCCAGAGTTCCGCACCCTCCCACTGGAAGTGGTACCCCTGGGAGTCAATTTGGTAGGGACCTGCCTTACAGGAACCCCACCCTCCAGGCCAGGCAACTCCTGAACCTGGAACCCCAGTCCAAGATCTAGACCCTGTGACTGGTCAGACCCCCGAACCACTGGAGCTCTGATTATTGATGCTCCGGGTTCTCCTGACATAAGGGGATCCCTCCCTCTGGATGACACATCGGGGCAGCCTAGCCTCCCAAGCTGGGGTTCTCTTAAAGAACACTCCAGGCCCGGTGGCCGCAGCTGGGGTACCTTGGGACACCTCCCCGTCTCACTCCCTTCGGGATCACTCCCCTCAGCCTTCCCAGACGCTCTGGCACTTACCCAGAGGTCTGCCTCCCGTGCAAGTTCCCTGGGGTCTGAGAACCCGCACTGCAACAGATGGTGACGCAGTCTTGGGAAACAACTCCTCAGCATGTGCTCCCGGATAACGGCATGGCACAGCCCTTCCCAATCCTCCACTGCTCTCCTCACCACCCAATCCTCCAGTACAGTCCAACACTCCTCCTCGAACTCTCCCCAGGACTGATGGGACAGCTTTCCCCTGCCCCTGAACACTAACCCGTCCTCCTCTTCCGGGGAATCAGGCGCGGTCTCCTGAGCTACGGGAGTGGGACTCCTTGCACTGGACCTACACTCGCTGCCACCACTGGATCCCACCCACCTCGGTGAATCCAGACTCCTAAAACCACTCTCAGGGGACAAACTACCCACCTGAGCTGATCTCTCCCTGGCGAAGGCCCTCTCTGCCTCCGCCATCCTCTCCAGCGCTAGGACTTTTTCAGTCTCTAGTCGCTGCTCTTCTACCCTCAGCTGCGCTAAGCCCTCGGCATGCCTGAGCTTTGCCAGCGCCAGCTGATACTCCCTCTCTTCCCTCCTATCTACCCATTCTTCTGGGGACAGGGAAAGGGATGGGGCAGTGGCCCCGGGGCTGGACCCAGTGCGAGACTCCCTATCTTCGGTGTCCTCCACAGCTACTGGCGTCTCCGCCCTGTTAAACTCTTCCTCCTCCTCATCGGAGTAATTACCTCCCAGGGTTCTGGATGGGGAGCCCTCTCTCTGGTCTCTAACCCACTGACCCTTCAACACCTCGGGGGGGTAGTCAGATAAGTCCCCATCAATCTCTAAGGGCTCTCCCCTCTTGAGGGCCTCATAGAGAAACAGGTTCCTCCTAATGTTCCCTACTGGGGGTATCCCTCTCTCCAGGAGGAAGTCTATCACCTCCTGTACTCCATCAGTTCCAATTCCTGGTAAACCAACCCCATCGTGGCGAGGTACACCAGGGACACACCCTCCCAGTGGAACAAGGGGACAATTCAGAACACTCTTCAGGAGGAAGCAATAAAAAGAACACAATAATCCCCACAACAAGGCTCGGATTACATGCAAAGCTCTATTTGCAGTGTAACCCGTGGCCGCTGTGGTACTGCGCAAACACAAGTCCTATCCCACCGCTCTGCCACCAAATGTTGGAAATGGGGGTTGCCCAAGTCTCAAAGGGGGTAGCATGGCATCAAGCGGGCAGGCCAAACTTCGAGGACATGTGAAGCATTCACGCAGTACCCTCAGTCAACACACCAGGCACACCACAAAAGAGGCAGGACACCAGTTCGAGTTGGAAAAAGATATGTAGTTTAGTAGTGTTTCCAACCTGCAAGGCAAAAGAATGCAAAACAGTAGTGTCACAACATGACGCCAATTGGCGCCAGAGCCAAGTGAATAAAGGGGGGATTATTTACATAGGAAGTAGTCCAAAGTGTCTAGCTGAAATATAAAAAGGTTAGCATTTATTCGCCCATTAACCATGCAACCAAACATTAGGGATAAGAACCCAAAATAGGCATTAACATTAGGCAGGAACACCTGTAATAAAACATCAGGTTTCTTCCCCCCTCCACCTAGGGAACTACACATCAGGCAGGGCCTACTCAGGCCTTCATCCTTGGGAGGTTGGCTGAAATTGTAAGTTGCATATTAGCATAACTACACCTCATGCGTGGCAACGCCAACCCACCCCTGTAAGGGAAAAACATCATATAATACCAGACTTGAATCCCACTGCACCTGGGCATCACTTTAGTGTAGGCATAATATTAGCAAGATAATCAGCCTACAATTCAAACTAGGCACGGAAGCGCACCACACTTTGGTAGGTCACATGGAAATGCTGCGTTACCTTAGGGCAACCAGTATCCTAATTAGGATTAAACATGGCAATTAACCATTGCAGGACCCAGGGCTAAACAAGCCACTAACAACCAGGCTAAGTTACCCAGCCCTTCACTCTGCAGGGCCCAACACCTAGCTAGGGGTTAACTTGTCCCTGTACCAATCCTGACGGGGGCCTCAGTAATGTCCCGGCCCAGTCTAGAAGTCTCAAAGGGGACCAAAAGGGCCAGCGAGGCTCAGAACAGTTTCCAGGGGCGAGCCCTAGTCCTGGGGTGAGCACCGACCCTGTGCCCCGACTTCCACACAGGATAATCAAAACCCCACTCACTGGGATTCCTGCGAATGCTGGCGACTCCTCCTCCGTGGCTCCAGATGTTCTGGGGCAGGACTCTCCCGACCTCTGGAGGCCCTTCAATGATGTAAGCCAGCTGCCCAGGCCCTTCTTCCTCACTGGGGCCAGGGCTTCAGGGCGGCTGAAGGGGGGTTTAACTTAACTTCTTGGTCCCTCACTAGGGACAGGGGATGAGCTGGCACCGTCCCTGTGCCTCGTCGCTCCTTCTCCCCCTCCTCATGGTACGTGGGCTGGGTGGCACCAACGCTGTGCCTGGGCAATCCTTGCCCGTCTCGCTCTCTCCACACGTGGGACTCTCCACACCACCCCCTGTCTCACGCTCCTTGAGGGGGGCTCGTTTCTTCAATTCCGGCCCCTCGTTTGGGAGGGGGCCGATCAGGGGGAGGCCTGCGCAACTCTGGCGCTCTTCTCGGCGCCTCCCTGCTGTTCACGTGGATCTCCACCAGGGAGGGGCCTGGCACCGACAGTGTGCGTCGCGGCCCCCTCCCTTCTGTCTTCGATCGACACGGCGCTGGGGCTCTCTTCCGGGGGGGGGGGGGTGCAGGCACCAACAGCGTTCCGACGGCAGCCTCCGCGAGGCTTGCCGGTCTCTCCGGGCTGCACTTCGCTCCTCACGGAATCTCGGGGGTGGGGGCAGGGCAGGCACCGAACCCGTGCCTCGAGGTCCCCGCTCTCCTCTTCTCACGGAAGCCGGGCCCCTCTATCCTCACGGGGGCCCGGGACATTAAGGCAGCCTTCGCCGGAGCTTCTCCCGGCCTCTTCCGGCTGCCCGCCTGGCAGCCAATCCCTACGCGGCAAGGACGGGGGCGCGGCCAATGACACGGCCGGGTGCCCCCGTCACGTGGGTTGGTCGGGGCTGGCTTCAGGGCCTAGCGTGGCCCTCTCCTCACTCCGGCGGCCCTCTTCCGGCACCGGGGGCCGCCGCAACGTACAACCCAACAGCGGGGGTCCCCTCAAGGCGGCGCCGGGCCGCGGCGGTGATCTCCAGCGGCGAAAAGGGGCAGGCTCCCCCGCAATTAATCAATCACTGGGCAGACAGTGCACTGAAACGAGGGTAGGCTCCTCAGCGCCACCTCCCCTCACAGTTTCCTCAGCGCCCGGGCCACGACGGCGATCTCCGGCTGCGACAAGGGGTAGGCTCCCTTCTTAATTAATTAATAATGCGGCAGACAGCGCGCTGAAACGAGGGTAGGCTCCTCCAGCGTGATTCTCCTCAGGAGAATGGCGCTATTCACAGCGCACTACTCCCTCCTCTGCCCACACAGTCCTCAGGGCCAACAGCACTTCGGGGGCCACATCAATCACAGGGCACAGTCCCTTGGGGGCACAATCCTCCCCAGGCAGCTCCACAGGCAGCAACAGTCTTTGGACCCACAGCGCTTAGGGGGCAATATCGCAGTTTATGCCAGTCAGCCGTCCACAGTCCCTCGGGGGCACAATCCTCCCCGGGTAGCTCCTCACGACCCAGCACTTCCACAGGGCCACAGCTTTACATGAGGGGGTAGACAGTCCCACTCCTCACCTCCTGGGCGCTTCTCTCCTGCAGCGCTGGCGGGGTACCTGGTCCAAAACGGCATCAGTGACCTGGGTAGGGGCCCTCCTTTGTCAGGGGCCCAGGGGACAGCAGAGGGGGGAGTTTAGGGGTACAGGGCCCAGCTCACAGGCCCATGTGGCGGTAGCACCTCACAGCAGGTCCCCCCTCCCTTCCTTGTCCCAGCGCTGACTGAACCTCTGGTGACACTTCCCCCTATTTATACCCTCCTCCCAGGCAGTGCCAGGACCTTCTAGAATGTTGGCACATCTAGCCTAAACTGGTTCTAGGGGAGGGGGTGAGCACCCTGGGTGCCAGGCTTTCCCTCCAAAAGCTAGGGGTTGCTGGATATTAATGACTAGACCGCCAACCTAACGCAGTCAGGTGGCACTACCCAGGCCATGGCATCCATTTTAAAATACAATACATTTCAGTCAGGTGCAGTTTTAAAATGGGGGATATTTTCTGTACACCATTTACAACATGTAATTTTACATTTTCACAAAGTGTCTCACACCACTCATGGCCTATACAGGTTTAATCCCATGGGGGAGACATCCTAGGTAAGGGGGTCAAAAGCGAAAAATTTTGGGGGAAAAAGGCGCTACTCCCTCTCTGCACGGAATCTGCCAGTAACCCCGATTTTGGGTTCTCGAATCTCCCAGTAAAGTGCTTCGCCAGCACTTAAGATTATTTCCACCCCTTGGAGTTTGTGGAAATTTCGGACAGAGTGCTCCGCAACCCTCTGTATCAATCACCTATAGAGTTCGTAGGGTCGGTGACATGTCAGCTACTCGGACAAGTCGGACAATTTCTCTAGCTAAAACTTGGCTAGTTATACCCTTTACGGGTCCCTAGACCACCCACAAATGTTGCAAGTGACAGGATCCCCAACTTATGATTGGTCAGGAGAGGTGGTTAGGTCATTGTCACCACCTAAAATTCTGTGTTCCCATGATGAATATTAAATTTTCGTACCCACCCCTTACATTCTAGTTCCCATGGTTTGAGAAAGGTGTAAAACAATAGGACACACATAACTTTATACAATTGTATCATTTTTAGGTCAGCCGAAATCTTCTCCCAGTACAAGTAAGATTTTCTCAGGCGCATCTCAGCTTCGGAAGCCAGCTGGCTTGGGTTTGCTTCTGCGCGGTTCAGATTTTCCCTCATCACGTGATTGGGTTGATGTGGGTTTCAAAGATGGAGTAGCTCCCCACTCCCAGGCCCACGGATACGCGGTACATGAAAAGTAAGCGAAAACAAATTAGAGACACAGAAAAAATGAATACACTGTACACCATGATAAGCTACACTGCACCCCTTACTTTATAATAACTATAGCGGTTAGGAGTTATGCAGAAATAGACAGGTGTGCAAAGCGGCAGCAGCAAGCGGAGAGCATGTTAAAGACAAAGCTGCCATATTAGCAATACTGCGCATGAGCGAAAAATCCCTCCAGAACTGCGAGTGCGTCACATCACATGGGTATGACCGACGCATGCGCAGACTAGATTTCTGCGAAGCAGCGATTCAGTAGTATGCAAGCCTCATTAGGATTAATAGACACATAGGCAAGCATCTCTGGGACACCCGCGTGTACTGAAAAAGTGCGATATTAATGACAAACGGGATTGGTTAATACTATTACAGGTTAACGAGGTTCTTGAATGTGAGCAAGTCGCTTTACGTGCGAATCCTTGCTCCTTCAATCCCCTCTTTGATGATATTTACTATCATCACTATTAATGGAAACAGATGCCAACTTCCTTTCTCACATATCACTCATCTCAATCTCAATAAATTTGTTGTTGAGCCTCTTCTCAGCATCCTTATTAGGATGAAAACCCTTAGCCTTCTTATAAATCTGGTTTCTCAGCTCCTCCAATTCAAGCTTATCTATATTCCTTTTTACTCCTCTTTTATTTACAGTGTACTTCTTTCTGCATTTTTGGCATTTACAGCAAATTATTATAATAAACACAATCACACTTATTCCAGCTATTGGCATCAGTATTTTCCCAACAAGACTTCGACCTATGTTAGAAAACCAACTACCCACAGAGGAGAGACCATCAGTTAGTCTCTTCCAGGCACTATCAACCTCCAGTGGTTTGAGTTCTTTTTCCAAATTAGTTATGTTTCGTACATATTTCTTAATTTCTAAGCTTTTATCAGGAATGTAAGTGCAACAATGTTGCGCCTTCAGCATTCTGCAGACTCCACCCTCTTTTGCCAATAAGGTATAAAGAGCAAGTCTATTCTGTAAAACCATTGATCTGATCGCAACCATTTCAGTATTGACCAGCAGTAATCCAGCAGCAGTGTCAGTCGATAACCGATCCACTACTGTAGACAATTTGCAAATTCGGTGAGTATTCTTGAGCCTTTTAGCTGTCACTGTAGTTTGGCTCTCCTCGCGAGCCCTTTTATTTTCGTTTTGTTGTGGCACTATTGCTTCGGCAGTGTTTTTTTCCCTTCCTGTCTGACTAGTCCCAGGTCTTTCTTCAGTTTCTTCTGCCTGGTTTCTAAACTGGCCTTGTTCAGGTATACTTTGGATTTGTCTTTGATTTTCAACTGTTTCTGGCTCTGCCTCCTGAACACGTTCGTCTATGTCTATCTGTTCCTGTTCATGCACTTCGAACCCTTGATTTTCTTCCGCATGAACTTCAGCCCTAATTACTATCTGTCCCTTTTCAGTTTCAGGAGTCTTTGGAGGAGTGTCGATGACTTGGTCTGTCCCTAATTGACTTACCTCCTGATCAGGTCTGATGTGATTCTCGATAACCTGACCTTCTCCTTCTAGTCCTGTCTCATCCTCACTATCCCACTCTCTGTCTAGGTAGGAATACTTTCTGGTTCTTATTGGATCAAGAATCAGATCGTATGCTGGGAACCATTCGTCTTGACTGGTGCTCGGTAGTATGAAATCAGCTAGATCCGGACCCTCGTCTGGAGTCTCCTCAGCTGCACCATCTTCAGCTTCAGTCGCTTCTTCTCCGGTTACCCGCTTAGTATGGCTGGCATGGATCCACTTCGGCACGCCTGCGCACTTTACAGCAGTTGTAGTCACAAGGATCACTTGCCTCGGTTTTCCCCACTTTGGTCCAAGGCAACTCTTCTGGGTGTGTTTCTTTAACACAACCCAATCCCCAGGTTTCAGTTTATGGGCTGGAGTTGTTGGCCATTCGACAGCGTCCTCCCCAATCTGGTGAGAGATAGAACGCACTTGGTCACCCAGCTGCCTGCAGTATTCTATTACCAAATCATCAGAAATACTTAGCAGTTTGTGTCCTGGTACCCATGCCTGTCGCATCACTCTTCCCATTAGTATCTCATGGGGGCTCAGGCCTGTCTTTCGGTTTGGAATGCTTCTAAATCCCATCAAGACAAGAGGTAATGCTTCTATCCAGTTCAATTTCGTAGAATTACACATTTTTGCCAATCTTGATTTTATAGTGCCATTCACCTGTTCAACAATTCCAGAAGCCTCTAGATGATATGCACAGTGTAGTTTTGGCTCAATCTTGAATGCTTTATAGAGTTCTGCTAGGATTTCGTTGGCAAAATGCCCACCTCTGTCTGTTTCAATTGTTTCTGGAAATCCATACCTAGGTATTAGTTCCCTTAGTAATTATTTGGCTACAGTAATGGCATCATTTTTCTTTGCGGGGTAGGCCTCCACCCACCTTGAGAATAGGCAAACTATAACCAAGACATACCTATATCCTTTGCACATGGGTAACTGAATAAAGTCTGCTTGTAGTCTGACGAAGGGACCTTCTGCCTTTCCAATCGTACTTTGGTCTACTACTGTTCTTTTCCCTGGGTTAAATTGCTGACAAACCAAACACCTCTGGCAAAGCATCTCCGCAATGTTTCTGAACTTTGAGTTGTAAAATACTTCATTGAACATACGGCACATTGCATCCCTCCCGATATGTGTGTCTCCATGGATCATTCTGGCCATTGGGGCAACCATGCTGTCTGGTAATACAAAAAAATAACAAAAGGGAATTGCCAGTACTGATAACACAGCAGTAACATCAATTCAGACACAGTACTTGAGAAAACATTCAAGACTGGGGGCTAGTCAATAGCTTTTATTCTTGTTTATGATTTTATCAAGAGAAACTTTTTTTCATATTCAAAAAGCAAACATATAAAACACATTTGTCAAAAAGTCAAAAAAGGGGGGAATCATTCATCATATCAAACATATCACAACCATACAACATGCAATCATTCATGGGGAGAAGGGGTGCACTAGATAAGAGAGCTACAAAAGTTACCGAAACATACAATATTTACAATGTAATGCCAAACATAAGACAAGAAAAAGCCATCGTCTGCAAAACACTTAAACAATATTTTCATTAGGTGTTTAGTCAATTATACCGTACATTCCTATGGTCAAATATCAAAAATACTTTATAAATCATTAGAAAAAGGATAATGTACAAGAGTTAATGATAAGCAACAATAATCATGACATTCATGCTTATCACTAAAGCAGACAGTGATATGGCTGGGGCCTACGCGTTTCGAATCCCAATGACTTGTGGGGATTCTCTTCAGGGCCTTTGATGTTCTCTGCATAAATACAGAAGAAGAAAGGGAGAGGGGGAGAAAACAAGAATTAGAAAGGACTCAGACAGGCATCGTTAGTTTAATTACAAGATCAACATCAGTCACGTCACTCAGTTGCCACCCTTTTCTCCACACACTTACCACTAGGCAAGGGTGCGAAGGGCATGGGGGCCTCAACTGTCTAGTATTGGGTGTTCCTGAATCTGAAAACAGATTGTATATAGAAGTCAGCAGGTGGGGGGGTGATGGTGGACAAGCAGTCAATTAGACGAAGGTAGCAATTTTTACTCACCTTCTCTATTTAGGATGTAATAGTCTCAGGGTAGGGATCAGTTGACACAATTTGATGGAGGTGAACCTGTAGGGGGGAATGAGGAATATATCAAAAAAGGGAATTTTATTGGTTCAGTGCACTACCGGTTTTAGGAGAGAATCTCACCTAGTAGAGTTCAGGTAGAGGAAGCCGTGTGTGTAGTAGCCGCCCGTATTCACTTGCTAGAAACGTCTTAAAAGATGAAAGGAAAAAATGGGCTTTAAAATATAACAGACCATGAAGAACAGGAATGGCCAAAATCAGAATAAATAAAAATCTTTACCGAGATTCGTTTTTTGCAGAAAGATAAGGTTGCACTTATTCATGGGAACCCTATCGGTGGGGAACGTTCGAAACGCCGCTCATCTGGAGAAACAATGCACACAATTAGCCGCTAGCATGCACTCTTATTAGAAAAACAAGTTTTAAATAAAAGCGGCAGCTTACCGCAAGGACAAGTCACATGTGTGTGACCGCGGTCGGCAGGGCACGGAATTGTTTCAATTCAAGGCGCCTTTAGACAAGAGTAAAAAATAGGTGGACGCGTGAGTGTTATTTCAGTTAAGGGCGCCTCTAAACAAAATAAATGGACGCGTGAGAGTTTAGTGCTCGTTCTGAATCACAACGGGGTTAGAAAGGTAGAAAGATACTGAGGGCTTACCGACATATCTATTTCACGCAGTCAGCAGTAATTATTAAACTGGAAAGAAAACGGAAGTATAAGTGAGGAACTCAATTGGACCTTTCTAAAAAGGAGAACAAATGACGTTACTAAGCGGATTTACCGGGTGAAATACTTACAGATTTAAATCCGGGCAAGCTTTGAAATCGATGGCGTCTGGGACAGCACTACACACTGGCTCATGCGCAGTAGCAGGCCAAGGCTAAACTACTCTGCCTATATACCTGGACCCTGAGCAGCAGGGCCGCCCTCTCAGAGGCCTAGGTTGCAAAGGGATTCCGGACCGGATTCTGAATGAAAAAGGAATGAAGATAAACTATGGACCGGAGTGAGATGTATCTCACAAGATATTGGAATAACACGGGTGGTCACCAGCGTGAAGGAGATGTGACACTGGGGTCACTCGCTGAATTGATAATTGGCTCACAGCAGGGAATTACAATTTGAAGATTTCACTTAATTCATTAAGTCCAGATACAGCTGTATCAAACTTAACTATAAGGAAAGCTTCACGTTTTGACAATGTCAGGTTCAAATCGCCACCTCTGGGATTTCTTTCTATTTTCGAAATTACTGTCCACTTGAGGTCACTCACTGTATGCTGCAATCACGTCCAATGTTGCACCAAGGGGGCATTTTCAATTTTCCTTTTAATCCTCAATTTATGTTGCGAGATCCGTTGGCGGATCTCTTGATTAGTTTTGCCTAATAAAGGCTCATTTGCAAGACTTGCATCAAGGTTCTTTACCAAATGCCAGTTCTGTTTTATAACCCTTTTTAGACGGTTGGCGTTAGGTCCATAGTTTATCTTCATTCCTTTTTCATTCAGAATCCGGTCCGGAATCCCTTTGCAACCTAGGCCTCTGAGAGGGCGGCCCTGCTGCTCAGGGTCCAGGTATATAGGCAGAGTAGTTTAGCCTTGGCCTGCTACTGCGCATGAGCCAGTGTGTAGTGCTGTCCCAGACGCCATCGATTTCAAAGCTTGCCCGGATTTAAATCTGTAAGTATTTCACCCGGTAAATCCGCTTAGTAACGTCATTTGTTCTCCTTTTTAGAAAGGTCCAATTGAGTTCCTCACTTATACTTCCGTTTTCTTTCCAGTTTAATAATTACTGCTGACTGCGTGAAATAGATATGTCGGTAAGCCCTCAGTATCTTTCTACCTTTCTAACCCCGTTGTGATTCAGAACGAGCACTAAACTCTCACGCGTCCATTTATTTTGTTTAGAGGCGCCCTTAACTGAAATAACACTCACGCGTCCACCTATTTTTTACTCTTGTCTAAAGGCGCCTTGAATTGAAACAATTCCGTGCCCTGCCGACCGCGGTCACACACATGTGACTTGTCCTTGCGGTAAGCTGCCGCTTTTATTTAAAACTTGTTTTTCTAATAAGAGTGCATGCTAGCGGCTAATTGTGTGCATTGTTTCTCCAGATGAGCGGCGTTTCGAACGTTCCCCACCGATAGGGTTCCCATGAATAAGTGCAACCTTATCTTTCTGCAAAAAACGAATCTCGGTAAAGATTTTTATTTATTCTGATTTTGGCCATTCCTGTTCTTCATGGTCTGTTATATTTTAAAGCCCATTTTTTCCTTTCATCTTTTAAGACGTTTCTAGCAAGTGAATACGGGCGGCTTCTACACACACGGCTTCCTCTGCCTGAACTCTACTAGGTGAGATTCTCTCCTAAAACCGGTAGTGCACTGAACCAATAAAATTCCCTTTTTTGATATATTCCTCATTCCCCCCTACAGGTTCACCTCCATCAAATTGTGTCAACTGATCCCTACCCTGAGACTATTACATCCTAAATAGAGAAGGTGAGTAAAAATTGCTACCTTCGTCTAATTGACTGCTTGTCCACCATCACCCCCCCACCTGCTGACTTCTATATACAATCTGTTTTCAGATTCAGGAACACCCAATACTAGACAGTTGAGGCCCCCATGCCCTTCGCACCCTTGCCTAGTGGTAAGTGTGTGGAGAAAAGGGTGGCAACTGAGTGACGTGACTGATGTTGATCTTGTAATTAAACTAACGATGCCTGACTGAGTCCTTTCTAATTCTTGTTTTCTCCCCCTCTCCCTTTCTTCTTCTGTATTTATGCAGAGAACATCAAAGGCCCTGAAGAGAATCCCCACAAGTCATTGGGATTCGAAACGCGTAGGCCCCAGCCATATCACTGTCTGCTTTAGTGATAAGCATGAATGTCATGATTATTGTTGCTTATCATTAACTCTTGTACATTATCCTTTTTCTAATGATTTATAAAGTATTTTTGATATTTGACCATAGGAATGTACGGTATAATTGACTAAACACCTAATGAAAATATTGTTTAAGTGTTTTGCAGACGATGGCTTTTTCTTGTCTTATGTTTGGCATTACATTGTAAATATTGTATGTTTCGGTAACTTTTGTAGCTCTCTTATCTAGTGCACCCCTTCTCCCCATGAATGATTGCATGTTGTATGGTTGTGATATGTTTGATATGATGAATGATTCCCCCCTTTTTTGACTTTTTGACAAATGTGTTTTATATGTTTGCTTTTTGAATATGAAAAAAGTTTCTCTTGATAAAATCATAAACAAGAATAAAAGCTATTGACTAGCCCCCAGTCTTGAATGTTTTCTCAAGTACTGTGTCTGAATTGATGTTACTGCTGTGTTATCAGTACTGGCAATTCCCTTTTGTTATTTTCTATGACGGCTCAGCCATACTGATTAGAGCCAACCCTTAGTTGCTTATTGGTCTGGTAATACAGGCATACCCTTTTTATCAACCATAACACCATCCCTGTCCCTGGGTTGACATTCATCTGTCTCCCATCTTTGCTTTTCCTCCTCCTCTGCTGCCTGCTGCAACTCTTTCAGTTCCCTCCAAGAAGATACATTCTCAAACACCATAAGTTGGCAGCTGTTTCTGCCTCCCCGCAATTTAATTTTTAGGGACATTTTGTATCGGGCACAGTATTGGGCAATTTGGTCAGCATATCGATTTCCGGCTGTCACATCGTCATGGTCAGATTTGTGAGCAGCACACTTGACCACCGCCAATTCTTTGGGCAACTGGATTGCTTCCAGTAGGTTTTGTACCACTTTTCCATTTCTGATAGGGGTACATGAGGAAGTCATGAATTCTCTTTGCAACCATAGCTGGCCGAAGTCATGAACAACCCCGTAACCATATTGACTGTCAGTGTATATGGTTACTCTCTTATTTTTCCCTTGCTTGCAAGCTCTTGCCAATGCAATTAATTCGGCTACTTGGGCAGATTTTATTTCACTTAAATAGGATGCTTCTAGGGTCGTTTCCAGTGTGACTACAGCATAGGCAGCACTCAACCCTCCATCCTCATGTCTCAAGCAGGAGCCATCTACAAACATCACAAGGTCCTCTACAGGTAGGGCCGTTTCTTTTATATCAGGTCGTGGTTTGGTGCTAAACTTAGTTAAGTCAATGCAGTTATGTTCAATTTCACCCTCCACTTCTGCATTTTGGGTGATGGGTAACAAGGTTGCAGGGTTCAAAATATTACATCGGGAAATTATCACATTCTCTGCACCAATAAGAATTCTCTCGTACTTAGTCAGCCGACTAGGTGTGAGATACTGGGTCTTCGTTCGGGTCAACAGAATCACAACAGAATGTGGAACATATACTGTTACAGGATGTCCCATGACAATGTTTTCACTTTGTTCCAGACTAGTGCAAGTGGCAGCTACTGCTTTCAGACACCCGGGCAGCCAAGCAGCCACTGGGTCCAGAGTAGCTGAAAAGTAAGCCACTGGACGTCTGGTCAGACCATTTCTTGTGTTAGAACTGAGAGTGCACAATTGTCTCGTGTATCACAGAACAATTCAAAGTTCTTTGAATAATCTGGCATTCCTAATGCAGGAGCTGAGCACAGGCAATTTCGTAATTTTATCCAAGCTGTCATGCTTTCGTCATCCCAGCTGACAGGATCATCTACTCCTTTCTTGGTCATTCTTATCAGTGGTTTGGCTAGAACAGAAAATCCCACAATCCACTGTCTGCAGTATCCTACCACTCCTAGGAACATTCTGACTTCCTTCTGGGTTCTAGGTAACTCCATATCTCGAATTATTCTAATTCTCTCTGAAGTGACCCTTCTGATACCTTTTTCTATCTGGTGCCCCAGATATTTCACTGAGTTTTTACAGAACTGCAATTTGTCAGGTGATACCTTATGACCTCCCTTGCCTAGATGATTCAATAAGGCAATGGTATCAGTGACACAGTCGTTTCGACTTTTAGACACCACCAGAAGGTCGTCTATGTACTGGACCAAAACAGACTCTTTTGGCAGGACCAGGGATTCAAGGCATCTTTTTAAAATCTGATTGAAAATCGAAGGACTTTCTGTGTACCCCTGGGGGACACGATTCCAGACGTAGACATGACTGTCAAACTCAAACGAGAAAAGAAATTTGCTGTCTGGATGCAATGGGATGGAAAATAATGCGTGACATAAGTCAATGACAGTAAACCATTCCGCATTCCATGGAATCTGGTACAAGATCACTGCAGGGTTTGGCACAATGGGACAGCAAGGTACAACAATCTGGTTTACCTTTCGCAGGTCCTGCGCTACCCTGTACTTTCCGCTAGGCTTTTAAATTCAAATTATGGGTGAATTACAAGGACTGCTCATTACTTCCTGTATTATGTTTGCCTCTAGCAACCTGTTTACTTCAATTGCAACTCCAGCTTTCACTTCTGCACTCATTTTATATTGTCTGGTTTTCGGGTAGATAGCATTGGTCTTGATGGCTATTTTAACTGGGTCCACATTTGCCATTTATCCTAAATCTCTCTCGGTGAAATCCCACACCTCTGGTGTCACCTTTTGTTGTAGCTCTTCCGGTAAGTCCTGAATTGTCAGAGTCTTGATGGCTGTACCGGGCCTTAGCAACATTAGTTTGTACAGGCCATCTTCATCTGGGGTCTGAATTTCGACGCCTTTTGGTGTGCAAAAGATGGTACAGTTCATTTTGCACAACAAATCACGTCCCAGTAGATTCACTGGACTAGAGTCACAGACAACAAATCTGTGCATTTCTTTGAAATTCCCTATAGAAATCTCCATTGGTTCAATTACAGGAGTACTAATTATCTGATTTGACACGCCCACTACTTGGATAGCTTCTCCTGAGAGGGGTAGGTTTGGAACGTCCGCTGTTCTCACAGTCGAACGGGTAGCACCAGTGTCCAACAGAAAGGTGACGTCATTTCCTTCAACCTTTCCTTCAATGTATGGCCCTGTCTGGTCTACCGGTAAGGAGGCGCCAAGCACGCACTCCTCGTCCTCCCCCCTCAGGCCCCGTCAGTATTGTTCATCACAGAGGAATGTATCATTTAACAGGAATTGCGAAGTTGCTGCATTTCTCTCATCCCCTCCTTCCCATACCTCGACCCCCTCATTCTGCTGAGCCTGATTCTTGCAATTAGGTCTAGGAGCTCGAGGCAATGGATGCTGGTTTACCTGTTGCTGATTCTTTCGTGGCCCCTCTTTCTGTACCTGTGGATTTAAACCATTTATGGGGGCATTACCAGCCTGCAAATGTGGACACTTGTCTCTCCTGTGCCCTATCTGACCGCACCCGTGACATGGGAACTTTTTCTTAGCCTCTTCTTTACTCATCTTTACTCAGGGCTTCCCTCCTCCCCCAGAGTTAGTGTTTTGAGTATTATTATTCATTTTACTTAACAGTTTCTATTGTTGCTCAGCCAATTTTACTTGTGCCCACATAACTTTCTCTTTTAGGGCTTTCTTCTTGTTCTCCATCTCATCCTCACAGTATTTGGCGTACTTAAGGACCTCATCTATGGGCTTTCCCTGCCAACAGATTTTATTATCCCTAATCCACTGGGATATTTCAGGTCTCAAACCCAACACGAATCGATAAATGAAATGGGTCATATCTTTCATTTCAATGTTATCGATTCCACTGTAGGTTTTGAATACCTGTAGCAATCTTTCGTAATAGGAGTGCACGGTTTCATTATGATCCTGAGTAGTTCTATCTATTCGGGTCCAATCAGTTTCCTTTGCTGGCATTTTTCCTTTTAGGTATTGTATGACTTGACCATACTTTCTCATTACGTCTGGAGAGGGAGCTCTGGTTCGGGAGTCTCTCTCATATTCTTCACTGGGCCAATCAATTAATAATCCACATTTGTAAAGCGCACAATCACCCGTAAGGGTCTCTAGGCGCTGGGGGCCGTCGGGAAGATTAAGCAAGCTATTGCCCAGAGTCACATGGTACTGGGCTAATCTGCCGCTGGCCCTGGGGATCGAACCGTGATCCCCAGATTCCGGAGTCAGTCGCCCTGGCCGCGGCGCCACAATTGCAATCTTGCACTCAGTCCATAAATCTACAGGAACTACAATGTCAAAGAACCCATCCAGGTCCTTCAGGAGACACTTTTGTACCTTCACAAATCGCTCAACCTGCCTGTACCACTCCACTGGTTTCTCTCTTAATTTTGGGAAGTCATTGGTAAAGGACACAATATCCTGTCGGGACCACGGGACATGTACATATTTCCCACCTGGTACTTCTATCATGGGATACAGTTTTTCTGCTTGGCCTACTTCTTTTAACACGTATTCGGAAGTTTTTGGTTTGGCCTTACTATCTTCCTTTTTCTTTGCCCACCTGGCTTTCCATTTATCTAGATCTCCCCATTTCTGCAGTATGTTCAGCAATTCTTTTACCTGTATCTTCTTTCCTGACACATTCATGTTCTCCAAATCCTTGTCGGAGAATTCGGCTCTATAGGGTTTCTGTAAGACTTTGGATCGGCTAACATCAATTCCCATATCAGCAGCTGTGTCCATTAATTTCTCGTGGAGCACTCTAGTGTTCCGAGTAAGGCTTTTGCTGATAAACAGCAACTTTTCCTCACTGAGAGTATTCAATCTATCTAATCCCACATTTCCGGACATTAGCTCTTCCATTTCTATCCTTAGCCTGTAGATATATAAAGGTTTGGGCAGGGGAGTTTCCTTTTCTATTTCTCTGGTCCATCTATCCAGTTCTTCTGGAGTCACCACTGTGGTACTCCTGATCTCTGAAGTTGTTTCAATTAGGACTTCCTTTGCCTTAGCCTGATTTCCTGCCCGTGGTACACTGGTTCCGGGTTCCCTTATGGGCAAATCCATTAAGGAGATCACGGACTCACATTCACTTGCCTGATCATCAACTATGAGCGGCTCTTTTCTTGGGGGTGCTGCAATTAGAGTAATAACTGGAGTTCTTGGACTAGCCTGCCTATCCCCATAAAGAGGTATAGCAGGACCAATAGTTACTGGGATTGTCAGGGCATCAGGACTGGGATTTATCTGAGCTATGGTCTGAATTAGTTCATTTTGTTGTTTAATCAGTGCTTCTCTTTCCCGTTCATGCAAAAGCCTTTCCGTAAAGTTGTCATGCATTACTTAGGGTACCAAAGGAGGGTATATACTCGGGGCAGTAGGGAGTACTAAACTTGGTCTGTCCTCACCAAAAGGTCGGTAATTTGGGACCGTTGTACCAGGTCTGCAAAACTCGTCACTACTACTGGCTTTGCTACCAGCACCAGTTACATCTGTCTCACTGGCCCTTCTACCTCTAGGATGTCGGAACAATGGATTTTTCGAGCTTAGGGGCCCAGATTCTTCAGCATAAGGAGGTGGATTTTTCATTAACAAATCCTCCAGGTATTCATCCTCCGAATCCCCCATAGCCATCAGATGTCGAGTTTTCTCTGCCTTTTTTCCTCCCCCTTGTTCAGTTACCCCAAACATCGGAAATAGTCCCTCAACCATCATATTCTGTCTCCACTGCTTCATCTTTTGCTCTTTTGTTTCCCGCTGTAATTTTGGATACCATTTGCTCACTCCCTTATCCATTCGGGGTCTGTCTCGCTCTAGAGCCTCAATCTCCCATTCCTCTAAAGCTTCATATTGCGTTAATCTGGGTCGGGGGTGTAATTCATTCATTCGGGTCCTCAAGTTAAACAGGATTCTACCATTAAAGGTACCATCGAGGGGAAATGCTAGGACTCCGTCATCTTCAGTATACTTTACCCAATTTTCCAACCACACACAGGTATGATACCCTTTATCAAACATCATAAAGGATGCGGGAGTATTAGGAGGTGGAATGATCACACCCTCCCTAGTTCTAATGGGCTTGTCTTTCTTGAAATAATTATTGATCTTTTCGGTAAGGGTCAATTTTCTTTTTCCTCCGTACATATTGTAAGGTCTACCTCTTAGCATCTGCTCCTCATGAAAACCTAGGTTTTGCGGATTAGGTAAGAATTCAGGATACCACATACACCTCTTGAAACTATCTTCGAGCTCGGATTGATTAATTTTGTCTACATATGTGCTTCCAATGCTAGCGCGTCTTTCAATTCACGGCAACCAATCAGCACTGAGGTTGCAAAAAGCTCTGACCAATGGGTGCACGGCCCCTTCGTGAGACGCGGTCTCACTCCTCGGCGCTCACCCTCCCTTACAATTTTGGCTTCGCTACACACCCGCTGGCTCAACCAATACTAGCGCGGCACGGAGTGACGTCAGTGCAGCCTTGCGACCGACTCCCTCCTTCACAAGGTAACGGAAACTTTGAATTTTTCTTAAAGTGCAAGTACTTAGTTTAGTTAACAACGTATAACATTCGCCACTGTGCTTGAGGGTTTTAAAAAGAAAAAGGGGTTTTCTTTTACTGCAAGTAAACCACTTCCGTCTACTTTTCATTCACTACGGATAGATCTCTTCTGCCTATCCTCTCTTACAAGCATTAGAGAACCTGCTACTTCTTTGACTCATCCACTTCTTTCCGGGATATATACTAAGTCAAACTTTCACCAGCGAACTCCTTTGCTGTCACTCAAGCTCCGAAGAACCTATTACTCCTGCCGCACGTGACCCTTACTAGGTGATATCACAACGGGAGTTTCATCAGGGTACTCGTAGCTAACATTTATACATCAATTAATTCGTGAAATCCTAATTAGCGCTTCCAGTTCTGCCTAACCATGCACTAATCTCCCTCCTAGCCAGTGACCTCACAGCCAAGTGGATTCTACTCACCACCTGCTATTTTATTTCCCCAGGGATTCCAAACAACATAGAACACTTACTCACAATTTTGTTAATTACATGCAATAATATAGCAGCATTTCATGAGATATAATTTCAAAACCTTTTATAACATTTAAATGCAATAACAACCTTATTTTAGCAGCAATAAAAATTTTAGCAGCACATTTTATTTTTCAGGGTTCATCAGAAACTATCTTATCTACCTATCTTAACTAGTCCTAACCATATCTCTGCTACCAGAAAATTACTGATAGAGTGCGCAGGTCGCCCGACTCTTAGTTTTACCAGATTTCACGCACTTGGGCCCATGACGTGATTATGGCAGTATTTTTGTGAATCGGGCGAGTTTACACACCACCATCAGTAATTCTATGTGTTTTCTATAACACTATTACTGAAGTACCTGACTTACCCCAGGCACATATTCTCCTGATGAATCAGGAGCTAGCAGTGGACAAGAGATAAGACAATCCTAAATACTTTATTCATTCAATAACACTTTTATGATTCTTAATGACCACAGACACCTGAAGGGTTTTAAGGATTTTTATATAGTAAGTAAAATTCAGAGAGACAAGAGTATAAGACTTATACAGATCAAAATATCAATAATCAGGATTACAACTATAATGTAGCTATGGATGAGGGCAAGCACCATTGAGTGCGAGTGGAAAAATACTACTGGGAAAGGGTAACAGGGAACATGCTATTCAGATTCAGGCTTATACTAGGGAAGGTGAGTTAAACACATTAGTCAGTAAATTGCTAAAGTTTCTACAAGTGAATCAAAAATCCTAATCGTAGCCTATCTACTAAACTAAGCTTAGATCCTAGACATCAATAATCTTAATCACACTAGTTAAGTAAAACAGTTTCAATATACCCTACAGGACGGGGAAAAATGGAACACAACTAATAAACAGTTTGCATATACGACATTTGGAGATGACAGAGAGAATATCATGGGCATAGAGGCTTTATTAAAAGAGTAGGAGGAAGGAGAATAGATAGACGAACACCCACAATATATTTACCTAAGACAGGAATGAGGACTAACCCTGGCCACAGGTCAGCTTTGGGAAAGGCGAGGACAAGGACCCTCAAGGATTTAGGATACCAGTAGGTGAGCAGGTACAGCTCACGGACAATCAGGACAGGATACCCCTCAGGATTTGGGTCAGGACTGGGCTCACCAAAGGGCACGACCAACCCCTGCAGCTTCGGATGCAACGCCTGCGCTACTCCCTCTCTGCACGGAATCTGCCAGTAACCCCGATTGGGTTCTCGAATCTCCCAGTAAAGTGCTTCGCCAGCACTTAAGATTATTTCCACCCCATGGAGTTTGTGGAAATTTCGGGCAGAGTGCTCCGCAGCCCTCTGTATCAATCACCTATAGAGTTCGTAGGGTCGGTGACAGGTCAGCTACTCAGACAAGTCGGACAATTTCTCTAGCTAAAACTAGGCTAGTTATACCCTTTACGGGTCCCTAGACCACCCACAAATGTTGCAAGTGACAGGATCCCCAACTTATGATTGGTCAGGAGAGGTGGTTAGGTCATTGTCACCACCTAAAATTCTGTGTTCCCATGATGAATATTAAATTTTCGTACCCACCCCTTACATTCCAGTTCCCATGGTTTGAGAAAGGTGTAAAACAATAGGACACACATAACTTTATACAATTGTATAATTTTTAGGCCAGCCGAAATCTTCTCCCAGTACAAGTAAGATTTTCTCAGGCGCATCTCAGCTTCGGAAGCCAGCTGGCTTGGGTTTGCTTCTGCGCGGTTCGGCTTTTCCCTCATCACGTGATTGGGTTGATGTGGTTTTCAAAGATGGAGTAGCTCCCCACTCCCAGGCCCACGGATACGCGGTACTTGAAAAGTAAGCGAAAACAAATTAGAGACACAGAAAAAATGAATACACTGTACACCATGATAAGCTACACTGCACCCCTTACTTTATAATAACTATAGCGGTTAGGAGTTATGCAGAAATAGACAGGTGTGCAAAGCGGCAGCAGCAAGGGGAGAGCATGTTAAAGACAAAGCGGCCATATTAGCAATACTGCACATGAGCGAAAAATCCCTCCAGAACTGCGAGTGCGTTACATCACATGGGTATGACCGACGCATGCGCAGACTAGATTTCTGCGAAGCAGAGATTCAGTAGTATGCAAGCCTCATTAGGATTAATAGATACATAGGCAAGCATCTCTGGGACACCCGCGTGTACTGAAAAAGTGCGATATTAATGACAAACGTGATTGGTTAATACTATTACAGGTTACTGAGGTTCTTGAATGTGAGCAAGTCGCTTTACGTGCGAATCCTTGCTCCATCACATGCGTGTGCTTTAAGCGCTGCATCCGAATCCCGCGGGCTTTTCCCCGACTTCAGCATTGCTTGTCCCGACTGCTCCCAGCGATTCTCTAGGCCCTAAGCCTAACCACTGTTCGATTGGTATCTCTTATACCACTTTCTTAATATATGGTTTGAGTGGCCACCTGCCCTCATCCATAATTGTGCAACTTTGTATGTTATACTGTGCTTTTGATTTAACGCTTGTGCCTCTTTGCTCATAAAGAGTACTGGGGATTATTTTAGTAATAAACACATATATTTTTATAATATATACTGGTGTGGTGTCCTTTCATTTGATATTACAGGATTGTGATTGGTAAAACAGCTCGCTTAACACGACCTCTTGAGTTTAGCCTTTAAGGCTGCTTAGTCTATGCTACCATTAAGATAGCTTGCCTATAAGGTTGACTTACAACCAGACACCATAAGGGATTGTTTGGACTGATACAAGATGGTTCCAGAATTGGAAACTTCATATATCATGCCAACTTCTCACACATACTCATTGAAATGTCACTCATAATTACATTGAAAATAGGAAAATGTCACACATAGCAATATAAAACCTTGGCAGCAATGGCGAAGACTCCATCTGAGCTAGGTATATCTTCTTTTTAGTCTTCTTTAATATACCTTCACTATAGACCTTGGAGTCTGTTGTGCTTCATAGAGGTATATTGGGAAGTTAACCCTTGAAGGTGTCTAAATCTCCCTTGGCCGTCACTTTTGTGAGTTGATCTTTAACACTACAATATACCCTAGATATTTACAATTGAGTAACTCAGTGACAGGTGCACGCTCAAAAACGATGCAAAAAACATTCCCACTGCAATATCTAATTTGTAAAATCAAAAAAAAATTGTTAAAATAAAAATTAATACTTCGGGGACTCTAAATATGAAGTACTCTCAACACCACGCAATCTATTTATGTCCTTCTGACGCCTCTTTTTTGCGAAATTTTGAGGCAGTATTTGGATTTAAAATCTCTCTAGAATTGATTAAACAGAGCAGCACTCGTGGAACTTCATTTCTCACGTGCCTTAGAGGTCACGGACTTTAAATAAATACTACGCAACTAAAAAGAGCGTCTCTTTAAGATGGCCGACGACTTATGAGAAGAAGCACTCAACGCCGTAGTGTAGGCAAAGACATTCAGTAACTCAACAGACTCACGGTGGCCAAGTCTTTTCTGGTATTTATTAATTCGATTTGTCAGGTATCCAATATTACTTTGTTTTCTGCGCTGTAAACGGAAATGCTGGAGAACAAGTCACAGCCGTTTAACACAAAAATTATTTTCGTTCATGAAATCACACAATTGTAGACCTTCGTCTCTTTCTACTGCTAAGAGGGTGTATTTCTTTGTGACGTAACGTTGTCCTCTTTTTATGACGACAACTAGGTTATATATATATTTACACGATTAACCCGCCCACCAGAGCGCGCGCGACTGCCGTTGAGAGTGGACGAGGTCCATTTTGTGCTCTGTGTGGGAAGATGAGCGACAGCGGCGAACAAGCTTACGGCGAGCGGGTAAATGTTCGATCTCTGCCCTTTGCGGGCACTTAAGACTTTTGATGAGTACTAGGATTTAGGATTTATTTCCATCTACAGCAGTATTAAACAGGTCTATTTTGTCTGGAGGCTGAAGAGCATGTATCGGGCTGAGTTAAGGGCGCCGTGGGTGCATTATTACCTGATGGAATGCATATTAATAAATGTGATTTGCTTTAATCGTTTATTACTGTGATGTATACTTAGTTTATAAACGTCTGCTGTGCTTTAAAGCCGGGGCCGGTTTTGCTGTTGGGATTTACGTGAGGATATCGATTAAGAGGGTGGTAGTTTTTCTGTCGGGACGTTTCGTTGCATTGGCTTTGTCCCCTAAGGGTCCTTGTTGCCTCTGCTCATTGTTCTGGGCCTCCGTGAATTGAGACTAGAGAAATAAAATGGCGGTCGCCCTGCAAGGGAGCAGGAAATGGGAGTAGACAGACGTCACTTCCTTGCCGCCATCTTGGGGTCTGACTAGAAGGGGCAACGTGATAATCAAAATGGTGCTTGTGGGCTCAGGGGTTTTTCCTGCATCTGATGCGCTTTGCACAAGAGGGACCTTAGCCCTCTAATTAAGATGGCTGCAATATTTACTACATGTTTATTATGGCTGAGACAAAGGAATGGTCATTCCAATTGGTGAATGTGGTGTGATTGCCGTTATTGACCTGTTACCAGCGTTACGTTTTGGACAGCTAGAGAGTTCATTTACTATCATTCAGTATGATTTGCATTAGCTTACGGGCTATGCTGTAGTGTAACGTAATTAAAATGGCGCCCGTTACACTAACATTGTTGCTGGGTAACGGTAATAAGGCGGAGTACACTTAATACGTTAGTGTCTCTTCTGCCATACTAATACAAAATTATCAACCGCCAACTCCACGTACACGAATCTAAATTTTTGGGAAAATTACTGGTTGGTCTTCGCTCTTAATTTTAAGTGGGACATGTTAACATTTTATTAACTGTCGTAATTTAGGTTGTTTACACTAAAACTGCTGTTCAAGTGCGAATAGCTGGCTATGGGTTGTAATTGATTTGCTCAAACTGTTCTAACTGAATTCATTTAATTTGCTTGTTTTTTAAGTTGCCGAACATCATCTCTGCAGAACATAATCACTTGAAGTATTGCCTAATAATCACACGAACGTTACAGAAAAAAGAAATGGGGGCATGCGCAATTTACTCTGAATGTTTGGATGAGAAGCACGGTTGCGTATTTTCAGCACAATGAAAAATGAACATTGCCTTATTAACAACGCCGCTCCTCCAGAGGAAGCATACGATTGAAGACATTTGGGGTCTTAACTGCTTGCCCGCTTTCTTAGTTGCCACCAGGGTGTAATGGAATCGCTGTTTATAATCCCTAAGAATGGCTGTTGGCGTTTTCAGTTATTTTGGGGATGTGGGTTTTTGGGGCGACTGTTTCTGAAGTTTGTTAAAGGCGACAGACATTGCATTCGCTTTCTGTGGAACTGTGCAATAGGAGGGGAGCTGCCTGAAGCCATGGACTAGTCGTTTTAGTTCCGAGCTTGGCGCTTATTTTTATCCCTGAGTTTTTAAACTTTCTTCATCCTGTTTTTTTCTATTAAGGTTATTATTGAAGAAGGAAAATGCAGAAGAAGTCATTTGACAAGTTTTATAAATGAGAATTATTTGAAGCTCAGAAATAAGTGAAGCCGAAATTTGAAAAAAGAATGCATGCTAATTTTCAAACCAGAAGTCCCTCTTATAGAATATTAAGAAATTTGTGTGAAGTGGGGAAGATGAAAAGAAGTCAGAATTTGAAACGGAAGAATGAAGAAAAGAAATAGAAATGAAGTTAAGATAAGAAGTAATCTGGAATCAGAAAGCACTACGCTAAGTAATTATTAGTATGTTTCTGTGTCCCTGTATACTATGCTGAACATATGCATGCATCATCTTTTTAAGAGAATCTATATACAGGGTAACTTAACAGGCTTAATAAATTCAGGCAGTTGTAATCGAAACTGCTCATAAATAAATGAAGTTCAAAATAAATCGGCATTTATTTCACTGCAGCTTGCTATAAATTAAGCACCTAGTTATAGTTCTTGTTGTATAGCTATGTACGTTTACACTTTCAATGTCTGCGTACGTAGGTATCTCGTTCCGCTTCTAGGAGCGCAAGTGCACGGCGTTCTGGTAAATCTGCAAGCCACTCACCTGCTCGTTCTAGGTCTAAGGATCGCTCCAGAAGCAAATCCAGGTCAAGATCAGACTCAAGGTAAGTGCTGGAAATAAGAACGGTTTATATTGGTCGCTTATGTTTTTATTGTATCGGGTTGAGTGAAGGAAGTTACTTTAACAGTTTTCGATGTGATATATAGCTGTTTAGATCCGGTTCCGTTGGGCCTTAAAGCCCTCCCATAGTTGTGTAAAGCGCGCCCTATCACCCGTATGGGTGGGCGCTGAAGCTCTTAAGTTTAGCTCCTATAACAGTCAAGTTTATTGGGGTCATCTTCGACATTTCAGTAGTTCGCTTGTTGTATTGTCTTGAGCTGAATGGTTGTTTTTACGTTTAAACATGCAATGTGGTTACTCTGAGGGCTTTTGGCATAGTTTGATTTCCCAGTTATGAAAAAAGCCAGCGTTACTGCTGGATAGCGTACCTAGGCAAAATGGTATGGTCAGATGCCCTGCGGTAAGTAATTTTTCCTATAGAAGAATTCCTCAAATTGACTTTATTTAGTTGCTAGGCGAAAATTGTTACCCACTGATAAAACCAGCTGTTATTCAGTGCAGATACACCCACGCTCTAGTGGTGGAATATACTAGAGTGGCTTGCTATGTTAGTGTGCTTAGTTGTGCGCTTTCCGTAGAATATCAGTTCAGTCGTTTCTGTCCATCTTTAGATCTAGGTCAAGGTCGCGCCGACACTACACAAGATCACGCACTCGATCGCGCTCACACCGAAGATCCAGAAGCAGATCTTACAGCAGCCGGGAATATAGGCGACGTCGCAGCAGTCACAGCCACTCTCCAATGTCCAGCCGCAGGCGCCACGCTGGGAGCAGAGTAAGTTTGCACTAGATTAAGTATACAAAATGTTTATCCTGATTGTCTTTACGGTACTTGCCATACACCAGACTTGTTCATGGTGGTTCCGGTTCAACTTTGCTCTAGATTTCAGCAGACCGAGGGCCAATATTTATTTTCGGAAGTGTCCGATCTTAATTGAAGCCTTGATCTATGTACGGTGTACTGTACGTACTCTGTTCCACGTAAGATCAGATTTACTTGTGTTTTCAAAATGAACCTCGTGAAATTGTGCCTTCCCAGCCGGTTCCCGGACGTGATTGCTTTGCACAAAGCAATCTGTTTAGCACCCTTAATGAATGGACCAACCCTCCGCATGCAGTAAAAAAAGGATGGGGTGACATACCTTCAGGTTTGTAACTTAAAGGCTGTCCTTAAGTTTGTTTTCTTTGCATAATATGCGCTAGCTACAGCCAAAGCTCAAATGAAGGCGGCTTAATGTGTTTTTTACGCATATTTAACTGGTATTAAGGAGGACCCCCTTGCGCAGTTATCATTCAATTCAAATATAGTCTTAAGATGCGTTTCTAAACTTGAAAGTCCATAATTGTGCATAATCTCGTATTCCAGTGACCTTGTGTGTAGAGTGAATTTCTCCTTTTGAAAACTTTTATTTATATTGCTCTTACCCCAGACAAAGCTTTTGAATTGACTTATGGCACGTAGCAGGCCACTTAACCAGTGGCCACTCCATTGGTTATTTGGGGTTAGCCTTGCATTTATTAGTTAGTTGGGTGTGAACTTTCGTAGGGGCTTTGTGAGAAGGAAATGCCTGTATGAATTAATAGCTACTGTTGGGCTTAGAGCTATAGATATGGCGTTTAGATTGATTTATACACGAGTCATGCAGGACATAAAAGGAAAGCGGAGGTGCGTTCAGAAGAAATGAAGTAAAGTTCAAATGCCGGATTCTAAAGAGGTATATAGTAGGTCTAAAGCCACTTAAAGTTTTAGAGGTGGTACACATCACATGGCTTCGTTGCACAAAGGAAGCAAAGAGCTCTCGCAGTGTCCTTTAAGCTAATCACATTCCCAATTGCAGTTTTACACCACCACTTTTGCAGTTAGTGATTCTTAGAGCCCTGGTCAGGGGTGTACGTACTTGAGCGGAATATCCAGTACCATACTGTTAATGCTGCTTTTGCTAACCTTTTTTCACACACATTGGTTGTGGCATAACAGGTCCACATATCCACCCTGTTAAAAACCAGGCACCTGACAAACATGTAGCAGCCTACCTAATTAGTAAACGCAGTGTATTTGAGCCATTCTAGTCCCTCTTTAAAAGGTTTTGCCCTGAATCCACCCGAAGAGACCAGCCCCCAGAGAACAAAGGTTGAGAGTGAATGTGTTGTATGAACAATATAATTACAGTATTCACCATGTCACCTAGTGGAGGCCGACTGTACATAACTTTTTTCCACTCTTCCTCTTTACCATTACTGTATATTGGTTATCTGCTCAGTACTGCCTCCCTATAATAGGCTGAATGTTGTATGCAAAATTAATTTGAAAAGATCATATGCAATGTCCATCTATCCCCTTTGCCTACCCTTTTAACAATGTTTTCTTTCCATTGATTGTGTGGATCACCTTTATAACTTTTTACATCAGTGTATAATGTAGTTTAAAGCTTTCTTTGTTGGTTAAATGTCATTTAATCCTCTCCTTAGACACAAAGGACTTCAAAATCTGCTTCCAGGGGTGACAAAAGAAGTGGCGATTCCTCTGTAGATCGGGTAAGGAGCCTCAAGGGGAATGATAATTGTATTCATTTGAGTTTAACCATTGCATATGATCTAAAAGCAAAGTGGTTGATCATTTACTTGTAACGGATATTGCGACTTCGTTTTACTACTGTTTGCACCCATATATCCAGAATATTTGATTTATCAAGCTTGGCGAATGTTTGCACTTAAAGTGCATGCTAAATCTCAGTAAGACCAGTCTTTAGAGTAGTTTGCAGTTCCATATGCACGCTTGGGGACGTAGGGACGCCCCTAAAGTAAGTTGGCACACATTTAATGTCGTTTTCAAATCGTTTGTATTTATTTTGCAGGCAAATCCCGATCCGAACTGTTGCTTGGGGGTGTTTGGCTTGTCTTTATATACCACTGAGAGAGACCTGAGGGAAGTTTTTTCGAAGTATGGTCCACTTTCTGACGTGTCAATAGTTTATGACCAACAATCGCGACGATCAAGAGGATTTTCATTTGTGTATTTCGAAAACGTCGAAGATGCCAAAGAGGTATGATTAATTTTCAATAACCATTTCCGTTTTGCTGCCTTCGAAGCTTGAATATTTTCTAGGTGGTTGCATTTACTAGTTTATTGCATTAAGTCTATGCTAATCACTTGATGCTACGAATCCCCAGTAACCTTATAATAGTTTGCCCCAGCCTGGCATCTACATATTAGTGACTTTCATGTGCGTTATCAACGTTAGTGATTTAGTATGTTGCAAGGTTTTTACAGAACTAGTAATGTAAGTTTATTCACGAGGATTGTGAAGTGACGCTCTGGCTCTTCTATAGGCAAAAGAGCGTGCCAACGGCATGGAACTTGATGGGCGCAGAATTCGTGTAGATTTCTCTATTACTAAAAGGCCTCACACTCCAACACCTGGCATCTACATGGGCAGGCCTACCTAGTAAGTATTGAAGCATTTCTTTGTCAAAGTTTGCATTTGTAAAACGAAATGTCTGCGCTTTACTCAAAGTAGTATGTCGCTTTTTTGTTGCATTTTTGGTTTGTCTGGTTTTTGCAAGCATTTACTTTGAGCTAATGAGGCCATTGAGTGTCACTGTACACAATCCAGTCTTGAAGTACAATTGAATCACCTACTTCTGGCTTGTGCCTCAAGCTAGAACATTCATTTATCGGCCATTGTAAGTCTAGGAACAGACCAAAGTGAATATGTGCTTGGTACTTACTCCAACGAGAGGAAGTTGGTTCTGGTTACGTTAACGAGGACCACACTTACCATAGAATTGTGCTTGCTACACCAATACACTAGTATCCCGGTTAAGCCAGTCGTTTAGTTACACTAGCTCAATTAACGAACTCAAATGCTGTTGGGTGTAACCCTGTCAACGTGTTAAAACACGCTTTAGGTTCATCCTACGTGCTACTAAATTGACGCCGACCTTAATTTTTTTTCTGGAGGTTCATGGGGTGCCCGTGCTGGGGAAATGCTTCATTGCTCAAAACTGGCTTATAGACTAGCTTTTTGCTCTATAACCAAGGCCATTGGGATTATGCTGAAAGTTCTGCTTACTTCGATTTGCCGTACATCCACTGCATAAATTACACTTACCTGAATGTTTAGCAGCTCGAGTTACTGCTACCCTTTAAGTGATACTACTAGGCTTGCTAGTAAGTGCTTTAAAAGGGGATAACTTTCTGGTTGGTCGGTTGTCTTCCAGTCTGACCGATTAACGGAAAACAACCTAGTCGCATACATTTATCAATGTGCTAATTTCTATGCCTATTCTCGCTAATTTACCACGCTGTATATTTTCGGCTAGAGTTGACCGTTTTTGGCCCTGAGAGCTACTAATAGTGTTGAATGGGCTTGTATCAAACCATTAATTGTATCTTATCTTGGTTTCAGGACCAAAAATGCACTCCGTACACTAATGCAGTTCTGTAATCTTATTAGAAACACAACTCCCTGCCACTATGCGATCCCACTATGCGATCTGGTGTAGTGACCGCATCCTATCGGACACACTTTTGGTCTGATATTGACCCCAGGTTGAAGAGCACCTCAGCCAAACTCATTAGCATAACTTGTAGTAAGCACGATAATTTTTATTGATATAAATTAATTTATCTGTACTGGTCGCCAGTGACTGAAGTGAAACCATTAAAGTGTATTTAATGTTCAATTCCAAATGGATTGTGCCAACTGTAACCGCGATGTGCATCGTTAAAGTTTAACATGTTTTTAAAGCACTTTGTTGACTCTTTGATTTCAGTGGCAGTAATCGTCGTAGAGATTACTACGACCGTGGATATGACCGAGGAGGATATGATGACCGTGAATATTACAGCAGCAGCAGATCATACAGGTGTGCAAAGACATTTTGGATTGTTTTGGTGGCAAACGTGCTTAAAGCTAGCAATGATGTCATCCCTGGCCTGTACATTGACCAAATTGGATGCCCAAGTGCTATAGTGAAGTCGGAAGTGGGCTGCAGAATCAAGAAGCTGGGCGTAAATTATCAAGCAGATGTTTTTACTAAACTGGTTACTACTGTCACCCACTGAGAACCAGTGTTCTTACAAAACGGCTCCATAGGTCTCTTCGATTGCTCCTTATCTTAAGTGTTCATCATGTGCATTGTAATTATCGGTAGCAATGTTGGCAATAACGGTCTGAACAAGTGGAGGGGCTTCAACTTAATTCCCTACAGTACCCTAGTAACTCAACCTTGCTCACTGGCGCACGTGTCCGAGTCCGTCATGGTAGATTAGCTGATGTATTTATTGCTCCTTGTGAAAATTGTCTGATGCAGAATAAAAAAAATACTTTCATCCTCTGGCAGTGCCCGAAAGCACTCTCACTAAGTAGCACGATCTCTGAACAAATATCCGCCTGTCATTTGCCGGTTCCAAATCATACCATGCTTTAGTAGGCTTCCTGTAGAATTCAGGTTGCTCGAACACCCCAGGAAGTTGTGTTGCTTTTTCGCCAGAAAGGGAGCTGATCTTTTACTAAACCTGTTCTGATTCGTTTGGTTAGATCAGTACATTTTTTTATTGGAATAAAGGAGAACAATACGTGTATTTTGAATGTGAAATGCTTGTGTGCAGGGTGTCATATGGTGCAAGATTTGGCTACCGTTTTTCAGAAAGAAGCAAGTTCTTGAGTCTTTCAAGTGATCTGCTACGGCGGTTCTGTTCTAGTTAAGCGGTACATGCTGCATTCCAGGATTAAGGATTTATGTACTTGTTTGCTTGGCATGCGCCGTATTAAATGTGGAATTAATAGCATCTTTCAGTTCTGTATGTTCTGTTTTTATTTTCGAGCAGAATAGATCTTTCTAGTTGCATGTTTTATTTAAATAATACTCTTACCCAGTCAATAGCTCGAATGTGTGAAAGTACATCAAATTCAATTTTCCAAATGTCCAATTGCTAACATGGTCATTGCAGGATTTTGAGGATTGGAAGTAGATCCTTTTGACTGCAATTTAATTGTTCTTCCATGGTCTCGTTGTCCTAAATGTCACTTGGCAGTGGAGGAATTTGTCCTACAAAGTGCATTCTGTAGTAGTAACTCGAGGCTGTTCGGTTGTTTACGGTAACCACGATACGCCGTTTTGATAAATTAATGGCGTTGAGCGTATGGCTGCTCACTTGACTAGGTTCATTTCCAGACTTAAGTAAAATGTGACGTGCTCTGTTCCCAACCATATGTTGAGCTCGCCTCAAATAGGTACGTTTGGGTGACCTACTCTTATGCTTCAGAGCCAAATGGAGCAGAAAGCTTAAGTATACCACTGACGTTTGTAAGTTGCCGTTTTCTGAGCTATTTTTTTTCTTGTAGAAGCTCTGCTTTCTACAGGATTAACTATAATGTATTGGCATATTCCAGTTGGGGCATCATCGTGCAGTATAAGCTAGCATGGATGCACATACTTTTGGTTCAGCGATGTGTTCTGCCTATTGTATTGAGGGCTTATTTTGATGCTGTATCTAGTTTGATTTGTCTGGCCTCTTGCAACTTGTTCACATCCACTTTGAAGGAAAATGGCACTGCAAGTCTTATATTTGATGCTGTGAATTACGTTTTTAATTGTTTCCTTATATTTCAAGTATCAATGTAAAAATTAAACCTTACTTTGCTTGTGTGTTTACAGAGGAGGCGGAGGAGGGTGGCGAGGTGGCCAAGACAGAGATCAGTATTACAGGTATGCTAGGCAAGGTGTTGGTTCGAAGATAGCATTGAACGTGGTTTCAACAAAATAGTAACGGGTGTCCGCTTGGCTAGGGCCCACTTTGAAATATCTTCCGTTGTGGACCAGATTATGGTTTAGATGAAGACCTGGAACTCGTTGTGCCAATGAGCAAAGTTTGGTTCTTGTCCTTAATTTGCTTTGGGGAGCGTGGGGGGTCTAGCTTTGCTTGGGTGCAGACCAGTTATGCTGATTCAAAGGCTGGGAATGCGGTGCATTAAATGTTGGTGTAATGGTGAAATGTAATTTTTGTAAGTGAGTCACTTAACTTAATAATTACTTGGCCAATGCTGTAGTACTCCTTGCTATGCCCCATCTGGACTTACCTGCTTTGAGGACAGTAACAGTTTGCTCAACTTTGATTATTCATTAGGATGACCTGTGCAATTTGTTTTTCCTGTACGCAATAGCAATGAATTGTTCTTGTTTTTAGATGTAGACCCTTTGTCTCCAGCAGAATTGCTTGATTATATAGTATCAGTCACATTTTCGAACTAGTAAAAACACGAAGTATTTACAACTTGCTAATTGACAGGTCTCTGCCTAGGTAATCGTACGCAGACTCAATCGAAATTGTAATGTCTACAAACTGGCCTTAACTTGAGGGTTGGGGGTTGTCAGGCTAGAGACTGGCAAAGTATGACTAGAGATTTAGAACAGGTACTTTACAACTGAACACCTTTATTAAAAGATGGAAATCCTGTATAGGCAAATCTGATCTATGTCCATCGTGCCTTGTCAAACCGGAGACACTAGCGCATTTTTTGTTTGTTTGTGACGAATATGTTAATCCAATGAGGGCGTGGCTGAAAAACCTATGCCGACAGCTGGGAACTAGGAGTCACGATGTGGCAATTAGGATACTTATTTCGGACAGTTATGTACCCTATGCTTGTGCCCTAGCCAAATTTCTATCTTGAGCCTGGGCTATTCGAGCCAAAAAGCTAAAACAATCTGTTTAATTCTTTTTTAGAAAAATTCTCTGCTAACTGGAATTGCTGTATTGATTGTATTGCTTGGACTAGAGATACAGAATTTCTCTTTTTTAAAAGTATACTCAAATTGTAATTTTTTATATACATTGTTCTGCTTTTATGATGACTTTTTTATCGAAATAAAGCTTTTTGACTTTGACTAGAGACAAAGCTTTTTGGCTACTTTTCAGTGTTGCAAATGTTGTATTCCCATATTGTGGTGTGACGCTGATGTAGTTTAATTTGTCCCACCATACTTGTAGAAAGAAGTAACCAGAAACGTTTGATAGACTTGGACTGCACGTCCCTTTTTTTAATCTCAAGCTTTACTATTTATGGTTGCCAAGATAGCAAGCAGTCCTTTTGATTTGGTATTGCTACAAAACATGGGATAATTATGTAGAATCAAGCGTGGCTTACAACTCTTTGAATTCCATTCTTTTGATAGAGTATAAACAGGTTGTACTTTTCAATCAATGCTTGTGTTGTGACAACCCAGGGTAATGGATTGAAGTTCGGAGTTGCATTTGTTTCGCTCCCACTTGTTAATGTAATGTAAAAATAATTTATTGAGCGCATCATACACCGGGCGGTTTCTTGGCGCTGTTCACTAATTCGTGAAGAGACAAAGGGGGGAGAAGGAAGGAGCTTATGTATAGACAGCGGAAAAGGTGGGTTTTTAGGAGTGACCTCAAGTGAGGGTAAGAAGAGGAAAGCCTGAGTTCCAACGGTAGAGATTTCCAGAGTGAGGGGGCCAAGAAAGAGAATCTGAGGCCTCCATGCTTTTTGCGCCTGAACCTAGGCGTCTATAGGAGTGCATGGTGGGAAGATCTGAGGTGTCTGGAAGGGGCGTACTTGGTGTTGGCAAGGAGCATTTCTTGTTCACTAGTCCAAAAGCAGATCTACCATAAGTGGTTGTTGCCTTATTTGTACTATTTAGCGTTTTCCGTCTGGGTATTAATCCACAACTTTCAGCAACCACCTGCATGCTTTAAGTTTATCCTTGTAAGGCTTGCGTTTCTAAAGCAAACTGTTCTTTGCCAACGCAAAAAACAGCGCATGTTTATCTTAAATTAATCTAGTATCTGATTCAAACCTTCACCGTCTTTGTTGGAAATGACTCCCTGTTAGATGTACAGGTTGACAAATGGTTTTACTTAGTCTACCTTAGTTTTTTTTATCCTTGCAGGGAATCTAATTCGGGGCAATTTTCATTCGACAAATTGTATACCTAAACTCTTCTTGCTATGCTAGTTAATGCTGCAGCTTATTTCAGACCATGCAACGCACCTTGACTTAAAGGTATTGTCTAGTGACGCTCCATTCTATGTAGACTTTACACGAGTTTTAATTTCGTCTACTTTAGTATAGTTTTGAATTGATCTATAGGTAAGTAGCATGAAACTGGTTTCAATTGGCTCCTGACCCCTTGTCCCCATCCCTTTAAACCTCACTCCCTTGCCCACAACACCTCCATCACATCACGCCTTGCCCTAGTCATTCTCCCCTTCAGCCTAACTGCTGGTGTGTTTGCCTCATGTTCTCCTGATTTCACTACTTCTCCGGGAAATGAATACTAGCGCGTTTGTGAACCTATCCTCAAGTCCTGCTTTTACTAAGACACCTCCCATCTTGAACGTCTCAGAATGCCTTCCTTTTTTCTGCATTCGTCCTTCAATGTGCTATCATGCCTTAAAATCATTACTTATTCCTCTCTAACATTTGTATTTCCCACAATTCAGTACCCTGACAGGCTGTAGAGCCAACTTGTGCAACTTACTGTTTAAAAACCTACATTTTCTCCTTGGTTTATTTGTAATGCATTTTTAAATATATGTGCAATGGGTAAGTAGCGTGTTGCTGCTGATTTTTGACAGTTTACTCAACTTAAAGATTTTTATTTGAGGAATGACTTTACTTTCCTTTTTAGCAGAAGGCGATCGCCCTCTCCCTACTACAGCCGAGGCGGCTACAGATCCCGTTCCAGGTCCCGATCCTATTCTCCTCGTAAGTTGAATTATGTTGCACCATAGCTATACAATGCGCTAAACTTTGATTACTTTGAACAGACTGTGAGAAGGTGGCCTGATATGCAGTGCTCACTATTCTAGTGAACACTATGTATCAGTCCAGCAACCCTTATTGATGATTGGTTGTAAGTCAACCTTATAGACCAGCTATCCTAGTAGCGTGGATACGAGCAGTCTAAGGCTAAAGACTCGAGAGGGCGTGTTAAGCCAGCTGTTTACCACACATATACCCCTTGAATACCAAGTGAAAGGACACCACACAAGTGTTATGAAAATAAACAGATATTTATTAAGAATCACAACAGCCCTGTACTCTTTATGAGGACAGGGTACTAAGCACAAACCAAAACTCTTACAAAAATACTTAAGTTAGCACAGTATACACAAATGCCCGAGGGGCACGGAAAACCATATACTCTGAAAGTGGAATGCGAAATTACTAGCAGGTAAGTACAGTACTAATAGGCTTTGGAATCGCTAGGACTTGACTATAGAATCGTTAGATTACTTCTAGGAGACCCAGGGGACTCGGGTGCCGTGTGTGCACTCTCACGCGAGATGCGGGACAAAGTCTATGGTAGCTAGAAATTAGAAAGTTAGTGTTCTCGGGCGAACCCGACCTGGTAGGGAGAAAACGAAAGTAGATTCTGACCCTTGGATAGTGAGGCTATGCTGGGGCACCGAAATGCCGAAGTTACCTAGCCCAGGGGCTGCAGCTGCATAGGTCTGAAAAGACGTCGGGAATCCTCGTAGACGGACCAGGAGCCGGAAGAAAAGATGCTGGCCGGTGACCAGTGAAGAAAGTTCAGTTGGATCCAAGCCTGGATCTCGAAGATAGATGACACCTGAAAGCAGAGGGGACCAAGTTCGAGACTACTAGCCAGTAGTCAGTGGGCACCAGGAGGGCACCGGATGGTAGCCACCTCGACAAGGTGAGTGGGTGACGCTTGACTCGAAGATCTCACGGACCAGGAGGCGTTGTCGGCGACCAGGATGGAGGATCGAGCTGTCCCACGAAGATAGAAGCTGTCGGCGTCGCTGGACCCAGGATTGGGCAACAAAGCCTTGGCAAATTCAAGCCCACGCGGTGGACCTAAAATGGCGTCTGGAGTGGACCAGGAGGGTCCGGGGTGCCTCTCTTGAACAAGGAAGCAAGGGCCAGCCTGGAGCAACCAGACCAGCAGAAGAGTTGTCGTCGGGCGTCGTTCAGAAGGCCACAAGCCAGCCGGCCAGTAGCCAAACAACGCGGTGCACAGCAAACAGCAGAAGGGCCCCACGCCGATCGTGGAGATGCAGGGAGGCTGATCTTGGGTGCTGGAGCTGCGCAGGGTTGGGGCTTCTCGGACCCCAAAGCACTCACCAGTGGAGGACACGGTGGGCTTGCAGTAAAGATGTCGTGCAGTCTTGGCGATCGTCGGTCCCTTGAGGTCTCGTCGCACTCACGGTTCTCAGCTGGGCTGTAGAGGTGAGTAGAGGTCAGAGGTGCCAGGGAAGCCGGGTCTCGTCGAGCTGGGTCGTCGGATTCGTGATGAAGGACTTGCAGCAGACCGCAGTGTTCTTTAGGATGGTGCCCGCTTGATGCAGGGTGACTACTCCTTAGCCACAAGGGAGAATCTTGAAGAAGAAATCGTGAAGTCCTTTCGAAGAAAGTGGTATCTTGATTCCAAAGATGATCTAATTTTAACAGGGGGCCCGCTCCCATCTTTATACTAAAAAAGGGGGCTGACCCGGTGACTAGGTCCTGCCTATGGGTGGGACTAGGTGGGGGGTGGTTACACCCCTCAGCCATGCCGGACTTCCCCAGGCCAGGGGCTGGTGTGCCCCTGGAACTGGTTCAGACCGGCCTATGCGTAGTGAGCACCGGGGTGCCACTCAGCAGTCACCTTCCTGTAAAGCCCTGCCTACCCAGGATACACAAAACCCTGTCTGGGACGGTGCTAGCACCGCCCCTGACAGGAAACCCTTTGTCCAGGCTCCCCTCGCTGGAAGGACTCCCAGCTGTAGGGGGTCAGACTTGTGTCTGTGGTGGCAGCATCCATTTTGTGGAGCTGAGGCTTCAGTTAACTTTAACCGGGGTTCACAGTTACATACATGTCGTGTCCCTCTAGAAGGGTGGAATGCTAACCCCGTCGCCAGAATTGGCGAGGGGTTAGTATTCCAATTCGTATGACACCTTACTCGACATGTTTTGATAAAGCAATACCAAAGATAGCATTTAACCGCGAGGATTATAATGCACTTAAGAGTATATGGTATGCGATATCATGGAGCAGCTATTAGGACTTGATTCCGCAAGCTGCAGACAGGCTCAGCTCATGCCAGAGCACCATCTCACACGATTCCAAGCACTCTGCCTTCAGGATTGTCAAGGCCTGCCATAGGAGTGACTGATAGGAATCTGTGTGTCCATTTTAGGGTTAGGTATAGGTATACTACACCTACAGCAAAGGGTGATTACACGACTTTGCCCCAGCTGTCATGCAGCCAGTTGTGTCAAATTTAGGAGGCCAGCCAGGGGTGGCACAATACGTGCTGCAGCCCCTGGTAGCCCTGGGTACACCTATGCCCTGAGTTACAGAGTCTGATAAGGTGGCCCAGTACCAATTGGTAGATGCACCTAGGGTACATGAGGTAATTTAGAAAGAGAACAGCCAGGCTGTGGGTCTGATTGGCAGGCCCACAGCCAGAGAAAGTCGTAAACCAGTGAAACAAAAGCAAAAAATCTGGGTGATCATAGGATTGCAGACCCTACTCTCCTACATGACCCCCCCCCAAACTTTGGGACAATAAGCTAACCTTGACCAGGTGAGTCTTCTTGTTCTAAGTGGAAATATCTGGAGAGCCCATCGGCATTGCCATGATCAGTACCAGGTCTATGTTCCACTGTAAAGTCCATCCCCTGTAGGGAAATGGACCACCTAAGCAGTTTGGGGTTTTCACCCTTCATCTGATTTAGCCACAAGAGGGGCTTATGGTCGGTCTGAATCTTGAAGTGAGTGCCAAACAAGTATGGCCTCAGCTTCTTCAGGGCCCAAACCACAGCAAAGGCCTCCCTCTCAATAGCTGACCAATTCTTCTCTCTGGGGGTCAGCCTTCTGCTTATAAAAGCAATGGGCTGATCCTGACCATCAAAATTCAGTTGAGAAAGAACAGCTCCCACACCCAACTCAGAAGCATCTGTTTGGACAATGAATGGTTTGGAGTAGTCTGGACTCTTAAGGATAGGTGCTGTGCACATGGCCTGCTTTAGGTCATCGAATGCTTTTTGACAGCCTGCTGTCCACTGAACCTTTTTTGGCATTTTCTTACTTGTCAGTTCATTTAATGGTGTCACAATGGAACCATAGTTCCTGACAAATTTTCTGTAGTATCCAGTCAGGCCCAAGAAAGCTCGAACCTGAGTCTGGGTGGTTGGAGGAGCCCAGTCCCTGATTGACTGTATTTTGCTCTCCAGTGGCTGAACCTGGCCTCCACCTACAAGGTGGCCCAGGTATACAACCTGTGTCTGCCCTATCTGGCACTTGGTGGCCTTGATAGTGAGGCCTGCTGCTTGCAGAGCCTCTAACACTTTCCTCAGGTGGACCAGGTGATCCTCCCAGGTGGAGCTAAAGACAGCAATATCATCTAGATATGCTGCACAGAAGTCATCCAGCCCAGTAAGGACTTGATTCACCAACCTTTGGAAGGTGGCAGGTGCATTTTTCAGACCAAAGGGCATTACCACAAATTGATAATGCCCACCAGGGGTTGAAAATGCTGTTTTGGGTTTGGCATCCTCAGCTAACCTGATTTGCCAATACCCAGCTGTTAAGTCAAATGTACTTAAGTAGTTGGCAGAAGCCAATCTATCTATAAGTTCATCTGCCCTAGGTATTGGATGGGCATCAGTCTTAGTGACTGCATTGAGACCCCTGTAGTCTACGCAAAACCTCATCTCTCTCTTACCATCTTGGGTGTGAGGCTTTGGCACTAGAACTACTGGACTAGCCCAAGGGCTATCTGAGGGTTCAATGACTCCCAATTCCAACATTTTCTGCACTTCAGTTTTTATGCAGTCTCTAACATGATCAGGCTGCCTGTAGATTTTACTCTTGACTGGCAGGCTGTCACCAGTGTCAACCTCATGGGTACACCAATTGGTCTGACTGGGTGTCAGAGAGAACATATGTCTGAAAGACTGAAGAACCTGTTTACAGTCTTTCTGCTGATGTTCAGAGAGGCTGCCACAAAAGACAACACCATCTACTGACCCATCATCAGGATTCTGAGTGAGCAGGTCTGGGAGAGGGTCACTCTCTTCCTCCTGTCCCTCATCTATGGCCATGAGCAAGCTCATGTCCTTCCTGTCGACATATGCTTTGAGCCTGTTGACATGGAGTACCCTATGGGGACTCCTGGGAGTTCCAAGGTCCACCAGGTAGGTGACCTCTCCCTTTTGCTCAAGGATTGTGTGGGGCCCAGACCATTTGTCTTTGAGTGCTGCTGGGGCCACTGGCTCCAGCACCCACACCTTCTGTCCAGGCTGATAAACAGTCAGGACAGCCTTTTGGTCATGCCAAGCTTTTTGAAGTTCTTGACTGGCCTTAAGGTTTTCTGATGCCTTCTCCATATACTCAGCCATCCTGGAGCGGAGACCAAGTACATAGTCCATTATGTTGGTTGCAGGCTTTTTGAGAGGTCTCTCCCATCCTTCCTTCACCAAACACAAGGGGCCTCTCACAGGATGCCCATACAAAAGTTCAAAAGGGCTGTAGCCAACCCCCTTTTGTGGGACCTCTCTGTAAGCAAACAGAAGGCAGGGCATCAGGACATCCCATCTACGCCTGAGTGTTTCAGGTAGTCCATGAATCATCCCTTTTAGGGTCCTGTTGAACCTTTCAACAAGCCCATTGCATTGTGGGTGATAGGGTGTAGTGAATTTGTAATTGACACCACACTCCTTCCACATAGCAGTTAAATAGCTTGACATAAAGTTTGCACCTCTGTCAGAGACAACCTCCTTAGGGAAGCCCACTCTGGAGAATACTCCAACCAGGGCCCTTGCCACCACAGGGGCTGTGGTGGTCCTAAGTGGAATAGCTTCAGGGTACCTGGTGGCATGATCCACTACCACCAGTATAAACTTGTGCCCTGATGCTGTCTGGGGTTCCATTGGACCAACAATGTCAATCCCCACTCTTTCAAAGGGCACCCCCACCACAGGCATTGGTATAAGGGGGGCCTTTGTTGTGCCACCTGACTTACCACTGGCTTGGCAAGTGACACAGGAGCGACAAAACTCCTTGGTATCCTCATTCATGTGAGGCCAGTGAAAGTGTGAGACAAGCCTGTCCCAAGTCTTTGTCTGGCCTAAGTGTCCTGCTAAGGGAATCTCATGGGCCAAGGTAAGTAGGAAACCTCTCTGAGACAAGGGTACAACCAGCCTCCTGGTCATGCCAGGCTTGGGGTCTCTTGACTCAGTGTACAGGAGTCCATCTTCCCAGTATACCTTGTGGGTACCTGTGGCGTTCCCAGCAGCCTCAGCAGCAGCCTGCTGTCTGAGGGGTTCAAGAGAAGGGCAGCCTAACTGGTCCTTCCCCAGGTCTTCCCTTGAGGGTCCCCCTGAACCCAAGAATTCAACTTGATCAAGTTCAAACTCTCTAGGCTCAGTTTCCCTCAACTCCTGCAGGTCAGCCTCCTCTGAGACTTGATCCACAACCTGGGGCAAGGGGGAAGGCACAGCCTTAACCCTACTGCTCTTTTTCTTGGAAGGTGTCTGGTCCATTGTTCCAGGATCCAGCACCTGTTCAGTGGGGCATCTTCTGGCCTGTGACCTAGTCACAGCAAACACATGTGCTGGCAAACCTAACATTTCCAGATGAGTCCTCTGCTCCACTTCTGACCATTGTGATGACTCCAAATCATTGCCCAACAAACAATCCACTGGGAGGTCTGAACTAACTACAACCTTCTTTTGGCCAGTTACCCCTCCCCAGGAGAAAGCTACAATTGCCATACTATGATTGGTAGTGACATTGCTTGCATTGGTCACCAGGAATTCTGTACCTGGCATGATCTGTCCAGGGTCCACAAAGCTAGGTGTCACCATTGTGACACTGGCACAAGTGTCCCTATAGGCCTGAGCCATCTTTCCATTAATGAAAGGTGTCTGTCTGTATTTGCCCAAAGTATTGGGACTTATATCAGGGGACATATCCACATCCCCTGTACAAACAAGGACAGCCTGAGTGAGTGTACCAACTAAGTTGTCACCCCCCTCAGAACCCAGGGTTAACCCTACTAAACCCTTGGGAGGTGCACTACCACTGCTGGCTGTACTAGGGGGCACAGGTGCCTTAGGGGCTGCAGTGGCAGGAGTCTGCCCTCCTCCTTTCTTGGTGCACTCACTAAACCAGTGAGTTTTACTTTTGCAGTATTGGCACCACCTTTTAGATTGGCCTTCTTTCTTCTTTTGGGGAGCCTGACCCCCACCCTCTTTGGGTTGTTGGGGACCTGTCGAAGACTTCTGGTCATTTTGTTCCCCCTTAGAATCTTTACCCTTCTGGTCTGCTTTCTTCTGACCACCTTGATTCTGGCCCTGGTTCTGTTTAACTCTTGTTCTAACCCATCTGTCTGCCTTCTTTCCCAATTCTTGGGGAGAGGTCAGATCTGAGTCAACAAGATGCTGATGCAACAACTGGTTCTGACAATTGTTTAAAATTTGCTCTCTCATCATCAAATTGTACAATCCTTTATAATCAGTAACCTTACTGCCCAGCAACCAGCCCTCAAAAGCCTTAGTGGCACAATCTACAAAGTCAGCCCAATCTTGAGACTGAGTTTTCTGGGTATCCCTGAACAGCACCCTGTACTGCTCAGTGGTTAGGCCAAACCCATCAACCAGTGCATTTTTCAAGACTTGGTAATCATTAGCATCCTCCACCCTTGTGGTGAGGAGCTTGTCTCTTCCTTTACCCTCAAAGGAGAGCCACAAGATAGCTGCCCACTGACTTGGGGGAACACCTTGCACAGTGCAGGCCCTCTCCAAAGCAGTAATCCATTTGTGGATGTCATCCCCTTGTTTAAAGGGGGGCACTATCTTACCAAGGTGTTTTGTATCAAAACTCCTTTCCCTATTGCTAGGTACAATGCTGCCACCAGTGGGGACTGTCCCACTCAATTGTTGCTCTCTAGCAAAGGCAAGCCTCTCTTTGGCCAGGGCAAGTTCTTCCCTTTCAATCCTCAGATTGGCTGCCTTTTCCTTAGCTTCATACATTCTCCTCTGGGGAGATGTCATTCCCCTTTGAGAGGAACGTTGAGAGCCATTGGTATGAAGGGATCTGATAGAGCCTCTTGATAGAGATCTATCTCGTCCATTCCCAATGTTAAGCTGACCTGAGAGTGGCCCCAAGGGTCCCCTAGTGCCCATCTCATGTCTGCTTAAGTTGGACCTGGTTAGTCTGCTGACTTCTACCTGTTCCTTTTCTGCCTCATCCCCTGATACCACATCATCATCCTCATCATCAGCATCATCTGCTTCCTGAAGAGGATGGTCCTGGGCATCAAAGGGACCCTGTAAGGAGGGCATGTTGCCATCTGAATTAGAAGGGTCTGGGTTACCAGCCCTCCTTGCATCATGAGTCTCTAAGAGACCAATCAGAAAGGCAGTTGTGGGGTTAGACCCCTGCTTAATCTTCCTAGAGGTACACACTTGTCGTAACTCATGGAAGCTAAGCGCAGTATATCTTGAAGGGATGACCTGTGGAGGGTCAACTGACACAAGGGGAACCTCAGTGTTTCCTCCTTTGTCCGACATACTGTTTCTAGTGTGGTGTAAGTGATGCACCTACCTACACTATGTGTTTACCTACTGATCCCTTGCTAAGAGTTGCAGCCAAGGTGTGCTAAGCCTTGAGGAGCTACAACAGCTGGTTCAGTAGAACTCAGAGTATTCTAAGCTTTAGTTATGTGTACCTAACAGTACTTATGTGATCTTTCAACAAGATATTCTTAGGATACGTGTGGTAAAACAACAGCAAGCTCAAATCCCAACCGCTGCTCACCAATGTGAGAAGGTGGCCTGATATGCAGTGCTCACTATTCTAGTGAACACTATGTATCAGTCCAGCAACCCTTATTGATGATTGGTTGTAAGTCAACCTTATAGACCAGCTATCCTAGTAGCGTGGATACGAGCAGTCTAAGGCTAAAGACTCGAGAGGGCGTGTTAAGCCAGCTGTTTACCACACATATACCCCTTGAATACCAAGTGAAAGGACACCACACAAGTGTTATGAAAATAAACAGATATTTATTAAGAATCACAACAGCCCTGTACTCTTTATGAGGACAGGGTACTAAGCACAAACCAAAACTCTTACAAAAATACTTAAGTTAGCACAGTATACACAAATGCCCGAGGGGCACGGAAAACCATATACTCTGAAAGTGGAATGCGAAATTACTAGCAGGTAAGTACAGTACTAATAGGCTTTGGAATCGCTAGGACTTGACTATAGAATCGTTAGATTACTTCTAGGAGACCCAGGGGACTCGGGTGCCGTGTGTGCACTCTCACGCGAGATGCGGGACAAAGTCTATGGTAGCTAGAAATTAGAAAGTTAGTGTTCTCGGGCGAACCCGACCTGGTAGGGAGAAAACGAAAGTAGATTCTGACCCTTGGATAGTGAGGCTATGCTGGGGCACCGAAATGCCGAAGTTACCTAGCCCAGGGGCTGCAGCTGCATAGGTCTGAAAAGACGTCGGGAATCCTCGTAGACGGACCAGGAGCCGGAAGAAAAGATGCTGGCCGGTGACCAGTGAAGAAAGTTCAGTTGGATCCAAGCCTGGATCTCGAAGATAGATGACACCTGAAAGCAGAGGGGACCAAGTTCGAGACTACTAGCCAGTAGTCAGTGGGCACCAGGAGGGCACCGGATGGTAGCCACCTCGACAAGGTGAGTGGGTGACGCTTGACTCGAAGATCTCACGGACCAGGAGGCGTTGTCGGCGACCAGGATGGAGGATCGAGCTGTCCCACGAAGATAGAAGCTGTCGGCGTCGCTGGACCCAGGATTGGGCAACAAAGCCTTGGCAAATTCAAGCCCACGCGGTGGACCTAAAATGGCGTCTGGAGTGGACCAGGAGGGTCCGGGGTGCCTCTCTTGAACAAGGAAGCAAGGGCCAGCCTGGAGCAACCAGACCAGCAGAAGAGTTGTCGTCGGGCGTCGTTCAGAAGGCCACAAGCCAGCCGGCCAGTAGCCAAACAACGCGGTGCACAGCAAACAGCAGAAGGGCCCCACGCCGATCGTGGAGATGCAGGGAGGCTGATCTTGGGTGCTGGAGCTGCGCAGGGTTGGGGCTTCTCGGACCCCAAAGCACTCACCAGTGGAGGACACGGTGGGCTTGCAGTAAAGATGTCGTGCAGTCTTGGCGATCGTCGGTCCCTTGAGGTCTCGTCGCACTCACGGTTCTCAGCTGGGCTGTAGAGGTGAGTAGAGGTCAGAGGTGCCAGGGAAGCCGGGTCTCGTCGAGCTGGGTCGTCGGATTCGTGATGAAGGACTTGCAGCAGACCGCAGTGTTCTTTAGGATGGTGCCCGCTTGATGCAGGGTGACTACTCCTTAGCCACAAGGGAGAATCTTGAAGAAGAAATCGTGAAGTCCTTTCGAAGAAAGTGGTATCTTGATTCCAAAGATGATCTAATTTTAACAGGGGGCCCGCTCCCATCTTTATACTAAAAAAGGGGGCTGACCCGGTGACTAGGTCCTGCCTATGGGTGGGACTAGGTGGGGGGTGGTTACACCCCTCAGCCATGCCGGACTTCCCCAGGCCAGGGGCTGGTGTGCCCCTGGAACTGGTTCAGACCGGCCTATGCGTAGTGAGCACCGGGGTGCCACTCAGCAGTCACCTTCCTGTAAAGCCCTGCCTACCCAGGATACACAAAACCCTGTCTGGGACGGTGCTAGCACCGCCCCTGACAGGAAACCCTTTGTCCAGGCTCCCCTCGCTGGAAGGACTCCCAGCTGTAGGGGGTCAGACTTGTGTCTGTGGTGGCAGCATCCATTTTGTGGAGCTGAGGCTTCAGTTAACTTTAACCGGGGTTCACAGTTACATACATGTCGTGTCCCTCTAGAAGGGTGGAATGCTAACCCCGTCGCCAGAATTGGCGAGGGGTTAGTATTCCAATTCGTATGACACCTTACTCGACATGTTTTGATAAAGCAATACCAAAGATAGCATTTAACCGCGAGGATTATAATGCACTTAAGAGTATATGGTATGCGATATCATGGAGCAGCTATTAGGACTTGATTCCGCAAGCTGCAGACAGGCTCAGCTCATGCCAGAGCACCATCTCACACGATTCCAAGCACTCTGCCTTCAGGATTGTCAAGGCCTGCCATAGGAGTGACTGATAGGAATCTGTGTGTCCATTTTAGGGTTAGGTATAGGTATACTACACCTACAGCAAAGGGTGATTACACGACTTTGCCCCAGCTGTCATGCAGCCAGTTGTGTCAAATTTAGGAGGCCAGCCAGGGGTGGCACAATACGTGCTGCAGCCCCTGGTAGCCCTGGGTACACCTATGCCCTGAGTTACAGAGTCTGATAAGGTGGCCCAGTACCAATTGGTAGATGCACCTAGGGTACATGAGGTAATTTAGAAAGAGAACAGCCAGGCTGTGGGTCTGATTGGCAGGCCCACAGCCAGAGAAAGTCGTAAACCAGTGAAACAAAAGCAAAAAATCTGGGTGATCATAGGATTGCAGACCCTACTCTCCTACACAGACTCCCCAGCGACCACTAGTAGTGACTTGCAGTTCATAGACTTTAGGGTCAGATTGAGTTTTGGGGGATCTCATACCGGTAAACATACTTGTTTCAAGAGAATGGTTTATGAATTGAAACTAGCCTTAATACAATGTCTTCGTGTAAGAATGTTCTTGCTCACCCTTTTATTGTAATGTAACCTGCGGGAACGGTTGCTTGAAATGTGCCCGTTCTGTTAGCTAATACAGGAAACCGCTTACAGTGCTGGATGTTTTCAGCTTGCATTTGACTCCATATTTTATGGCCCGTTCAAAACACAAATCCTTCACAGCCTTGTTTATTGCTTTTGGCGATGAACTGCTTCTTTAGGGCCCCAAGCTGGCGAGCATTGGCAGTGCATTGTATTGTCTATCTGTATAGAATTAATCTTGATTTTTAAGCCTAGCATGTTAGAGTATATTGCTAACAGAACCACAATGCTGTCGGAAGATAGTTGATTATTCTAGGCAGCTAATCTATCTAGATCTTGTTCAAACTGTAAGCTAGTTTCATCTAAATGCAAGAACAAATGCATCTGTGTTGCTAGCTCTCGATGTAGATTGAAAGTCGTTATGTAGCAGCAAATTTAAAGCACTACCAATCTTCATAGGAAACAAACTGATTGTAGGATGCACGATTTTATTTGCATATCTAACCGGTGTTTAATTTTTTTCAGGTCGTTATTGAAGAATCAGTTCTGAAGAATCCTCAATTTGGCCCTAAGTTAGGGTTGCAGTTGTGGGCAGCACCTTTATTTTGTAACGTGAACATTGGCTAGCGAATAGATGGCTTTGCAGTTTATGGAGTTCCAAATGTACATTGCTGTTATCATTCTGCATATTTGTGTAGGTTGGTGCTTTAACTTCTGTTCTACCACATTGTGCACGTTTATTTTTTACAGTACACTGTAAATGCTACAGTAACTATTGTACCATAACTTGAATGTTTTTTTATTGCTTGAAAGTATTCAGTCTGGTCCTCGGATATTGAAAGATCAAAACAATAAAAATACTTTTTCTTACCTTCTATTTTAAAATCTTATGTTGCATGCTCTGAATGGATGGTATTGTACACATTTCTTGAAAAGCAGCGAAAGTGATTTTTGTTTCTGGTGGCTTCTGCAAATTGAGTTTAATTAGTACGCCTCACTAAAGTCCTACGAATCTTAATGTGGAGCTACCACATATAAAATATCAACTTTATCGTGGGTGAGTCAAAGTATGTCGGTTGTGATAGCTTTTGGCACAACTTCTTAGACTTTCAAATGAATACTGTTCCATGTAAATAGAACAATAAACTATTACTTTAAAAAATAGCCATCTGATAGTCTTGCTCTAATTTGGATTTCATTTGATTTTACAAGATTCCTTATTTTGTATTAGGACTTGCAATTATTGCATTTTGTTTAACTTTTGGGTTGACAATCTGTGGGTGGGTATCACCCAGCTGCTGTTAAAACTTCAAGGTATCTGCACACTTTCATGTGTACTCCAGTTCAGTGACCTTTGTTTTGTCCTCAAACTGATTGTACAAGATCTGGGTTTAGTACAGACCCTGTACCTTCGCATTTACAGATGGGTAATTATACATCTGATAAAGCTGTACTTTTCTCAGTGCCATAAATTGCTGTGCATACCTATATGGCAAGGTTTGCGTTCATAAACAGCTGGTTTGTCTTTAACTAACATAATTGCAGGTGTCTAAATGCCCATCTCGTGGGTAGATGTGAGAGCAACTTGTTAAATGCTTAGCTTATTGAAATGTGCTTATAAAGTAGGACTGGATGGCCACATGTGGTGTGTTATCGGCACGTTCACAGCGATGGGTAAATAGCAGTGACCTTAACTCATAGATGTAGCTGCTCCAAGTGGGTCCTATCTACCTATAAATGTTTCCATGCACTCAAACTGAAATGTTGATGACGAACGCTGTGCATAAACTATACTGCTAAGGGTGTTTTGGTTGCAGTGAATGGAATCTTCATGTTTTCTAAATGTGACATGGCTTATGGTGAATCTTCCATAGCCGTGATTTGGGTTTAATTAAAAGGTAGAAACAGTTCAGGTAATGCTGAGGAATGCATCCATTTTGAGTGAAGCGTCCAGCTTGCCCGTATAATGGATCTGAGGGGAACAGGACAATGAGACAGTGTACATATTCTGTACAATAACTGCAATATTATACTGTTGAATCAGAAAGATCAGCTTCAAAAGGCCTTAATTTGGGGGTTGGAAAAGCAATGACATTAAATAGATCTGGGGTATATAAACATTGCAAGTTCAGGGCACACTATTGCAGCCGGCCCAATTGTCAAAAAATGTTCTTAAATAAGTCTAAGCTACTTGTTTGGGACTGGCTTAAACTAAACCTGTTTAACCCCTTCCATGCTCATGACGAGGGCACAGTTGAGCTGTGATGATGACGAGCTCAGTCATGACACCAGCAAAATGGCAATTTCCAGCACAGGGGAAAAATAACCACAGCAGCGATGTGGTTAAGACAAATTGATCTAGATAATTTGGATAAAGTACTTGATGCAGTTGATGGTATTAATCGGTTTATAATTTGAATACTGTTTCATGTTCTGAAAGCATTAATTGATATATCCACTTCCCTATCCTGATTGTAACCCTGGTGCATTTGCTTCACCCATAGAATCTTTACACACAATCTGCAGGGTCTCAGTAGGGCCATATATATATATATATAATATATATATATATATATATATATATAATCATCCAAGGGTGCCCAAGATCTTGAGAACGCCACTCCACAAGGATAGGAAACATTCCTTGGATGATTTATTTGTGGCAGGCTCCGAGCCACAGAGAATGCACCGCCTGAAAAGCCAGGTCTAACAGGCTGTTAATGGAGGCAGCCTGCTTGCGCTAAGGATTGCCGAAAATAAACATGAAAGCAGCCTTGGAATCCACTGGAGGACTATGAACAGTAAGAAATATGGGTTAAAAACATTATAGACTTTAAAACCAAACCCGAGTGAAATCCAGGAAACAGTTTGTAACTGCAAAATCGTGCATTATGGGAACAGCACAAAAAAAATTGTTTGAAGTACTGTGCCGGGTTTTGGTTATGTCTCCCCATTTCCCCTGAAGAAATTGCACGAAGCAATGAAATGCATTGGGAAGCTTTAAAATGAACTGGGGCTGTGATCGTGTTTGAGTGCAACAATAAAAAGGAATGTTTCCTATCCTTGTGGAGGGGCGTTCTCAAGATCTGGGGCACCCTTGGATGATATATATATATATATATATATATATCAAGTGGAACTTTATCCACATTCTTCCATCAGTCACTGGAACTGCTGAGCTGTTGACGAGGGAAAGTGGAACCAACACCCCATCGACTAGTTTTGTAGCTGAATGTTCTGGAAGGTAATGGCTGATGGGGAGACGAAACTGCCTCAAATCCAATCTGCATGAAAAAAAGTCAATGTATATCCCAGGAGGGACTATCGTGCACTCAAACCAAGAAATAAAAACATGTGGTGGTGTGCGCAGAACCGAAGACCCTGAAGAACTGTTGGGCAAGAAATGGTTTTGAGTATCCTGACTAACTCAAACAGAAAAGTGGAGGTTACTATTCAGTCTGAGTTAAAAAATGGAACCTCCAGCAGGGTGGGTGGGGTCTAGTACCACCACTCCCATGTATGCACATCTTGCCCCCATGCAATTAGTTGAACCGATCCTGGAGCGAGGGCCCTGCGCACTGGCACCAGCCCAGTAGCGCCCCCCTCCCATTACCATAACAAGCATTTAACAGGGATACACCTGCCTTGGTCCTACTGACCCTAAAGCAGAGGTCTTCAAACTTTTTGATGCCGAGACCCCCCTGTCAAAAAATGTTAGGCATGAGGACCCCCTCCTGACCAAAATGTCTAGAACTTCGTACTCACCATCATCGACAACCAAAAGCGCCCCCAATTCTCACGGCAAATCATTTTACAGTTGGGAAATGAAATTAAACAGTGTTTAGCAAAACCAAATGTTTGTAGATGACTATGGTTCGTGGTCTTTTGGGTTTTGTTATTTGTTTCGGTTTTTGGTAACCATCTTGGCCAAGTGAACAATAAATTCTGAAGGCCACGAGAAAATGCTAAGAGGCTGGCTGCCTGGGTGTCCAGTCACCTAGACTATAATTATGTTCTCGTGGTACAAGTACGGCCAATGGGTATGCCCTTGTAATTTGTGTGCTTGGGCTATACTCAAAGGTCATCTTGAAGCAGACTACCTATGCTCATGGTGCATCTCTTGTCCCTATGACCTCTTTCACATCAGTGCCCCTAGAAGTGCCCTTCTTTGCAGGCCATACGTTCAGTATAGTGGGAGGCTTAGTATCTGGAAGGAGTATGACATCCATTGTGAACATGTGTTCCCATGCACTTCGTGCAGGTGCCGGACAACATGTTGCACGGTCAGACTGGCAAAACTGAGCCTTCGTCTCTGACCGACGCTGCAAAAAGTGAGTGTGTGCAAGGCAAGCCTAGGTCGCATTTAACAATACGTTCGAAATAGCCAATTCATTTACAGTTCCAAATATTATGCTTGCCATAATTTTGAGCCTCTGCCTGCCAGCAATGTTATTATGGAGGCGCATGAATTATTGAAGATTAAGCATTAGGAGCCCTGGTGTGAGGGAGCAGTGAGTAACAAACAAAACTAGCGTATTCACTGAATCTGCAAAGCCACATGCAGCTTTTATTACACAAAATAATATTTTAATAGCGCACAATCATGACAACCCGTCCCACCTCTCTTTCTATTTATTTTGTTTCGAGGTAACTGTACATGTAGCATGCTTAAACCTCCCTGTCTTGAGACATGCCCAGTGCCAGTCTGCGGGGACTCTGGCGACTTGAGTCAGCTGAGTCTTGTGGATATATTCATTTATTATGCAGCTGACGAGATGGGGCCTCTCACAGCTTAGGAATCTCGGCCCGGGTGCACGTGGGACACATAAGCCCTGGAGTAGACTGATGCTACTTGTTTGGTTGCCAGGGAGGAGGAAGAAATCCCAGACATTTACACTTTGTGCCTTATTACTTACCTAGGATAGCCAGACGCGCACACTGCGACCTTTACTTCACTATTCATGCCCTGTGCTGAGTGCAGACACATGCACACAACCTCATATACAGCATACTTTGCTGAGTGCAGGCGTGAGCCAAAGGCTCTTTTCATGTTGTGCACAGTAGAAGCTAACGCACAGGGAGAGATTATTGTATGGAAATGAGCTCCACACCCGATTGTATACAGTTAACATTGCTTATTTATACTGAATACATGCTATAATATTCAGTCATGGTAAACTGATATTCATTGCTTGATTTTGCTCGAGAGTGTCACTCGTGGTTGTTGCAATGAATTTATGAAAATGTCACACATAGTAATCTGAAACCTTGGCAGCTATGGGACGTGCCGTGTTTAAATAGAAAAATTCAATCTTCCATTGTGTTTCTCTGGAGCAATCAATGAAATTGAGCACGGAGTTAAGGCAGCATAAATAAAAACACATGCAGGAAAGAATAAAAACGGACAGAACACAGAAAATAAAGATCAACCGGAGCCTTTGCCCAAATCCCCTCATGGCTCAATCGGGAAACAAATAAGAATCTGTGTGTGTGCGCAAGTCAGTTTCAGTGCATGTCTGCAGCGGGGAAAAGGCAGGTTACCTAATTAAACTGGGAAGCTTTGGGTTGGAAATCAGCCCGAAGTAACGCAAAGATCCTAATGAAGAGGCAGCAACGAGGCACAAAGCAGCACACGAGGTGAAAGCAGGGATGGCCAAGGAAGGCATCAGTGACGGCGTGAATATTGCAGAACTCCCTCGAAGTACAGGCTGCATTGCAAGGGTTCTTGTCCATCTTTATGGACAAAGTTTGCGGGCATTTCCTGGTATGCATGCTGCAGTCTCTCTGATTGGAGGACATGTTTTGATGACGTAGCCACATTATGATTGGCTTATTTTACCTAGTCCTCCAATCAGAGAGCCTCCTGAGATGCCAGTATTTCTAATCCAAAACGAAGAGGAAACGTTTTGGAGATGAGGCAGACGTGAGGCTGGTGAATGCGCGACCCCCCTTCAGATGACTCCACGCCCCCCCTGGGGGTCGCGCCCCATAGATTGAAGACCTCTGCCCTAAAGTATACCCCTCTACATCTTAAGGGCTAACAGTCTGGGGTCTTCCCCCTAAGCGCAGCAGCAAGACTACATGTTTACGCACACTTTAGAATAACAGTACTCCGCACATTTGGATATAATTAAAAATGCATTGCAATTGCAGCCCCTAAAGGCATCATAGATGATCACAGGATTAAGTTGTAAATGCCGTCAGACACCCTAGCAGGAGTGTCTAGCCAGTTAGGTCCACTTTGCTTGTGACATCAACTTACATCGAACATCAGTCTCTAAAAGAAATAACCATGATGAAAATGCATTTCAGTGCAATTACGCCATTTCACCTCCAGGCGATGCCCTTCTCGAGACATCACCAACTCAGCCCTTCAATCTTTGATGCACTTCTCAAGGAACCCTCGGCTGTAGAACAAAAGTTCCAGCCTAGGAGGTGATGCAATCTTCGCTGAGAGTTGAGGGGTTATTCTTTTAAAATCCTCAAGAACTTAGGGTGGGACTTCGCTTTGTGCTGGGGGCGATACTGCGCTGCTCCAGCAACTCCCCAGCATCTTTTCACTCTTAAGGGTGACCCCTCTCCTCTGGGGGCCACCAAAAATCCCAAAACAATCCATTCCTCATGCCTTGCAAGGAATCATGGGGTGCTTCAAGCTCCTGCTGCTTTCTGGGGTCTCGGTGGTGGGCTAGGTCCCACCCGGACCCCCGGTAAAGGGTATAAAACACGGGGAGCCCACACCTGGCAGCTCCGCGCTTTGGTCGGGGGCCCAGGCCCCTGGATCCTCCCTCCTTGTCCGGAGCCCAGTCCCACCCGGGACCCCCGCAGGCTCTCCACATTGGAGGGCAGTCCCCGGGACCTGGCCCACCCATGGGGCCTCTTCTGGACCGGCGGCGGAGCCTCACGCGCTTCGCCATCAGGGGGCCACAAGTCAAAGGTCTCACCTTCTCGGGGCCATATCTCAGCCCCTGGGGGTCTGATCTGCCCCATTTTCGTGTCTTCTTGCTCCTGGCGGTGCCCCCAATGCCACTGGGAGCATTCTTCTTCACCCTCCGGGTCTCCAAGAGGGTGCATTCTGCAGGAGCGGTCTGCACTGGCTCCCTGCGCCAGCCTTTCGCCTGGCTCTCATGAGTCTCTTCTCCCTGTGCAGAGGCCTCTTCTGCGCACCAGTCCTGGGCTCTTCTTCTGGCGCTTGACAGGCAGGGGTATCCTCCTTCCAACTGCCCATTGCACCAGGCTCCAGCACCTTTCACCTCTACAGACCACACCCCAGAGAGAGCTTCTCTTCCTGTGCAAGTACTTTTTTAAAAGTGGAGTAGGGGGTTGGCAGAAAATCTCTGGGACCTATCAAAGAGCGACACATCACTTCTCTGCTCCCTTTGTCCAGCCTCTGGGTTTGTTCAAAATAGTCATCCAGTGTCTCTGGCCACATGGCCTCTGAAACCCAACTCTTTCCTTCTTGGTGCAGCCTGGTGCCTGGCACCCAGTGACAGCTGCCAATGGATGAACCTGTAGCCCCACCCATCTTTGTGGAGAGGAGGCCCTAGCTTGTGAAAGAAAGGTTATCAATCCATCCAGCTGAGGTCAACCCTCAGCCTGGGTCTGGGCATGGCTGGCTCAGAAATGACAGTTCTGTATGACCCAAAAGCAGTACATAGACTTTGGACTCTGCAGAATACTTATTTTCACCTACTCTACAATGGACTTTAGTGCGTGTATGGAATCTGTAGGCCTTGTGGAAGTCATTTTAGCCATGGGCCCCACATCCCCATAGGGGAATAATGAAGTGAAAACACAGTAAAACACACTGACTTTCCCTGGCATGTTCCTTCCCAGGGTATAAAGCCTATTCCGTGTCACCACCCAATTCTGCATAAGTCTTGCCACACCATTCACTCTGTAGCTACTCCTGGACTGCGCATGCTAGGAATCTCTCCTGCGCAGCTCCTACACGTGTGCACACACATGTACACCCTTGTCTGCATGTAACCAGCACAGTGTCCCCTACTCCAGCTGCTGTGCAGCGGCATAGTCCAGCCAGGCACACCAGTAAAATCTCCATGCAGTCTGCTTCATTGAGCTCACTGTGGAGGAGTCCCAGATTAGGAGTCTCCCCCACAGTAAAAGCTCAACAATTAGGTGCTCAAAAAGCGAAAAATCCAAGCGGCCCCTAGTGTCAGAACCACCTTCTAACAATTCCACAGCTGAATTGCCCATAACCTATATGGAAAAGAAAAATGCACTTGCACACCCATGGACTTCATTGAATCGTGGTATGGTTTGGAGGTGAAAGCTGGACCATGGTCTGAGTGGTATGTGCAACAGTCATACGTCCAGATGAACACTTTCAAATCTTTGACAGTTTGAGCGTCTGCTGTGGCAAAATCCAGATAAACCTGGAGCAAGAATCCACTGCAACCAAAAGAACTTTAACCCTTTCGATGCTGATGACTAGCTCAGCTCGTCATCACCCACTGGTGTCGGGTGCTGATGACGAGCTGAGCTGGCAATTTCCAGCACAGGACGGGAAAACTGCCAGCAGCCATGTGGTTAAAAGCTGGATCTGAAACCAAAGGACTGCAATGTTTAAGCCAAATACAGCTGAAAGGATACAAATGCGCATGTGGTGACAATTTTTAATTTTCTGACAAGTCACAAAACAGACTTCTGGGTTTACTGGTATAAATAGATCCACCAATGTTGTAAAAGGGGAAGTGTGGCTCAGGGGTTAGAGGCGGCAGACCCGGAAGCTGAGATCGGCCCTGGACCAGGGTTCAATTCCCCGCCCCGACGGGGGTTGGGCTCAATAATTCCACGGACTCGATAATTCTCGCTCCGGTGCCTACTCGACTCACGGGTTCACACTCTGCGACTCTGGGCAATAGCTTGCTTAATCTCCACAACGGCCCCTCGCGGCGGGATGCCTGGCTTTCCCCTTGTGGATACCCTGCCGGGGTATCTCACAGGGGAATACCAGGACTGGTTCCCTAAGCAAGAGCATAGATGCCTGCGATGTGGGCGATTTGCGCTATATAAATACATTTACATTTACAAAAGGGAGATGGTGGCAGCCACTCCCATATGCGTGGAATCTACACCTTCATGCATGGCAATAAGACTGGTTAAGATTGGGTATCTTGCAGATCGCCAACTCCAGGAATGGTAACCGGTTACTTTGTTCATTCAGGGAATATGAATATTTAGATGGAAAACCTTGAGGTAAATTGGTGCTGGCCTGAGGAGCATGCAAAAACCGGTGTTGATGGACAGAATGCAGAACAATGTCATACATTCACCCCATTGCAGAGATCTGGGCCTAAATGCATAGTTTTTTTGCACTCCACACCACCCCAGTTCAGACATGGCCATATGCAAAGGAGCATGGACAGCAGCCAAGATATTAACATTGGTTTTAGAGCGTGTCACTGCCGCTATTATACATGTGTGTATGGCTAATGAGGCAATCACATCTGCAGTAGCGATCCTTAATGTGATTGCTCCATACATTGAGGGCCCAATGTATAGATGATGTGTTAGTTACAAATTATCATTAACATCTGCCAGCCTAACACAAGGCCATTTATGCTTGATTGTGTTCACTTTAAAATCCTTGAAGTCATACCGTTGCTCAAAATGTAATGCAAAAAGCTTGGGAACTCTAGATTCTTATTTTCAAGCGTGGGAAGTAGTGCTTTCAGATCAGCCAATTGAGTCCACTACAGTTTCCTAGAGACTGAGTAATAGATGAATATGCCATTCTACATAGAGCCCAAAACAACTGTGCCAGAAGTATTGCTGTAGCAGTTTGCACTGAACAATCACTGTAGATAATACACTGATATTCATCAAGTGGGAAATACCAGATAAATGTGCTCATTGCAAAAATTGTAAAAGGTCGAAGACCAAGTCCACACCAACTGCTTTTAAGGATGTAGCCCATTGAATCCATCATGCGAGAAAGGCTTTCAAATTTGGAACGCTTTCGTGGCAGCCTCAAATGTAGGCACAGGAGAAACTTCTTTGAGGATCACTATCTAGAATTCCGGGAGTATTTTTTCAGCTGATGCCAAACATATTTCCTCCTGGGAATATAAATGCGACTTGTATGCAATGGGAACAGTATCACCTTCATTAAGTGTTACCTGGGTAAAACCAAAAAAATCCAGAACAATCTGGATGACTAAATTAGTTAAGAAATGTATGTAAATGTTGTGTTTCAAGCAAATATAGGACTATCTCAATCTGTGTATGCAGTCATCCGGTAGGATGCTAAAAAATCCTGGACATAGCCAGGCCTAGAGCGCTTGAATATATTGAGCATAGTCTGGAATATAAATTATTTTAAAGTTCTTATAAAGTTTAAAAAGCTAAGCAAAAATTGTAGCTTTTTGAGCAGATTAGGTTGCATCCGCACATATTTTCCTAGGCTGAGGGGCGACGCTCATTAGTTAATTCGTAACAAAGGGCAAGAATACTTGAGATATAAGATTTAGAAAAATTGAACTTGTAACGGAGTTTAGTAACTCTAGCCAAATAAGTGTTCAATTCATCATCTGTTAAGTAGATATCATTGACGCAAGACAAAGCAAACACAAGGAGGGGATAGACGGAGCCTTGGAACTTTTCATACACTCTTCTCCCAGTCAGTATTTGATCTGGATGAGTGGCTGATTAGGGCTGAAAGCCTGAAACTGGTCCTAGGATGCTTGTTTCCATTCCAGGGAGGACCTGGCCTGGCAGTTTGGGCTAGACTGTTCCATTAGGTGCAGGGTCAAGACTGATTTGCATATGGCTGGGCATTTGACTTCTCCTTCAACTTGAATATCTAAATGAGTCTGTCTGGCAGTGCAATGGGAGTCACATTGCTTCCTACCGTGACCAAGGTTTCAGTTACTTTCACCTCCAGAAGCTGGCAGCCTCTAGCGCACTAAGGTGACTTCTGCCATGCTGCTGAGGAGTTACTACAACTTGTCCAGGAGGGGGGTTCTTGTATGAGGTATTTTTATCTGTTAAGGCAGCAACGTTCTTTTTCTGGAAATGAGGTTTATAAAAAGGTGGTTGATCCTCCTTTTTGATTTTCTCGTCAAAATAGTGTGCATCCTGTAAGGTTGCACATACTCCTGACAACATCATTGTCAGAAGCTGGTTTTACAAGGGTGGAAACAGGTTGGGTCTCCCTAACTATTATATCCAAGGATGTATACAGCTTATAAGGCACTTCCTCAGTGAAAGCTCAACAATCCAGTGCGAAAAATAGAACCGCCTTCTCACACTGCGCCCAGCTGACTCCTATGGGGTGGAAATAGCCACAATGCATGGGTATTCTCTTAGCGATACAAAGTGACAAGGGGTTCTAACCAGGCACCCTACTCACCAGTTATCCACTCAGACCACCTACCTCTCCCAGCCAGGAGACCTAGGTTAGATGCATCTAGGTCACACACGGTCTACATGGACTGAGCCTTACTTGGCCTACCCTTGCCCATGGTCATGCCACACTACTACTACCACCTCTCTGGCCAAGTGTACAGTGCCTCAGCACTGATGTCACCTGGGATAGGTCTAAACCCCATCTCCTGGGGCACTAGCTGGTCCCCCTTCTGGAGATAATTCCACATAGTACTCTCTTTGTGGGGTCCCTGTACCCTAAAGATGCCACCTTACTGGACCCTCACCCACAGCCTGTGGCTGGGGTCATTTAGTGGCCACCACCCTTTCGGGACTGCTTTCCTCCCTAAAGAAAGCACAGTCCACTCTCACTTCTCCCTTGCAAAGAAGCACCTTTTGTGCCTGGCTCCATGACTACCTCAGGCTGGTCTCCCCACAACACTTGCAATGCCAGGGAGGAACACAGAGGGTGCCTAGTCAGACATCCTGCAGCTCCTTCCCCTGTTGGTAGCCCCCTACAGAAACTACCCCGGGAGCCTAGACCCTCACCTCTTTCTCTGCTGCAAGAACATGATCTCATGCACTCATCACTCCGAGAGACACGTGGGCCCTGAGTCAACTTCACCCAGGCCCCCTCAGAGCACTCCTTTGTGGTCTTTCTGCGCTTTGGGGGACCGTCCAGGGACCCTTCCGATCCTTGCTTGGCTTACACCACCCCCCCTCCTTAGCACAGAGTCCCTTCATTTAAGATGGGCTCCGGGTGTGACTAACACAGTCGGCCTGGGACCCTCAAGGTCCCTGCTTGGCCTGCACCCCTCCTCCCCCCTCAAAAGCACATGGGCCCCACCTGTCCAGGGTAGTACTACCACAATCAGCCTGGGACCCTCAAAGACCCCAGCTTAGCCTGCACCACCTCCCTCAGAAGCACAGGGTCCTTTCACCCAAGATGGGCACCCCCTACCTTCAGGGTAGTACTACCTTGCAGAAGTCTGCCTTCTGCACCGCACTGGGGGATACACCCCCATGTTCCCGGTCCTGGGGTACAAGCCCCCCCTCAGGATCTAATTTACTGGTCACTTGGCCAGGCATCACCCTAGCCACCACCTCTGGTTCACAACACTAGCTCCAGGATGACATCCTTTAGCTTCCTTGGGTAGTACCTACCTTACCCTGACACCTCAGGGTTCACTATTAACTCTCCACTTAGGGAGCCAATCGCCCCATCTCGGATCTCCTCCGGATTGTTCACCTAGCCCACCTTGGGGCTACCCCTACACCTCCTAGCTCTAGAACTACCCTGGTTTGAGGCCACCCACTACCATGGGCCACTCCTGGGTTGCTCACCCTCTCCACCAGTTTACCCGAGTGGCCTGCCAGACACAACCGTCCCGCACCCTCCTCTCACTGTAGAAAACTTTTCTCTGGGTCCCCCACCATGGGAAACCCTGGAGTGTCACTACCCGGGGCTCAAGAGATGTCCTGCCCCACACTTCAAGTGGTTTTGGCCTGCGCCAATAACAAGAAAAATTTCAGCAAAGAGAAAGCTAGCTGGGGCCCCTCCTGTGGAAATCTACCCTGCTCTTGAAAAATGCAGAAATTTCCCAGGACCCCCTAATTCTCCTGAAGTCTCATCCACCCCTACACCCCAACCTGTGATATGGGTATCAGTTGGTGTCCCTATACCACTAGAGAAGACACCCGCCTCATGCAGGTGTAGTGTGTCTTAGTGTTCAATGGGTACATTATGGCCTAGAACAACTGTATGCAATCATTTCCTAGAAAACCACACCCGCCCTCACAATATAGTAAACATAACTCATTCGAATCAATACAGTTTAATCTTTAAACCATAATATCTTCACATGACGTGTGTAAGGGCTTTCCTTTCCCATACTTTTAGTTCACTTGACAAAACATTTGAACTCTTCTCAGACCCTTGTGCTCCATCATTTGCTCATTACTATATAGGTAATGTATGGTAAAACTGTACTTTCTCAAATTCATGTGTACCAGCATGGTATACTATGTATCCCGCCGCTAGAGACCAATGTTGGAGAATGAGGAATTAGTTGTGCGGCATGCGCAAATAATGGGTCTACATGTGTCCTTCACTGGGAACCAAACACCCCATGGAAGCGCTTGACTCTGGGGTTAGTATTGCAGATCAGTCCAAGGATTACTCAAGGGAAGTGGTGTGTGATAGTAATCACTACAATTGATTGTCCAGTGTGTGCTTTTCTTTATAAAAAGGAAGAGTAGATTTATTACACACACTACTATTCATCAATTTACAAATATACATAAGCTGATAGAAATTTTTCTTGACATAGCATAAACATTCCCAACCCTTCCGCAGGAGGGGGGTTCTAGTACCACCCCTCATATGTATGAACAATATCTTGCCCCCAAATGCCAAGGATTGACCATTAACTCTGGGACGGACCCATACCACTGGCACCACATTGTCTGCCTACCCCCTTATTTCAACATTAATTTATAATGGGTTCTCTTCCAGAGGATCCTCCTCAATAGTCATAATCTCTGAATATTCCTGCCCATGTGCAGGGACCCCAGAAATAATATAAAAATTATATATGGAAATCACATATATACAGCTCTACATATATGTATGTACATATATCATTATTTCTCATAACAATGCAGCTCCCCATGGGAGGCTCAACAATGGAATTACCCATATAAAGATTATTTGCAAACATATCAAAAACACATGAGGGCAAGTAACACTTGAACTGTTTTTTAATGAGCCAAACTCTCGTATATCATGAAAACTGCAAATAAAGTAGACATGGTTAGCCTACAGGCTGCATTGCAAACCAAAAGCATAGACCATGAAAGCATGTTCAACAAAACTGGCACGGTGCCTTTAAGGCAGCCATGACCCTGGGCTTCCCATCATGCCTCAGGGGTGATAGCTCAGTTCTTTCCGGCTACTTCAGTCAGGACCCTGGATTTTCTGCTCCTACCTTTTTTGACTTTCTGTCAAAAATATCTTTATAATATTCAAGTTTTTCACTTTCACTCGACGTCTTTTGACTTCAGAGTGTAGTTGCTGCCTTTTGTGTTACAGAAAAGGTTTATTTTTGTCAAATATTCCTTCCTTTTTCGACCCCTGCCCTTCCTGTGGCAAGAAGGCCAGGACTGATACGCACCCTGTGTGTATCCTCTGTCTTCCTGAGAGACATTCTTCAGACAGCTGTCATCATTGCAAGAACTTGTCAAGGAGATCCCTTAAGGACAGAGAGAATTCGTATTTATGGTCTCTCTGAAAGAGGTAGGTCACCTAAAAGGCAGCAGAAGAAAAAACCCAGTCGACGTCGAGAGAAGTCCCGACCTGTTCTCTGTCGGTGTCTGGATCGGCGTCAAAGGTGCCTACGATGACATCGATGTATATACTTTTTTTTTTACTTACACCTTTTATTGGTATTTTACTTTAATGTAGAGTGCCAAACGGTAAGACATTGCTACTCTTAACGGAATACCATTAGGTTGGTCTAAGGGACTATTTTTCCTTATACTATAGGGAACTGCCAGTTTTTAAAGTATAACAATGCAAAAATTATTAGATTTTTGATGACCGCGCATCATCACTCGACGGCGAAGGATCGGTTCCTCATTTGATGTCAACCAGGTGGCGTTCAAGGTTGAGAGGCAGGTCTGTCGCAGTCAGGTGGGTATATGACGTCGAGACCGATCACGGCCATCGTCGAGGCACAGTGCTCCGTCGTCGCCTCATCACCGGCTTTCAATGTCTAAGCAGGTTACTCCGTCGTCGCCGTCTCACCGGCGTTCGACATAGTCACAGGTCTCTGCCGAGATCAGTTCTCTGGTCTTCGGTGTCGAGGCAGCATCAGCATGGTTCCTCAATGTCGATCCTACATACCTCGACGTTGAGGCAGAAGACGCCTACAACAACGATGTCAAGATTGAGAACTCCGTCACCGGTCGACGTAGAGACAGAAATCTGCTGAAACAGTAAGGAGGCGGAATCAGCGTCGGAGAGGCGTTCGAAGTCCAGGGGTCGTTCTACGGTACGTTCAAGCCCACCTTCTAAGAAGAGTAGGTCTTCATCGAGGCAGATGTCTCCGTCTGGATCCCAGGCAGCACATAGACACTCCAGATCTCCGTCTAAGTGCCCTTCCGGAGAGGCCTCTCTTCATCGCCTTCAGGCTCTCATGATTCACACCGAGGGTCAACATCCAGATCCCCGGAGGTGGTGATCTCGTCTTCTGAAAGCCCAGTGTCATTGCATGAAGAGGTGAACCCATCTCCTCCGGCACAATCTCCTCCGAGGAGAGAAGGGCAGAAGTCGCCTTCCATCAGGTTGTCACCTAGATGGTACAGACCATTGCATCACTGGGCTACTGAGAAGGACACAACAGCGCAGGAGTACTCCAGTCCCCAACACAGGTCTCCATTGGCTTGTTTGATCCAGGCAGCGGATTTCATGAGCCAGAGAACGGACCCGAACCCCGGTGCGTTCACGCAGACAGAGGTCCAGATCCAGATCAAGGAGCAGGAGGAGAGTGCACAGATCTCTTACTCCCTCCTCGTCTTCGACTCACACTTCACATAGAGACTATTCTCCAACTCTGACGGACAGTCCACTGTCGAGAACCTCTCCAGTGGATGACATCTACACATTTCAGGACATTCTGGGCAGAGGGGCACTTAAGCTGTGTATTCCTATGCCAGCTCTCCAAAACAAGTCTTCCGTGATATTTGAAACCCTGCATCACAAGACAGCAGCTAAACCTCTGCTTCCCTTGGTTCCGGGCATCATAGAACCGGTCTTGGAAGTCTTCCTCACGCCAGCGATTGTTAAATCTGCTCCAGCGAGGATTCTGAAAAAATATCATTCGCCAGAGGATGATCTACTCTTCCTCAGCTGACCCTCCCCCGGATTCAGTAATAATTCCGGCGGCGAGAAAGACCCATGCAGTCGCATCTTTCTCCACTGTACCTCCGGACAAGGAGAGCAAGACACAAGATTCCTGAGGACGGAGGGTGTGTGGCACTTCGGCCTCCCTGCTAAAAGTATCCAACGTGGAGGCGCTCCTGAGCCGCTACGAAAGATCCCTGTGGGATTTTCTACAACGCTTCACTGATAAACGTCCTCCGGAGGATCAAAGGGATTTTGAAGAAATCCTTGCGGAGGGCAGCCAGGTTTCCAACCAGATCATTTGCGCTGCAGCTGACGGAGCTATCTTATCGGCGCATGGATATGCTCATGGGGTATGCACAGGAGATCATCTTGGCTGCGACTTGCAGCATTCAAACCAGTAGCGCAGTCACTTATCCTCAACCTGCCTTTCTCTGGATCATCCTTGTTTGGTTCACACACTGACGAGGAAATGCAACGTATGAAAACGGAACTGGACACTCAAAAGGCTGTTGGCCTGGAAAAGAAAAAAGAGTTCCGTAAGAGATTCTGCCCGTACAATCGGCGATCTTCCCAGCAGAGGGTTCAAACCCCTCAGTGGCAGAAGAATCAAGATCACAAGGGGCAACAAAAGTCACAATACAGAGGCAGGCGCTCCTCATAAGGTGGAGGAAATCAGCATCAAGACAACAACTCCAACAAGACGCAATCCAAACAATGAGTTCTCCCTTCCCCCAGTGCCGTTGACCACTCCAGTGGGGGGGGGAGTGTCACAAATCATATCGAAGAGTGGTGAGCTATCACAAAAGATTGCTGGGTGTTAGCTACGCTTCAGAATGGATACTCTTCATTTTCAACATCGACCTCCTTCAATCCCTCCAATGCCAACATCTGGTCACCAGTTAAAACTCCTGCAAAAAGAAGTGGACACCCTTCTCAAAAAGTCAGCCATCAAGAGGGTACCAGTATCTCAAAGAGGGAAAGGAGTTTACTCAAGATACTTCCTGGTAAATAAAAAGGGCCAAAAAGCAGAGTATTGACCCATTCTGGATTTGCGGACACTCAATCTGTACATCCTGAAGGAAAAGTTTCGCATGTTGGTGCTTCATCAAATATATCCACATCTCAGGCAGGGGGATTGGATATGTTCGTTGGATCTACAAGATGCATACTTTCACGTCCCGATCACTCAATGTCGTAGACCAGAGGTCTTCAATCTGTGGGGCGCGACCCCCAGGGGGGTCGTGGAGTCCTTGGAAGGGGGTCGCAGATTCTGCCAGAGCACGCAGTTCGAGGGTGTTCATGGCGGAGGCCTAATTCACACCGAGGTGTGAAAAACATCAAAGCCTCATTAACAAGTAAAAGGTCTTCTAAAGACCTGTCAAGTACTCGGGTGTGGCTGTGTGTGTGTGTCCCTGAAGCCGTTTCCAGCTGGGGGAGGAGGAGAGGTGGGGGCGGAGGGGGGCTGGGGGAGCAGGCTGTAGTGTAGCCCCTGCATATTGCGCGCCTGGAGCTGTGAGTCCCATGACACGTCCCCCGCCCCCAGCAGGGAGGCACAGAGATGCCCTCCCATGATCGGGAAAGAAGGAAGAAGAGCAGAGAGATACTGACCTTCCCCCCCCCCCCCCATGGGAGAGGCACAGAAAAGGTGGGTGGATGAATGATGGATGGATGTAAGTATGAAGGATGGATGGATGTGTGAAAAGGTGGGTGGATGAGTGATGAATGGATGGATGAAAGGGTGGATGGATGGATGAAAGGATGGATGGATGAAAGGGTGGATGATGGAAAGGTGGATGGATGGATGAAAGGGTGGATGAGTAGAAGGATGAAAGGGTAGATGGATGAAGGATGGATAAAAGGTTGTATGGATGGATAAAAGGTTGCATGGATGAATGATGGATGGATGGATGGATGTGTGAAAAGATGGGTGGATGAATGATGGGTGAATGGATGGATGAAAGGGTGGATGGATGAAGGATGGATGTATGGATGGAAGGATGAAAGGGTGGATGGGTGAAGGATAGATGGATGAAGGATAGATGTAAGGATGAAAGCGTGGACGGATGAAGGATGAATGGATGAAAGGGTGGATGGATGGATGAAAGGGTGGATGGATGGAAGGATGAAAGGGTGGACTGATGAAGGATGGATGGATGGATGGAAGGGTGGATGGATATATGGATGGATAAAAGGTTGCATGGACAAATGATGGATGTGTGAACAGGTGGGGGGATGAATGATGGGTGGATGGATGGATGCAAGGATGGACGGATAAAGGGTGGATGGATGGAAGGATGAAAGGGTAGATGGATGTATGGATGGATAAAAGGTTGCATGGATGAATGATGCATGGATGGATGTGTGAAAAGGTGGTGGGATGAATGATGGGTGGATGGATGGATGAAAGGGTGGATGGATGTATGGATGGATAAAAGGTTGCATGGATGGATGTGTGAAAAGGTGGTGGGATGAATGATGGGTGGATGGATGGATGAAAGGGTGGATGGATGTATGGATGGATAAAAGGTTGCATGGATGAATGATGCATGGATGGATGTGTGAAAAGGTGGTGGGATGAATGATGGGTGGATGGATGGATGAAAGGGTGGATGGATGTATGGATGTATGGATGGATAAAAGGTTGCATGGATGAATGATGCATGGATGGATGTGTGAAAAGGTGGGTGGATGAATGATGGGTGGATGGATGGAAGGGTGGATGGGTAAAGGATGGATGGAAGGATGAAGGGGTGGGTGGATGAAGGATGGATTTATGGAAGTAAGGATGAAAGGGTGGATGGGTGAAGGGTGGATGGGTGAAGGATAGATGGATGAAGGATAGATGTATAGATGTAAGGATGAAAGGGTGGACGGATGAAGGATGGATGGATGGATGGATGAAAGGGTGGATGTATGGAAGGATGAAAGGGTGGACGGATGAAGGATGGATGTATGGATGAATAAAAGGTTGCATGGATGGATGAATGATGCATGGGTGGATGTGTGAAAAGGTGGGGGGATGAATGATGGGTGGATGGATGGATGAAAGGGTGGGTGGATGGATGTATGGATGAAAGGGTGGATGGATGGATGGATGAAGGATGGATGTATGGATGGGAGGATGAAAGGGTGGATGGATGGATGGATAAAAGGTTGCATGGATGAATGATGGATGGATAAAAGGTTGCATGGATGAATGATGGATGGATGTGTGAAAAGGTTGGTGAATGAATGATGGGTGGATGGATGGAAGGGTGGAGGGGTAAAGGATGGATGTATGGATGGAAAGATTAAAGTGTGGATGGATGAAGGATGGATGAAGGTTGGATGGATGGAAGGATGAAAGGATGGATGGATGTGTGAAAGTGTGGGTGGATGAATGATGGATGGATGTGATGAGGTCTAACAGGCGCATTTATGGTTGTCAAAAGATGATGATGAGGAGTACCAGTTTCTAGAAACTTTTGTCGGAAGGGGGTCCTGACCCCTAAAAAGGTTTTACAAGGGGGTCTCGGCATCAAAAAGTTTGAAGACCTCTGTCGTAGACAATTCCTGCGGTTCCGGGTGGGATCCGCTCATTACCAGTTCAAAGTCCTCCCATTCGGGTTGAAGTCAGCCCCCCATGTGTTCCAGAAGTGCATAGCGGTGGTGGCAGCCGCTCTGCACCGCAGGGGTGTCTTTGTTTCTGTAGTAGGGGATCTCTGTGTATAGTCCTAATCTAGTGAATAGTCCCGCCCATGTGCGTGGACCCCGGCAATCAAAAATAATCTCTTAAGTTGTCAAATCATGCAGAAACTGCAAAGACACTTAAGAGAAAATTTAAAGACAAATAATGCAGCCTATATCCACAGACTACACTGTCCAGTACTTCAACTAGAAATTCCACCAAACACCACACACAACACAGCCTGCCCAGTTTCCACCATGGAGAAACTTTCCTCTACCAGTAAAAGACCCTGGAATGATAAAGAGGAAGGCATGGACAGACAAGCCCCATAGGCTGCCATTATGTGGCTTAAATAGGATACTGTGCCTTTAAGAGAACTTTCCAGAACTTTCTCCCAGTATCCCAGAATGCACAGCAGGTCCCTTTTACTTTCAGTTCTTTTTTCCGGCTCCTGCTAACAGGACCCTGGCATTGAGCCCTCCCCTTTTTCAAGGGTTTATTGGATTTTTTGTGCACTTTGTGATTTAAAAGTGTTTCAGTTTTTGTCTTGGTGCTTTACCTTCACTCCTGTGTATTTGTTCAGGTGTTTTAGGGCTCTAAAATGCCTGCTCTTTTTGACAAATACCCTATCTGTGGGAGGAAGAAGGCCAAGACTGATCCACACGAGGTCTGCATCATCTGCCTTCCTGAAGCGCATGTCCCTGAAGAGTGACATCTGCAAGAACCTTTCTGCAAGAACTTTGAAGGAAAGGCTGAAGATTAGGCTTCAAGGCCTGGAGGACAGACGACTGCAGGCTGCAGGTGGGTCTGGGCAGACCGGGAAGGCTCCCTCTGTCTCTGCTGAGGCCTCTGGGGGGCTCCCCAGAGGCAGGAAGACCAGCAAACGGTCCCGGTCTCTGTCTGCGTTGATTGCATCGACGACGAAGACGGTGTGTTCCCCATCTCCCTGGGCCTCCGGGTCGAGACGGCGTGAGGATTCGACGTCGAAGGGCCTGGATAGGCCGTCGTCGAGACCACCGTCGACTATATCTTCATCGTCCGCGTCGACCTATCGACGTCGAAGAAGGAGCGACAGGCGTCGGCGCTCGCCGTCGAGGCGACATCGCCGGTCGCCGACGAGACAACGTTCGGCGTCGAGGGGATCCTCGACGTCGAGGACCTCGAGAAGGAGGAGTCGCCGCTCGTCGTCGAGTATGGAATGATCGACGTCGCGGAGGCGGCGTTCGACGTTGAAGAGGAGGAGGTCGACGTCGCAGAGGCAGCGTCGAAGAAGAAGTCGACGTCGCGGAGGTGGTGTTCGACGCCAGAGTCGCGGAGGCGACGTTCGACGCCGGAAAAGCGGCGCTCAGCGGCGAGTAGGAAGAGATCGGCGTCTAGGAGTCGCTCTAACTCTCCTAAACGGCGCAAGAGGAGTTCTGGCGCCAAAAGTCAGGCTGGATCTAGTGGAGTATTTACAACAAGGGGTGGTGAGGGACAGAGTCTCTGAATTAAGCAGAAAACTCTCACCCAGTCAAGAGATCAGGGCTAGATCCAACACCGTTTTTTAGCTCACTGCACCATCCCAGTTTCAGAACCCGGCTGTATGCAAATTAGTCTGTTCCTGTCCCAGTGCATGATGGGAACAGAGCAAACCAAACTACAAAAGCCAATTCTTACACTGGGAAGGAAACAAGCTCCCGGGGACCGGTTTCTGGCATTACAGCCGTCTTCGGCCCGGTTTGCTTGAATCCTGATGGTGCAATGAGCAAGGGACTCATGTCTGAGTATACCCTTCCACGCTTAGGGTGGACAAAAATATTTACAACAAGGGGTGGTGAGGGACAGAGTCTCTGAATTAAGCAGAAAACTCTCACCCAGTCAAGAGATCAGGGCTAGATCCAACACCGTTTTTTAGCTCACTGCACCATCCCAGTTTCAGAACCCGGCTGTATGCAAATTAGTCTGTTCCTGTCCCAGTGCATGATGGGAACAGAGCAAACCAAACTACAAAAGCCAATTCTTACACTGGGAAGGAAACAAGCTCCCGGGGACCGGTTTCTGGCATTACAGCCGTCTTCGGCCCGGTTTGCTTGAATCCTGATGGTGCAATGAGCAAGGGACTCATGCTTGAGTATACCCTTCCACGCTTAGGGTGGACAAAAATATTTACAACAAGTGGTGGTGAGGGACAGAGTCTCTGAATTAAGCAGAAAACTCTCACCCAGTCAAGAGATCAGGGCTAGATCCAACACCGTTTTTTAGCTCACTGCACCATCCCAGTTTCAGAACCCGGCTGTATGCAAATTAGTCTGTTCCTGTCCCAGTGCATGATGGGAACAGAGCAAACCAAACTACAAAAGCCAATTCTTACACTGGGAAGGAAACAAGCTCCCGGGGACCGGTTTCTGGCATTACAGCCGTCTTCGGCCCGGTTTGCATATAGCCAGGTTCTGAACTGGGATGGTGCAGTGAGCTAAAAAACGGTGATGGATCAAGCCCTGATCTGTTGACTGGGTAGGAGTGTTCTGCCTAATTCAGATACTCTGTCCATCACCACCCCCTTTTCTGAATCGTTTTGTCCACCATAAGCGTGGAAGGGTATGCTCAGATGTGAGTCCCTTGCTCACTGCACCATCAGGATTCAAGCAAGCCGGGCCGAAGACGGCTGTAATGCCAGAAACCGGTCCCCGGAAGCTTGTTTCCTTCCCAGTAAAAGAATTGGCTTGGTAGTTTGGTCTGCCCTGTTCCCATGATGCACTGGGCCAGGGACAGACTAATTTGCATATAGCCAGGTTCTGAACTGGGATGGTGCAGTGAGCTAAAAAACGGTGATGGATCAAGCCCTGATCTGTTGACTGGGTAGGAGTGTTCTGCCTAATTCAGATACTCTGTCCATCACCACCCCCTTTTCTGAATCGGATCTAGTGGAGGGCGCAAGAGAAAGTGATCGCCTGCTGAAGGGGCTGGGTCGCAGTCCCCTTCGCCGAAGGAGTCACCGGGCCCGGTGTACTCGGTGGTATATACACCGACTCGGCCTAAGTCGCCCCCTCACCCTGTACCTAAGGAGGACCCTCCCACCAACCCTCCACTTCCACCGGGACGACCACTGCCACCGCTTCCACTGCATGGGCCTGCCCCTCGGTCGGTGATACCCCCTGTCCCTCCGCCAAGGTCAGCGTCACTACCTCCTCTGCCTACACCACCTAAGGGGACTCCTAAACCTAGGCCCCAGGAGGAACCGAGGAAGACCCCCCCACGGAAACCTGCAGCGCGTCCACGTGCCGGGAGATCACGCTCTCGCTCTAGGAGGAAGGAGCGATCGTGCCACAGGTCGTCCACGCGGTCGAGACACCACCATAGGAGGCACAGATCTCGCACGAGGTCCTCAGGGACCAGGGACTACTCTCCGACCTTGTCGGGATCGCCGGACACGAGGGTGCCGCCGATTGATGACCTGGTGGCATTCCATGATGTCCTTTTGAGAGGCGCTGCCAAATTGGGCATATCTTTGACGGTCCCCACGCCTAAGACATCAGTCATTTTCGAGACACTGCATCAAAAATGTGAGAAGGTGGCCTGATATGCAGTGGTCACTATTCTAGTGAACACTATGTATCAGTCCAGCAACCCTTATTGATGATTGGTTGTAAGTCAACCTTATAGACCAGCTATCCTAGTAGCGTGGATACGAGCAGTCTAAGGCTAAAGACTCGAGAGGGCGTGTTAAGCCAGCTGTTATACCACACATATACCCCTTGAATACCAAGTGAAAGGACACCACACAAGTGTTCTGAAAATAAACAGTTATTTATTAAAGATCACAACAGCCCTGTACTCTTTATGAGGACAGGGTACTAAGCACAAACCAAGACTCTTACAAAAATACTTAAGTTAGCACAGTATATACAAATGCCCGAGGGGCACGGAAAACCATATACTAGAAAAGTGGAATGCGAAATTACTAGCAGGTAAGTACAGTACTAATAGCTTTTGGAATCGCTAGGACTGGACTAGGGAATCGTTAGATTACTTCTAGGAGGCCTAGGGGACTCGGGTGCAGTGTGTGCACTCTCACGCGAGATGCGGGACAAAAGTCTATGGTAGCTAGAAATTGGAAAGTTAGTGTTCTCGGGCGAACCCGACCTGGTAGGAAGAAAACGACAGTGGATCCTGACCCTTAGATAGTGAGGCTATGCTGGGGCACCGAAATGCCGAAGTTACCTAGCCCAGGGGCTGCAGCTGCATAGGTCTGAAAAGACGTCGGGAATCCTCGTAGGCGGACCAGGAGCCGGAAGAAAAGATGCTGGCCGGTGACCAGTGAAGAAAGTTCAGTCGGATCCAAGCCTGGATCTTGAAGATGGATGACACCTGAAAGCAGAGGGGACCAAGTTCGAGACTACTAGCCAGTAGTCAGTGGGCACCAGGAGGGCACCGGATGGTAGCCACCTCGACTAGGTGAGTGGGTGACGCTTGACTCGAAGATCTCACGGACCAGGAGGCGTTGTCGGCGACCAGGATGGCGGATCGAGCTGTCCCACGAAGATAGAAGCTGTCGGCGTCGCTGGACCCAGGATTGGGCAACAAAGCCTTGGCAAATTCAAGCCCACGCGGTGGACCTAAAATGGCGTCTGGAGTGGACCAGGAGGGTCCGGGGTGCCTCTCTTGAAAAAGGAAGCAAGGGCCAGCCTGGAGCAACCAGACCAGCGGAAGAGTTGTCGTCGGGTGTCGTTCAGAAGGCCACAAGCCAGCCGGCTAGTAGCCAAACAACGCGGTGCACAGCAAACAGCAGAAGGGCCCCACGCCGATCGTGGAGATGCAGGGAGGCTGATCTTGGGTGCTGGAGCTGTGCAGGGCTGGGGCTTCTCGGACCCCAAAGCACTCACCCGTGGAGGACACGGTGGGCTTGTAATAAAGATGTCGTGCAGTCTTGGCGATCGTCGGTCCCTCGAGGTCTCGTCGCACTCACGGTTCTCAGCTTTGCTGTAGAGGTGAGTAGAGGTCAGAGGTGCCAGGGAAGCCGGGTCTCGTCGAGCTGGGTCGTCGGATTCGTGATGAAGGACTTGCAGCAGACCGCAGTGTTCTTTAGGATGGTGCCCGCTTGATGCAGGGTGACTACTCCTTAGCCACAAGGGAGAATCTTGAAGAAGAAATCTTGAAGTCCTTTCGAAGAAAGTCGTGTCTTGATTCCAAAGATGATCTAATTTGAACAGGGGGCCCGCTCCCATCTTTATACTAAAAAAGGGGGCTGACCCGGTGACTAGGTCCTGCCTATGGGTGGGACTAGGTGGGGGGTGGTTACACCCCTCAGCCATGCCGGACTTCCCCAGGCCAGGGGCTGGTGTGCCCCTGGAACTGGTTCAGACCGGCCTATGCGTAGTGAGCACCGGGGTGCCACTCAGCAGTCACCTTCCTGTAAAGCCCTGCCTACCCAGGATACACAAAACCATGTCTGGGACGGTGCTAGCACCGCCCCTGACAGGAAACCCTTTGTCCAGGCTCCCCTCGCTGGAAGGACTCCCAGCTGCAGGGGGTCAGACTCGTGTCTGTGGTGGCAGCATCCATTTTGTGGAGCTGAGGCTTCAGTTAACTTTAACCGGGGTTCACAGTTACGTACATGTCGTGTCCCTCTAGAAGGGTGGAATGCTAACCCCGTCGCCAGAATTGGCGAGGGGTTAGTATTCCAATTCGTATGACACCTTACTCGACATGTTTTGATAAAGCAATACCAAAGTTAGCATTTAACCGCGAGGATTATAATGCACTTAAGAGTATATGGTATGCGTTATCATGGAACAGCTATTAGGACTTGGTTCCGCAAGCTGCAGACAGGCTCAGCTCATGCCAGAGCACCATCTCACACGATTTCAAGCACTCTGCCTTCAGGATTGTCAAGGCCTGCCATAGGAGTGACTGATAGGAATCTGTGTGTCCATTTTAGGGTTAGGTATAGGTATACTACACCTACAGCAAAGAGTGATTACACGACTTTGCCCCAGCTGTCATGCAGCCAGTTGTGTCAAATTTAGGAGGCCAGCCAGGGGTGGCATAATACATGCTGCAGCCCCTGGCAGCCCTGGGTACACCCATGCCCTGAGTTACAGGGTCTGATAGGGTGGCCCAGTACCAATTGGAAATGTACCTAGGGTACATGGAATCCATTTTACAGAGAGAGCAGTAGGCCTGGGGTCCTGATTGGCAGGATCCCAGGTCGACTATGTCAAAAACCAGCTAAAACACAGGGCAAAAAGTTGGGGGCAACCATAGTCAGGAGGTACCTTCCTACACAACCCCCCCCCCCCCCCAAACGAAAGGAGATAAGGCTATCCTTGTCCAGGTAAGCCTCTATTACCTAAGTGGCCATATAAGGAAGGACCAGCTCTGGCTTGGTTTCCCCCTGTGTCATGGTCCACTAGGCAACCCCTCACCCTAAAGGTATCTGAGGGTCTCCACCATAGGGAGTCTATGTCTCTGGTGTGTCTTGGGAAAGTAAAAGGCTGATGCTGGGATGGAGTACTGAAGTGAGGCCCCTCTACCTTTGGGCTCAACTTCCTCCAATCACCATTCATCATGTGTGCCTTTCTTTCTTTAGCTGAGATGCACTGAGCTCTCAGGGTCAGCCTCTGGCTACCTAAAGCTGGAGGCTGAGTCCCTCTGTTTGGCTTACTGGAGGGACAGGTCAGGTCTGGGGTTTTTAGGCCCCATGTTTGGCTGTGCCCAACAGTGTCCAGCTGTGGGAGGTCCCTAACTACTTTTAAGGGGGATCCCTCAGGAGTCTGTTTGATTTTCACTTGGCTAGGTTTACCAGCTTCAGTGATCCTAATCTGCTGATTAAGGGGTTCTTTTGGACAGGGGGCCCTTTGGGGTCCACCACTGGCCTCCCTGGTCTCTTCAGCCCTGGGCTGACTGAGGCAGGGTAGAGAGGTGCAGGTTACCTGCTCCAGACTGGGTCCCACCTGGGAAGGGTCCACTGCCATCAGGGGCTCTGCCAGGCTAGGCCTGACTACCTCTGGGGCAGTTCCTTCAACAGGGGTAGAGTCAGTTCCCTGAGGAGGCTGGCTCTCACCTAGTGTCTGGGAGGGGGAAGACTCTTCTTCCTCCTCAATGCTCTCTGTTTGAGTGGAGTGATCCATTGTTTCAGGCTTCACAACCTCACTATCTGTTTGAGTAGAGGCTGAGACCATTTCAACCTTGCCAACCTTTTCAGGAGGGCACTCAGTTTGTGTTTGGGCTGTGACTGTCACAGCCCTCCTATCCTGTTCTGGAAAGTCTGTCTGAGCCTGGGCAGTGGCTACCACTGCCCTTCCAACCTTTTCAGGGAGGAATGGTTCTTGGACTGGGGCTGTAGCTATTACTGCCCCACTAACCTGTCTGGATAGGCCTATCATTCTGGAATGAGTTTCTTGTTCCACCTCAGCCCATGCTGAGAGTTCCAGGTCATTCCCCAGTAAGCAATCTACAGGTAGGTTATCTGCCACTGCCACTCTCATGGGTCCTGTGACATTACCCCAGCTGAGCTTGACTACTGCCATGGGATGCCTTCTCTTCATTCCATGAATGTCTGTCACCTGATAAGTAAAACCAGGGGTCAGTTGAGCAGAGGGGACCAGATGGTCACTCACCATGGTGAGGCTGGCCCCTGTGTCTCTGAATGCCTCAACTTTCTGACCATTCACTAAAACTTCTTGTCTATACTTTCCCAAAATGTGGGGTCCAGTAGTGAAGTTGGCAAACCCCATGCCAGTCTCACAGACAAGAGTGTGGTCAGGGAACCTGGCTAGGCCATAGTCCTCCTGCTGACCCAAAGTAATGCCCACCACATTCTTGGGGGCACTCCCACCACCTGGGGGATTACTACTAGTGGTAACAGGAGGTCTGGGAGTGTTACTTGGGGGTATGTTTTCCTTATTGCTATTTTTAGGGCACTTGGCATCACTTTTGTAATGGCCCACCTGTTTACAGGTATGGCAATAAGGTTTCTTCTGTTCTGAAGGAGTGTTCTGGGACCCACCACCCTTGTTGGAGTTTTGGGGCCCTTGGGAAGTCTTCTCTGTGGATTTATCCCCACCCTTCTCTTGAGGCTTGGTTGATTCCTTTTTCTGGTCACCACCCTGGTTTTTAGGCCTAACCCTGGTTCTGACCCATTTGTCTGCCCTCTTACCCAATTCCTGTGGAGAGGTCAACTCAGAGTCTACCAGGTGCTGATGTAATAGCTGGTTCTGACAATTATTTAAGATTTGCTCCCTCATAATTAGATTATACAATCCTTTAAAATCAGTAACCTTACTACCCAGTAGCCAGCCTTCAAAAGCCTTAGTGGCACAATCAACAAAGTCAGTCCAATCTTGAGACTGAGTTTTCTGGGTGTCTCTGAACAGCATCCTGTATTGTTCAGTGGTTAAACCAAACCCATCAACCAGTGTATTCTTCAAGATTTGGTAATTGTTAGCATCCTCCACCCTTGTGGTGAGGAGCTTATCTCTACCTTTACCATCAAAGGAGAGCCACAAGATAGCTGCCCACTTACTTTGGGGAACACCCTGCACAGTGCAGGCTCTCTCCAAAGCTGTAATCCATTTGTGGATGTCATCCCCTTCTTTAAAGGGGGGCACTATCTTATTCAGGTGCTTTGTATCAAAACTCCTTTCCCTATTGCTAGGTTTATTGCTGCCACCAGTGGGCTGTAGCCCACATAATTCTTGCTCTCTAGCAAGGGCAAGTTCTTCCCTTTGGCCAGGGCAAGTTCTTCCCTTTCAATCCTCAGTTTGATTGCCCTTTCTTCAGCTTCATACACTCTCCTCTTAGGGGAAGACATCCCTCTGTGAGAAGAGTTGAGAGAGCCATTGGTTCGAAAGGATCTGTTAGAGCCTCTTGATAGAGACCTAACTCGTCCATTCCCAATGTTAAGCTGACCTGAGAGTGGGCCCAGGAGTCCCCCAGTACCAAGCTCATGTCTGCTTAAGTTGGACCTGCTTAGTCTACTGACTTCTAGCTGTCCCTTATCTGCCTCATCCCCTGACAACTGGTCTTCATCCTCCTCCTCAGCATCATCTGCTTCCTGGAGGGGATGTTCCTGGCTATCAAAGGGTCCCTGTAAGGAGGGCAAACTTCCATCTGGATTAGAAGGGTCTGGGTTGCCAGCCCTACTGGCATCATAAGCCTCTAAGAGACCAATCAGAAAGGAAGTGGTGGGGTTAGACCCCTGTTTTAGTTTCCTGAGAGTACACACTTGTCTCATCTCATGGAAGCTAAGAGCAGCATATTTTGAAGTAAGGACCTGTGGAGGGTCCACTGACACAAGGGGATACTCAGAGTTTCCTCCTTTGTCTGACATGCTGATTCTAGTGTGGTGTAAGTGATGCACCTACCTACACTATGTGTTACCTACTGATCCCTTGCTAAGAGTTGCAGCCAAGGTGTGCTAAGCCTTGAGGAGCTACAACAGCTGGTTCAGTAGAACTCAGAGTATTCTAAGCTTTAGTTATATGTACCTAACAGTACTTATGTGATCTTTCAACAAGATATTCTTAGGATACGTGTGGTAAAACAACAGCAAGCTCAAATCCCAACCGCTTCTCACCAATGTGAGAAGGTGGCCTGATATGCAGTGGTCACTATTCTAGTGAACACTATGTATCAGTCCAGCAACCCTTATTGATGATTGGTTGTAAGTCAACCTTATAGACCAGCTATCCTAGTAGCGTGGATACGAGCAGTCTAAGGCTAAAGACTCGAGAGGGCGTGTTAAGCCAGCTGTTATACCACACATATACCCCTTGAATACCAAGTGAAAGGACACCACACAAGTGTTATGAAAATAAACAGTTATTTATTAAAGATCACAACAGCCCTGTACTCTTTATGAGGACAGGGTACTAAGCACAAACCAAGACTCTTACAAAAATACTTAAGTTAGCACAGTATATACAAATGCCCGAGGGGCACGGAAAACCATATACTAGAAAAGTGGAATGCGAAATTACTAGCAGGTAAGTACAGTACTAATAGCTTTTGGAATCGCTAGGACTGGACTAGGGAATCGTTAGATTACTTCTAGGAGGCCTAGGGGACTCGGGTGCAGTGTGTGCACTCTCACGCGAGATGCGGGACAAAAGTCTATGGTAGCTAGAAATTGGAAAGTTAGTGTTCTCAGGCGAACCCGACCTGGTAGGAAGAAAACGACAGTGGATCCTGACCCTTAGATAGTGAGGCTATGCTGGGGCACCGAAATGCCGAAGTTACCTAGCCCAGGGGCTGCAGCTGCATAGGTCTGAAAAGACGTCGGGAATCCTCGTAGGCGGACCAGGAGCCGGAAGAAAAGATGCTGGCCGGTGACCAGTGAAGAAAGTTCAGTCGGATCCAAGCCTGGATCTTGAAGATGGATGACACCTGAAAGCAGAGGGGACCAAGTTCGAGACTACTAGCCAGTAGTCAGTGGGCACCAGGAGGGCACCGGATGGTAGCCACCTCGACTAGGTGAGTGGGTGACGCTTGACTCGAAGATCTCACGGACCAGGAGGCGTTGTCGGCGACCAGGATGGCGGATCGAGCTGTCCCACGAAGATAGAAGCTGTCGGCGTCGCTGGACCCAGGATTGGGCAACAAAGCCTTGGCAAATTCAAGCCCACGCGGTGGACCTAAAATGGCGTCTGGAGTGGACCAGGAGGGTCCGGGGTGCCTCTCTTGAAAAAGGAAGCAAGGGCCAGCCTGGAGCAACCAGACCAGCGGAAGAGTTGTCGTCGGGTGTCGTTCAGAAGGCCACAAGCCAGCCGGCTAGTAGCCAAACAACGCGGTGCACAGCAAACAGCAGAAGGGCCCCACGCCGATCGTGGAGATGCAGGGAGGCTGATCTTGGGTGCTGGAGCTGTGCAGGGCTGGGGCTTCTCGGACCCCAAAGCACTCACCCGTGGAGGACACGGTGGGCTTGTAATAAAGATGTCGTGCAGTCTTGGCGATCGTCGGTCCCTCGAGGTCTCGTCGCACTCACGGTTCTCAGCTTTGCTGTAGAGGTGAGTAGAGGTCAGAGGTGCCAGGGAAGCCGGGTCTCGTCGAGCTGGGTCGTCGGATTCGTGATGAAGGACTTGCAGCAGACCGCAGTGTTCTTTAGGATGGTGCCCGCTTGATGCAGGGTGACTACTCCTTAGCCACAAGGGAGAATCTTGAAGAAGAAATCTTGAAGTCCTTTCGAAGAAAGTCGTGTCTTGATTCCAAAGATGATCTAATTTGAACAGGGGGCCCGCTCCCATCTTTATACTAAAAAAGGGGGCTGACCCGGTGACTAGGTCCTGCCTATGGGTGGGACTAGGTGGGGGGTGGTTACACCCCTCAGCCATGCCGGACTTCCCCAGGCCAGGGGCTGGTGTGCCCCTGGAACTGGTTCAGACCGGCCTATGCGTAGTGAGCACCGGGGTGCCACTCAGCAGTCACCTTCCTGTAAAGCCCTGCCTACCCAGGATACACAAAACCATGTCTGGGACGGTGCTAGCACCGCCCCTGACAGGAAACCCTTTGTCCAGGCTCCCCTCGCTGGAAGGACTCCCAGCTGCAGGGGGTCAGACTCGTGTCTGTGGTGGCAGCATCCATTTTGTGGAGCTGAGGCTTCAGTTAACTTTAACCGGGGTTCACAGTTACGTACATGTCGTGTCCCTCTAGAAGGGTGGAATGCTAACCCCGTCGCCAGAATTGGCGAGGGGTTAGTATTCCAATTCGTATGACACCTTACTCGACATGTTTTGATAAAGCAATACCAAAGTTAGCATTTAACCGCGAGGATTATAATGCACTTAAGAGTATATGGTATGCGTTATCATGGAACAGCTATTAGGACTTGGTTCCGCAAGCTGCAGACAGGCTCAGCTCATGCCAGAGCACCATCTCACACGATTTCAAGCACTCTGCCTTCAGGATTGTCAAGGCCTGCCATAGGAGTGACTGATAGGAATCTGTGTGTCCATTTTAGGGTTAGGTATAGGTATACTACACCTACAGCAAAGAGTGATTACACGACTTTGCCCCAGCTGTCATGCAGCCAGTTGTGTCAAATTTAGGAGGCCAGCCAGGGGTGGCATAATACATGCTGCAGCCCCTGGCAGCCCTGGGTACACCCATGCCCTGAGTTACAGGGTCTGATAGGGTGGCCCAGTACCAATTGGAAATGTACCTAGGGTACATGGAATCCATTTTACAGAGAGAGCAGTAGGCCTGGGGTCCTGATTGGCAGGATCCCAGGTCGACTATGTCAAAAACCAGCTAAAACACAGGGCAAAAAGTTGGGGGCAACCATAGTCAGGAGGTACCTTCCTACAAAAAACACCTGTCTCGTCCACTACTGCCTCTGGTGACGGGCCTGGAGGAACCGGCCATGGACCTTTTCCTCACTCCTGCAGTGACTAAGGCGCCCCTATCGAGATTGCTGAAAAAATACCGGGCTCCCGATTCGGACCCGGCTTTTCTATGGGCGGAACCTCCTCCGGATTCTGTGATTGTGATGGCGGCCCGCAAACAACATGCCACCCCCCGTCATCCACGGTTCCCCCGGATAAAGAGTCTAGATGGATGGATTCAGCTGGAAGGAAAGTATGTGGAACATCGGCGACCTCTATGAAGGCTGCGAGTGCCATGGCTTTGTTGGGGCGCTACGACCGCGCCCTCTGGGACTCCCTCCAGCAGTTTGCGGAACACTTGCCTCGCGATAAGCGGGAAGACTTCCATGAAGTGCTAAACGAAGGGATGCTGGTAGCGAATCAAATTATCAGCGCTGCAGCAGACTCATCCATTTTAGCGGCACATGGCTTTTGCCATGGGATTAACCAGCGGTGTCACGCCTGGCTCCGCCTTACGTCACTAAAACCGGACGCACAGCAAAGGGTAGCCAACCTTCCATTCTCTGGCGATACCCTTTTTGGGAAACATGCGGATGACGAAATGGCCCTCATGAAGGCAGAGGCCGAAACGCTCACGGCTGTGGGCCTAGAGAAGCCCAAAGAAGCGAAGAAATCGTACCGCCCATTCCAACGGTGGTTCGGTGGGCAGGGCAGAGGACGTGGCCAAACTTCGGGACAGTCTCATCAACATCAACAGTTCTGTAAGCCGTTCCAGAAACGCCCGAAGGGCTGAGCAGGCCAACAGTCGGCACCAGCGACCAAAGGCCCGGCCGGGTCTAGGCCCAGAGCACTTACTTCCCCCGGATCTGTTATCCACTCCGGTAGGGGGAAGCATTCAATTTTTTCTGGCAGAGTAGAGAAAAATGACTCGGGTCAAGTGGGTGCTGAATATTGTTTGCAATGGATACAGTCTTTGGTTCACCAGCCCGCCTCCAGCAATTCCACCGGTTAGCTCGCAGTTTCAGCTGCGCGAGCTTCAGGCGGAGGCAGATATCGTGTTAAGGAAAAGGGCGATAGAAGACGTACCTCTGTATCAGAGAGGAAGAGGTCTGTACTCCCGGTTCATCCTGGTTCGCAAGAAGGACAAGAATGAGTTCAGGCCCATTCTGGACTTGCGACAGGCAAACAGATGGATTTGCAGGGAAAAGTTTCGCATGCTGTCGTTGCATCAGATTTATCCTCAGTTGCAACAGGGAGACTGGCTATGTGCTATAGACCTACAGGATGCGTACTTCCATGTGCCCATTGCACACAAACACAGGAAGTTCCTGCGGTTCCAAGTCGGCGCCAATCATTATCAATACACAGTACTCCCATTCGGACTAAAGTCTGCACCAAGAACATTCTCGAAGTGCATAGCGGTGGTAGCAGCACACCTGAGGAAGGACAAGGTGTTTGTCTACCCGTACCTGGACGATTGGCTGATCAAGGAATCCTCCTTCTCGGAAGCTCGAGCACACTTCCAGAAGACGTGCGTTCTCTTGAACAAGCTGGGGTTGCACATCAACATGTCCAAGTCTGTCCCGACTCCGGTCCAATGCATACAGTACATGGGAGCCTCCATCAATACGCTGTCAGCAAGCGTGTCTCCTTCGGAAGAGAGACGATTATCACTCCTTCGGAAGGCTCAGGCTCTTATGACCGCTCCATCTACAACAGTGAGGACGGTGTCTTCTCTACTGGGATCGATGGCCTCTTGTATCTTCCTGACGCCACACCCACGGCTTCACATGAGACCGCTGCAGGAGTGCTTGGAAGATCAGTGGGATCAGAGGTAAGGATCTTGGAACAACAAGATACGACTGTCTCTGCATGCTCTTCAGTCTCTGAAGTGGTGGTGTTCAGCGGAGAATCTCCTCAGAGGGGTTCCCTTCCACAAGGACATTCCCACGCAGACTATCGTGACGGATGCGTCTCTCCATGGCTGGGGAGCGCACTCCGGAAACCTACAGATTCAAGGAACGTGGTCCCAGATGGAGGCCACGTATCACATCAATTTCCTGGAACTCAGAGCTGTTCACTTGGCACTGAAGGCCTTTCATCCGTCCTTACGGACCAACTCTCTGCTTGTACAGACGGACAATACGACCACGATGTATTACCTCAACAAGCAGGGGGGTTCGAGATCACACACTCTGTCACAGGAGGCGCAGGCGATCTGGCACTGGCTTCTGGCCAGAGGACTGACGATATCGGCTACCCATCAGCCAGGTGTGCAGAATGTTCAGGCAGACGCACTGAGCAGACTGATTCAGGAAAACCACGAATGGGTCATAAACTACGAAGTACTAGGAGAAGTCTTCGCAAGGTGGGGGACTCCAGACGTAGATCTGTTGTCCACCGCCGAAAACAGCAAATGCCGAGACTTCGCCTCCAGGTACTACCAGCAGGGGACGTTGGGGAATGCGTTATGGATCAACTGGCGAACAGCTGTCTGTACGCTTTTCCACCCATTCCCCTGATTCCGGCGGTGCTCATCAAGCTGGCCCGGTCCAAGGCTCGGATGATACTCATTTCCCCGGAATGGCCCAGACAGTGGTGGTTCACAGACCTGCTTCACCGGTCTCTCCTTCCTCACATTCGGCTGCCGTGCAGGCCGGACCTTCTCACGAAATCCGGGGGGCAGATGTTGCACCCCAACCTCTCGTCTTTGAGTTTGGCGGCATGGCTCCTGAGATAGTGCAATATGGTTATCTAAATCTGCCCGAGGATTGCATGGACATACTGAAGGAGTCTAAGAGACCTTCCACTCGGACTTCCTATGCTTACAAGTGGAAGAGGTTCTGTATCTGGTGCCAGTCTAAGAACTATGACCCGACGACGTGCAAGGAAGACGTCATCCTTCCTTACCTTCTACATTTGGCGCAGTCTGGCCTTAATGTTCATTCTATTAAGGTTCATCTTGCTGCATTGACTGCCTACAGGAAATGCCCTCCACAGACTTCCTTCTTCCAGATCCCTGTGATCAAAGATTTTTTGGAAGGCTTGAAGAAAGTGTTCCCTCCTGTCAGGCTTCCTTCGCCTTCATGGGAATTGAATGTGGTGCTGTCCAGATTGATGAAGGAGCCTTTTGAACCTATGCATAAGGCTTTGTTGCAGCACCTGTCCTGGAAGTCGGCGTTCCTCGTGGCCATTACATCGGCCCGCAGGGTGAGTGAAATTCAGGCGTTGTGTTGCCAAGAACCTTATACTGTATTTCATGCTGCTAAGGTTGTTATGCGTACTCACCCTAAATTTCTTCCCAGGGTTATTTCTGATTTTCATGTCAAACAGTCCATAACGTTGCCTACGTTTTTTCAGAATCCTTCATCTCCAGCGGAAAGGTCTCTACATTCCCTGGATGTTAGGAGGGTGTTGAAATTTTATCTGGATAAAACCAAAGATATTCGTAGGTAAGACCAATTATTTGTCAATTATGGATCGGTCAGGACAGGTCTTGCTACCTCTAAGCAGTCCATCTCTAGGTGGATTGTGTCCTGCATAAAGTTGTGTTACCAAAAAGCTAATAAGACCTTAGGAGGTAAACCTAAGGCTCATTCCACCAGGGGAAAAGCTGCCACTACAGCTTTGCTCCGTAATGTTCCGATTGCAGAGATCTGCAAGGCGGCCACTTGGAAGTCGGTTCAGACCTTTGCTAAGCATTACTGTCTGGACACTGATGCCAGGGCAGATGCTCAGGTTGGACAGGCTTCGCTGCGGAATTTGTTCGCACAATAGTGGTGTTAATTTCTTTTCTCCACCGCCGCTTTGGTGTGGGGATAGGCTTGCCATTCTATTCACTAGATTATGACTATACACAGAGATCCTCTACTACCGAAGGAGTAGTTTCTGTCCTGTAACTCCAGTTCTGTAGTAGGGGTATCTCTGTTATAGTCATAAGCGCCCGTCCTCCTCCCCGGCGGAGATAATTATTCATGTAAGGAATGCTACAGGTCTGGCGTGCTACGCCTTTAAAAAGAACTGAAAGTAAAAGGGCCTGCTGTGCATTCTGGGATACTGGGAGAAAGTTCTGGAAAGTTCTCTTAAAGGCACAGTATCCTATTTAAACCACATAATGGCAGCCTATGGGGCTTGTCTGTCCATGCCTTCCTCTTTATCATTCCAGAGTCTTTTACTGGTAGAGGCAAGTTTCTCTATGGTAGAAACTGGGCCGGCTGTGTTGTGTGTGGTGTTGTTTTATTGTCACAAAGATGGATAGTAGTGTTTCTTGATAGGGAAGCGTCCGCACATTCGTGAAAAATCCGTTGATATATACGTATAATGTATCAATTTTATCCAAGAAGTCAAGATTTGAGTGCTCAATTTGCCCTCACTACACCAACTACCCAGCGGTGTTCTATACACTCAAAGTGTGCAATCATACGCGTAAACAAGGAAAGGGCTTGGACAGCACGCCATTGGTCACCTGCTAGTTATGTAAACATCAATGATATTAGTGGGTATATGTAACCCCATTTAACTTAGGCATAAGGACAACAACAACAGCTGAAATTAAATGAATTTGTACTTGTAAAGCGCACTTATACCCCAACCGGGGTTTCCTGGCGCTGTACGCATACCGCTGTGGAACCCTTCCTGGCTTTTCCCTGTGAAATGTCCACTCCTGGGCACCCCCAAGGTGAAGCCAGGCATCCCAGCGCTGTTGGGGCCGTTGGGGAGACTAAGCAAGCTGTTACCCAGAGTTGCAGAGTGGGACCCATGATTAGAATAGGCACCGAGGCGAGAATTATCAGGTCCGAGGAAATCGAGCCCAAGACCCGCCAAGGCGGGAATTGAACCCTGGTCCCGGGCCAGACCTCTGCATCAGGATCTGCCACTCTAACCATTGTGCCACACTTCTCCACAGCTGTGGTCAGACATGAGGATCCAAGGCGTATTCTTTGAGTTTCTTTATTCCCAAAAAATCACTTCAATAAAAGTTCCCAGCACACGGCTTGCCGACACGTGTTTCGTCTTACAAAGACTTTTCAAGGCTGGAAATATAAAAATATACACCAATAAATATTACATACATATAAACATACAATAACATAAGACAACATATATATTACAATTACTGTACATAGTTTAGTACCATCACATATATAGATAATATATATAAATGTACAAATGCATAATGGGCATAATGGACACAAAAGCAGCTTTCAAATGAGGCAATGAGTAATCAAAAAAGAAAATAGACACTAAAGCACATTACGTTCAAACACAGAACAACATAAGCTGTCAACATCACCCTAAAGCTAGAGGGGGAGAAAGTAGTGAAGTAAAGTAAGAGAAATTAGGTAAGAGAACAAGTCAAAATTGTGAAACACCCGAATAAATCATTTGTGAGTGGCCATAGGTAGGTGTGGGATTGAGAGATACGCAAGTATGAAACCCACCAATGAGATATGAAAGTCTTAGTCATCCGGACGACCGAAGAACATAAAATTCTCGTCTCCAATAGTAGTAGGAACTTCACAAGAGATCTCCCTGGTAAGTTCAGGCTAGAGTGCTCTAAAAAGAGACACAGAAGATCAGTTATAATACCTGAACAGAACCTGGTCTAGTAAAACAGATTCCTGTGGGTTAAGCAGTGCCTAATATTGATGGTACCATTGTCTGCATATAGTTGGATAGCAAGTACTAGGTGTCATCAAAGGCATCCTATATAGTGAGAATAATTACTAAATGGCCACACCCTCCATAATCCCATATTGGTGGATGGTCTGCAGCTGTAAGCGGAGAATGATTAAGCTGCCAAACGGGGTAAAAGTAATCTGGAGACTAATAGTGATTAAAGTGTCCTAACTGTAATTCGTAAACTCTATAAGGTCGGTACCACTTCAGAACTACACACACTCACCAGTAGTGAGCCATCAAACAAAAGGCATTGAGATCCTAAATGGGCCTAAAATCCTTTATAGGTATCAATGATACCGAAATTCACCTGCATTGACAAGTCGGGAGATAGAATTTAGTAAGCATGGAGGCAAAAATAAGAGGATCCAACCTACTGATTAAGTGTTGGCTAAGAAGACAGCTTACCAGAGTTGCACAGTGGAAAAAACAACGTACTAGTATTGTGGCATAATGTGTAACTACCGCAGCCTCCAGTTGATAAATAGTTCAGAAAACAGTCTTAACCATGGTAAGTCCTGACCTAATGAATAATAACAAATAACATGATTCAATAATAACATTCCTTATAAGTTTAAGCGCAGACCCAAAAAGGTCTGGAACCCATTAGCAGATGGTTCTAAACCAGTAAAAACTATAAAAACTCCTGACCCAAGAAAACAAGCATTAGAAATGCAATAGGTTTTGGATTTATTTGAGTTAGAGGTAATAGGATTGTAAATGGCAATGTGTTTTATCCATGTCTTATGGAGTGTATGCATGTGGTGTGTAGTAGAAAGATGTGAGTTGTATTGGAATAGTATCAATGGTGGCATGCTGCGCTTAAGATGAATATGTTTAAAAGTAAAGTGCACCATACTGCAATTGGTAGAATAGTTTATTGTGGATTCGTTAAAAATTGATGTGTGCACTGATGGCTGTTGGTGTGTGTGCCTGTAGAAATTGTTCACTGATGGCTGGTGGTGTGTGTGCTTGGTGGAAGCGTGCACTGCCGACTGGAGGTGTATGTGCCTGGTGGAAGCGTGCACTGATGGCTGGTGGTGTGTGTGCTTGGTAGAAGCGTGCACAGATGGATGGTGGTGTGTGTGCCTGGTGAAAGCATGCACTGACGGCTGGTGGTGAGTGCGCCTGGTAAAAGCGTGCACTGACGGCTGGTGGTGAGTGCGCCTGGTAAAAGCATGCACTGACGGCTGGTGTTGTGTGTGCTTGGTGCGGTGAAAGCGTGCACTGATGCCTGGTGGTGTTTGTGCCTGGTGAACGCGTGCACTGATGGCTGGTGGTGTGTGTGGTTGTGTGTGTGGTGGTTGTGTGTGTGTGGTGAGTGTGTGGTGGTGAGTGTGTGTAAGTTTGCAGTGAGTGGTGGTGAGTGAGTGGTGGTGAGTGTGTGGTGGTGAGAGACTGGTGTGTGTGTGTGGTGTATGTGGTGTCTGTGTGTGGTGTGTGTGGTTGATGTGTGTGTGGTCTTATGTATGTGTGTGTGGTGGACTTATTTCAAGTGTTCGTATCCTGCACACTCACACACTGCTCACCTTGCACACTCACACACTGTTCACCCTACACAGTCACACACTGTTCACCCTGCACACTCACACACTGCAGTCCCTATCACTCTGCAGTCACTATCACTCTGCAGTCACTATCACTCTGCAGTCACTCTGCAGTCACACTCACTCTGCAGTCACTCTGCAGTCACACTCACTCTGCAGTCACTCTCCACTCACACTCACTCTCCACTCACACTCACTCTGCAGTCACTCTGCAGTCGCACTCACTCTGCAGTCAATCTACACTCGCACTCACTCTGCACTCACTCCGCAGCTGCACTCACTCTGCACTCACTCGGCAGCTGCACTCACTCTACACTAACTCTACACTCACACTCACTCTGGACTCACACTCACTCTGGACTCACACTCACTCTGTACTCACTCTGTACCTGCACTCACTCTGCACTCACTCTCACTTTGCACTCATTCTGCACTCGCTCTGCACTCTACACTCATTCTCACTCTGCACTCACTCTGTGCTCACTCTGCACTCACACTCTGCAGCACTCACTCACACTCTGCAGCACTCACTCACACTCTGCAGCACTCACTCACACTCTGCATAACACTCTCACTCTGAACACACTCTGCACTCACTCACACTCTGCAGCACTCACTCACACTCTGCAGCACTCACTCACACTCTACAGCACTCACTCTCACTCTGCACTCACTCTGCACTCGTACGTGCATAACCTTTAGGCAACAACGGCTTTACTTATTAACTTTGCACTTCTAATGTCTATTGCATATATTTATTCCCCCAAAAATGTGAAAAAAGGAAACGCTGGCCTGCCAACGCCAGACGTTTTGCTAGTGGATGGATGGATGGATGGATGGATGGATGGATGGATGGATGGATTGATTGATTGTTGGTGCTGGTGGATGGGTGGATGGATGGATGGATTGATTGTTGGAGCTGGTGACTAGATGGATGGATTGATTGTTGGGGCTGGTGGATGGGTGGATGGATGGATGGATTGATTGTTGGGGCTGGTGGATGGGTGGATGGATGGATTGATTGTTGGAGCTGGTGAATGGATGGATGGATGGATGGATGGATTGATTGTTGGGGCTGGTGGATGGATGGATTGATTGTTGGACCTGGTGGATGGATGGATGGATTGATTGTTGGGGCTGGTGGATGGGTGGGTGGATGGATGGATTGATTTTTGGGGCTGGTGGATGGATGGATGGATTGATTGTTGGAGCTGGTGGATGGATGGATGGATGGATTGATTGTGGGAGCTGGTGGATGGATAGATTGAATGTTGGGGCTGGTGGATGGGTGGGTGAATGGATAGATTGATTGTTGGGGTTGGTGGGTGGATGAGTTTGGTGAAACTTTATGTGGATGAACACAAACAACATTTTTTTGAACCGAATAGATTAAATGACATACAACACTCAGTAGGTTGACCCGTTGCAAGACTGACATGTTTTGGTAAAAGATTTGAACAATAGCTCCATTGAAAGACGTCGCTGGGTACCAGTGGTTAAATGGAGGTGGTGGTGAATAGATCGAAATTTATGACGATTACTTAATCTATGAATAGACCAATCAACACCGAAAACCGTTTTTGAGCGCTAGATTGAAAGCGCTGAACCGAGGGCCTTTGTGGTGCTGTGACGGGGCGCAGACACCAGCGCCCGGGGCCGGTGCCCGCCAAGCTGTGCTCGCCAGACGCGGCTCAGTTTAAGCCCCTCCGCGGTTTGTGTTCTTTTCATAATAAGAAGAGGCAGTCGGAGCGAGGGGGCGACGGCCCAGGGCAGGAGGCTGATAGGAGGAAAGGGAAAGGGACAGCGACAGGGGCAGAGGGACACGAGACTGACGGTGGCGCGAGAGAGGGCAAGAAAGACACAGGAGAGAAGAAATCATAGAAGGGAGAGGGAGCGAAAAAGAGGCAGACAGAGTGAAGGGTAGGGAGAGAGGCTCATAGAAGGAAGGGGAAGAGACGGTGTGAGGAACAACAACAGAGATAGGAGCGGAGAAAGCGAAAGAGACAGATGGAGGAATTGACTGGATATAGAGGCTGACTACAAGTGACAGGGGGAGAAGAGACTGCCATTGTAGAAAGAGTGAGTCACGTGCGTGAGGTTGAGACAGGAGCGACGGGGAGGGCAGAAGACTGTCTCTTAAGTAACAGCGCGACAGGGGGTGCGCGAAAGAGAAGATAGACAGAGAGGAAAGACACCGACAGAAGAACGAGGGAGAGTTAGTAAGAGAGTGAGATAGAAGTAGAGGTCAACAGAGAAGCAAGTGGGAGAGAGTGAGAAAGTGAGGTAAAGACAGGGAAATAGGGACAGAGGGGCGTTAGGGGAGGTGGAGGAGAAAGAACACAGGACACGGGGTAGAGATGGTGTGTGTGAGAGAGAAAGGGGGCAGAAAGATGTAGAGAGAGGGCGCAGTGATCGTTAGATACCGAGAAGAAATAGTGGTATGTCTTAAAAAAAGAGAGTGATGAAAGAGGAGAAGGGGCAGAGAGGGAGAGAGAGAAAATAATATACAGATAGGGGGAGTAATGGAAAGTGAGAGGAGCCAGACGTGAGGGAAGGGCACGGAGAAGTCTGGGAGACAGAAAAAGACTGCGCAGCGAGGATAAGTGAGAGAAGAGAAGGGGAACCGAGAGAGAAAGAAAGAGGAGAAAAGGTGACACCGTGGAGAAATACAGAGGGAGCAGGGAGAGAGAAGGGGAGGGCTATGTAGAGAGAGAGGGGCCGTGACAGGGTGAATGAGATCAAAGACTGAGAAGAAGACGTGAAAGATACTGGGCTCTGAGAGGGTCGGGGAAACGCGGAGAGAACAAGGGGAGAGATTGAGAAAGGGGAAAGTTGCGGAGCACGACACGCGCTACCCAGAGAGAGCCACAGATCGTGAGGTCATTTATGGCGAGACACACAGAGCGAACTAAGCTCACGGGAAGAGCGCGCAAAGACAAGAGAGCTACAAATACAGAGGGAGAGTCAGAGAAAAGTATGGGAGCCAGCCAGCGAGGGAGAAGAGGAGGTGAAGGGGAAACGAGGGGTGGAGAGATGCACAGACACGCGCCAAGAGAAACAGTGAGGTAGAAGCCGAAGGAAGCCGGAGTGACCTCAAAGGAACAGAAGGCTAGAGGCCAATGGAAGAGAGACACAGAAAGCGTACACACAGAGAAGAGGCGCTGACAGGGAGAGCTCCGTGAAATGGATTACAAAAAAAAAAAAACGTGCACCCAGCATCTGTCTTCAATTACCGCGCCCCTGACAGCTGGAAATTGAAGAAATATGCCCTTCTCGTGTGCGTGACCGCACACAATATGCAATAGGCGAAGCTACTCTACCGCCTATGGCCTATTGCGTGCTCTCTTCTAAAAAACACGCATGCGAGGCCCATTTGCCATGCAGCTGGCAAAAAGGACGAAAAATCACGAGCAGCCAGGAATTTTGTAGGTAGCTTTTCGGAGACGCTAACTACAGGACTCTTGGGCTCTGCCCACACTGCTACGCAGTGTGACGTAGGCCCGAGCCCTAAAAAGGAAAATTTATAGTAATATCTAAAGTACGTGAGACCGCTAGAGGTAATGTCTAACACATATATCATTCCTCACACGAGTAACTTTAAAACATAGTCAGTATAGAACCAAAAGACGAAATATGCAAGTCGGAATTCCGTTCCATCAACCTCCGCCTGCCCAGACACTGATCACAGATGCCTCGCTACAAGGTTGGGGGGCACACATGGGACATCTCCGGACACAAGGAATGTGGTCTCCCAAAGAGCGCTCCTACCACATCAACATGTTGGAGCTGAGGGCAGTCTATCTAGCCCTCAAAGCTTTCCTACCCTCGATTCAAGCAACATCAGTGTTAGTACAAACGGACAGCATCACCACCATGTACTACTTGAACAAACAGGGAGGAACACGTTCCCGCACCCTTTCCCTGGACTCACAAAATCTGTGGCATTGGCTTCTGGCTCTGTCAGTCACAGCAGTCCATCTGCCAGGAAAGCAAAATGTGAGAGCGGATGCTCTCAGCCATCATTCTGAAGACAGAGAGGACTGGGTTCTCAACTACAAGGTCGTCAAAGACATCTTCCAGTCATGGGGTCGTCCCACCATAGATCTCTTCGCGGACGACGAAAATACCAAATGCCGAGACTTCGCCTCACAGTTCTACCGACCAAGAGCGAAAGGGAATGCCCTTTTTATAGACTGGTCAGGGGCATTTGTGTACGCCTTTCCACCCTTCCGCTGATCCAAAAGGTGGTGAACAAGCTAGCTCATTTGTCTACGAGGATGATTCTCATTGCCCTAGACTGGCCGAAACAGTGGTGGTACCCGGACCTTATACAATCTATCAGAGTGTCCTCACAGGAAGCTGCCGGACCTGCTATCCAAAATGAACGGGAGGATTCATTATCCCAACCTTCCATCACTGAACTTGGCAGCATGGCTCCTGAGGTCCAACAATATGGCCACCTAGGACTGCAATTCCATTTTGAAAGAAGCAGGAAGAACTTCCACAAGGCATTCTTATGCATGCAAGTGGAAGCGTTTTTTTACTTGTGGTGTATGCAGAACTATTGTAATCCTATCAAGGGTCAGGAAGAGGGCATTCTCCCTTACCTACTTTATCTGGCGAAAGCAGGGTTGAGATTTCATTCCATTAAGGTGCATTTGGCGGCTATAACGGCTTATAGACGCTCACCCTCTCAACCCTCTTTTTTCCAATTGCAAGCTGTTCAGGATTTTCTGCACTGTTTGAAAAAAGTCTACCCTCTGGTACGACCTCCGTCGCCACCCTGGGAGCTAAACCTGGTGCTATCGAAATTGATGGGTCCAACTTTTGAGCCCATACACAAAGCAACCTTGCAACATATTTCTTGGAAGGCTGCTTTTTTGGTAGCAATTACGTCAGCTCGCAGAGTGAGCGAGATACAGGCACTCTGTTTCAAAGAGCCCTATACAGTTTTCCATCTAAATAAGGTGGTGTTGAGGACACATCCCTCGTTTCTTCCTAAGCTGGTATCAGATTTTCATGTGAACCAGACCATCTCTCCACCCACCTTTTTTCCCAATCCCTCTACTCCAGTTGCATTCTCTGGACCTGAAAAGGGTTTTAAAATTCTATCTAGATCGGTCCAAATCTATAAGGAAATCTGATCAACTGTTTGTCAACTATGGATCGATCAGATCTGGTTTTGCAGCTTCGAAACATTCCATTTCCCGATGGATAGTTTCATGTATCAAACTTGCTTACCAATTGGCGCAAAAGCCCCTGGGGTTTTCTCCCAAAGCACATCCTACCAGAGGAAAAGCGGCTACTACAGCTTTTCTCCAGAATGTGCCCATGTCTGAAATCTGTAAGGCGGCGACCTGGAGGTCCGTCCTTACGTTTACCAGACACTATTGTCTGGAGTCAGACACCAGAGCAGACACCCAAGTAGGCCAGGCCTCCTTGCGGAATTTGTTTAACAGCTGATTTCGGCTGTTGCATTTTGTTGGGTCATGTTTTTTCTCATTTACCTGCAGGTGGTGGATGGGCTTGCTATTCTATTCAGTGCTTATGACTATTGATGAGGATACCCTGGAAGAGAAGGATAAGTTACTTACCTGTAATCCTAGTTCTCTTCCAGGGGTATCCTCATCAAAGTCACAAGCAACCCACCCGCCTCCCCATGTAAATGAGACGTTGTCTAAGTGTTAATGGATAATGTTGAGCCCTGACTTTCAGGGTTATGTAAAGAACAACTGACCTAATTGTCACCCCTGAGGCATGATGGGAAGCCCAGGGTCATGGCTGTCTTAAGGGCAAGGTGCCAGTTTTGTTGAAAATGCATTTTCTATGCTTTTGGTTTGCAATGCAGCCTGTAGGCTAACAATGTCTATTTTATTTCCAGTTTTCATGATATATGAGTGGCTCATTAAAAAACAGAGTTCAAGTGTTACTTGCCCTCATGTGTTTTTTATATGTTTGCAAATAATATTTATATGGGCAATTCCATTGTTTAGCCTCCTATGGGGAGCTGCATTGTTATGAGAAAAAATGATATATGTACATACATATATGTAGAGCTGTGATTCCACCCAATGTGAGTTGCACCACCATCCAACAATATCTCAAATTTCAATAAATCTAAGGAAAAAATGTCCATCCAAAGTATATTTGCTTTTATTCTTCTTTATTCAAATTTCATCAGGCAGCCAACGCGTTTAGTTCAAAAGAACTAAAACACATATATGATAATATATACAGATAACAGTTCTTCCATCCTGGCATATACTGCCAGCACAATAAGTGCTAATAAATTACAAAATTCCCTAATCCTAAAAAACACACACAGATTTGTGATACAATACATACTTGTGTATATATCCAAGCCTTCATCTATTGTTGAAGGCTTGGATATATACAGGGTGCAATTCGCATGGTAGCGCAAACTATGCACGCTCCGCGAGCGTAGTGTAGTCCTACGCCCAGGGTTAGTATACACACTTAAATCACAGTGGCTGACAGTCTGGGTGTTCAACTAATGCAAGAATACATGTCTAAACATCACCTGGAATGACGGGTGCTTATATCTGGTAACATGTACAATGCAAGTCAATCAAAGCCCCTAAAAGGCATCACTTTTATAATCACATGGCTATGCAATTACCACCAGGCATCCTGGCAAGGATGCTGGCAACATATTCCAATTCACTTTTAACATCACATATTGCTTGTGACCTCCAGTCCCGAAAAGGAATATTATTAAATGCCTATTCTGTGCAAATACACCCTTCCACCCCTAGATGATGTCTCCACAAAAGAATCCTCTTTTTTCTTAGAAGAACAGTTCTCCCTCGCTGAAGAACAAAAGCTCCAGCATCAGGTAGGCTAAAACATAGATGAACCCTTGATGGGTTATTTCCTTTAAGTCACCAGAGACTCAGGGTGGGACTTTCCATTTCAGTGCTGGGGGAGTCTGCACTGCTCCTGCAGCTCCCCCTGTACCTTAACATTTAAATGGTGGTGACCTCATCTTCCTGGGGTCACCACACGCTGAAAACAAGCCGGTTTTTCTAGCAGCTTACCCATGCCCTCCAGTGCGTGAATATTTGAGCACGGGCTCTCCCGCTGCTTCGTGTAGAGCCGGGCTACCTTGGATGGTGGCCTCACTCCGCTTCTGCACTTCTTCGGGGGCTCGGTCCGACCTGCGCACCCTGCGATCAGGTAAGGTGGAGAGCAGCTTGAGCAGCCCACCCCTGGCTGCTCTCACCGGCTCCCCACCTGGCCAGCACCCTTCATTCTGCTGTGGGAGCCAGCCCTTCATTTTGGTCTGCCCGCTTCAGACTCAGGGTGGGACTTTCCATTTCGGTGCTGGGGGAGTCTGTACTGCAGAGGCTGTAGCTGGCCAGGCAGGGTCTCGAGGGTGTGCAACGGCACTCCTTCCTTTTGCTGCAGGGGAGTGGGATGGCAGTCCCCCCATCTTTCTACCAGCACCCGGGGCCGAGAAATAAGTCCTGGGCCCTCACCCACTTCATGGAAAACGCAATGGCGCTCCCTGACTCCCTCTTCTCCTCTTTGGCGGGGCCCAGGGATGGGGTCCTGGGCCCCTGAGTCCTCTTCACGGGGGCGCCATGGCGCTCCCTGCCTTAATTTTCGTTGGGCTCCTGGACCAGAGGGGCAATTTCACAGGGGGCCATGGCGGTCCCTGACTTTACTTTGCTGGGGCCCAGGGATGGGATCCTGGGGCCCCAGGCACCTTCACAGGGGGCACTACGGCTCTCTTGGTTAGGGCCTAGGGTTGGGATCCTGGGCACCCAGGTACCTTCACTGGGGGCGCAATGGCCGTTCCTGACTTTCACTTCAGGGGCAGCCCCGGAGACCTGACCAACCCTGGTGGCACACATTGTTGAAGCTCAGTCATTTAACTGTGAAAATCACTGAAATAAACAATTTGCTCTCAGCACATTTGTTTGCAAGGTTTATTGGGAACCCAATCAGAATGCAAAAATATACGTGCACACGGAGACCTCAGCAAAGCTCACTGAGTGCCCAATTGGTATGACAGTGCAGAGACATTTTATAGGTATAAACCCCCACAGGATGGGCATCATATCATACGTAATCTGGATCAGACTATGTCCTGCTGGACCAATCAGTGAAGTGCAAATGTGGTGTGATACCCTTTTAAGGCTCAAATATGTCTATACCCTGGTGTTGCTGCCCACGTGCCACCTACAAGAGCAGATTTGGGCTTTCCCCTAAAGGTGAAATCTGTGCCTCTGGTATACGTGGACTTGGCGCGGACGTGACCGGCCAGGTCATGTCGACATGATTACCGAAATGTGAGATTTTGCAATAGCAAGCTGGAAGCTGGCGTGTTTGTTCTCGGAAAGCCTTGGGTTGCTTTGCACGTTGCAGCTGACTGACACACAAAATGGAGCGTGCGACCATTTTGTGAATTCCTGCTGGTGTCAATTCTTTAGTATCTCAAAGAAGACTATAGGCCTGAAAACATATGTATTTGGTATCATAGAAATGTCCGCTTCGTCATCCCCAAATCTGATACTAAATCATATAAATCATATGTTAATCAGAAGTCATCCATCCTCATCATCTCCTGTCCCTCATCCTCATCCTTATGGGTGTGGTGTGTTGAATTACCTTCCCTGGATAGACAGCGGTCACAGGAGCTGGAAATTACTGTACAACAAACTGGGCATATCTTGATCAGGAGGCATGGTGTCAAAAAGGCTGCTACCACTATTATAACTTCCTTAAGTATCCAAGAACCCCAGTCTGTGAACCAGTTCATCACATCTTCCCATAGGCCACCTGTGTGTATACCGTGAGCCCCATCTCTAATGTCTTTGATCTTTTTTATAGCTTTGTTTATATTCCCACTGTTATCCGGAATAAATAAACAGCATTGGCTCTGAGCCAGGGAAGATGTCTCGTGAAGGACGGAACATTCCTTGGCCAGAATGATATCGAGAGCAATCCTGTTCTGGATCACGACTGCCCTCATGGAGGTAAGTTCCTCTGTTATATTTCCTAAGGCATCAGTGGTAGAGTCTGCTAGATCCTCAATCATCCTGGATACCTGGTGTATCCTTTCTGAGGTATAGATATTGCCTAGTACTGGAATCATTGCCACAACACCTGTTAACATGTGGTCTACCCATGCGGCTGTTCTCTTGGCCCTAACTAGTGTCAACTCTGTCTTTTCTGCTGGCACTAATTTTGTGAAGTGGGTCATCTGTGGGATGATGGATGCTATGTAGCAACTTCCATACCATCCTGGGGGCAGGTAGAAGTATGCCCATGGACCACAGACAAAGAAAAGGCCTTTGTAACCTACCAGACCTGGTGACGGCTCGTCACGACTCTTAACTCGAGTTAGTCTGGTTACTGCTACTCGTCCCCACGTAAATCTGGGGAGCTGCCTTTGTTGGTAGTATGCCTTTTATCCTGTCTTCACAGTAAAATAAACCCTGCTCTCCTCGAGCAACTTCCTCGAAGGTGCATCCAAACGAAATGCATTCTTTCCAGTTGTCTCTGGACAGCAGTTCTGAAAAACTGCATGTTCTGGCATCTCCTTTTGGCAAAACCGGTATTCTTTTGGGTGTTACCATTTCATCCTTGAGGATGCAGGAGGGGGCTGAAACTTCCCCTACCCTGAACCTTGGCACTTTGGCCTGTTTCTATGTCATCCCAGCCTGCTCGGCCTTGCCATTCCTCATTCCTAGAAGCCATGTTGAATCCTTTTAGCATCTCTAAGTCTCCCTTAATTGGCTGCATATTCATACAAGGGATCCTCTTAGGTCTGAGAGGAGGGCCTGTTGTTTTTCTGCTATAGCTATAGCCCCTGCTCCCGCTGGGATCAGCAGTCAGTATTTCAGATGAGGTCATACCTATCGATACTGACACAGACATGCTGTGTTGACTTTGTAACATGTCACGCAACAAGACACAGCCTACATATTTGGATACTGGCAGCACGTGGTACTTCAAACTATGTGTGGCATCTGTGGGCAGGTGTGTGCAAACATAGCAGTCTGATATATTCAAAAATGTCACATACTGTTTCAGCATTTCTATATACTGGTTTCCTTCATATGTATCCCACAATCCTTCTTGGTCCCCTTTATTCACACCCACCCCCATTTCAGTAATGTTCATTGTTATATTCTGTTCATAGTCTTTTGGTGGTTTTGTTGGCTCAGTTCCATCACTACCATCCCCCACCCTTCCATTAAGATGTGGTATTTCAAGCTCAGCAGAATACATTATTATTATTGCTGTTACTATTATTGCTGGTACTGGTAACAATATTGCAAGAATCACTGCTCTCCAGTTACATGTGTGTCTTTTAGTGGACTGCATGACTCTGTAAAAACCTTGCCCTTCCCTATGCTATGCAATCTTCTTATGAATAGGCCCTATGTTTATTCTTAGTCCTCTCGGGCTTGTGAATTGGCCCTAATTTTGTTCTTCTTCCTCTTGGCGCTATGCTAGCTGTCCCTTAGAGTCAAGCATTTAACCACTGTTCTTCTCTTGTTTTTAATGTCTCTAATAGGTCTAGGACCAGTGACCTCTGTTGCAAAAACGGCAAAATGGAGAATATTCAAGGTGTTGAATAATGCTAGAACCAGTACTTTCTATCGCAAAAATGGCACCATTGAGAATGTCAAAACGTAGATCTGTTAATTCTTGCTCAGGGACTTGCTCTGGGCCCGTTGGAAAGGCAATCTCATTAAAAATTAATCTTATTAGCTCACTGAGCAATAGTGGCCTCGGGACAAATAATGTTAAAGTTGCACTTATGTCTCTCCCTGGGCACAAAATGGTTAATTGTATCCTGGACTGTCCTAGACCGTTGTCCGCAGGCTTGTATTGACACAGATCGAAGTCTATCTGTCCGGAGCCTTTGCATTTAGCCAGCAGTCCGTTAATTATTAATCCACTTCTTTAGCTTTCTGTTTGCTGGAGGAGCGAAGGTTATATCCTCGGCTACGCCCTGCTGCTGGTATCTGAATCGGTGTGAACCGTTCTCCGTCCTCGGGGGTCACTTTTTTCGTGTGGGACACGTGAATCCACGAAGTTAGACCATCACATTTCACTGCTGTAGCCGTTGTAAGAATGACCTGCATTGGCCCCCTCCATCTGGGCTGCAAACAATTCCTCCGTGTGTGGGCTTTAACCCAAATCCAGTCCCTGGGATCCAGATCGTGGGCTGGTGGCGTTGCGGCCTCTGGAAGGGACTTCAGCACTTGACAATGGAGGTAACGTAAAATATCGGTTAACTTCTTACAGTAACACAATAATAAGTCATCCGTTACTGACAGAGGGGCTGTTGACATATGTCCAGGTATGTGCATTGGCCTTCCAAATACGATGTCATGTGGGCTCAGCTTTGTTACTCTGTCTGGTGTACATCTCATTGCTAGAAGCGCTAAAGGCAGCGCATCTGCCCATGAGAGGTCTATTAACGCACAAATTTTAGCTATCTTATTTTGCAAAACTACATTTCTCCTCTCTACAGCGCCTGCTGCTGGTGGATGGTAAGCACAATGCAATTTTTGTTTTATGACCAATCCCTTGCATAGTCCCTTTATGACATTGGAAATGAATGCAGGCCCATTGTCGGACGCGAGGAGGGAGGGTACCCCAAACCTTGGCAGTAGCTCCTTCAGTAGGCACTTGGCCACGCTCTGTGCATCACAATGTTTTGTGGGGTAGGCCTCAGTCCATTTGCTAAATATACCGACAATGACCAAAACATATTTATATGACTGGGTGGGGGGCATGTCTATAAAATCAAGCTGAAGGCTTTCAAATGGCCCATGGGGAGGTGGGAAGTGGCCAGGCGCAGTTGGTGTACCTTTCCGGTATTGTATTGGGCACAGACAGAACATTGCTTACAAAGCCTTTCTGCTGTCTGGCGAAATTTTGAGTTATACCAACACTGGGAAAACAATTTGATCATTCCATCACGTCCTACATGTGAGGGCCCATGGAACAGTCTGCACATTGAAGGGAGCATGGTGGAAGGCAAGCATATCCTGCCATTAGGCCCTACCCAAAGCCCCTCTTTTGTTTGTGTGCATCCCTGTTGCGCCCACTCCTCCTTTTCCTGGCCAGCTGCATTCATCAGAATATGTTTTGGGTCAAAATATAATGAACCACTATCCTCTCTAGTTTTTGTTCCGCTGCCTACTAATTGTACCATTGTTTGATGGCAGCCTGTAAGTGCTATTCTCTTCGCTTCTTGGTCAATGAAAGCATTGCCATGGAAATGGGGTCTTTTGACGAGGTGTGGGCAGCACATGTTATGAAAGCCACTTTGAAAGGTAGTAGCAGAGCTTGGAGGAGGCCACAAATCAATTGTGCATGCTGTATCTGCTGGCCTGCTGATGTAAGGAACCCCCTCATTGCCCATAGCTGGCCAAAGTCGTGGACCACCACAAAGGCATACTGGCTGTCCGTGTATATATTCACTTTCTTTCCTTCAGCCCACGCACATGCCCGTGTAAGTGCCACGAGTTCGGCTGCCTGTGCACTCTTTGCTGCTGTCAGCCTTCCCCCTTCCAATAATTTAGTAGCTGTGCCCACCGCATAAGATGCTTGTAATACTCCTGTGTCATCCCTTAAGCATGACCCATCTACAAATAAATCTCCTTGAGCATCTGGGAGTGGTGTATCTTTAAGGTCTGGGCGTAACTTAGTATGGCTATCTATGGCCAAGGCACAATCATGAAAGGAATCATCTGAATCAAAATCCTCCAGCTCATGTTCAGTTGGTAGCAAGCATGCAGGGTTCAAAGTGGTACATCTCTTGATGATAATGTGTGGTGTCAAGAGTACCAACTCATACCTGGTGAGGCGTGCATTGGTGAGGTGCTGTGTCTTAGTGGATGTGAGAAGTGTGTCCACGGCATGTGGAACGTGTAGTACTAGTGTGTGTCCTAACACTAAGTTGTCTGACTGTTCCACGGCAAGTGCTGCAGCTGCCACTGCTTTCAGACACGGTGGGAGCCCTGAAGCCACTGGGCCTAGCGTGGCAGAGTAATATGCCACAGGGCGGTAGAAAGCCCCATGTTTCTGAGCCAAGACCCCCATTGAACAATAACCCTTCTCGTGACAAAACAAGTGAAAATCTTTGCTATAATCTGGTATGCCTAGTGCTGGTGCTTCCTTCAATCCTCTTTTCAGCTCATTGAAAGCTGTCTCACATCCTTGTGACCAGGGTACAGTGTCAGGTATGTCTTTGTGTGTCAGTGCTTGTAGGGGTGTCGCAATGAGAGAGAAATTCGGTATCCAGTGACAACAGTATCCTGCAACCCCTAGGAACGCCCTAACTTCCTTCTGCGTGCGGGGTCTGGGAAAATGTGTTATCGTCATGATTCTGTCTGGCAACAGTTTTCTTGTTCCTTCTGTTAACTCATGGCCTAAGTACTACATAGAGGTGAGGCAAAACTGTAACTTCTTTGGGGAGACTTTGTATCCCTTTAGTGCTTAGTGGCATAGGACAGCGATGGTGTCTTTTACACAAGCTTCCCTCAAAGGTGAGGCCAATAGTAAATCGTCAATATACTGGATAAGCGTGGATCCCTCCTTTAGTACCAGGGAGTCTAAATCTGTTTTTAAGGCATGTGTGAAGATGGAAGGTGACTCTGTATAGCCCTGAACGAGCCTTGTCCAACAAAATCTCTTCTGTCTAAAGCTAAAGGAGAAGAAATGTTGGCTGTCCGGGTGCAAGGGGATGGTAAAGAAGGCGGAGCTAAGATCCATCACTGTGAAGGTGGTGGCTGACACTGGTATGTTAGATAATATTGTTGCTGGGTTTGGGACCACTGGGAAAGAGGGCAACACTATTTTGTTCAATTCTCTCAGGTCTTGGGTGAATCTGTAGACAGGGGCCCCGTTCGGGCCCTTGGAGGCTTTCTTCACTGGGAGAATCGGGGTGTCACATTGACTATATTGAATCTTTATTAAAATTCCTTGCTTCAGGAGGTCTTGTATCACTGGTGCGATGCCTTCCTCCCCCTCTTTGGAGATTTTGTATTGTGGCACTCTTGGGAGAATTGCCCCTGGTTTTAGTTTTATCTGTACTGGTGGGTAGTTCAATACCCACCCTACGTCATTGGCACTTGTTGCCCAGACTACTTCAGGTGGCACACAATGGCGTAGTTCTGGTTGTGGTATTTTGGGGTCTGTGCATTTCATGAAGGCTTGTACCATTAGGCCATTTGCCTTGCTCACCAGAAGGACCCCTGCTGGTGAGCATTGTATGGTGCATTGCAATTTGCATAACAAATCTCTCCCCAGCAAATTCACGGGGCAAAACCTGCTAAAAATAAACTGGTGGTGCACTGTTATTGTGCCTACTACAAACTGTAGTGGCTCAGAAAGATATTCTGTTATAGGTTGGCCAGTCATGCCTACTGCGGTTATCGTAGTCCTAGAAAGTGGAGCCTCGGGCGTTGTTAGTGCCTTCAGCATTGATCTTGGAGCCTCTGTGTCAATTAGAAATGGAACAACCCTGCCCAATATCTCTCCCTCTACATATGGTCCGGATTAATCTACTGCTATAGCTGGTGCTATCACGCAGTTTCCCACTTTTAGGCATCCCTAGAATGATGCTGGGGGTGGAGGCCAGTCGGTCGTTACTGGAGTCCACCCTTCCCCCCCTGCCCATTGCTGCTGGGACTCTCTTTCCTGTTGCGGGTTGTCTTGGTACCCTGTGTGCCGAGTGTAGTTGGTGTACTGGTGTCTGCCCTCTTGCCCGCTGTTCTGTTTGTACCTACTGTCCTCATTTCTTTTCTTCAATATTGGGCAATCTGCTTTCCAATGATTGGGGTCCTTACAATAGAAGCATGCTGTTCCTTGTGGTGGCAGGGAGGTTGATCTGCGGGGTAAGGAAGGTGTCCTACCGGTGTGCTGTTTTCCTGCGCCTTGCGCCACTCCTCTATTTCTTTGCCTTCCCCTGTTATTGCTGTAAAACCATTCTTGTGCTACCATTAACCTCACTTTTTCTTTCTTTAAATTTTCTGTCTCCATCGCCTGCGCACTAGACTGGAAATCTGCGCAGTATTTTGCCGCTGAGAGCACTTTCTCTATCGGCTCTTGTTGCCAGCAGATAAAAGAAGTCTACAAGTGTGTTCTGATAGGTGGTGTGAGGCCTTGTACAAATGTAGTTACCAGGGCTGGCATCGCATCCCCCATAGGGTTTTTCAATCCACTGTTCTGCCTATATACTTGCAGGAGGCGGTCAAAGTATGTCTTCACACTTTCATCTTTCTCCTGTTTGGTACTCGTAATTTTGCTCCAATCAACCCTATCTTCAGGTACCTTCTCCTTCAAGTGTTCCACCACTTTTTTGTATAACTCATCTACTTCTGGGCCTGGCATCCCTCCCTTGCCCCTCCTTGGTTCCACATCTGGCCAACCGACCTTTCCTTTACAATCTTCCCAAAGGTCCTTTGGGATAATGAAATTGAACAATGTGTCCAGGTCTCTCCATAGTAAACCTCCTAACGCTGACATTCTACTAAGCTCTTCATACCATTTTCGTGGTTCTTCTCTTAGCCTGGGAAACTCAAACTGCTAATGTCCTGCCTTGACCATGGGACATAAACATATGCTAAATCATTTGGCGCGCTGCCAGGTGGTGGCGGTATCTCTCGTAGGGGCATGATAAGTGATGGGACCTCTGTTGTGGTAGAGTTGCCTGTTGTGTTGGCTGTGGTGATGGAGTGGGCAAGAGAGTGAGCTACATCAATTACTGCACATGTGTGTATTAGCTTCTTTCATTGTTGTAATTTATCTATAGCATATTTAAGCGTGTCCTGCAACTTAGACTCCTCCCATGTTATTAAATCTGAGTCTGTGAATCCGAACTTCCCTACTTCCCAATCATATTTTTCTGGTAGTTGGGCACGACTACCTGTGGTTGTCTGGGTGTCGGCTTGCTTAGCATATGCTAAATGGGCCTGGGGTGCTTTGTTCAGTAACTCTGCTCGTGCTAAGGACAGTGTTTTCTCTAAGTACCTCCTATTCTGTGATTGTATAAAGGAGTCCACTGTTAGTGAGCCCTCCACGAGCCACTGTAATAGCGCTTGACAATTTAAAGAATCGCTCTTTAACATCAATTTTGGTGAGTTTGGATTGGACGCAGAAGCTCCTCCCACCATTCCCCCCAAGCTGCCTCGTCTTTTCTTCTCTGTGGTCAACTCCGTTTCTGCCAAACATTTCTCTAAGATCGAAATGTCGTGTTCTGTGTGGTGGACGTACGTAAATGCATCCCATATTGAGTGCCACTGTGCCTGACTGAATGAGTCCAATTGGTATGACAGTGCAGAGACATTTTATAGGTATAAGCCCTCACAGGATGGGCATCATAGCATACGTAATCTGGATCAGACTATGTCCTGCTGGACCAATCAGTGAAGTGCAAATGTGGTGTGATACCCTTTTAAGGCTCGAAATATGTCTATACCCTGGTGTTGCTGCCCACGTGCCACCTACAAGAGCAGATTTGGGCTTTCCCCTAAAGGTGAAATCTGTGCCTCTGGTATACGTGGACTTGGCGCGGACGTGACCGGACAGGTCATGTCGACATGATTACCGAAATGTGAGATTTTGCAATAGCAAGCTGGAAGCTGGCGTGTTTGTTCTCGGAAACCTTGCGTTGCTTTGCACGTTGCAGCTGACTGACACACAAATTGGAGCGCGCGACCATTTTGTGAATTCCTGCTGGTGTCAATTCTTTAGTATCTCAAAGAAGACTATATGCCTGAAAACATATGTATTTGGTATCATAGAAATGTCCGCTTCGTCAACGGGAGACCGGTGGCCAAGCCCCCATGTGTTTCATAGGTCTGATGAAAGGTCAAAGGACACCTACTCTCTGGAGGGGCCTATCTCAGCCTCCGGTGGACTGATTTCACTGATCTTGGTCTCATTTCACTTCTGGTGGCCAGCCATAGCGTCCTGGAGCACTTTTCGACGCCCTCCTGGCTGCCAAGAGGGTGAACTCAGACAAGAGCGGTCTTCACTGGCTCCCTGCAGCAGACTTTCACCTGCCTCTCCTTCTGGGCCTTTCTTCTCTGTGCGAAAAAGGCTAGGCGTCCTCTCATTGGCCTTGGACTCCCTCGGAGGCACCGTCCAGAGTCCTGGGGAAGTCGGCGGGGGGGGGGTTACTCCTTCCAACTGCCAATAGCGCCAGTCTCCAGCACCAGTCTTCCTCAGCAAGTCAAATATAACAAAAAAGGGAGGTACCCTAATATTAGAATAGGGACAGGGTGAATTCCTAAAGTCGAAAAAGTGTCCCAACTTGGAGAGAAGACCTTCACCTTTGGGAATGCTTGCAGTGAAGGGCTAGGCCTCTGATGCTTCAACTTGGGGAGGAAGGTAATTAATCCAGCCTGGCAGGCTCACATCAGGCAGGACTCTTGTTCTGAGCTGACTCAGAGGAATATGACAGCTGTACAGATATGGCTTTGGATTTCGCAGAATGGTTCTTTTCATACAACTTACAGTGTATTTTGGTGCGTGTCTGGAGTTTGTAGGCCTTAGAGAATTGAAACTATCCTATGTGGTCTATTTCTCCATAATAGAGTGTTCCTACATTGAAGCACACTGACTATCCCTCACCCATGTCTCCCCCCATTATAAGGCTGATTCCATGTCACCACCCAACTCTGCATAATCCTTTCCACACCATCCTATCTGTGCCCAGCTCCTGGGCTGAGCACAACAGGAATCTCCCCCGCACAGCCCTTACACATGTGTGAACACGTGTCCACATGTAACCCGTCTGGTGCTACATACCCTTGCTGCAGCGCAGTGGCCTTATCTCACAAAGCAGACACTGGTGGAACCCATATGCAGTCCATTTTATCATGAATTTACCGTGGGTGAGTTCCAGTTTATGAGGCTCTCCCATAGTAAAAGCTCAAAAATAAGGTGTTCAAAAGGTGTTCCCAGACCATAAGAGGAATTTCAAGAAAGTGCTTAAGGACGATATACGTTTGGTGCAGGATCAGCAGTATGAATATGAAACATAGCAGCAATACAGATAAGACTGAAATCATCTTAATAGGCATAGATAATCCCTTTAATCTGACCCTATTGTGGCCAGAAGATGCTCCTGCTCCCCAAATACGGTAGAAGTAGTAAAATCTTGGTGTAAAATTCGATGCCTCTCTCATTTCGCCCACAGGCCCTTGTAGTGGCAGGGGTGTGTTTTAATTTAATAAAATCATTTAAGAAGTTTTTTGATCTCATTCCGTGCTCTGCAAGGAAGACAGACAATTACAGTAGTCTAATCTGGATAAAATGCATGCTACTGCTTCTGTTTGCTGGTGTAAACAAACAAGTGTTAAAAAGTTACTGATAGTACAACATGCAGCTGCCCGCTTCGTGTTGAAATTGCCCTGCCGTCCTCGGCCTCTGCAGCCCTAACAATCCTTCATTAGCTGCCTATTCAAAAAATATTATTCAAGCTTCTTTTAATCCCTTTTAGAGCTTTTGGAGCATCATGGCCTAAATACCTGTATGGCAAGTTTACACTGTATGTCACCGCCCAGACACTTAGATCATCCTCAGCAAAATTTCTTAACCCCCCCGACCCCCACATATATTCAGATATAAAACCAAAGGCAAAGGTGGAAAATACCCTGGAACCAGAGCATGGAACCTCCTGCCTAGTAAGCTAAGACTGCTGAACTAAATGCCCTCTTGTTAGAAATGGGGGTCTCGAGTTGGCAATGGCTGGCCACTGTCCAAGTAGGGACCCTTTCTTCCAGAATCAGAGTAAGAGGGCTACACCCTTTGATAACCCCTGCTCAACCCTGTGGCAACGTAGCAGGAGCAGCTAGGCTTATCTCAGAGGCAGTGTGTAAAGCATTTATGATCATACACAGTAACACAGTGAGGGACACCACCCAAGTAGTTATAAACAAAATAAGTATCTATATATATATAGACTTAACACAAGATCAATAACGGTAAAAAGACACAATACTGGAGGCTAGCTCTCTTCTAACCCTTGGATGATTGCTTTAGCAAAATAAAAGTATCTCAAAAGTCCTTTTCACTCTTCTTCTAAGTCCAGGGGAAACTACTGCAGGCCAATCCAAGAAAGAGCACGCAAGCCCATGGAAAGTCCTCTCCTGCAGAGTCCTTCAGTGAAACGGACATATGTTCTGTAGTAGGGGATCTCTGTGTATAGTCATAATCTAGTGAATAGTCCCGCCCATGTGCGTGGACCCCGGAGCAATCAAAAATAATCTCTTACAGTGTCAAAAAATGCAGAAATGCATAGACACGTAAGAGAAAATTTTAAGACATATAATGCAGCCCCCAACAGGCTACACTGTCCAGTACTTCAGCTAGAAATTCCACCAAAAAATCCACAAAACAGCAAAGCCTGTCCAGATTTTCATTTTCTTCAGTACAAACCCCTCTGGGAGATAGAGAGGAAGACCTGGACAAACAAGCCCCATAGGCTGCCATTATGTGTCTCAGAATAGGGTACTGTGCCTTTAAGAGAACTTTCCAGAACTTCACAGTATCCCAGAATGCCTTGCAGGTCTCTCTTACTTTCAGTTCTTTTTTCCGGCTCCTGCAAGCAGGACCCTGGAGCATTGAGCTCTCCCTTTTCAAGGGTTTTGTTGGTGTTTTTGCACTAAATTCGTTTTTTGTGTACTTTATCTGTACCTTACAGCTTTCTTCTTGGCTTGTGGCACCCTTTGGTCGAAATAATGCCTGCATTATTTGATAAATGCCCGGAGTGCTCCAGGAAGAAGGCCAAGACAGATCCCCATGAGGTCTGTATTCTCTGCCTTCCCTCTTCCCACATCCCTGAGGAGTGTGAGATCTGCCAGGGTTTTTCTGGCAGGACCCTGAAAGACAGAAAGAAAATCAGGCTTCAGGGACTGGAAGAAAGGAGACAGAAGACACAAGGTGGGTCTGGACATGCTGAGGCCCCTGGGGGGCTCCCCGGGGGCAGGAAGCCCAGCACACGTCCCCATTCTCCGTCTGGGTCGGTGGCACCCTCCAAGACGTCGAGAGAGAAGTCCAAGGCCAGCTCCCCTTCTCCCCAGGGCTCTGGGTCGAGAACACGCCGACCGTCGACGTCGAGGGACCTGCATAGGCCGCCGTCGGACGTGGAGACGGTGTCGTCGTCGCTGTCTTCGGCGTCGACGTCGAGCGATCGGCGTCGACAGGAACGGCGTCGACAGGACCAACGTCGACAGGATCGGCGTCGACGCACGCCGCCGAGGCAATACCGTCGATCGCCTTCCAGAAAGGCTTCATCGTCGTCGAAGGGATCCTCGTCGTCGAGCCCGCCGTCGACGCAGAAGCACTCGCCGGCGAGACGGAGGCGTGCCCCGTCGAGGCGAAGGAGATCGTCGTCAAGGTCGACGTCGAGACGCCACACGTCGAGGCGGTCGCCGTCGAGGCGCAAGCGGTCGCCATCAAGGCACAGGAGATCGTCGTCGAGATGGTCCGGGTCGACGTCGAGACACGCGAGTCGCTCGACGCCGAAGAGGAAGAGACGGTCGACGCCGAAGGGCCGTTCGACGTCGAGGAACCGGCGGTCGACTCCTGAACACCGGTCAAAGGTGCCGGATGCCCATACTAAGCGCCCTGAGGCTGTGGGGGGCTCCCCTCAGCCCAGGAAGGATGGTGGTTCACCGGGATCGGTGCATTCGGAGGTTTATACTCCACAGAAGTCCGTAACACCTCCTCCTCCGTTGCCTAGAGGGCCGCGTCCGAGGATGACTACACCTCCTCCGTTGCCTCCTCTACCTGAGAAGCCTCCACCGGTTCCACCAAGGTCGGCCTCGTTGCCTCACCTTCCGACCCCTCCCAAGAAGACTCCTAAGTCTAATGAACCGCGTAAGCCCGAGTCGGCCACCCCGGACAGGCCGGTGGACCGGCCGAAGCCCAGGAGGTCCAAGTCTCGCTCCAGACGGAGAGACCGATCGAGGAGCAGGCGCAGGTCCTCCACTCGTTCCAGACGGCGCCATAGGAGGTATAGATCCAGGACGGATACATCTTCCAGGACTCGCTCCTGTTCCCCTACTCTGTCCGATTCCCCAGACACTAGGGTGTCCCCTATCGATGACATCGGTACATTCCAGGATGTTCTCCTGAGGGGGGCCGCGAAGTTGGGTATCACGGTGACGGCTCCTACACCTACGACGTCCGTGATATTCGAGACTTTACACAAAAAGAGCCTGTCTCGCCCTCTGTTGCCCTTGGTCCCGGGACTGGTTGAACCGGCACAAGAATTATTTCTTACGCCTGCGGTGGTTAGGGCCGCCCCTTCTAGGCTTTTGAAGAAATACAGGGCACCGGACTCTGACCCTGCCTTCCTGAGGATGGACCCAGTCCCCGACTCAGTGATCGTTACAGCAGCCAGAAAGCAACACTCTACCTCCCCGTCCTCCACCGTGCCTCCGGACAAGGAGAGCCGCTGGATTGATTCGGCGGGAAGGAAAGCATGCGGGACTTCCTCCACCACGATGAAGGCTTCCAGCGACTCGGCATTACTGGGACGATATGACCGGGCGCTTTGGGATTCCATGGAACGGTTCGCGGACCTTGTGCCGCGCGACAGGAAGTAGGACTTTATGGAGATCGTCAAGGAGGGGATGCTGGTTTCGAACCAGGCCATCAGTGCCGCGGCGGATATTTCCTTGTTGGCGGCACATGGCTACTGCCACGGTATCAACCAGCGCCGCCATGCATGGCTCAGGCTTACGTCTCTCAAGCCCGAGGCACAACAGCGGGTGGCCAACCTGCTGTTTTCCGGGGACACGCTCTTCGGAAAACACGCGGATGACGAGATGGCCCGGATGAAGGCCGAGGCGGAAACCCTGACGGCAGTGGGCTTGGAAAAGCCCAAGGACAAGAAGCCATACCGCCAGTTCCAACGGCGGTTCGGTTCGCAAGGGAAAGGAAGAGGACAGTCTTCGGGACCACAGCAGCAACAACAACAGCAGCAGTTCCGAAGACCTTTCCAAAAACGTCAGAGGGGTAGAGGTGGAAAGCAGCCCTCTACCGCGAACAAGGGCCCGGCCGGGTCTCGACCCTGAGCGGTTACTTCCCCGTCATCCGTTACCCACTCCGGTGGGGGGAAGCGTTCAATTTTTCCTGGCAGAGTGGAGAAAAATTACTCAGGACAAGTGGGTGCTGAATATTGTTTGCAATGGATACAGTCTTCGGTTCATCAGCCCTCCTCCAGCGATCCCTCCGGTCAGCTCGCAGTATCAGCTGCGCGAGCTCCAGGCGGAGGCCGATATCCTGTTGAGGAAAAGGGCGATAGAAGACGTACCTCTGTCTCAAAGAGGAAGAGGTCTGTACTCTCGGTTCTTTCTGGTTCGAAAAAAGGACAAGAACGAGTTCAGGCCCATTCTGGACTTGCGGCAGGCAAACAAGTGAATTCGCAGAGAAATGTTTCGCATGCTGTCGTTGCATCAGATTTATCCTCAGCTGCAACAGGGGGACTGGCTTTGTGCCATAGACCTACAAGATGCGTACTTCCACGTGCCCATCGCGCACAAGCACAGGAAGTTTCTGCGATTTCAAGTCGGCGCCAATCATTACCAATACACGGTGCTGCCTTTCGGACTGAAGTCTGCACCCAGGACATTCTCGAAGTGCATGGCAGTGGTAGCGGCACACCTACGGAAAGGCAAGGTGTTTGTCTACCCGTACCTGGACGATTGGTTGATCAAGGCCTCCTCCTTCTCAGAAGCTCAGGCAGACTTCCAGAAGACGTGCGTTCTCTTGAACAAGCTGGGGTTGCACATCAACATGTCCAAGTCTGTCCCGATCCCGGTCCAGTGCATTCAGTACTTGGGAGCCTCTATCAATACGCTGTCAGCAAGCGTGTCTCCTTCGGAGGAGCGACGGAGATCGATCCTTCGGAAGGCTCAGGCTCTTATGACCGCTCCATCTACAACAGTGAGGATGGTGTCTTCTCTACTGGGGTCGATGGCCTCTTGTATCTTCCTGACGCCACACGCACGGCTGCACATGAGACCGCTGCAGGAGTGCTTGGAGGACCAGTGGGATCAGAGGAGAGGATCTTGGGACGACAAGGTTTGACTGTCGCTGCATGCTCTTCAGTCTCTGAAGTGGTGGTGTTCGGCGGAGAATCTCCTCAGAGGGGTTCCCTTCCACAAGGACATTCCTACTCAGACGATTGTGACGGATGCTTCTCTCCAGGGCTGGGGAGCGCATTCGGGAGACTTACAGATCCAAGGCACGTGGTCTCAGACGGAGTCCACGTATCACATCAATTTCCTGGAACTCAGAGCTGTTCACTTGGCGCTGAAGGCCTTTCATCCGTCCTTCCGGACCAACTCTCTGCTTGTACAGACGGACAATACGACCACGATGTATTACCTCAACAAGCAGGGGGGGTCGAGATCGCGCACCCTGTCTCGGGAGGCGCAGACGATCTGGCACTGGCTTCTGGCAAGAGGATTGACGATCACGGCTACCCATCTACCAGGTGTACAGAATGTTCAGGCGGACGCACTGAGCACGCTGATTCAGGAAAACCACGAGTGGGTCATAAACGACGACGTACTAGGAGAAGTCTTCGCAAGGTGGGGGACTCCAGACATAGATCTGTTCGCCACCGCCGAAAACAGCAAATGCCGAGACTTCGCCTCCAGGTACTACCAGCAAGGGACGCTGGGGAATGCACTCTGGATCAACTGGTCGAACAGCTTTGTTTACGCTTTTCCGCCCATTCCCCTGATTCCAGCAGTGCTCATCAAGCTGTCCCGGTCCAGGGCACGGATGATCCTGATTGCCCCGGAATGGCCCAGACAGTGGTGGTTCACGGACCTTCTACACCGGTCCCTCCTTCCGCACATTCTGTTGCCGTGCAGGCCGGACCTTCTCACGAAGTTCGGGGGTCAGATGGTGCACCCCAACCTCTCGTCCTTGAGTTTGGCGGCATGGCTCCTGAGGTAGTGCAATATGGACATTTGAATCTACCTGAAGATTGTATGGACATACTGAAGGAGTCTAAGAGGCCCTCCACTCGAACGTCCTACGCTTACAAGTGGAAGAGGTTTTGTATCTGGTGTGTATCCAGGAACTTGGATCCTACGACGTGCAAGGAAGATGTCATCCTTCCTTACCTTCTACATTTGGCGCGATCTGGCCTTAATGTTCATTCTATTAGGGTTCATCTCGCTGCATTGACTGCCTACAGGAAAAGCCCTTCACAGACTTCCTTCTTTCAGATCCCTTTGATCAAAGACTTTTTGGAAGGCTTGAAGAAAGTGTTCCCTCCTGTCAGGCTTCCATCGCCTTCATGGGAATTGAATGTGGTGCTGTCCAGTTTGATGAAGGAGCCTTTTGAACCCATTCATAAGGCTTCGTTGCAGCACCTATCCTGGAAGGCGGCGTTCCTCGTGGCCATTACATCGGCCCGCAGGGTGAGTGAAATTCAGGCGTTGTGTTGTAATGAACCTTATACTGTATTTCATGCTGCTAAGGTTGTTATGCGTACGCACCCTAAATTTCTTCCCAAGGTTGTTTCTGACTTTCATGTCAATCAAACCATTACTTTACCTACGTTTTTTCAGGATCCTTCGTCTCCAGCGGAAAGGTTGTTACATTCCCTGGATGTTAGGAGGGTGTTGAAATTTTACCTGGATAAGACTAAAGGTATTCGTAGGTCAGACCAATTGTTTATCAATTATGGATCGGTCAGGACGGGTCATGCGACCTCTAAGCAATCCATCTCTAGGTGGATTGTGTCCTGCATACAACTGTGTTACCAGAAAGCTAATAAGACCTTGGGAGGTAAGCCTAAGGCTCATTCCACAAGGGGCAAAGCTGCCACTACAGCCTTGCTCCGTAATGTGCCGATTGCAGAAATTTGCAAGGCCGCCACTTGGAAGTCTGTTCATACCTTTACTAAGCATTACTGTCTGGATGCTGATGCCAGAGCAGATGCTCAGGTGGGACAGGCTTCGCTGCGGAATTTGTTCGCGCAATAGTGGTGTTGGTTCTCTTTTCTCCACCGCCGCTTTGGTGTGGGGATGGGCTTGCCATTCTATTCACTAGATTATGACTATACACAGAGATCCCCTACTACAGAAGGAGTAGTTTCTTTTCTGTAACTCCAGTTCTGTAGTAGGGGTATCTCTGTTATAGTCATAAGCGCCCGCCCTCCTCCCCGGTGGAGAGAGATATTCATGCGAGAAATGCTACAGGTCTGGCGTGTTACGCCTTCAAAAAGAACTGAAAGTAAGAGAGACCTGCAAGGCATTCTGGGATACTGTGAAGTTCTGGAAAGTTCTCTTAAAGGCACAGTACCCTATTCTGAGACACATAATGGCAGCCTATGGGGCTTGTCTGTCCAGGTCTTCCTCTCTATCTCCCAGAGGGGTTTGTACTGAAGAAAATGAAAATCTGGACAGGCTTTGCTGTTTTGTGGATTTTTTGGTGGAATTTCTAGCTGAAGTACTGGACAGTGTAGCCTGTTGGGGGCTGCATTATATGTCTTAAAATTTTCTCTTAAGTGTCTATGCATTTCTGCATTTTTTGACACTGTAAGAGATTATTTTTGATTGCTCCGGGGTCCACGCACATGGGCGGGACTATTCACTAGATTATGACTATAACAGAGATACCCCTACTACAGAACTGGAGTTACAGAAAAGAAACTACTCCTTCTTCTTGACATCCAGGAGCAATACAAAAATCAGGCATTTGGGCACAGATATTTATACCCCAAACGTCTTTGTTCTCAAAAGTCTCTAGTCACTGAACCCAGCCAGAAACAGTTCTGCTCAGGCCTGGAGCACTTTGTTTACCAGGCTGCATCCTTCCTTTCAGAAAGAGGGGGTCTGCCATGAGAACCACACTAGGAGGTGGAGCCAGCATTCACCTTGCCAGGCACAGCCCTATTCAGGTCAAGGAAACTACCCCTCCCCAGTACTCAATGAAGATCTTTCTATTCAACCCAGGTCTGACTCAGCCTGCCTTGCCCCTCTAAACCCAGACATTCAATACACATAACAGCAGAGCACACTGGAAGGCTTGGCAAGAAAATACCTACTTTCTAAAGCTGGTATTTTCAAACACATAATATTAAAACCAACTTTGCTAAAGGATGTATTTTATTATTCTGAGTTCAGGCATACTAAACTCGAATTTCTACCATGTTTCCTGAGACAGTTAGGACTATAAGATGTAATTGCCAGACTGCCCATTCTAACCTATGGAGAACAGGTAGCCTTGCAGCAGTGAAAAACAAAATGGAGGGTAATTCACCACCAGGACATGCTACACATATCAAGCCATGTCCTACCTCACACGCACAATGCACCTACCATGGGGATGACTGACATGATGCCAAGGGAAGGTTCAGGGGCTTGGAAGTGTGGGCACTTCACAGCCAAGATGGCAGTTCTGGGCTGCATACAGACACTGCAGGTCTGAGGTACACTTTACAAGCTGCTTCTGTGGGTGGCGCAAACCCGCGCTGCAGGCCCACCAGCAGCATTTGAGTTACCAGCCCTGGGCACACACAGGTCACACTACTAGGGACTAAAAGGTAAACCAAATAAGCCAATCAGGGATATACCAATTCACAGTCATATTTACACAGGGAGAGCATATGCACTTTAACACTGATCAGCAGTGGTAAAGTGCCCAGAGTCATAAAACCAGCAACAACAGGTCAGAAAAAATACAAGAGGAAAGCAAAAAGTTTAGGGATGACCCTGCAAAAAGGGCCATTTCCAACACCCCTGTTCCTCACTTGGTTATATTACGATGCAACTTGTACACGTTTTGATCCCTCCTTCTTACTCCGCACAGCGCCAGGATGCTCCTTTCGGAGTGACAGTTGCGCTCTATAAATAAATCAATTAATCAATCATAAGCGTTGCTGGCCGGGAAGGTGATCCAAGAATAAAAAACTTCTAAGCAGTATGCTGCGTCTGCTTCAATGACAAAAAATACAGGAGCCCCTGCACTAGGGACACCATGATGAAGTGTTGAGTAACCCCTGGGTAGCAATTTGTCACAATGGCAATGACCATAATACAGAAGCAAAGGAGTCAAGAGGCAGCACAAAATAGGGTATACACCTTTTAATATTCAAGTTTGAAAAACCAATGCAACTAGGTAGTCCCTAAAAACTGTGGATGATAAGTCCCATGCACCACAGACATCTCCACAGAGTGGTGCAAGGGTATTGTGGACAAGCACTAATCAGGGTTCCTGCAAATAAGTACCAGACCAAACATTAGCGCTGCCATATTGGAGGGATTCTGCTCAGGAACAGAACTCTTCTTGGTGTAGTATAGTTCCTATTTTCCCAATAGGCTCTACGCATTGGAATAACATAAACAGCAGTGTAGACGTAGGACTGAGGTCATCTAGGTCTCTACTGACTATGTTAAACTTAATTTAGGTTTGCGCCAGCTAGCTCAGAGGTCACTAGAAACTTTCTTGAATGAATAGGGAGGGATGAACTTCCCTGACTCATACAAGAAGGGATTCAGTTTCTGACAACCGCATAAACATGACAACTTTGCTCCCTCAGAATAAGAGTGTATCTCTAGAGTTGTGTGAAAACAATAGGCAGCTATTTCACTCAGTCAACCGTGCATACTTAGTTTCACCAGAGTGCAGGGAAATAGAGAGACGGGCGTTTTCAATAATAAGTGTTATTTATTGAGCAGTCTTCTTTCTCATGCAAGAGAAATGAATTGCCACAATTGAAATACTTATCATAAAGTAAAGTGCGTACAGTAAAAGTAGTATTATGAAATAATACTGTAAAAGCATTGATATGGTTTCTTAGCCATATGATACTTTAAAATGGATAAAATATATACATACATAAAAACATTGACTAACGTACTCAACTGGTGCTTCTAACTACGCCTACCCCGGTGTACCTGACCTAAGCCTAATACTTGGGAAGGAGTAAGTAAGTAGCAGTTTAAGTTAAGTTGGTTAAGATTGTTTTGCCAAGAATCTGCATCAAGAATTCTCTTAAGGGTTTAGTCAGCTCCGTACCTTGGTAATAGAATGTGGGAGGTCTGGTATCTCTTTCCTCAGGACTCGATCTCCCAGCAACCCGCAAGGGTATGCTGGAAAAACCGGAGCTGGTTTTTCTCGGCAGGAGAAAAAGACAGCGTCTCTCTCAGTGCGCCAAACGGGAGGGGCGGCTTCCGTGGGCTCTCGCATCAGCTGGGCTCTCGGGCAAGTAGATGGCCGCTCTGCTCCAAACCACCGTGTCTTTGCTTAAGGCAACTGTTGGTATATTTATACCTAAAAAGGTACCGAGTTTGACGTAAGGTTGGACATAAGACGTCACTAAGAACTAACAGTTCTTTCTGGACTCCAGGAGTTCTTGTTCAAATCAAAACAAAAGCAGGGGGGATTTCCCGGGCTGCTGGAGGCTTGGTTTGTTTAAAGAACGCGTTGTGCTTTCTAGGAGTCGATGGGAGTAGCCGTGCTGTGCTTTGGTCTGCATGGGCTATTACTGAATATGGATATGATTCTTATGCCTTTATCACGATATTATTGATTATAACCACATAAGGGCATGAATCGGGAATATCGAATTAGTGTCCTAGATTGAAACACAACATCCACTCCACGGATTAATGTCTATCATTACTAAAACACTAAGCAACATGTAACGATGCATGTGTGTTTTCCAACCCACCCCAAAATACATATTTCGCATTTGAAATGGTATATGGTAAATACAGGAAAATGAGTGTTGGTACTGTACACTTTTCAAGCAGTGTCATCATTCAGATAAATGCATATATATATATCAGCTGAATGAATTGCGAAAAATTACACATGAAATGGCTCTGAATACAGAAAAGAAGGTCGAGACCATTCCATCACATATTTATACAAAATGCTGTATATGTGCTAGAGGCTGAGGTAAAATATTGTCTCTAGTATCCTAAAAATAGAAGCTCTGTTCTCTAAGAATAGTTCTACTTTAAGCAGAGTACCATGTGTCAAAAAAAGGTAAATATTTTGGAAAATGGAAAAAATTATTTCGCTTTCAGGGGAAAAAATAGTTCCAAATATTTTCTGTAACTTTGTTTTTCAAAACTGAAGGCCGAATTTAGAGTTCAGGGAACGCTGTGTGCTCATTGTTTTTTTAAGAGTTATTCTCGTTGACTGGAGAGAACATAATTTCGGACAGACTCGCAAAAAATTGGTCTATAACATCAGGTGAAAGTTCGACCAAGTTCGAAAATACTGCAACTGTGCAGTTCTCTGCGTGATTGCTATCATCGATGTTTGGATCAGCAATGCTCACAGAAGGTTGTTCCTGTTTGGTGCTGCTTTCCTCTCATATCTCACCGCCACCTACTCATAGTGGTGAAGTCTCAACGAATGCCGTCATCAGAATGGGTAGCCGCTGGGGACAACACGATGCATGAGTCGTTACAGGACCTAGCAAAGTATCGATATCCTTTGGTACTGCTGATGGTAGTGTAAGACAGACGTCCAACACGCATTCTTCTCCGCATAGCAGACATCGAAGCACAGGTAAGATGCAATTCTTCCAGATTGGTCTGAATGAAAGAAACCAGGTTGTATTCAGATCTCTTAGCCGAGCCAATCCGAGGACTTTAGTGATACGGTCTCGGTATCGTTTTGCTAGGATCGTTTCTTCCATCGTTGCTGGAGTCTTGTCTGTGGATTGGCTTGCCATATCGGTGCAGAAGGAGCAAAAAAAAAATTCCTGCCACGAGTCCCAAGATTAAGGGCAGGCCGCCAAACACAGAACTGACAAAATTCGAGAAGATGCCCAGAACTGTTTCAAAGGGTGCTAACAGTCCTGAAAAAACTGTCTTAAATACATGTGCGATGCCACTGGTATCAGACATGTTTAAGATTTGGCTTAACATACGAAATGCACGGGGCAATTTGTTGGTAAAAGGGAATGTATCCCTGCCGATGTCCTTGCCACCTGCAGATCATACATTTCTTTGGATGACGTTAAAGGCACAGTTGTCTGTAAAAGAATAGACTTCATTCTGCTTAAAGTATCAATTCGAATAGAAGAGATATTCAACGAAGGCCATAACGCAGCCCCCATATCTGGATTGCTGTGTGGAAACAAACTTGCATACAGCAAACGGCCCTGGAAGTTACAGTTTTCAGATAGGCTTTTCCTGGCAGCATGCCACAACAGCTGTGGTCACTTATTAAAACGTAACTGCCGTTAGAAAGTGGTCTAAAAAATGGCTCTATCTGTTTTGCAGGCGTGCCATGCAGGTGACATGAAAGGTTATTCGAAGACCCTTCGCAGGCTCCATGCAAATTAATACCTTGACACAGAAGTGTACCGCTTAGTGATTTTTTCAATTTTTACCACTAAGGAATACCTCCTTGTTCCCTTCACTATAACATCTGTGTGTATAAGGTAAATCCCAGGTTGATTTGATGTATTCTTTACCCAACATTTCATACTGGCCCGCAGGTATATACTCTTGGCAGTATTTAAACTGGAAAGTTGTTATCGGAATTGTAATCGTTCCATGTATTATCCATTCAATGACAGGTCTCTCTGACATTGTCAATGGTAATCTCTCAAGTTTTTCAATGCTCAGAATCGTATAGTCTGCTCCTTTTTGTGCCAAACTGATTTGTTTATCAGTAAGGTTAAAGATATCGAATAATGACATTGTGTTGATTAAACGCCATTGTACATAGCCTGAACGCAGATTTTGCAACGTCCAACCAAGCTGTACAATAGAATGTAATTGAGACTGACCATGTTGTAACATTAGTAAGTCCTGCTCTATTATATCAAAAGCAGATGATACAATGCTGTCCAGTGAATATATTCTGGAGGACAGAGTCGTTAACCCATTGTCCACTACAGAAAGTGATTTTTCCAAATGTATACGATCAATTTCTCGTATTTTTCCTGCTGTTTCAATTTGCATTACTTTCCAAGCTTCGTTATACGCAGCGTATATACCGGCCGCTATGAAACGTTTTTGACGCTGTTTGCGTGGTCCCAATATGAAATCACGCAAGTCAGCACCGTCTTTAAGTAAAGTCAAGTGTTGCTTAATTTCAGCCAGTGTGGATTTCTCTAGCCACTCAAGGCATAGTTTCCCTACACCGTATGTTGTAACTATCCCTGGATGTTGTCTCTGGGAGTATCTTGGGTCTGGTCTGGTCATTTTGAACCCCTGTGCTTTGTTCAGGAATCTATCTTGACAGTTATTCATGTCTGTTGGCCAGATTAACCACTTTTTCCAATTAGGATGTGTTCTGTTTTGGTGTAAAATATGAGATTCGTCTATCTACACATCTGTAGTGCTGTCACTATCAGTTATGGGTTTCGGAAAAGACGGTGTATTTAAGTCTTTTATGTTAGCTAGGCCAAGACAAGTAGTTTGTTGAATTGTGTCATTCAAGAATATCAATTGTTCTAGGATCATGCAGGCCCTAAATAATGCTTCTAGGCATTGTACTTGCCAATCTTAGGAACCCCAGATCGTTTTTGTTTCAATGGTGTTTTTCCAAAATTCGAAACCAAATGTAGGCATTTTGTCATAAAATGTTTCAGAATAAATCAATTTAATATTTGTCAACATTGTTTTCATTCCTGTCCTAAATAACATTTTTTAAAAAATCGTTTCTGGATCACTGTTATTAAACCCTGAGAAGTACTGGAATTTCTCATAAAATGTTTTCGAGCTACCTTTTGGCGGAGTTGGACAGTGTTCCCATTGGTTATAAGATAAAAGATTTCTAGGCTGAGCAGTTTTATGCAAATAGTGATCACCATAATGATTATAACAGTATAACTCTTCATAATTCGATGAACCCTGTAAGTAATAATGTTCTGTAAATTTGGCTGACATTACTAAATCTGACATCATATTATTAATGTTTTCAAAGTCCCAATCATCAGAGAAGGTACTTGGTGTCACAAAGTCACTTAATGAAACCTTAAACTGGTGTAGATATTTCAAGAGCTCAACCGGGCCAAAATTGTCATAATCAGTTCTGTCCCATGCTACCCCACCGGGTATTGGATTGGCTGAGATGTTGACTGATGTCAGTTCTCTTTTCTCGATGTGTGAGGATGTGTGAGGCTTTAGGACCAAGTTGATGTTCTAACTTGCTGTGTCCATTGTACTATATTTTCCATCAATGAAGTTTCCCAAACATAGAACCATGATGAGCCAAAGCAGGAGAGTAAGTACACCTAATACAATCCAAAATTCAATCCATGGTGAAATCAGATATGTTTCTTTTAGTTGGTGAAAAAGTTCAATTACTTTGTCTTTGAAAGTTTTTGTTGGAGGCGTTTCTTCATGCTCGCTAGGATCTTCAGAGAAGTCGTCGAAATTGATGAAGTAGCCAGATGCAGTTCTGTCAATTGTTGGAATTGTTTCCGGATTTTCATTTGCTTTTGCATTTTTCTTTGTTTCATTAGCATAGTCAGAGGCTACATCATTGTAGACTGGTGTTTCTTGACGAACTGTTGCAATCTGGGTTTCAAGAGGCACTAGTTCCATGGCATTATTACATAGTCCTTTGTTATTCACTGCAGGTTTATCGAATGTGATTAGTCTCTCAGTATGAGCCGCTTGGATTGTAGCAAATTTCGGTATTCTGCTATTTCTTGGGAGTCCACTTGGCCTACTACTTATTATTGGCCACCTGATTTTGGTTTTACCAGGTTGATGGATACAACTCTGTTCTCCTTTTTACCAGCAAGGGGCGGTAGTACAACTAATCTTGTTCCGCAGATAGCTAAGACAGGTACTGCTTTTCTGTAAGAAGGCCCAAATTCCTTCTTTACCGCGATCTTCTCTCTGACCAGATCCCCAATCTTTGGAATCCAGACAGGTCTTGCTGGGACAGGTGGTTTTTCTTCAGTGGCTGGCGGCTGTTGTTTCAACTTTATGTTAATTCAGAACAGTGGAGTAGGTGCGGCGCACTGCGTTAGTTGAGGTTTTTTTATCTCATGTGGATGCATGCGGTTAATCCACCCACGCACCAATGTTAACCTTATAGGATGACTTAATTGCATTATTGGCATAATCATTGATTTGAGTTTTATTTTGTTCTTTGTTGCAGCGCTCCTTGAGAAAGGACTCTCCGAGTCCGAAATGCATCGGAGCACTCCTAATTCTCTGTAATCATGTCGACTACATCCATTGATTGATGATTCACTTGAAAAAAGTATAAAACTTCAAAATAAACACAGCAATATGACAACTTGAAATTCTTTATTGAAATTTGGTGGAATCAACTGTGCTCCCCGCACAACGAACCATATAAGTGTGCCCGTCCGCAGGGATGCGCCTACGCTTCAGTAGCGCACTCAACCCTTCAACTTTATGCTACTCAGGTTTTTTCTTGTTTCATTTAAATCCTGTAAAACAGCCAAACGATCTTTGATATCAAAGGATTTTTCTTCTACCACTGAAGTGTGACAATCAAGATCCTGAATGCGCATTCTAGTTCCGAACAATAGTTCGTATGGAGTGAGACCTTTTAGAGAATTTCTTGGCAGATTATTAAGACTACGTTGGACACTTGTTAAATGTTTGACCCACCCATCACCGGAACCTAAAAACCTCGCCGTTATAGATTGCTTTATGGCCCGTTTTTTTCTTTCCACTACTGCATTTCCCTCAGGATGGAAGGGAGAAGAGTACCGCAATGCAATGCCCATGCTGTTCATGGCCTCTTTGTAAGCTCGAGAGCTAAACGCAGGACCCTGATCTGAATGTAGCATGCCAATTGCGTATGTGCCGATAAAGACTCGCAAATCTTTTATAACAGTTCTGGCGTCAGCCGAGTGATGGGGTCTACATTTTTAAGTGAATTAAGTCTTAATATTATGGGGACGCATTTCTCCGGCTGGATTTCTGCGCTATAGATAGCCTGATGCTATCTAATAGTGGTATCTGGGCTATTGGCTGGCCCGGTTCACAACTGTGATCTCTGTTGCAGTCCTCACAATTTTTTGCAAAATTGTAGATGTCTATGCTCATTCCCGGCCACCAGTACTCTGATTGTAATTCCATCAGAGATTTCAGGATCTCTTGGTGCCTCAGACCCAATCCATGTGTGCTTCTTGTAGCAAGAAGATTCTCCAGTTCGTGTTTGGAATTACTATATCCCCCACTCCAGGGATTTGAGCAAAAGGAACGGAGTTTGCATCAATTATGTATGTATTACTGAGTGGATAGTTGATAGGTAATGCTGCATAATCGCCTTTTAATGAGGCTTTTACCGCCAGCATGGTTTCCCGATCTTTTTGTTTTTCTGAACGCTTTTCAGTGGCTACGGAAGCCGGTTGAACTGCTTCCGCTGTGGCTGTGTTAGCCAATTAATTCCCTGCAAAGTGAACGCCATCACATCGATGACTCAGTGCGTGTATCACGTGAGTCTTTCGTAGTTCTTTTCTTAAAAGAACTACTTGTTCTCAAAGCGTTTTATGCTTTATTGTGGCACCTGTGTCATCTTTATAACCATTTTTACTCCATGTCTGCATGTCACTGTTGTATGATTTGACGCAGAAATACGAATCACACACTATTAGTGTGGGGAATTCGCAATCGGCATTTTCAAGAGCCATCTTTAAAGATCTTATTTCAGCTCGCTGAGCTGAACAGTTTCTGAGTGATTCAGTTTTGGTGATCATCGGTTTGAATTTACCAGAGCGCCAGCGACCTTTATCAATCTCGCTCGCTGCAATGTAGGATTTTTTATCTACATCGTAGTGTTGTGCGAATCTGTCCATGTAGATTACGCAGGTGTATTGTTCCAGAGGCAGAATTTCGATTGGCAGAGGATATTCTCGTTCATATTCTAGATCATGTAGTTTTTTCAGTTTCGGGTCAAAACAGTATTTCACGTCTTCTGTAGCAAAAGAATTTTCCCATTCTATCCATTTTGGATCTAGGGCCACTGTATTCAGATTACGTGGACTTGTTAATGTCTCAAGGGCTGATTCTGCTGAAAAAAACTGCTATTCTTTTGCCTTTGGCTAGGGTCCTTTCTTTTGCTACAGCAGTTTTAACCGCAGTCAGAATTTTTTCTGTAGAGCTACATTTCATTTCAGCTTGAGTGTACAAATGTGATTTGTAAGCTATGAATGAAATGAATGAAATGAAATGAAAATTGCACTTGTATAGCGCATAGCTACCCGGAGGCCTCGCAGCGCTTGTGAATGATTACTTAGTGCGGGCTTGGGGTAGATTAGCAGGTGTTAGCAAACAGATGCGTTTTCAGGGCCTTCCTGAAGGACATGTGATTGTTATATTCCCAAAGAGAGAGCGGGAGAGAGTTCCAAAGTCTCGCCGCCGTATGAGAGAAAGAGCGGCCTCCCCAGCGAGCTTTCTTGATTTTGACGGACGTTGCCAGCTGGAGGGTGCAAGAGCGAAGGGAACGGAACGGAACATATGGCGTGACCATAGGGTGTAGAATTACAGGGCCCGTTCGATGGAACGATTTGTGTAAAATACACATGGCTTTAAATTGCACTCTTGCCGCCACAGGGAGCCAATGGAGCTCCCTCAGGGCGTTCTTAGCTGACTGCCAGCGGGGGATGTTGTAGAGTAGGCGCGCCGCACTGTTTTGTGTGATTTGGAGCTTCTGAGTAACGGAGATTGGGACTCCCACATAGAGAGCATTCCCATAGTCCAGGCGGGAGAGTATCAGGGCCTGGACCATGACCCTCCTCGCCTGGAATGGGAGCAAAGGGAGCACCTTCCGAAGCATCCTCATTAGCCCAAAACAGGTGGCGGCTATAGGTACCGTTTCTCCCTCATTAGCGGTCAGGTATGTGAATCCGCATCTTCCTGGGATGACTCGGATTACAAGATTGCGTATGTTTTCGCAAGTTTGTAATTTTGTTTTAGTTAACATGTCTGTTTGCAATGACCTCAAAATCTCTGTGTGTTTCTGAGTCCAATTGATTTGTTTGAAATCAGGTCTTATTAATTCATAGAGAGGTTTAACCCTCTCTGCATAATTTAGTATGTATGTTCTTCCGAAATTCAGGAAACCTAGTATTGATTGTAAATTCTTCAGCGTTTTTGGTGCTTGGAGTACAGCACATTTCTCTAAGAAATTGTCTGCCAGGCTCTTGCCTTCACTTGATAATTCATATCCTAAAAACAGGACAGTTAGATGGGCAAATCGTGACTTTTTAAAGTTGAATTTGTAACCCTCTGATGAGAACCCAAGTATTATGGTGTTCACTCTTTTTAAGTGAGTCTCCAGGTCATCATCTGTGACAAAGAATTTGTAAACCCCCCCCGCCAGGGCCACGCAGAACCCCTCCAGCCAGGCACTATGCGATGGACTCTCGGACTATTTCCTTGAAAAAATTGAAAAAATTTGTACCTCGTTCCCTACTGAGGTACCCCCCTGATCCCCCCATGTGATGGCCCCGGAATCCGCCTCCTTGCAGTCTTATAACGAGCTGACTCTTGAGACCGCACTCAGGCTATTCACCCAATGCAGATCTGGTTCCCCTTCCGACCCAATCCCTGCCAAGACCATGGGTGACCTAGCCCCCTCACTGGCCAACTCTTTTCTTTCTATCTGGAATGCCTCCCTCCATCATGGCATCTTCCCAACTACGTGGAAGGAAGCTCTGCTGGTCCCCATTCTGAAAAAGCCTGACGCCGATCCTACTAAATTTTCCAATTATCGCCCAATCTCCCTCCTCCCCAAACCCGCAAAAATTTTGGAAAAGGCCGTTGCAGCTGCAACTAACAGAGTATCTGGAAGATAACTCCCTGCTGCACGACTCCCAATCCGGATTCAGAGCAGGTTTCAGCACTGAGACTGCTCTTCTGGAAGTGGCTGAGACTATCCGTGAATGCGTGGATAGGGGCGAGGAGGCCATGCTGGTCCTCCTCGACCTATCCGCTGCTTTTGATACGGTCTCTCACAAAATCCTACTAAACCGTCTAAAGCAGGTCGGAATCGGTGGCTCCGCTCTCGCCAGGATCGAATCCTTCCTCACTGGCAGAACTCAGAAGGTGGTGCTTAGGCCTTTCAAATCAGAGGGTAAACCCCTGCTGTGTGGTGTTCCGCAGGACTCTGCCCTGAGCCCTCTTTTTTTAATGTTTATCTCGCACCCTTGGCCTCAGTGGTGGAGTCTTGTGGAGTCAGAGTGGTCTCTAACGCTGATGATACTCTGTTGATATTTTCCTTTAGAGACCACTCAGACTCCACCTTTGCCAACTTCCGCCAATGTCTGAACAACATCTGTGACTGGATGACCAACAATCACCTAAGACTGAATGCTGACAAGACAGAAGTCCTGTTTTTTAACCAGAAAACACCTATTTCCCCCAGCCTGTGGTGGCCCACAGCACTTGACCCTGCGCACACCTCTGTTCAATCAGCACGTAACCTGGGCTATCAGTTCGATGACTCACTCTCTTGCAAAGCACAAGTCAACAAAGTCACCTCTGCCTGCTTCGCGAAGCTGCGCATGATTAAGAAGATCTTTCCTTACCTTCCCTTGGACGCCCGCCGAACAATCACTCAGGCCCTCATCACTTCTCACCTAGACTACGCCAACAGCTTATGTGCCGGTGCTCCTCAATATCTGATCGATCGACTTCAGATCGTTCAGAATGCGGCAGCCAGACTGATCGGAAATATCCCCTACGGTCAGTCGGTTGCCGCCTATCGCAAAGAGCTCCACTGGCTCCCCATTGCAAGCCGCATTCAATTTAAGATCCTCACCCTCGCCTTTCGAGCTATCAACGGCCTTGGACCTAGCTACCTGAAAAAGCGAGTGTCAATTTCTCAATCTGTCAGATCACTGAGATCTAACAACTTACGCCTCTTGATTGCTCCTCGCTTTCGACGTTCCAGAATGGGCGGCAGAGGGTTCAACGTAATCACTGCCAAACTATGGAACTGCCTCCCACTCGACCTCAGGTTCTGCCCGTCTGAATCCATCTTCCGTGCTAAATTAAAAACCTGGCTGTTCTCCAGATTATGATTCCTGTCTTGTAATAAGCTTGTTCCACTCCTCCTTCCCTAAGGTTCTGTTTTTAGCGCCGGGACACCCCTCCGGGGGTAGCTGCGCGCTGTATAAGCTACTTAAATAAATAAATAAATAAATAGATGTCATCGACATAGGATAATGCCTCATCATCATATATTTGTAGTAACTCTGTTACCCTTGCTGAGAATAAACCTGGGCTATTCTTGAATCCCTGTGGGAGTCGGCAAAATTGTTTTTGCGATCCCATTATTGAGAAAGCGGTGAAATACCTGCTTTCAGGTGCAATGTTTTGACAGAAGAATCCATTAGAGATATCTAATGTCGTTTTATATTTTTTGTGCACAATGTTATTCATTAGTGCTGCACTATGTGAGTTTTGTTCTGCAAATGTTTTATAACAGGAGTTAAGTTGTCTGTAGTCCAAAGCTAGACGATATGAATCGTCTGGCTTGGAGACAGGAAACAAAGGATTGTTCATTTGAGAGGTGCATGTTTCGATCACCCCTTGATATTCAAGTTGATCTAAGATCTTCCTGACTTGCTTTATAGCTTCTTGTTTAACTGGGTACTGCCTTTGTGCAGTGGGCTGATTTTGCAACTGGATTTTGTGGTGAGGCGAATCCTCATCCCATCCTACATGATTTTTGTATAAAGTGTCATGTGCTTATCTAGGTTCCTGATCGATACTGTGACCTTATGCCCCTATTCGGCTATAAATCCAGTTATTCCCTATATTGGCATAACCGTTCAAGTGCGATTTTCTGTAAAGTCATCTCTGGCCTCACACGAGCAGAGCCACAGAGCCACATTCCAGCATGACTCTCTGCTACTTCCTTTGCGACCAATTAGTGCAATGACAGAGCAGCAGTCACTATCTGATATTCCTAGATAACACTCCGAGTTCTTCAACAAGATAAAAACTTAGCAAACCTGGAAATCCCCGCTTGCTATGTTTTGATTAGTAATGGAACTCTAATGAGCAACTGATAGCTGCCACTTCCTAGTGACATCTTTAATTGACGTCTTATGTCCAGCAAACTTGCGTCAAACCCGGCACCTGTCAGGTATAAATATTACCAACGTTGCCTTAAGCAATACGAAGCTGTGAGCTGTGAGAGCGAAGCTAACTGCTGTCGCTGCAGCCTGCTATCCTGTGGTGGTGAAGCTACTGATTACCATTATCGCCGCTACAGCGCGACCTATGGTGCAGTACGCTTGAGGAGCCGTGCAGCCGTCCTCTGCGAAGACATCCAGCCCAGCTGCCCGCGGACGCTGTCACCCCTCCTTCCTCCAGACGCGCTGAGAGAAGCCGCTGCCTTTCTCGTGCAGAGAAATCCAGTCCCGGCGCTTCCAGTTTACCCTCGCAGGTGACTGGGATATCGAGAGAGACCCCTGAAGGAGATACCAATCCTCCATCATTCTATTCAGAGGTATGGTGTTGACTAAACCCTTAGACGAGAATTCTTGAAACAAACCTTGGCAAAACCAACTTAACTTAAGCTACTTACTTACTCCCCCTCTCACGTGTTAGGCTTAGGTCAGGCACACTGGGGTAGGCTTAGTTAGAAGCACCAGTTGAGTATGTTAGCCTAATGTATATATGACTGTATATATGTTTTATTACTTTTAAACCATTGTATGGCTAAGAAACCATATCAATGCTTTTACAGTTCTATTTCGCAATACTTATCTTACTGTACGTACTTTTCATAATAACAGTTATTGCAATTGTGGCAATACATTTCTCTTGTATGAGAAGAAAGACTGTTCAATAAATGTTAACCTTTATTGACTAACGCCCGTCTCTCTATTCTCTACATACCGTGAAAGTAAACTGCACTAGACTGACTGAGTGAAATCTATGTCTATTGTTTCACACGACCCTAGAGATCGACTCTTGATCTGAGGAGCAAAGTTGTCATGTTGCACGGTTGTTGGAAAGCTGAATCCCTTCTTGTCTGTGCCAAGGAAGCTGATCACTTCCTATGCAGAGAAGAAAGTTTCCAGTGACCTCTGAGCTAGTTGGTAACACAACCCAATTAAGTTTAGCATAGTCAGTGGAGGCCTGGAATATAAGCAGTTCCACGTCGATACTACTGTTTATGTTATTCCAATGCGCAGGGCCTAGTGGGAAACTAGGAACTACACTACATGGCGCCCAACGTTTGGTAAGGCGATAAACTAACGTAAGACTTGTAGAGTAACTCAGTCGTGCATATTTCACACCCCTTTCTCCCGTAAATACTCCAATAGACGTCTGGAGTGGGTGAAAGGTTAAAATCCGCCCGACCTTAGTAGGAAGAGATTCCTATGTAAAGCTCTGGTTTATTCAACGTTGAAGGATACAGTGTTCCAAAATATTGTGCATCTAATCTTTGTCTCCTTGGAGACCTACTCTGCAAAAGCCTGCAATTTTTTTAAAATGTCGGACAATGAAGAAGAAAGGGAAGCAGCTAGGCTGGCTTCCATACTAATAGAGGAAGACACGAGTCTCCTACAGGCAGACCCGGATGCTATTATCATCCCGGTCCAGTTAAGAAGATCTATAACTTTAAAACTTATAGAAAACGGACTGCCACCTCAAGGTGGTACAGTAATTTTCGTGATAGAGGCTCACGAGTATCGGCAGACAGAGGTATTTTATTCATGGATAAACTTTCCAGCGGTAAACGCTATAACACAAGAGTTTCACTATTACAAAATAGAGGAACCTCCGGAAGAGTACGCTCCTTTCGAGGAGGTTGAAATTCCACTTAAATTTCAAGAGCACCTGCTCTGGTTTAATGGCGCCCTAAAACACAATGATCACATTACCCGGCTCGGTCCACTAGGTAGACCAGGAGCCACGTGGCCGGTTCTAGCCAGCTACACACCACATCCTGACATTATAAAAATGTCTAGAGAAGAGCTGTTAGCACAGCTAAACACATTAATAAAAATACATAGGCAATTAGTCCAATATGTAATACGGACTGCAACAGTCCAGCCAGCTGTTAATACACCACAGCTGACCCCTCATCAGGGGAACACAAATAAAATTACACCACAGAACATACAGTCATGTCTTGGTAAAACACCCGTAAAACGGGAACAAATTCCTTTCTGGTTAGCCCAGAAAATCACTCAAATAGAGGCAGTATTTCCTGATACTACCCCTATTGAGAAACACAGAATCTTGACCATCTGCCTTCCTATGGGAATCGCACCACACGTGGAGGACTGTGACACTTGGGGTACAGTCTTTGCTTCCATTTACACAAAAACACACGGTGTTCCGTCTATGGCGGTAATACCAGACGTGCTAAAACAGATTCAAAATGAATTCGGTCCAGAACCCGCTTTAAATCTAGGTATGAAATTACTGAAAGACTTCAAGCAGGTCACGGCTATATTATTAGCCAACGTAAAGGGAGAAGCAGCATCTGTGGCGATTCGCCAGAAGTTGAAGGAAACAGATATAAAAGATCCTGTTGAGCTTGCAAAAATCATAGAAAAATGCTATGAAGAATTAGGTAGAGACAGCTTGGGTGGGAAACCAGTTAAGCCCCAACTGCTCGAAAATCCTGAAAAATTATTTATTAAAAATAATTTAAACACTCCTAAAAAGAGCTGGGATGGAAATAAACAATCCACTCCCAAGGAAAAAGTTTTCCAGTCCAGAGGAAGGTCTCCTCGACGGAGGGAGAGAACTCCGACTCGAGAACGCCAGTCTCCCCAACGGGAGCCCTCTGAGAAAAGATATAACCTTAGAAATAGGGATAATATAAAAAAACCTGATAGATATCAAAGTATTGATACACGTCCCTCTCGATCTTTTCCACAGAATTCGGAAAGAAGAGGACGGTCAGACCCAGGAGAGCACACCAAGTCCAAAGACAAGGAACCTGCTCAAAATAAGAAATCTCAATTTCAGAAAAAGAAGGTAGCCAGTATTAGAGTAATCAACCATGCCGAGAATACTGAGGACACAGTTGAAAAACGGGGAGTGGGCATTGACAATGTTGGACAGTGCAGCAGAAATCAGTATAGCGCGCAAGATCTTGATGAGTCATCTGGAGACAGTGGACACGAATGAATACATTCAGGTTGAAACTGCCGACGCCAGGCTTAGCGAGCCCCATAAAATATACGAAATAACATTGCGTATAGAGGGTGATAAGACTAGGAAAATTAAGGGTCTATTTTGGGATAAGCTCTCAAAAGGCTATGATATTCTGTTAGCTGAAAAAGATTGGCCCCCGGAGTTTGTCAGGGAGTGCCCTCGTGGCGAAGAAGTGATTATGCCTGCCTTCTCGAATCACATACCGATTCACAAAAAATACACATATGCAAGGAAATGGGCTGTAGCCCAGGCACCTGCATTGTATAAAAATCATGTAGGATGGGATGAGGATTCACCTCCTCACAAAATCCAACTAAAAAGTGAACCAACTGCCCAACGGCAGTATCCCATAAAGCAAGAAGCTAAAAAACAGGTCAGGGAGATCTTAGATCAACTTGAGTACCAGGGGGTGATTGAAACATGCACCTCTCAAATGAACAATCCTTTGTTTCCTGTCTCCAAGCCAGACAATTCATATCGTCTAGTTTTGGACTACAGACACCTTAATACATGTTGCAAAACTTTTGCAGTACAAAACTCGCATAGTGCAGCCCTAATGAATAATATAGTTAGGAAAAAATATAAAACGACATTAGACATTTCTAATGGTTTCTTTTGTCAAAACATTGCACCAGAAAGCAGGTATTTGACCGCTTTCTCCGCATTTGGGTCACAGAAAAAATTCTGTCGACTCCCACAAGGGTTCAAGAACAGCCCAGGACTATTCTCAGCTAGGGTAACAGAGTTACTACAAATCTATGATGATGAAGCATTATCTTACGTAGATGATATTTATCTCACAGACGACGACTTGGATACTCACTTGAAAAGAGTGAACACCATTATACTTGGGTTCGCAGCAGAGGGTTATAAATTCAACTTTAAAAAGTCCCGAATTGCCCATCTGACAGTACTGTTTTTAGGGTACGAATTATCAAGTGAAGGGAAAAGCCTAGCAGACAACTTCTTAGAGAAGTGCGCTGTACTCCAAGCTCCAAAAACGCTGAAGAATTTACAATCAATACTAGGTTTTCTGAATTTCGGAAGAACTTACATCCTAAATTACGCAGAGAGGGTTAAACCTCTCTACGAACTAATAAAACCTGATTTAAAACAAATCAATTGGACTCAAAAACACACAGAAATTTTGAGATCACTGCAAACAGACATGTTAGCAAAAACAAAATTAGATACACGTGACAACACGATCGATCTTGTAATCCGAGTCATCCCAGGAAGATGCGGATTCACGTACCTGACCTCTAATGAGGGAGAAAAGGTACCAATTTCAATTAAATCTCACTTGTACACACAAGCAGAAAAAACATTCAGTCGCACAGAAAGAACTGTGAACGCAGTGCAAATCGCATTAGCAAATGAACGAGAACTAGCACACGGCAAACGGATTAATATCCTTACAGCGGAATCCGCCTTCGAGGCGCTATTCAGCTCAGTAAACCTGCCTACAGTGTCACTGGATCCGAAGTGGATACAGTGCATAGATTCTCTAGGAGCGGAAGACGTGAAATACTATTTCGCCCCGCAATTTGAAGAACTGAATGATTTAGAATATGAAGAAGAATATCCTCTGCCAATCGAAATCCTGCCTCTCCCACAATATGCCTGTATAATCTATACAGATAGCTTTGTACAGCATTTTAATGTAGAGAGTAAATCCTACAATGCAGCATGTGCGATCATTAAAGGTCGTTGGCTATGCGGTAAATTCAGACCGAAAGTAACAAAAACTGAATCTGTAAGAAACTGTTCGGTTCAGAGAACTGAAATCAGATCTTTAAAGATGGCGCTCGAAAATGCAGAACGCGAATTCCCCACACTTATCGTGTGCGATTCTCATTTTTGCGTCAATTCTTACAACAACAAACTGCAGAGTTGGATCGAAAACGACTACAAAGATGACACAGGTGCCACAATAAAGCATAAATTGCTCTGGAACGAGGTAGCTCTTTTAAGTAAAGAACTACAAAAGACTCACGTGATTCACGCACAGAGTCTTCAACGTGATGGCGTTCACGTTGCAGGGAATTCATTGGCTAATACAGCCACCGCGGAAGCAACTAACCCGGCTTCCGTAGCCACAGAAAAGCGTACAGATAAGTACATAGACGGGGAAACCATGCTGGCAGTAAAAACGACCGTAAAAGGCGACTGTGCAGCACTACCCGTAAACTATCCACTCAATTATGCATACATAATCGATGCAAACTCCGTTCCTTTTGCTCGAATCCCTGGAGTGGGGGATAGAGTAATTCCAAACATGAACAGGAGAATATTTTTAATAGCAGACGCACACATGGGTTTGGGTCTTAGGCACAGAGAGATCAAGGAATCACTGACTGAATTACAATCAGTATTCTGGTGGCCGGGAATGAGTGTAGAACACCAACTATATGCAAACAACTGTGAAAACTGTAATAGGGATCGCAGTAGCGAACCTTGCTACCGGCTACCAGTCAGAAAGAGCGTAACGCTGCCTACACCCCATCCTGCGTCCTATTAACAGTTAAGACGAAAAGCACTTAAAAAAATGAGGCTTCCAGCACTCGGCTGACGCTAGAACGGTTATAAAAGATTTGCGAGTCCATATCGGCACATACGCAATTACCACGTTCCATTCTGACCAGGGTCCTGCTTTCAGCTCTCAAGCTTATAAGGAGGCCATGGCTAGCATGGGAATTGGGTTGCGGTATTCTTGTCCGTCGCACAAGTGTGGTAGAAAGAAAAAACCGGGACATAAAGCAATCTATAACAGCGAAGGTATTAGGTTCAGGCGCTGGGTGGGTCAAACATTTAATAAGTGTCCAGACTAGTCTTAACAACATGCCAAGAAATTCTCTAAAAGGTTTCAGCCCATACGAACTATTGTTCGGAATAAGAATGAACGTTCAGGACCTCGATAGTCAGATGTCAGTGGTACAAGAAGAAACAAAGCAGTTTGAAGTAAAAGACCGTTTGGCTGTTTTACAGGAACTGAATGAAACAAGAAAATCATTAAGCAACATAAAGTTAAAGCAACAGCCAAATACCACTGACGAGGCACCACCCGCAACAGCCCCAGCAAGGCCTGTCTGGATTCCAAAGATTGGGGATCTAGTCAGAGAAAAGATCGCGGTTAAGAAGGAATTTGGGCCTTCTTACAGAAAAGCAGTACCTGTCTTAGCAGTCACCGGAACAAGATCAGTTGTGCTACCGCCCCTTGCTGGTAAAAAGGAGAACAGAGTCGTGTCCATCGATCTGGTAAAACCACAAGCATGTGGCCTATAATCAACAGTAGGCCCAGTGGACTCCCAAGAAACAACAGAATACCCAAACTTGCAACAATCCAAGAGGTTCAAACTGAAAGACTAATCACATTCGATCAGCCTGCAGTGCACAATGAAGGACTATGCAATAATGCCATGGAACTCGTGCCTCTTGAAACACAGATTGAAACAGTTCATCAAGTAACAGCACCAGTCTACAATAATGTGGCATCAGAAAGTGCTACCGAGAGACAGATTGAAAGAACAATACCATCAATTGACAGAACTGCCTCTGGTTATTTCATCAACTTCGACAACTTCTCTGAAGATTTTAACGACCCCGAAGTGATGCCAGAAACAAAAAAGTCTTTTAAAGAAAAAGCAACTGAACTCTTTTATCAACTGAAGGAAATCTACCTCGTTTCCCCTTGGCTAGAGTTCTGGTTCGGTCTAGGTGTATTTTTCCTCCTGCTTTGGCTCATCATGGTACTGTGTTTGGGAAAATTCATTGAAGGAAAATATATTACAATGGACACAGCAAGTCAGAACATCAACCTAGTCCTGAAACCACACAGATCATCCCACGTGAAGAAAAGAGAACTGTCAACAGTAAATGTCACAGCAATTCCAATACCTGGTGGGGTAGTATGGGAGAAAACAGACTATGAGATCTATGGTCCGGTCGAAATCCTGAAGTATCCTCATCAACTAAAGGTTTCCTTAAGTGACTTTGTTACACCTAGTACATTCTCTGATGATTGGGACTTTAACAGTATTAATGACATGATGTCTGATTTAGTAATGTCAGCTAGATTCACAGATCATGATTATTTACAAGGTTCATCTAGTTATGAGCAGTTATTCTGTTATACCCACTATGGGGATCATTACTTGCATAAATCTGCACAGCCTAGAAATGTTTTTATGTATAATCAATGGGAACATTGTTCTACACCACCTAAAAGCAGTTCTATAGCATTTTTTGAGAAATTCAAATATTTTTCAGGGTTTAACACCAGTGATGCAGAAACGTTTTATTATAAACTGTTAGATAAAACAGGAATGAAAACAATGCTGACAAATTCTAAATTGATATATTCAGAAGCATTTTATGACAAAATGATGACATTTGGTTTTGATTATTGGAAAAATAATATTGAAACGAAATCAATTTGGGGTACAAAAGATTGGCAGGTGCAAGGCATAGAAGCACTGTTTAGAACCTGCATGATACCAGAACAAATGTTATTTTTAAATGACACTGTACACCAAACATCTTGTCTTGGCCTAGCTAAGAACAAAGAAATGAAAACACCGTCTATACCAAAGCCAATAGCTGAGAATACAACTGCAGATAATGAGTTAGACGTGTCACACATTTTACATTTCAACAGAACACATCCTGATTGGAAAAAGTGGTTAATCTGGCCTACAGACACAAATAGCTGTCAAGATAGATTCCTGAACAAAACACAGGGTTTAAAAATGACCAGATTAGACCCTAGATATTCCCAGAGACAACATCCAGGAATTGTAACCACATACAGTGTAGGTAAACTCTGCCTAGAATGGCTAACTTCATCCACACTGGCTGAAATTAAGCAACACTTGTCTTTGTTAAAAGATGGTGCTGATTTGCGCGATTTCATTCTTGGACCACGCAAACAGCGTCAAAAGCGTTTCATAGCGACCAGTATCTATGCTGCTTACAACGAGGCTTGGAAAGTAAAGCAAATTGAAACTGCTGAAAAAATACGAGAAATTGATCGTATTAATTTGGAGAAATCACTTTCTGTGGTAGACAATGGGTTAATGACTCTGTCTTCAAGAATATATTCTTTGGACAATATTGTATCCTCTGCCTTTGATGTGATAGACAGAGATTTGCTAATGTTACAACATGGCCAGTCTCAATTACGCTCTATTATAGAACTAGGCTGGACGCTGCAAAATCTTCGTTCAGGCTATGTGCCTTGGCGTCTGATAAACACAACGTCATTATTTTCCATTTTTAACCTTACTGATAAACAGATCAGTTTGGCACAGAAAGGAGCAGACTATACAATTTTGAGCATCGAGAAACTCGAGAGATTATCATTGACAATGTCAGAGAGCCCTGTCATTGAATGGATAATACACGGAATTATCACAATTCCGATAACAACTTTCCGATTTCATAAATGCCTTGAATACATACCTGCTGGCCAGTATGAACAATTGGGTAAGGGATATGTTAAATCCGAATGGAAATTACCATACACTCATTCTTGCTATAGTGACAGCGACAAAAATGTATTTCTTAGTGGTGACAACTGTAAACACTCACTAAGCGGTATACTTTTGTGTCAGGGTATTAATTTACACGGAGCATGTGATGGCAATTCAAACAACCTTTCATGCCACCAGCTAGTCACACCTGCAACTCAGATAGAGCCCTTCTTTATGCAACTCGCAAACGGGAGTTACATTCTAAGAACGGATCACAGGTGCTGTGGCCTCGCGCCCGGACTAAGTTATCTAGTAGAAGTAACGTCCATGGTCAAATGTTGTATGCAAGCATTGTTCCCGAGCGGGCCTCCAGACACAGTGACTCCCCTCTGGCCTCGTCTGAATCTCTATTCTATACGAATTGATACATTAAGCAAAATGAAATCTGTGCTTTTACAGACAACAGTGCCTATAACGTCATCTAAAGAGACGTATGATCTTCTAGTCTTCAAGCGCAACAAATTGCCCCGTGCATTTCGTACAAATGCTCGACCAACTCCTTAACATGTCTAGTGCTACAAGCATCCCAGGCATATTTAAGACAGTCTTTACGGGACTGCTAACACCCTTCCAGGCAATTTTGGGAATCTTTCCTAATTTTGTGCACTCCATCTTTGGTGGTATTCCACTATTTTTTGGACTCATCGCAGGGATTCTATTTTTGACCCTTCTGCTACGTTATGGCAAACCTCGGCTCAGACATAGCTCCCATGGGAATGGAAGAGACAATCCTAGCAATGCGCTACAGGGACAGGATAACTAACGTCCTCGGATTGGCCAGGCTGAGAGATCTAAACATGACCTGGTTCCTTTCATTCAGACCAATATGGCAAAATTGCATTTTACCTGTGCTACGGTGTATGCTTTGCGGCGAGGAATGCGTGTTGGACATCTGTCTTTCACTTCCATCAGCAGTACCAATGGACGTCGATACTTTGCTAAGTCCAATAACGGCTCACGCATTGTGTTGTCCCCAGCGGCTACCAATCCTGATGACGGCATTCGTGGAGACTCCTGTGCTACATCCAAGTGGTAACAGTGGAGCGAGTGACAAAAGCAACATCATCCAGGTACAACGTTCTGTGAGCATTGCTGATCCTGCATTCGATGACAGCAATCATTCTCACACCTGCCAAGTTTCAGCGCTATCTAATTTGGTTGAACTATCACCTGATTTTGTAGACCAATTCTTTGCGAGCCTGTCTGATACGATGTTCTCACCCACAGAGAAACAATAACTTTTGAGAAGCTTTCCGACACACAGCGTTCCCATGAACTCTGAATTCGGCCTTCAGTTTTGATCAACATAAAACTGCCAGGAGCTTTGGTAAACTGATTTTTCTTTGAATTGGACAATTTTTTTAAAATATTGACCCTCTCTTTTTGGCACGAACAATTCTTTGCTTAACGTAAAAACTATTCTTAGAGAACAGAAGCTTCACACTTCTATTTCTAAACACATCTAGAGACATAATAACATAACACCAGCCTCTAGCACACATATTATTACAATGCATTTTTATGTGATGATTTATCTCGCATTTCTTCTGTCAGAGATACTTCATGTGTAATTCTTTTGCATAATCGTTCATTGACTTCATATGCAATACCTTTTGAATGATTACTATGCTTTAAAAAACGTACAGTACCAAAATTCCATGTATTACAAGTACGCCTATTTCGAATGCATTTATGTATTTTTGGGGTGGGCTATGTTACACAATGTTACACATACATCTAAATTGCTTAGTTTTAGTAATTTTGATGGACATGAATTCGTGGAGTGGGTGTCATGTGCTTATCTAGGTTCCTGATCGATACTGTGACCTTATGCCCCTATTCGGCTATAAATCCAGTTATTCCCTATATTGGCATAACCGTTCAAGTGCGATTTTCTGTAAAGTCATCTCTGGCCTCACACGAGCAGAGCCACAGAGCCACATTCCAGCATGACTCTCTGCTACTTCCTTTGCGACCAATTAGTGCAATGACAGAGCAGCAGTCACTATCTGATATTCCTAGATAACACTCCGAGTTCTTCAACAAGATAAAAACTTAGCAAACCTGGAAATCCCCGCTTGCTATGTTTTGATTAGTAATGGAACTCTAATGAGCAACTGATAGCTGCCACTTCCTAGTGACATCTTTAATTGACGTCTTATGTCCAGCAAACTTGCGTCAAACCCGGCACCTGTCAGGTATAAATATTACCAACGTTGCCTTAAGCAATACGAAGCTGTGAGCTGTGAGAGCGAAGCTAACTGCTGTCGCTGCAGCCTGCTATCCTGTGGTGGTGAAGCTACTGATTACCATTATCGCCGCTACAGCGCGACCTATGGTGCAGTACGCTTGAGGAGCCGTGCAGCCGTCCTCTGCGAAGACATCCAGCCCAGCTGCCCGCGGACGCTGTCACCCCTCCTTCCTCCAGACGCGCTGAGAGAAGCCGCTGCCTTTCTCGTGCAGAGAAATCCAGTCCCGGCGCTTCCAGTTTACCCTCGCAGGTGACTGGGATATCGAGAGAGACCCCTGAAGGAGATACCAATCCTCCATCATTCTATTCAGAGGTATGGTGTTGACTAAACCCTTAGACGAGAATTCTTGAAACAAACCTTGGCAAAACCAACTTAACTTAAGCTACTTACTTACTCCCCCTCTCACGTGTTAGGCTTAGGTCAGGCACACTGGGGTAGGCTTAGTTAGAAGCACCAGTTGAGTATGTTAGCCTAATGTATATATGACTGTATATATGTTTTATTACTTTTAAACCATTGTATGGCTAAGAAACCATATCAATGCTTTTACAGTTCTATTTCGCAATACTTATCTTACTGTACGTACTTTTCATAATAACAGTTATTGCAATTGTGGCAATACATTTCTCTTGTATGAGAAGAAAGACTGTTCAATAAATGTTAACCTTTATTGACTAACGCCCGTCTCTCTATTCTCTACATACCGTGAAAGTAAACTGCACTAGACTGACTGAGTGAAATCTATGTCTATTGTTTCACACGACCCTAGAGATCGACTCTTGATCTGAGGAGCAAAGTTGTCATGTTGCACGGTTGTTGGAAAGCTGAATCCCTTCTTGTCTGTGCCAAGGAAGCTGATCACTTCCTATGCAGAGAAGAAAGTTTCCAGTGACCTCTGAGCTAGTTGGTAACACAACCCAATTAAGTTTAGCATAGTCAGTGGAGGCCTGGAATATAAGCAGTTCCACGTCGATACTACTGTTTATGTTATTCCAATGCGCAGGGCCTAGTGGGAAACTAGGAACTACACTACAAAAGCAGGAGCTTGGGCCACTGCTCATTTTCTTGCCGACAATGTGTATTTTTTATGAATCGGAATATGATTTGAGAAGGCAGGCATAATCATTTCTTCGCCATGAGGGCACTCCCTGACAAACTCTGGTGGCCAGTCTTTCTCAGCTAACAGGATGTCATAGCCTTTAGAAAGTTTTTCCCAAAAGAGACCTTTTATTTTCCTAGTTTTATCTCCCTCTATACGTAATGTTATTTCATATAGTTTATGGGGCACACTAACTCGTGTGTCTGCAGTTTCCACCTGAATGTATTCATTCGTGTCCACTGTCTCCAGAAGATATGGGTGGGATACTCGTCACCCCCTCCCAACACACTCCCCAAGAATGGGAAGACGGAAACGGGTCTTGAACTTTTGGAAGGCGGGAGGGAGTTACCCTCCCGGCCGTATTTATTAAAATATGAAACAAAATTAAAACGTTAAAAATAACAGTTTCATATCATGTACAATTTCATTTACACATTACGATGTTTCATGGGCTAACCTTAACACATCTCTAATACAAAGGTTCTCCTAGCCGATTCTAAAACATCCTGTAAATGCATTTCAAAAATTCAAATTGTACATCCTAACATTACGGGCCAACGGCAAGGTCGTAACCGGTGTCAGATCCCTAAACCAGAACTCCCCCTTCACTTGTGAGGGGCGGGCGCACAGAGGACTGTCCCTCTGTGCCAACTTCCAATTTCCCTTGTCTTAACGGGGGCCCCATATTTACTCGACGCCATCTTTAGTGGTCGTCCGAGGACTCGTGTGAGGTGTCTAGAAGGTAGCGTAGACCCCCCTCCCACCCCACACTGCTTACCACATCTGCCGTCGCAGATGTCCTGGCCCCAGGAAATTCCCAGGAGGGGCCCGTAGCCCCTCCTCCCCAGGGAGGGGCCTATGACCGCCTTCCCTTTCGGCGGCCCCATCCTTAGAGGGGACCGCCTCCCCGTTTGAGGGGCCAATGGCCGCCTCCCCCCGGGCGCTCCCATCCATAATGGGTGACGCCCCCACCTCTAGGGATCTTCCAATTACTGCTCACCGATCATGACCTTACCGCCCGACCAAAATAAATACGACATTTTTTAAACTAAAGAGGATGGAAAAAGACAGACATACTGCGATTCAAAGTATAAACTCCTACTAAGCTTTGACGACATACATGCAGAAAGAGCAACCACTTTATTTACATACCAAAAATTACGAACTTTATTCGAAAACAACCTAAAAAGGAAACAGTATCGTGTCACTCGACTTTATTCCAAAACAAATCGCTGTCATCAGGGGCTGGTGGGTGGGTCAAAATTGGCTCCTTGTTCTGTCTCGAGCTCACGTGCAACGGGGAGGTGCAGCTTCTGAGCACAAGAACAAGAGGATGCTTCCTTGGATCGTCGCTCCTCTTATCCTCCTTCGGGCGGGCGTGGACCCTCCTCCAATCCGCCTCCAGGGCGTGGCCAACGGTGTAGGTGTCTAGGACAACCCCTCCTTGGGCGGGAAAAAGGCACGCCCCGGCTACGCCGCTTCGGGCATACCAGCCGAGACTCGCCTCCCGCCCAAAAATGGCTTCCCGGGGGGATCGGGGTACTCCACCATACGTTCGGGGGGACCGAGCGGTCGCCCCTTTCCATATGGTTGGGATACCCGTCACCCCCTCCCAACACACTCCCCAAGAATGGGAAGACGGAAACGGTTCTTGAACTTTTGGAAGGCGGGAGGGAGTTACCCTCCCGGCCGTATTTATTAAAATATGAAACAAAATTAAAACGTTAAAAATAACAGTTTCATATCATGTACAATTTCATTTACACATTACGATGTTTCATGGGCTAACCTTAACACATCTCTAATACAAAGGTTCTACTAGCCGATTCTAAAACATCCTGTAAATGAATTTCAAAAATTCAAATTGTACATCCTAACATTACGGGCCAACGGCAAGGTCGTAACCGGTGTCAGATCCCTAAACCAGAACTCCCCCCTCACTTGTGAGGGGCGGGTGCACAGAGGACTGTCCCTCTGTGCCAACTTCCAATTTCCCTTGTCTTAATGGGGGCCCCATATTTACTCGACGCCATCTTTAGTGGTCGTCCGAGGACTCGTGTGAGGTGTCTAGAAGGTAGCGTAGACCCCCCTCCCACCCCACACTGCTTACCACATCTGCCGTCGCAGATGTCCTGGCCCCGGGAAATTCCCAGGAGGGGCCCGTAGCCCCTCCTCCCCAGGGAGGGGCCTATGACCACCTTCCCTTTCGGCGGCCCTATCCTTAGAGGGGACCGCCTCCCCGTTTGAGGGGCCAATGGCCGCCTCCCCCCGGGCGCTCCCATCCATAATGGGTGACGCCCCCACCTCTAGGGATCTTCCAATTACTGCTCACCGATCATGACCTTACCACCACAGGCCGGATAGTTGACCGGCTATCCGGACTCCCCCACAAAATTCCTACCTAAAGGTCATGGCTGCACAAACTCTTTAACCAAGCTACAAAATCTCCTATGAGTAAAACATTCCCCTCCCGGGACAAATGGACCCCATCCTCCAGATACATATGGTCCCCCCGGATACACCCATGAGGAATACAATGCAATGTACCTGTACGAAACAACCTACCAAGTTTGTTATTTACTTTCTTCACCGACTGATTTAAAGCTGACACAGAGATAGCCCCCCGCCACACCTTCCGCGGAATCATGTGTGACCATGCAATCGTGCACCCCGGAACCCTTCTCGCCAACCAACTTACTGTGGATAAGATTAATTCGAGAAGTACTCGTCGACCAGTGGTCACCAAATCATTGCCCCCAAGATGCACTATGATTACAGATGGCGGTGACCTTGTCCGCCCTAACAAACCCTCCATAAAATTTTGAAACTGGTCAATACAGAGCCCGCCCCTTCCGTAGAAGGTCACCCTGTACCCGTATTCCCCAGCCATGTGAATCATGTCACCTGCTTTGAATACGTCTGCGGCACGCCTCACGTATGAATGGCCGACGACCCACACCACTCTTCCTTCAGCCGGTGATCTTTGACCGCTGGTCCCCAGGTGTCGGGTCAACTGCACAGTCCGCCCCGCAAAGCCTGCTCGCGAAACTGAAAAACCCAACAGAAAACAAGAAGCGTGAGTGCCTGACATTAGCTTCACAACATGTGCAACCGCACATACCTCTTATAACAATTCGAGGACCAACGCCCCAACTGTTTCACTTTATCCACACTCAACCCCCTGGCTGTAGCCTCTGTAGCAGCACCTATCCGGAATGAGTGGGTCCCAAAATCGCCCGGGTTCAAGCCCGCTGCCGCGATTGCCATTGTTAACACCCGCTGGAACTGAAACCTGGTCAGTGGGGTGGCGTCGGTATGCCTCAGCAAGCTCCCCCCCCCCATGATGCCGCCCTTTGCGCTAAGTACTCCTCCACGCATTTCACTGGGCACATGAGGGATCCCCGCATGCGCTGAACAACCACACTGTCTCCGATCGCTCCCTGATTGGTTTTGGACTTGGCTATAGTGACTACCATCGGGTCACCTCTAATCTGGATGTGTTCTCGACACAGACCTCCCCCCGTATCCCGCTTGTTCCTTGCTACCAGTTCGCTTATCCGCATAGCCCCATGGAAGGCTAATGTAAAAGCGGCCCGGAACAGCACTGTCTCTGACTGAGATGAACAAGTCGCAGGGAGTACGGACATTAACTGGGACAACATTGCTAGCCCTATCGGGCGCCTCTCGTCCTCCCTACGACCCTCAAGGCGTTGCCACCCGCGCAACGCCTTCTTTACTAGAAAGGACGCTGTGGGGTCCTGAATGCCATGAGCCTGCGCCATGAATGCAATGGCGGCTCGGTGTCTATTGGCTGTTGCCACTGATCGGCCTGCCTGATGCAATGAGACTAGAAATTTCAGGACATACTCCTCCAGCCCCCAGTGCTCCCCCCTAGCTGGACCCAAAAATGCCCAATAGGAACGGAACGCCCCTTCATATGCCTTCCTCGTCCTGGGGGCTAGACTCTCTCCCACGAGGTTTTGTAATCCGGGGCACGAGAGACCAGAGAACTTCGGGAAATGGTGCCGCCACCAAGTCCGCAGAGGGCAGATGGCCCCGGAAGGCCTGCATGTGGGAACGAGAGAGTGCATCAGCCGCCTGGTTCAGTACCCCAGGCACATGTTTTGCTCTAAAGTGTACATTTAATTTCATACATAGCAGGACAATTTCTTTCATCAATCTCAAGATCAATTTGCAGCGAGCTGCCTGATTATTGACACATTCTACCACAGTCATATTATCCGACCAGAACACCACAGTGCGATCACGAAATCCCTCCGGCCATGTCTTCAAGGCCACTAGAATAGGGAACAGTTCAAGAAACCCAATGTTACCTGTGAGCCCACTCTCGTGCCACCATGCCGGCCATGTTTGTGCCGACCATTGATTACCAAAGATGGCGCCAAAACCCACACTCCCTGCCGAGTCGGTCCACAAACCCAGCTCCTCGGGGGAAACCGGTGGTTTGTTCCACAGGACACGACCGTTAAAATCCGCCAGGAATGCCAACCATATGCGCATGTCCTGGCGAACCTCTGCCGAGAGTCTTGTGCGGTGATGCCCTTCCCTAAGGCCCACCATGGCTTGAGCAATAGAGCGAGAAAAGGGGCGAGCCATTGGTATCACTCTAAGGGCAAAATTAAGCTGACCCACAACCTGCTGCAACTGGTGCAACGTTACTTTCGTCTCGTCAACACATGCCTCGAGTGAGGCCATAAATTTCAATACCTTTTCCTTAGGCAAACGGAAGCACCCCTCTTCGGAATCGAGCTCAATTCCTAGAAACTCGAGCGAAGTAGACGACCCCACTGTTTTGCCCGGTGCCAGTGGCACGCCAAATATTCTCATGAGATCACAAAATTTTCCCAACGCCTGTGCACATTCCGTGTCCCCAGCTGCCCCCAGAAACAGAAAATCATCAAGGTAATGCATAACCTGCGTAAAGCCTGTGGCTCTGGTGAACGCCCATTGTAAAAAACTACTGAATTTTTCAAAATACGCACAAGATATGGAGCAACTCATTGGCATACATTTATCCATGTAATAGCGTCCCTGGAACACAAAACCTAGCAGACGCTGATCCTGTGGGTGTACCGGGAGCAACCGGAACGCTGACTCGATATCCGACTTTGCCATCAGCGCTCCGGGCCCCAGGCGATTCAACATGGCGACAGCCTCATCAAAGGAAGCATACCGCACCGAACAAACTCCCGGGTCAATCGCATCATTCACGGAAAGACCCTTAGGAGCGGACAAATTATGTATTAACCGAAACTCACCTGGGTCCTTCTTGGGGACTACACCCAATGGTGAACAAACAAAATTCTGGACAGGCGGGTTCGCATATGGACCCGCAACCCGACCTCGGGCCACCTCCTTTGCAATCTTTGCCTGTACTACAATCGCATTCTGACGAACCGACAGTTGGTTGTCACACAGCGATTCCCCCCGAAAATCCCCCGCCGGGATGCGGAAACCACATGAGAAACCGTCCCTCAACACCCCAGCGGAGACATGATCAGGGTATTCGTTCAGCCAAGGGATCATTGCCATGATGTCGATGGGAGTAGGTAGCAGCGCCCCTCGGCCGTCATTAGACCTGTTTGGCGCCGCCTCTGCCCCCTGAATCGCCATTCTTGGCTCTGCATGAACTCTCGGGGTGTGAAGATTGTCCGCACCCTCATGCCTAAATTTGCACGTCCCCTGTGGCCTAGTGCACTTGCCCCTGTTGAAGCTCCAACAGACCCCTTTTTTGCCAGAGTTCCCATTACTCCTTGTGTGCTGATCACCACCGGCGCCCGTTCGAAAGGGCACCGCCGGGGAATGGCGGGAAGGCTCTGCCCCGTTCCCGCCAAACGAAGACGGCTTTGTCGGGTTTGACCTGACCTGTTTCTGCCAGGAAATGGAGTCGAAACAATCCCACGTCAGGGATGAGTCGTGCTCCTTGGCCTTACGAAATTTGTTATCATAACCCAACCATTGATCACCATCGTAAGATTCATAAAATTCCATTATTCGTGTCTGGTAACAAGCCAACTCAGTCAATACCTCAGGCCTACGTTCCCCCATGATTGCAGTGAACATCCCGAAAGCCCTGGCCCAATTAGCGATTGTCTCATCAACTCTGAAACCCGCCATCTTTGCTCGCCATACACTTGGATGCAACAATTCCTTCTGATTTTTAACGTGCTCTATTTCATAATGATCAGTTAATAGCGAAAATATATTCACATATTTATCCGCCCATATCATTTCCTTTGTGGCCAACGGGATATGTTGTACCACCTTTTCCCTTCTTGAGGGTACCGACCCCTCCCCAGCCATTGGCAACGGCTTCTTACCCGAATCAGTAGCTGAACTCGCTGCTGCCGCTGTTCCAACGCCCGAAGACGGCTGTTCCGCGGGAACCTGAGGGGGAACAAAAGGAGAAGGTGCCTTCGCAGCATCTCGAGACTGCCGCAACTGCTTCATTATTAGTTTGGCCTCTTCGGCCGTATCCCCTGGAGCTATGGCACCCTCATTATTCTTGCCCAACCACGCCGCCAACTGTGCGGCTAACTCGGGTGGCATATCCCCCTCGTTCACAGGTGTAACAACGACAGGGATCGGCTGTCCTGCATCCGGAATCGGAACTGGGGCCTGTTCCTGGCCCTTTTACCACTCCCGGCAGGGACTACCCCCGGCAATGCTGGTCCGATGACTTTCTTAGGCCGGCCCGTACCGTTCATGGCCGCCATCTGCTTCTTCATGTTCGCCATGTCCTTCACCAGCATACGGAGCATTTGGTCGGTGCTAACCTTCTTTCCGACCTTCTTGCCCGGCATTCTCTGAGTTCGAAGCGCTAGAAGAGAAAACACAAGAATTACAAATTCTCAAAATTGGCTCCTTGTTCTGTCTCGAGCTCACGTGCAACGGGGAGGTGCAGCTTCTGAGCACAAGAACAAGAGGATGCTTCCTTGGATCGTCGCTCCTCTTATCCTCCTTCGGGCGGGCGTGGACCCTCCTCCAATCCGCCTCCAGGGCGTGGCCAACGGTGTAGGTGTCTAGGACAACCCCTCCTTGGGCGGGAAAAAGGCGCACCCCGGCTACGCCGCTTCGGGCATACCAGCCGAGACTCGCCTCCCGCCCAAAAATGGCTTCCCGGGGGGATCGGGGTACTCCACCATACGTTCGGGGGGACCGAGCGGTCGCCCCTTTCCATTTGTCAGGATCTTGCGAGCTATTGTCACTTCTGCTGCGCTGTCTAGCATTGTCTGTGCCCACTCTCCGTTTTTCAGTTGTGTCCTCAGAATTCTCGGCATGTTTAATTTTAATACTTGCTACCTTCTTTCTGGGAAATTGTAATTTTTTACTTTGATGAGCAGGTTCCTTGTCTTTGGACTTGACGTGCTCTTCTCTGTGTTCTGACCGTCCTCTTCTTTCCGATTTCTGTGAGGAAGATCGAGAAAGATTGAGTGAGAAGGATCGAGAGGGACGTGTATCAACATCTTGATATCTGTCAGGTTTTCTTATTTTATCCCTATCTCTAAGGTATATCTTTTTTCAGAGGGCTCCCTTTGGGGAGACTTGTCTTCTTGGCCTGGAGATCTTTCTCTCCGCTGAGGAGACCTTCCTCTGGACTGGAAACGTTTTTCCCTGGGAGTGGATTGTTTATTACCATCCAAACTCTTTTTTGGAGTTTTCAAATTATTTTTAATAAATGTTTTTTCAGGATTTTAAGTTAGTTGGGGTTTTACCGGGTTCCTACCCAAACTATCTCTTCCTAGTTCTTCATAGGATTTTTCTATGATTCTGGCGAGTTCAAATGGTTGGTCTGCTATATGTTTCCTTCAATTTCTGGCAGATCGCCACAGATGCTGCTTCTCCTTTTATGTTGGCTAATAATATAGCCGAGACCTGCTTGAAGTCTTTCAGTAATTTCATACCCAGAGTTAAAGCAGGTTCTGGACCGTATTCATTTTGAATCTGTCTTAGTACATCTGGTATGACCGCCATAGACCGGTTATGTGTTTTTGTGTAGATGGAAGCAAAGACTGTGCCCCAAGTGTCACAGTCTTCCACATGTGGTGCGATCCCCATTGGAAGACAGATAGTCAGAATTCTGTGTTTCTCAGTAGGAGTAGTATCTGGAAATACTGCCTCTATTTGAGTAATTTTTTGTGCTAACCAGAATGGAATTTGTTCCCGTTTTCTGGGTACTTTACCAAGACATGATTGTATGTTCTGTGGTGTGATTTTGTTTGTGTTCCCCTGATGAGGGGTCAACTGTGGAATATTAATTGTGGGTTGGACTGTTGAAGTCCGCATGACATATTGGACCAATTGTCTATGTATTTTATTTAAGAGTTTTAGCTGAGCTAAAAGTTCCACGGTCAACATTTTTTCAATGTCTGGATGTGGTGTGTAGCTGGCTAGAACCGACCACGTTGCTCCTGGTCTACCTAGTGGACCGAGCCTGGTGATGTGATTATTATGTTTTAGGGCGCCATTAAATCAGAGCAGGTGCTCTTGGTAATTTAGTGGGATTTCGATCTCCTCGAAAGGAGTGTATTCTCCCGGAGTGTCCTCTATTTTGTAATAGTGGAAGTCTTTTGTCACAGCGTGTGCTGCTGGAAAATGTATCCATGAATAGAATACCTCTGTCTGCCGATATTCATGTGCCCCAACCACGAATATGACTGTACCACCTCGTGGTGTCAGTCCATTTTCTATAAGTTTAAGAGTTATTGGGCCAGATGTAGGTAGACATTTACCGACCGGTAACGGCCGATTCGGCCGTTACCAACGGTAAATGGCTATTCTAGATGTAGGTGGCCTATTTTACCGAATCGGTAAATTTACCGAATCAGTAAATTTACCGAAACGGTAAAAAATCCGAATCTGTATTTTTACAGAATCGGTAATTTTGAAATGTAGGTGGGACTCTTTTGAGTCCCACAGGCCTTACCGAATCGGTATTTTACCACCCAATCCAATTGGGTGGTAAAATACCGATTCCAGGTGTGCATGCACATGTGTGCATGCACACCTATGGCATGTGACAGACGGACATGCCCTTAGGGCAAGTCTGTGTGCCACATGTCACACATGCCTAAAATCGAGGTGCTAGAGGGTGTCAAAGTGACACCCCCTGCACCCTTGCAGAATTCGGTATTTACCGAATCGGTAAATACCGATTCGGTAAATACCGATTCCTACAGAATCAGTAATTCAATTACCGATTTTCCCTACATCTCCCCCCTTCTATTTTACAGATTCATAAATACCGAATCGGTAAAATTCAGTATTTATGAATCGGTAAAATATACTTACCTACATCTGGCCCTAAGTTCTTCTTATATAGATCGGGAACGCTCGGGTCATTTTCTTGGAGGGTTGTGTCATCCTCTAAGAGTCGAGCTGCTAAGGCTTCTCTTTCTTCGTCACTTTCTGACATTTTACTGACTGAAAGTTTTTTTGTTGCAGATCGAGTTTCAAGGAAACAAAGATTAGGTGCACAATATTTTGGAACACTGTATCCTTCAACGTTGATCAAACCAAAAACTAATACATAGGATTCTCATCCTACTAAGTTCCGGCGGATATTAACCTTTCACCCACTCCAGACGTTTTTTGGAGTTTTTACGGGGAAAGGGTTCCGTGTGAAAAAGCACGACTGAGTTACTCTAGTGTCTTGCGTTAGATTATCGCCTTACCAAACGTTGGGCGCCATGTATTTATTTATTTATTTATTTTGCATCTTGTACCGCGCAAACTAAAACCCGAAGGTGTCAAGGCGCCTCCCGTACATGTAGTGTAGTTCCTATTTTCCCAATAGGCTCTGCGCATTGGAATAACATAAACAGCAGTGTAGACGTAGGACTGAGGTCATCTAGGTCTCTACTGACTATTAAACTTAATTTAGGTTTGCGCCAGCTAGCTCAGAGGTCACTAGAAACTTTCTTGAATGAATAGGGAGGGATGAACTTCCCTGACTCAGACAAGAAGGGATTCAGTTTCTGACAACCGCATAAACATGACAACTTTGCTCCCTCAGAATAAGAGTGTATCTCTAGAGTCGTGTGAAAACAATAGGCAGCTATTTCACTCAGTCAACCGTGCATACTTAGTTTCACCAGAGTGCAGAGAAATAGAGAAACAGGCGTTTTCAATAAATGGTTTTATTTATTGAGCAGTCTTCTTTCTCTTGCAAGATAAATGAATTGCCACAATTGAAATACTTATCATAAAGTAAAGTGCGTACAGTAAAAGTAGTATTATGAAATAATACTGTAAAAGCATTGATATGGTTTCTTAGCCATATGATACCTTAAAATGGATAAAATATATACATACATAAAAACATTGACTAATGTACTCAACTGGTGCTTCTAACTAAGCCTGCCCCGGTGTACCTGACCTAAGCTTAATACTTGAGAAGGAGTAAGTAAGTAGCAGTTTAAGTTAAGTTGGTTAAGATTGTTTTGCCAAGAATCTGCATAAAGAATTCTCTTAAGGGTTTAGTCAGCTCCGTACCTTGGTAATAGAATGTGGGAGGTCTGGTATCTCTTTCTTCAGGACTCGATCTCCCAGCAACCCGCAAGGGTAGGCTGGAAACACCGGAGCTGGATTTTCTCGGCTGGAGAAAAAGACAGCGTCTCTCTCAGTGCGCCAAACGGGAGGGGCGGCTTCCGTGGGCTCTCGCATCAGCTGGGCTCTCGGGCAAGAAGATGGCCGCTCTGCTCCAAACCACCGTATCTTTGCTTAAGGCAACTGTTGGTATATTTATACCTGAAAGGTGCCGAGTTTGACGTAAGGTTGGACATAAGACGTCACTCAGAACTAACAGTTCTTTCTGGACTCCAGGAGTTCTTGTTCAAATCAAAACAAAAGCAGTGGGGATTTCCCGGGCTGCTGGAGGCTTGGTTTGTTTAAAGAACGCGTTGTGCTTTCTAGGAGTCGATGGGAGTAGCCGTGCTGTGCTTTGGACTGCACGGGCTATTACTGAATATGGATATTATTCTTATGCCTTTATCAGGATATTATTGATTATACCCACATAAGGGCATGAATCGGAATATCGAATTAGGGTCCTAGATAGAAACACAACATTAGGACCAAAGAACACTAGTAGATAGGGACTGAGTCACCATACCATGAGCCAGAGTACGACTAGCTATAGTGTCTCACTTGCCCTCCTACTCATACCCAAAGAGACTAGTGAATGGACACCCAGGCACACAACACTCCAGGCCCTCTCAGGAAGGGCTTTAACAGGACACCCCTTTCACTCACTCACTTGTACCCATTCACAATAAGATACGACAAAGACACAAAGAAAGTTTGAAATGTTTTATTTAAACTTTTCTGCTCTAGAATGCAGTATACGTGCCACAATCTGAAAACAACTGCCTAGCAAAGATACCATCAGCTTTGTCGATAAACTGTATATTATGAAAAACCCTGTCATATTATAAGACAGAAAAGCCTAACACCCCTGCTTCTATAGAAGAAAACTGATTATACAGAAAAGATCTCTGGGTTTAGTTGTGGACCCCGTACCTTAGCATACACAGATGGATGCTCTACATCTCAGATATATCCACGATCTTCTCTCATAAAATATTGGTCTCTCTCTGTGTTACATTGTTGTGCATACCTACATGGTAAGGTTTGTAGTTTAGTTCCTATATTACCCATACAGGACCTGCGCGTTTGGATAACATAAACTGTAGGATTGGTGGCAGACTAACTCTGAGCCGAGTATGTTAACCTATTTGCATTAAGTAGCTCACAGTACCACTAGCATCTCCTCTTATCGGGGAGAGAATAGTTTATGGTAACCTTAGAACATGACAACCCTGATCCCCCAGGATCATGAAAACAATGTACTACCTTTCACTCAGTCACTCGTGCTCACTTAGTTGATACCAGAGAGTTACACAGAAGAAACAGTCAGGCATGTTACAATAAGTATTTATTGCACAGTTGTTCTTCTAGTGTAAAATATGTGTGCTGCGACAAGTAGCAGAGATATATTATCAGCAGTACAGTGAATATAAAAGGATAGTACAGTTCTACCATTTTGCAATAGTCATGAACAGATACGTGGATATAAAATGTATGATAAAAGAAAGCGCGCATACTTCTACGATGCCTATCTAGATGTACCTAAGTGTACCTAGCATGTGAGTAGGTCTGAAGCCAAGAATCCCTCTAGGTTTACTCTAACCCCATAACCTGAAGCAATAGAGGGTAGGACCCTATCCTGGTCTCGAGTTGGACACCCCGCAAGGGAGGTTTAGACTGCTGTCAGCTGGAGCGTTTGCATGCAGGAGCCTCAGCGTCTCTGGTCAGTGTGTCGGCCTGGAAGTCTCGGTTCGCTCTAGCTAACCCTAGCAAGAGGTGCTGTGTTTATATAGAAAGTATCTAAGGTTCCTTTGTCCCTTGTTACTTGTGTTAGCCATTGTTGGGTTTGAGGATGATGTATGGGATGAACCGTGTGCGTAGATATGGGGAGGAAGGTGGTGTAGCCCCAGCCTGGTTTCCAAGAACCCTTATGAATATTCATTCATACTGTATCAGTCTAAAGATGGAGTCATAGAACGCCATTGTTCAGGGAAACCCTCCTTCTGCGCCCAGGACTAGAACTAGGTAAATGTTCAATCCTAAAATGCTCGTTACTGTGTAGAGTAGGGGAGGTGATGTAGGTGAAAGGGTATGATTATATTAGGGTACTTATATGAAACATAACACCGACTCCTCTTATGAATAGTCAACAATAATAAAATGCTAGTGAACCATACAGCGCAGCGCATACAATTATCAGTGAGCCACGTAAAAATATTTATTTTTAAAACATTAAAATCTCTTTTCTAAAAATAGTGAAAATGGGAAAAAACATTTTCAGAAAATTTGTTATTTGGAATTGTTCCTTAAGTCACAGTCCTAAACGAGTTTGTTTATATAATTCGAACCTCTACAGGCTTTTTAGAAGGCCATGCTTTTCCAGCGAAAGGGTAAATTTTAGAAAATGTTC